>NC_092395.1:45021345-46426345 GCF_030028105.1 Mobula birostris | reverse complement strand
CATACACTTGTCATAACTTCATTTCAGCAAATATTCACCCGAAGACTTCCAATAATTAAATAATAGAATCTATACTGTATCCAGTCATTCATGAAAATCATGACGCACTTTATTACCGTTATCCACGACCATCCATGTTATTGATCAGAGTTTTACATCAGTCCTCACTGCAGATGTGAGCAGCGAAGCCCAATGTTGTTGAGAGAGTGAAGTGTATTTTTGTTTATCTTAGTGGGGATGCACGTTGTTCAAACCTCTAACTGTTGCCCTGAGATTAACTGCAGAATTTATGATACTCCATTAAAAGAAAAATGTGTTGAAGAATTGGAAGCTCTAATGTGTTTAGGGAGGACCTTTTTCTTTGTGATGAAATATTGATGGTTATTCAGCAATCCTCAAGGTCAATGGGAGCCTTTGACAATAATGTGATGAAATACAATCTGGTGAATTATTCCAGATTTAGTTAAAATGTCTTACTCCAATTATTTATTTAATTTTCTTGGCCCATTCAGTGATGTTAATTGTCACTGCTTGATTAAAATAGTCTTCTACAAATAATGTGACTTACAGTGGAATAATGATACCTAGTCCAAAAGGTATTTTCTTCTCTTGTAGAAATGCTGGGAAAGAAACTGTGATTTAAACATCATCTTTGAAGTTGAATAAATGTTGTGGTTAAGCAACTGCTTTCAGAGTATCTGAACATAAAAGGGGCTGTTATTGCAGAAAGAAAAACTACTACGTATCGACCTTTGGGGGTGAATTCCTGTATTATATTATATTATAAATTGGGGAAAGAACCCGTGTGGATTCAAATTTAAAGGTTGAAACACTTGTTCCAGTAAAGGTGTCTGGTCTAATTGTAGCATGTTTAATGAGTTGATTTGAATGTCTACAATATGTACTTTTAGTTTCTTAGAGCTTTCCGATCCTGATTTGCTATTCTCCCACCATCTCATTTTCAAATATCCCATCAATACACAGATGCTCAAAGCTTAGAGGAAGAATGGCCATTTCAAGAGCTGACTAGTGTGTGACCCTTCATAGAAACAGAGACTAGCTAGGAGTCGATGATCTTGAACAATTTCTGCCGTTGAGTAAGATTGAGTCTGATCTTTGTCAGTTTTACTTTTACATCAACCTTTTCCACCTCTCCTCCCTCCTGATTTAGTTACTATATTGATGTTATCACTTCATAAAGATGTGCCTTTTAGTTCTCTGCATTAGAGATGCTTAATTTAAAGTGAAATTTGGAATATTTATGTAGCTCTTGCTTCATCTGCACCTTATCTAGTGAGTGTAACTGAGATAAATTGATGAAGATATTGCCAACAGTTTAAATTGTAAGGATATCATTCAAATATCTGTGTATATAACGTAGCAGAATTAGGCTACATTCAGTCATGGGAGGTTTATTTTCCTACTAACCCCATTCTCCCACTTGTAACCTTTGACGTCCTAACTAATTACCTATCAATCTCTGCTTTAAATATACCCAATGACTTGGCCTGCACAGCCACTTGTGGTAATAAATCCCACAAATTCTCCACCCTGTGGGTACAGAAATTCCTCCTTATCACTGTTCTGAAAGGACATCTTTCTATCCTGAAGCCAAATTCCCTGAGACCGCCCCCATAGTCCATATACAGTGCTTTGTAAAAGTATTCAGCCCCCAACCCTTTGCTCACATAAATGAGTGTTATAAGTTCAAAGTAAACTTATTATCAAAGTACATGTATGACACCAGATACAACCCTGAGATTTGTTTTCTTGCGGGCATACTCAATACATCAATAGAATAATAACCATAACAGTATCGGGGTTTCTCTTCCCGCCATCATAGACATTTACACCACACGCTGCATCCGCAAAGCAAACAGCATTATGAAGGACCCCACACACCCCTCATACAAACTCTTCTCCCTCCTGCCATCTGGAAAAAAACACCGAAGCATTCGGGCTGTCACGACCAGACTATGTAACAGTTTCTTCCCCCCAAGCCATCAGACTCCTCAATACCCAGAGCCTGGCTTGACACCAACCTACTGCCCTCTACTGTGCCTATTGTCTTGTTTATTGTTCATGGTAATGCCTGCACTGTTTTGTGCACTTTATGCAGTCCTGGATAGGTCTATAGTGTCGTGTAGTTTTTGCGTTTTTTTCTTACGTAGTTCAGTGTAGTTTTTGTATTGTTTCATGTAGCGCCATGGTCCTGGAAAACGTTGTCTCATTTTTACTGTGTTCTGTACCAGCAGTTATGGTTGAAGTGACAATAAAAAGTGACTTGAGTTGAGAATCAATGAAAGACTGCACCGACTTGGGCATTCAACCAGTGCGCAAAAGATGAAAAAAACTGCAATTGCAAAAAGAAAAGTAGTAATAATAATAAATAAAAAAGTAATAAATATTGAGAATATGAGATGAAGAGTCCTTGAAAGTGAGTCCATTGATTGTGGAAATATTCGAATGAGGGGGCAAGTGAAATTGAGTGAAGTTATCCAACCAGGGATTTTGATCAATTTAACTGAGAGTTTTTAATATGTGAATCACATGCTCCTTTTTTCACAAGAGAGCCCAAAAACGGGGAATATTGTAAAGCCTGAAATACTAAAAATTCAAAGACTGGAATGCTAGCAGTTCAAAAGCATTCATCCCCCCCTCCTACTAGTACTTATTTGAACCACCTCTTGCAGCTATTACAGCCAGTAGCCTTTTTGGATAAGTGTCTGTTAGCTTTGCACAATGAGATGTAGAAGGATTTGCCCATCCCTCCTTGTAAAATTGCTCAAGCTGTGCCACATTAGTTGGGGAGTGACTTTGGACAGCAGGTTTGAGGTCTTGCCAGAGATGTTCGATCAGGTTATTGTCAGGACTCTGACTAAGCCACTCAAGGACATCAACTTTCTTCATTTGAAGCCACTCCATGGTTACTCTGGCAGTTGTGCTTTGGCTTGTTGTCCTGCTGAAAGGTGAACTTCCTCCCCAGTTTAAGCTTTCTGGCAGAGGCTAGCAGGTTTTGATCCAGGATCTCTCTGTTTAGCAGCATTCATCTTCTCAGCAATCCTGACCAGATTTCCAGGCCCTGTTGCTGAGAAGTATCCTCACAGTATGATGCTACCTCCACTGTACTTTACAGTAGGGATGGTGTTACCTACCTGATGCACAGTATTAGATTTATGCCACATATACCGCTTAACCGTTGAGGCCAAAAGGTTCCTTTTAATCTCATCCGATCACAAGACTTCCTTTCACATCTTTGCAGTACTTTCTAAGTGATGCTTTGCAAAGTCCTTGTGGGCAAGAATATGCTTTTGTTCTAAGCCAAAGTTTCTTATTTGCCACTCTTTTATAAGTACCTCTTCCGTGCAGGGCCTTGGAGCCATGAACTTCTGCAGCTCACTCAGGGTGACTGTTGGAGTCACAGTATCCTCTCTTACGTTTAGAGGGGCTGCCTGACCTAGGCAGTATGACTGTAGTCTCATACCTTTTCCACTTATTCACGATGGTCTGCACTGAGCTCCAGGGTATGTTCAGTGCCTTTGAGATGGTCTTGTACCCTTCCCCAGATTTGTGCTTCTCTATTATCATTTCCCTGACTTGTCTTTAATGCTCTTTAGTCTTCATTTTGGTTTGGTCTGTTGAAAATCTACCATACTGTTGGACCTTACTGAGAAAGGGGGAAATTATTCAGATGATCCTCCAATTTTCTATATCTGCAAATTGGGTGAGATAGTAAGGTAATACGTATACTGTATCTGAGGGAAGTTAGCATAATAATTAAAAGGGGTTGGATGCTTTTTCATGCTCATAATTTTGGTTTTTAATTTTTAGTAAATTGACAGGTTTGGGATTTTTTTCTTTTGATTTGGCACAATGCACAATATTTTGTACGTTCGCTCAAAAAATCCTACTTTAATATATTTTAAATTCAGAAAATGAGACAGTAAAATGTGAAAATAGTGGGGCTGAATACTTTTTCAAGGCACTGTATCCACAAGATGTACCTTGGGTGGAGGGGGGAATCTTTAGTGAAAATAAAATTTATTATTTCCAGTGGATTTCAGTTAAATGGGACACATTGTGACCAGTAGAATTTGGCCCAGTTCAGTGGTTGTCCTAACTAGCTGAAGTTTCATGGAAATAGTTTTAAAAAAGACAAACTATTTTTAACTGGGTAACAAATATTTAAGTGAAGTACAGAACAAATTAGAACATCACCAATATTACTGCAGTGCTATAAAACCTAATGGTTATCGATGGAGGAATTCATACAGTATGTTGCCGTGTCCTTTTGACTAAATGAACAAAGTCAGTGCGGACATCTAGTGCAGATAATGGAGTGGTGAAAGATGCCTTCCTACATGAAGTAGTGTCAAAAATCACTTATTTAACTCTGCATCAGTCATCCCAAATGAATAACATAATCATATGCAACTAACACTATTTAAAAACTATTTGCACTAAGTGTGGTGTAGTGTCTTAACAGCCATACAAGTGCACACAATTGATGCTAGTTAGAAATTGTTGCAACTTCCAAATCTTAATTTTCATTGTAACATTCAAGATGATTATCAATATCTTCAAATTCTTCGTAGTTGCTAATTTGCTGAATTAGTGAAATTGTTTCATTTTTCACTCCCAGCCATTTCTCTCATCTCCAAGCCTGAATGTTTGAAACTGCAGTAATCAAGACTGAATTGTCTTACTGCTCATTTCTTGCCAACTATCAGTGACATAAATCACTGTTTTTGAACACAAGCAGAACTAACTGACACTGTTTAAAACCTGTTTACTCTAAGCATGGTGTAGTGTCTTAAAGGCCACACACAGCAAGTATGTTTCACATCTTCTCCACAACCCTTATCATTTTTTATATTCCACCAACTTACTATAAATCAAAGGAGGGCAGCCAAGGGCATTCACATTGGTCCCATCCATGCTCATCTTTTTATTGACCATAACCGATTCCAGCAGCATCCTTCTCCACTGCAGTACATCAACTGCATTAGTGCAAATCTCACCAATTTTTTCCTCTTCACCACCAATTTTGTCCCTATTTGCAAATTCACCTGGACCATCTCCAACATTTTTTTTTCTTTTTCTGGATCTTCCTGCTTCCTGAGATGGAGGCAGATTTGGCTTCTACAAACTCAACAATTCCCACCAGCTACCTCAACTATAGCTCTTCACACCCTGCCACTTGTAAGGGTATCATTTCTCCACACCCGCTGCATCTGAGCTCTAGCTGAGGTCTTCTGCTCTGGAGTTTCTATCCCACCCTCCCTTCAGAAGAGTTGCTTCTCCTCTGCCATAGTCAAGCCCCCACATGTATTTCCTCAACATTTTGTTTGCTGTATGGTTTGCAGGTGCTTCATTTTGGAAGTGTGAGGTGGAAAATAGTGATTAATGATCTATTTATAATCTGTTTTCAAAATGAAAGGGCTTGCACTTCAAATTGTGCATGATTTTGGACTTTAGTGCTTCTTCCTATTTAATGCAATTAAGCTCATTGAACATTTGCTTAAAAATCAAATGGAAGTGGGAATTGCATTGTGGGAGTAGAATGTTCAAATGTATTTGTGTATATTTGTCAGTAGAATCTTATACAACTAAGGCCTTGGAAGAAATTGAAAATTTCATGATGACATTTTTTGATTTTATGCAGCAATACACAAGTTAATTTTGCAGTTTTTGTAGTTTTACGTTAAATATTTGAAGGATTTTTCATTAAGTAGGCTTTCATTGTAGAAAGAATTCAAAATAAATACTTCCATTAGCAAATTGCAGTACTAATAAGATGTTTGGAATGAAGTTGGTTTTCATTCTTGTCTTCTGCCCAAATTGTATTAATAGTATCAATATTCTGTGTCTGTAAAATACTGACTTTTTCTTGCACTTTCACAGAGCCACACGTTTATTAAACGATCTGAAGTAGAGGAGGTGGATTTTGCCGGCTGGTTGTGTAAAACCATGGGGCTGAACCAGCCCAGCACCCCAACACGCATCCCTGTGTGAGTGACAACGGAGAGCCTGCCTCCCCACCCTCCCCCGCTCCCCCAGTGTTCCCATTCACCTCTGCTGATGTCAACCACTACTGTCGTGCCTGTGGCGTAAAACAGAGAAGAATTCTCCCTGCATTCTTAAACTGTGTGAGGAGGCTTTCATTCAGGCAGCATTGGCAGTTTTTTCAAAAGAGCCACTGTCTTTCTTTAGCTGGTTAATTCTTAGTGGCGCTTGGTTATGGATATTAATACTAAAGGTAACAGTGATGTGGTTGATAGAAGTCTGTTATTCAAGAGACAGAATTTTTTTTTATCAGTGAGTTTCAGTAGTTGTCAAGTTACAGCAGCTAATTTCAAAACCCTACATAACGTCACCTGTGAATAATTTTCATCTATTAGAGTCAACATTTCCATTAGCCATACTCAATGTGATTTTTTTTAAACCACAGTGCCATATGAAATTCTGTTCTTAAAGAAAAGCAGATTGAAGAGCAGCACATTCAGAATTTATTCAGGGTACAGATCTTAAGTAACAACTAAGATGAGGTAGGAAAAATATAAAAAGCGTAATTGTGAGTGTTCTTGTATTTAATGTCCCAGGGATTCTGAATTAAACTTTAAAACTGAAAGGTATCTTAAAATCTTAAGTTTTCAATATTGGTAACTTTTCTTCTAGTTGAGTGTTTATAACATTCATCCAGTGATTGTGCAAGCAAGTGAATTAGCAACCTATTTTATTTTTCTTGTACCTCTTCCAAAGTAGATGAGGGTAGTGGAATTCAGTCTTCACAGGTATGCTCTTTCTGTACATATAACCAATACTAGAAATCTGTTCATGGAGAAATTGATATCTAAGTGCATAATTGGTCACAGGTACATAATGTAGTAATAATGTGTATAGATGTTACTTTAACTGTTTTGATTTGTAAAGTGTTATCAGAATTCCTTACAGTTTGGGGTCTAGAAGAAGATCGAGGGCCCCTACATGGTGGTTCACTGGAATTAATATTTGTAGTTTGAGTGCCAACATTGAGCAATAATGTAATGAACATTTAAATTTATTTTTTGTTACAGGTTCTTGTAGATTACAGATGTTTACTGGTAGGTGACTGGTGACTGATCAGTCCTCAAAATCACAGGTGATTCACAGTAATGGGAAAGACTGGATGGAAGGGAGAGTTCTTTTATTAATTTAATTAGAAGTGTACTTTTAAAAAAAAAATCCATCCTTCTGTATATCTCGACTTAGAGATGTTATATACAGACATCCTATTTTATTGTTAAATCATTTAGAATCTTTGATAAATTCTTTCAAAATGCCAGTAAGCACTGCAAGAAAATTAGATCTTGCACTCGGAACTAGAAGTTTGTGATCAACTCAGACTGAGATGTGCTCGGTTTTTGATCAGAATTTTGCTCATTTTCAACAAAGAAAATTCGCCCATTAGATGGTACAAGATGTTTTGAAGCATTTGATTCTGAGCTAGAGTGAAGTGGTAGGTTAGTTGAAAAATATTCCTAAAGGTAGTAAAATGTGGGAATGCTATTGACACGGCTTAATATCTCCTCTATCTTCAAACTGACACTGTTCAGACCATTGATCTACATTAGGATGGTATTTCAGGTAGGAATGGAGCTTTAATTAATCACCTAAAGAAAGACAGTTTTATTTTTCAATTTAGCTTTGCCTCCTTGAGTTATAAATCGTAATGTCTTAGTTCATATTGTTTTAAAACAAAGGAAGATTTTACCTTTATTTCCATTCGTAGGTACATTCTTTTGTTCACAATTATTAAATGTTTAATTTTGCTGCTTTACTGCTGGAAGTGGCTTGTTTGCTGGGTAACAGCTTTTTTCCATTGAATAGGGGTTTGGTCTTGGCACGCACTGGCTTACTAAATATTCTTATTTGCAGGTAAAATTTGTTCATAGTACTGTGATTACTGTCCTACACCCACCATGCCTAGTAATGTTCCTGGGAGTTTGTCTGACCTTCTGGCCATCAGGTTTCCTAGAGTAAATACATTTTATAATTTAATTTACTGTATACCAGAACGACAAAATCTACTTCATTTATGAAGTATACATTTGATAGAACTTACTGTAGTTTAGATTTGGGCACTTGTGCTCAATTTGGTTCAAGGATGTTATTTACAACCCAGTGGCCTGTTAGCTGATGCGTATTGTAGTTACATTACAGGCCCCTACATAAATCCAAGCCTGCAATTTCAACCTTTAGGGACTCCAAGGGCCAGTCTACCAATCAAAATGTGATTGACTTCATCTACAGGAAAAGCTAAATGATAAATATTGATCAAGTATGACATCTAAACCCATTACGTTGTGGATTGCACCTTCCACTGATGGTGCTACATACCCAATCGCATCCAGATCAGAATCATGAAAAATAAAATTATTATTCCTGAATGGAGATAGAGTGAGTCAAAAAGAGCAAAGTTTATATTTTACACACTTCAAAGAACAATTCACGTAATTATTTGTGAAAATTTAGGGGTTTTTTTTGTGCTTTTGGCTTGCTGAAGATTTTTGTCACTGAACTATATAGCAGCCAAATGTTTTTTGACACAAACTGCACCCTGAATGTACTTCTAAGGGAATGTGAATCCATTTTAAGTGCCTGGGGGGAGGAAGTGAAACTTAATTTAAATGCATGTGAAACCAGTTTATTACACTGAGGTGTCGAAAATAAAAGAAACGCACTGTGATTACAATGATGGGGTGGAGTTTTGTGTTGGGATCTCAGTTGTTTGTGTTGTGCTCCTGTATTGTCAATGGATTGTATATGCCTATGCCTTTAAATAAAATATCTGTAAGCTGTTGTTAAGGCACTAGTGCACATTGGTGTATATTACTATATCAGGTTAGATGCACTTGTTTTTTTGTGAAGCCAGTCGGCACCTTGTGCTACGCTCTTCGGGGGTGGGGGGGAGGGTAGAGTAGAGTAATTTTGCAATGTGTAAAACAGACTTGGCTTATTGAAAGGAAAATCTCAGTAGCACAAGGACTGTACTGATTGTTTTAAGCTATTTTTAAATTTGCAAAGCAAATTGTGAACTGAATGTATAATTTAATCAACTGTTGCAAAAAGTTATTAAACTGAAGTGGCAATTGTTCTGTGTGAAATACAAGCAATGTACCATTTTCTTTGAATTCTGTGTACTAAGGAAAAAGAGCCTTTCTCTTTTACTGAAGACCAGCACAGACTTTGTTTTACAATGAGCTGCTTCCAATAGGGATAGCCAAATGTTGCCGGTTCACTTCAAATACTTTGCCACATATTTTCAACACGGAGTGGAAAAAAATCATAGTAAATAAATTGCACTTTACATTAAATTGTTCCATTGTAGAAAATCTTTAGTGAAATGGTCAGCAGCCATTCTAGTTAAAATTACAGTCAAGGTTTTAATTGTTAAATTCTTCCCACACTGCACTCTATTGTCTAAGTGAGGTGTCAAGATTTCAAGAGGGGAAATGAAAACAAGCGAACCTGCCATTTATGAAAAGACACTCTATTACACTTCCAGCATCCTCAAATGTTCAGTAAGCAATCTCTCACCTCCCAGACAGAAACTTGGATGTTGTGCATATTATGAATGAGTTCGTCTTTTTGTAGCATAATACTTCAAGTTCCACAGTGAAATAATGCATGGGATTGCCCTCCTGACTTATGTAGGAAAACACTTGTTACTTTTTAAAATTAGGATGTGAGTTTACTCTGAAGCAAAATAAGGTTTAAAAAAATTACTTTCTAATTTTAAGTCAACCTTGGGCACAATATTTTAGTTCTAATGCTATCTCCAATTCCTTGTATGTGGTGTCTGGAAATAATCCCAAGTCATTTCACTGGTATGTTACTTGTCTTAAGTAACTCTGATACAGTGCACCCTCATCCGATGTGATTTTAGATTAAAGATGTGACCCTGATTATTCCAAAATCAGCAGCCTGTAAAAAAAAATTTAAGTGAACAAAAGCAATGATGTAGTGACAGCCCATATTAATAGAAGTACATCACCTAGTGATAACCAACTGAGAGTTTCAGCTTACTTCTATAAAGCAAAGCTGTTGCTTTTATTTGTTCGGCCATATAAAAATTACTTCTGATACATTTACATTCTTTGAGACCCATCTTACTCAAATCATTGATTTGCCCGTCAAAGAACCCAAAGTTTGGTTACTTTTTCAAAAGTGTAAAGTGCAACCAGTTGAATGTTTTGGACTTCCTTTGTATATGCATAACCACAGACAAGTCTAAGGTTATGATGCTGATTTTTAAAATATATTTTATTGTTTTTAAAGAAGAAATATAAGGACTCAATTAATACATATTGGAAAAAAAATTAATTCAAATACATTAAGTCTGAGAGGAAAAAAAAGAACACCTATCCCAACACCATCTCCCCACATTTAGAAAAAAGGAGGGAGGAAAGAAAACATAAAAGACAAAGGAAAGAAAGGAGAGAAGAAAAAGAAAGAAGAGTAGGCATCCAGCTCTCAGAATCAGTTTAAAATACAAATTAAAGAAACTAGCTTATAATAAGGGAACAACAGGAATTCTGCAGATGCTGGAAATTCAAGCAAGACACATCAAAGTTGCTGGTGAACGCAGCAGACCAGGCAGCATCTCTAGCAAGAGGTACAGTCGACGTTTCAGGCCGAGACCCTTCGTCAGGACTAACCAGTCCTGACGAAGGGTCTCGGCCTGAAACGTCGACTGTACCTCTTCCTACAGATGCTGCCTGGCCTGCTGCGTTCACCAGCAACTTTGATGTGTGTTGCTTATAATAAGGGATATATTAATTTAAAAAAAATTAAAATAAATAATATTTATTAATTTATTTATGATGCTGATTGTATATAAAGGGGATGTTTAATAATGCAGAGGGTAGGAATCTGTTGGAGAATTCAGGAGGTTACTGCTTGGTCTTTTTAGCCCCTACCATTCTACCTGCTGATTAAATTGTTGAATGTAAATAATGCTCAACAGGTCAGGAGGTCATAAGTTCTGACTCGCACCAGCTGCCAATCCGGTGCAGGACTGACTATGTGCTACACTGTCAGGTATTGCCTTTTTGAATATCACTTTAAACAAAGTCCCCAACTGTTGTCTCTGATCAGCATATAAGATACCATTGGACTATGCCATTGAAAGAGATTATCTACTTGTTATCCATGTAAGTTATGTACTCGATGGTGATTACAATTCAAAAACTATGTACTAGGCTAGAAAGAGTTTGGGGCATCCAGTGAAAAGTGCAAGTTTAATCTTTTGGGAGTTTTATCCTTTAAATAGAACATCAGATTGAGGCTCCTCAAGGTGCTAAAAGATCCCACAGTTTTGTTGGAAGAAGAGTGAGTGATCAGAATCAGACTAAATTGGGGCAGTACAGTGGTGCAGATGATATGACTGCTTCCTCACAGCTCCAGAGACCTAGATTCAGTGTTCAACTTGGGTGTTGTCTGTGTGGAGTTTGCATGTTCTCCCTGTAGCCATGTGGGTTTCTGCAGGGTGGTCGATTAATTAGCTTTGTGTGTAGGTGAGGGAAAATATATAACCATACAACAATTACAGCATGGAAACAGGCCATCTCGGCCCTTCTAGTCCGTGCTGAACTCTTACTCTCACCGAGTCCCACCGACCTGCACTCAGCCCATAACCCTCCATTCCTTTCCTGTCCATATATCTATCCAATTTAACTTCAACAACAAACCTGCCTCAACCACTTCTGCTGGAAGCTAGTTCCACACAGCTACCACTCTCTGAGTAAAGAAGTTCCCCCTCATGTTACCCTAAACCTTTGCCCTTTAACTCTTAACTCATGTCCTCTTGTTTGAATCTCCCCTACTTTCAATGGAAAAAGCCTATCCACGTCAATTCTATCTTTCCCCCTCATAATTTTAAATACCTCTATCAAGTGTCCTCTCAACCTTCTACGTTCCAGAGAATAAAGACCCAACTTGTTCAACCTTTCTCTGTAACTTAGGAGATGAAATCCAGGTAACATTCTAGTAAACCACCTCTGTACTCTCTCTATTTTGTTGACATCTTTCCTATAATTCAGTGACCAGAACTGTACACAATACTCCAAATTTGGCCTTACCAGTGCCTTGTACAGTTTCAACATTACATCCCAACTCCTATACTCAGTTCTCTGATTTATAAAGGCCAGCATACCAAAAGCTTTCTTCACCACCCTATCCACATGAGATTCCACCTTCAGGGAACTATGCACCATTATTCCTAGATTCTTCCGTTCTACAGCATTCTTCAATGCCCTGCCATTTACCATGTATGTCCTATTTTGATTTGTCCTACCAAAATGTAGCACCTCACATTTATCAGCATTAAACTCCATCTGCCATTATTCAGCCCACTCTTCTAACTGGCCTAAATCTCTCTGCAAGCTTTGAAAACCTACTTCATTATCCACAACTCCACCTATCTTGGTATCATCTGCATATTTACTAATCCAATTTACCACCCCATCATCCAGATCTATTATATATGACAAACAACATTGGACCCAGTACAGATCCCTAAGGCACACCACTAGACACCGGCCTCCAATCTGACAAACAGTTATCCACAACCATTCTCTGGCATCTCCCATCCAGCCACTGCTGAATCCATTTTACTACTTCAATATTAATACCTAATGATTGAACCTTCCTAACTAACCTTCCGTGTGGAACTTGTCAACGGCCTTACTGAAGTCCATATAGACAACATCCACCGCTTTACCACTTTATCTAGGGGGTGTCGATGGGAATGTGAGGAGAAAAAGTTGGATTTGTGTAAATGGGTGGTAGGTGGTTAGTATAGGCTCAGTGGGCTGATTAACCCATTTTTGTGCTGCTTGCCCATGCCTGTCACTTCCTCTAAGTGCAAAATGGGTAGCAAGTAAGGCAGATCTCCAATATGGTGAAGCTTTGTGAAGCAGCATTTCAAGGTTCATTTCATAGAGTTCAAATCTAATTTGTAGCTTGACTACTACTATTACTGCTGTTGGTGACTGAGAGTTGAACAAGATTGAAATTCAACACCAAAATTGTAGCTGTGATCCTGCAGTGTGCACCTAGTTATTCAGAATTGGATAAAAATGTATTAATCCGGATTGAACTATTGGTTCCAGTACTTCATTCAGGTAACCACTGATGAGAAGTTTATTTTTAATCATTGGTTGTTCAGCAGCAAGAGACTTGTGTACAAGCCCAATTCTATCCAAAACCTGAAGAACATTTTTGTTGGAATTGTAAGATGGCGATCACAGGAGCAAGATCGCTCCATCCACCCATCAGTCCAGGAGGTGGCCAAGTTCTATCATGGTCATCCTCCAAGGAGGCTAACTCACCAGATCCTCAGGTGGCAGCATGATGTGTTCATGCTGGATGGTTTAACTTGCACAGGTCAGTGTTTTCCCTTGAAACATTAAGCATGCCTGAGATGCTCTTGAGGGATTGGTGGCATTCAATGGTACAGCGTTGGTTAATTGTGCCTGGCTGAAACATCCAAGGCATTACCATCACTGCTGATGACCACAATTTAAATTTTGTTCCATGGTTTTGCATCTCATTATGACAGGTATTGGCAGCTATTTTGGGGTCTGTTTTGCATAAATTGTTTGAAAGGAGGTTTTAGCACTGACAGCTGTTTGTGAAATTGTTTCATTGTGGAAGTTCTTGCAACTTCCACAGTCCACACCCACTCTGGCCACTAAGTTAAAAGACTGGGATTCACTAACCCCAGGAGACTCTAAAGTTGTATTTATTTTTTTTCCTCTGGATTAACCACCATGTAATTTTTACTAGGTATTAATAAAGATTTGCCTTTTGCTGTCATGACAGAATTGCTTCCCTTCAGCATTTACGACTTTGTCTTGTATCTTCACTACGCCAGTAACTCCCACATTGCATCATAATTCTCAGAAGCTGAATTCCATCCGAAATCTCCCTTGTGGTTTAGCTCGGGAGCACATATTATGGCTAAAGAAGAAATTGCATTTTTGTGGCCTGCCTCCCATCTTGGGGTTTTCCAACTAATGACATCATTTGAATGTAGACACTAAGTAAAGTGCAATTTTTGCAGTGTTAAATGACCATTTGCTGTCACATCTGAAAGAACTCCCCTTCTTCAAATTGAATTTTTAATGTCAATCTAAGAAGCGGCCCTGATGAGGCCTCCGTTTTACATCTCACCTGCAAGACGATGCTTCCAATAGTGCAGTGAAGTATAAGTTGTAACTGCGTGTTCAGATCCTGGAGAGCAGCTTGAATTCCAGGAAATCACAGAACAAGGAGTGATTCATCGTGGTTATCAAACTCAGTCCAAATTCCAGCAGATACTCTGGTGCGCTCTATAATTGCTTCCCCCCTTTAAATATCTGTACAACTCCAGAGCCTTGCCAAACAAAAGCTCTTGATGCTGTCTGTTTGCAGTGATAAATTCTGATAAACCACAACTTCTCCACAAGTCATTGAATTTTTAGTAAAATTGTATAACATTAAGACATTTATGAGATTGAAATATTACTTTACATTTTACCCTGTTCCCAAATAAATCCAACTGGTCTATTTTAATGCTTGATTTGTTTCTAGGTGTAAAATATAAATCTCAAGATAGCATTTCTGATGGTGCTGAATGTAAATTTATATAGTTTCCTCAACTGCTGGAGCAACTCAACCTCAAACTCTCTAGAAGGGAAGGCTTGCCTGAAACCTTTGGTTAAAATATATTTTTGAGGCAAAACAACATATTGAGATGTAATCTTAATTACTTTTATAAGTATAATTCTGTTAATGTTGAAAGGGACCGGTAGCATCCCATCAGTGTTTAAGTGATTAAAGAATTCAAATATTGTGTCAGAATTTTGACTGTTTCCATGAGTTGGAATCTGTAATAATTAAATTTGACCCAGTTTCCTGGTGGATCACTTTGTCCTAAATTACTAACTTTAAACCTCTGAGTAGAATACTTTGTGTGCTATATTTATAAGACTGTGGAGTTGTATAACATGCAAAATTGACAAAACTAGTGGTTTCACTTTGGAGCTTGATCTTTGTTTAATGTCACACAACTGAGGTGCACTTAGCAGAAAGTAGACACCATTTGTATTTTGTAGAAAGATAATCACATTCTGATTAGATAACTTCTGAGCATTTCTACAGCTGTACAAGCATTTTGGACTTAACAGAATATTTTACAGTTGATAAACTCTACAGGGAATAACAATTGGTGCTGAAAGGTTGGCTTCAAGCAAGACTTCTGCACAAATCAATCATTTTTGGACAAGGTTGGAGAAATGAGCAGACCAGACTTAGAAGGCACATTTGTGGAGGATCAAGGAGAGCCGGAAAGAGCCCTCAGCCAGAACTTATTTTGGTCCAGGGTGTTCAGAGAGCAGTTTGATATCTTTACTGATAAAGTAAAACAAGAATCACTTTGGTTGCCATCATGTTGGTGATAGTTGTGGTTGCCTACTCACTATGGGCAGTAGACATGCAAAACCTCACAATCTGTTTGCTGGTGTAGCATTATAGAGTTGTGGGCCTGTGAGCCCATCATGTCCAAGCCAACTTTTCTGCCCTGCTGCACTATTCCATTTGCCTACATTAGGACGCCATGTGTATTTAAGTGCCTGTCTAAATGTCTCTTAAAATGTGATTGTATCCAATTCAATCTTCTCTTCTGACAGCACACAACAGATAACAGCCATCTGCGCTACTTTTCCCTAAGATCCCTCTTAAATCTTGAGCTCTCCTCAAACCTATTCCATTTTGTTTTAATTTCCCTACCATGGAAAAGGATTTTTACTATCTGCATCTCTCATAATCTTATTTCCAGATCCTCTCTTAGCATCTGCTTCAGGGATAACAAGACTTTCCATAACTTAATTCTGCCAATCCTAGTAAATCTCCTCCGCACCAGCTCCGGAGTGATCACATTCTGTAGTGTGATGACTGGAAATAGTTTAAAGGGAGTGGTCCAGTGGTCGATAGAAACTGTTTTCAGTGGCTCAAAAACATTGATTTAAAATAATTGGCAAAGAATGTGAAGAAAGTTAGAAATTTTTCTTTAATCACTAATTCTGATTGGGAATGCACTGACTGAAGGTGCAGTTAATGCAAATTCAATAATAAATTTCAGAGTTGCATGCATGATTTAAAAATGAAAAATTTGAAGGCAGTTGGATAGAGGGTTGGGGTGTAGAACTAATTGGTTAGCTTCTTCAAGCACAGGAACTAGGAGATGAATGAATTTGTTCAATACTTATTAGTCACTTTACTCAATCTGATTAGGCAGAGTGACGTAGATATCCACCTCACCCCAGATTCAAACTTGATGCAGGCACTATCTATGTGGACTTTACATTCTCCCTGTGGCAACATGGGTTTTCCCTGATCTCTCTAGTTTCTTCCCACATCCCACAGACACGTGGGTTGGTGGGCCATTTCAAATGGTAGGTGAGTGGTAAAATCTGACGGAAGTTTATGGGAATGGGTGAGAATGAAATGGGATTAATGTAAATGGATGCTTGCTAGTATGAGTGTCGTGGGGCACTGCCACCATTTGCTGCAGTATATCTCTGATGAAGAGGTATCAAGTTCTCAGCTGTGTCGGGCATGCTGACAATATCCTGTGTTTTGTTTCTAACTTGGGTTTTTAGCTTCTACAGAATTTTGCTAACGTAAATTTTGTTGGTTTC
The DNA here is from genome assembly GCF_030028105.1 of Mobula birostris. Taxonomy (NCBI): domain Eukaryota; kingdom Metazoa; phylum Chordata; class Chondrichthyes; order Myliobatiformes; family Myliobatidae; genus Mobula; species Mobula birostris. Next base: position 46,409,621 of record NC_092395.1, on the reverse strand, counting down.
TCTGAAAATACAAGGATAATAAAAACTTGAATCGTGTAGTACCTCAGGTCCAGGACATCACAATTAAATACTTTGTAGCCAACAGTGTATTTTTGAAATATTGTGACGTTGCAGTGGAATTTCTGTTTTGTATTATTTTCACACAGGAAACTTGCTTAATCTCTACCAGAATAATAGCAATCTAAGAGGAAATTTCACACCACGACGAAAGATATTAAGGAAACACTGATGGGAGAATTAGTTCTGAAAATTATTGTTTTCACTTCTGATGTAGCAGCAGCATATTTGAACTATAAAACAATTTTATTTCACTCACGCATGCCTAAAAGGGCAGTTCTAACTTTGCTGTCTCTTTCTCCCATTTCTACCCAATTTATAATAACATAGAACAAGTGTTTTCTACCTGTGAAGGATACACACAATTAATTCTGGTCCCAGCACTTCCCCTTAACCCTGATGATTTATCTTGTACAGTTCTTGTTTCAATGTTCCCATTCTATCCATGTGATTTTAGTGCAAAAAATCCTGGAAAATGTTGGGTATTTGGAAGGAATACCTCTTTGTATGTTGGTTAGAACCACTGGCATACTCTCTGATCTCTAGCTCTGGTATTATACAGATCTACAAAGCCCCATATCACTGGATTCTGATTAAATGTGTGCCTAGGAATTAAAATACACAGTACTCTGCTTTCTCAGTGTTGCACATTGGAAAATTACTTTAAATTGGAGTGGAATTCAATGGTAATGAATGAATTAAATTTATTTCAGTCAGTACAAACATAACAAAAAGCATCATTTTCAACGATGATTTCATAGGACAAAATTACAACAACAAAAACGTAGATAGTCTTTAAAACAGACCAACAGGGTGTAGGCTGAAGCTACAGCTTATTACGCCTACCCCCCCCCCCCCTTATACAACAACATATCTGGCGTCAATCATTACATCAAAACAAAAAATTCCATAATCTTTTAACACAAAATCCAATTCCAAGCATCATGTACTTACATTACTCCCATTCATTTTAAATCGTGTTTTATATTTGTTCATTAAATTATTTTTAAAGAACTTTTTAAACTTGTTAAGTGTACATGTTTTTAAATTCTCACTACAACTGTTCCACAGATTCACCCCTCTGACTGAAATACAATGGGTTTTTTTACATTTGTTCTTATCCTTTGTTTTTGAAATATACATGTTCCTCTCAAATCATGCTGACTTCCTCTCATTTTAAACAACCTTTGGATACTTTGTGGTAGCTGTCCATTTTTTACTTTATACATAATTTGTATTATTTTAAAATCTATGAAATCACTGAATTTTAAAGTGTTTAGTTGAATAAATAGTGAATTGGTTGGCTCATAATAACTTGTCTTATTTACAATTCATATGACTTTCTTTTGGAGTAGAAAATTTGAATTTGTATTTGTTTTGTATGTATTTCCCCATACCTCTACACAGTAAGTCATGTATGGGACTATAAGTGAACAGTATAATATATACAAAGATTCCTGATTTAAGAAATCTTGCGCTTTGTACAGTATTGCAATAGTTTTTGCAAATACATACTTTCCCATTGTATTACACCACTGAAACTCAGGATACCTACTTTCATATTTAAGTGTCTCCATCACATACCGAGCTAATGACATCATTCCCCATGCAAAATTGTCCTTTAATATTATTGAAACAGATATGATGATGCAGGATTAAGTAATAATTGTTGGTTGTCACAATAAAATAGATTGTTATGGAATTGAATGCCCTTTGGCCAACCAAGATTACTGAAAAGTACAGGTGACCAAAACATTTCACTTTTGTACAACTAATATATACACACACACACACACACACACACACACACACACACACACACACACACACACACACACACACACACATCCATCCCTCCCTCCCTCCCTCCCTCCCTCCCTTGGAAACTGCTTGCTTTTCTGGTAGTTCTAGTGAGCATGTGTTCTTGACATACTAAGTAAGTCGTTACAGAGGTATGTGGCATTTTGTGGGTAAGCTTCCATGTTTGTGTTGCAGAAGGTAACGTAACTCACTCTCAACCTATTGTAGTTAACTTATTATAACCTACTTTTGGAGTTTTCTTTTGTCTCATGTTAACCCCTGGGTATTCCACAACATATTCAGAGAGGTGCAGGTGGGTAGAATCTGGAGGAAATCGGTTGGAACTTGAGCAGAATAAAATGAGTTTAGCAGTACTAAAGTACAAACCCCATTTCCAGAAAAGTTGGGATATTTTCCAAAATGCAATAAAAACAAAAATCTGTGATATGTTAATTCACGTGAACCTTTATTTAACTGACAAAAGTACAAAGAAAAGATTTTCAATAGTTTTACTGACCAACTTAATTGTATTTTGTAAACATACACAAATTTAGAATTTGATGGCTGCAACACACTCAACAAAAGTTGGGACAGAGTTAAAATAAGATTGAAAAGTGCACAGAATATTCAACTATCAGTTCAAAAGGAACATTTCTCAATGCAAGATTGCAGAGAATTTAGGTCTTTCAACATCTACTGTACATAATATTGTGAAAAGATTCAGAGAATTCAGAGACATCTCAGTGCATAAATGGCAAGGTCGGAAACCACTGTTGAATGCACGTGATCTTCGAGCCCTCAGGCGGCACTGCCTAAGGAACCATCATGCTACTGTGACAAGTATAGCCATCTGGGCTCGAGAGTTCTTCGGAAAACCATTGTCACTCAACACAGTCCGTCGCTGCATCTAGAAATGCAACTTGAAACTGTATTACGCAAGGAGGAAGCCATACATCAACTCTATGCAGAAATGCCGGCGAGTTCTCTGGGCCTGAGCTCATCTCAGATGGACCGAAAGACTGTGGAACTGTGTGCTGTGGTCAGATGAGTCCACATTTCAGCTAGTTTTTGGAAAAAACGGGCATCGAGTTCTCCGTGCCAAAGATGAAAACGACCATCCAGATTGTTATCAGCGAAAGGTGCAAAAGCCAGCATCTGTGATGGTATGGGGGTGCATCAGTGCCCACGGCATGGGTGAGTTACATGTATGTGAAGGTACCATTGCCTCTAAGGCGTATATTAGGATCTTAGAGAGGCATATGTTGCCATCAAGGCGACGTCTCTTCCCGGGACGTCCATGCTTATTTCAGCAGGACAATGCCAGACCACATTCTGCACGGGCTACAACAGCGTGGCTTTGTAGACATAGAGTGCGTGTGCTTGACTGGCCTGCTGCCAGTCCAGATCTATCTCCTATTGAAAATGTATGGCGCATCATGAAGAGGAGAATCAGACAACGGAGACCACGGACTGTTGAGCAGCTGAAGTCTTATATCAAGCAAGAATGGACAAAATTTCCAATTGCAAATCCACCACAATTAGTATCCTCAGTTCCAAAACGATTAAGAAGTGTTATTAAAAGGAAAGGTGATGTAACACAATGGTAAACATGCCTCTGTCCCAACTTTTGTTGTGTGTTGCAGCCATCAAATTCTAAATTTGTGTATGTTTACAAAATACAATTAAGTTGGTCAGTAAAATAATTGAAAATCTTTTCTTTGTACTTTTGTCAGTTAAATAAAGGTTCATGTGAATTAACATATCACAGACTTTTGTTTTTATTGCATTTTGGAAAATATCCCAACTTCTCTGGAAATGGGGTTTGTACATACAACAATTATTAATAAGCACACATGCAGAGGCTGTCTTTCTTTGCTGTATTCTTTACAACTCTTGATTCAGTAGGTCAGGAAGCAGCAGAAACAGAGTTAGGTTTTGGGGTAAAGATATTTCAACTTTTGAGAAAGGCTTTTCAACCTAAAGCAGTAAATCTATTTCCCTCCCTCCAGGTGCTGCCTGGCTCAGTTTTTCCAGCTTTCTCTGCTTTTTATTTCAAATTTCCAGCACCTGTAGTTTTGATTTTCATGGTATTTAGTGTCCATGAAGGTTGAAGGTGGCTGCCAATGACTCTGGACATGCAACTATTAAGCATTAAAAAGAACTTCAGTCTAAAAGTGTCCTTTGAATTTGTTTCAAAGTTGTACACAGCCTCATTATTTTATGATCAATATCAGCATTTTTACAAGAGATTCCAGGATTTTGATTGGTCCTGTTTATAATTAGACCCCTGTGGGAGGTTTTTGGAAATTGAAGAGCTCATTCTAGTGACGTTTATGGATTTTTATTTGAGTCTTGGGGTTATCTTTATGATTTCATTCATTTCTGATCTTTGTCACTTAAATGTTGTCACAGCATTGCATCAGCACTGAACTTTGGCTTTGACACGGTCACGCCTACGATTGCAGTCTGAAGTACTTACAGGGAATGTTACTGCTAATTTAAATACATCTTACTAATTAAAAGGAGTGCTGCCTACACTTGTTCTGGAAGCACAAAAGGATGTCAACAGATATCCTTGAGCAGGCCATGAACAGTGAAGAAGAAAGAAGAAACTACTGAAACCAACACAAGGCACGGCTAAGAGGAAATGTCGCTTAGTCAGCCGTTGACATCATTCAAAGTTCCCAGTAAGTGTTGTCTGCTGCAGAAGCATGCTAGAAGTCATCCACTGGGCTGTACCTTGCTGACAGATGATCAGTAAGACTAGATGGGTGCAGGCTGAATCATGTCACATCTGGAGCAGGAAGCATTAGTATAGCCATTGTACAGCACAGAAATGGGTCCTTCAGCCCACCTTGTCCACCGTGCCCATCCAAATGCCTTTTAAACACTGTAATTTTATTTGTTTCTTCTGTCTTTTCCGGCAGCTTGTTCTGGATTTCACCACCCTTTGAGAAACCTGCTCCTCAGATTTCCTTGTAAATTTCTTCTCTCTTTTAAACCTGTCCTCTCTGGTTTTAGGCTCCTCCACTCTAGAAAAAGACAAGTACTGAAAGGATAGAGAGGCCACTCCTTGTCCTCCTCCATTCCAGTGAGAATAAACCCAGTAAGCTGTGGAGGCCAAGTCATTTTGTGTATTTAAGGCAGAGACTCATGGCTTCTTAATTGGTAAGATGAATAAAGGTTATTGATAGAAGGGGGTGAATGTGGTTGAGGGAAGAATCAGCAATGATTGAATGGCAGAGCAAACCCGATAGGCCAAAAGGCCTAATTTTGCTCCGATACGTTGTGGTCTTGTAGCCTATGACCATTTGATGTTACCAGTGCATTACCTCACACTTGTCTGAACTAAATTCCAACATCCATTGCTTTGCACAACTTTCTATGTCCCTCTCTATCCTTTCAGAACTTAATCACTATCTACTGTTCCATGTGCTAATGTGTCATTAGCACATATACCAATCCGTCCACCTACATTTTAATCCAAGTTATTTATGTACATGACTAAACGTAGTGGCTGCAGTATCAATCTCTGTTGTACCCTACTGGTTATAGACTTCGAGTTAAAGAAACACCTGTCCACAACCACCCTCACTCTCCCGTTATCCCATCAATATTGGAACCTCTTTCTCCAGGAGGGTGATCCCACAAGACCAGAGACTGGGATTTCTCTCATTAGAAGAAAGGTTAATACAATCCATTTTATAATGGTAACAGATTCTGTTCCCAGGAGAGATAGTAACTAAGGTTCACTGATTTAAGTAAATTGACTAAAAACTGCCTAAGGGCTGCTGAGGAGAAGCAATTTAATACAAAGACATTTAAGATGTGGATGCAGATAAGGAAGGGAATTGGATATACACTTTTTAAATTGCAAGGCATTGGGGAAAGAAGAGAGGACAAGAATTAACTGTTGTCACTTTAAGATATCAGCACAGGTGTACAATGGGCTGAATGAATTCCAGGCTGAGCTTCTGCAGATTAATAGCAGAAAAGCTCTTTGAGTTTTGTTGCCAAGGTACTGCTGAATCACATATATTAGAGTTATGGGAAAAAAATAGTACTTGCAAGCATTCAACCCTTCAACCCAGGCTCTTAGTTGTCACAAACAAGAGGAAATCTGCAGATGCTGGAAATCCAAGTAACACACACACAAAATGCAGGAGGAACTCAGCAGGCCAAGCCGCATCTATGGAAAATAAAAGTACAGTCGACATTTTAGGCTGAGACCCTTCATTTAACACTGATGCTTGGAAATTATATGAGAATGGACATTTGGGCACAAATCCTTCCTTTCAATTATTCAAGAATGTGGAATTCTGTCCAAATGTTTTTATTCACTCTAGCACCAGGAGCAAGGAGTGCAGAGGTGGGGAAATTCCAAACAAATTGTTGCTTTCAGTCCAACCAAGACAGGAGAATACAGATGCCAAGAAGAAACAAGAGTGAGAGACTTTATTTGAACAGCTGTCCCTTTTATTAGACTATCTGCTGTTGCAGATGAACCCATGATCATTTTCATAATGTATTAATGCTTCTGCTTTTGTGAAACAGACTAACAAACAGGAGATGATGAGTTGCAGAAATTAGTGTCTCGGTAAATATTACTGAAGCCCTGAAAGGGGTTCATTGAACAATCTTACGGCATGAAAATAGAAATCAAGATTGTAAGGACTTAATGATCTACCTCCCAGAGTTTTGAAAAGTGACTACAGTGATTCTTTTTATAATCTTCCAACATTCTATTGATTCTGGAACAGGTCCTGCAATTGGAGGGCAACAAACATGATTCGAGGAGGGGGAGAGAGCTCATGGAGAACTACCGGTCAGTATGTGACGAAATGCTGAAATCTGTAAAGTGAATGTAATCTCCAATGGCTGATTGAACAGAATCAACGTTGATTTATGAGCTGGAAATCACATCTGACTGATCTACTGGAGTTCTTTGAGGATGCATCCAGTAGAATAGAAGAGGGAATCAGTTGTTGTGGTATATCTGGACTTTTGGAAGACATTTAATCAGGTCTCACTGAGGAGATTGGTGAACAAGAGTAGAGTATGTGTGATGGGGAGAAGTAAATAGACCACAATGGATTTGAGAGCTAGTTATGTTAGCCTATCATTCCAGTAAATCTGAAATGCACAACGTTAAAGGCCAACAAACCTCAGCAGCAAAGGTGAAAGCTGCAGTTGCTAGAGATCTGTACAGAATAGAAAATGTTGGAAATCTTAAACACACAGCATATGTAGAGAAAGCAACCGAGTATTCAATCAGTCTTGTTCTGACTTGTTTAAATTCTATAATTGCACTCAGATCCTCTTGTAACAAAGGTCTGTGTAACTGATTTTCCTTGTAAGTGTCTCCTCGACCTGCATTTTAATTAACAGTGAGAAGAACATCCCGCTCCCTCTGAACACCAACACCAGTGTGTTGTTGTTTAAAAATATTCCATCTTTCCATCTTAAGCTTCAACCTATCTGATTCCAGTTTTGATGCTCTGAGTAAGGTCCTTCCTCATCACTAAATATCAGACAGAGGTACACTGCCTTCTCCCCCCACCATTTCACCCACCTCTTCTAGAATTACTTATCTTGTAATATTTGGTTCCCAACCTTCGTCACTTTGGAACAGTATCCCTTTAATGAATAATAGATTGTGCTGAATAATAATATTACAGTGGCATAGGCAATAAACCAAGAAATATCTGAGGAATATAAGAATGGAACAGCAGTTATCATGGGGACTTTAACTTGCACATAGATAGGGTGAATTAAGTTCGTCGAGGCAGTCTTGAGGAGGACTTCGCAGAATACATCCATGATGGCTTTCTTGAACAGCATGTTACTGAACGTACAAGGGAACATATTATCTTAGATCTGGTCCTATGCAATGAGACAGATAAAATTAGAGATCTTGTCATTGGGGATCCTCTTGGAAAGAGTGATCACAGTATGATTTGAGTTTCTCATACAAATGGAGAGTGCAACAGTTCGATCTAAAACCAGTGAATGCCTAAATAATGGAGACTACAATGGGATGAGGGAGGATTTGGCTGGTGTAGACTGGGAACACAGGCTATATGATGGGATAATTAAGGAACAGTGAAAGACTTTAAAAGATTTTTCACGGTGCTCAACAAAAAAGTATATTCCAGTTAAAAGCAAGGACAGTAAGGGAGGGGAGAGCCAGCCTTGGATAATTAAGGAAATAAAAGAAGGCATCAAACTAAAAGCTCATTCATACAAAGTCGCCAAGAGTAGTGGAAAACTGGAAGATTGGGAAAGCTTCAAAAATCAACAAAGAAACACTATGCGAGCAATGAAGAAAGGGAAGCTAGATAATGACAATAAACTAGCACAAAATATAAAAATGGATAGTAAAAGTTTTTATAATTATATAAAGCAGAAAAGGGTGGCTAAAGTGAACGTAGGTCCCTTAGAGGACAAGAAGGGGAAATTGATAATGGGTAATGAGGAAATGGCCGCAGCTTTAAATGACTGTTTTGTGTCAGTCTTCACAGTGGAGGACACATCTAACATGCCAAAGAGAGAATGTTATGGATGCAATGGAGGTGAGGACCTCGATACAATAGCTATCACTAAACATGTAGTGCTGAGCAATTTGTGGGCCTGAAGATAGATAAGTCCCCTGGTCCTGATGGAATGCATCCCAGGGTACTGAAAGAAATAGCAGAAGTTATACTAGAGGTTTTGGTGATAATCCCGGCAGATTGGAAGAATGTAATGCCACTGTTTGAAAAAGATCGTAGGCAAAAGGCAGGTAACTATGGATCAGTCAGTTTAACAAATGTAGTTGGGAAAATGCTTCAAACTATCATTAAAGAAGAAATAGCGAGGTATCTGGAAAGAAATGGATCCATCCAGTCGCAGCATGGGTTCAGCAAAGGCGGGTCCTGTTTTGACAAATTTGCTAGAGTTCTTTGAGGATGTAACGAACGCAGTGGATAGAGGGAAATAGAAGGACGTTATTTACTTGGTGCTGTATAAAAGACCTCTCGAAAAGATAAGGATGCATAGAGTTGGGGGTGATCTATTAGCATGGATAGAGGATTGATTAACTAATAGAAAGCAGAGAGTTGGGACACATGGGTGCTACTCAGGTTGGCAATCAGTGGTGAGCAGTGTGCTGGGCCCACAACTGTTCACGATATACGTTAACAATCTGGAAGAGGGGACCAAAAGAAGTGTATCTAAGTTTGCTGATGGTACTAAATTGAGTGGAAAAGCAAATTGCTCAGAAGATACGGAGAGTCTGCAGAGAGATATAGATAGGTTAAGTGAGTGGGCAAGGGTCTGGCAGATGGAGTACAATGTTGGTAAATGCAAGGTCATCCACTTTGAAGGAAAAGTGGAAGATCAGATTTTTATTTAAATGGTAAAAAATTACAACATGCTGCTATGTAGAGGGACTTGGGACGGCTTGTGCATGAATCACAAAGGTTGGTTTGCAGGTACAGCAAGCTATCAAGAAGGCAAATGGAATGTTGGCCTTCATTGTAGAGGGATTGAATTTGAGAGCTGGGAGGTTATGTTGCAACTGTACAGGGTACTGGTGAGGCTGTACCTGGAGTACTACAGGCAGTTCTAGTCTCCTTACTTCAGGAAGGGTGTACTGGTTTTGGAGGCGGTGCAGAGGAGGTTCACCAGGTTGATTCCAGAGATGGGGGGTTAGACTATGAGGAGAGATTGAGTCACCTGGGACTGTACTCGCTGGAATTCTGAAGAATGAGAGGAGATTTTATAGAAACATACAAAATTATGAAAGGGATAGATAAGATAGAGGCAGGAATGTTGTTTCTACTGGTAGGTGAGACTAGAACTAGGGGACATAGCCTCAAGATTCAAGGGAATAGATTTAGGACAGAGATGAGGAGGAACTGCTTTTCCCAGAGAGTGGTGAATCTGTGGAATTCTCTGCCCAAATGAAGCACTGGAGGCTACCTCAGTAAATACAATATATTTACGACCAGGTTGGATAGGTTTTTGCATAGTAGGGGAAGTGAGGGTTGTTGGGAAAAGGCAGGTAGGTGGAGATGAGTCCATGGCCAGATCAGCCATGATCTTATTGAATGGTGGGGAAGGCTTGACAGGCCAGACGGCCGACTCCTGCTCCTATTTCTTACATTCTTATGTACCATCTTTCTTTAAACACACTATATTTTATGTCAAATCCACCTCATTTAAATTTCAGAAGCCTTCAAACTAATGCTCACATAAAATCATTAGCCCTGTCTATGTATTAGAATGACTCAGCACCAGAAGACACAAGCCACAAAATCCAGCCCTTGCACATGTGAGACACTAATGTGACATTTGATGAATATATCTGCGGTGTCAAGCCTTCCGGACACTCTGTTTGCAGACACCGGTTAATCACCATACAACGCAGATTCTTCTGCCAGCTATGCTACTTTAAGGTACAATAGTCAGTTAATACCCACCTCTTAACCACATTCAATGCACGAAAGACTTCCCGACAGCTCTATTTAAGGGGATAGTTACCTACTTTCAAGTTTGTTACTGATATGGTACATTTTACTTTTCTTTAAAGTTAATGAAGTCTACAGTGCAGCAGGATAAGAAAACGGTCGGTCGAACTTTAACATTTCTCATTGTCCCAGGCAAGGGTGGAGTAGACAAGTCCCTTAGAACTCAGAGTTCCCATTAGAGGGCAGTGGGCAAACTTTTCCATGGAGAAGGACCAGGCTAAAGAGAAACGCTCTCAGCAGAAGCTCATGTTCACCCAGACTAATCTTCACGTCAGAATGGGCATCTTCACTGAAATCTACTGCTCCAGCTTACAGCAAGGTCAGACTCACTTTAGTAGTGAAAGACAAGCTAATTGTGGCCAAGAATTTTATTGCAAAAGCCTCCTGGCAGGCTGGAAATAAAGATTTTTCCAACATTTGCAATCCGATATCCATTGTTGCACAGAGACTCACTATATCAGTTCATCTTTCATCCTCGTGTACCACAGAGCAATAGGTGAAGTATAGTTAGGGACCTCCACTCTCCTGGTTGTTTCTTGCTTCAATAAACAGCATCCTGGCATATGAGGCACTACTTTCAAGTTAGACAGGATGGAATTGAGTGCAGAGGCTATAATATCATCAGTGGACCGATCTGAGCGATAAATGAACTGGGAAGGGTCCAATGTAGCAGGAAGATGGGATTTAATGCAATCCATAACTAGCCACCCAAAACACTTCATTCTTGTTGAGATTAATGCCACTGGATGGTCATTACTAAGGCAGATTACTGTCATCTTCTTGACCACCAGGATGATGGTGGCCACTTTGATGCCTGAAGGGAAAGTGGACTGTTCCAGAGAGATGTTGAAGATGTCCTTAGTACCTGAGTTAATTGGGCTGCACAGTCCCTCAGCACCGGATTAGGTAGGTTATCAGGCCCTGCAGCTTTACGTGGGTCGAAGCTGGCTATGGTCTTTCTCACATCAGCTGCAGCCAGACAGAGTGCCTACTCCTATCCCTCTTTAGCTACCCTATCCCTGTCCAAGTGCCTTCTAACCATTACAACTGCATCTGCCTCTATCCCTTCCTCTGGCTAAAAGACAAACTAAAAGAATAATGGGAGAAAATAGATTAAGTTTGCAAGAAATATATTAGCAATAACAACTTCGACAAGTACATTAAAAGAAAACAGCTAAAATAAATGTTATTTTAAATGGTGAATCAACATGGGGAACGGCCGAGACTGAGCAAATATTTGGTATTAAACCTGATGCTATCTCAATGATAGTGGAAAGATTAGGAACAAAAGATCGAGTGAGTACAGGGATAATTTAACACAATCCCAGACTCCAGTCTAGAGAAAAGGAATTAAGTAAAATAATGGAAATTGACAAATCCCTAGGGCCAATGACCTGTACCTAAGGCTGTTAAAATTATTTGCTGATGTGCTGCATGCTTTGACTCTGGTCTTCCAAAGCTTCCTATGTTCTGGAAAGATTTCAGTGGATTGGAATATAATCCAATATAATATAAGGCTCCAAATTTAAAAAAAGGAGGGAGACGAGAGGTGGGATTGAAAAGCATTCTAGCCTTATGTTGGAAAATGCTAAAATCTGTTTTGAGGAAGTAGAAACAAGACATTTAGAAGATTGGAGAGAGTCAACATAATGTAGAATATTCAACATAATTTTATGATAATCTTCCAGTCCAGGCCCACTCTACCATCTCAGTTCTGATGCAGCCTTGACCCAAAACATTGATTATCCCTTCACCTCCACAGACGCTGCCTGACCCACTGAGTTCCACCAGTATCTTGTTTTTAGCTCTAGATTCCAGCATCTGCAGTCCGTTGTGTCTTGGTCAAGCATATAAGGGTAATGTTCCTAGTGTTAACAATTATTCAAGTTAAATTTGCAAGCACATCTCAAGCAGTCTTTTGCCAAGATGTTTTGATAAGACAATTTAAAACTGTATGGATTCTAGAGTGGAAGTTGTTACTTTTAATTCAACGAAACCTTTACCTGAGATAAAGCTGGCTGGTGGTGTAGTGGCATCAGCACTGGACTTCAAGGCAAAAGGTCCTGAGTTCGAAATCAGCCAGCTCCTTGTATGCTTTCCATCCTTGCAGGGTTGAGCATCGAGCTAGCAACTCAGCCTCATAAAAACAGTCAAATACTACAGAAAAGGCAAAAATGCCACCCAATTCGCCACAAGGCTCGAAAAGGAACAACAATTACCGGAGATAAACAGAAGCTGGTCTTTGAGCCTCCCAAGCATCCAGTTTTAAATGTAATCTGAGAATTGAGAAGGACAAGGAGAAACAGATATTGGTTGGTAGTGGAAAGGACAGACAAGGTACAAACGATTGGATGTAGTAGTACTAAGTGAGAGTGCAGAGGAGACGCACCAGGATGTTGTCTGGGTTGGAGGATGTTTGTTAAAGGAAGAGATGGCATAGATTGATTTTGATTTCTCTGGAGCAACAAGGGCCAAGGAGTAAATCGATAGAAGTATATTAGATTGTGAGTAGATAGTCAAGATCTTTTTCCTCATTGTAGAGGTATCAAAATGTTTCTTTTTTTTTACATTGAGCATGGTTAATATTTGGAACACGCTGCCAGTGGTGGGTGGCGGTGGAATCAGATACCATTTAAGAGGCATTTGGACAGCCACTTAAATAGGCAAGACACAGAAGAATACGGTCCTAATGCAGGCAAATAAATGAGTGTAGATGGGCAAAACGATTAGCATGAACATGATGGGTCGTTGCATGCTGTACAATTTTGTAGCAAGTCTGAAGAGTCATTTATAAAGTACATAACGGTCACATAATGATTCACTTTATGCGAGGTGTAATTTAATTTGAAGTGCAATGACGATGTTTCAGAACTTGTGGTAATATTTGAAACTGGCATCTTGCTGTTTCCTAACTGGTACGTCATGCCACATGCCAGCAAAGTTGCTACACAATTAACTCTTAATTTCCTGAGGGTTTATAAACCTCCAAGTCTTCTGAGAAGTAAACTGCTTGCCTCCATCATCTGTGTCACCAATTCTTTCATTTACTTATACTTTTAATACACTTCAATATACTTTTTTAGTATACTAGAGTTTAGCAATTACACACAACAAACACGAATATAATACCAAGTTTCCTGAGCATTACAGCAAACACGAACCCTACTGCACTGTGCCCAGGGTAAGTTTGGTTTCTCGGGGACGAAGGGTGTAATTTGTGAAATAGAATGGCGAAACACTGGGAAGCATTCTGGAATCCCTCGTAACCACTGTAGCCGGCTTGGAGTCCCCTAATCAATTTCAAAATGACTTGGGGATTGTCAGATAGCAACGCTGCAAGAATGAAGTCTGAAGGTGACTGAAACAAAGTGGAAAGGATAGGTTGAGATGAAGCAGACAGTCTTCAGAACCAAAGCAGTCGGTGTGGCTGATACACATACAGACCACAGTGCCACCGAAGGGCTAACAGATTGAGATTGTGAGACTGAAGACCTACTCCTGTTCCCATGTTGCCAAAGTAGAAAGAGAAGATGTTTATTATAAAATGCCTGAACAATATGTCAAGGTTACAAAGAATACGATTTGCCTTGAGAAAGTACTCACAGAGGAGAGTGGAGTTCAAGGCAAGATAATGAAACATATCAGGAGATAAGAAAATTGTGGCATGTTCAAAAATGGATACACAGCATTTAGAACTACCTTCTTAGCAAAGTGGCCTGCATCAGGAAATCAGAACAGATACTAGGCTACTGAAAAATGTAGGCACTTGTGTTTTTACATATGTAACTAAAAACTCAACATCCATTCAGTAAAGATAAAACAGTTCATATGTAAGCATTCCTCAGCCCTTGCAAATGTTTATATCCCACTGGCATAAGCAGCTTTGGAAGCTGTAGATGATGTGAAACCTGCTCATGTGGGGAAACAGTCAACAGAATTTTAACGGACCTGGAGAAAGCACATCAGGGAAACATGAGATCAAGGAAGCTGTGTCAGGTAAATCTGTATAAGTCATTGGGTAGCTCTCAGTTGTATAATTCCAAGCACCAGACTTTAGGAAAGAATGGCCACGTCACTGGGAGAGCACACAGTACATTTACTAGAGATACCAGGGAGGAAGGACTTCTGTGGCAAGTTTAAGTCGTCTAGGTTTACTCAGAATGCAAAAAAGTTTAAGGAGAGGTATATTAGATTGTGTTCAAAATTAATAGAAGTTCAAATTTATTTTCACATAGCTGGTGACAGATCTTGAATGAAAGTGGGATGTAATCACATTGCATAAGAATGTTGATAAGACCATAAGTCACAGGAGCAGAATTAGCCTTGTTGAGCCCACCACTTGATCACATCTGATTTATTATCCATCTCAGACCCATTCTCTGGACTTACCCAGTAACCTTTGATGCTGTTACTAATCAAGAATCTATGTACCTCAGCTTTAAATATACCCAATGACTAGGCCTCCACAGCCATCTGTGGCATTGAATTCCATAGATTCATCACTCTCCGGCTAAAGAAATTCCTCCTCATCTCTGTTCTAAAGGGATGTTCTTTTATTCTGACTCTGTGCCTTCTGGTCCAAGACTCTCCCACTACTTGACTTGGATGAGGGAATTAAATGCAGCATCTCCAAGTTTGCGGATGACACGAAGCTGGGCGGCAGTGTTAGCTGTGAGGAGGATGCTAAGAGGATGCAGGGTGACTTGCAACACACATCAAAGTTGCTGGTGAACGCAGCAGGCCAAGCAGCATCTGTAGGAAGAGGTACAGTCGACACTTCAGGCCAAGACCCTTCGTCAGGACTAACTGAAGGAAGAATGAGTAAGGGATTTGAAAGTTGGAGGGGGAGGGGGAGATCCAAAATGATAGGAGAAGACAGGAGGGGGAGGGATAGAGCCAAGAGCTGGACAGGTGATAGGCAAAAGGGGATACGAGAGGATCATGGGACAGGAGGTCCGGGAAGAAAGACAAGGGGGGTGGGGGACCCAGAGGATGGGCAAGAGGTATATTCAGAGGGACAGAGGGAGAAAAAGGAGAGTGAGAGAAAGAATGTGTGCATAAAAATGAGTAACAGATGGGGTACGAGGGGGAGGTGGGGCCTTAGCGGAAGTTAGAGAAGTCGATGTTCATGCCATCAGGTTGGAGGCTACCCAGACGGAATATAAGGTGTTGTTCCTCCAACCTGAGTGTGGCTTCATCTTTACAGTAGAGGAGGCCGTGGATAGACATGTCAGAATGGGAATGGGATGTGGAATTAAAATGTGTGGCCACTGGGAGATCCTGCTTTCTCTGGCGGACAGAGCGTAGATGTTCAGCAAAGCGGTCTCCCAGTCTGCGTCGGGTCTCGCCAATATATAAAAGGCCACATTGGGAGCACCGGACGCAGTATATCACCCCAGTCGACTCACAGGTGAAGTGTTGCCTCACCTGGAAGGACTGTTTGGGGCCCTGAATGGTGGTAAGGGAGGAAGTGTAAGGGCATGTGTAGCACTTGTTCCGCTTACACGGATATGTGCCAGGAGGGAGATCAGTGGGGAGGGATGGGGGGGACAAATGGACAAGGGAGTTATGTAGGGAGCAATCCCTGCGGAATGCAGAGAGAGGCGGGGAGGGAAAGATGTGCTTAGTGGTGGGATCCCGTTGGAGGTGGCGGAAGTTACGGAGAATAATATGTTGGACCCGGAGGCTGGTGACTTGGATGGGTTAGGTGAGTGGGCAAATTCATGGCAGATGCAACTTAATGTGGATAAACATGAGGTTATCCACTTTGGTGGCAAGAACAGGAAAACAGATTATTATCTGGATGGTGGTCGATTAGGAAAAGGGGAGGTGCAACGAGACCTGGGTGTCATTATACACCAGTCATTGAAAGTGGGCATGCAGGTACAGCAGGCGGTGAAAAAGGCAAATGGTATGCTGGCATTCATAGCAAGAGGATTCGAGTACAGGAGCAGGGAGGTACTACTGCAGTTGTACAAGGCCTTGGTGAGACCACACCTGGAGTATTGTGTGCAGTTTTGGTCCCCTAATCTGAGGAAAGACATTCTTGCCATAGAGGGAGTACAAAGAAGGTTCACCAGATTGATTGCTGGGATGGCAGGACTTTCATATGATGAAAGACTGGATCGACTAGGCTTATACTCTCTGGAATTTAGAAGATTGAGGGGAGATCTCATTGAAACGTATAAAATCCTAAAGGGATTGGACAGGCTAGATGCAGGAAGATTGTTCCCGATGTTGGGGAAGTCCAGAACGAGGGGTCACAGTTTGAGGATAAAGGGGAAGCCTTTTAGGACCAAGATGAGGAAAAACTTCTTCACACAAAGGGTGGTGAATCTGTGGAATTCTCTGCCACAGGAAACAGTTGAGGCCAGTTCTTTGGCTATATTTAAGAGAGAGTTAGATATGGCCTTTGTAGCTAAAGGGATCAGGGGGTATGGAGGGAAGGCTGGGGCAGGGTTCTGAGTTGGATGATCAGCCATGATCATACTGAATGGCGGTGCAGGTTCGAATGGCCCAATGGCCTACTCCTGCACCTATTTTCTATGTTTCTACTGGAAGCATCCTCTCCATGACCTTCTGTCTGGGCCTTTCAATAGTCAGCAGATTTTAATTAGATCCCTCTTTATTCTTCTAAACTCTAGCAACTACAGGTCCAGACCAACAAATGCTCTTCAATCATTAACCCTTTCATTCCTGGGATCATTTTCGTAAGCCTTCTCTGGACCCTCTCCAATGCCAGCACATCCTTTCTTTGACGTACAGTCCAAAACTGCTCACAATGCTCCAAATGTGGTCTGATCAATACCTTTAAAGCCTCAGTATTCCATCCTTACTTTTACATTCTAGTCCTCTTGAAATGAATGCTGACATCGCATTTACCTGCCTTACTACCAACTCAACCTGCAAATTAAACTTTAATAAATCCAACACAAGGACTCCCAAATTCTTTTGCACCTCTGATTTCTTAATTTAGTCCCTATTAAGAAAATAGTCTGCACCTTTAATCCTGCTACCAAAGTACATGACTGTATGCTTCCCTACACTGTACTCCATCTGCCAATTCTTTGCCTATTCTCCTAATCTGTCCAAGTCCTTCTGCAGACCTCCCGCTGTTTCAAAACTACTTACCCCCCAATCCATTTTTGTATCATCCTCAAACTTGGCCACAAAGCTACTAATTCCATTATCTGTGTATTAGCATATAACGTGAAAAGCAGCGGACCTAACACTGACTCCTAAGGAACACAACTTGTCCTTGGCAGCCAACCAGAAAAAGGTCTCTTAATTGCCACTCTTTGCCTTTTGCTATTTAGCCATTCTTCTATCCGTGCTGTACCTTTCCTGCAACACCAGGGGCTCTTATCTTATTTAGAACATAGAACATTACAACACTTCAGTCAACATTTCTGGCCAAAACCCTTCAGAATCAGTCCTGTCGAAGGGTTTTGGCCTGAAACATCAAAAGTAACTTTTTCCGTAGGTTTTGCCTGACTTGCTGAATTCCTCCAGCATTTTATGCGTTTTGTTCGGATTTCCAGCATCTGCAGATTTTCTCTTGTCTGTGACAATATTCCAATTGTGCTCGAACCAGAAGGTATGATTTAGCAGCCTATGTGCAGTACCTTGTCAAACAGCTTATGAAAATCCAAATTAACAACATCTACTCACTGTCCTTCGTCTATCCTGTTACTTACTCAAAGGAATCCAACAGATTTGTCAGGCAAGATTTCCCCTTGCAGAAACCATGCTGACTTTGGCCTATTTTATCCTGTCACTTGCTGATGCACTTGAAAAGGAATAACATTTGGGGAATATCTGAACTGTCGTTCTGCACTGGAAAGCTTTTTCAAAGAGTTGACTCATGAGCCATGGTGGGTAGTGTAGCAGGATCCTCTTTTGAGTCAGTATGGGTGGAAGTCAGGAACAGGAAGGGAGCAGTTACTCTACTGGGGGTATCCTATAGGCCCCCTGGTAGCAGCAGAGATACCGAGGAGCAGATTGGGAGGCAGATTTTGGAAAGGTGCAAAAATAACAGGGTTGTTATCATGGGTGACTTTAACTTCCCTAATATTGATTGGCACCTGATTAGTTCCAAGGGTTTAGATGGGGCAGAGTTTGTTAAGTGTGTCCAGGATAGATTCCAGTCACAGTATGTTGACAGGCCGACTGGTGGCAATGCCATACTAGATCTAGTACTCGGTAATGAACCGGGTCAGGTCACAGATCTCTCAGTGGGTGAGCATCTGGGGGACAGTGACCACCGCTCCCTGGCCTTGAGTATTATCATGGAAAAGGATAGAATCAGAGAGGACAGGAAAATTTTTAATTGGGGAAGGGCAAATTATGAGGCTATAAGGCTAGAATTTGCGGGTATGAATTGGGATGATGCTTTTGTAGGGAAATGTACTATAGACATGTGGTCGATGTTTAGAGATCTCTTGCAGGATGTTAGGGATAAATTTGTCCCGGTGAGGAAGATAAAGACTGGTAGGGTGAAGGAACCATGGGTGACAAGTGAGGTGGAAAATCTAGTCAGGTGGAAAAAGGCAGCATACATGAGGTTTGAGAAGCAGGGATCAGATGGGTCTATTGAGAAATATAGGGAAGCAAGAAAGGAGCTTAAGAAGGGGCTGAGAAGAGCAAGAAGGGGGTATGAGAAGGCCTTGGCAAGTTGGGTAAAGGAAAACCCCAAGGCATTCTTCAATTATGTGAAGAAAAAAAGGATGACAGGAGTGAAGGTAGGACCGATTAGAGATAAGGGTGGGAAGATGTGCCTGGAGGCTGTGGAAGTGAGCGAGGTCCTCAATGAATACTTCTCTTCGGTATTCACCAATGAGAGGGAACTTGATGATGGTGAGGACGATATGAGTGAGGTTGATGTTCTGGAGTATGTTGATATTAAGGGAGAGGAGGTGTTGGAATTGTTAAAATACATTAGGACAGATAAGTCCCCGGGGCCTGACGGAATATTCCCCAGGCTGCTCCACGAGGCGAGGGAAGAGATTGCTGAGCCTCTGGCTAGGATCTTTATGCCCTCGTTGTCCACGGGAATGGTACCAGAGGATTGGAGGGAGGTGAATGTTGTCCACTTGTTCAAAAAGGGTAGTAGGAATAGTCCGGGTAATTATAGACTAGTGAGCCTTACGTTTGTAGTGGGAAAGCTGTTGGAGATAGGATCTCTGGGTATTTAGAAAATCATGGTCTGATCAGGGTCAGTGAGCATGGCTTTGTGAAGGGCAGATGGTGTCTAACAAGCCTGATAGAGTTCTTTGAGGAGGTAACCAGGCATATAGATGAGGGTAGTGCAGTGGATGTGATCTATATGGATTTTAGTAAGGCATTTGAGAAGGTTCCACACAGTAGGCTTATTCAGAAAGTCAGAAGGCATGGGATTCAGGGAAGTTTGGCCAGGTGGATTCAGAATTGGCTTGCCTGCAGAAGGCAGAGAGTTGTAGTGGAGGGAGTACATTCAGATTGGAGGATTGTGACTAGTGGTGTCCCACAAGGATCTGTTCTAGGACCTCTACTTTTCGTGATTTTTATTAACGACTTGGATGTTGGGGTAGAAGGGTGGGTTGGCAAGCTGGCAGACAACACAAAGGTTGGTGGTGTTGTAAATAGTGTAGAGGATTGTCAAGGATTGCGGAGAGACATTGATAGGATGCAGAAGTGGGCTGAGAAGTGGCAGATGGAGTTCAACCCGGAGAAGTGTGAGGTGGTACACTTTGGAAGGACAAACTCCAAGGCAGAGTACAAAGTAAATGGCAGGATACTTAGTAATGTGGAGGAGCAGAGGGATCTGGGGGTACATGTCCACAGATCCCTGAAAGTTGCCTCACAGGTGGATAGGGTAGTTAAGAAAGCTTATGGGGTGTTAGCTTTCATAAGTTGAGGGATAGAGTTTAAGAGTCGTGATGTAATGATGCAGCTCTATAAGACGCTGGTTAGGCCACACTTGGAGTACTGTGTCCAGTTCTGGCAACCTCACTATAGGAAGGATGTGGAAGCATTGGAAAGGGTACAAAGGAGATTTACCAGGATGCTGTCTGGTTTAGAGAGTATGCATTATGATCAGAGATTAAGGGAGCTAGGGCTTTATTCTTTGGAGAGAAGGAGGATGAGAGGAGACATGATAGAGGTGTACAAGATATTAAGAGGAATAGATAGAGTGGATAGCCAGCGCCTCTTCCCCAGGGCATCACTGCTCAATACAAGAGGACATGGCTTTAAGGTAAGGGGTGGGAAGTTCAAGGGGGATATTAGAGGAAGGTTTTTTACTCAGAGAGTGGTTGGTGCGTGGAATGCACTGCCTGAGTCAGTGGTGGAGGCAGATACACTAGTGAAGTTTAAGAGACTACTAGACAGGTATATGGAGGAATTTAAGGTGGGGGCTTATATGGGAGGCAGGGTTTGAGAGTCGGCACAACATTGTGGGCCGAAGGGCCTGTACTGTGCTGTACTATTCTATGTTCTATGTTCTATGTTCTAATTTGCTACCTTACATAGATATGATTTGATGATGCAATATCGTCCCCACAATCGAAGGGTTGCTAAGCAATTTACTATACAAATTATTTATCACCTAACACATGGGCAGGTAATCTACCAGTAAAATCCGCAGATTATTTTTCTTTTGCAGCTCCATTAGGATTATTGCCAGTAGTAAATGACTCACATTGGTTATGGTGATAAGTCTGAACAATTGATTCCCAGAGCAGGGTTTTTTTCATTGCGCCAGTAAGTTGTTTTATGGGCAAATGTTGTTGTTTTGCTACTATTACCATTATTAATATTATTACTAGTACAGTAGTAGTATTAGTGGTAGTAATAATTATTCAGGCCTGGGATTCTCAAAGCCTGTGTTGTGGGTCACACAAGAAAAAAAAAGCACACTTGAAACAAAATAAGTCCAAAACCAACCAACCATTTAATTATGACTCTAGCTATCACAACTGTCAGCTGTCACATTGAGAACTCATTTAGGATTTAAATATACACACACACACACACACTGTAAACATGGTAGTCTTCACCACTTCTCTTCCAGACAAAGAGTTTTAGTAGTACTTACTTTTCCACTGTTTCTGTTCTCTCATTTAATCTATTTGTTTTTTTTAATTAAGTTGTGTAGCATTTGAAGTGTGAAGTGTAGCTATAAATGAAATTATCAGGATTATTGTTGTTGTAATATTATTATACCACAATAAGATTGACAAATGGACAAAAATAAATTGATTCACACACCGATCAGTGAGAGAAGTGACAGTGACAGGATGAGACAATCCTTCTGATGTCGGGCCTGTATTCTGTTGTGGCAATCCTGAGGCACTGGCCAGGATGTGCATTGGAGAGTCTGTTTCTATCCTGGTTCTTGATCGAGTTCATTGAAGAAAACGATGACTCACATATGTACGTGGAGGGGAACAGTGTGAGTAGGAGCATTGCAATAGCTCTCGTGTTTTTGAATTGAGCTTGGGGAACCACATTGATCTAAAAGTCACTCACCCCAACTTCCTTGTGTTGTGCTTTGAGGAAATCAGATGTTCCCATTTTCAAGACCTCCATCTGAAGAGTTGCCTCATCTATGGAAGGCACCAGCCTTTTGGCCTCTGCAGTCCACTGGCCGTCAGCCAAAACGGAGAACGGCTGTCTCAGGGAGAGGAGGATGTCATCTGAGAGTTTGGGGGAGCTTTCAAATCGTTCCCTGAAGTTTTCTGCCAGGCTCCTCACGAAATCCTTCATCACTGGATCCTCCCGCATTTCGTTCTTCCCGCAAACGTGGAAAGTGGAACTTTCTCCTGTGACTGTCTCTCTCCAAAAGGTTCTGCTTTGACCGGAAAGCTTCAATCGCCTCGTACATGTCCCCAACAGTGTGGTTGTTGCCTTGTAATTGCAGATTAAGTGGATTTAGATGAGACATGATGTCGCACAAAAAAGAACATGTGCCATCGCCTTGTTGTCACTTAAACCCCTCTTAAATCCTTGGGTTTTTTGGCTCTGCAGGCTGGATAAAAATGACACAAGCTCATCACGCAGGTCGCACACGTCTGCAACACACGGCCTTTGCTCAGCCAGCGAACATCATTATGCAGCAAAAGATCTTTGTGTTCCACTGACATTTCCTCCAGCAATGCTCTCAAAAGGCAATGTTGCAGACTAGAACTCTCTCGAATGAAATTTACCAGTCTCGTCACAGTATCCATCGCCTCTTTCATTTCCCCACACAGTTTAGCGCACAACACTGATTTGTGAATAATGCAATGAAATGTCAAGGGTGCTGGGTTAACAGCGGCAAACCTGCTTACCAAGCCCTTGTGTTGTCCCACCATCGACGGAGCCCCATTGGTGACAACGGGCACTATTTTGCTCACATCCAAGCCATTCTTCTCAAAGAACTGTGTCAATTCGTTAAAAATTATTTCCCCAGTTGTGCACCCAGGCAGAGGAAGCAAACAAAGTACCTCTTCTCGAAAGGTCTTCCCATCAAAAAATCTTGCGAACACAGACAGCTCTTCCATATCGGTCTGGTCACAGGATGAGTCTATGGCTAGTGATATGGCTTCTGCTTTCTCCAAATCGGTGAGTAGATTGGAAAAACACTCCTCCGCTAAAACTTCTACTCTTCTTGTTGCCGTGTTAGCCGACAATGGCACCGCCATTAATAGCTCCACAACCGTTTCCTTGGTTTTCTCATCATGACTTAAAACTTCGCCAACCATATCAATTGTTCACGTTTTAATCAACTCGGCATCAGCAAATAGCTTCTTAGCTTTGGCAAGATTCCATGACACATGCAATAATGCAGATGTTATGCTCTCTTGTGCAGATGTTGACTTACAGACAGTAGAAACGAAGTGCTTGTATGATGTTATCATATTTGCAATTTTTTGTTTGCGTTTGATTTTGCAGGGTAGTTGGCATTAAAACTGGCAGCAGGCATAGTGTTGAAGTGCCACTTTAGATTTTCCGATTTGCAGACAGCTACGGACTGCATGCATATTAAGCATGTCGGTTTAGCGTTTGAACTGATGGTTTTCCTGGTCGACTTTGTGCTTTTTCGCGCAGGCCATGTTTTTCTTGGTTTAGGGTCCGTGACTTACTGCTGGTAACAATTCGCTTTGATGACAGATTCGCTTCTTAGATGACAGGTGGGTAGCTGGTTTAATATTCACTGCACAATATATAATTCTCTCTTCTTCATTCACACCCCGATCTCACTTCTTCTACAAGACCGTAAGATATAGGAGAAGAATTAGGCCATTTGGCCCATCGAATCTCCTCCGCCATTTCATCATGACTGATCCATTTCCCTCTCAACCCACCTGGACAGTAAAGACACCTACATTAGATCACTGTTTATCAACTACAGCTTTACCTTCTATATTTCGAAACTATACAACTATATTTCCAAACAAACTCATCTCCAAGCTCCTAGACCTGGGACTCAACCTCTCCGTTTGCAACTGGATCCTTGACTTCCTTGTCTATAGACCACAGTCAGTAAGGATAGGCTGCAATGCCTCCACCACAATCATACTATGAATATTGTATTAATGGTAAGACTCTTGGCAGTGTGGAGGATCAGAGGGATCTTGGGGTTCGTGTCCATAGGACACTCAAGGCTGCTGCGCAGGTTGACTCTGTGGCTAAGAAGGCATACAGTGCATTGGCCTTCATCAATTGTGGGATTGAGTTTAGGAGCCAAGAGGTAATGTTGCAGCTATATAGGACCCTGGTCAGATCCCACTTGGAGTACTGTGCTCAGTTCTGGTCGCCTCACTATAGGAAGGATGAGGAAATCATAGAAAGAGTGCAGAGGAGATTTACAAGGATGTTGCCTGGATTGGGGAGCATGCCTTATGAGAATAGGTTGAGTGAACTTGGCCTTTTTTCCTTGGAGCAACGGAGGATGAGAGGTGACCTGATAGAGGTGTATAAGGTGATGACAGGCATTAATCACGTGGATAGTCAGAGGCTTTTTCCCAGGGCTGAAGTGGCTATCACGAGAGGGCACAGTTTTAAGGTGCTTCGAAGTAGGTACAGAAGAGATGTCAGGGGTAAGTTTTTTACGCAGAGAGTGGTGAGTGCATGGAATGGGCTGCCAGCGATGGTGGTGGAGGCAGATACGATAGGGTCTTTTAAGAGACTCCTGGACAGGTATATGGAGCTCAGAAAAATAGAGGGCTATGGGTAACCCTAGGTAGTTTCTCAGGTAAGGACATGTTTGGCACAGCTTTGTGGGCTGAAGGGCCTGTATTGTGCTGTAGGTTTTCTATGTTTCTATCCTCAGCACTGGTGCCTCATACACAGTCATGGCTGCGTGGTCAGATTCAGCTTTAACTCCAAACAGAGTTCTCAAGGTCATACCACCCTAATGGGCCGTATCTCAAATAATGATGAGTTGGAGTACAGGAAGGAGATAGGCAGCCTAGTGGCATTGTGTCATGACAACAATCTTTCTTTCACTGTCAGCAGAAGAGCTGGTCATTGACTTCAAGAAGAGTGGTAGAAGAGTGCACCTGTTTACGTCAATGGTGCTGAGATTGTGGACTGTCTACACTTATCACTGCTCCAGTAAAGCAGTCAGTAAAATCAAAGACTCCACCCATCCTGGACCTTGTCTTTTCTAAACCCCCCCCCCCCACCAATCTGGTAGAAATATAAAAGCTTGAAAGTACATGCCACCAGTCTCAAGAGCAGCTTTCATTCTGCTGTTATGAGACTATAGAATGGCTCCCTCACATGACTCATAACCTCCTGATCTACCACATTATGACCTTATTGTCTACCTGCACTGCACATTTTCTGTACTGTAACATTTTATTCTGCATTCTGGTATTGCTTTACCTCATACTACCTCAATGCACTGTTATAATGAATTGATCTGTATAAACAGTGTAAAAGACAAGTTTTTCCACTATACCTTGCGACATATGAGAATGAGTGACTAATTTACCCTTGCAGTATCTCATCCAAAATCAGGCTATTTAACAGTAGACCACCAACAGTGCAGTGAAGAAAACTGGCAATATGCAAAAGGTCAAAACTGCAGGAATGCAGGGCTATAAAGGTTATAGAGGTGACTGAGACAGTGCTCAACCCAAAGAAGAAATGAAACACTTACTTTACATTATACCATTAGAGACTGTAAAGGCAAACTATTTTCAGTCAGTCCATTTGAAACTAAAAGCAAAATATTTTTGTTTGGACCATTCAGAAATATTGATATCCTGTTGTTTATAAGTGCAAATAAATACATAATAAACTTCCCACTCATTTGATTAATCACATCTTCAATTATTTGACAACTCCTACACAAGCCCAATACAAATTAATAGCACCAAGAATGATTAATGAGTTTAATCTCATACCTATCCAATGCCAATTAGTAGGCTGCTTGCTAAGTATACCAGGATAATTGACATTTTGAAAGGATAAACAAGGAAAAGAAAGAAGGATTATTGTGAAGAATAATTCTGACTCATGAAATCAAGGAGTAATATCTGTGTGACTGCAGATGCTGAAATTTGGAACAAGTACAGAATGCTAGATCAAGCCTAAAGCAGGGTCTCAAAACTTGCAACTTTTGCCCATTTCATGAACTCTGCTCTCAAACACGTCTCCCCCATTTCACAAACTCTGCTCTCAAACGCATCTCCCCCATTTCACGCACATCTGCTCTCACTCCATCCTCCCGCCACCCCACTAGGAATAGGGTTCCCCTGGTCCTCACCTACCACCCCACCAGCCTCCGGGTCCAACATATTACTCTCCGTAAATTCCGCCACCTCCAACGGGATCCCACCACTAAGCACATCTTTCCCTCCCCCCCCCCCCGCTTTCCGCAGGGATCGCTCCCTACGCAACTCCCTTGTCCATTTGTCCCCCCATCCCTCCCCACTGATCTCCCTCCTGGCACTTATCCGTGTAAGCGGAACAAGTGCTACACATGCCCTTACACTTCCTCCCTTACCACCATTCAGGGCCCCAAACAGTCCTTCCAGGTGAGGCGACACTTCACCTGTGAGTCAGCTGGTGTGATATACTGCGTCCCATGCTCCCGATGTGGCCTTCTATATATTGGCGAGACCCGACGCAGACTAGGAGACCGCTTTGCTGAACACCTATGCTCTGTCCGGCAGAGAAAGCAGGATCTTCCAGTGGCCACACATTTTAATTCCACATCCCATTCCCATTCTGACATGTCTATCCACGGCCTCCTCTACTGTAAAGATGAAGCCACACTCAGGTTGGAGGAACAACATCTTATATTCCATCTGGGTAGCTTCCAATCTGATGGCATGAACATTGACTTCTCTAACTTCCGCTAATGTCCCCACCTCCCCCTCGTACCCCATCCGTTATTTATTTATATACACACATTCTTTCTCTCTCTCTCCTTTTTCTCCCTTTGTCCCTCTGACTATACCCCTTGCCCATCCTCTGGGTTCCCCCCCCCCTTTTCCCTCTCCCTGGGCCTCCTGTCCCATGATCCTCTCATATCCCTTTTGCCAATCACCTGTCCAGCTCTTGGCTCCATCCCTCCCCCTCCTGTCTTCTCCTATCATTTTGGATCTCCCCCTCCCCCTCCCACTTTCAAATCCCTTACTCACTCTTCCTTCAGTTAGTCCTGACGAAGGGTCTCGGCCTGAAACGTTGACTGTACCTCTTCCTAGAGATGCTGCCTGGCCTGCTGTGTTCACCAGCAACTTTGATGTGTGTTACCTTTTGCCTCCGCTGAGTTCTTCCGGCATTCTGTTTGTTGTGTGTAAAACTGTGTAGCTGGAGGTATAAGGAGTCAGGGACCCATAGGTCTGTATTTAAAACTGGGTGGAGCTGGTATGGAGGGTGAGTCACTCTCTAACCATAACTAGCATAAGTTTGGTGACAGATATAGGAGCAGAATTAAGCCATCTGGCCCATCGAGTCTGCTCCACCATTTCATCATGGCAAATCCATTTACCTCTCAACACCAATCTCCTGCCTTCTCCCCATAACCTTTCATGCCTAACTTGTCAAGAATCTATCAACCTATGTCTTGGATGCACTCAATGACTTGGCCTCCATAACTGCCTGTGAAAACGAATTCCACAGTTTCTCCTCCCTCTAACTAAAAAATTATTTCTCATCTCCGTTCTAAATGGACATCCCTCTATTCTGAGGTTGTGCCCTACACTCCCTCACTATTGGAATCATCCTCTCCACATCTACACTATCTAGGGTTTTTGACATTCAATAGGTTTCAATGAGATTCCCCCCTCAACCTTCTAAATTCTAGCGAGTACAGGCCCAGAGCTGTCAAACACGCCTTGTATGATGAGCCTCCTCCATAAGATATAGGAGCAGAAGTAGGCCATTTGGCCCATTGTGTCTGCCCCGCCATTCAATCATGGGCTGATCTTATTGTTCCTGTCATCCCCACTCCCCCGCTTTCTCCCCAGACCCTTATATGATAGTTTTTCAATCCTGGAATCATTTTCATGAACCTCCTTTGAACCCTCTCCAATGTCAGCACATCCTATCTGAGATGAGGCCCAAAACTGCTCACAATACTCTGAGTGAGGCCTCACCACTGCCTTATAAAGCTTCTCCATTACATCCTCATTTTTATATTCTTGAACTTTAGAAATGAACGCTAACATTGAATTTCTCTTCCTCACCACCAACTCAACCTGCAAGTTAACCTTTATAGAATCTTGCACAAAGACTTCCAAGTCCCTTTGCACCTTGGATTTTGAATTTAGACTATAGTCTATGCGTTTATTCCTTCTACCTATGTGCATGATCATATACTTTCTGACATTGTATTCCATCTGCCACCTCTTTGCCCATTCTCCTCATCTGTCTCAGTCTTTCTGCAGCCTCTCTGATTCCTCAGCGCTACCTGCCCCTCCACCTATCTTCGTATTGTCCACAAAGCCATCAATTCCATCATCTAAATCATTGACATACAACTTAAAAAGAAGCAGGATTAACACCAACCACTGCGGAGCATCACTAGTTACTGGCAGCCAATCAGGAAAGGCTCCCTTTATTTCCACTCTTTGCTTCCTGCCAATCAGCCACTGCTTTATCCGTGCTAGTATCTTTCCTGTAATACCAGGGGTTCTTATCTTGCTAGACAGCCTAATGTGTGTGGCCCCTTGTCAAAGGCCTTCTGAAAATCCAAGTACACAACGCTCACCAATTCTCCTCTGTCCATCCTGCTTGTTATCTTCTCAAAGAATTCCAACAGATTGGTCAGGCAAGAGTTTCGCTTAAGGAAACCATGCTGACTTTGGCCCATTTTATCATGTGTCTCCAAATAGCCCAAAACCTCATCCTTAACAATCGACTCCAACCACTGAGGTCAGGCTAACTGGCTTATGTCTCTCTCCCTTCTTAAAGAGTGGAGTGACATCTGCAATTTTCCAGTCTTCCAGAACACGCCATAATCTAGTGATTCTTGAAAGGTCATTACTAATAACTCCACGATGTCTTCAGCCACCTCTTTCAGAACCCTGGGGTGTAGTTCTTCTGGTCCAGGTGACTTATTTCCCTTCAGACCTGTCAGCTTCTCAATCACCTTCTACCTAGAAATAGCAACTGCACTCACTTCTACTCCAACACTCTCAAACTTTTGGCATACTGCTGGTGTCTTCCACAGTGAAAACTGATGCAAAATACTTACTCAGCTCATCCACACTGCCTTGTCCCTCATTACTACCTTTCCAGTGGTCTGCTATTTACTCTCACCTCTCTTTTAGATAAATAGATACCTTATTGATCCTAAAGGAAATTACAGTGTCACAGTTGCATTACAAGTGTACATATATAAATATTACAAGAAAAATAGAAAGAATAAAAATAAATTACCACAAACAGTCCAACAGGAGGGGGTCATAACTTCCCCAGCAATAGGTTGGATCATTATAGAGCCTGATGGCGCTCTTTGGAGCTGCACAGTTGTCTTAGTCTATTACTAAAAATGCTTCTCTGTTCAGCCAAGGTGGTATGCAGAGGGTGAGAAACATTGTCCAGAATTGCCAGGATTTTCCGGAGGGTCCTTTGTTCTACACACTAAACAGTGTGTCTAGTTTGACTCCTATAACAGAGCCAGCCTTTCTAATCAGTTTATTCAGCCTGTTGGCATCACCTGTGTTGATGCCATTGTCCCAGCACACCACTGCATAGGAGATTGTACTGGTGACAACAGGCTGGTAGAACATGTGAAGGAGAGGCCTGCATACTCCGAAGGACCTCAGTCTCCTCAGGAAGTAGAGGTGACTTTGCCCTTCTTGTACACAGTCTCTGTGTTGGTGCTCCACTCAAGTCTGTCATCCAGGTGCACCCCCAGGTACTTGAAGGTCCAAACGACATCCACATCCTCACCATCAATAGCAACAGGGAGCAATGCAGGCTTAGTCCTCCTAAAGTCCATCACCACCTCCTTTGCCTTACTGATGTTGAGCTGCAGATGATTCAGCTTGCACCTTTTGACAAATCCTCCACCAGGGCCCTGTATTCATCCTCCTATCCTCCCTTTATACACCCAATAATTGCTGAGTCATCAGAGAATTTGTGCAACTGTCATGACTCAGTGTTGTACCTAAAGTCTGAGGTTTACGGGGGAAACAGACAGGGAGCCAATACAGTCCCCTGTGGGGCCCCAGTTAAAGCCATGTCTGACACACAGCTCTGAAGCTGCACATACTACCACCTTCCCAATCCTCTAACTTCCCACTACTTTTGTTTGATTATATGCCCTCTCTTATGCTTTTATGTTGGCTTTGACTTTCCTTGTCAGCCATGGTTGCATCATCCCGCCTTTAGAATACCTCTTCCTCTGTGGGAAGTATTCATCCTGCACCGTCCGAATGGCTCCCAGAAACTGCAGTTACATGGGAGGAGACAGTGTGTTGTTTAACATGACCCATTCCCCACAACACCAGTGCTACAATCACACAAACTAGTTTGTTTTCTCTAGATATCTAAACTAGAAAATATTTCATAGTGGCACTATCTGCAAGATTTTAGGCAAACTGTTGGTGGGAATGTGCCTGCCAATTTCAAAGTGGTTTTGATGGCAACTTTTGAGTGTGGCTGACTGTGAAGGTGTGCAGAGTCCCCACACGTAAACTCAATATTTCTGCCTATTTGGTTGCTACTCGTTCCTTACCGTGGGTTGCCTGAGTCGGGCCGGGCAGAGTAAGCAGACCCTGGACATTGTGACAGACTGAACCACCTCCCTCCATCCTCCTCTCCTCAGAGCAGAAGTACTGAAGATAAGCTGCTTGGTGGTTCAAGGTTTCTGGAAAGAAGGCAGATAAAATGTGTCAGCTCCCCGCCAAGACAACCAATTCCATGTGGCAGAACATCTAGTTGCTTGGACTGTTTGACAGGCATACGATGTCGACTGGATGACAATGAGGAATACAAGTTCATATATGTTCCTTTTAACACACTCACAATCACTGCTTGGAAAAATTCTAGCTCCTTCTGAAGTTCTCTCATCAGCGTATGGTGTGGAGAGAGATGTATTTGCCCCAGTTTGTTCACGGTAGTCTGTAGTTTTCTTCAGGCTATTTCCTGAGACAAATACCAAGGCATACATTATTTTCCATTAGAAGACCATCAGTTTGGTCTGAAAATGACCCAGAAGTTCATCTGAAACCTGCTGATGTTCGTTGACTAGATATTATCAATTAGCACACTCCAACATCCAACACCATGAGCTGCAAAATATTCTCCAGCAACAGGCAACTCTGAAAACAATTTGTAAGTAATGCCCTCACTTTCAAACTTTGTTTGCAACCAATATACAAGAGGGTTCAGTTTATGTGGTGCAAATAAAATTAAAGAGATTGTTAAAATGTGAAAAAAGAATTTGGCTTTTTGTATGAATTACAGTGGCTTGAAAAATTATTAATCCCCCAACCCTTTATTCACACAAATGAGTATTACAAGATGGGATTTTGATCAATTTAACTGAGATTTTTTATTTGTGAATCACATGCTCTTTTTTCATGGTAGAGCACCAAAAACAGGGAAAATCGTAAAACATGAAAAAATAAAAATTCAAAAACTAAAATGTCAGCATTTCAAATGTATTCATTCCCCTTTGCTCATTACTTATTTGAACCACCTCTTGCAGCTATTACAGCCAGTAATCTTTTTGGATAAGTCTCTACTAGCTTTGCACAACATGATTGAGCAAGGTTTGCCCACTCCTCCTTGCAAAATTGCTTAAGCTGTGCCAGGTTAGTTGGGCAGCAGCGGACAGCAATCTTGCTAAAAATGTTCCATCAAGTTAAGGTCAGGACTGACTAGGCCACTCAAGGACATCAATTTTCTTCATTTAAAACTTCTCCATGTTTGCTTTGGAAGCGTGTTGTGGATTGTTGCCCTGCTGAAAGGCGAACTTTCTCACCAGTTTAAGCTTTCTGGCAGAGACTAGCAGGTTTTTGTCAAGAATCTGTCTGTATTTAGCAGCCTTCACCTTCCCATCAAACATGACCGAATTTCCAGTCCCGACTGGTGAAAAGCATCTCCATAGCATAATCAACAGGAATTCTGCAGATGCTGGAAATTCAAGCAACACACATCAAAGTTGCTGGTGAATGCAGCAGGCCAAGCAGCATCTGTAGGAAGAGGTGCAGTCGACGTTTCAGGCCGAGACCCTTCGTCAGGACTAACTGAAGGAAGAGTGAGTAACGGATTTGAAAGTTGGAGGGGGAGGGGGAGATCCAAAATGATAGGAGAAGACAGGAGGGGCAGGGATGGAGCCAAGAGCTGGACAGGTGATTGGCAAAAGGGATACGAGAGGATCATGGGACAGGAGGTCCGGGAAGAAAGACGGGGGGGGGGGGACCCAGAGGATGGGCAAGAGGTATATTCAGAGGGACAGAGGGAGAAAAAGGAGAGTGGGAGAAGGAATGTGTGCATAAAAATGAGTAACAGATGGGGTATGAGGGGGAGGTGGGGCCTTAGCGGAAGTTAGAGAAGTCGATGTTCATGCCATCTCTCACTGCTCCCCATCTGTAATTTCTTCGGCTCTTCAACTTTTCGACCACACTTTTTATTTAGACAGCTTATCCACTGATGTCTACTATAAGCCTACTGACTCTCACAGCTATCTGGACTATTCCTCTTCTCACCCTGTCTCTTGCAAAAACGCCATCCCCTTCTCGCAATTCCTCCGTCTCCGCCGCATCTGCTCTCAGGATGAGGCTTTTCATTCTAGGACGAGGGAGATGTCTTCCTTTTTTAAAGAAAGGGGCTTCCCTTCCTCCACTATCAACTCTGCTCTTAAACGCATCTCCCCCATTTCACGTACATCTGCTCTCACTCCATCCTCCCGCCACCCCACTAGGAATAGGGTTCCCCTGGTCCTCACCTACCACCCCATCAGCCTCCGGGTCCAACATATTATTCTCCGTAACTTCCGCCACCTCCAACGGGATCCCACCACTAAGCACATCTTTCCCTCCCCGCCTCTCTCTGCATTCCGCAGGGATCGCTCCCTACACAACTCCCTTATCCATTCATCCCCCCCATCCCTCCCCACTGATCTCCCTCCTGGCACTTATCTGTGTAAGCAGAACAAGTGCTACACATGCCCTTACACTTCCTCCCTTACCACCATTCAGGGCCCCAAACAGTCCTTCTTGGTGAGGCAACACTTCACCTGTGAGTCGACTGGGGTGATATACTGCGTCCCGTGCTCCCAATGTGGCCTTTTATATATTGGCGAGACCCGACGCAGACTGGGAGACTGCTTTGCTGAACATCTACGCTCTGTCCGCCAGAGAAAGCAGGATCTCCCAGTGGCCATATCCCATTCCCATTCTGACATGTCTATCCACGGCCTCCTCTACTGTAAAGATGAAGCCACACTCAGGTTGGAGGAACAACACCTTACATTCCGTCTGGGTAGCCTCCAACCTGATGGCATGAACATCGACTTCTCTAACTTCCGCTAATGCCCCACCTACCCCTCGTACCCCATCTGTTACTCATTTTTATGCACACATTCTTTCTCTCACTCTCCTTTTTCTCCCTCTGTCCCTCTGAATATACCTCTTGCCCATCCTCTGGGTCCCCCCCCCACCGTCTTTCTTCCCAGACCTCCTGTCCCATGATCCTCTCGTATCCCTTTTGCCAATCACCTGTCCAGTTCTTGGCTCTATCCCTCCCCCTCCTGTCTTCTCCTATCATTTTGGATCTCCCCCTCCCCCTCCAACTTTCAAATCTGTTACTCACTCTTCCTTCAGTTAGTCCTGACGAAGGGTCTTGGCCTGAAACGTCGACTGCACCTCTTCCTACAGATGCTGCTTGGCCTGCTGCGTTCACCAGCAACTTTGATGTGTGTTGCCCATAGCATAATGCTTTACAGTTGGATGGTGTCCCTAATGACTTCACCTGTAAAAGGTGCATCCAGCTGCAGCTCCTGACAAACCGAGTTAGGGAACTGGAGCTGGAACTGGATGAACTTCGGATCATTCGTGAGGCAGAGGCAGAAATAGACAGGAGTTACAGGGAGATAGTCACCCCTAAAAGTCAGGAGGCAGATAGCTGGGTGACTGTCAGGAGGTAGAAGGGGAATAGACAGAATGAGCAGAGCACCCCTGTAGCCGTTCCCACGAATAATAACTATACTGTTTTGGATACTGTTGATGGGGACGACCTACCGGGGACAAGTTGCAGTGGATGCGTCTCTGGCACCGAGACTGGACCCTCAGCTCAGAAGGGAAGGAGGGAAAAGAGGAGAGCAGTAGTGATAGGGGATTCGATAGTTAGGGGGACAGACAAGAGGTCCTGTGGAAGAGATCGAGAATCCCGGATGGTCTGTTGTCTCCCTGGTGCCAAGGTCCGTGATATTTCGGATCGAGTTCTCAGTATTCTCAAGAGGGAGGGTGAGCAGCCAGATGTCGTGGTCCATGAAGGGACCAATGACATGGATAGGAAGAAGGAGGAGGTCCTGCAAAGAGAATTTAGGGAGTTATGTGCAAAGTTGAAGGACAGGACCTCCAGGGTTGCAATCTCAGGATTGCTACCCGTGCCAAGTGCTAGTGAGGCTAGAAATAGGAAGATAATGCAGCTAAATACATGGCTAAGGAGTTGGTGCAGGAGGGATGGCTTCATGTTTCTGAGCAATTGGGCCTTGTTCCAGGGAAGGTGGGACCTGTTCTGACGGGACGAGTTGCACCTGAACTGGAGGGGGACTAACATCCTTGCGGGAAGGTTTGCTTGTGCTGCTCCAGGGGGTTTAAAATAGATCTGCAGGGGGAGGGGAACCAGAGTGTTAGAGCAGATAGTGAGGTGGAGGAGGATAAAGGTCATGCGAGAACTGCAAGTATAGTGCATGGAGTAAAGCCAGATCTAACATATAAAGATGCTTTGAGGAAAGAGAAACAGAATAAAGGGTGTAAAGGTAGTAAGGTAGAAGGGCTAAAGTGTGTATACTTCAATGCAAGAAGCATCAGGAACAAAGGTGATGAACTGAGAGCTTGGATACATACATGGAATTATGATGTAGTGGCCATTACAGAGACTTGGCTGGCACCAGGGCAGGAATGGATTCTCAATATTCCTGGATTTCAGTGCTTTAAAAGGGATGGTGGGGGGGAAGGGGAGGAGGGGTGGCATTACCGGTTAGGGATACTATTATAGCTACAGAAAGGGTGGGTAATGTAGCAGGATCCTCTTTTGAGTCAGTATGGGTGGAAGTCAGGAACAGGAAGGGAGCAGTTACTCTATTGGGAGTATTCTATAGGCCCCCTGGTAGCAGCAGAGATACAGAGGAGCAGATTGGGAGGCAGATTTTGGAAAGGTGCAAAAATAACAGGGTTGTTATCATGGGTGACTTTAACTTCCCTAATATTGATTGGCACCTGATTAGTTCCAAGGGTTTAGACGGGGCAGAGTTTGTTAAGTGTGTCCAGGACGGATTACTGTCACAGTATGTTGACAGGCCAACTAGGGGAATGCCATACTAGATCTAGTACTAGGTAATGAACCGGGTCAGGTCACAGATCTCTCAGTGGGTGAGCATCTGGGGGACAGTGACCACCGCTCCCTGGCCTTTAGCATTATCATGGAAAAGGATAGAATCAGAGAGGACAGGAAAATTTTTAATTGGGGAAGGGAAAATTGAGGCTATAAGGCTAGAATTTGCAGGTGTGAATTGAGATGATGTTTTTTCAGGGAAATGTACTATGGACATGTGGTCAATGTTTACAGATCTCTTGCAGGATGTTAGGGATAAATTTGTCCCGGCGAGGAAGATAAAGAATGGTAGGGTGAAGGAACCATGGGTGACAAGTGAGGTGGAGAATCTAGTCAGGTGGAAGAAGGCAGCATACATGAGGTTTAGGAAGCAAGGATCAGATAGGTCTATTCAGGAATATAGGGTAGCATGAAAGGAGAATAAGTAGGGGCTGAGGAGAGCAAGAAGGGGGCATGAGAAGGCCTTGGCGAGTAGGATAAAGGAAAACCCCAAGGCATTCTTCAATTATGTGAAGAAAAAAAGGATGACAGGAGTGAAGGTAGGACTGATTAGAGATAAAGGTGGGAAGATGTGCCTGGAGGCTGTGGAAGTGAGCGAGGCCCTCAATGAATACTTCTCTTCGGTATTCACCAATGAGAGGGAACTTGATGATGGTGAGGACGATATGAGTGAGGTTGATGTTCTGGAATATGTTGATATTAAGGGAGAGGAGGTGTTGGAGTTGTTAAAATACATTAGGACAGATAAGTCCCTGGGGCCTGACGGAATATTCCCCAGGCTGCTCCACGAGGTGAGGGAAGAGATTGCTGAGCCTCTGGCTAGGATCTTTATGTCCTCGTTGTCCACGGGAATGGTACCGGAGGATTGGAGGGAGACGAATGTTGTCCCCTTGTTCAAAAAAGGTAGTAGGGATAGTCCAGGTAATTATAGATCAATGAGCCTTACGTCTGTGGTGGGAAAGCTGTTGGAAAAGATTCTTAGAGATAGGATCTCTGGGCATTTAGAGAATCATAGTCTCATCAGGGACAGTCAGCATGGCTTTGTGAAGGGCAGATCATGTCTAACAAGCCTGATAGAGTTCTTTGAGGAGGTGACCAGGCATATAGATGAGGGTAATGCAGTGGATGTGATCTATATGAATTTTAGTAAGGCATTTGACAAGGTTCCACACAGTAGGCTTATTCAGAAAGTCAGAAGGCATGGGATCCAGGGAAATTTGGCCAGGTGGATTTAGAATTGGCTTGCCTGCAGGAAGCATAGGGTCGTGGTGGAGGGAGTACATTTGGATTGGAGGGTTATGACTGGTGGTGTCCCACAAGGATTGGTTCTGGGACCTCTACTTTTCGTGATTTTTATTAATGACCTGGATGTGGGGGTAGAAGGGTGGGTTAGCAAGTTTGCAGACAACACAAAGGTTGGTGGTGCTGTGGATAGTGTAGAGGATTGTCGAAGATTGCAGAGAGACATTGATAGGATGCAGAAGTGAGCTGAGAAGTGGCAGATGGAGTTCAACCCAGAGAAGTGTGAGGTGGTACACTTTGGAAGGACAAACTCCAAGGTAGAGTACCTGAATAGCAGGATACTTGGTAGCGTGGAGGAGCAGAGGGATCTGGAGGTACATGTCCACAGATCCCTGAAAGTTGCCTCACAGGTAGATAGGGTAGTTAAGAAAGGTCGTGAAGTGTGAGCTTTCATAAGTCGAGGGACAGAGTTTAAGAGTCGCGGGGTAATGATGCAGCTCTATAAAACTCTGGTTAGGCCACACTTGGAGTACTGTGTCCATTTCTGGTAGCCTCACTGTAGGAAGGACGTGGAAGCATTGGAAAGGGTACAGAGGAGATTTACCAGGATGCTGCCTGGTTTAGAAAGTATGCATTATGATCAGAGATTAAGGGAGCTAGGGCTTTACTCTTTGGAAAGAAGGAGGATGAGAGGAGACATGATAGAGGTATACAAGATATTAAGAGGAATAGATAAAGTGGACAGACAGCGCCTCCTCCCCAGGGCACCACTGCTCAATACAAGAGGACATGGCTTTAAGGTAAGGGGTGGGAAGTTCAAGGGGGATATTAGAGGAAGGTTTTTTACTCAGAGAGTGGTTGGTGCATGGAATGCACTGCCTGAGTCAGTGGTGGAGGCAGATATGCTAGTGAAATTTAAGAGACTACTAGACAGATATATGGAGGTATTTAAGGTGGGGGGTTATATGGGAGGCAGGGTTAAGGGTCAGCACAACATTGTGGGCCAAAGGGCCTGTACTGTGCTGTACTATTCTATGTTCTATGTTACCTGGCTGATGCACAGTATCAGATTTACACCACATGTACCATTTAGTGTTGAGAACAGAGTTCCACTTTAGTCTCATCTGACCACAAGACTTTTTTCCACATTTTTACAGTATCTTCTAATTGATGCTTTGCAATGTCTTTATGGACAAGGATATGCTTTTTCTTTTCCTTGCCAACCCTTTTAATGCAAGGTCTTAGAGGTTGTGGAACCATGAATTTCATCTCCAATTGCAGCCACTAACTTCTGCAGCTCAGTCAGAATGATTGTTGGTGTCACAGTCGCCTCCCTTCCAAGTGCCATTCTTCTCCAGCGACTAAGTTTAGAGGGGTGGCCCGACCTAGGCAGTATGTCTATGGTTTTGGTTTCATATCTTTTCTGCTTTTTTTGTGATGGAATGTATTGAGCTCC
This sequence comes from Mobula birostris, assembly GCF_030028105.1. Lineage (NCBI taxonomy): Eukaryota > Metazoa > Chordata > Chondrichthyes > Myliobatiformes > Myliobatidae > Mobula > Mobula birostris. Next base: position 46,371,566 of record NC_092395.1, on the reverse strand, counting down.
AAGGTATGCCTTTGATATGGTCTTGTACCCTTCCCCAAATTTGTGCTTCACTGTTATCATTTCCATGAATGCTCTTATGTCTGTCTTGATTTTGGTTTGGAAATCTACCATAGTGTTGGACCTTAAAGAGAGAGGGGGTATTTACAGAATTCTTGGGAATTCACTGAAAACATGTGATCCTCCAGCTTTCCACTTGAACAAATTGGGTGAGTTGCTATGTTAATATATTGAGGCTGAGGAAAGTTAGCATGATAATTGCAATGGAGATGAATACTTATCAGCCTCACAATTTTGGTTTTTAATTTTTAGCAAATTGTTGACAGGTTTTGACATTTTTCTTTTGATTTGACATGATGCACAATGTTTTGTAGATTAGCTCAAAATCCTACTTCAATATATTTTAAACTTAGAATATGAGATAGTAAATTGTGAAAATAGTTGTGTGACTGAATACTTTTTCAAGGCACTGTATGCATTTTTGCTCTTTTTCCATTACTTTAATAAAGTATTAAAAATTATGGGGATGGGGAGCAGAATAGAAATTGAAAGTAGTTTGTAAATCCCCTAACAGTATATTTAATGTAGGATTGAACTAAAGAGCTTGTAATAAACTATGGGAAATTTTAACTTTCACAGAGCTTGGATAAATCAAACTTAAATCTTTTAAGAGGCACTTATAAAATTTTGAGAAACAGTAACAAGCCTGAAGATTGGTGAAATTTAAATAAGCAACAGATTTGATTGAGAGGCAAAAATAAAATTGAAAGCAAGGTAACAGGAAATATATCAAAACTCAGAAGATGCAAAGTGGAAAGGCTAGTGAAAACAAAGTGTACACCTCAGTGGCTGAAAATCGAGAAATTACAAGGGGAACCAAGGAAATGACAAAAAGGTTAAAACAAATACTTAAAAGGATCAGCTGTGTAAATATATCACCTGAAAATGGGTAATAAAGTGTCTAATGAGGGTAAGAAGCTTAACATAATGGATATTAGTGAAGGAAAATACCGGAAAAATTAATAGGATTAGAATGTGATAATCTGCTTCCCAAAATTCAAAAAGAAGTGGGTACAGAAATAACTGAGTGAGCAGTGACGATCTTCCAAAACTCCATAGGCTTGGTTATGTTTTCTGTAGATTGAATGTTAGCAAATGTAACACAAACATTCAAGAAAGAAAACAAGAGGTAAACTAAAGTAGAACTGCCCAGAGAATTTGAAAGAAGACTGTTGAAATTCATTATTAGCAGTGCAGTAACCAGCCAGAGCCTATGTGATATTATGAACAAATAATCCTGTTGACAAACCGAATAAAAACATTTTAAGTAATCTGACTAGTGGTGTGGAGACCTGTTGTGGTAAGGAGACACATGATGGGGTGTGACTCAGGGGGCTGACGACTACATACGAGGGCAGACTGCAGGTTAATGACAAGAAATTAACAGACTGAAAGAAAAAGCCATTTTCAAGTTGGCAGTGTGTTACTAGTGGGGTAACAAAGGTCAGTGCTGGCTATTTATAACTTATATTAATGATATAATAATAAAGAGTTTAAGTGTAATATATCCAAGTCTGGTGCCCATACAAAGTGGTATCAAAAGTCCATAATGGGAAATAAATATGTTAAATAAGCAGATAAGAAGGTGGCAAATGAATATATATGGAAATATATAGGCTTGTGTGAATGATACATGTTTCCCCAACAACCCCACTAACATATAAGACACATGATATCAAGAAATGCCTGAGTGTACTAGATGCAGGAAAGGTTAAGGGAGCAGTCAACATCCAGGCAGGAGTATAGACTTGCAGTCCAAAACCACTGTGTCTTGAGCCAAACAGTTCCTCTCCAATTACAACACTGGCATCTACCAGATAATGTCACAAATTGCCAGGCACGTCTTGTTCACAAAAAGCGGGGGAAATTCAATTTGACTATCTACAGCCCCTTTAATCTCAATCAGTAGCAAAGTGATAGAAGGCTCATTGGCAATGCTGTCAAAAACAAGACTTGCTCACCAATGACCTGCCCAGGCTGGGTTTTGGCAGGACTCTTCAAGACGACTGCACAGCCTTGCACTGTGTTGAGAGGTACGGTGCTGAGGCGGGAGGAGGATTGGGGTGAGGTGGTTAGTGCTTCAGGCGAGAGCAATCAGAAAGATAGAGTTGGGCGTTAGGGTAGGTGCCATGATTGGCTCTTGGGGTGCAGTGATGACAGTAGGGCCAGTCACAAATAAAGACAATGGTGAGTGCTCTGGAGTCATAATTAGTTGGTGGCTGGAGTTACAGTTAGAGAAGAAAATGGTGGTGGGGTAAGTCTGTACAGGGCACAAGCATGTCTTCGACCTTGTTGTGCAGCTCCATGAGTTTCAATGAAACATGGCCCGCATTTTGAAAGTCTGCTTTTGAATATATACATAGGTTGATTAAGCATTCTTCTTAGTTTTAAAAACTGACAATTCTCAATTCTTCTGGGGCTGTCCTTTTCCAACTTTCCCCATTGTATTTCTCAGGCTTCACTCTTTTAGACAGGGTTCCTTAAATAAAAACTCTACAAATTTTGGAATTCTTCTTTCATAGAGCTCTAAGCTAACAAAATGGAAGGAAAAAAAAGAATTCAGTTTAAACATTTTTATTTCATTTTACTCATCTTCGTTAGTTAATTTTTTAACGTTACCAATTCAAATTTTACCACAGAAGTAAGTTTTCTAAGAAAAAGAATAATTAGCAGAAGATTTTGCCATTTAAACTGACGTTAACCCAAATCTTTTGCAAGCTCCAAATAATTTAGCCACACATGGCCTCCAGATGTCAGCCTTGCCTCGGTGATAGCACTCACGTGTCAGAAGGTTGTGTGAACAAGAATTATCACATGACACTACTTTGAATAAAAAAGGGGAGTTAGTGATCTGTGATTTTCCTTAAAACAATATTTAAAAACAGATCAAAGAACTGACTGTGAATTTCAGAAAGGGAAGTTAACAGTTCTCATTGAGTGGTCAGCAGTGGAAAGGGTGAATAGCTTCAGGGTGCTGGGTGCCAATACCTTGAGGATCTATTCTGGATCAGCACATTGATACAGACATGAAGAGCACACACCTGTGGATCAACTTTGTCAGGAGTTTGAGGAGATTCAGTATGTTACAACTTACAAATTTTTTATAGATGTACAGTGATTATTTCAAGATTGTTTAATGTAATGTCCTATACACAGGTGTAAAGCAGAACAAATTAACTGTCTCTCCAGATCCAATGCAGCACAAAAACGCAATAAGATAAAGAACACAATAATAAAAAACACAATAAAATACATAAGATAGCTAATATATAGAGATTGATTGTACAGTATACCCATCAACTGATGCTAGATACAGGAGTGTCTGTACATAAGCTGACTGACAGGAAATTATGAAATAGTGGTGGTGGAAGGTGTGGAGGGGTGGGTAAGTGGGGGGAGGTGTTGATCAGCCTTACTGCTTGGGGAAAGTAACTGTTTTTGAATCTGGTGGTCCTGGCATGGATGCTATGCAGCCACCTCCCTGATGGGAGTGGGATACAGTCCATGAGCAGGGTGGGGAGGGATCCTTTCTGATAGTGCTGGCCCTTTTCTGTATATATGTCCTGGATGGTGGACAGGTGATGAGTTCGGCAGTTTTGACGACCTGCTTTAGGGCCTTCCTGGCTGCCACAGTGCAGTTTCCGTACCATGCAGCATGTTAGGATGCTCTCTACTGTGCCATCAGTAGGATGATGTTTCAATAGGTTTCACTAGGTACATTTAATGTCAGAGAAGTGTATACAATATACATCCTGAAATTCTTTTTCTTTGCAAACATCCACGAAAACAGAGGAGTGCCCCAAAGAATGAATGACAGTTAAGTGTTGGAACCCCAAAGCCCCCCCAGCTTCCCCCTCCCACACATAAGTAGCAGCCAAGCAATGACACCCTCTCCCCCACCAGCAGAAAAGCATCGGTGCCCTCTAGGTCTACCAAGCACTCAAGCATGCAGCAAAGCATCAATAAAAGCACAGACTTGCAGTACCACAAAGACTACTCATTAACTCGGTATTCGACTTATCTCAGGCTCTCTCTCTCTCTCTAATAAGAGAAAATGAGGTGTCTCTGTTTCACAGAGAGAGAGGAGACAACCAAGCAACTCGCTGATTTATGGTATTAAAAGTCTGTTGCGTCGCTTTTTCCAAGCTCTATGTCCAAAGATCTCGGGTCTCTGGGCACACAGCCAGCAGCCAGCTCACTGCTTATGATCTTCCTTCTCTGACACATAAGGCGGCGGTGGTATTGGCCTTGCATCTGCCCGCCTCCAGAGCCACAAAAATCCGGCACCCTGAAGGCACGCTAGTCTTCCAGGCTGCATCCTTGGCATATCGAAAAGCGGCCGGTTGTGAGGCCCCAAAAGTGGGTCCCATTTCCGCAAATAACCAAAATCATCGTCTAACTCCAGGTCAGGGTCTTCAAGAGAACCTTGAAAAGGAAAAAAAGAGATATCAAAGATAGAAATAGAGCTGCTTCTGAAGATGTAAGCAAAGGAGTCGCCATTCGGCACCATCATCCTCCTAAGCTATGTGAGAGCATAGATGTGCATAGTCCAGCTTTCTCAGCCTCCTCAGAAAGTGGAGGTGTTTGGTGAACTTTCCTGACAGTGTAGGATGTGTTCTGGGACCATGAGTGGTTGTGCAAGATGTGCCCTCCCAGCAGTTTGAAACTGCTAACAGTTTCCACTGCTGTGCTGCTGATGTGACGAGGGGTGTGAGTGATGCAAGTTGTCCTGAAGTCGATAACCATCTCCTTTGTCTTGTAGACAGCGAGGAAGAGGTTATTTGCCTGGCATCAGGCTTTGAGTTCTTCCACCTCCTCTCTTGTGTGATCCGTGCGTACAGCAATGGGCTCAGCACACAGTCCTGGGATGATGGGGAGTGAAGAGTGGTTGTGCATCCTGACTATCTGAGGTCTGCTGGTTAGGCCAGATTTGGGAACAGCTTCTTTCCAACTGTGATAAGACTGCTGAACGGATCCTGACCCGGATCTGGGCTGTACCCTCCAAATATCCGGACCTGCCTTTTGGTTTTTTTGCACTACCTTACTTTCCATTTTCTATTTACTATTTATGATTTATAATTTAAATTTTTAATATTCAATATTGATTTGTACTCCAGGGAGCGGGAAGCGCAGAATCAAATATCGCTGTGATGATGGTACGTTCTAGTATCAGTTGTTTGGCGACAATAAGGTATAAAGTATAAAGTAGGAAGTCCAACACCTAGTTGCACAGTTGTGTCTTTAGATCAAGGACAGGAATTTGTTCACCAGGGTCTGTGGGGCAATAGTGTTGAATATCAAACTGAAATCAAGAAACAGCACTCTGACGTTAGCGTCCTTGTTTTCTAGGGTCAGGGCCAGGTACGTGACAGATGCTATAGCATAGAGTGGTTCTGTTGCTAAGCATATTGGTGTGGCAGGAATGGAATTTTTGATATGTGCCTTTATCAGCCATTCAAAGCACCTCAGTGCTTCTGGGCAGTAGTTGTTTAGTTCTGAAGGTGTAGAGTTCTTTGGAATAGGGATGATGACCGATTTGAAGCGTGTGGGGACAGCAGCCTGGATGCGTAAAGTGTTGAAGATATCCTTAAAGATGTCAGTGATGTTATCTGGACTGGCCACCTTATGGGGATTGACTCACTGCAGAGTCCTTCTCATGTCTCCTGCTGCTACAGACAGAGGCTGCTCATCTGGGAGGGGAGTAGTTTTTGTGCCCATTGTTGTGTTACGTGCCTCGAAGAGAACATAAAAGTTATTTAGAGTATCAAGGAGGGAGGCGACACTAATACAGTTGACGCTGGTTAGTAATGCCCTTGCTGTCCAGCTACGTATGCTGGGAATTGTTAGTGGACAGGTGTTCCTGAATTTTTTTGTGCATAGGCAGTCTTTGCCCTCTTGATGCCTAAAATGAGATTTCTCTTGGCTGTTCTGTTCCCAGACTTGAAGGCAGCATCACGGGTTTTTAGTAAGGAGCGCACCTCTGTGTTCAGCCATGGCTTCTGGTTGGGTCGTGAGATGACTGCTCTTGAAGTACTAACTTCATCTACACACTTGCTGATGCAGCTGCAGACAGATGAGGCATATTCCTTGAGGCCTGTGTCTTCTCTGCCAGTGGTGATGTCCTAGAACATCTGCCAGTTAGTCTGTTCAAAACAGTTCTGAAGCATAGAGATTGCCGCATTAGGCTCCTCTTGACTGGTTTCTCCATTTTCAGCAGTGGTTGGTATGCTGGGATTAACATCATGGAGAAATGGTCAGGGGCCAAGATAAGGCCGTGGCTTGGCTTTGTAAGTACCATGTCTCAGAATGCAGAGGGTTAAAGTGCCTGCAAAGGGTTGTAGATTCAACCTACACCATCACAAGCACAACCCTCTCTACCATTTAGGATATCTTCAAGAGACAATGCCTCAAGAAGGCGGCATCTTCACCAAGGACCCTCACTATCCAGGACATATCCTTTTTGCGTTACTCCCATCGGGGGGAGGATCCACAGTCAATGATTCAAACAGCTTCTTCCCTTCCACTATCAGAATGATGTACAATACATGAACCCATTAACATTACCTCAATATTCCTTTCCTGTTTGCACTATTTACTTTTTGTAGTTTATAGTATTTTTAGTCTTTGTGCTTTACTGCTGCTGCAAAGCAACAGTTTTCACTTTATCCAAGTCAGTGTTTATAAATTAATTCTGAAAAGATTATCTAATCATCATCATATAACTATTCATACAAATTGTGCATACAGTGTATTACATTTAAGTAGTGCCCAGAATTCAAAAGTAACTCATTCTTAGAAGACTTCTTTGCAACACCCTAAGGTCACAAAACACAGATTTCTTTAAAAATGCAAGTCATTCTAAAAAGTACTTTTTCAACCATGCGGGAAATACATTGTTTGCCTTTGACATAAATCAACTGAGATAACAGGGTCCAGGGTTTTACTTATAGCAGGTCATTGTAACTCTTTCAAAACTTTGTACTTGGTTGTGTAGCATAGACTACATATGCTAAGGAGCCCCTTAAGGCAGGGTTACAAGTCCAATCATCTTCAGTTGCTCAATCAGTGACCTATCTCCTTTCATAAGGTCAGACTGGGGATGCATTATGATAATGGAATAATGCTCAATTTCATTCACAGTTCCTTAGCAAGTTTAGCAGTTCATATCTGCATACAGTGAGACCTAGTCAGTGTTCAGTTATGATATGATGCTGTAAGTGACATGAAATGAGTATCATCTCCAACAAGAGGGAGCCTGCTCACATACCAGCCCTAGTCTCATCCCCCCCCCCCCACCCCCAGCTATCTGCCTTGTACCACAACTTTATTCCCTCAGCTTTCTCAGCACTAAAGAAGGGGTCCCAACCTGAAGTATCAGAATTTCTCCAATGATTTGTTTTTGTTCCACTCACATATCCTTGACATACAATGGCATTAACTTCACCAAATTCTTTACCTTCAATATCCTGGGGGATGCTACTGCTAACCAGAAAGTCAGCTGGACCAACCACAAATATTGAGGCAACACAGGTCTCCTAAGGTGAATGACTCATGCCCTGCCATCCCAAAGGCTTTTCATCATCTACAAACGTACAAGGCATGTCAGGAATGCTGTGTAACTCAGTGCAAGACCATCAACACGCAAGAAGTTTGACACTGCTTATGATAATACAGCCTGCTTGCTTTGCAATCAATCTATCACCCTAACTACACATTGTGTCCACTGCCAGTGAGCATGGCATTCGTGGGAACCATCTGCAAAATCAGCTGTCATTACTCACCTAGGCTGCTCTGACAGCATATACAAATTTCACAACTACAAGCCAGCAATGTAAAGGTGACTTGTGCACGGAAACATCTCTGTTTGCATATTGCACACCATCACGAAGTGAAAATATGTCTCCAGCTCTTTATCCTGATTGTCACTAACCCCTAAAACTCCCTCCCAGGAGTTATATCACCAGGACTGCAATTGCTTTGGAAAATGCCCTTTGCAAGGACAATCAGGAATGGGCAATTAAATACCATCTAAAATGTTGACAAACTTCTATAGCTGTATTCTGGAGAGTATACTGAATGGTTGCATCACAGACTGGTATGAAAACACCAACGACCTTGAACAGAAAAGCCTACAAAATGTAATGGATATGGCCTAGTCTGTCATGAGTAAAGCCCTCCCCACCATTGAATGCATCTGCCCAGAGCACTGTCGCAGGAAAGCTGAATCCATCATCAATGGCCCCACCATCCAGGCCATGCTCTTTTCTCACTGTTGCCATAAGAAAGAAGGTACTGGAGCCACAGGGCCCACATCACCAGGTTCAGGAACAGTTACTACCCTTCAACCAACAGGTTCCTGAACCAGAGAGGCAACTTCACTCAACCATCACTGAACTGCTCCTACGACTTAGGGACTCACTTTCAAAAATTCTTCACCTCATGTTCTTGATATTTATTGTTTATTTGTTATAATTATTATTGTTATTTCTTTCAATATTTGCATAGTCCCTTGTCTTGCACATTGTTATTTTTGTCCATCATGTTGTGCGTGGTCTTTCATTGATTCAATCTGTTTCTTGCATTTACTGTGAATGCCTGCGAGAAAATCAATCCCGGGGTTGTATATGGTGACATATATGTACTTTGATAATAAGTTTACTTTGAACTTTGAATTAACATAAGTGTTGCCAGTAACAATACATCTCAAAAATATTTAACAAATATTTTTTCAAAATGGTTACATATTTTCATTTTGTACCATGGATACAGGTAAACTACATTACTTGGGTTTATCATTTTAACTCCATATTCTTTGATTATATATTGGCTAAATTTTGTGTATAATTTCTTTCACTAATAAGATATAAAACACTATTTGACTTAGATCATATCTAATTAAAGAGAAGTGCTCTCTACATTGAGTGCCTCATGCTTTCAAAATTTTAGACCAGCTTTAACTTTTCACAAAGCAAATGTCATCAACAGCCAAGGATTCATTGTTTTCAGTATCTGTTGCACTGGCAGAGTTGGGACAGTTCCATCACCAGAGGCAAGTATTAGAATGAAATGATACTAAACTATGATTGGTATGGTCAGTTATGCTTGCAATGGCACTTCCTCAAGCTGATTAGATAACCTTGCATTAATCTAACAAATTCCAATCCTGGCATAACATACAGGATCACATTCTGCGGAAATTTAGTGCCACTAATTCTTTTTTTCCAATTGTAAGGATTGGTGGGAAGGAGGTTTCTAATCTGTATGCATAAAGTAATTCTTCATTAAATTCAGGAGAACGAAGGATCTCTCAACACCAGCTATAACTAAATACAGTAGGTCACTTGACTGGCGCTCATTCACAACTCTAAGCCTCCTGCAAGTTAGCACGGCTGCAGTATGAGTACAAATCACTACAGAAACTCAGAGGTAGCTTCCACAGCATTGTTTCGCATCTAGGAGAAATGCAGCAGCCACACGAGGATTGACTTCAAGTCTACCTATAGATCACACTCCACCCTTACCTGGAAATTTACCTCTGTTCCTTCATAGCCTTGGAGGAAAAATCTAACAGAGTTGTGATAGCACTTCCATCATATGGTTGGTAAAAGTTTGCGGTGGTGGATCACCAATATCTTCTTAAGGCATTTAGAAATGGTCCAAATTGTAGGCCTTAATTGCATGCCTCAGATTTGAAAGCAAATTTAACGGAGATATCCCTCCTCTTTCTCTCCGAGCTGTTTGATGGCTCTCCATTCTCTCACATTAGACTTAAATAATGTAGAGCAACACACACAAAATGCTGGAAGAAGTCAGCAGGTCAGGCAGTATCAATGGAAATGAATAAACAGTCAACGTTTTGAGCTGAGACACTTCTTCAACACCGGAAAGGAAGCTGCCAGAATAAAAGGGGTAGGGGAGGAGGAGACTAGCTAGGAGGTGATAGGTGAGAGCAGGTGGGTAGAAAAGATCAAGGGCTGGAGATGAAGAAATCTGATTGGAGAGGACAGTGGACCACAGGAGTAAGGGAGTGAGGAGGGAACCCAGCAAGAGGTGGTAGACAAGAGAAGAGCTAAAACACCAAAGTGGGAAATATAAGAAGAGGGAGGGGGAGGGAATTATTTTTACCCGAAGGAGAAATCAACATTCCTGGCATCAGGTTGGAAGCTACCGAGACAGAATATAATGTGTTACTTCTCGAACCTGAGGTTGGCCTCATTGTGGCTCAAGAGGAGGCCATGGACTGATGTATTGGAGTTGGAATGGGAATCAGAATTAAAATGTTTGGCCACCAGGACGTTCTGCTTTTGGCAGATGGAGTGGAGGTTTACGACAGTTCTCACCAATGTAGGGGAGGCCCCATCGGGAATACTGGACACAATAGGTTACCCCAACAGATTCATAGGTGAAGTATTGCCTCACCTGGAAGGAGTTTGGGGCCTTGAATGAAAGTGAGGAAGGAGGTGAATGGACAGCTGTAGCATTCTGGCCACTTGCAGGGATAACGTAGGTAGGTTATAAATAACCTGTGAGTAGTTCAGTTTCCCCAGCTCTGCAGATTATCATTGACCTGCACTTTCTCCGCATCCACTGTACTAATATTCAATCGAACATTACAGCCTAAATGTAACAACACAAAATCTGCCGATGCTGGAAATACAAACCAATACACACAAAATGCTCCAGAAACTCAGCAGGTCAGGCAGCATCTATGGAAAAGAGTAGAGTCAACGTTTCGGGGCGAGACCCTTTGGCAGGACCTACATGTAACATTCCAGTTATGTCCTCAATCAGGAAATAAAATAGCAAAGAGAGACACACATCAAAGTTGCTGGTGAACGCAGCAGGCCAGGCAGCATCTCTAGGAAGAGGTGCAGTTGACGTTTCAGTCTGAGACCCTTCGTCAGGACTAACTGAAAGAAGAGCTAGTAAGAGATTTGAAAGTCGGAGGGGGAGAGGGAGATCCAAAATGATAGGAGAAGACAGGAGGGGGAGGGATGGAGCCAAGAGCTGGACAGGTGATTGTCAAAAGGGATATGAGAGGATCATGGGACAGGAGGACCAGGGAGAAGGAAAAGGGGGAGGGGGGGAAAAACCCAGAGGATGGGCAAGGGGTATAGTCAGAGGGACAGAGGGAGAAAAAGGAGAGAGAGAAAGAATGTGTGTATATAAATAAATAACGAATGGGGTATGAGGGTGAGGTAGGACATTAGCGGAAGTTAGAGAAGTCAATATTCATGCCATCGGGTTGGAGGCTACCCAGACGGAATATAAGGTGTTGTTCCTGATGGCATGTACATTGACTTCTCTAACTTCCGCTAATGCCCCACCTCCCCCTCGTACCCCATCTGTTATTTATTTATATACACACATTCTTTCCCTCTCTCTCCTTTTTCTCCCTCTGTCCCTCTCACTATACCCCTTGCCCATCCTCTGGGTTTCCCCCCCTCCCCCTTTTCCTTCTCCCTGGGCCTCCTGTCCCATGATCCTCTCACATCCCTTTTACCAATCACCTGTCCAGCTCTTGGCTCCATCCCTCCCTCTCCTGTCTTCTCCTATCATTTTGGATCAGCCCCTCCCCCTCCCACTCCCACTTTAAAATCTCTTACTAGCTCTTCCTTCAGTTAGTCCTGACGAAGGGTCTCGGCCTGAAACGTCGACTGTACCTCTTCCTAGAGATGCTGCCTGGCCTGCGGGGTTCACCAGCAACTTTGATGTGTGTTGCTTGAATTTCCAGCATCTGCAGAATTCCACGTGTTTGCGTAGCAAAGAGAGACACATACTTAGTACAGTGCCAAACACTGGAAATGGACAATACATTTGCTCGTACATCATGACAGATAGAAAAATTAAATGTGAATATATTGTCTACATACATAGATTGCTTAAGAGCCTCCAAAGTAGCTTGGCATTTTCTTTATGATTCATAGAGTGATTTTGATGTGAGGGGTGAGAATTTTTCCACATATATTTGGCAATAGTTAAGAGAATGTAGCTACAGAAAATGAAGCAACAGTGAATAAAACATTAAGATATTTACCCCCTCACAAGCCAGCTATTACATATTGTAGGTAAGAATTTAGTCAGACATCCTAGCAATCTACCAGCACATCACTCATCACATTCGAAGTGATCCTTAACAATTACTCAAAAATATTATTGGCTCTTTACAAAAGCTAGGATTCTTTTTCCTGTTTTGACCCTATTTATACTTTGCAGAATCACATAAAATCTTGAAAAAATAGACTTGAATTTATATAGCATCTTTCCTGTTTGTTTCCAGTCATTCCAAAACATCTTACAGGTGGATATATTTCAATTGGTTTCAACAGGTACATTTAAAGTCAGAGAAATGTATACAATATGCATCCTGAAATTCTTTTTCTGCACAAACATCCACGAAAACAGAGGAGTGCCCCAAAGAATGAATGACAATTAAATGTTAGAACCCCAAAGCCTCCCCCTCCCATGCACAAGCAGCAGCAAAGCCACGACCCCCTCCCCCACCAGGAAAAAAAGCATCTGCACCCTCCACCAAGCACTCAAGTGTGCAGCAAAGCATGAATAAAGACACAGGCTTGCAGTACCCCAAAGGCTACTTGTTCACCCGGTAATTCAACATCTCTCTCTCTCCCTAATAAGGGAAAAAGAGATTTCTCTGTTTCACAGCGAGAGGGGTGACATAAGAAAATAACTTGCTGATTTATGATGTTAAAAGTCTGTTGCATCGCTTTTTCTGAGCGATGTGCCCAAAGAACTCAGGTCTCTGGGCACACAGCCAGCTCGCTGCTTTCAATCTTCCATATACTCCCATGATACACCAAGCGGCAGCACTGCCCTCGAATCCATCCACCTCCAGAGCCACGAAAATTGAGTTCCCTGAAGGTGCACTTGTCTTCCAGGTTGTGTCCTTGGCGTATCAAAAAGCGGCCAGTTGTGAGGCCCTGTGAGCGGGTCCCATTTCCAAAAAGACCCGAAGTCAGCGTATAACTCCAGGTTAGGGTCTTCTTGTTAAGACCATAAGACATAGACGCAGAATTAAGCGATTCAGCCCATTGTCTGCTCTACCATTCCATCATGGCCGATACCACATCCCATTCAACCCCATACACCTGCCTTCTCGCATTATCCTTTGATGCCTTGACCAATCAGTAAACTATCAACTTCCACCTTAAATATACGCATGGATTTGGCCTTCACTACACTGTGGCAGAGCATTCCACAGATTTACTACTCTCTGGCTAAAAATATTTCTCCTTACCTCTGTTCTAAAAGATTGCTCCTCAATATTGAGGCTGTGCCCTCAAGCCCTGGATACCCCCACCATAGGAAACATCCTCTCCACATCCACTTTATCTACTCCTTTCAATATTTGGTAGGTTTCAATGAGATCCCCTGCATTCTTCTCAATTCCAGTGAGTACAGGCCCAAAGCTGCCAAACACTCCTCATATATTAACCCTATCATTCCCAGATTCATCCTCGTGAACCTTCTCTGGACTGCTTCCAATGACAACACATCCTTTCTGAGATATGGGGCCCAAAACTGCTGACAATACTGTAAGTGCAGCCTGACTAGTGCCTTATAAAAGCTCGGCATTATCTCCTTGTTTTATATTCTATTCCCCTTGAAATAAATGCCAACCTTGCATTTGCTTCTTTACCACCGACTCAACCTGTGAATTCACCTTCTGGGAGTCTTGCACGAGGACTCCTTAAGTCCCCCTGCACCTCTGATGTTTGAATCTTCTGCCCTTTCAGATAATAGTCCGCACTATTGTTTCTTTTACGAAGATGCATTATCATATATTTCCAAACACAGAGAGAAGATCAAAAAGCCTTCCAAATCCATGTGAATTTGCTGCATAAGAAAAGTACTAGTAGACCAAGCCTATATTCATTAGATTTTTATTAGGATGAATGGCAAACTTATTGAAATATTCAAAATTCTTACAGGCCTTCTCAGGTTCCATGTAGAAAGGATATTGGTTCTAGCTGAGGCATCCTCAGGCAGTGGTCAGTCTCAGAATAAAGAGCTGTCAATTTAGGAAAACATTTCCTTACAATCTGGAGGGTCAAGAAACCCTGAAGGCTATGTTGGCCTGATTACTGAGTTCACTGAAAACTGAGACTGGTAGAAATGGAGCTGTAGATTGGCCATGCCCTTGCTAAATAGAAGAGCAAGCTCAAACGCCTCGATGGCCTACTCATAATCTTTGATTCAGAATCACACCAGGTGGTGCTCTGCTGTATAATTTTATTTCCTTCTGTTCCTCTAGTTACTATCATGACCTGGCATTGCAGGAGTGTTTTCCAGCCAATTAAGTAATTTTTTTTTCTGAAACACGGCAGCAAATTGGTACATGTAAAGATCCCATGCCAGCTGAGAAGGTGGACTGATCCTTGGTTTAACATCTCATCCCTGTGACAACTTTTTTAACAGTGCAGTCAGTGATCATACCAAGGTATACAAATATCGTCTAAAAGAAGCTAGTACCACAAGTGGCTTGTTTTAAAAAGCAGAACTTATATAATAATCAAATATACAATCCAGTCAAATTGATACTTAATATAAACCAGAAAAGACCTTTTTCAAAACAAAACCAAAGACTAACAAGAAACAGTGCACAATCTACTGTTACATTGACCACCAGCACAAGGTCATGAATTTCTGGACAGTGATCAGTAAATCTGCACTGTGACAGATTTTTCTGTCTTCTCCAATCCAGAAGCTCTAAGAACATTTGTATCACCTCCTTAATCATAAGATACTTAATCTTCGAGGTAATTTAGTTTTGGATTGAGGAACAGATCTGCAACCAATTTCTAGTATCTGCTCTACACAGAACCACACGAAACTACAAAGACATGTGGACACAGCTCAGCGCATCACATGATGTGGACGTGGTCTATACTTCTCTTTGCCTCAGTAAAGCAGCCAACATAATCAAAGAACCCACCCACCTGGCAGAATTTCTCTTCTCCTCTCTCCCATAAAGCAGAAGATTGAAAAGCCTGAATGCACATACTGTACTACCAGGCTCATGAACAGCTTCAAACTGTTATCAAACTCTTGATCAGACCTTTCATACAATAAGGACTGTTGCCCTCACAATCTTTCTTGTTATGATCTCGCACTTTATCATTTACCTGCCTTATGGAATGGAATAGGCTAGAATCCATTGAAATACAAAAGGATATGGCTGAAATGGACTTCGTATACTAATATCATCAATAACCTGTACTTGCGTAGTTCCACCAAAATATAAAAATTGATGGTTGGAAAATATGCAATTAAAAACCAGAACTTTCTAATGCAAAGTGTGATCTGCATTAGGAATGGATTGTGCAAATAGTGGAAATAAAATCATAGAATAATTTAAGATTTTATCAGATGCAGCAATCATGGTTGTGAAGGACTGAATTAAGTGGATGAATTAAGATTGCTTAATTGATCTTGATCTTCATGCCGGTATATTGCGAGGAGAAAGACCAGATTGCCTCTTGCCCTTGCTTCAGTATATTCAAGCTAAAGCTGGAATGACTAGAACTCGCCAAAGTATAATTCATTTATTGTTTTGAATCTTCCGACTGGAACCTGTGAGATCCAACTAGGCAAGCCCTTGCAGCCAGCACAATAACCCACTAGTTATACCAGTGTTGAAGATGGTAATTTAAAATGTATCACTCTGACCTCAAGAAGGGGGACCATTACAGCTTTAAATACTAGAAAATCTATAGGGACACAACAGGGAAACCTATCATTACACCTACAATAACACTAAAGAAACAAAAAATGCCTTTGATGAAAGAAATTAATCATGGTTTACTTTGGTGAAGGGAGAGGTTAGGAACACGGCATCGGGAGGGGTTCTTTGCAGCTTTAAGAGTGAGGGTGGGTGGTTTGGGGTGGGCATTAGAGACCCTCACAGTGGGATTGGGTAGAAAAAGGAGATAATTGTCATTTAGGAGGCGAGGCTAGTTCATTTCAGTGGTTTCCTGCATTTGGCTCTGAAAGGGAGCATGAAGCTGAGGAAGTAGGACCCTGAGACACGGAGGGAGGGCACAAGACCGCTTTAAGAGGGGGGAGGGCCTGGTGGAACCAGGAAGGGAGTGAGTTACATACGGGCCATTGGCAGATAGTAACAGAGAGAGGGAGGGAGTGAGTGTGGGTGACACATCCAACCTGGGCCTGAACACAACCGGACTCGAGACCACCAGGTACCTTCTCAACCTTCGCTTCTACTTTCCCCCAACCGCCTGAACGCCTCGGACCCGAGGTAAAACTGACGTTTGCAGCGTGTTGTTATGCGGAAATTGGCGCACCGGCCGGCTTCTCTCTACCTACTGTACTCAATACTGTACATTTGCTTACGTTTCGCCCCCCGACTGACCGGGGAGAGAGAACGCGCAGGCGCCACGCCGCGACTGCCGGGAGCTGTAGTCCGCAGGCCTCCGCCCTGTTGCCTGGCAGCGCAAGGAAGAGGACTGCTGTTCCCACAATACAACGCGTTAAAGAGAAGGGGGTGGGGAGGAAATTCGGCGTGGTACAACCTAACCTATTAACTGTCAGGTGTTGCGCGCGCGCCAGTGGTGTGTTTGACAACAACGCTACCCAATGAACAGTCGGCAATTGCTGTGGGGCTGACGTAGATTCTTCGGAGGCGGGAGAAGTTATTAATCAAGTTAGGTT
The DNA here is from genome assembly GCF_030028105.1 of Mobula birostris. Classification (NCBI taxonomy): domain Eukaryota; kingdom Metazoa; phylum Chordata; class Chondrichthyes; order Myliobatiformes; family Myliobatidae; genus Mobula; species Mobula birostris. The sequence goes on along the minus strand of NC_092395.1, from coordinate 46,354,820 downwards.
GAGTCATCAAGAGGGCGAGCGTCTTAAAAGAGCCCAATGTTAATGGGAAGGTGGGCTTAGACATCACTATGTTGTAATAATTGCTCAGTAACGCAAGTTCCTGTACCTTTTATGAGTTAACTACCGTTGATTATCCTGTTAATAATGTAAAAATAGTGGTTAGTTGGTGCCTTCAGTTGGACAACAATGAAATGAAAGTTAAAAGAGGAAGAAGCTCCTAATTCTCTCTCAGCTACCCCCACCAAGGCGCGACCTTCTCACTTCCACCAAAGCTTGCCTTTAATTTATTCCACTTTTCATGAATGTTACACATGTTAGGCATTATGAATGCAGGCCTTGTCCTTGTCAACCAAGGTGACATCTCATGCAGGGATTCGGTTCCAAGATGCAGTTAGTTTCACTGATTAATGGGCTTTGCCATTTCGTCGGTCTGTATGTTGGGTTTGTCATGAGTCATTTGTTAAACTGGAACCCTTTGCAAGCTTCCCTGGATGTATAAATTACAGGTGCAGTTTGGTGCACAATAGCTGCAGGCCACAGAGAGAACATTTTTGTTAAACACTAGCTTCCTGGTTTGATGTTGAAATTGTGGTGATGTGGTTTGCTGACTTCTGTGTTTAAAATGGACATATTTAAGAAGGCAGAAGAGATTGCCTATGTCACAATCTGGAGTTTAAAAAAAACTGCCAGATGAACTCAGCAAGGCAGGCAGCATCTGAGGAGGCGAATGTGTTCAATATTTATGAAGAACTGATATATACAAAAAGTTTGTCTATGAAATATACTCTAGGAGAAATTCAAGTTAAAATAAGTCAGACTTATTTTAAGGCATTAAAAAAGATCATTTTGCACCTGAGTGAATGCTGTAAATTTGTGGCATATTATAAACTGTATATGACTGTCACTGCTGTTAATTTTCTGAATATACATTTGAATTTAAGTATGATTTGTGAATGATTATCTTTTGTACAAAATCATTTTTTCATTTAAAAAACTTATATGTCAACAGTTCAAAAGCTTTTAAACTCAAAGGAAAGAGGATTACACCTTTTTCTAGATTAATACTTTGCATGTACTTTTGTAAAATATTTGAACAATGACATATGGGTTTGGAACTGAGATTTTACAAATATGCTAAAGAAGCTATAGCTATGTGAATGAAAAAGCATTACTTATACTACTGGTCTAATAAAGTAAAAAAGCAAATATAGTTCTAGATCAATAATTTGGACATAGTGTCCGATTTTGATCTCTTGGTCTTGGATCAGCTGATATTGACTTGCATAAATTGTCATGAATGCATGGGCAGGTCACAAGTATGATACTAAATTTAGTTGTTGTTTATGAGGATGAATTGAGAAAATTGAGGATTATCATAGGGTAAGAAATGAAGGATTTTGGAAATGATTGAAGATTTTTAATGCAGTAAGAATAGATGATTTGATTACTATTAGAAAGTGTGACTAGTTAGCTTAGCTTTAAACTTTTAAGCAGGTTAGAAATGTTCCTTTTGGTCATTGACCTTTTAAAAATACCAAATCCCTGCTCCTTTAAGAAATGACTCGTCAAAAAGTCAATTCAAATGGTATTTTTATTGTTTTAATCTTCCAGTATTTCAGTTAGTGCCAAATATGAACTGGATTTGCTTTGATGGCTGAGGGATGCTAGCAATGTTTGTGCTTCCATCTGGGGGAGGGGGTTAATAGGGGTGGGAGCAGATAAATATGCTGCTAACGCAGACTAATTATGATTCAACAACCAATTTGCTCTATCACAAGACTATGTACACCTTTGGCATGCCAATGCAAGGTAGCAATATAACACCTGTGCGTAAACTGCTGGGTTTTCTCGTTTATCAGCTGGGTGTCACACAAACTGCCACAAATCTGTAGGGCAGTAGCACAACTTCACATCTGACTTTTTTTTTGGTAAAATTTTAAATGCTCAGTCAGTACTGGCACCATCTTTCTGGGCTTGTATTTTCACTCCTGTTACTTTTTTTTGTATCACAATCCCTAACTTTTTTTAAAAAAGTATGATTTAACACCGTCGCCCCATGGTGCATTTGCCCCTAGTTTGCTGAAGTCACTTCCCACAATGACTAGCCAACTAGTGCTTCGCTTTAAAAGATGTAATTTTCCTTTTCTTGTTTATCAACTTCTTCCTCTTATCAGCATCTTCTGCGGCATTGACAGAAAATTCTAGCTCCAGTTGTCAGTACTTCTGTACTCAGTCAGTAGTATCAGAGCTGATTGTTACTTTTTAACACTCACAGTGACTCGATCAGAACGGTGGTTCAATTGGGAAAAGCTGACAGCATCCTGTTTGCATACGATAGCTGCCTGACCTTTGGCCTTAACTCCCTGACAAAAGTGGCTTCCTGCTGTATTTCTGTTGATAACTGAGCACCTTCTATAACTAAAAAAAATTCAGTTGTCGCCGATCTTGGACCTCGACGCTAACGTGCTGCTGACGATGTTATAAAGACGGGGAACACTGACCGAACGCAGTGCCGTAAGAATAAAACTCTGCTGTCGGGTCGACCGCTTCAGCTCTTATCAATGTTTAACGAAGCTAAACTCCGGTAAATGGCAAGTAGATCGCTTTCGATGTAAAGATGTTCCGCTGAGTTCGAGCCTTGCAATCTGTTTCGTGGCCTTTGACCAGCTGAGAACTTCCAGTTTACTGACGCGCCCAAACCCACCCACAGATACAGAGATTGATACTACTTTATTAGGTTGCTGTAATATTACTTTGGTACAATCTGCAGGAAGGTTGAGCTGATCAATACAATTATTCCAATAGTGGAGTGATCTTTGAGGGAAAAATATTTAAGTATGTGCTCTGGATTGTTGCGTATATTTTACAATCATCTGGCAAAACTTAATAGGCTTTCCTAAAGGCTCACTTATCTGAAAATTGGATGCAAGCTTCATGGTATTTGGTACCAAAATACCGTTTTCTTCTAATCCTTAGTCCAAAATAGTGATATATGTGTCACAGTATTTTACAAACAGCTGTAATTGATCTTTAGTAATGTTGTTAAAATTTCTGTCAATGTGTTTAAAAGAAAAATAAGTTTCCAAAAGTAAAGACAAAATTAACATTGTCAATAAGCCCCAAAGGCTGCTACACACAAACTGGCGCAGTACTAAACACAGCTTTATTGCTTGCCGTACCAGCTGTAAAGTTCACAATGATAATTAGAGTAGCTAGGGGAAAAAAAAGTTGAATCCAAATAATTTTATGCACACAAGTCACCCTAGTCTCCCAATTTGTACAACAATCCTCCATTGACAATTTGTATTGACTTTTTTTTGTATAGTAAAACATCCCAAGATCCTTCAAAGGAGTACTGTCTTTAAAAAAAGAGATATAAAGGGTAGTCATCAAAAGTGTGACAGCATAGTCAGGTCAGTTCTAAAGCGCATCCTAAAAGAATTGTATGTAGAGAGTTCAGAGAATAAATTCCAGATTTCAGTTTAGTTCAGAGACAAATGAATTCTGAACTGCTGAAAATCCACCACTATTTTGGGTGAAGGAAATTAGGACTGTGTAAAATTACAGGGCCTGATTTAAATCAGGCTGCCTTAAAATTGACTAATTCAGATAGAAAGCATGTGTTTCCCTGATTGAAAGGAATCCTTCCCAAGTTTTTCATTCATAAATACATCCTGGAATATTCCAAATGCTTTATTTATACAAAATATTGTATATGAACAGCACATTTACAAGACTATTTCCACTACTGGTACAGATTGCCATCTAAAGTAATGGCAAATTGCTGTCGAACCTTGAAAGTGTTCCAATTGTTTCCAACTTGAAATAAATGTGTGTGTATATATATTTTTTTTGTTGGGCGGGTCTAAACTATGGAAGGTTCCACAATGTTAACTGCATTGTACAGAGAGTAATGTTTGTTCAGAATTTATCTGTAAGTTAACCTAAATTTTCAATTACCTGTCTCCTAAGATAAAGGAAAAAAAGTTATTAGATCTAATTTTACATCATCAGCTCTTCTAAGCATCATTAGTGGAAATCTGCATTAGCCACTGTGTATGATTGCAGGCTGGAAGCAATTTGAGAGGGTGGATGAAAAAACAAGGATGCACTAATTACAATTTCCTCAAAAGCATATATTAGCTGTTCTTGTTTATAAGATGTACTCCTTTCTTTGCTTGTTGGGCATCCTAAGAGGCTGTCATGTGCATTAGCTCATTGAGAGTCAATGTAACATTGCCACAAACCTATTTAAATCTTCTCCGACTTCTCTTTGAGGAATACTTCCAAAGATTCCCAGCCCTCAGAGGAAAAAAAAATGCCCCTACTGTCATAATTCTCAAATGGTGACTGATGTTCTCAGGAGCGGCAATTATGGCCTTTGAAAGGGGGAGAAAAATTAGTCATGTTGCTTATGCCTATTGTTTTACTGTTAATAAAAGTATAACAGAGACAGATTGAAATAAATGAAGCATTTTAGAAAACTTGTTCAAAATTATATTAAACTTTAAAAAGGCAATTAAAAATAACATTTCTAAATAGCATTGTTATAACCATTTACTGTCCAAATACCGTGTACACCAGGTCTGCAAGGATTTCAAAATGTATCATCCAACGTCACGTATTCTCACAACTATCTAGCTGGTACTAGGCTGGCGTGAGACGTTTCCTGTGAAAACATCTCACTGCTCTCAGGTTGTAAAAATACCATTCACCGTTTCACATATTTTTCTTATGGGTGGGTTTTAAAGAGTCGAGTAACACTGCGTGTTAACAAAATTGTTGGGTGTGCCATCAGTTCACCACCCCACTCCCATGAAAAGATATGTCCTCTCCTCTTCAAAATCCCAATGATACTGTGTTTCAATCAAGTCACCTCACTCTTCTAAACTCCAGGAACTATAAGCCTATCCTGTCCAACCTTATACTATAAGGAGTGCCTTCTAGGGTATTAGTCTAGTAAACTTTTCAAACGTCCTTGTATTAAATGATGCCCATACCCTCCAAAGCTCCTGATGTGATTTCACTAAACCACTTGGTAGGTGAAGCATTCCCTCTTTTGTATTCAACTCAATAAATTATTAGATTCTGTTAGCTTCTCAGAACTTTCATCCCCCTTTATGATTTCTGCTAATGTTTGGATCTCTCTGTATCTCAAAGCTCTCCTTTCTTTCACCACTTTAGATAATTTTCTCTGCCAGTGAATTATTTCATATTCCCACAGTATATTACATTGCCTACTCTGTTGATCTTTCCACATCTTTGTAGTCTCTCCACAACTTAAATCACTCAGCAACTATAGCAACTGCACCTTCAGTTTTCATTGAAATAAATTGTAAAAAGATACCCCAGCAGTGATCACTATGGCAGACCACTCATGTCATCTTGCCAGCCATTAATGCCTACTGTTTGTCCTCACCAATACCCTGAACTTCTACCTTCTGCAATGACCCTTAACAAATTCCTTCTGGAAGTCGAAGCATGATGCACTTATTGTTTTTTTTTTATATACAGTGCGTTATTTCATTGAACACCTCCCAACATTATTCAGCTCTGATTTCTCTTTTAGAAAACAATTCATTTTGCCTAATTACCATGAATTTTTCTAAGTGCCCTGCTATAACATCGTTAATCATATCTGTAACAGAAAATGTTGGTAGCTGACAGGCTTACTTTCCATGTTATTCCCTTTTGAAATTAAAAAAAAAAGTCCCATTTGCTATTTTGCAGTCTAATGGAACCCTCAATTTATTTGTTTTTATATTTTGATTTAGCTTCTTGTCATGAACTCAGCAGGTCAGGCAGGATCTATGAAGGGAAGGGAACAATCAAGGAGGTGGGCTAAAATAGAAGGGTGAGAGAGGGAATGGAACACGAGCTGGTGAGTGATAAGTGAATACAGATGAGGGGGGCAAAGTGAGGGGTAGGGGGAGTGGGAATGATGTGAAAAGCTGGACATAATGGCTGCAGAAGGAATTTGATAGAAAAGGACACACACACACACCAAGGAATAAAAGGAAGGAGGTGGGAAATCAAAGCAAGAAAGGTGTGGGTGATGGGCAGGTTGTGAGAGTAGGGAGGGGAAAGAGAAGGGTTAAAGGGTCCAGAAGGATGAGGAAACTAAGATGGTGAGTGAAGGACAGAAGGGAGTGGTTAGTGGGAGTTAGAGACATCAATGTTGATTCTGTCAGGTTGGGGACTACCAAGACAATGTGTCATGGCTCTTGTGTCATTTTGTTAAAGGTTAGTTAGTCTGGAAGATCTAATGTAGTTGAATGGGATATTGATATTTGGCAATGAATAGAATCAATGGTATGTAGCATTACTACTGCCGTGTTGATACAGGGTCATGAAGACCCACGTTCAATGTTTTAAGAACAGCTTCCCCTCTGCCATCAGCTTTCTAAACAGTCCATGAACCAATATACACTACCTTGTTATTTCTCTTGTACACTATTTATCTTTCTAACGTGATTTTTATGTCTTGGCACAACACAAATTTAATGATGTATATCAGTGATAGTAAACCTGATTCTGATCTAGATTATGGTTTTTGTAATGTTTAATTGGAAGAAGTTGTGACTCTAATGGCATGTCTGACTAGATAGAAATACTGGCCCAAGCTGAAGTTATCTGATATAATGGATGTTCAACCAGTGATTGGATGAGGTAGGATAAGTGGGATATATTGGGGGAATTTTGAGATGTGGATGAAAGTAGAAAGCCATTGGCAAATTACTAGCCACTATTATACATGAATGCCAGCCTTTCTAATCACGGTGGAGATGATGGTGGCAAGTATTGAAGAGAGGGTAATGAGGAATACTGCATCAAGTGATAGATCAGGTCGTTTGCAACATTCACTCTAGCAAAGGAAGAAATTACCACTGAGTTGTGGGAAAGATTGGTTTAGATTTCAGTTTGTGTGAGACTGGGAAAGGGATATTTGGGCACTAACATCTTTGGGATGGAGTCAAGTGGTGTGATCTCATGAACAAATTAGTTGAAACATTAGTTGTCTCATTAAAAATGTTGGAATGAATACAAGTAGTTGGAAGAAATTTTCAAAATTAGTGTTAAGGTTTCTCTTCCAAGAAAATTGCGTTAATGAGGTGAAGATGAATAGTAAATGCAATGAGCCAATTATTCTCGATTTGTGTCCCAGAACTCAAGTAAATAATGTACCAATGATATCTTTATAAAGCACCTTTCATACCTTAAGATGCAGGCCCAAAGTGCTTTACATAGACATCAATATAGTCACAGAAATGAGAAAATTAAAAATTCATAAATAAAAACAAACATTACATAATAAAATGTAATCAAATATACTAAATTCTATAAATGCAACCAACATCAACACACTAAGTAATCCTGTATGTTGGCCAAATTTTTTTTAAAGGAGTATATTTTTTCAGAAGCGTCTTGAAATGTTCCACAGTACTAGCCTGGCGTATCTCAGTCAGTAGAATATTCCAGATTTTTGGTGCATAAGAGCAAAAGGCTGCTTCACTAGTTCTTGTATGTTTGGCTCTAGGTACACTAAGCAAACCAGTATTTGGGGATCTAAGGTTACGATTAGGGATATAAGGGGATAAACACTCCAAAATATTCGGAGGAGCTAGATTATGCAGACCCTTATTTACAACTAAGTATTTAAAAATTGATCCTAAAGGACACAGGCAGCCAAATCTTTAATTTCTGCCCAAATTAGGCATTATATTAATATTAGGGAGTGAGCCATTCTACCAATGTTCTATCAATAAGTCCTGTTTCTGGAAATCATAATACATGTTGTATGCATTCCCCAACTATGGAATAATCAACTAAATGTTGTGTACTTACTTTTACTTTTGTCTTAGCAACAAGCAGCTGCAGCCTGTCCTTGTTAGTAATGTGAACCCCATGCATATTACTGATTCAGTAGGTTAGGGAATGTGCTTCCATCAAGATCTACGCGCCCCCCCACACACCCCGCCCCCCCACTTCTGTGCCACCAACAGTAGAAGCGTGAAAACTGCAACTAGCAATTATAACTCTCCTCATTTTTGAGATTTGTTATTGAGAACTTAATTTGTGGCGAATTCTGATGCTTTATGTAAGACTAAACCATACAAGTGCCCGGACGTTAATTGCCATACAGCAGTGGGTGATCATATCCTACCTGGTATATCGTAATTGGCTACAGTGACCCTAGACTTGGGAAGGGGTAAAGTGATTGAAGTGTGGAAGGAACCATACTAACATCCAATATAAATGTAGATGTACAAAAGCTAACCATGGTAGTTCCTCACACAACACCAACCACCACCAGCCCCTAAAGTTGCAGTAATGGAGGAAGATACAGAAGTAGATTTTGAATTGTCCATGTGTAGTTGCTACAGATCATAGAAAATAGAACAGTGCAGAAGAGCATAGACCCTTTGACCCAGATGTGCCAACTTTTAACCTACTCCAAGACCAGTCTAACACCTTCCTTCCACGTAGCCCTCCATTTTTTCTTTCATCCATTTGTCTATCTAAGAGTCTCTTAAATGTCCATAATGTACCTGCATCTACCAAAAACAAAAAAAAATCCAGCGAGTGGATTTGACAAGATGTTTTCACTCACAGAACAGCCACTCGCTGGATTTTTTTGTTTGTTTTTGGCACCATTCTTTGTAAACTCTAGAGTCTGTTGTGCGTAAAATTCCCAGCAGATCAGCAGTTTCTGAGCTACTCAGATCACTCTGGGTGGCACCTAATTAATTAGCTTGTTTATTTCGGCTTTTTTCTTAAAGATGTGCCGGACGCGCTCCGGCTAACACTGCACCCCTGCCTGTACTCTTTCTTCAAGTTCTACTTTCCAAAGTGTATCGCTTCACATTTTTCAGGATTGAACTCCATCTGCCACTTCTCAGCCCAGCTCTGCATCCTATCAAAGTCCAATTGTAACCTACGACAACCTTCCATATTATCCACATTCAAGTTTTCTTTTAATTGCAGTGGAAATCTGACATCCTGCCAACAAAAAAAACTGGTTTTAGAATGAATTGACTAAAGTAAACAGGGAGGGGTTGATGTACAAAACACAATGACGATGGTTTGAGAGTTAAGGAGTGCACATGAAATCGAAGGCAGGGCTGGGCTATGACTTCTAATAACATTGTAGCAGACTTCCTTGAGAATGTGAAACTAAGTACCTTTAGAGTAATTAAAGAACCAAACTGTGTAAAGATTTGTTAATGATTCAGGAAAAAAAATAAGGTGTCTCATTTTGTCAAAATGTGTAGTGCCAATAGTAGTAGCTGGGAAAGAAATGATATAAAATGTTAAGCAGGTCCTGGGAAAACAATAACTACTAAGAAAGTAGAAAAACCTCCTTTCTCAAGATTTGTCAGTCTTAACACCTGTCTGTAGTTTGGGTTCCGGTTAATTGGGACCAGTACATTTTGGCCCAAATAAGAGGCTGCCCCATTTTTCTGAAGTTTCATGGAAATAGTTAAAAATAAAAAAAGAAAATTTACCATTTAACTGAGTAACAAGTTATGTATTTAAATTAAACATAGAACAAATTGGAAAACTACCAATACTTTCACAGTACTATAAAACTATTAGTTTCTTTTGACGGATGAATTCATCCAATGTATGCTGCCATGTTCTTTTGACTGTAAGTAAACAAAGTAAGTGCAGACAATGGAGTACTTTCATATAATGATTTGGATGATTGCATCCTCCAAGTCTTCATTTTCATGGTAACATTCAAGGTGATTGTTGATGCCTTAATTCTTCGTAGTTCTTATCTTGTTGAAGTAGTAAAATAGTTTTATTTTCACTCCCGCCCACTTCTGGCATCTCCAAGCCTGAATGCTTAAAACAATGGTGAGCAAAACTGTTCTAAGTTGTCTTACTGTTTACTTCTCACCAACTATCAGTGACAAAAATCACTGCTTTCTGAATTAAAAACATACACAACTCATGTTATTTTTTTTAAACCGTACACTCTCTAAGCATGGTGTAGAGTCTAACAGCTACACAAGTCCACGCAACTGATGCTAGTTAGAAACAGTTCAGCAAGAATCTTCTGTCTCAATTAAGCGGCATAGTGCCGCAAGTAATCAAAGGGAAACCTGGTTATTTGCTTGATTAGTTTTTGTTCTTTAAGAGTCTGAATGAGCAGCTGCTCCGATTAACCAATGGCTGAATTATCTATTTCAGTGTACTTGTATCTGATAGGTTTAATGTCATAATTGCAAGAAATCAATTGTAGTTTTATATTCACATTTTAAACAATACCTTTCCCATTATAACAAACATTTGAGCCAATTTAATAGTCAATGATCATGTCAATTTTCTACAAATTGATTAATAATTGTCTGGTTATGTGACATTTTATAAATTCCTTAAGTCTACTTTCTGCTTTCCATTTTCAGAGTATTGTTTCCTAACAGTCTCATTTTCATGCCACACAACATTAGTGTGAGGAGTGTCCACATTTTTTTTTTAAGGGTAGAAGAATTGAAATTAAGAAAAAAAAAGTGTGTCTGATGGAGTAGTTAGTACCAGCAGATTGAAACCACAGAATAAGTCACGTGTATCAGTATCACAATGGAATAAAGGGAATTACAGAGGCACGAGAGAAGAGTTTGCCCAGGTCCATTGGAGGAGGATACTGGCGGGGATGAGGGCAGAGCAGAGATGGCTGAAATTTCTGGGAATAGTTCACAAAGCGCAGGATAAATAACTCTCACAGAAGTTGTTCTCAAATGGCAGGGGAAGGTGACCGTGGTTGACAAAGGAAGTTAAGGCTTGCATAAATCCAAGGACAGGGACAAGGTAGCAAAACTCAGTGGGAAGTTGGATGACTGGGAAGCTTTTAAAATCCAACTAGGCAACTAAAAAAGCTATAAGAAGGGAAAAGATGAAATGAGAGAAAACTAGCAAACAATATAAAGCAGGATACTAAAAGATTTTTTTCCAGATATGTAAAGAGTGAAGTGAGTTGATATGAGACCATTGGAAAATGATGCTGGTGAGGTGCTAATGGGGGACAAAGATATGACAGATGAACTTAATGAGTACTTTGCATCTTCACTGTGGAGGACACCAGCAGTGTGCCAGAGGTCTGTGAGTGTCAGGGAGCAGGAGTGAGTGCCATTGCCATTACAAAGGGGAAAAAGTGCTAGGCAAACTGAAAGGTCTTAAGGTGGATAAGCCACCAGGACCAGATGGACTACATCCCATAAGAGATTGCTGAAGAGATGACGGATGATGCGTTGGTCATGATATTTCAAGAATCAGTTGAATCTGGCATGGTCCCGGAGAATTGGAAGATTGCAAAAGTCACTCAATTCTTTAAGAAGAGAGGGAGGCAAAAGCAAGAAAATTATAGGCCAGTTAGCCTAACCTTAGTGGTTGGGAAAATGTTGGAGTCTATTGATAAGGATGAGGTTTCAGGATACCTGGAGACTAATGATAAAGTCAAAGTCAGTGAGTGGGAATAAAGGGGGCCTTTTCTGGTTGGATGTCAGTGACTAGTGGTGTTCCTCAGGGGTCGGTATTGGGACTGCTACAATTAACATTATTTGTCAAACATTTAGATAATGGAATCGATAGCTTTGTGGCAATGTTTGCGATGATATGAAGATAGTTGGAGGGGTAGATAGTATTGAAGCAATGTGATTGCAGCAGGACTTGGACAAATTGAAAGAATGGGCAAAAAAATGGCAGATGGAATACAGTGTTGGGAAATGTATGATAATGCATTTTGGTAAAAGGAAAAATAGCGCAGACTATTATCTATGGGAAGAAGGTTGAAACATCAGAGGTGCAGAGGGACTTAAGGAGTCCTTGTGCAAGACTCCCGGAAGGTTAATTTACAGTTTGAGTCTGTGGCAAAGAAGGCAAATGCAATGTTGGCATTTATTTCAAGGGGAATAGAATATGAAAACAAGGAGATAATGCTGAGGGTTTATAAGACATTAGTCAGGCTGCACCTGGAGTATTGACAACAGTTTTGGCCCGGTATCTCAGAAAGGATATGTTGTCATTTGAAAGGGTCCAGAGGAGGTTCATGAAGATGATTCCAGGAATGAAAGAGTTAACATAGGAGTATCTGGCAGCTTCGGGCCTGTACTCGCTGGAATTGAGAAGAATGCAGAGGATCTCATTGAAACCTACTGAATGTTGAAAGGACTAGATAAGGTGGATGTGGAGAGAATGTTTCATTTCAGTACAATCTAACCTTTGAATTATAAGGGAGAAATCAGCATTTTTTAAAAACTCATCTAAGTGGTCTTTCATTAGATTTATGATCAGAGGTCCTGTCAGAGATTGATATATTGAAGGATTATTATTAAAGGCTGCTTTTTATTTCCCTGCTCTTCTTAATGGGCCTCAAATCAATCCCATTTGTAAGGAGATAACACCCAGTTTTTTTTTGTTATTCAATTTACCTGGCATCAAGCACAGATGAGCTAAAATTTTCTTTGAACTTTTAGATCTGCTATGCACCTGCCCTGACACACTTAGAAAACAAGGACAGTTATGGCAGAATGCTGTTTCTGGATTTCGGTTTGGCATTCAAAGTTATTGTCCCAGGTCCTTGATGAGCAAACTCCCACTCCTTGGTTACCATCGTGCAGCTGGGATTTGGAGTTCCAAATCAGCAGACCTCAGATGGTCAGAGTGCACAACTGCTCCTCCCACCCCTTCATGCTCAACACAGGTGCCCTCCCAGGGTTGTGTGCTGAGCCCAACGTTGTAAACACTGCTCGCACAATGCTCGGCCAAACACTCAAGTATTCACATCGTCAAGTTTGCCGATGACATAACAGTGAGGGAGCTCATCACCAACAATGATGAGACAGCCTACAGAGAGGAGGTGGAAGAGCTTCAGGCCCGGTACAAAGCATATAACCTTGTCCTCGATGTTAACAAGACCATTGTGCTGTGAGACAGACCTGTAGGCTGTCTCATCATTGTTGGTGATGAACTCCACCACTGTTGTCATCGGTAAGCCTGACAATGTGATGACTTGGGTGTTTGGCCAAGACAAAGGAGGTGGTTATCAACATCAGGAGAACTTGCACCCCTCTTTACATTGGCAGCACAGCAGTGGAAACCACGAGCGGTTTCAGACTCCTGGGAGAGCACATTACACACAACCTCTCATGGTCCCAGAACACATTGTATACAATCACAAAAGCACCAATGCCTCTTTTTTTTTTTTTTTTTTTTTTTTTTGGGGTGTGCGTCTGCATGTGCGTGCGTGCACGTCTGTGTGTGTGTGTCTGCATGTGCATGCACATCTGTGTGTGCGTCTGCATGTGCGTGCGTGCACGTCTGTGCGTGTGTCCATGATGATGTCTTTTTCATGGTTTTTTACAAGGCGCAGAACGAGAGAGAGACTGCGGCGCTCCACTCCTCACGCAGACATTTTCGCAGTATTTTCCCTTTATTTTACGAGGTTGAGTTGCGATCTCAACACTCAACCTGGCACGGATGGAAAGCGTACACGGGAGCAGACCCGACTGGTTTCAAACCCAGAAACCTCCGCTCCCGGGTCCGGCGCCAATGTCGTTGCGCCACCAGCTGGCCCGCCTCGAATTTCTGAGGCTGAAGAGAGCTGGACTTTGCCCATCTATACTCGCGCCATTCTACAGATGCGCATAGAGAGTGTCCTAAAAAACTGCATGGTATGGAAACTTCAGTGTGGCAGACAGGAAGGCTCTACAACCGGTAGTCAAAACTTCCAATGCATCACTGGCAGCAGCCTATCTGCTGTATACAGTGTCTATTTTCTTATAAAAAGTATTCCCGCCTGGAAAGTGTGTTTTATTGTTTTACAGTATTGAATCAGTGGATTTAATTTGGCTTTTTTGACACTGATCAGCAAAAAAGACACTTGTGTGAAAGTAAATTTTTACAAATTGGTCTGAACTTATTACAATTATTAAATACAACGTAATTGATTATGTAAGTATTCACCCCCTTCAGGTCAGTATTCAGTAGATGCACCTTTGATAGCAATTAGCCTTGACTCTGTGTGGATAGGTCTCTATCAACTTTACACATCTGGACATTGCAATTTTTCCCCATTTTTCTTTACTGCTCAATCTCTGTCAGATAGCATGGGGATCATAAGTGAACATCCCTTTTCAAGTCCAGCCACAAATTCTTAATTGGATTGAGGTTTGGACTCTGACTTGGCCACTCCCTTTGTTTTTTTTAAGCCATTCCTGTGTAGCTTTGGTCATTGTCTTGCTGAAAAACAAATCTTCTCCCAAGTTGCAATTCTCTTATAGTCTCAGGCTTTCCTCCAGGATTTCCCTGTATCTTGCTGCATTAGTTTTACCCTCTACCTTCACAAGCCTTCCAGGGCCTGCTGTAGTGAAGCATCCCCACATATGATGTAGCCACCACTATGCTTCACAGTAGGATGATGTGTTCTTGATGGTGTTTGGCTTATGCCAAACACAGCGTTTAGTCTGATGGTCAAAAAGCTTGATTTTTGGTTTCATCAGACCATAGAACCTTCTTCCAGCTGACTGGCGTCTCCCACATGCCTTCTGGCAAACTAGCTGAGATTTCATGTGACTTCTGTTCGCCATTCTCCCACAAATCTGCAACTGGTGAAACACCTGGGCAACAGTTGTTGTATGTATAGTCTCTCCCATCTCAGCCAATGAAGCTTTAACTCCTCCAGAGTTGTCATAGGTCACTTGGTATCCTCCTTCGCTAGTCCCTTATTATACAGTCACTCAGTTTTTGAGGATGGCCTGCTCTAGGCCGATTTACAGCTGTGCCATTTTCTTTCCATTCTTGATGATTGACAACTGTACTCCAAAGGATATTCAGTGACTTGAAAATTATCTTGTATCCATCTCCTGACTTGTGCTTTTCAATAACCTTTTCATGGAGTTGCTTGGTGGTTTTTCCAAGCATACCAACTCACCAGTAGTTGGACCTGTCTGTATCTTGTTTTACGGCATTTGGCATCCAGCTTAATGGTGCATTACTGCCACCAGTAGTTGGACCTTCGAGATCCAGGTGTATTTATACTACAATCAATTGAAACACCTTGGCTGCACAGGCGATCTCCATTTAACTAATTACGTGACTTCTAAAACCGATTGGCTGCACCAGTGATGATTTGGTGTGTCATGTTAAAGGGAGTGAATACTTGTGCAATCAATTATTTTGTATTTTATATTTGTAATTAATTTAGATTACTTTGTAGAAATCTGTTTTCAGTTTGACATGAAAATTTTTTTGTAGATCACTGTCAAAAAAAAAAGCCAAATTAAATCCACTGTGATTCAATGTTGTAAAACAATAAAGTATGAAAATCGGGGGCTGGGGGGAGGGGGGGGTTGAATACTTTTTATGTACAAAAAAAGTGCCTGAAATGGGCTAGTAACAAGACAAGGGATCCCACCCCATCCTGTTCATGGACTGTTTGTCCCAGTCCCATCAGAGAGAAGGCTATGTAGCACCTACACGAGGACCACCAGGCTCAATAACAGTACTTTCCCCACGCAGTAAGGCTGATCAACACCTCCACCCACTAACCTACCCACCACCCCTACTTTATCATTACCTGTCAGTCACTTTATGTACAGACACTGTTGTGCTTAGTGTCACTTTATGGATGTACAATCAATCTACATATATTAGCTATCTATGTATGTATTTATACATTTTTTATTATTGGATTTGTTTGTGCTGCATCAGATCTAGATTGTCGATTATTTTGTTCTCCTTTACACTTGTGTACTGAAAATAACATGAAACAACCCTGAAGAAAGATCCAAGCCATGTTATTTGAATCTGTTGAGCCATCAGTTTCATTGCCCTTTCTCTCGATTGAATCTGATGGTGCCCAAGCCCTCACCAATACAAGCGCATTGCTACAATTTGCCAGGCTGTAGGGAAGAAGCAAGTGAGTGTGACCAATTGAATTATTGACAAAAGCTGGCACTGTAAAATGCTAAATGTAAGAACCTCAGTAATAATCAGCATTACTGTATCCTGTACACTACCTAAGCCAAGTCGCTTTAATATTGGATAATCACCAACAAGAATTTGAGCTACATTTTATCTGCCCTAATATTTCAGTCTTTGCAGCCTACTACTGCCATAAGGTTATTCTTGTCATTATTCACTTAATGCATTTGAAGCAACTTTCTTCAAAGAATTTCATATCATCTTAATCAGATTAATGAAATTCCTCTCTCCTTTGCCTTTTCGCCTTTTCTTTAAAAAGGAGAAACAAACTCTGCAGTTTTTATAAAGATCAGGCTCCTTGTGTTGAAATGCATATTAGCAGCTCTCAATCTGCCCTTGAACCCAGTCACAGAAGGCGTTTTAAATTACTATACTAGATTGAATTATCAGCACCAAGAAAGTTTGATGTCTTTCAATCTGGATGTTAAATTGAGGCCCTGTGTGTCCTTGTGGATAAATGTAAAAGCATCTCATGGCGTTAAGTGAGGGTGAGGTGTGGGGGGGGGGGGTGTGGGTAGAGGAGTTCACCATTTATCCTGGACAATATCTGTCCCTGAACTGGCACTTAAAGCAGTTATAGGGCTGCCTCATTGATATTTATGGAATAACACTTTGCAAAATCTGCACAAATTGGCTGTTTTGCTTCCTATATTACAAGAATACCTATGCTTTACAAACAGCTGATTTTTTTATTTAAGCATCTTGGAACACCATGACATCTTTAGAGGCACAATATAAATAGGAGTTTGCTCATTTTCAAAATTTTCAAGAATATATCGAGAACAGGTTTGTTGCGGAACCTATTTCTTTTCCTTCCTTCACTTTTTAGGCAGCAAAGTCGTATTCTATAATTTAATTCCCATCCCTAATTAGTCTTGTGAAGATGATTGACAGCTTCTGACTTAACCTATTATAGTCCTTATAGCATAGTCCTCCCAGAGCGCTGTTACTTGGGGAGTTCCACAGTTTTGACGCAGTGACTATTAAAGGCGGTGTTCCCCAGGTTATAAGAACTGGGTGTTAGGGACAAAGGTGCATCTTGCAGACTTAGTATAAGTGTGGTGGATGACAGTGTGGCAGTTAACCAGGCTGCTTTGTCCCAGATGGCATCCATCTTAAGTGATGTTGGGGTTTAACTCCATTTGGCTAAGAGTCATAGTCATAATGTGGAGAGACATCATGACTTTTTGACTTGTATCTTCAATTAGTGAAATGGCCTAAGAAGTCGTTATTTGGGTAGTTCACATGATTTCTGGCCTCTAATCAGCTGTGATGGCCAGTTTTTATCTGCTTAATCCATGGCGAGTCTCCATAACATTAATTGGTGAGCAGTGGGGGAACGGATGGTAAAGCCATTGCACGAGAAGGGGCGTTGTTACACTACCCTGTTGAAGAAGCTTGGTAAGCAAGATATGACATCTGCTTGCCGCTTATCAACCCGCATTTATGTCTGAGGCAGGGTCTTTGAAACTTCAGAAGAATAGAGAAAGATTTTGCAAATCAAAGACTTAAATTTGCTGCTGCTGGATCCTTCATTCTCAGATGGCAATAATAATTCCATAAAATATACTTGGCACTGGATTCGGACCTGGATTCGGGATTCTCGGGAGGTATTTCATACAATTGTAGTGCCTTTTGCACAGGTTTTCTGCAACAGAGTCCCCTCCCCTAACTTCTCCACTCTTCTCCCTGCTCCCAGATATAAGTAGACCTCGTGTATGTCAGATCAGTTGTTAAGCCACTGTGGGCGAGGTGAAATCGGAACCTGGAATGTCACAAGTCAGCAGAAACTGGTTTGGGGTGTGAATCATTGCTGATTTAATCCAAGTCTTTTGTGGAAAATCTCTCTTTCCAAATTGTTTTATAAACAATGCAATCTAGAAACACCAACAACAATTACTTCACGTTGGTTGTCAGGATCCAACTGATATGTAACTACTGTTTTCAAAGTTGATCATTATTCTGAAGCAGGACTATTTTTCTTTCCAAAGTTCAGAATGCTTCCACCAATCATTGTCTATAAAAGCAAATGCATTTCTACCAACAGGAATAAACTTGCTGGTCCAACAAGCCCCTTTTTATTTTCAATATCAGTCCATTCCCACTAGAATCCGCCTAAATTATTCACTTTTAAAATGTATGATTTGGAAGCTTTGCTGGACAAGCCCTTATTGTGCATCTTTAATCTACCAGTAATCAACTCCAAATACTTGCAACACACATCAAAGTTGCTGGTGAACGCAGCAGGCCAGAGTGTGGCTTCATCTTTACAGTAGAGGAGGCCGTGGATAGACATATCAGAATGGGAATGGGATGTGGAATTAAAGTGTGTGGCCACTGGGAGATCCTGCTCTCACTGGGAGACCCTGCTCTCTGCTTTCCGCAGGGATCGCTCCCTATGCGACTCCCTTGTCCATTCGTTCCCCCCCCCCCCCCATCCCTCCCCACTGATCTCCCTCCTGGCACTTATCCTTGTAAGCGGAACACGTGCTACACATGCCCTTACACTTCCTCCCTTACCACCGTTCAGGGCCCCAGACAGTCCTTCCAGGTGAGGCGACACTTCACCTGTGAGTCGGCTGGGGTGATATACTGCATCCGGTGCTCCCGATGTGGCCGCCTATATATTGGCGAGACCCAACACAGACTGGGAGATTGTTTTGCTGAACACCTACGCTCTGTCCGCCAGAGAAAGCAGGATCTCCCAGTGGCCACACATTTTAATTCCACATCCCATTCCCATTCTGATATGTCTATCCACAGCCTCCTCTACTGTAAGGATGAAGCCACACTCAGGTTGGAGGAACTCAGGTATTCCGTCTGGGTAGCCTCCAACCTGATGGCATGAACATTGACTTCTCTCACTTCTGCTAATGCCCCACCTCCCCCTCGTACCCCATCTGTTACTTATTTTTATACACACATTCTTTCTCTCACTCTCCTTTTTCTCCCTCTGTCCCTCTGAATATACCCCTTGCCCATCCTCTGGGTCCCCCCCCACCCCGTCTTTCTTCCCGGACCTCCTGTCCCATGATCCTCTCGTATCCCTTTTGCCTATCACCTGTCCAGCTCTTGGCTCTATCCCTCCCCCTCCTGTCTTCTCCTATCATTTTGGATCTCCCCCTCCCCCTCCAACTTTCAAATCCCTTACTCACTCTTCCTTCAGTTAGTCCTGACGAAGGGTCTCGGCCTGAAACGTCGACTGCACCTCTTCCTACAGATGCTGCCTAGCCTGCTGCGTTCACCAGCAACTTTGATGTGTGTTGCTTGAATTTCCAGCATCTGCAGAATTCCTGTTGTTTGCGCTTCAGAAGAAAAGTTCTTTAGCACTGCTCAGCACAGCTTCTGTCCATTGCCTTTTGCTGTAATATCCATGTGTATGCTCAGATGAAGACCCAATTGCAAAGTTTTTCTCTTTTCCCACAGTTATATGGCCTACCTCCCCTACTTTGCATGCTTAAGGAGGGAAAAATAATCATTTGAAAGAGAAACTGGAGGCCAAGATTGTTAATTTTTCTCTCCACAGAAACGATCTGGTCCACTGTTTCCAGCACTTAATATTTTTCAAGGTTTCCAGTATATATAGCATTTTGCTTTTGAGATCATCTATAGGGCAGTCTGGATACCATGAGGACAATTGTTTCATGGCTATCGATATGAGGATAGATGAAAGATAAGTCCTTCAAATTTTATCCAACATCAACTAGGGGTAGATAATATTATATGGACTTGTTATGACTTCTTGACCTCCTAATAAATTTTGATAATTTAAAAATACAGACATCAATACTTAATTTCCAATTTATAATTTTGTCTGCTCAGGAAAACTAGTCTCAAATTGTAAGACTTCTAATTAAGAACATCCATCAGTCAATTGGAGTCATTGTCACCAGCCTGTGGTCACCATATGATGATGTCACCGGCCTGAGTTAACTTAAGATCTCTTATTTTACTCCACGCAATGACTAGATGTTGATCCAGAACATGCCCATTTAACTACTGCTGGAAGGTTGTTTATAGAATCACCTTCCAACTTTTTTATTAAAAGACAAAAATGTCCAATGCTGACAGCAGCCATTGGTTCTCCATAAACAGTGTTGATTTTGGAACTTGATGCTGGGTGGACAAAATGAGTTGCAGCTGGTAGCTGCCTAATGAAGGGTGTTCTGTGTCTGCAATATAGTTACACTTTCTATCTATTTTTAAAGCAAATTAGAAGCTGGGGACAAAAATGAACAATCTGAGTACTTGTATTCAATAAGATTCCCGATTTTCGGAGTTGGATTGGTATGTGATAGAAGGTAGTCTGCAGATATGTGTGTGTTGGTGGGGTAATGATTACAAGCCGGTGGATAGGCTGCTGATTAAGTGGACTGCCTTTTCCTGAATGGAGTATTTTGGGTACTGTTGCCTACTGCTGCTGGTCAAATAGAGACTATTCCATGGTTAATGAGTGTTTGCATATTTTAGAAGCTCATTGTTACTTTTAGTGGATAACCATATGTTGCTTTATATTTCAAGGTGCAATGAAATTCCTACCTTTGGCCTGCTCAACCAGGGCTACCTCCATACCAGCTTGTGAACAGTGCTAGTTGATAAGTAACTTCAAGTATAGATGTATTTCAGTTAGAAGTACTCAATTCCTGCCTTACGAATGATTTTTGTTAAAATAGGCCTTGAGTGTTTGCCAACTGTGTGCTTATTGCAGGTTGATGAGGTTTTCTTGTAACATTTATTTGATATACTGTGAAGTTATCGTTGTTTCAAATCAAAGTGATGAGTAGACTAAATTACAGGAACCTGATTTTAAAATGACTGTCATTTTGACTTTAAGCAGCCACCTGTTCAATCCAATTATTCCAAGAATTTGGGCAGGATCTTGACATCACTTTACCTATATTTCAAAGTAAATATTTTTAACACCATCTGCATTACCTACTTCTGGCTATTATTTCCCAGATCACTATTCTTATCAGGACTTTTCCTTTCACCTTCAGAGTAGAACACATTTTTTCATTGTAGTCTTGACAAACGTTTCATCATTTTCCTGAAAACCGCTTACTGGTCTGAATGTTGACTTCAGCTTTGTTATTTCTGCTATATTCTTACCTGAACTAACACTTCAATCTCTTCCATTTTGAAATCTTTCCCTCCAGTGGAAATTGAGGCAGTCTTTTCATTCTTTATTCTGTTTCTTTAGGTATTCTGTGCTTATTTGCTTTTTCTTGCTTCATTTTGGGCCTTTTTAAAAAAATATAACCTAGTCCTTTTTCAATTGTAATAAAACTGGTTTTGGACCCCTGCCCTGCCCCACCTCATTAAATCCATTAACTGCCTCTCTGTAACAATACACATGATACATTGATCCCTGCTTGTTTTTCTCTCTGCCACTATTTTGTTCTGCTCTATAAAGAGACTTGTTTATCTTTCCAACCTTATGAAGGGTCTACACCCTGTTTAAACTGATCCTAGTAGAACTATTTGTTTACTGTGTCAGCTGGGCTCACCATTGTGTGTCTAAGGCCAGCCTACAGCACCGCAGGCTCCTAGCCTGGGCTTGATTTGGGCTGTAGTCCCATAGGTAAGGGTACATGTATGTGTTTCACATTGACAGCCTATCTCTGCCTCTCTTGGCACTAGGTCAGCTTGTTTTTAAATAAGACTCTAAGCAGCTCATCATTCTCGAGAGGTAAACTATTTTTCCTATTTAGGCTGTTTACTTTATACTTGCGTGCTAACTCGGCAGGTATCCTATATAACATTGTGCAAATCCAGCTACTGAATAGAAGGCATCAGCTGTTGTCTGTTGGCAACAGCAAGCAAGTCTGATTGAGAACAGTTTCCAATGTGGAAGACGCCTTACTTGTGGTTCAAGAACTTAGAGTGAAACTCTGAATTTCTGCTAGTATTACTGTTATAAATTTTCTGAGGAAGTTCTGCACCTGTAGTCAATTCAAGGCAATTAATTTCTTTTCTCAGTTTCTTTTTTAGTTTCCTTTTCTAAGATTTGTGTGATTTTTTTTATACCATCTTTTGATTTGAAAATTAATATCTGGTTTGTGTATGGTGACTTGTATGTACTTAGATAAAGTTACTGTTAACTTTGAACTTTGGGGTATACTATAGGTCTTGCTGTATTTAATTTGGAACGGGATCAGTTTAAGAATGGGGCAAGGTGGGAAGTGAGTAACATCCATATTTTTAACAAGAAAATATTCTGCCCTATGTAATTGAACGAAAGCAATGACTGAAAGATTAAAGAGCAAGTTAACACAAATGTTTTTAAAAAAATCTTCCACCACCAAAGAGAGGAAAAGGTCATGTCATGTTTAAAAATAGAACATCTTGTAGTTATTAATTCAAAGGCTAATTTATTATCAAAGCATACAACTCTGAAATTCTTCTTCGGGTAGCCAAGAAAGAAGAGAAAGGCAGCATGATTATCAACCCTCAAATTCCCCACCTCCTGCACAAAAAAATGAGCAATGGAACAGGCATATCAACCCCCAAATCCCTCCTTTCACACAAAAAAGAACAAAATGGAACAGGCATTTTGATTTTCCCCCTAAACCCCCTCCCTGCACAAAAAAAATCAAGAAAGATAGGGCAAAAAACACAGAATATTTTTTTAAAAACTATCAGACTGAAAAAAGTCTACAGTCCATGTACATATCCAAAACGCAGAAAACCTAGGTAACATTCTCCGGGCACAGTCTCCCCTCTCCAGTAGCAGAGTGATGAAAAGGTGGGCAGCCGGTGCTCACCTTCTGCATTCACCTCAATCTCCCTCGTCGCTCTAATCGGTGAAACGGAGTCGACCATCAGCTTGCGCCCCGTCCTGCAGCCTGCCCGCCACAAGGTTCACGCACACTGCCTCTGACTCCCAGAATCCTCTTGGACACTGAAGAGCGCTAGAACGCTCGAATGATCTCCAAACAGCAAATCGCAGGCTCCAACAGTTCCAGAATCACAGCGGAGATGAAAAACGAATGTAAAAGACATAAGTGAAATATATGGTTACATGATCTATCCAGAAGATGTCAACCGAAGGAGTGTTGTACACAGGCACCATCTTGAAATTGAAGCACCAATTTGCACAGGATAGGGTGATTGGACTGGTCCCTGCAAATATTGAGATGAGTGAATTTGTTTAAGGAGGGAATGTTATTCAGACATTGGAAATCCTTGATCTTCAAAATATCATAATCATCTTTGCTCTTTAAAGAGAATGAATACTGCCTACTCTGTTTATGACCGAGAATACATCCAGCTCCAGTTGTCAAAACTGACATCCAGTTCAGAACAGCGAACATCTGATCATAATTCAGGAGAAGTGTAACTAAGCTATCGCGTTAAAACTACGCATGCTATGCTATGCAGCAAAATTTCTGAGTATCTAGCCATCTCTGTTCCTGCATGGGCTGAAGTATTTGCCTGGATCCACCCTGCTTCATTTCTAATAGAATGCACTAGAGCAAGCTTAATTTTTTTTTGTCCTCAGTCCCCCACGTCCATCACCAAAAAAAAGGGTGAATTGCAGTGCTGTAGGGCATCAGAGATCTAAGTTTTCTTTAAAGTTGTGTCCTCTCCGTAGTTAAACATGTATTGCTATCGCTTCATTGTCCTTGGGCCTGTGGCCAGGAATTCCCTATCTAATGCTATTGCAGGGGTGCCAGCACAACATGTATCCTTTAATATGACATTAAACAAACTGCAAAAGCAATGAGATCTCACTATTCTGAAGTTTTGCAACTGGTGGGGGGGGGCAATGTGATACAGAGCCATTACATTTTGGAACTAGTGGTTTTGCAATGCAAATAGGTTGTAAATTGAAATGATGTCATAGTTGTAAATTGAAAGCCCTTCCCACCATTGAGCACATCTACATGGAGTCTTGTCGCAGAAAATCAGCATCCATCAATGAGGAGCACCACCAACTAGGTCACGGCCTCTTCTCATTGCTGCCATCAGGAGGAAGTTCAGGAG
Source organism: Mobula birostris (assembly GCF_030028105.1). NCBI lineage: Eukaryota > Metazoa > Chordata > Chondrichthyes > Myliobatiformes > Myliobatidae > Mobula > Mobula birostris. Next base: position 46,330,847 of record NC_092395.1, on the reverse strand, counting down.
CCTCAGTACTCATGCCACCAGCTACAGGAACAGTTATTACCCATCAACCATTGTGCTCTTGAACCAGAGGAGATAACTTCACTTGCCCTGATCCCACAACCTACAGGCTCGCCTTCAAGGAACTCTTCATCTCACGTTCTCGATGTTTATTACTTTTATTATTATAATATTTTTTTTATTTTGTATTTGTACAGATTGTTGTAATTTCACACTGGTTGCTTGCTGAGTGTGGTCTTTCATTGATTCTATTATGGCTATTAGAGTTATTGAGTGTGCCCACAAGAAAACAAATACGAAAGAGTTGTATATGGTGATATTCCTGTGCTTTGATAATAAATTTGAACTTTCACAGTGTAGTTGTCCATAGGATTTCCGTGGCAAGATACAGAAGTAGGTTGCCAGGCCTTTTTTCTCCACGCAGATACTGCTACTGCCATGTTGGGACTAACCGTCTCATAGTACAGTGCTGATGCCACTACACCACCAGCCGGCCCCTAAAATCTCTCAGATGGTAGTTAAAAATTCCAAAGCACAATTTAGAGCAAGTGTGAAGTTATCTTCATAGAGAAATGCAAGACAGAAACGGGTCCTTCAACTGTACTAGTCCATGCTGATATCAGACATCAAGTTTTACACTTATCCTACCCTGCTGCATTTGTTTCTTCCATATCTCTATCAATTCTCCCACGTGGTCACAGGGAAAATATGCTTTGTTTAGGTTTTTCGTTTGTTGAATGCCATCTGTGGCAAATTGTAATGTGCCTGCTGACTCATCTATGTTAGGATGGATTTGACATAAAACTTGGGACCTTCCAAGCCCATGTGGTTCAAATGTTCACTCTGCGAGCCAGCAATGCTGATGTCAAAAACTTCACAAAACTACATCATCTTTGTGCTTATCACAAAGTCTGAGGCACTGTATATTCTGAGCCTGCTGATCACACAGACAGCCTGCAAACCACATTTATGCCTTCTGTTGGGGTTTTCTCAATATAGAATTTAAATGCCTAACTAATCAAAACTTTGAGTTCAAACAAAGCAAAACTTATGGTTTTTTTGGCCTGGTTGTAATAGGAGTTCAAACTGAGTTTGGTTTATTCTTTGCTTGAATAAGGATTTTCATATTTAATTGCTTGAACACCTTTCACAAATTGTGATGTAAATAAAATTGAGCAAAGTCATTGTCAGATCATTGTCAGATTCCTGATCTACTTTGACTTTTCTGATCTGAGCCTTGGCAACTATGACTTCAACCTGATGCCCAAGTCATAAGAAACAGCAAAATAACTGGAGTTCTTCAAATTTAATATGATTCCTGCTATAATTAAATCTAATTCCTATTTTGTCCTCTTTCACCATGGTCAAATAGCTTCCAACATTAGCTATTTGCATCTTTGCATGAGTAACCCCTTCAGGCAAAATATGAGTAGGACAGAAGGTGAAGAAATGACAATAGGAGATATGCTAAAATGAGACCTGTAGTCTTGCTCCCTGTGGATTGCTCTTGGACTTGAAGATTAGAATGATGAGTTAGCAGTTACCATACTAGGCAGAGGTCTTGCATAATGATTCAAATCGGACCAGAGCAGGTGCAGAGTTTAAATTCAGTTGAGGTTCAAGGATCATTTTATTGTATGTACATACTACTCTGATATTTGTCTTCTCCAGATAGCAATGAAATACACATGAAAAAGTAAAAGAAACAAAACTGGCTGACCCCACAATCCTCGACCCCCCCCCTCCCATAGGAAGAACAGCAACAATAACAATCCCTGACCTGCTCTCTCACAGCAAAAAAAAATGCCAGGGACAATAGCAACACATTCCCCAGCCCCTCCCCCACAGGAAAAAACAGTGACCAACCCCCGTCTCTCAAAAGAGAACAGCAACAATAGCATCAAAAACCCCATAACCCCCCTGCCCCACCCATACACAAAGAACTTGCAGATCACCCATCCACCAGTTGGCTACAAGAAAGAAAATCCAAAAACTGAAAGAGACCTATATGAGGTACAGACCAGTCACACAAACCTCAGAACTTGAGCCCGATCCAAACGGTGGTTTCCCCCTTGGAAGCGATTGCTGACCCTCTGGCCTCCTTTTGGGAGTGATTGCTGACTGGATCCCAACACCTTCTCCTCAATGCATTAACCTTTCTTGCCATTTCGAGATGGAGTCATTTGTGACCCCGTGTCTTGTCTTTGGTTTTTTCCATGAGTCAACTTGTGCTCCGGGTCCTTTCCGGGTTCTTGTCTCTGACTTCCATGAGGCAGCTCTCTGGACACAGCATCCTTCGATTGAGATCACCGGCACCAACAGTTTCCATAATGCAAACAATACAAAAAAGAAGTAAAGGTGTAGAAAATGTGAAACAATTAAAAAGATTTGCTATCTGGCAGGTGTCACCCAGGGAATTGTTGTTTGCTTGCACCATCTTGACGGGAAGTTGATTATAGTATCTGGAATTTCTAATGGAATTATCTGAAATTTATAAAACCTGATTATCATCTTTCATGGAAAACAAACTGCAAATGTTGGGATCTTGGCGGGGGCGGGGGGTGGTGGTAAACAGAGAAATGTTGATCAAACTGCATCTGTGGGAAGAGAAAGTAGTTAATATTTTGGGTCAGGGGCACTTCCTCAGTTAACCGTTTACCATCCTCCCTTGGTGATCAGACAGTGTTTCTCCATATTGAACAGCACCTGGAAACAATGGTTAGGGCACAAAATGTACTCTGGGTGGAACACTTCAATGTAAAATGTTCACTATTCTGCTCACAGGCCTGTCCGTTTACACTTCAATACTTCATCAAATAAAATGTGGTTCTTCTTCACCCCAAGAGTAGAAAATATTGTTATATCCTTTGTCCTATGTTAGAGTCTGATCAGGACTAGACTGCTTTTTGCAGTTCCACAAGGACCTGATATCTCTCCAACCTTTTTCCCCACCCTCTGGTGTTTGCAACTGAAGATACTTTGTCCTGCTTTCCTTTCTCCCCCTTCTTAAGTTCCTTCATCTTTCTCAAGGTGCTTTGTGTTTGAGCTGCAGAACAGTACATTTAACAGGAGCCTCATCTCAGATTAGCTGCAACATGGAAGAATTATCTTGAGGAAGAGGGGTGGCTATAGCAATTTCAGGTAATGGCTTTCTATAATGCTAATTTGCTTTTCTTTTGAACGCAATTATCAAGACTAATGAAGTGTTGGTCTTTATCAGGGGGCTAGAGTATAAGATTATATCACAGTTGTATAAATTTGCATAGTGGTTAGCACAATGCTTTACCATACTAGCAACCCAGATTCATTTCCCACCGCTGTCTGTAAGGAGTCTGTACATTCTCCCCGTGACTGCATGGATTTCCTTCAGGTACTGTGGTTTTCCCCCCCCCCCCCCCACCCATGGTCCAAAGACCTGCTGGTTGGTAGGTTAATTGGTCATTGTAAATTTCCCATGATTAGGCTATGGTTAAATTGGGGGGTTGCTAAGCGACATGCCTGGAGGAGCCTTCTCTGCACTGTATCTCAATAAATATATAAAATTCCGCTTGGACTCCATCTATTAACGGCTGTGGACCACACACTTCACGAAGGATATATTGGCCTTGGAGAGGGTGCAGACTCGCCAGAATAGTACCAGGACACCAGGGAGTAAATGATGATGATGGGTTACATAAACTATACTTGAGTAAAGGGTTATCCAAGTAAGGTGTTTAAAATAAACTCAGTGACTTGTTATTCCAGATGATAGGAAACTATTTCTTCTGGTGGGGTTGTCCAGAACTAGAAGAAGAATTTAAAAATCAAAACTGATCAATGATGGAATGGTAAAAATGTGCAGAACAGGAGGCCATTTGATCCATTGTGTCTGTGCCAGCCAAGATAAGAGCCATGGAGACCAATTCCACTCTTTGGCTTCAGATTTCATGTCTTTTATCCAATACTTTTCAGATTCTTCTGCGTGTGCTTGTTCTTCAGACTGAATGCTAGAAATTGTACAAATTGGATTTTAAAAAAGAGTGTTCTAACACTTCTCACCCTGTACCTTAAATTCGTTCCATATTGTTTTTAACTTTGCTGCTAAGGAAAATAGATACTTCCTTTTCACTTTGACTAGCCTGTCATAATATTATACCTATCAATTAAATTTCCTCTCAGACTTCTCTGTTCCAACAACATCAGCCTAGTTAATCTTACCACGTAATGAAACTTCTGGCCTGACAACCCCATTGTTAATTTCCTCTGAACCCTTTCTAGTGCTGTAATGTACTCTATTATGACAGAGCTGTTGTTTCAAATAGTTCCTGGCCTTCCTGTTCCTGTATTCAGACTTGGGCAGTAGAGGAAAGTACTCTTTGTGACTTCTTAACTATGTTGATGGACACTTCAGAGTAGTGGGATTCTGGAACACTGTCAAACTACTGAAACAATGACATTTGTTATTGTTAAGTAGGGATGTTTGGAACTTGGGCGAGTGGCTGAAATTTAAGATGGAGCTGAACAGTGATCTATTTGAACACCCTCAAGTCACTGATTAGCCCATTTCATTTTAAAATATACAGTATCCATCTGCCTCCTTTTCTCATCACATCTGTCCTTAAGTTAGTGGGGTGTGGGGGTCAATTGCATGGCCACTCACGGGCCTCTCGAATGGCTGTTCTTTCAGCCTGGAGGCATTCAATTATTAGGGACAGCAACGTAGCCAAAATCTGAAGAAATTCCTACTCCCTACTTTTTGCTTAAGCTCTGAAGTGTTGTCTTTCTCTCTCCCCCACCCCCCCCCATAGCATGTACCACCAGACTCAAGGTCAGCTGACCACAATCTAGAGCTCTTCAGTTGGTTCCCCGGTATGACATTTCACTTCACAGTCCAGCTTATCTTGCACCTTAGTGTCTACCTGCACTGCACTTTTGCTGTAGCTGTTACATTTCATTCTGCATCCTATCATTGTTTTGCATTGTACTACCTCAATGCGCGGTTTAATGAATTGGTTTATATGAACAGTATGTAAGACAAGCTTTGTGTGGGCACGTGGCCAAGTGGTTAAGCCGTTGTACTAGTGACCTGAAGGTCTTGAGTTCGAGCCCCAGCCGAGGGAACGTGTGTGTGTCCTTGAGCAAGGCTCTTAATCACACATTGCTCTGCGACAACACTGGTGCCAAGCTGTATAGGTCCTAATGCCCTTCCCTTGCCAACATTGATGTCGTAGAGAGGGGAGACTTGCAGCACGGGCAACTGCTGGTCTTCCATACAACCTGGCCCAGGCCTGCGCCCTGGAGAGTGAAGACTTTCCAGGCGCAGATCCATGGTCTTGCAAGACTAACGGATGCCTTTATTTATAAGACAAGCTTTGCATGGTACCTTGGTACATGTGACAATAATATTCTAGTTGGAATTGTTCAATTCTCTTTAGTAAACTATTATAGTATTTGCTTCTACCACCCTTTTTAGACCATGTGTTCCAGGTCATAATTACCAAGCAAGGTGTCTTTTTTTTCTGAATTTTCTGCCTATTCTTAGGGATCTGCGGTTATTAATTGTTCTGTTACCAGAACATAAAACCTTTCAATCTTGTTCGCCTCTATCTATTACATTCTCCGCCGTAATCTTTTCTGCAGGGAGAATTTCTGGTCCCTCCTGTCAATGAAATCCCTCAACCCTGATGCCCTTCTGGTAAATCTCCTCCATCCTTTCTAAAGCATTGACATATTTTCTAGCTTGGTGCCAGGGTAAACAAAGACTATTATAATTTAATTGCCTTGGTTTCCTTGGCCTTTTTAACAGTTCTCTGAATATACTTCCACTTAAAAAAAAGATGTTTGTAAGCCCATCGTAGGGTTTCTCAGAACTGAATCCCTTTTCAAGTTTTATTATATCTTTTTTGACAAAATAAGTGAATTTACACTTCTCAGCCACGTACACTTGGCAATTGTGCCTCAGAGTTGAGATGTGTCTCCACATCTGCTGTGTGATGTGTTAATCCATCTCTGTTCAGCATGGCCATTATATTGTCTGCACAATTTCTTTGCATTGCATCTGATTTCAAGTTTAAATAAGAGTTTTGTTGAGCAGTACATGTCAAAAACTTTAAATCTCAGCACAATTTTTAATTTTAGGAAAAAAATAATGCAATAGTAATTGCTAAAAGAAGCTTTTTCATAGAGCATAGAATAGTACAGCACAGTACAGGCCCTTTGGCCCACAGTGTTGTGCCGACCCTCAAACCCTGCCTCCCATATAACCCCCCACCTTAAATTCCTCCATTTACCTGTCTAGTAGTCTCTTAAGTTTCGCTAGTGTATCTGCCTCCACCACTGACTCAGGCAGTGCATTCCACGCACCAACCACTCTCTGAGTAAAAAACCTTCCTCTAATATCCCCCTTGAACTTCCCACCCCTTACCTTAAAGCCATGTCCTCTTTTATTGAGCAGTGATTTCCTGGGGAAGAGGTGCTGACTATCCACTCTATCTATTCCTCATAATATCTTGTATACCTCTATCATGTCTCCTCTCATCCTCCTCTCCAAAGAGTAAAGCCCTAGCTCCCTTAATCTCTGATCATAATCCATACACTCTAAACCAGGCAGCATCCTGGTAAATCTCCTCTGTACCCTTTCCAATGCTTCCGCATCCTTCCAAGAGTGAGGCGACCAGAACTGGACACAGTACTCCCAAGTGTGGCCTAACCAGAGTTTTATAGAGCTGCATCATTACCTTGCGACTCAAACTCTATCCCTCGACTTATGAAAGCTAACACCCCATAAGCTTTCTTAACTACCCTATCTACCTATGAGGCAACTTTCAGGGATCTGTGGACATGTACCCCCAGATCCCTCTGCTCCTCCACACTACCAAGTATCCTGCCATTTACTTTGTACTCTGCCTTGGAGTTTGCCCTTCCAAAGTGTACCACCTCACACTTCTTCAGGTTGAACTCCATCTGCTACTTCTCAGCCCACTTCTGCATCCTATCAATGTCCCTCTGCAATCTTCGACAATCCTCTACACGATCTACAACACCACCAACCTTTGTGCCGTCTGCAAACTTGCCAACCCACCCTTCTACCCCAACATCCAGGTTGTTAATAAAAGTCACGAAAAGTAGAGGTCCCAGAACAGATCCTTGTGGGACACCACTAGTCACAATCCTCCAATCTGAATGTACTCTCTCCACCACCACCCTCTGCCTTCTGCAGGCAAGCCAATTCTGAATCCACCTGGCCAAACTTCCCTGGATCCCATGCCTTCTGACTTTCTGAATAAGCCTACCATGTGGAACCTTGTCAAATGCCTTACTAAAATCCATATAGATCACATCCACTGCATTGCCCTCATCTATATGCCTGGTCACCTCCTCAAAGAACTCTATCAGGCTTGTTAGACACGATCTACCCTTCACAAAGCCATGCTTACTGTTCCTGATCAGACCATGATTCTCTAAATGCCCACAGATCCTATCTCTAAGAATCTTTTCCAACAGCTTTCCCACCACAGACGTGAGGCTCACTGGTCTATAATTACCTAGACTATCCCTACTACTTTTTCTGAACCAGGGGACAACATTCACCTCCCTCCAATCCTCCTGTGCCATTCCTGTGGACAACGAGGACATAAAAATCCTAGCCAGAGGCTCAGCAATCTCTTCCCTTGCCTCGTGGAGCAGCCTGGAGAGTATTCCGTCAGGCCCTGGGGACTTATCTGTCCTAATGTATTTTAACAATTCCAACACCTCCTCTCCCTTAATATCAACATGCTCCAGAACATCATCCTCACTCATATTGTCCTCACCATCATCAAGTTCCCTCTCGTTGGTGAATACCGAAGAGAAGTATTCATTGAGGACCTCGTTCACTTCCACAGCCTCCAGGCACATCTTCCCACCTTTATCTCTAATCGGTCCTACCTTCACTCCTGTCATCCTTTAGTTCTTCACATAATTCACGTAATTTCAAATCTTAATAATTCCTTATCCTCGTACTAAATGCTTTGTTCTCTCTAAAACTCCATCACCACTAGCCCAGTCCTCAGGTGCTGAAAGCTATGTCGGTGCTGATTAAATATCATGAGTTCTTCAGGAGCCAGCTTCTGTTTTCCACATTCTACCAGGTAATGTTGCTGCCTGACAGAGCTGGCTGTGGGACACAGGTAAGGAAATCACCTGAAAGCTGGTGGTGGATGAAATCCTGGCCCCCTGAGAAAGAAAATAACTTCCAAACGTTATACTGCCTGTTGGATCGCAGATGTCTGAGCCAGTGGCAGTGTGCGCATCGCACTTCTGTAACCAGTGTCCAGATCGTTGCAACTCCCTTTCAGAAAACCGGTGCCTGTTCCCCAATGGTTGGAGTGTCCTCAGTAAGGAACGACACTGTTCCTGCGAGTCGACCTGCTCACTTATCTTCAGCAGACCTGAGGATTAGTGGTAACATAAAGACTTTGAATTGCATCTGTCAATGCCCCCATGGAAGCCATAACCAAAATATAAATAGTGCCTGGGATGGAAGTGTACATCACCTCTGGATATTGCAGCTCGGCACAATCTCCAATTGAATGAGTGAGGAGAACTCCTGTGCATTTGATCCAAAGCACCAATGTATCCCCACTGATCGTATCCTGAATGCTTCCCTGTCGTGGTCGCAATCTGATTCCTCTTTGTGTGGAGTTGCCCTCCACCAAGCTGGCTGAGGAGACATCATTGTACTCTCACCTGACCGCAGTCCATGAGTATCAAGTGTTGGCACTTTGCAACAGTTTTCCCTCCATTCTCCCTTATGCACCTGAACCAGTAGAGATAGACACAATGTCAGAGTGTCACGTAGTCATTGCATTAGTCACTGGCTAGCATTCAAGTGAATGACTCCTCCTACAGTATCTGTACCTGGACTACCTTCAGTCACAGAGATACAGATGCAAACAATATAATTCCAAAGCTGTATGCGCGAGTCTTTGTGGAAATTGGCCGGCACACATGCTGAATCCGTAAGGAGGGCAGTGAAGTGGAAAGTCTATGAACTAATTGTCTACCATGAAGGTGTTGTGCCTTCTCTGCAATCCCTGGGCATGAGGTTTGGCTGTGTCAGTGTCCATCAGGCTGGTGGGTGTTGGTGTGGGTCTCAGCTGGGCAGCCAGATTTGCTCATTGGGCCCAAGGCCTGAGGTTCCTCTCAGCAGAAGGTCTCCCATAACGTGAGCAGTCTTGCTTACTATGCCTTTCCGTGAACCGCCGTGGTGATTCTTGTATGGGCCGCTTCTGCACACCTTCCACTTCCTTGCCTTCATCTGCCGACCAAACAATCTGTTTTACCATCCGGCTGCAGGAGAGGTTCCTAGTTGGAAGTCTATTTATGCAGCAGTCTTTCCCCTGTACTTTGGGGACCTGGGGTGGAAGGTGTTGCATAGTACAATGCAGCAGGTTCACTGACACCCCATCCACCTGTCCATTCTGTGGCCAGGAGGAGCCCGTGTACCACATTTGTGTGGAGTGTGAGAGGGTGCAGCCCTTGTTTGAGTATCTGAAGGTCTACCGGTGGGCTTGCTGCTGGGCCTGGAACAGTTGGCCGTTCAGAGTTCCAGGTGGCGGGCAGGCAAGGCTTTGGCCCACACCAACTGTCTGCCCCTCTTCCGGGGGTACATTCTCACCCACCTGTCCTTGGAGAGGGACCATGCGGTCACCATGAATACAGTGGGGGGGGGGGGGTTCCAGGAACCGGCCCCCCCCCCCCAGGGAATTGACTGTTTTATAGAAAGTAATCATATTTTAATTGAATTTGTTCACTGTCTTGCTACTTCATTAGCATTAAAGTATGTGGAGTGAATCTAACTGATATTATTGTCCCAACATCCCACCTCTCTAACCCAGGAACGTTGCACAGAATGCCCAAGGAGAATTAGAAGTGTGCTGGCTTCAACAGGGTTTGAAACAGACCACCAATTCATTGGCCAATTTTGTAGTACTGAGGAACACACTGAGGAACACAAAAGTTGCATCCACTGGGTTTAGTGCAATGTGGATGTAATCCAAAGACCTCATTTGTTCTGTTACTCCTTAAAAGAGTTTAGGAATCCTTCTTTATTGAAAGAAGATTGTACCGTGGCAGCTTGTGATCAAGTTATGTTTGCTTAATAGTTTTGAAACTGTTTTTGAAAAGTTAAAAGATATATACGGGGTGGGGGGGTGATTGATAAGTTTGTGACCTAAGATAGAAAGAGTCAGTTTTAGAAAACCTATCACATTTATTTTTCAACATAGCCCCCTCCTACATGTACACACTTAGTCCAGCGGTCGTGGAGCATACAGATCCCTTCTTTGTAGAAGTGGTCCACGGCAGGGGTGATTGATAAGTTCGTCACCTAAGGTAGAAGGAGATGAGTTATTAACTTCAAACTTTCTGCATTATCACTCACAGTTGAACTGCACGTGCATGTAACGAGAGTGTCTTGGACCTCCAGGTGGTCTGCAGTAGGGGTGATTGATAAGTTCGTGGCCTGCAGTAGAAGGAAATGAGTTATACAGCTCTCGTTATATGCACGTGCAGTTCAACTCTTTGAGTGAGAATGCAGAAAGTTTGAAGTTAATAACTCATCTCCTTCTACTTTAGGCCATGAACTTATCAATCACCCCTGTTGTGGACCGCTTCTGGAGGTCCAAGATGCCAGCTTCTACAAAGAAGGGATTCATATGCTCCACGACCACTGGACTAAGTGTGTAAATGTAGGAAAAATAAATGTGCTAGGTTTTCTAAAATTGACTCCTTCTACCTTAGGCCACGAACTTATCAATCACCGCGTGCGCGCGTGTGTGTGTGTGTGTGTATGTATATATATATATATATATATATATATATATATATGTGTGTGTGTGTGTGTATATATATATCCTTATAAAATAGCAGGATGTTATGAGCTTTACAGCCAATGAAATATTAAAGTGTAATCACTCACAGTATAAGAAATATTCCAGTCTCTTTATTTGCAAGCAGTAATATGCTAATATTCCCAGCTAATCAGTTGTAGTGATTGAACAATTGGAAAAAAACATTGGAGAACTCTGCTCCTTTGTCAAAATGCACCATTGAAGCTATTGCATCCTCCTCAGACAGCAGATAGGTTCTCAGTTTAATGCATCATCACTTTCCAAAGATTTAAAACTCCTAGTGTTTAACTGGAGAATCAGTTCAGATTATGCATTACTTCCCTGTGAACTAAAGCTATTACTACTGCAGTTTTAATCTTGTTATCTTGCATTGTGCTCTGGATTAGGATGATACTGTTATATCGGGTGAAATTTTGTGGGGAAATGCAACAAAATTACAAACTGATAATTTATAACTGAGAAGTCGCCCTGACAGTGTATTGTACGGTGTATATAAACTGAGCAATGCTCTGTGTTGCTTTGAAGAGATCAGACATCCATCCTACTGGGGAGAGGGGGGAAGGATATGTATTGGATGAGATAGAAGAAAAGGTATTCTCCCCTATCCTATCCCCTAGCCTTTGAGCATTTAAAGGGCTGTCAATGCAGGAAACAACTTGTGGAATATGAAGCTGCTGTTGTTAAAGGAGGAACTATAACACAGTCTCCATGCAGCATGCAACTGACAATCTGGTTCCTTAGTTCTCGGAGCAGGCTGATCCAGGAACTGAGCTCGCCAGGAAATTCTTCACTGTGGTGATACTTCTCCTTTAAAAAGTGGGGGCGGCTGGAAAAAAAACAGTTGAGCTTTCTCGCACTTTAACCACAGTGGTGAGGGAATTGCAGGGAGGGGCTAAATTAAACAGCTTGTATATTCTGGTTTATTTTTGGTCATGAGCCTACCCTACTTGTTGATGAGAAATTATTTGAAGCCCGGAGTATTGGGTCCCAGTGTATCTGTATCCAGACAAATCTGGTGATATATTTGATCATCTTTCTGCTTCAGGCCATGTTGTAACTATAGCAATGTTTCTGGATGATTTCGGACCAGCCCACCAATCAATAACAACCCTGGCAGCCAGCAGCAAGCTAGTGCTTGCCACTTTAACCCATGGTGCAATTTTTGAGCAAAGTCTCTGCCTTCCCACAACTGCGTACAAGATTGCCTACTTTTTTTTAAAAAAAGCTACGATAGGGACAGAAAGGGGCTCTTTACAGTTTTTTTTAGAAAACTGTTTTGGACGTCAGCATGTAATTGTAGTTTCGTTGTCTTTTTTTAACTATGAAAGAAAAGACTTCCTTGTGCTGAAGGGTGTTTCTGTGCGTTTGAATGGGAGGAGTCACTGAGCCCTCGTCGGTAAAGAATTCTAAATTAACCCCAGTGGAGATACAATCATTAACACGCAAGGTGCTGGCAGGGAGGAGTTATTGAACCTTGTAGTGCAAGGAACCTGAACTGGCACCAGGAAAGGTTCTTCTCTTTCCTTATAGGTGCCTAAGGAGTCTTGTAATGTTTTTAGTTAACATCAATTTGCGTCTGTTAATTTAGCTTCCTCGCACTGTCAGGTACAATTAAACTCCTCCGGTTGGCGCACGATGATGTCTTCATCCATGTTGTTGAAACAGAAATATTACAAAAAGAACAACTGCAAAAACCAACAGGGAAAGCGAAATGTCAGTCGTAAAATGTGAGTAGTTTTGTCTTTACGTTTTGTTCGCTCTCGAATGTTACTTCCTTCTCCAGTCATATCAGGTGACCTGTTCGAGACAGTTTCTTAGTCTTGCTCTCGAATCGGCCAAGAATAGATCTGCAAGTCGTGGTGTGACTTGGCATTTCTGTTCTTTCTCTCTCAGCTGCCTCTGCCTGAAGTAGTTTCCAGTCTCTGATCCCTCTGCTGAACTTGTTGAGCTGTTCTTCAATCCTACCCATTTCTCCTTATTCTATAGTCATGGCTGTTTCAAAACCTTTATGGCCACTGTTAACCAGCTTTTGTTTAAGGAGTTGTGGTTGTGCGTATTTAAATAGCAGGTAGTAGGTGGTTTTGTAATTGATGTTGGATATTGCACAAGAGCTTGGGTTGCAAAAATCCATTAATTTCTTGGAGTGTATCGTGGGGTTCTGCATACCCTGGGCTGAAACAAAAAAATCTCTTCTGACATCATAAAACATAATGTTAAACTTACCCAGTGGTTTAGAGAAATATTCTTGTGTTGATTTTGTTTACTTCATATTGGCTTTTATATCAAAGAGAAAAGGACCAATAGGCACGATGTCTTATAAACACTTTAATCCTGTTTCAACACGGAACAGGGGTACACTGACCTTACTGGCAGTGTGACAGTGGTTTTGGTGAGTGTGTTTGGCACTAGTGTGTTTCATCTGAAGTTAAGTAAATTGTCATTGAAACAACAGAGTTTCAGTGAATAAATGTTATGGAACTAAGCCAAACAGATGTGATTGAAGAGGAGAAATTAGCTGGGATTCCCTCTCTTGATTGTCATTTACCTACTTTGGGATTGGGTGAAGGCATCGCTTCAGTGCCTCCCTGACAGCAAGTCTGCTTACTGATTGACATTGGCTGCCTTGGTTCTAGAGCATGGATCATTCCAGTGAAAATGGTTCAAAGTTGTTAATATTGCACAGTACAATTGAGAAGCCATGTTAACTACAGTACGGGCTCCTAACTTTCCTTCCACTGCCCCCACACAGATAATTTGACTACACTAGTCTGTTTAAACCAGGAACTTCATCTGCCAAAAAAACCCGTAACACACCCCTTTTACAGAGTGAACACAGCAACCGCCACTTAATGCAAAAGACCCAAGTAGAAATGACAAGTTAAATATAGAGAAGGCATGGCAGAGAATAAGTGTATGGATTAAAAGCAATGTGGCTGATTGGGTGGGGTTCCAGATACTAAAGGGTGATATTATTGACACGCAATACTGAATTATGGCATATTGCAACATGGGTGCATTTGCACTGTTCTGTGTTATCAACTCATTATAAACACAGTGTACTTTATCCCTTGGCATATTCCTAAAAGAGCATTGCTTGTAAATTGAGTCAGACTGCCATGTTATTACGAAGGGTTTTGGCTTGGAATATCGACTCTTTATTTATTCCTCTGCGTAGTTACCGTATAACCTGTTGAGCTCCTCCAGCATTTTGTGTGTTTCTCATGTTGTTTTGTTTTGTTTTGTAGCATTCAGACTTGCCTTGCATGACAATCTTTTCTCTCTCCAGGGACTGTCTGCCAGATGCGAATGATCATCTCACTGTATGAGTCTGTTCATCTCAAACTGTAGCTAGATTTCAAGGTGGTAAATCGATGATACTTACTTTAGAGATGTCACTAAACTTTCCACAATCAATTAGAGCTTCAGGGCAGTCACCATGGTGATGTTGTTACCTTTGCAGTTAATTTGCACACTGTTCTTTATGATTTTTGTAAATGGCTTGGATGAGGAAGTGGAAGGATGAGTTAGTAAGCTTGCAGATGACACAAAGGTTGGTGGTGTTGTGGATAGCGTAGGTTACTGTAGCACTGATAGGATGCAGAGGTGGGCGGAGAAGTATTAAACAGAGTCCAATCTGGAAAAGTGTCAAGTGATACACTTTGGAAGGTTGAACTTGAAGACACGAGTACAGGATTAATGGCAGGATTTCTAGCAGTGTGGAGGGACAGAGGGACCTTGGGGTCCACAAAGGGCCTGTACAGTGCTTTGCAGTTCTGTGTTCTATGTGTCAATTGTGGAATAAACATTAGCCAGTACTTTAAAAAGAAAACCTTCCCTGTCCTTCTCTATATCATACCTTTGGGATATTTTACATCCACAAGAGAGAGCACACTTGCTATCTGTCCTTCCAAATGATCATTTCTGAAAGGCAATATGACACTCTTTCCGTGTTGTACTGAAAATGTCAGCCTAGATTACGCACTCAAATCTCAAGTGACTCGACCCAACTACCTTCTGAACATGGAGATGATCGCCTCCACTGAATTTCAGCTGACCTGTCAGAATTTTGTTCTTATTTTGGTTCTGTGAGCTTCTCTTGTTTGTGGGGGGTTTGTTTGGAGAAGAAAAATATTGTTTAATATTCTACTACATTTATAGCCCAGATCAATTCTGCACTAATCCAGCATCCTTCTGGGCCATCTATATCTCAGTAGTTCCCATTTTTCTCCATTGTTAACAGACACATGGTGACAAGAGGAGCTTATCTTCTCTTTAAGGTAATTAGGAATTAGAAACTGGCACTAGCAGGAAACCACCATCTGATGTAACTTGTACGTGTTTTCAACGTTATGTTACCTGATATGCCCTTCCAGACTCTCAAGCAAAAAGTATTAGTGGCCCATTTCCATAGCAGCTACAATATTAGCATTTAAATGACTAATCTTAGGCCAATTTATTTCAGTCTTATGAACCTATTTGTCTTTCACTTGGCTCCATTTGCTTTTTACACAATGTTTTGCATTTTATTCCATTTTCAAGATTTCAACACCCACCTTGTCCTCCAACTTGCTGAGTCCTGGCAGTTCCTAACCTTGTGCTGCCATTTAAGTACAAGTATATCTCATCTTCACCTATTAAGTCAATGCAGTGGCATTCGTGCCAGAAGATCATTGTTGGGATGTGGCAAGGCTAGCATATATTTTTATCCTTGGTTGTCCTCAAGAAGGTGGTGGTTGGTAAGCCATCTTTTCAAACCACATAATAGGTGGGAACCCAAGAGTAGTTCCCTCCAATCTGAGTGGTTTGGTGGAGTATACAGTATATCTGGCCTTGGAGTCCTGGAGAGGTGCATCACAGAGACAGAGCTTTTAGCCCACTGAGTCCACACCAACAATCAAACTGCAACCTGCACTAATCCTAAATTACTTTTTTTTTTGTTCTCCCCATACACTCATCAGCTCCCCATGGATTGTCTCCCTTGCCCTCACACTAGGTACAATTTACAATGTACAGTTAACCTATTGACTTCCGGAAGAAACCTACGAGGTCATAAAGAAAGTGCGTGCTGCATACAGACAATGCTGGGTCTCTAGTGCTGAGTCAGCAACTATTCTTGTGCTGTCTGTTTATGAAAGAGCCCGTTTTAATATGGACATGGATCTGTATATGGGCCAAACTGAATAAGGACTTACATTAAGATTGACCCATTTGGAAGTATTTTTCACAATAGTCCACCATTTTTGAAACACCTTTATTAATACAAATCTTCTAATTCTAGACACTTTAAACCAAACTTGCAAATTTCACCATTCAATTTGAGCTTCTGTTGTCTGGATTACTAATCCAAGCATCTTTTTTTAAACTTTGAACATATAGTTTACTAAATTTATTATCAAAGTACATGTATGTCACTATACACAAACCCGCGGGTCATTTTCTTGTGGGCATACTCAATAAATCCATAGAATAATAACCATAACAGAATCAGTGAAAAACCTCACCAACTTCGGTGTTCAACCAGTCTGCAAAAAACAACAAACTGCAAATACAAAAAGAAATAAATGAATATCGAGAACCTGAGATGAAGAGTCCCTGAAAGAATCTATTAGTTGTGGGAACATTTCAATGATGGGGCAAGTGAAATTGAGTGAAGTGATCCCTGTTGGTTCAAGCAGCTGATGGTTGGGGGGTAATGACTGTTCCTGAACCTGGTGGAGGGTGTCCTGAGGCTCCTGTCCCATTTTCCTGATGGTAGCAGTGAAAAGACAGTATGTCCTGGACAGTGGGGATCTCTAATGGGTGCTGCTTTCCTGCTACAGCATTTCGTGTAGATGTGCTCAGTGCTAGGGAGGACTTTACCATGCGTAGTTTGACAGAAAGATTTCTGATTGAAAGCAGATACTTTGCCTATTATTCTACACTCCTTTAAGGTACAGAGGCAGTAAAGATTCAAAGCACAAATCAATAACCGCACACTTGCATTTGCCTTTGTTCATGATAGTCTTCGGATGTCATTACATTTCATTGAATTCCCTGCTGTTATCTGGTGCGTTCCGCCCAGTGGACTCCACAATACAAGGGGTGCCTCAATGTCAAATAATTACTTAATTTAAGAACATCTGGTATATGAATTAGCACCTGGGATAAGCATCTGATTTCAGAATTCATTTTTCACTGCAACCAATAGTTCGGTTGGGAATATGTATACAGAAGAGCAACAGCTACAATTCCTCTCACATAACCTTTTCCCGTTATGAAACTTCACTTTCCGGACTGCCTTCCTGATGTTAGTTTTGGAATTTCATACAAAGGAAAAAGATAGTTAATTTGCATCTGCTATATTAACCAGTTGCAATAAGAAAGAATCATCAGTGATCTACTGAGAAGTGCTTAGTCACCTCATTGTCCCTTCAGAATCGGAAGGTTATGGGCTGACAGACTGCATAATCCAGACTGACACTGTGGATGAAGTGTTGGACTGGGGTTGAAAGCGCTTACATGGGTTGACGTATTATGAAGAGCAGGAGAATCTTCCCTGTTGTGCTGAATAATGTTAATCCCTCATCCAACATTATTGGAATGGATTACTTCATCTCGCTGCTATTAGCAGGAGCTTAGAGTATATTCCATACCACAGAAGTGGCTATTCTTAAAACAGCATTTTGTAGGCTGGAGGTCAATAATCGGAGGACAGCTATAAATTATGAAAAGCATTGTATAATTGTAAGTGTTCATTTATTTCTAACCCCGGCTGTAGGGGTCCCCCTGTTTATTTTGAAAGTAGTAACTCCATTTAATAGACATTTGGATGGTCATGGGTAGGAAAGGCTTAAAGGAACCAGCTCAGAAGGCAGTTTGTTCAGCATGGATGAGTTGGGTCAAAGGACCTGTTATCCTTGCAGTATAACTCTGAGACTGTTCGGTTTGTGTTGTCTCTGGGGATATGTGAAGCTCCAAGTTTGAAGGATTTCTAATCAATGAGTTTGGTGCAGATGGGGATAACCATATTGAGCATTTATGAAGTGAATTGAAATACAGCTGCAGCAAGTGGATGTAGGAATACCTTGGTATTATCATCACTCGACAAGCTGTACCTGCACCCCAGAGTTTGGGATGCTGCTGGAATGAATGCACTTTTCAGCTGCTACAGGGCTACAGGTATCTTCTGCTGGGTGGGAAGTTGATTTGCCACTGCACTTCTGACTTGCACAGTTTGGTTGATCAGCGGTTCACAGGAATCGATCACTGCCTTTACCTGGGAAGGACGGACCCATAGTTTCTTTTATGTGCATTATAGGCAATGATGGCAGAAGGGATGGGCTACAGCAACGGCAATTCATATTTCCAAATTTGAAGGATGCATGATGTGCTAAGGGTAAAAAGCTGTGATGATCTTTGCTATCAAGCAAACATGAGTATAATTGATCACCTGGATGGAGTTGTACACCCTTACCTGTTGTGCAGAACAGTTACCTTTTGCATAACTGCAACCTGTCTAGTTTCTTCAGCCAAGAGTGCTTCAGTACCATCTTCAGTCAACCATGATCGTATGGAGTGGTGAGGTGGGCTTGAAGTGCCCTGGCCTACCCCGTGACTTCAGTGAGTACCCGCTGAGGATCCCAATGATCACTCGAGCTGAGTAATGTTCAATAAATCATATCACTCTCACACCATGTGAGAGAAGAAGGCAGTACTTTTTCCCTCTTTTATTAATATGTCCCACACTTCACCCCTTCCTCTGTCACTATTGAGTTTCTGTGTAGCCATGGGGTTATTGAGAGGTTTGAACCAGAGGTTCCCTTTGAAAATGCCCTTTCATCCATGGATGCCAGCATCAAAACAGTAAATTCTTATTTCTCCAGCTTATTGCGTTTGGAATTCTCGTACAATCAGCAAAAAAAATCGAAACAAATTATGCTTTTGACTTCAACTCACAAATGTACTACTTAACCTAATAAAATGCCATGAAAGTTTCCAGAGCATGGCATGTAAATGCCCTGTTCACATTTTGGGGGTGGGGGGGAGGGGAGCCCAGACAAGGTGTGAAAGACTCAGCATAGCCCATGTAAAATTGTGTACGAAAATAAACTCAAATTCTGGATTTTGTTTCAAGTGTTCTGCAAAATAATTGTGCAAAGACATTTTTAGTTTGTCACATTTATAGATAGGGGCAGTACAGTTGTTGCGTGATTTGTAGTTGCATCCGCTTTGAAGAATTGGTACTTCATGTAATGGTGAATACAGTCATTCATTTGTGTTGTTTTTGTATTTCACAATGCAGTTTAGTCTTAAAATACTATAGAATTGTAGTGTAAAATATTGTTTCTTAAAGAGTAAAGGAGGTAACGTATAGTTAAGAAATTTATTTAAGTGTTTATGTATTTGGTGATGTACATTATTTCCTTGAGCCATTTTCATGGAAACCAGCAACTGCCCCATTCAATTCTGCCAGATGCCTGACAATATGCAATACCTTTCTCCATTACCATTGTCATGTGAGCCCTCTACCCCAAATGGCCAGATGAAAGTGGTCTTCCCTTGAAGATGGCCTAGTTCATTATGTGGAATCAAAAGTTGAGCTACTCTGGGTAAAGGATTGTCGTGACTGAACTAAAACTGAGTAACAGGGAAGCTGTAACTGGGAAATATAAGAGTCTTTGTTTACACAGCAAACCTTCAGGAGAGAGAATCCAAGGAAATCTCTCTCGACACAATGATTTATAGTTCTTAATCACAAAAATAACAAACTATTACCTACAGTTTCAATTGTTATAATCACCTATATAACCTTAACCTTTTGAATATTTACAATACCACAAGACATAGGAGCTGAAATAGGCCATTCAGCCCATCAAGTCTGCTCTGCATTTGATCATGTTGATTGATTTTCCTTCTCAACCACCTTTCCTGCCTTCTCCTCATAAACTTTGACTTCCTTACTAATCAGGAACCTATGAAGCTCTGCTTTAAATAAACTCAGTGACTTCACCTCCACTGCTGGTCCTAGACTCTCCCGCTATTGGAAGCACCCTCGGGATGTTCACTCTATATATTGATTGAGATACAACGCGGAATTGGCCCTTCCAGCCCTCCAAGCCACACTGCCCAGCAATGCCCGGATTTAATCTTAGCCTAACCATGGGACAATTTACAATGACCAGTTAACCCATCAACTGGTACGTCTTTGGACTGTGGGAGGAAACCGGAGACCCTGGAGGAAACCCACGCGGTCATGAAGAGAACATACAAACTTATTACAGGCAGCAGCAGGAATTGAACCTGGATCGCCTGTACTGTAAAGCTTTGTGCTAACCACTATGCCACGGTAACACCCCTCTAGTCAGGGTTTTAGAATTGTATATTTATTATGGTCTTTGTGCTAACCACTATGCTATGGTAACACCCTTCTAGTCAGGTTTTTAGAATTGTATATTTATTATGGTCAGCTGGTGGTGTAACGGCATTAGCACTGGACCTCGAGGCAAGTGGTCCCGGGTTCAAATCTGACCGGCTCCTTGCACGCTTTCCATCTGCGCTGGGCTGAGTGTTGAGCTAGTCACCCAGTCTCCTTTTTTTAAAAAAAAAACACGACAAAATGCTAAAGAAACAACAAGGTTGCAGTGGTAGCACATCCCAGAAAATAAGAATATTCAAACCTGGTGATGGTTTAAAGATCTAGACACCCAAAATGTACACCTTTTTGTTACAGTGTTGAGGGATGGCACCATGAATATACAGCTATCCAGAAGGTTAAGACATTAAACAGATCTGTCGTGCATTGTGGCAGAGATGTCCCTTTAACAAAGTGCTAGTAGAAGGAATTATTGTCTTCCCCTGTGTAAGTTCAATGGGACTGAATCAGAATGTCCCATTAAATTGTGCACAGTTTTTATTTCTTGAAGACATTTTTTTTAAAGTTAATCCATAATTAGTTATTCATTATGTCATAACTCCGGAATAACCCCTGACAAGGATGTCCACAATTGGGAATAAAAGCGCTTTAACACTCTGAGAACTCAAGTATTTTACAAAAATTAAGACTGAGATAAAATTCTCAAAGAATTTTGAGAAGTTAGATGTTAAAAATTGCATTTGGATTTTCATGGTCAAACCTGTTTGGAAATGGTGACTAAAGATTTACAGATGTTAGTAAGGAAGTAGCTGAATCTGGGGTATAGCAGAATCGGTGCCAAATGGCCCAATGTGAAGGTGCGTCAGATGCCAAACCCTCTTTTAAAATATTTGATTGGTACACCCCACCCTGTATTCAGGTTCTAGTCTCTCTCGCTGAGTCAGTTTTATTCTCTCTTCAATGTCTCTTCTCCCTGAGCTACTGATTTGCAGTCTGGGCTTGAACATAGGTTTGGGTCAGACATATTTTGTGGTCTTGTACCTGGAGTGTGGTCTCCATAGTAACAAGTCCTTCCACACCTAGGCCAGATATGCATGCCGTCTGTTAACATTTCATCTGTATCCTAGCAAACTCGCCCACCTTTCTACATAAAATCTAAATAACAATCAGGATCAGGGACCAGGCATTTTTTAAAAATTTTATTTTAAACTACGATAAGATTATTTGTGCTTTAAAATTTCACAATGACAAAATGGGTTTGCAATTCAGTCAGTGCTGAGCTAGTTAATTTTGGATAGGTGCTCTACAATATTGTGGTCACTGATTGATAAGGGTTCCTGTTCCAGATTACATCCAGTGCTTTTTACAGACCCCTATACACAACAGGATTTGGATTCAGCTGAAGTAATGACAGAGATCTGGACCAATAATTCAACATGAGACACAGAGGCATATAATCAAGGATATCAGCAAGGATGTGACAGCAGATACCCTACATGACAAACTACCTCTATCTGTGCTTGGGTGAGAATAGGGGGATGCTCTAAGTAAACTTCTAGTAAGTTTCTTTTTCCCCCCTCCTTTGTCTATTAGTATGTACCTACTGCATTCAGAATGGACCCTGGGTTAGTAGAATGTGAGTGTGAGCTATGGGAACTCTGGGAGACCTCCAGTCTCCCTGGTAACTGGAGCTGTAGCTGGATGACCTTTGGCTCATGCAGGAGATTGAGGAGATGATCGACTGGAGCTACAGGGAGGTAGTCACCCCAGGTTGCAGGAGGCAGGTAGCTGGGTGACTGTCAGGAGAGGGAAAGGGAATGAGCTGATAGCACGGAGTACCCTTGTGGCCGTTCCCCTCAATACTTTGGATACAGTTGGTGGGGACAACCTAACAGGAGCAGCCGGGTCTCTGACACGAAGTCTGGCTCTGAGACTCAGAAGGGAGTACGAGGAGCAGACGAGTGCAGTAGTGATAGGAACTGGAATGGTTAGAGGAGCAGAGGGGAGATTCTGTGGAGGTGTTTGTTGCCTCACAGGTGCCAGGGTCAAGGTTGTGTTGGACCAGGTCCCCACCATTCAATTAGATGTTGTGGAATGATCCAGATTTGATTAGAGAGCTTAAGGTAAAGGAACCCTTAGTAGGCAGTGATCATAGTATGATACAATTCATCCTGCAACTTGACAGGGAGAAGCTAAAGTCAGATATATCAGTATTACAGTGGAGTAAAGGAAATTACAAAGGCATGACAGAGGAGCTGGCCAAAGTTGATTTAAAGGGGACGGTACCAGGGATGATGGCAAATCTGCAGTGGCCGGAGTTTCTGGGAGCAATTCGGAAGGCATAGGGCAGATACATCCCAAAGAAGAAGAAATATTCTAAAGGGAGAATGATGCCAATGAGGCTGACACGGAAAGCCAAAGACAGTATAATAGGAAAAGAATGCATATAATATAACAAACATTAGTGGGAAGTTAGAGGATTGGGAAGCTTTTAAAAACCCAGCAGAAGACAACTTAAAAATAAGTCATAAGGAGACAAAAGATGAAATGTGAAGGTAAGCTGGCCAAAAATGTAAAGGCGGATACAGAAAGATGGTATCCCAGATGTTGCCTATAAATGGCAACTCTGTGTGCTGCTCCAGTGGAAATTATAATATATTCTTGTTTGGGTTTACAACAGTTGAAATTCACGGTCACAGCCATACGCATTTCAAAAAGCAACATTGTTTTAAGATGTTTCTAAGATCTGTCAATACTCAAGTCTAACAATATTGGCAGACCTCGGGTGGCAGAGCATTGCGAGAGCATTTCCTCTTTAAGAAAACAGAAATGCTGAATCTGAAGAGGCCTACAGGTACGATTGAACCGCAGAGGGTTTAGATTCCCACTTCTGACAATCCTGCTGGCGAATGTACGGTCTCCGGAAAACTGAAGACCTCAGACCAAGTCTGTACTCCCAGATGGACCTCAGTGACTGCTGTGCTACTTTGCTTTATGGAAACATGACTCACATTTTGGCTGTAGCGCTGCAGCTTGACGGCTTCACCGTTCTCCACAAAGGCAGGACTGCTCAGTCTTCTAAAGGTGGATATTGCTTTACCATTAACTCATCGTGATGTATAAAGTAGTGGTTCTGCCTCAGTCCTGCTCACCCGACCACAAGCATTTGGTGGTCAAATGTCTTCCTTTTTATCTGCTGAGGGTTTTCCACCATCATCCTGATAGCAGTGTTCATTCCAACTCGAGCCAATGTCAGATAGGTTTTGGAAGAGCTGAGCACCCTGTAATCAGCAGGCACGAAACAGCGTTTCCCTATCATTCTGCGGAATTTCAGCCAGGGAAAACTTCAGCTTGAAGATGTTTTTGAACAACTACCACCAACACAAGAGCTGTGGAACCAGAGGAGCCAACACATTTGACCAGTGTTTTACCACCATCGAGAACATTTACTGTGCCTTCCCACGCCCACATCTTGGAGACCGATCACCTGACTGTTATTCTACACCCAGTGAATAGGCAAAGACTAAATACCGCAGCATCAATGGTGAGAACCAAGAAGGAATGGTCAAGGGAGAAGGAGTGCTTAGAGAAACTGCTTTGAATCAGTGGACTGGACAGTATACAGGGCGTCATCTTCAATCTGGGTGGATACGCCACAGATGTCACCAACTTCATCAAAACCTGTGTGGATGAGTGTGTGCCTTCGAGAACATACTCGAGATATCCAAACCAAAAGCCGTGGATGCACCAGGAGATTCATGGTCTGCTGAGGGCTAGATCTGTTGCCTTCAAGACCAATAATCCAGAACTGTACAAGGTCTGTGGAAGGCTATTTTAAGGGTGAACAAAAAAATCTGATTGAAGTTCAAGACTGAATTGAATGCATATCAGCTCTGGCAGGGTTGGCAGGCCATTACTTCATACAAGGTGAAAGCTACTATAATGAATTGGTGTGATCCTTCACCCCCAGATATGCACACTTTGAAAGGGAGAATGAAACTACACCTGTTAGAATCCCTACAGTGTCTGGTGATCTGTAACCTCTGTCTCAGAGGAAGATGTTAGAACGTCTTTCATGAGGATAAGGCCTCACAAGCTTTCAGGCCCTGGTGGTATATCTGGTAGGGCATTGAGAACCTGTGCCAACCAACCAGTGGGTGTGTTCGATGACACCTTCAGTCTCCCATGCTGCAATTGAAGGTTCCCATCTTCAAAAGTACCAGTACCCAAGAAGAGCAGGATGAGCTGCCTCTACGACTGTCACCCAGCTGTGCTCACATCTATAGTGATGAAGCCGTGGCCAGAATCAACTCTTGCCGAAGCAATTGGGATGTGTGTTAAGACCATTGCTCTACTCTCCCTACACCCGCAACTGTGTGGTTAGGCACAGCTCAAGAACCATCTATGAATTTGCTGATGACACAACTATCATTGACAGAATCTCAGATGATGGTGAGGAGATAGACCAGCTGGTTGAGTGGTATCACAACAACAACTTTGCATTCGACGTCGGTAAGAGTACAGACAACATTTTGGGCCAAGACCCTTCAGCAGGACTGAAACATCGACTGTACTCTTTCCCATAGATGCTGCCTGACCTGCTGAGTTCCTCCAGCATTGTGTGTGCTCTGTTTGGAGTTCCAGCATCTGCAGATTTTCTCTTGTTTTTAACATCTATTGCAGTTTGATGTCCATGTTGTGCTCCTATGAAACTCCTTGATTGCTTTACTATGTTAAAGGAGCCAGTTGTCATTGTTGTTGTAGTGGGAAATATATCGAATATTGCTAATGACAGTAAATCAACCATCTGGAACTAATACTTGGCTAGTGGATATAAAAGGTGCTTTATTTAAGCCTTTATTTCTTAATTTATAGACTTTTGCTTTATCCTCACCTTATCTAAAATCCATTAATTAAAAGAACCTATCTCTATTTGACAAGGGTTAAATTCAAGTTTTCAAAACATTGCATATCTTCTAATTTCCTTTAAGCTGCCAAAGGCTTATTATTGAAATCAGCAACAGCGACATGTTTTCATTAAACACTCACCACAGCTTCTAACTTCACTGGAACTGCAAAGCAAATTGAGAGTTCAGATGGCCTTTTTGCAGCAGTTAACATTTGGGTGCCATGGTTAGTGTAGCCATTAGCACGACACTATTACAGCTGGAGTTTGAGTTCAATTCCGGGGCTCCTCTGTCTAAGGAGAATGCCCGGGTGTTCACGGGATTATTCAGTTTCCTCCCACCGGCCACAGACGTACCAGGTAGTTTAGTTGGTCATTGTCAATTGCCCTGTTAAGGTCAAATGGGGGTTATCAGGGGTTGTGGGGCAGTGTAGCTGGAAGGGCCTTTTCCGGCCTGTATCTCTAAATAAATAGAAATAAATGTACACCTGAAGTGAATTGATGAATTACTGTAAGAAGTTGCTGTAAATTGTGCTGACAGTTCTCAATCTTTCAAATAAAAACATCCCTTGCAGATTGTGGTAAAGGCAGACAGACCCTGTGTTGTTAATCAGCTTTCCTGTTGACCATTAGTTAAAGCCGCCAAGGGGTGAGATGTAGCAGCACCTTGAGCAGGCAGTGTCAGATCCCCTCCCAGTGACGCTACCCCGTCCTGTACAGCTATTCTGTTATTGTCAATCGCCATCTTTCTGCTTAGGGGAGGTGGGGTGCTCCCTCTCCTAATTCCCATCATGACTCTTGCCCCCTTGCACCAATGTGTGCATGTTTTTTTTGCTTAAGTTGAGAATGGTGCACATTGTGTGGTTAAATAATTACAAAGGTACACCCATGGAGCTTTAAGAGAAACAGCTGTTTGTGAGATTATCACCTTGGAGGAGCTGTGAACATTAGGGTAGGCATTCTGTTGAAATTATAACTGAATGATGAAGCAGAGTTGGGGATTGCATGTTCTGCCTCCTGTGCCTTTGCACAAGATGGCCCAACTGTAATGAATAATATGAACTCTCCAACTTGAGGGACAATTCAGCAACCATTTAGTTCCCACATACTAGGAATGTAGGCAGTGTGGAGTTTCACTGCCACAGTAAACTCACAACTTCCTGTGATCCCAGGAGTGTAGTTTTGGGCAAAGGGTGGACTTTGCAATTGCTAAGTTGTTTACTTTAAAATTCTCACGTGAATTTAAGTGCCTTGTCAAAGACTGGTACCCTAGACATTTTTGTATGTAATTTCTATGATCATGAGACACTGTTGGCAAATTATTTTCAAAACCAGCTTTTCAGTGTTAAGTTTGTGACATTTGAAATGGAAGAGGTGACGGTATAAAATGCAGTGGCATCTTTGGAAGAAGAATAGTATTCAAATATTAATTTCCACCATCAAGGCTCTTTGCCCCATTGAGTTCATGCTGACTCAGTAATCTAGTCATTCCCATTCTCTGACTTGTTCTCTCCAACACACCCATTGTAATTTTCCTACCATGCACCCACACCAGGGTAATTTACAGTAGTGAATTAACTGACTGACTAGCATGTCTTTGGAATGTGGGAGGAAATCAGAGTACCTAGGGGAAACCCAATGCGGTCACAGAATATGTAAACTCAATGCAGGCAACACTGGAGATAACTGTTTGGTTTGCCTGAATATGAGGCACCAGCACTACCTATTGTATTATCTCCAATACCCTTGTAAAATTTAGAGAAGACTGTCATTATTGTCCTAATATTTATGGGATGTGGAGATATTGCTTACCTACATTACAACAGAGATCAAGCTAAAAGATGCTCTTGTTGGTTGTAAATTCCTTTGGGATCCTGAAACTAAGTTGCTAAAGAAAAGTCTTTCTTTCAAACTCGGGCACAAAAACCAACCTGATGTTGTCCCAAGCTCCCACTCCCCACACCACCACTTCCCTCGAATTGTTCTGAAACTGAAGATAGCGCATTTTATGACAAAATATAGTGGAAACATTTTATAACAATATAGAGCAAATATTACACCAACATAGCCGGGGGGTATTGAACTGTGAAGCCAAAAAGTACCCAAGAAAATTCTGACACAAGTTTGGTACAGCGGGCCTATAATTGCATGTGGCTTTTGTGTTCCATTTGCCTGTTTTGTGTATGAACACACCATGACTCGTATACAGTGACATGCAAAGGTTTGGGCACCCCGGTAAAAATTTCTGTTACTGTGAATAGCTAAGCGAGTAGAAGATGACCTGATTTCCAAAAGGTATAAAGTTAAAGATGACACATTTCTTTAATATTTTAAGCAAGATTACTTTTTTATTTTCATCTTTTACAGTTTCAAAATAACAAAAAAGGAAAAGGGCCCGAAGCAAAAGTTTGGGCACCCTGCATCATAAGTACTTAGTAACACCCCCTTTGGCGAGTATCACAGCTTGTAAACACTTTCTGTAGCCAGCCTTTCAATTCTTGTTTGGGGGATTTTCTCAAATTCTTCCTTGCAAAAGCCTTCTAGTTCTGTGAGATTCTTGGGCCATCTTGCATGCACTGCTCTTTTGAGGTCTATCCACAGATTCTCGATGATGTTTAGGTCGGAGGACTGTGAGGACCATGGCAAAACCTTCAGCTTGCTCCTCTTGAGGTAGTTCATTGTGGATTTTGAGGTGTGTTTAGAATCATTATCCTGTTGTAGAAGCCATCCTCTTTTCATCTTCAGCTTTTTTACAGACGGTGTGATGTTTGCTCCCAGAATTTGCTGGTACTTAATTGAATTAATTCTTCCCTCTACCAGTGAAATATTCCCCATGCCACTGGCTGCAACACAAGCCCAAAACATGTTCAATCCACCCCCGTGCTTAACAGTTGGAGAGGTGTTCTTTTCATCAAATTCTGCAACCTTTTTTCTCCAAACATACCTTTGCTCATTGCGGCCAAAAAGTTCTATTTTAACTTCATCAGTCCACAGGACTTGTTTCCAAAATGCATCAGGTTTGTTTAGATGTTCCTTTGCAAACTTCTGGCACTGAATTTTGTGGTGAGGATGCAGGAAAGGTTTTCTTCTGATGATTCTTCCATGAAGGTCATGTTTGTGCAGATGTTGCTGCACAGTAGAACAGTGCACCACCACTCCAGAGTCTGCTAAATCCTCCTGAAGGTCTTTTGCAGTCAAA
The DNA here is from genome assembly GCF_030028105.1 of Mobula birostris. Lineage (NCBI taxonomy): Eukaryota > Metazoa > Chordata > Chondrichthyes > Myliobatiformes > Myliobatidae > Mobula > Mobula birostris. Next base: position 46,302,522 of record NC_092395.1, on the reverse strand, counting down.
CGGGGGTTTTCATTTGCCTTTCTAGCAATCCTATGAGCAGTTCTGTCAGAAAGTTTTCTTGGTCTTCCAGACCTCAGATTGACCTCCACCGTTCCTGTTAACTGCCATTTCTTAATTACATTACAAACTGAGGAAACGGCTAACTGAAAATGCTTTGCTATCTTCTTATAGCCTTCTCCTGATTTGTGGGCATCAGTTATTTTAATTTTCAGAGTGCTAGGCAGCTGCTTAGAGGAGCCCATGGCTGCTGATTGTTGGGACAAGGCTTGAGGAATCAGGGTATTTATAAAGCTTTGAAATTTGCATCACCTGGCCTTTTCTAACGATGACTGTGAACAAGCCATAGCCCTAACAAGCTAATTAAGGTTTGCGACCTTGGTAAAAGTTATCTGAGAGTTCAAATCTCTTGGGGTGCCCAAACTTTTGCATGGTGCTCCTTTCCATTTTTACCACTCTAAAATTGTACAAAACAAAAATAATACACTAATCTTGCTTAAGATGTTGAAAAGAGTGTTTCATCTTTAACTTTGTGACTTTTGGAGATGAGTTCATCTTCTACTCACTTCACTATTCACAGTAACAGAAATTTTGACCAGGGTGCCCAAACTTTTGCATGCCACTGTATATGCGTTACTCCAGAGAAAGAGTCTGGTGTGCAAATTATGTTGCTTAAAAGTCACGTCCAAATTTTTAGACTTACAAAAACCTGATCAACCTTCCTTCTGTTTTGTTGGTTTATCACGCACATTCATTTTGGTCTTGCTCTGTATTTTTTGTTTGTGTTTGACTGTGGCATCATGAATAGAAAAGCTTCCATTATTTGCAGGTTTTTAAATGTGCTGGGATGATAGTTAATTATCCTGTATTAATAAAGATTGTAAAGTGTGACTTCTGATTTCTGCTTTAAGTCCAATATCGTTAGAGGCCAGTTTACGTTAATGAAGTTAACAGGAAATTTGGGCCTACGCGTATTTTGGCAAAATAGGTTTAATTTTTAGTGTAATGCTCCAATTTTGTCACCTGAAATGTAGACATTGTTAAAGGTATCTGATTGTTACAGAAAGCCTTTCTTGTTGGTATTTGTAAAGAATAGTAATATGGAACGACAGCAATGGTGTACATTACACATTACTCCAGCCGGTAACCAAGTTCTTGGAGGATTCAGTGTAAACTCAATAAAAGGTAGAGCCAGGTATGGCACCAGAGACTGATCAGATTGCCCAGGTTCCCACCTTTGTACACTTCTGGTGTGGCTGCTCGCTGACTGGATCAAATCCAATGTTGAAGTGCAGGTTTTATTTTTAACCTGATATATATATATTAAAAAAATCTGTCTTAACCTGTCTTCTAGGACATAGAGTTCTGAGCAATTGAAATGTTCTAAATTGGAGGTGGGGCAGGGACTGTGGGGGAAGAGGAGAAAGAGGAGTGTGAAACCTGAATTGTATTGGGGAGCCTGCATTAATTTTGCACATTGATCTTCAGCTCCTTAAAAAAATACACAAATCTGGGGTCCCTGAACTGAGTGTGTCAGCTCTAGTTAGTTATTGATCGACAGTATATTCAGTGAGAAGATATGGTTGGACCAGGCAGACAGTGGGAGAGAGTATTGTAGACAAGAGGACCGAGATCATAGCCACTGCCGCCTCTGTTTAATATAGACATTGCAGCTTTAAAACCAAATCCTGCTTTGTTACTTTAGAGTGAGATGTTTTTGAAGTGTGTAGGGGAGTGAGAGTGACTTTTTTTTTCGTTAGCTATGGAACATAATATTTCTTGGCTCTTTGGAAATTATGCAGGCTTAGGGGAAGTGGGAAGTTAAAATTTGTTTTTAGCTTTTCAGTTCCTTGTGTGCCAATTCTGATTACTTCAGTGGTAAGCATTGGCTTTGTAGCACCTGGGTGTGGATGGATTAGTTCAAACTGGAAGAACAGCTCCTTTGGTATTTTAACTAGCACTATTCACCAGTGTAGCATGTTTTTTAGAATATAGGAATATTTAGTTTACATTAAAGGAAAGTGAATCAAATTCTTACAATGTCGTCACTGCATTGCTAACTAAGAAAGATCGATTTATATAGCAGCTTTAAGTAGTCCCAAGGAGCCCTACAGCATTGTAATCAGAGCTATTATCATACAGTTTTGATTCACTCTGCATGAAATCAAGAAAGCTAGAAACATTGGATTCATCATAGACTACAATGCTGTACAATATCTCTAACACTGAAGACCAGCACTCCAGAATAAGCTGCAAGTTTACTGAAGCTATTCCACTTGCGACATTAGCATCTACCCAATAATGTGGAAAATTACCCGGGTATGTCTACACAAAAAGCAGGACAAACTCATTATTTATCACCGAACCAGACTGTACGCAGTCATCAAGAGAATAATGGAAGATGGTATCATTCGTCCTACTGAGTGGCACCTGCTCAGCAGTGCTGAGTTTGAACCTTGCCAGAAAGAGTCAGCCCTGCTCCAGCATTGCCTTGGCACTACAGAGCTGAATACCAGAGTGCTGGTAAAACCGAAGATTTCACACACAGGAAGATTGTCATGAACATGTAGTGTGTCTAATATCCAATGCAGCCTGACATCTTTTGGAATCCTACAATTTGGACCATCGGGTTTGGGAGCTGTGGCAGCCCTTGGTCCTATTGTTTAAAAAGTATACCCACCACTATTCCCTTCCTACTGTCCTGCTTTGGGATGTAAGACTAATCAAGTCTCTGAGCTGGAATTAAAATCCACAGTTGACCATCTAGCTGATTATTACCCATTGGTCACCTCTGACACCATATGTTTGCTTTTGGGGAAAAAACAAGAAGACCCAGAGTACTATTTAACTTGTACACACATTCTTTCTCTCTCTCTCCTTTCTCTCCCTCTGTCCCTCTGCCTATACCCCTTGCCCATCCTCTGGGTTTCCCCCCCCCCGACCCTTTTCCTTCTCCCTGGGCCTCCTGTCCCATGATCCTCTCGTATCCCTTTTGCCAATCACCTGTCCAGCTCTTGGCTCCATCCCTCCTCCTCCTGCCTTCTCCTATCATTTTGGATCTCCCCCTCCCCCTCCCACTCCCACTTTAAAATCTCTTACTAGCTCTTTCTTCAGTTAGTCCTGACGAAGGGTCTCGGCCCGAAACGTCAACTGTACCTCTTCCTAGAGATGCTGCCTTGGTCTGCTGTGTTCACCAGCAACTTTGATGTGTGTTGACTGTTTAACTTGACTCTTTTTGTTTGTTTGTGTATGTTTTCTAAAAATTTTGCTCTATTTTTGTCTTGGCACATTGAAATTGTTTAGTATTCTCCTGAAGTATAAAACACTGAAGGGTGGCCTAACTGGGATGTTTTTAAACTGAATAAAATAATGATAGGGAAAGCAAGTGAATAATTTGTTGGGGAGCTCAAAACATGATGGTGCAACATCAAAATTAGAGCTACACTGTTCAGAGCTGAAGTTAAGGAAGTAGCTCTTCCTACAGAGTTACAGATATATGGAGCACTTTTCCTCAAGGCTGAGATGATCATTAAAAAATTTGCAACATTAAACTTGGATACAACTGTTGTTGAAGGCAAGTTATATGGTGCCAAGGCAGGTTAATTAAGTTAAAATACAAGTCTAAATGGATGGTGGGACAGGCTTGTTCCCAAGTACTTAAATTGAATTGGATAGAATTAAATGTTTGCTACTGTAATATATTTAAAGTGAGATGTATTACCTTAAAAGAGCCTGATATCCCTGTGTGCTGTTCTTGATGTCTGTGTGCAAAGTAGTGGTCAGATATAGGCTAGATATACAAATGCTACACCTGCCCCTACATCACCTCCCTCACCACCATTCAGGGCCCCAAATAGTCCTTCCAGTTGAGGTGACACTGCACCTTAGACTGTCGTGGTCATCTACTGTATCCAGTGTTCCCAGTGCCGCCACCTCTACGTCCATGAGACCCGAGGTAGATGGGGGCCCACTTTGTCGAGCCTCTTCCACAAAAGGATTTCCCAGTGGCCACCCACCCATTTCAGATTGACTTCCCACTCCCACTCCAACTTGGTGACACCTACTGGCACTGTGAGGCCACTCTTAGGTTGGAGGAGCAACACCTCATTCCAACAAGGTAGCCTTCAACCCGAAGGCATGAACATCATTTTCTCTCATTTCTGGTGTTTCTCCCCCTCCCCTTTCCCATTCCCCATTCGGGCTCCCCTCTTACCCCTTCCCTTTCTTCCATGGCCCACTGTTATCTCTTACCAGTTTCCTCCTTCAGCCTTTTACCTCTCCTACCTATCTCCTTCCAGCTTTTTATTTCATCCCCCTCTCCCCCACCTCCCAACCTGGTTTCACCTGCCAGCTTGTACTCCTTTCCTACCCCCACCATCTTATTCTGACTTCTTTCCCCCTTCCTTTCCAGTCCTGAGGAAGTTTCTTGGCCCGAAATGTTGACTATTTATTTCTCTCCATAGATCCTGCCTTACTGAGTTCCTGCGGCATCTTGCTCAGAGTTTCCAACATCTGCAGAATTTCATGTGTCCCGAAAGTTGTGCTGTTGCCCTACAGATTTATGTACCGGTTGTGTGGCACTCAGCTGATAAACAAGAGAACTCGGCAGAGTTCACTCACGGCTGTTACTTTGCTGCCTTGCACTGGTTTGCCAGAATCTGCAGAATTGCTAGAGTGTTGACTAGATCAGTTATGTAGGACCTGCGTCTGATGTAAAGCCAGTAGCACCCCATAGAACTCTAGGAAATTCATTTTGTTTACTTAACATTGTTTCTCTTCTGAGGAATGTTGCTTTCTTAGAAATAAATTCTGAACCCAAGTTTAATAAATAATTTGCAAAGGATCTTGCTGTGCAATAGTGATATTAAACTTGGAGATGTTCAAGTGTGAGGCTTTCTCTTAAAATGATAAGTTGGCTGATGAAGGGAGAAGAGGTGGTTGCACACAAATATTACAGGACCACACAGTGACAGCCCTATGAAATTTTCACCTCCATGTGACCAACAGCTTCAAGTGTTAAATTGCTCTCATTCTTGACCTAGAGTTAAAAGATTGTGGAGTGAAGTTGCATTCCAAGCACTCTTCTAGCCTGAGATTTTGTCAACCATGATGCTAGTCCAACCTAATTTGATCTGTCTACATGTGGTCTATATCCCTCTATTCCCTGCCTGTTTATATCTGTCTAAATGCTTCTTAAATGTGCTTATGCCTTCTTTCCCACCCTGTCCATTTGTCTTGCTACTTTCAGGAAGCTATGGACTTGAATCCCAAGATCCCTCAATATATCAATATTCCTAAGGGTCTCACCACCGACTGTGTAATTTACTCTTGCAGTTGATCTCCCAAAATAGAATACCTCAGATCTGCCTGGAATAAACTCCATCTGCCATTTTTCTGTCTGAATTTCCAGTGGATCTATATCCTGCTGCATCCTTTGACAAATTTCCTCGCAATCCTCAACTCCACCAATGTTTGTGTTTTCTGTGGCCTTGCTAATCAGACCATGTACACCTCCATAGGTCCAAGCATAGATTCTCAGTGCAGCATCACTGATAACAAACCCCTAGTTCGTGAAGCACCTTTCATCTTCTACGGCCAAGCCAGTTTAAATCCAACCTACCAGCTCTCCATGAATTCCATTTGACTTGTTCTTTGAGATTTGCCTACCACATAGAACCATGTCATATTGGAGGTGCCAAAAAACTTCAAACTTAACACGAGACTCGGTCTGTCCTCGGAGGTAGAGGCAAGATCCCACAGACTAGGCTGAAGATCAACAAGGAGGCTGCAGATAGCACAATGAGATTCTGTGAAACAGTGTCTAAATCTGGGCATCACACTTTTGATACATGTTTTGAAAAGAGTGCAGAGCTTTCTTATCAGGCAGGGGAGACTTTACTTTCATAGAAAGCCTAAAGAATCCACTGCTGTTCACACTGAAAAGTTATGGGAACATCTGAGGTGTTTAAAGATAATAAAACATCTTATTGAAGCAAATTCAGTAGCCAGAGGAGCATCGTTCTTCACTCCAGGGTCTATAAACATCTGGAAGGTGTTGCCTGAAAGGAAGGCAGAAGCAGATTTGGTTTAAAAACTGATGCAAAGGTGTTTTGGATATATACTGCAAAGAGTGGGACATAATATTCTTGTAAAGTGCTAGCACAGAGATGGTGGGCTGCATAGTCCCCACCTTTGCTGTAAATGAGAACATGCATCCCAGCATACTGCCAATGACGGCATAAACAATGTTCTGCATAGCATCAATACTAACCTTATTTGGTAACTATTTCTCCAAGATATCTAAAGATGGTACACAAATGCAAACAGTTGCTATTGTTGCATGGTAAAAGTCTCCAGAGGTTAAATGCAGCTCCTAAATAAAAGCTTGTAACAATGTTGTTGAAGCCTCCAACCACATCTATGGAGAGCTCAACAACTTGGATTTTAGAAAATTAGAAATCATAAAACCCAGTCATCCCAACCTTCTGTATATTCAAAACAGTCCAAGGATCTGAAATCCCTGCCAGAACTTGTTTTTTTTCTACCCATTTCTGAAATGCTACATCCTCAATGAATATTTACTGTCAGAAGCTCAAGGGCAAGATGAGTCAGGCCAGCAACTTGTTATATTCATGAACAAGAGCGATGTTTTGTATTAATGTGTGTTAGAATTGGGAAGCCCCAAGTTCAAGGGGGCAGGTGTGTCCATCTTGGAAAGGATCATTGAACATAGATGCTTCCATAGGATTTGAGCAACATGTTGAATTGAACTTGCCCAAGACCTTTTAGCGGGAATTACTCTTATTTTATTTACAGAGAAAATAAATGCATCACCAAACTAGTTTTCACTTGCCTTCTGATCTCAGTTCAGACACCATCCCCTCAACAACAATAAAGGTACAATGTTTCTGGAGAAGCCTACCACCAATTCCTTCAGAGAGATGTTAAGATAGATGATCAAAACTTGGGTAGATTTAAGGAGTATCTTAATGGTATAATGAATAATGGATTTTAAAGAAGGAGCATACTCAATGGAACAAATGACCTAATTCTGTTCCCAAGTCAAGGCCTGTAATGACATGACCTTTAATGATGGGGTAAGGAAAGTCACTGATGTCTAAAAGGCCTATATTTCACCTGGGCTACTGTCGCATTTTATTTTTTTTAAATTCATTTTTCTGCTGATCATACTTCAGTGCTCCACCCTCTGGGAACGAAGCCCAATGAAAGATCTGTAGCACAATGAAATCTCCTAGAATGATCCTGGAAGGTGAATCATGGATGGATGTGGGTTTAACCCAGCACACACCAGGCTTGGAGGAGCGTTGCAGATTCACATAGCCTAGAGAAAATCCATCAAGACTGTGCGACACTTTGAAAGATCTGCCCAGTTCACCATTGCCCATCACCAGTTGCTGTGTGGTTTGGCATGTCAATTCACAGAGCAGCTAAGAGTCAAGCACATCAGCATGTACTGTATCTGTATAGTCTCATCTAGACCAGACATGTAGGTTTGCACTCCTCGAAACAATGCAACTTTTATTTTGGCAATCCATTTGTTTCAGGGTCACCGTGACTTTAATCTAGATTTTTATTGCTATTTTAGTTATATTAAAATTTCCTAGTTGCCAAACACCCTCCAGATCATTAGTCCACCGAAATAATCTTTAAACTAGTGTGACCACACTTCCTTTAACCAGGCGAGGTGCTTTCATTATCATTTCAGTTCTTTTCTTCTTTCTCTTATTTTCCTGCAACTGTTTGCCCGGTTGTCACTGGAAAATGTGTTCTGGTTCCAGTAAGAAGATGTGAAAGCTTGACTAACTGGACTTGTTCTTTATATTCCTACTGTCATCATAACTCTGCAGAATTTGCATGGTTTTTGCTGTGCTCTTGACATTAGAGCAAGTTCTCTCGTAGAGCAACAGAAAGAAACACCAGAAACATGAGCTAATTTTTCCCTCTAAATTATTTGCTGTAATGATAGTGTAGTTCACAGGCTAATGTAACTCGAGTTGACTTTATTCCTCTTGGTCGTTCAATTAAGGAGGTCGCTTGTCTTCCACACCCACAGCCCTCAATTTGATCTCTCCTGGGGTACAATCCTTCAGGACACACAAAACCCACAAGCTGTTATAGCAAGCATTGGCATGCTATGTGAATATTTCTATTGCAACAGAGCCCAACCCAATCACTGATTGTCCCTGGGTGTCAACCCAGCTATAGGTCATTAACGATTGAAAGGAACTTTGATTGATTTCTCATTTCAGCCACTTGGCCCCTTGAGTTCGCTCTAACAGTTAATTAGGTCATGTCTCACCTGCGGCACAAATACATTGAGCCACCTGTTTGTTGCTGTTAACTGAGGGGTCCATGGACTCCAGATTGGGAACCCCTGCCCTACACCAACAAAATTCTGACAATCACGGATTATTCCATTGTCCCTCACTGTCCAATTATATGGAACACTTTTCCAGACTTCCATTGTGCTTTGTGTTTATAAACGCTTTCCTGATGTCCTTCACAATTTGCTTTTGTACCACCTTTTAGCCAATTAAAATGAATCGCGGCACTGCCCAAGAAAAGTTATTTTTTTAAAATCTGTTGGGACTGAGCCAGATAAGAACTTATTAGTGAGGATTCATACACAGGCAGACATTCTTCAGGTATGTGATGATACATGTCAAGTAAGATTTGTGCCACAAAGGAGCCAAGTCGGTGACTATCTCCGCAAACAAGGTGGGATCATGCAGCAGGCAACTCCTCTGATCTGTAAATCCTTGCCTCCATCTACAAAGTCCAAGTTAGGAGTGTGCTACTACAATGGAGGGGATTTAACTCTAATAACTCAGAAGACATAATGGGTTCAATTGATACTTGACCTGCTTTGCTAAACATTAATTTCCTTCACACAGTGTCTGCCGTAGGTACTGTTTGGTTGTCTTTTGCACATTGGTTGTTTGTCCATCCTGTATGTAAAGTGAACGGTATTTACTTATCTCGGCTTCTCCAGCAGGACATATCAAGCCAACAACGAAGTTTAATGCACATTTATTCTCTCAAGGAGAGAAAATCTGCAGATGCTGGAAATCCAAGCGACACACACAAAATGCTGGAGGAACTCAGCAGGCCAGGTAGCATCTATGGAAAAGGGTAAGCAGTTGATGTTTCAGGCCAAAACCTTTCATCAGGACAGATAAAGGGTCTTGGCCCAAAGCATTCACGATGATGTTGTCACTGAAGCTGCCTGGCCTGCTGAGATCCTCTAGCATTTTGTGTGTGAAGCCAACAACCTCCACTGCTAAAAAGGACAGGAGATGGAACCACCAACACCACCACCTGCAGGTTCCACTCCCAAGTTCCACACCCATCCTGACGTGGAAGTGTATCATCCCTTTATTACTGGGTCTAAACATTGAAACGGGTTATTCTGGGTATTCTCATTTTGTACTTGTGACTGTGTGGCTAAGCACAACTTCAATGCTGTATTTGAGTTTGCTGCTGTCACACTGCTGTCGGCTAAATCAAAGATGGTTCATCGCTAGTAAAGCCCTCCCCACCATTCACTGTATCTACATGGAGCGCTGTCGCAGGAAAGCAGCATCAACCATGGAGGACCCCCACCACCCAGGCCATTGTGTTTCTTGGATTTACTGTATATGCCCACAAGAAAACAAATCTCAGGATTGTATATGGTGACATGTATGTACTTTGATAATTTACTTTGAACTTCAATAGCATTATGAGAGCCTCTTCTCATCACAGCTATGGTTCAGGAAGGTAGCTGCACACCTTCTCTGGATAAATAGGTGTAGGCCTCGCAGCGATCCCATAATCCCAAATACAGTAAAGCTCCACTAACCTGGCAGCCAGTGCAGAACTAGCTTTTTTTCAGCTTTTTGTTTGTATTCCACAGTAGCATAATAAATTTTCTAATGAATCTAGTTAACCTAGAGGAAGCAGGAAACTAAGCCCCAGAGGTTAAAAGGAAATGCAGGTAACAGAATGTGATGACTTTCAATTTGTAAGTAACTTTTCAGCAGACCAAGCTAAAACATATAATCATTCCAACTCCATCTGTACACCGACTGATTTATCTACGTTCAGTAATGGTCATGTATGTGGTCGAGGCTGGTTTATCTTGGAAGTTTAATGGAGCCATATGTAGCAGTCTAAATGGTCATAAGTGATTTTATGTCTATTACTCTACTGAGTATTCTCCAGAATTTGAACTGTAATGTTGGTATTGAGATAACTTGTAATTAGTTTGAAAGGGACAGAAAAACTGAGAACATTTTGGGTCAAAGCAAGTTCATCAGTCTGAAACATGAAATCTGTGACTCCACAGGTGCAGCCTAACTTGCTGAGTGTTTCCAGCACTTCCAGTATTTATTTGTTAATAGCTAAACTTAAAATGAGATTTTACCTTTGTTTAATAATGTTCTGAGCTAGGTAAACAAAAGAATTATGGTTAACATTATCTAATTCTTTGAGCTTAATTGTTGCAAGAGTTTAAACAAAAGGAATATTAAATTAAATCACCACCCAGTTTACAAAAGGATCTGCTTTCAGGCCTGTTCCAGAGTCCCTGAACTGATCACCATAAACAATACATCACCAATACAATAAGAATTGTCCGTGTTACCAGGTCCATGGATGGTTTAATCGAGGTATCGATGCCTTTGTTAGGTCACCTGGTTTTGAATACCCGTGATCTCTTTACTGAACTTGTTTTAAAATCGATCTCTTTAAGACTAGTCACCTCTCCAATCTTGTCGGAGGAATGATATGTGGTTTCTATATAGAGGCACCAAGTCTGTGCCAATCATTTTCACCAACCCTACATTAATTCCTTTTTTTTTAAATTCTCTTCACATTCCCATTTGGTCTTGCCTGGATTCTGCATTCATCTACACACTACGCCAATTAACCTGCCATCCCACACCTTCGGGAGGAAGCTAGAGCATATGGAGGAAAGGGGAGAACATGCAAACTCCACACAGACAGCACCTGAGGTGAAGTTTGAATCCAGGTCTCTGGTTCTATGAGCCAGAAGCTCACCTATCTGCACCACTGTGGTGCTATAAGCCTTTGTAGCATGAGGGGACTTCCTAAATTAAAAGATGCTTTAGTCTTTAGAAGCTGTTGACCAAACAACAATGGGTTCATCTGCTGTAAGGGTAGAATTGTACTCTGAACTGATTCTATGACCTCCAGACTCAAATTCCAAACCCCCTTTACAACCCTTGTTCTCAGTATTTCTTTTCATTTACAGTTTGTTGTCTTCTGCACATTGGTTGTCAGTTTTTCTCTGTGTAGTTTTTCATAGATTGTATGTCTTTCCAAATGGTACATGTATGTACTTTGCTCATTTACTTTGAGCTTTAAGCCAGGTGGGTGATGTTGCTGGAAGCAATCTAGAAGGGAGGAAGGATTAATAAGGAAGATATAATCATCAAACTCCAGCAGGAGCTCAGGTTGTTAACGCAGTTTAGCCAATGCAGAAGCAATTCTCAATCCTCTTACTAATAGCTGCCTCCGTGTTGATACTTAACCCATGAGTTTGTATGACGTATGCATGGCAGAATCTTTCCCGAGTGACTATAAACACATACAAGTAGTCTGCCCTGTGGCCTTTGTGCACCAACATGTATTGGTTTTGTGCTTCAAATATGCAGGAACAATTCAGGTCCGGAAACATGCTCCAAACTGAAAATTGCCATGCAAGTATAGTTTGGGTCCTCTGCTCTATGTAAATGACCAGCAGTGAAGCCCAGTTTTGCTGTGACCAGGGAAATCACTGTTGCAGTCCTCTATCAGGCCTCACTTGGCTCAGAGTCCACAAAACCATTAATTTCACTGGAGGTTCTAGACCAGGAGATGAAAGGTGAGTAGAAGGTAAATAAACTTTAATTATATTACCTCAGTGTACTTTTGCTTTTACAAGGGCTTTTAATCGATATTTTAAAAGTTATTTATTTCATATTTTCTGAAGTTACGTCACAGCTGACAAAGCTCCAGCTGTAAGTTTGCTCGTCCTGTGGGACTTTGGGGGAGCTCTGAACTTGCACACCCACAGTTCAGTCATCTTTCCAATCACTCCACTGGATGTGACGGTTTGGAGCTTCAGTGAAATAGGCCTTTCACATCTGACCCTGCAAAGTGTGGGCTTTAGAGAAATGCAGCTTACGGAACCAGTCTACCCCTCTGCAGACTGTCAATCACAAATGTTTGCACGTAGATTGCTGAGCCAAAATGTGAAGCATACAATCTTCCTGTGCAGATGTTTTTTTTCTACATAAATTTTACTTTAAACCTTGAAATAATTATTATCAACGTACATACATGTCACCACAGATTCTTTCTCTGGGCATACCGAGCAAATCTATAGAACAGTAATGGTAAACAGGATCGATGGGCAAAAACAGGCACATGCATCTATAGGAAAGAGTACAGTCAACGTTTCAGGCTGAGACCCTTCATTAGGCCTGGAGGAAAAAGAGTCCATCTTCCCCCCCCCCCCCCCAAGTCCTGATGAAGGGTCTTGGCCCAAAACCTCAACTGTACTCTTTTTCCATAAATGCTGCCTGGCATGTTGAGTTCCTCCAGCATTTGTGTGTGTGTGTGTGTTCATCTTCTAGCATCTGCACATTTTCTCTTGTTTGTCAATGGGCAACAAACTATGCAATTACAAATATAAATAAATACCAGTAAGTAACAAGCATGAGATAACAAGATGGAGTCCTTAAAGTGAGACCATTGGTTGTGGTAGTAACTGTTCTGAACTTGCTGGTGTGAGTCTTGAGGCTTTTGTACCTTCTACCTGATGGCAGCAGTGAGATAAGAGCATGGCCTGAGTGGGGATGATCTTTGGATACTGCTTTTCTAAGGTGATGTTTCATGTAGATGAGATCAATATTTGGGAGGGTTTTACCTGTGATGTACTGGGCAAATCTACCCCCTTATGTTGGATTTTCCACTCAGAAGCATCGGTGTTCCCATACCAGACTGTAATGCAGCCAGTCGGCACACTTTCCACCACTCATCTATAGAAGTTTTTGGGGTGACAAGAGGTCATTCCTTGCCATGAAGAGCCCATGCAGAAACTTGATAGGTGTTGAAAACTCCAAGCAGGTTTGATACAGCAAATGAGGAAAGGCTGTTTACTCTGACAAGTAACTATAGAAGACAAGACACATCAAAGTTGCTGGTGAACGCAGCAGGCCAAGCAGCATCTCTAGGAAGAGGTACAGTCGACGTTTCGGGCCGAGACCCTTCATCAGGACTAACTGAAAGAAGAGCTAGTAAGAGATTTGAAAGTGGGAGATCCAAAATGATAGGAGAAGATTATAGAAGACATTGTATTTGGCAGAAAAAAAGCTGTAGTAGATGAGGAAAGTTTTAATTTGCACATGTAGTTGCAATTTGGAATTCTCTGCCTGAAGTGTTGGCAGTAACAAATTCAGTAGTATTTAAGAGCACGAATAAATGTTGAACGGCTCTGTGGAAACAACAGGTGAGTGGAACTAATGAGCAGATTTTTCACAGGTGTGGTGTGTGGAATGGTCTCATTTTGCCCTGTAATGGGGATGTTGAAAGAACTTCTTTCCTTGTCATTCAGAGTGCTTTCACCAGAAGAGGGTAGATCCTGGCGTGACCCAGCGGGCAGCACAGCTGGGTTCATTCACTCAGCTGGCTTTTGTACTGGGACTGGAACCTGCTCAAACAGTCCTCAACTTGGTCACTGCCCTTTAGTTCCCCGAGGCACAATTTTCAAATGGAAATGTATATGGATACATCTTGCATTTATAATATTTGAATACTGACAAACAGATAAAGTCAGCAAAGGCAAAAGATTAACTCTTGTATGAATTCAGAATGTATCCCTGAACCAATACAAGTCAATGCCAGGGAATTGTAGAGTGTAGTTTTCCGAGGGGTGGGGGGGAAGATATGATGCACAAGTGATAGGTCTTTCTTGGATCAAAAGCAGCTGTATTGACCGGGATCCGATGTTACGTCGAAGTAACCTCTGTTAACATTTTAACCAAAGCCGATTAGTCGTCACTGTTGATTTGTAGTTTTGGTGAGTGGAACTGTGATTCGCCATGCAAACATGAGACGCTGAGCCGTAGACCCACCTACTGCCGGCTTGAGTTACAATGCACCTTTGAATCAGTGGAAGTGTTACTGTAGTCTTCTCTGTGTGCAGTAAACATGTCACAGGTTTAACCTCAATGTGCTGTAGCTTGAAAAGATTGGATAGAAGGGAAGGAGAACAAAGTATGAGGGTGTAGGCACAGACTCTCAACATTTAAAATGACCACTTGAATCACCTTGGCATTGAAAACCACAAGCCACATGCTAGAAAATAGAACTACTGTAAGTCAAGCCTTGATGTTTGGCTTATTCAGTACTGTAGGATGTGGGTGCTTTCACTGCCTAAGTGATCCCAGACTATTCTGCTGGTGGTGTTATTTACAGGGAGTTTTTTCATTGGGAAAATAATTTTGTTATGAACAATCCAACTAGTGTCTCCTTTTCCCTTCCGCAATCCTCCTTAACTTTGTCTCAGCTGTCTTCCGGGTGAAGATGGTGCAGGTGATGCCCAGCACCTGTTCATTGGCGGGAAAAAAAAACAAAACAAAGAAAACTACTACATACCTTATTAATAACTGGCATAATAATGATCGATGCTAACAGTGGAGAGGCGAGCAGTGGCATGGTGGGAGGTGGGGTTGAAAGAGAGTCATGGTGTCCCAGGAGTGAAGGAAGTCCCGATGTCTGATCAACTTAAGCACCGGGCTGAATTGGAAAGGCCAGGTACGGGTCGAATTGTGGTGGTAGAGTGGTGTGAGAGCGAGTAACGACCTGATGTTTGGACAATTTAAGCACCGGGCCAGATCGTAAAGGTCACTGTCGGGACTGGAGGTGAGGAAAGGGCCGGTTCAGCTCGCTATTCCATGACATTTACTCAGCTCTGCACTGAACTGAGGTGACATCCTACTCCAGCTGCTGTGATGTCTGGCTTTGTGTCTTTCATAAAGCTTAAGTTCTGAAGCTATTTCCTTACTTTTATTTGTTTTTTCCCCTCTCTGTGCATTGGTGTTTGTTTTTTTTAAATGGGTCCTTTTAAGGTTT
Source organism: Mobula birostris (assembly GCF_030028105.1). Taxonomy (NCBI): domain Eukaryota; kingdom Metazoa; phylum Chordata; class Chondrichthyes; order Myliobatiformes; family Myliobatidae; genus Mobula; species Mobula birostris. Next base: position 46,287,384 of record NC_092395.1, on the reverse strand, counting down.
TTTTTGATTTGTGGCTGCCTGTAAGGAGACGAATCTCAAGGTTGCATATAGTATACATTTTGATAATAAATGTACCTTGACCTATCTCAAGGAGTGGTTGAGGGAAGGAAGTGCTCTGTTATCTGATTTTAGTGAATTTATCCCCAAGTGGCATATATACATGACAGCTGTTTCACTCTTCATCCTGTAGTTTGAAAACTACACCCACCAGCCTGCCCACAAAGAAAGCAAATTTTTTTACTGTAAATGATTGGCAGTGACTGCCTTTTGGGTGCTTGGGATGTTCCAAAGCACTTGCCAGTCAATAGAACACACATTAAAATGTGAGTTTTTTAAAATCTAAGCAGAAGTGACTAGTTACTGCACAGGAAGATCCTACAGTATGTAGTACTTGGTAAATGTTCTGTTGTAGTAACATTGAAGTATAAAATTGGCCATTTACTGAGAGCCTTTTCTTTTCAGATAGTGGTATTGCAATCTGTATGGGAATACATCACGTCCAAAAAATGGCACCCCAACAACAGAGCATTCTCCCCGCTGAAATGTTAGTCTACATTATGTGCATGGACTTTTCTGAGGGTGAATATTATAAACTGTAAGAGCAATTATCTGGTGTGTGGAAATGGGGATGAAGGGGTCCAAGGCTTAATTCACTAAAATCAGACAAGAGAACGGTTGCCTTCCTCCCAAATTCACTCGCTGAGAAAGGCAACTCATTCAAAGTTAACAGGAGAAGGGGGAGGTTTGGGAAAGTCTAAAACAGAGGACACTACAAGTTACACGTACAAAATGCAGGAGGAACTCAGCAGGCCAGGCAGCATCTGTGGAAAAGAGTACAGTCAACATTTCCGTCCAAGACCCTTCATCAGGACGCATCACTGGCGATGTTACTTTGCCTATTAAGTTCAGATTGGGATCTAAATGAACAGGACTGTTGACAAATAATGCAAAGGCGATATAGCAGTGGCCAAGCCCACACAGCTGTATGTATTAACCCAGTGATGCCGAGCAGCAGCAGTCTCCTGATCTGTTCTGGGACTAATAACCTTCCTCTGCTCATTCTGAGAACCTCGGGTCAGTCCACAGAAGGCTGACTATATAAAGACCAAAACAAATGTTTGTAGTACTCACAAGATCAGGCAGCATCCATGGAGAGAAAAAATAGGATGACCAATGTTGAAAGTAATACAATGAAGTCTTTTCAAGCATCACCGGAAGGCTTGTGTTGCATTGTGTTATTTAGCTAATTTACAAGGGATTAATATCTGGATTCTGTTTTGAATTTGATTTTAAGTCCTGTAAATTGTATTGTACAAAAGAATCAATTATTCTCAAAAGGCAAAAGATCCTGAATATCTTAATTCACAAACAGAATTCATGTCACAAACCAGTCCTGCCGAAGGGTTTCGGCCCAAAACGTTGACTGTACGTACTCTTTTTCCATAGGTGCTGCCTGGCCTGCTGAGTTCCTCCAGCATTTTGTGTGTGTTGCTTGTTTTAACAGAATTGATGTTTTGGGTCGATAACCTGGTTTTAATGATAGTTCATTCACCTGTTATTTTCAGGAACTTGTCACTATAGAGGGTGCTTAACCTGCTAAACTTCTTCCATGTTTTCTGTGCATTATTCTCCATTGTATGCGGCTGTTTTGAGCTTCAGTTATCCTTCTGTTGTTCCTCTAAGTGACTAATTGCCTGAGGTGGTGGACATTTATTTTGAATTCAGATTGAGGGTGAGTGATTGCAAAGTAATGTTGTTGTCTACATCAGGTTGCCGGGGTTATGATGAAACAACTGCTCGCCAGGCATTTTGCTAGGTGACACACCCATGTTCAGTTCTGTTGGCACCCCTGGTGAGACACCTGGGCAAAGGGAATGAGTTTTCATCCTTAAGTTTATGTCAGCAAATCACGGAGTTTTTTTTTAAATGTGGCAATGACATGGTCACTTATACCAACTTGCTGTATTTTTTAAATTGGATTCAAACCCCAAACTTGCATGGTGGGATATGAATTTGCTTTCATTGATGATTGACCTAGACTCCCAAAGCCCTTTCCAAGAGGTTAACACTCCATGACCACTTTGCAACCACTAACTAATGTGAATCTTTCTCCACCTTGCAAAGGTGATTCAGCAGAGTTGGTGGCAGGTGGCTGAGCCACCACATACCAGTGTAGTTGGCACCTTGATGGAAATTGAATGATGGTCAGATACACTGCCTAGCCACCTGACACTGAACAGCCAGTTAAAGCAGGCAGTAGTGTAGCTGGGTTGAGTTATTATGTGCACAAGTGTAGTGAGGTATATAGTACAATGAAAAACTAGCCTGCAGCAGCTTCACAGGCTGACGTAAAGACAACTTTCAGAATATAAACTGGACTTAAAATTATACCATGCAGTGCAAATAAAAGCCTGTACAAACAGGCCTTAATGCAAGAAGGTGCAGTGACAAATGCATGGTGTCACACTGCTGAGGTAGAGTTGAGGTTGAGCTGAACCAGTTAAAGAGCCAGATAGTTATAGGAAAATAGCTGCTCCTGAGCAAGCTTCTGTATCTCCTGCTCTGAGGTGCTTCTGTAAAAACATTTATTAATCAGTTATATAAGATGGTACAAGTGCATCTGCAATCCAAGTTATTTTGGAGTAGGGGATTTAGAAACAAAGCAATGTCTAATGTGCTTCCTTCACCTTCAGTCGGCCCGCAACAAGCGGGATTTCCAGGTGGCCGACCATTTTAATTCCACTGCCCTCTGCCATTCCAACATGTCACTCACTGGCCTCCTCATCTGCCGCAGTGAGGCCGCTCGCAGGTTTGATGAGCATCACCTCATATACCGTCTGGGTAGCCTCCAACCTGATGGCAGGAACATTGATTTCTCTAACTTCCAGTAATGACTTTCTCGGCCCGAAACGTCAACTCTTTATTCCTTTCCGTGGATGCTGTCTTACCTGCTGAGTTCCTCCAGCATTCTGTGTGTGGCACTCTGAGAGCACCAGCTTCCATAATCATTTTACTGTTTGCTTTCTCCTCCTTTTCCTAAAACCTTGTCAATTAGGTCAATTCCATGTGCCAATCGTGCTGAAGACAAAAGCAGAACTTAGAGCAAATAAAATTTCTTTTTGCTGTGCCATTTTGTTAATTATCTTGCTCCAGTCTCTATCTAACCCAGGAGCCCATTTCACATACAGATCAGCTAAAAGCAAATGACTCGCAGGATGCCTGTAACCCACCCACCCTTTCCTGTCCACTTGAGATGGATATCTGCCCTCGCTGCTCAGAGACAGTGGTGGGGAAGAGAGGTGGAAGCTAAAAATGGGTCAGTTCCTGTTAGCAATGTTCTGGACAGCTTTCAGACACTGTATAAATCCAAATTGATTTATAACAGAAAAAGCCTGTTTTCATTCAGAAAATAGATAGCCACATAACCCATTTTACTGACTAAGAGGTTCCTCTTTTCCAAGAAGGAGTTAATTATTCTTTTAAAACTCATTTGGCCTTGATCAAGAGGGGGAAGGTGTGAGAATATAATGATTAATCATCAGTGATCTACATTGTGCAGATGTGTTATTTTGCTGTAAAGCAAAGATGTTACTGTCTGAAGGAGCTTTAGTCACAGAAGCAAGCCAGGATGTAAACTCATTAAATGACATCTTAAAGCATCAAATTCACATTCTTGCATAATGTTTTCACTGAATAGCTGAATCTAGGGAAATCATCAGGGGATGTTTTATGCTTTTGTCTACAGCTGGCAAACAGCAGCTTTGTTTCTGATGTAACACACTGACAGAGTACCTGTCTCCTCAATGCCATGAAGTTTATATAAATAAAAGCAGAAAGCTGCCACTCCATTATGCAAAACCTTGAGCACTTAAAGTTGGCCAATTCTTTAGTGTGACGTTAAAAAGTGCTGCACTGTTGGAGATCTTTTCTCTTTAGGTGAAACATTACACCAAGGCCCTGCCAGTTCTGTAATGGAAATGGAATTTCATGGAAATGTACTGAAGAGAGGGAGAGTTCTTTGTGATTCCAGGCCACTACTTAGCCATAAAATTAGCAATAATAAATAAAAATTAGCTCTGTGCTTCTCAGCCCATTTCCAGAATAATGAATATCCCTGCAATTTAAGTGTCTTCTGCAATCGCTTTCCCCATTGAAAATAAATTTCAAGTACCAGCTGTAAGAACCTTGTACAAAGTTTGAAGTTCCTGCTTGTAAAACACTTAACTGTTCAGGCAATGATCTGCTTATTAAGTTGCATAATTTAATGGCTCCTGTGAGGTTATCCACTTTGGTGGTAAGAACACATTACTATCTGAATGGTGTCAAGTTAGGAAAAGGGGGAGTACAACGATATCTAGATGTCCTTGTTCATCAGTCACTGAAAGTAAGCATGCTGGTACAGCAGGCAGTGAAGAAAGCTAATGGCATGTTGGCCTTCATAACAAGGGGAATTGAGCATAGGAGCAAAGAGGTCCTTCTGCAGTTGTACCGGGCCATGGTGAGACCGCACCTGGAGTACTGTGTGGCAGTTTTGGTCTCAAAATTTGAGGAAGGACATTCTTGCTATTGAGGGAGTGCAGCGTAGGTTCACGAGGTTAATTCCAAGGATGGCGGGTCTGTCATATGTTGAAAGATTGGAGCGACTGGGCTTGTATACACTGGAATTTAGAAGGATGAGAGGGGATCTGATTGAAACATGTAAGATTATTAAGGGATTGGACACGCCAGAGGCAGGAAACATGTTCCCAATGTTGGGAGAGCCCAGAACCAGAGGCCACAGTTTAAGAATAAGGGGTAGGCCGTTTAGAACGGAGTTGAGGAAAAACTTTTTCACCCAGAGAGTGGTGGATCTGTGGAATGCTCTGCTTCAGAAGGGAGTGGAGGCCAATTCTCTGGATCCTTTCTAGATAGAGCTCTTAAAGATAGTGGAGTCAAGGGATATGGGGAGAAGGCAGGAACGGGGTACTGATTGTGGATGATCAGCCATGATCACAGTGAATGGTGGTGCTGGCTCGAAGGGCCAAATGGCCTACTCCTGCACCTATTGTCAGTTGTGGATCACGGAAAGGCTTTGTACAGTCAGCAGGGCTGAGCCACTTGAGACAGGACGCCCAGCCTCTGATCCGTTCTTCCAGTTACGTTTCAGCAGTGACACACAGGATATTGATGTGGAGCTCTGCAACATCAAGGAAAGGTGGTCAGACTGTCTTTTGGGGGATGGTCATTTACCCGGCACGTTGGAGGCATGAATGAACCTGGCTCATGGCCTGAAAATGGTTGTAGCCATTCAGCTGTGGACTGCTTTGCTCACTGTGGAATTGTAAATATGCTGCAATCGACAGTGAGTGTACCCATCTCTAGCCTCGTTCAGAGTATGTTAGTTAGTGAAGCAACTGATGTTCGTTGGGACCAGGACGTTGCCCTGAGGAACTGAAGCTCCTACACTTGGATGATTGGCTTCCAACCGCAACAATATCGTTCTTGTCTTGTTTAAAAAAAAATCAGCCAGTGAAGAGAATTGTCTGTTTGATTCCCTTTGGCTTCAGTTTTATCAGGGCTGTTTGATAATACTTTCATGTGAAAGGCGGTCTCTCACTCCGCCTCCTAAGCTGCAGTTTTCTGGTCTGTGACAGGTTTAAGACTGCGTCACACAGCCATGTGTTCATGATGATGCCCAAATCAAGCAGGTTTTTTTCTTCTTGTGTCATCTCACTGCACGGCCAACAGCACATTCCACGATGCTGCTGATTGTCATTTGTTCCTCTTTCCACGAACTTGGGCAAATTTTTCCAGAGCTGGGTCAGAGCCAGTGCTTTAGCTGTACTCGAGTAGATTGGCTGGAGATGTGGCTAGCTGTGGGTCACAAATATTCAACACAGCAACTAGGATTTGTTGTATTGTTTTCACTGTATCCAGTATTCCCAGCTATTTCTTGGTCACACAGAATGAATTGTTGTGCTTAAAGATTGGCTTCTGTGACGTTCGGAACTTCAGAAGGAACTGCAGATGGAACTTAATGGTTTGAAGATGATTGTGAATCCTTATTTATTGACACTGCTGTTCTGGGCTCAGGCATCATTGAAGAATGAGCCTTTCCCTGGTGCTTGCTTATCAAAGAGGAGTGGCTGTGGCAAGATTGCTGAGCTTTAATCTGATTGGTTGAGGTAGCTCGGCTTTATCTACTGCCTCCTCCTTGGCCTGTGTAATCCTGTTCTGCAGCTTTACCAGGATCGTATCTCAGCTGAAAGTATTTCTGATACTGTTCTTGGCATGCTCCTCTGCACAAATTAAACCAGACTGGATCCCCTAGCCTGATGGTGCCAGTGGAATGATAGATTTGGTGAGATACATGTCAGCCTCAGCTAAAAGCCTGCAGTGCTTCATGGACAACCTTCCAAATCATACTGAAATAATTCCACTTACCACTGTGGCACAAACAGGCAAGAATCTCATGGCCAGGTGGAGCTCCAAAGAAGTTTGGGTGCAAGGCTTCCAGAGGTTTTTGACCCAAATCAATATCAACAATTCCTTTCCTCCCGTACATGCTGCTTGACCTGCTGAATTCCTCCGGCAAAATGGTTTGCTGCTCTTAATTCCATTCTATAGCCTCTTGTTTCTGTTATGATGGAGTTTTGTCTCCTTTGTGCATGTTTGACCTGTTACCATGTGACTTCATGGGGCTCAGAGGCAACAAGACCAACACGTTCTCACCTACACCACTGTCCCACCACACTGGTAGGTTTTTATGATAAATTGGTACCGATACTGAAGCCAGCTTTAAAAAATAATTAATCAGAAATTTAATTAACTTTATTTATAATTCCCAGTGGCCATAGTGGGATTGATCTCCCATCCTCCCATATATATGGATTATCACTGCAAGTCTCTGGCTTACCATTCCTGAACGCCACTATAAACTTGCACCATACGATGCACCCCCCCCACCCCCCCACCCCCCACCATAAGGGTTGCCTCAGTGCTGGCTTCTGGCAAACATTCCAACTATCCCACAGTCTGTGAACGAATACTTTGAAAATTTAATCATGATACTGGTGAGTTTTTCATGTGCCTATCTAAGAGCTTCTTAAATGTCCCCAATATATCAGACATCCCCACCTATACTTTCCTCCAATCACCTTGAAATTATGAGCCCCTTGTATCAGCCGTTTCCTCCCTGGAGGAGAAAGGTTTCCACTGTTCACTCGACCCATGCCTCTTATCATCTTGTACACCCCTATCAAGTCACTTCTCCTCCTCCTTCACTTCTACCTTGCCAGGATCCATTCAGGCCATGAGTCAGGAACATCCTACCGATCGTTGTGAGATGTGCTGTCGAATCCTGGCAAGTTTCCTCTGCACCTTCTCTAAAGCTCCTGCATCTTTCCTACAGTGTGGCAACTAGAACTGAGCACAATACTCCAAGTGTGGTCTACCCAGAGTTTTGTAGAGCTGAAGCATTACCATATGGCTCTTGAACTCGATTCCCCGGCTAATCAGGCAGCAGAGTATATGCCGCCTTAACCCCCCCACCTCCTGACTGGATGGTGGCCATTGTGGTAAGATTTGGAACTGATTGGGGGCGGGGAATGAGAAATGACAAGTCCTCGGGTTCAGTTCAGGTCTTAATTTTATGCCCAAGTGAATTGCTAATGGGGCCCGTCTAGGTAAAGACAGCAGGTTTGCATTTCTAGAGGGCATTAGTGAACCAGTTAGGCCCTCTATACTTGACAGTTTGGTCGGTTTTACTGATAGTTTTTTATAAATTGTGCTCCCTTTTAGCTGCTGGGCTGATTGTGGGGCCAGTAGAAACTGAGACAAGCCTCCTGGATGTTGTGGTTTAACAGTCAGGAGATGTCATCCTCCGACAATGCGCAGTGAAACGATAGCAGGAAGTACCCCTGAAACAGAGGCCTAGGACTATGGCGTGTGTCTGTCTCCCCAAAGTTTAAAAGAGAATCGTTGTGTGCTGCATTCTAAAGTAAAACCCAAAAAAGTGGAAGTACCCATACTATTAAAATCAACCTGATCTTCGTTCTGTCTTTAGATCGGTATCAGCATCAGCAAACTGTATGGCTATTAAGGCTGATTTATACTTCTGCGTCAAATCAACGCCGTAGGTACGGCGTAGCCACGAACCCTACGCAGAGCCTACGCGGATCCCTACACCGTAGCCTGACCCGCACCTCTTCCAAAATGTAACTACGCGTCGTGGCAACGCTGACCGCAACAACTGTGATTGGTCCGCTTGGGAGCATCGCATTTCCTCCTACGCTGCAACAGCTTCCCATTGGGCGGCTGAAGGGCAGGGAAGGAACTCTGGCTGCAATGCTTTCCATAAAGCTTCACAGAGCTCCGAAATTATGGAGGACACATTTCGCTTTTATGAAAAAAGACGCTCACTTTATACTTGTTTACCCCGAGAAAGGCTACCATGACCATGAAGCTTTGCATGGGCAGGTGTGTTTGCATGCACGACGTGTGTGAATTGCAGAGCGACGCAAACACACCAACGCACAAGTATAAATGCTCACAACGTGTGTAGGTTACGGCATCCATTTGATGCAGAAATATAAATCAGCCTTTACTGTTAAGTTGGCAAACTATTTCTATTAAGCATAAAAGTAAAATAAATCTGACTTGATCCGACATCTCCCCCAGTTTTCCTGTTGTGTCCACTTTTAAATATTTGTCAGCTGTGTTTTACTGAAAGATACATGTGTGTTTTAGAAATTATTCTCCCTATTGGTAAGGAGATGGCACACTTTCTTCACCTGCTCATTTTCATTCAGAGTTGAAGGGATGGACCAGGTGGAACTGAGTTCCCAGTGTCGATCATTTAGGGTTCGGTTACCCAGGTTTCAAAGAGAAGCTGTTCTCTACCATCACTCCAGATACGCTATGGATCAGGGCCCCTCTTTTTGGAGAGAAATATCAGCTGCGGGATAGCTTTGTGTCTCTGCACAACTACATGTATATTAAAATAAAAACAGCACGTGGGTGTTGGCTTTAGCTGGTGTATTAATATCGCAGCGAGAGAGGGAACACAACATCAAACATAGTACTGCGGGGGGGGGGGGACGCCATTGCTCTAAAAGAAATAGATCCATACATTACAGATACCACAATAATAATCTAATTATTGCCTAGATCCACAAAATGCAGTTTGTGGGCTAGAGAGAAAATAATAGCTGAATTGCAGCAGACAAAGGATCTTGGAGTTTCCGTCATGTGCTTTTGTCAGCCTGGGCTTCGTAGTAACAAAGTTGGCTCTCTGACTTGGACTTCTAGGCTCCAGCCGCACTCCGAGCTTAACTTGGGTTGCCACTTCAGTGCTGTACTTGGGGAATGCACCAATTTCAGAATTGTTGTCTCTCAGCTGAAACCTTGAGTTAAAGTCTTGCTCTGTCTGAGCCAGACAGCATGGTATTCCCTTGTGCTACCTCAATGCACTGTTGTAATGAATTACCAGTATGAACAGTATGCAAGACAAGCTTTTCGCTGTCTCACAGTATGTTTAAATTTATCGTGTTCATCTGGTACCCTTTTGCAACAGAACAAAGTGTTATTCTGATTTTTCCTCCTATCAACATGATCGGTCTTTCTGAATTTCCAGTACTCAGTCATGGAGTATAATAAGATCTGAATTTGTGATGAAGTACAAGTTCTCATTCCAAACGAGCAGATTTATTTTGCATTAAAGCAAGCATTTTCTGCCACGTTAAGACTGTTCCCATTTGTTTCGCTGACACTGAGCTTCTGGTGTACAGGAGGGTACTTCAGGACAAGTCGAAAACCTGTAATGGAAGCTGCTGATGTGAAGGTGCCCTCTTAAAAAGGAAACGATGAAGTTGCCTCCACTCTTCACTCATCTGTCACTCGGGTTGGAGAAGTAAAGTTTGATTGTGGGGTCAGTGTTTTAAAGTTAATAACTTTGCAGAAGTTTAACAATGACTCTACAGAGTACCAACATTCAAACTGATTTTGTGACCTTACCAAAACCTCCACATAGGGATTTTTGATTTGGATATATTGCTAATCTGCAGAATTACGGAATAAAGTTGATTCAAAGCATCTGCCACATAAACCAGCTTGAATTGCAGGTAGCTTTGGCCAGTGATGATCCTCGGGAGGATCAGCTGCTGTCATCGTGTTGCGTAGTGCTCTTGGTTGCTGGTGCAGGCCCTGGTTGCCACACCCTCACAAGCACATGCTCCCTGGCGTTAGTGACTGTACAGCACTTTGCTCTCCGTACCCAGACACTGTCGTAATGGATGGAAATTGATGGCACACTATGATCTGCACCACTGGTCTTCCATTCTGAGTGCAGTACATCAAGTCACTGAATATTAATGCCATAAACCAAGGTTGTGGAGGATACTATTAACAATTCCTCTTTGGAGCTCATAGTCCTTAATGCAACAGTGCCTTTATGGTTACTATGTCATCTACTGGAAGGAGATTCCACAAATTCTTGGGGCGATATTAGCAGGAGACAGGTAGGCATCTAAGAAAATTCTAGCTCATCTGTAGGAGGTTGAGAGGTTTGTGCACTTCAGTAGCCCAGCCCTGAGTACATTATCCTAGCTAATATTTGAATATATAATTTCTTTTGTTGGATTTAATGTTGGCTTCATTACCACTTGCGTTTGGGATTGAACAATTTGAAAGTGAGTCGTCTCCTGCCACCTTTAAGCAATTGCGAATGAACAGATTATTTTGCAGAAACAGAGTGGATTTCAAAACCCCCTGAACATCCCCAAATAGCCAATTATATACTTCTAATGTTCCTGTCATAATGTACAAAATAAGCTCCCATGAACAGCCACAGGATGACGATCAGATGGTTTGTTGAGGAAATGATGGCTAAGACTAAATGTTGGGAAGAACACCGAGAGATTTGCTTAATTTTCAGTAGTTCACAGGGACTGATTCTGTCTAACATTTCATCTAAAAGACAGGAGATGTTTCTGGAAAGCAGTGTGTTTTTTTTCAAAAATATAGCTTTCTTGTGACTGGTAAGCTCTAGTTAGCTGCTCTGAGGTCAATTTAATACTTAAAATTTCAGCTACTACTTTCTAGGTAAGGATGAAAACTCCATCTGCTCTGTTACAAGTAAGTAAGGAAATTGTTCATTTCAGTCCCGCCAAAGAAATGTCAGCGAATTGCAGCATTGCTCCTCACTTTTGGAGGAATGTGTGTAGTGAAAGAACAACACCAGATGTATATTCTGTACAGTGACTGGAGCTACACTGGACAACTTGTATTTCCCAGTAAGTAATCCGGTTAGTTAGTGTACTTCATGTGCAAGGTGCAGTGAGTAACTAGAAAAGTTGCCATTTCCTAACATTGGACAAAATGGTGTATTGAAGCAAGATTACCACGAGGTCCTCTGTGGGCTACGCAAACTGGACTCCTTCCCCTACAGGTGCAACTTGGGCTCTGATCGCTCTCTTGTCCATTGAGGGATTGCTTTCCAACAGTAATTTTTGACAGCCTGAGCTTTGTATCTTCAGACAATAAGTCATGATTGGAGAATATTGTTAATTAATTGGAATTTTAAATGTTTAGGTGTGACCTTCTTAAAAGGTCAGTGATGGTGAGGCCCAGAGCGTGAGTGCTGAAAGCTGGGCTGAAGATTTTGCAGACGTGCTCAGCCTGTTGAGGAGGTGGATGATACACCTCCCATCTTTCCAGGATGCCCACTAAACCAGAAACACATCTACTACCAATTCACTCCATGTGATTTTGAGGAGCAGCCGAAAGCACTGAATATACTAAAGCCTACCCAGGTGACATGAGTCTCAGAACCAATACAATTCCAAACAATCTGTTCCAGCACACATACAACATTCTGTGAGAGAAATGGAAAATTACCCAATTAAGTTCCATTTGCCATAAAAATAAGATTGTCTGATCTTGCTAATTATCCTCAATGAGTTTGCCTCCATTGTCTGTGACAGGGTGTCAGTGGTGGTGCAGTCGAGCAACTTACTAACCAGCAATTTGCCCATCACTGGCCTGTTAGAATTTTGTCAGGACCACTCAGCTCCTGGTCTCATCGCAGCTGTGGATGGAAGAATTGAATTCTAGAAACAAAGCAACAGTAACTGCCCTGGACATTTGAGCTGTGTCACATCAATTATCCTGGTAAAACTAAAGTCAAAATCCAACCTTGCTGTAGGAACTCCTGACAGCTGTGGTGAACTAGCATCTCCATCAGAAAGTTCACAAATAAATTTCACTGATGAACTGCTCTGGTTACTCTCCTAGATTTCTCTGATGGCATTAACAAAGTTGTGGCATTTTTTACAGTCTTGTAGCTTCATGGGAATACCTGCAGGTTCCTGCACCATTATGACTTGTAAACAATTTGCCAGTCTTTCTTTGTTGTAGAACTTAATTCCTAGAAGTCCCCACCCCTCAAAGAAGGAAATACTTTCACTGGAAGGAATGCAGCAAGCCTGGAAAGTGGCTCACCACTACCTGGAAGGCAACTGGGAATGGATTATTTCCATTTTTAAATCTTTTTTGTTAATATTGAAAATCAACAAAAAATACATTGAAGTAATCAAATCAACATGTCAATATGTACAATAAGAATTAAATTATCAAACAACTGATTAACAAAGCTAAACAATATATCAATAATAAGAAGAAAAAATGAAATGTTAAAACTTTTTTAGGAAAAAAGAACCCCTACTAACGGGGGGGAACGAAAAAAAAACATTGGGAGCGCAACCCTGGAGCTATACGCCATACAAGCTTCCAGAAAAGAAAAACATCAATCCGCCAACTCAAATCCATTTAAACAAGAATCAGAAGGGGACCATCTTAATTAACTCAAATCAAATGATAGTGGGCAAAAGAACCCCACCTGGGAATGGATTATAATGCTGGCTTTACCACTGACATTCACATCCCAGAAATATATCTATATCATTTAAAGGAAAAAAAAAACGATAAGCTGGAAATTTAGAATTTTTAAAAAAAACTGCTATAAATTGTCTGTAGGCCAGGCAGCAACTATGATATGAGAAAGAGTTAAACATTACAGTTCGATGATTTCTCGTCAGAATCTCACAAGCTGTGTCTTTTATTCCTCTCCCCACCCCCTTCATTTGATATAAAAAGCACCTTCCACGGCCTTGATATTTCAAAACATTCACAACCACCCAAGTACTTCTTAAATCTAGTCACTGTTGGAATGCAGGAAACATTCTGCATAAATGAACTGTAAATAGCAGAGTGATAATGGTTTTTAGTGGCATTAGCTGGCCAGGCATGAATCAGGGAAAACTCTCACAGGATCTTGTTTGAAAACATACTACTAGATTTTTTAAAAAAAAACATGCAGCATAGAGAATAGATAATGTCTTAACTTAATTACTGATCTGAAGAAATAGCACCACCAGTCACTGGAGTTGGTGCTCAGCTCTCTTGGGTGGGACTAGGACCTATAAACATCTTATTCAGAGGCATGTGACCACTCAGTATTGTGTTGGTGAGCTAATAACAGTCTTCTAGTCTTCTCTCCTAACAATTCTGACTTGAGTTTTATCGAAACCTTTAAAATCCTTTAATGCCATTCAAATGTAAGTCCATACACTATGGACTTAGTTACACCGTGAACTATTTCTCTGGAGGGTTGGGTTTACTCTAGCATTAGAGTCCACTGGAGTTGTGGCCCTCACAATGTTAAATTCACAAAATAGGGGTTTAGGCACTTGCTTAGTGAGCTTGGAACAGAAGATCACACACATACCCCGATGAGAAATGGGGTCTGGGAGTGAGTCTGCAAATGGACATAATTGCTCTACACAGCAATCAAGAGTTGGGCAAGATGGCCTTCCCTCTTCTGTCTTGTTTATCCATCTGTTCAAGCCTCCTGCTAAATCCATTAGAAAGCGTGTAAGTCTGTAAGAAGGGTGATGTGACCATACAAAGCAACAGGGCAAAGGTCAAACTCTGTGCATGGACAACATCATCAATTTCTGCTCCAATCCGCTTGTCAGTTCTTGAGTTGATGAGCATCTTTGATTGTTTTAAACTGGCTTCTGGGGCCAGAGTGAATTGCAGCAAAATCAAGGCTAGTCTGAGATGCAGATGATCCTTTGGTTCCCCCAGGGTCATTTCCAACTGCCTAAAGGTGCTGAGGGTCTCTTGGTCCTGAGACTTGCAAGGGATGGATCAGGCCATATTACCAGGAACTTTGACTATCCTTTAAGTAGGAGTTTATACAGAAGAACATTTCTCTTACAAGTCAACAGTGGCTGCATGGAATATGTACCAGGTATGGAGTGAAAAGTAGATGACGATCTCACTGGGTGGTTTCCTGAATGGATGGTCAGAACTATCTGGTAGAGTGCCAAGACTTTCGAACGAGCCAAGTCTGGTTGGTTGACAAAAAGAGTTGTTCAATTGCTCTGCAGGTTGTAGTGATGAGGATAAAACAGTGCTCTTCCTCTTTCTGGAAGAGAAGGCCTGGAAAGAGATATAGTTGCCTTTGTTAAGGTTTATCCCATAAAGAGGGACAATGAGATGGGCTCCAGAAAGAACTTTAAGGTGTTCTGCCGTGTGTGTGTGGTAGGGACTGGAAGGGGTGAACAGACGGGCACAACAACATCACGTTCAGCCTGGGTAGTCGACTACCCAATGGCACAAACATTGAATTTTCTGTTCAGGTTTCCTCTGTCTCTCTTTCTCTGTGTGTCTTGCTCTGTCTCTGTCTCTCACTCACTCTCTCATTTACACACAACCTTCTTTACCAGTTGCCTTGCTTCTCCTCTCTGTCTGGTTGCAGGGTCTAGACCCAAAATTTCTTCCCCTTTCCCCACACCACTTCCCCAACAGAGCTGCCTACCTGCCAAGTTCCTCCAGCAGCTAATCAAATTAGTGCTGGAGCCAAGCTGGCAGTAAGGACAGGTGAGTGGAGTAAAGGATATCCCTACCTCCCTTTTCCACTCCCACCGCCACGAGAGGGAATGGAACTGAACAAATTAGTGTTCGGCTGTGTGAGTGGTGCCCACGGGCATTTGCTCATGAAAACTTGCACCACATTCCCCTGCAGTGCCCTGGTGCCAAAGGAATGACTCCCTCCCTTGCACCTGACACATGGGCAGCCAATGGACTGTGCTGGTGTCTAACCTATGGAAGAACCTGGTCAATTTTTTGAAGTGCCACATAACAACCTGGAAATGGGCAGTACCGTGTTTCACTCTGGGGGAGAAACTATTTGAAAATTACTAATGCTGATAAAAATTAATTGTCTCGTTAAATTTTAAGGCTTTCTGTTTTCAGGGAAAAAAATAATGTAGATCATCTGTAGACTCCCAGGAATGCATTTTGATAGAAAGCTGCTGGTAATGTTTGACTGAACAATAATGTGAAAGGAAGGTTGAGGAGCTGCCTGTTTTTGTTTTAAGCCGGTATTTCCCCCATGAAAGGCTTGACACGTGCGATTTACAGTGCCCTTGCTGGTGCTAGCTGGGTATTGTGACCTTGTCCCCTGCACATTGTTTCACAATGAGCACTGCTCTGCTCCGAAGGCGCTCCATGTCGCTTGCAAGCCAAATATGAAGCATGCTGCAGAGAGATCTCCAGAGAGAGCAATGCAGTTTAAGTTAAGCCTCTTTCAGTAGCACAGACACTAACCACCATTAAAGGATTCATAACATTAAATATTTAGTAGATTCTAATGGACATAATTGGGGGCTTACTTTTCCATTACAGTAGCTAAAATCAAAAGCTGCTTCAGAGTATGCTCAATGCCTCCTGTATGCTTATTTTTTTTTGATAACAGGACCATTAGAGGAACCTCTCCAATAGGCACAGGCTGACCCTGTGTCTAATGATGCCAAAAGCAGAGGCTCAGCCCAGCACTGGTGTACCAAATAAATCTCAGCCACATGTGCCTTCAATGTGAACTGAGCAGCCTTTCCATTGTTGTCACTGGTTTCTTGGACCTAGAAAAGTGCATTAATTTTGGCACGTACCAGTGTCAATGCACGTAGGGGGAAGTAACTCAGAATTGGAAATGGGCACTGCCCATATCTTGGTAGGAAAAGTAGACTTTCATTTCTTTAGGGCTTTGCTATCCAGTTGTCTGTTGGCAAAGGGGCAGTTTTGGGTGTAGGGGCAAGAAAAGGCCCCAGGTACACGAGTGTGAATCCATGACAGCGGTTGATTGTATTGGGTCCTCTGATGTAGCAGATGATGTGTTGTTAGTCGTTAGGCAGATGCTTCAGGCTTGGCTGATTTAAAATCTCCTGCCATGATGTGACAGGTGTCAGCGTACGCCCTTACACTCTTGGTGATTATGGTTCTACTTCCTCAAATGCCAGCTTGATGTTTGCCTGAGGTGAGATGGGAGCTGCAGTCAGGATAATGGCAGAGAAGTCCTATGGTAGGTAGAATGGTCACTTTCACAAGTTCTGGGTCAGGGGACAAGACTGCCTCGCCATGTTGTGTATGACAGCCACATTTGGTCACAGAGAATGTTGTTTGGCATATAATACATGCAAATACTAAATAATTAGATAGTGGTAGCACTTTCATCCGAAACAGATGATTCAAGAACAAACCTAGACACTTGGGTGCAGTTGAGCTGCTAGACTGTAGCTCTGGCTGTGTTCTCAGTGTTTGGAGAAGAGTAGGAGAGTCTCCTTTGGCTCTGAATTATGTTCATTTCTCAACCAAACCTCCAGCAGATGAGCTGATCATTTGTTTCGTTGCTCACTGTCAGACTGCACAAATTGATTGGCCTCGCATTAACGCACAAAATGCTGGAAGAACTCAGTGGCCAGGCAGCATCTGTAGAGGGAAATGGCCAACGATTCAGTTTGGGCCCTTCACCTAGACCTGATGAAGCACGGGAGCTCAGCCAAGATGGTGGTGAGGTGCTTCTGTCGCCTGTCGGTCTCGGAGAGGACACGAACATTGACTCGGTTGTCCCTCCTATGAATCTGTAGACAGCATTTGTGATGTTGTTCTGCTGCCCCGAGTTGCCCACAGAGGGAAGATGAGGGCACGGATCACTTTTATTCAATTGACCATGAGTTTTGTGCCATGTCGGTGGTCATGATCTTCAAATGGCTTCTACTCGATTGAGGAAAAGGTATGTGGACACACGTCTAATGTCTGCCTTTGTAAAAAGATAGCTGCTGAAACATGGATAGTTATTTTCCAGGAAATCCCTCCCCCCCCCCCCCCCCATTAACAGTTTTTTTTTTGTTGGAGTGCAGTGTGGTATAGTTTGGTGGAAGATTTTTGAGTGCAAGGCCCAGCCTCTCGGGCCGCAGTGAGCACAAGGCCAAGGCCCGGCCTCTCGGGCCGCAGTGAGCACAAGGCCAAGGCCCAGCCTCTCGGGCCGCAGTGAGCACAAGGCCAAGGCCCGGCCTCTCGGGCCGCAGTGAGCGCAAGGCCAAGGCCCGGCCTCTCGGGCCGCAGTGAGCGCAAGGCCAAGGCCCAGCCTCTCGGGCTGCAGTGAGTGCAAGGCCTTTGATGTAGGTCTTTCACCATGCACAAACACAGCTGGGTGATGGATATAAACCTCAGAGGGAGGGAATGCTTGAATTGCCTTGAGTTACAGATAACACCAGTGTACGTAACCAAATACAACCAAGTCAGGAGAGCTGTTTCATTACGGAGATACGAGAATGCAGATGCTGGAACAATCATGCTGCCTGAGTTCCACTAGCATCTATGTGGAGGAATGGACATTTGACATTTCAGGTCTACACCCTTCATTTAGATCCAGTGCATGTTCTTTCTTTAAGGGAAGGGGAATATCGGATAAAAAGCTAATCAGCTTTTTTTTAATATATATTTTGAAGTCTGGGTCTGTATATTGCCTGCTTTTATTTTGCCTGACCTGCAACAGATGTGGAGTTATAAGAGTATAACAGATGGAAGCAGGCCTTTCGGCCCACCTAGTCCTTGCTGATCAGCCATCCACCCATTTCCACAAATCCCAATTCCATATATTTCCCTCAATTCCCCACCCAACTCCAGGTCCTACCAGTCGCCACACCCAGTGCCCGCTTAATCTACTGACCTGCGCACGTTTGCGATGCAGGAGGGAAACCCACCTGGTCAGGAAGAACGTGCAAGTTCCACGTGGACGGAGCCTGAGGTCAGGATTGAGTCCAGGGCCTTTGCAGCCAATGCTGCACGGGCTGCAGCACCACAGAGACCAGTGGGCTTGCTTCCAATTCGGGTGAGTCTGCTGGTTTTCAAGAAATAGACAATTTGGAGCAAGCATCACCAAGAAAGGTTCCAGAGATCCACGAAATAAACACCTGCTTGAAAATTCAGGCTCCTGCCTTGTTGATTCACCTTCATCTAATGTGTCCTTTACCCAGGCTCTGCGGTTCTTGGTGTTGTGAAAATGAAGTTCTCTGTGGTAACTGTGACCCCCAGAGTAGATAAGGAAGTTCCAATGTTAAAGTTGCACTTCAGAGTGAAACCCATTCTTGCATGAGCAAGCTTGGCAGTGAGGAGATGAGTATAATTTTTAAAATGCACAGCCCTTGTATTTGCACTCATTAAAAGCCCAGAGAGAAACAAATCTGCAGCCGCATTTCAGAATAAACACTTAAAAATATTGTATTACATTGTACGGTTAGCATTTTTTGTTATTTTGGGTATATTTTTAATAAGTTGGGATCCTAATGAGGCTGAATTCTCTCCTACAAAAGCTGCCTGAGACACTCAGTCTATTCACTACATCCTGTTACTTTTCCAATAAGCTGGAGTCCGAGTCTGAGCTGAGGGGCCATCTGCCTGGCTGTCGGAAAGCCACAGGAATATTGACTGTAAGAGATGATGGCTCTGTTCTGGCACGTATACACAGGGTGATCTGCTTCTGTGATTTGATCTGCCTGTGTTCTGATGGAAACCAAAAGAGCTGACATAATCTGAGCATTCCCAGGTGCCGAGGAAGTGTTCCAGTGGTTTTTAAAGCACAGCAGCTTGTGATTCTTAATTGCTGGCAATGCAAAAACAAGTTGGTCCCTAAAGCACCATATCATCAGGTGCAGTACAGGTTGGAACGGATGGCCAGGAAGCTCTAATGCACTGGACGACACCACGCACCGTGAAAGCTGCGGGTAGGCAGTTCTAGGCTCCCGTTCTGACCCATTTTTGATGGGTTCTTTTGATTGGGAGCAGGAGGGGTGAGCAGTGTCACCTTTTAGGGAATTCGCACAGTGTCTTACCCGGGCTTAGTGGGACCAGGGCTGTGGCTTTAGTATTCTGACCTCCAATAAACCATCTGGATTTGGAAGTGGAATGAAAATTTTTTTAATTGGTTATAATGTTCCAAAACAAATGAGCATGTGGTGAGAGTGATGAGTCCTTGATATTTTGCTTTCAATGTATTTTATTCAAACAGTAGTTATTTTCCTTTGGCCTAGTGCATGTGGTCAATGCAAACACCTTGCTGCAGACTCAGGATATCTAAAAATGCATCTGAACAATATGGCCAGTGATGCAGCGAGGTGATTTTTTTTTTTACTGATCATATGCAGAGTACCTGTACCTGTACCTGTAAAGGTCGAACATGGGATCTTTTCTGAAAGAGCATATGGCTAAGTACTCTGAAATTCCATTTGGCATATAAAAGTCATATCTGTGAACTGAGTTTTCTTAGTTTATTGCTAGACCCTTATTATTGGGAGAAGTACCAGGCCTAAATATTATTTAGTGCAAAAAGATGGGGGGAAATGTAATGCGGAACACTAGTGCAGGTGTGGACCAGCAGATGTGTTTCTATTCTCTGACTCCATGACTCTTGTAACTTCTTTAAAAGACAAACAGACAAAAATACCTATCTAAAACCCTATTTCCACCAGGTCACCTATTTGTTCTTAGCTGTCCCCACCTGTTCAGGATCCTCCATGCACGCTGGCTGGTGCCTTGACTGGTCCACACCAAACAGATTTAAAACATGCAGCAAATTAGTTCCCAGAACGTTGCTCTGACTAAGCAAGAATGTTAACGAGGGTGCAGAGTAGACCAGATGGACAACAGCCCCAGAGCTGACTTCGCAGCCCCAAGAGTCATGGATATTCTTGAGGAAATGTAAATACCTAAAATGCAAAATGCATTGAATTTAATGGAAGTTGGTGTATGGAATGGAGTGCACTGGGGGTCAATATTCTCCTGCGTTTCATCCTGTCAGTGCCCAAGAGTTCCAAGGTGCACTGCTAGTTCTGGGGTTCAGGTCTCATTTGTGGTTCAGGGAGATCTTTGGAGTGGTACCAGAGGTGAGGAGCCGGTTTGGTGGAATATGCAGAAAAATACTTGTGCAGAAAAAGTGAACTGACAACAAGCATTCAGCGGTGTGGAGAGAAACTGTTTCTGTTGGCGGGAATCCAGCAACCAGGGCCACACATTTATGATACATCATGATTTTTAATTAGCAAGGTATTCTGCTCCGGAAGAAAAGGAGAACAAAAATCAATGATAACTTGCAGATTCAGATTTACTTATCACATGTACATCAAAATGTACAGTGAAATACATCATTTTCATTAACAACGCACCCAAGGATATGAATCAGGACCAACGGCAACACATGGTGTATCGTACGTGGTCTCACAGCTGAGCATATTCTGCTGGAGCTGGTCAGCAGATTCATTCTAACTTGGAAACAGTTGTACAGAATAGCTACGTCTATCAAAATTTCAACCAGCACAGAACACTGGAACTTTCACCATTTGATCCTTGTGTCCTAATGTCAAGGCCAGATGTCATCGCAGGAGTAACAGAGAGATGCCGGGCAGGGGGGAGCTCTGCTACTGCTGAAATGGGAGTCAACACCACATCAATGTGTCAGTTCAGAGCTACAAGATGTTTCAGCTGTAGAAAGAAAGGCATGTAACCTGAATACGCAGGATGAGACGAAGTGTAACAAAGCAGTGACAGCGATTGTGTCCCAAGCTAAGAAAATAAATTGAAATGGAATACATATGAGGATATTAAGTAATGTAAGGGCTGCATTTTAAACATTACATTTGAAATTGAATAAGACAGTGATTTTTAAGGTTAAAGTAAAATAACCAAGGTGAAAATAGGAGCACTCACACAACCACATCTGCTCCACTAAGAGAAGGACACATGTATTAAAGTTGAGAACTTATCCTTGCAAGACCTGGAAATATTAGGTCAGATGGAGTGTATGGTCCTTTTAAGGGTCGCAAGACAAGGTTACCACTTTGTTGTACAGAGCTGTATAAAGACAGGGCTTTTGACCCGGCATGTCTGTGATTATGTGAACAAACCAAGGCTCCTGAGGACCTGGGTGGAAGGGTTTAGGATGAATTTAAAATATATATCTAACCTGAGTACATCATGATCATGTTTAAAGATGCTTTTGGCAGAATGTCAGACATGTTTAAGAATTCATAGACAGGGATTAAAATAAAACAAGCCTACGTAGAAAATCAGATGCCAACCTAATCTGTTGTAAGGCTAGACTTGTACCTTGTGTACTAAAGGCCCAGGTAGAAAACCAGCAAACAGCTGGTGATGAGGATACTGGTGGAACTATCACAGGGTGGTTGATGACACCCATTGGAGTCCTATCTGATGAAATCAAAGCCATCCAACTCTGGCGATTGTAAAATAACCCTTATTAGATTGGGGTTAAGTTTATGCACTAAATTAGTAGGGATGACGGTCTCTCCGATACCCATGGCCAATTGAATGTGGAACCGGAGGAAATAGCAGAGGTACTTAATAAATACTTTACTTCAGTATTCACTATGGAAAAGGATCTTGGTGATTGTAGTGATGACTTGCAGCAGAATGAAAAGCTTGAGCATGTAGATATTAAGAAAGAGGATGTGCTGGAGCTTTTGGAAAGCATCAAGTTGGATAAGTCGCCGGGACTGGATGAGATATACCCCAGGCTACTGTGGGAGGTGACGGAGGAGATAGCTGATCCTCTGGCAATGATCTTTGCATCATCAATGGGGATGGGAAAGGTTCCGGAGGATTGAGGATGTTGTTCCTTTATTCAAGAAAGGGAGTAGAGATAGCCCAGGAAATTGTAGACCAGTGAGCCTTACCTCAGTGGTTGGTAAGTTGATGGAGAAGATCCTGAGAGGCAGGATTTATGAACATTTGGAGAGGTATTATATGATTAGGAATAGTCAGCATGGCTTTATCAAGGGCAGGTCGTGCCTTACGTGCCTGATTGAATTTTTTGAGGATATGACTAAACACATTGATGAAGGAAGAGCAGTAGATGTGGTGTATATGGATTTCAGCAAGGCACTTGATAAGGTACCCCATGCCAGGATTATTGAGAAAGTAAGGATGCATGCTTTGTGGATCCAGACTGGCTTGCTCACAGAAGGCAAAGAGTGGTTGTAGACGGGTCATATTCTGCATGGAGATCGGTCACCAGTGGAGTGCCTCAGGGATCTGTTCTGGGACCCCTACTCTTTGTGATTTTTATAAATGACCTGGATGAGGAAGTGGAAGGTTGGGTTAGTAAGTTTTCTGATGACACAAAGGTTGGAGGTGTTGTGGATAGTGTGGAAGGCTGTTAGAGGTTACAGTGGGACATTGATAGGATCCAAAACTGGGCTGAGAAGTGGCAGATGGAGCCAGATAAGTGTGAAGTGGTTCATTTTGGTAGGTCAAATATGATAGCAGAATATAGTATTAATGGTAAGACTCTTAACAGTGTGGAGGAACAGAGGAATCTTGGGGTCCGAGTCCATAGATGCTCAAAGCAGCTGCACAGGTTGACTCTGTGGTTAAGAAGGCATACAGTGTATTGGCCCTCATCAATTGTGGAATTGAATTTAGGAGCCAAGAGGTAATGTTGCAGCTATATAGGACCCTGGTCAGACCCCACTTGGAGTACTGTGCTCAGTTCTGGTCGCCTCACTACAGGAAGAATGTGGAAGCCATAGAAAGGGTGTAAAGGAGATTTACAAGGATGTTGCCTGGATTGGGAAGCATGCCTTATGAGAATAGGTTGAGTGAACTCAGCCTTTTCTCCTTGGAGCGACGGAGGATGAGAGGTGACCTGATAGAGGTGTATAAGATGATGAGAGGCATTGATCGTGTGGATAGTCAGAGGCTTTTTCCCAGGGCTGAAATGGTTGCCACCATGTTTAAGGTGCTGGGGAGTAGGTACAGAGGAGGTGTCAGGGGTAAGTTTTTTATGTAGAGAGTGGAATGGGCTGCCGGCAATGGTGGTGGAGGCGGATACGATAGGGTCTTTTAAGAGACTTTTGGACAGATACATGGAGCTTAGGAAAAGAGAGGGCTACGGGTAACCCTAGGTAATTTCTCAGGTAAGGACATGTTCGGCACAACTTTGTGGGCTGAAGAGCCTGTATTGTGCTGTAGGTTTTCCATGTTTCTAAAGTAAACCAAGAGTGTTTGACAAAAACTCTCATGAGGGATTGAACTTGTATACCAATCTTTCTATAGCATTATTCTTGAAGAAGGGAAGTAGTGTAGCGTACGAAATATAGGGGGTGAACAATAACTTATTGAAAGACTCACTGTGAAGTGTTATTGGAGTAACAGCAGGCAAAAATGTTGTAGAACGTTGCAAAGATAATTGATGAACGGGCACACTGTGTGTGTCTGTCAGTATATTCCACAGTGGACTTCATCAGTGGTCAAGAACCCAGAGAGCACATAACTATAGTGGGCTCAATGGCTTCAATGGCGGAGAAATTCATCCCTTACCACCAGTGTGTGCTCCCGGCACAGCTTACCGTGAATATGTTACCACATCGTGGATTGAGCCCGTACAAGTGAAGACGCGTTTCTCGTCCCATAACATAATGCAGGTTCTCTATGTTATGCTGGTCTACTGCACCTGCACTGGTCACCAGGCACCCCCTTACATCAACCCAAGGCTTGTTCTCCTCACAATCCCACCAACACCTCTCAGATTCCTCCACCTAACTACACCGGGGGGCAATCTACAGAGCTGCTACCAACCACACATCCTTGCAATGTGGGAGGGAACTATCAATCAATGTTGCATATAACCAGAATGTGAAATATTGTCACACCTTTGGTCAGGGAATGAAACTGAGCACTCTGAAGAATCAGAACTCATTGGGCCGATCCTCTTTGTAAGGAGTTTTGGGAACATTCATGAATGGAGATTGCTGTCACATTAAAAAGTGGTGGCAGGTATTGGCTGCAATAGGGCCATGGTATGATTGATCATGATGGGTTGTAAAGTGCCTATATTCCTGGTTGCATGCACTTCTCCAAATCTGGTATATTGTAGCCCATTCTTAAGCAGCATTGGCGGTGAGCTGGAACTGCTGTTGTCCTTGTGGTGGAGGTAGGCATACTATTAATTGAGAATTTTCAGGATTTGGATCAGTGTGATGAAGGAATGGTGAGACATTATCACGCCAAGGTAATGTCTGTCTTGGAAGAAAATTTAAGTTGTGGCTTTCTCGTTGATGCCCTCGATCTGCTAATCGGAAGAATTTATGGTTTGGATGCGGTGTTGAGAAAACCATGCTGAGCCCCTGCATTAAATGCTGCACATAATGTCTGCTACAAGCACAGTACAGTGTTAGTGCAGGGACTGTATTTTGAGGGTGGGATGTAATGACAGTGATTTAACTCTGATGATGTTGCACATTTGGGCAAGTGTTGATTCATACAGGCCCTTCAGCCCAACAGGACTGTGTTGATCAAGATTCCCAACTAAGCTAATTCTGTTTGGCCCATATCCTCCCAAACCTTTCCATGTACTTGTCCAGGTACCTTTTAAATGTTCTTAGTGTACCTGCCTCAACCACGTTCGCTGGTAGCTCATTACACATTGATCACACTCTGGGTGAATATATTACCTTCTGGGTTCCTACTACATCTCTCCCCGTCACCCTAAACTAGTACCCTCTGTTCTCGATTCCCGAACACTGGGGGAAGAGGCTGTGCACATTGACCCTGTCCAGGCCCCTCGTGATTTTATGCACCTCTATAAAATCACCCCTGATTTTTTTCCTACATTTCAATGAAAACAGTCCCAGTAGTGAGTAAGCTTTGAAGAATCAGGCCTCACATAACTTGCACAGAATCCTCAGGCTCGGGCCTGGTGACGTAACCACTGTAATGGTGTGATTAGTTCAGCTACGTGTCTGGGCAATATTAATTCTTCAGGTTGCCGAAGGAGGGGATTTCAGTCAAGCTGAAGAGTTGGATCTTGTCTTGGATATGGTCATTGCCTGGGACCTCTGCATGGAGGCGGTCATTCATCAGCCTGCGCGAGAGTGTTGCCCATAGAGTGGAGCCTGACACTGCTTTATCTGATCAGTCACAGACACTGCCCAGATGAACTCCAGGGCTTGGACCACCTACAAGTATGAAAACCCCTCACTCACAGCATTTTGGAGTACCTTCCTATGTTTTCATAGAAAATGCATTATATCGACATCCTCACTATAATGCAGGGGACACATACTTTATGTAACACCAACTTATTGGTTTCAACATATTGTGTTCCAAGCATCAGGTTAATGATATTCTCCATCACAGTTTCAACTGCACATTTAACACATTCTGGGCATGTTGCCAGCAAAGTCTTCAAACTGACATTACCTTCTTGGCTTAGAGTAGGAAAATGGGCAATAATTGTTGGCAGTGTCTTTCTGCATCCCTTAGCTGAGATGTGTGTGTATGTTCATATTTCTCTGTGATAGAAGGATGGATTGCAAAGAACCTACTGATACAGTAGGTAGCAGATTTTTGGAATTGGGAGAAGAATCTTTGCTCAAAGAGAATGTGGTGCAACAAATTCTTGCTTTCTCAGCGGAATCCACTTCTCAAGAATGACTTTTCCTCAAGTCTGACATGAGGCACACCCACATTTTCAGTCTTGCTCTTAACAGACCCAACACACACACACACACACACAACTCAGCAGGTCAGGCAGCTGACACCCTTCATCGGGATCTTGGCCCAAAATATTGACTCCATAGATGTTGCCTGATCTGAGTTCCCCCAGCATTTTGTGTGTGTTGCTCAAGACCTCCAGCATCTGTAGAATTTTTTTTTGTTCTAAATACACCCAGATCCACATTCCATAACTGACTCAAATCTAGTACTGATTGCTGATCTTTCATAGGATGGCATGTGAGAAATTGCATGGCTTTCCCAGAAGAAGAAGTAGTAGTAGAAGAAGACGGGGTAACCTTCTAAGGCTTGGACTGAAGAACATTTTTGGAGAGCCAGGTGTTGATGCTTAAGCCAGGAACGAAGAGAGGGCACCAAAACTTAGTTGATCAATAACCACTGGACATTGATCAGGAATGAGTGGCCTTGCACAATTGGTGACTTAACTTGTACAATGTGACATACAACTAATTATAGAACCATAACCAGTTAATTTAATTGCAAAATGTCAAATGTAATAATTGGGATGTGGCAGTTAGTTGGAATACCACTATTCAGTAGTGAATCTTGTAAATACTTCCTGCCCGGAATCTCCAGATGACAGTGAGAATGGCTCGACCCTGTTTAACACAGTGTACACGAAAGCAAAACCACTCATCGGGCTGTAACACATTAGGACCGGTTTTATCACCATAGACTCCACCCCACATCCCACACTCTGGTTACCAAGGTGATGCTGGGCAAAGATCGACAGCTGTAATACTACATTAGAGAAATAAAGTAGCAACAATGTATGGAAAAAATGAATCTGTACTGGCTAATAAGTAACCATATCCTAACTCCTGTGTGTGGTTTTAAAGATGTGACACTGTTTTCGAGGACGCTGCAATATAACGTCCTCTTGAGAAGACTTCAGAATGATCTGTCAGTCTTCCTGGTCTCGTGATGTGGAAGCATGTTCCCACTTGTGGCAGGCTCATCTCCTCAGCTATGCTGAGGATATCCAAAACTCCACAGGCTGAAATGCAACCAGTTAGGATACTTTACTCTCTGCTTCTCTCGAACTGATCAACTCGGGAACTTGAGCCAGTGCCTCTCTCCTCCATTATGCGTACCCAGGCCTAGGTTAGTTTGATCTAACATGGACAGGCTCAGTCCAGAACAGAACCAGTCTCTCTCACATTTACGATGCACCTACATCTGTCACGCCTTTGGAGCACCTATGGAAATGAATTAACAGGCGAAGTTTCGGGCCAAGACCCTTCATCAACTCCTGTTGAGCACACTCTGCCCAAAACATCAACGGCTTATTCATTTTCACAGATGCTGCCTGACCTGCTGAGTTCCTCCAACGTGTTGTGTGTGTTGTTCTGGATTTCCAGCATCTCTTGTGTTTGTAATACCATTCCCTTAGCTCAGATTACTTTGGGAAGGTGAGCAGTACAGTCAACACTTTAATGGTTCCTGGTCTTAAATATTCTACATGGTAGTATTTCTGATTTTGTGAAAAGCTGCCAAAGGCAATCTCAGAGCAAATCATCAAAATATCTCCTGCAGCATCTGCGGTTTGCAATCTTGTGATCTTTAAGTGTAAACAACATTAGCAGAAGAAGTCCAGTAAATCAGAAGGGCAAAAGGCCTCTGAAGTTGGTTTATTTTGATCAATCTCGAGTACACTGCTCGGTTGCGGTACCTCAGGGAAGTACGTTCACTGACACCCATCCTGGCACTTGTGAACCAGAGCAGCAGAAGTCACTCAAGTTCCATCCACAAGCCACCAGAGTTGGACATTTTTTTTTCCAAATGCGACATATAAATAGTAGCCATGATTGCCTGTTACAATGATTTACACAGTCTTTAACAATTCCGCATTGAAGATTGTTACGTACCCCGTAACTGGGTTGCCAAACCAGCAGAAATGGATCACTCAGTTGGAGTCTGGATTACTAGAACTAAGAAAGTTTTATTAAAGAAACAAGCAACACAGTAATCGAAAGGATAATAAATGCAACAGTTCAGCAATGATAAACACACATGTGCACAGAATTAAGATAACAGAATCAATCAAGCTCTATCGTTGTCTAGGGGTAAATGACCAATTTCAAAGTGACACAAAGTTCAGTCCAATTTAGTAGTTCAGTTCGCAGTAATCGTTGCCATGGTGATGGACAACGTGGGGGGAGGGAGAGAGAGAGCGAGAACGACTGATCATTCAGAACGGCACCACTCACAGACCGGCGATATTGCTCACAAGCAGCTTTCGGTCGGGTCAATTGTGATGTCACCTGAGGTCACCGACTGTGACCCCTCCTCCAGATGCGGTCGATCCTCTGCAGTGAACTCGGCACCCAAGCGAGGGTGGACACACACCAGATTCCTGCTGATCGTACCTTTCCACCCTGTGCGTTTAAGGTGCGGTACTTCCCACCGACTCGTGAGAGGCGCACCGCTTCCAAGGTCTCGTTACCTAGGGTGTCGTGTGTCCCTGCCTTAGTGAACCTGTCCCTTTTTATCCCCCTGCCGGGGTATCGCCTGTCCATCACTTCAAACAGTTCAGGGTTCAAAGGGGGAGCCGCTCCAGAAAGCTCTCTCTCCCGTCCCTTATCTCCCCTTCCCCTGAGGACAGGTGGCAGACCAACTGCTGATCTCACAGGACAGCTAACATCTATGTGTATTCTCGTCACAACAGTGTGTGTTGGATCATGGTGTACAGTCTGTCTGCAGTGTGCATTGGGCCATGGCGTACGGTCTGTCTATGTTGTGTATTGGACCATGGTGTACAGTCTGGGGTGTGTTTTGGGCCATGCTGAACAGTCTGTCTACGGTGTGTATTGGGCCATAGTGTACAGTCTGTCTACTGTGTGTATTGGACCATGGCGTACAGGTTGTCTACAGTTTGTGTATTGGACCATGGCGTACAGGTTGTCTACAGTTTGTGTATTGGACCATGGCGTACAGTCTGTCTACAGTGTGAAATGGGCCATGGCGTACAGTCTATATTGGACCATGGCGTACAGTCTGTCTACAGTGTGAAATGGGCCATGGCGTACAGTCTATATTGGACCATGGTGAACAGTCTGTCTACGGTGTGTATTGGAGCATGGTGTACAGTCTGTCTACGGTGTGTATTGGACCATGGTGTACAGTCTGTCTACGGTGTGTATTGGACCATGGTGTATAGTCTGTCTACAGTGTTACGTACCCCGTAACTGGGTTGCCAAACCAGCAGAAATGGATCACTCAGTTGGAGTCTGGATTACTAGAACTAAGAAAGTTTTATTAAAGAAACAAGCAACACAGTAATCGAAAGGATAATAAATGCAACAGTTCAGCAATGATAAACACACATGTGCACAGAATTAAGATAACAGCATCAATCAAGCTCTATCGTTGTCTAGGGATAAATGACCAGTTTCAAAGTGACACAAAGTTCAGTCCAATTTAGTAGTTCAGTTCGCAGTAATCGTTGCCATGGTGATGGACAACGTGGGGGGGGGGGAGAGAACGAGAACGACTGATCATTCAGAACGGCTTCCACTCACAGACCGGCGATATTGCTCACAAGCAGCTTTCGGGCAGGTCCTTTGTGATGTCACCTGAGGTCACCGACTGTGACCCCTCCTCCAGATGCAGTCGATCCTCTGCAGTGAACCCGGCACCCAAGCGAGGGTGGACACACACCGGGTTCCTGCTGATCGTACCTTTCCACCCTGTGCGTTTATGGTCCGGTACTTCCCACCGACTCGTGAGAGACGCACCGCTTCCAGGGTCTCGTTACCTCGGGTGTCGTCGTGTGTCCTTCCTTAGCGAACCTGTCCCTTTCTATCCCCCTGCTGGGGTATCGCCTGTCCATCACTTCAAACAGTTCAGGGTTCAAAGGGGGAGCCGCTCCAGACAGCTCTCTCTCCCATCCCTTCATTACACATCTCCAGATCGCCTGTCCATCACTTCAAACAGTTCAGGGTTCAAAAGGGGAGCCGCTCCAGACAGCTCTCTCACCCGTCCCTTCATTACACATCTCCAGATGCTGCTTCATTGTTCCTTATCTCTCCCTCCCCTGAGGACAGGTGGCAGACCAACTGCTGATGCCACTGATGCTAGCCCAGGCCAGCAAACATCTTAATTTATGTGTATTCTCATCACAAGATGATCAGAAATTCTTTTCCCTGGCTTTACCAGGCAAAGGGAATTGATCATGTGTTCACACGAGGAATTCTGCAGATGCTGGAAATTCAAGCAACACACATCAAAGTTGCTGGTGAACGCAGCAGGCCAGGCAGCATCTCTAGGAAGAGGTACAGTCAACGTTTCAGGCCGAGACCCTTCGTCAGGACTAACTGAATGACCTTCTGAAAGGAGTTCACCAGCAGTTTTGATCATGTGTTATTACTTGTGGCATGTTATTGTGTGGAAAAAACAGCTGTGTTGTTTGCTTCCATTTAAGTAACTAGGTCCAAGTAATTAAGTTCTATACAAAGACATTCTAGACTGTACTGAGATAGAAGATGACTGAGTGAGGGCCTCTGTCTGTCAGAGGTGAGCATGGATGTGGTGTCCTAGCTGTCTAGATGCGCAGGCCTGGGCAGAATGATATGGAGAGCAAGCTGTTGCTCATGTAGCAAGCTGCCCCTCTCCATGCATCTGATGAACCGGAAAGGAAGGGCAGACGGCGATACAGTTTGCTACCAGCCCCGCTGCAGGAGTTGCCAGTCAGCGTTGGCTCAATCTAGGACTGCCTCAGGGACTCCAGCTCCGCATTTTTCCCTCAGGGTTCACTCCCGAAGCCTTTCCCATGAGTGTGTGTAGCTGTAAGGCAGCAGAGATTAGAAATAAGAGTTTTCCTCCCTCTAGATGATCTGTCAACCATGGGTGACGAGCCCCATCTGCCCAAAGCGACTGATTTTAAGGCACCAGTAACCCGCCTTTGCCCCTTCTGCTGTCAGTAGAAACAGTTTGGGGGCTTGGTAGCAAAGCCACACTTAAAGGTTGGAAACTGGACTTGGTGGTCAGAGGTTATCTGAGGCACACACCATTGGGGGCATTTAATAGGTAGTGGGAGCACATCTCCATTACCACCCCCAGCTATAACAGCCTTAAGGCAGTGGTCCCCAACCTCCGGGCCGCGAAGCATGCAGGGGTGCGGCGGTAGCCGGAGCGCACCCAGCACATCTTTAAGAAAAAAGCCGAAATAAGCAAGCTAATTAATTAGGTGCCGCCCAGAAGCCAGTCTTCATTAGAGGAACTGAGGTGGAGAGGGTCAATAACTTTAAATTCTTCGGCATTAAGAATCAACGTTTCTCTCTCTGGAAAGAGTCAGAGGATCTGTCCTGGGACCAGCACGTAACTGTCATTACAAGGAAAGCACGGCAGCACCTATACTTTATTAGAAGTTTGTGTAGATTCAACATGTCACCTTGATCCTGACAGCCCTGTCCTTTCAGCCTGTCTGGGCTGACGTTTAAATTGGCCAAACAATGGAACAGCTAAAGGCCCCAGCGCCCTGGAAAGAGGAGTGAACACCACATAGAGCAAGTGAAATCAGCAATCGCCTCTGATCTGGGCCGACATTTATGGCCAGGTGGCACCTAATTAATTAGCTTGTTTATTTTGTCTTTTCTTAAAGATGTGCTGGGTGCCTCCTGGCTACCGCTGTACTGCTGCATGCTTCGCGGCCCGGAGGTTGGAGAGCACTGCTAAGGAACCTGAGATTTAAGGAAGTGTTGTATAAAGTTCTATTTAATCTGGTTATAAAATATTGCTCTCTGCAGTTTGCCCTGCTTTTGCCAGTAAGAGGAATTGGGTTTCTAGATTTTGTTTTAGAACCATAGAATATTTACAACACAGAAGGAATCAATTCAACCATTTTGTCTGCAGGTTGAGAAAGAGCTGATAGAAACCTTGCCACAGAAATGAGACATCTGGCAAATAGTTACTTTGGAGCTGATCAGTTTAGTTTAAGTGAAGGAATGCTAATGATAGTGATTGAGTGAAACGATGGCCGAGCTGTGGTGCTGATAGTGTGCAGGAGGCAGGCATACATAGTGCATTGAAATTAATTTTCAGGGCAGTTTTTCAGCATTGTGTGTGTGAAAATCCTTGGGTTGTGTTGCTTAACACAAGTGACCATTTCACTGTATAAATAAATCTGAATCTAAACAGTCTTTTTGAACATTGCATACAATATCCCAGGAAGTAATTATGATTGGAGATCAATATGGCCAACTAAATGGGAATGTGGGTGGAACAAAGTGGGATAAGATTGAAAGAAAAGGATTATTGTAGGATGTTGTTGATGGTCAGTACAGACCTATTGGACTGAAGGGTTGGCTTCCATGCTGTGAAACTCTATGATGTCAAAGTCTTCATGTTGAGGTACTAAATTAGTTCTAAATCAGTTCTAAATAGAATTGTTGAGGGGTGGGAACCAAACTGAGGAGACTGGGGAAGAGGAGGTTGGCTCACAAATAGAGAAAGCTTGGAGACAGTGCGTGAGGGAGGATAGGCAGCTGATAGAGAAGGGACGCGCTCAGACCGAAGGTTTGAGATGTGTCTATTTTAACACCAAGAGTGTTGTGAACAAAGCCGATGAGCTTAGAGCATGGATCAGTACTTGGAGATATGATGTGGTGGCCATTACAGAGACTTGGATGGCTCAGGAACAAGAAGGGTTACTTCAAGTGCCGGGTTTTAGATGTTTCAGAAAGGGCAGGGAGGGAGGCAGAAGAGGTGGGGGCATGGCACTGTTGATCAGCGATAGTGTCACGGCTGCAGAAAAGGTGGACACCATGGAGGGATTGTCTATGGAGTCTCTGTGGGTGGAGGTTAGGAACAAGAAGGGGTCAATAACTTTACTGGGTGTTTTTTATAGGCCACCCAATAGTAACAGGGATATGGAGGAGCAGATAGGGAAGTAGATCCTGGAAAGGTGTAATAGTTACAGTGTTGTCATGATGGGAGATCTCAATTTCACAAATATCAATTGGCATCTTCCTAGAGCAAGGGGTTTAGATGGGGTGGAGTTTGTTAGGTATGTTCAGTAAGGTTCCTTGACACAATATGTAGATAAGCCGACAAGAGGAGAAGCTGTATTCGATTTGGTATTGGGAAATGAACCTGGTCAGGTGTCAAATCTCTCAGTGGGAGAGCATTTTGGAGATAGTGATCATAATTCTATCTCCTTTACAATAGCATTGGAGAGAGATAGGAACAGACAAGTTAGAAAAGGGTTTAATTGGAGTAAGGGGAATTATGAGGCTATCAGGCAGGAAATTGGAAGCAGATGTTCTCAAGGAAAAGTACGGAAGAAGTGTGGCAAACATTCAGGGGATATTTGTGTGGAGTTCTGCATAGGTACATTCCAATGAGACAGGGAAGTTATGGTAGGGTACAGGAACCGTAGTGTACAAAGGCTGTAATAAATCTAGTCAAGAAGAAAAGAAAAGTTTCCAAAAGGTTCAAAGAGCTAGGTAATGTTAGAGATCTAGAAGATTATAAGGCTAATAGGATGGAGCTTAAGAAGGAAATTAGGAGAGCCAAAAGGGGCCATGAGAAGGCTTTGGCGGGCAGGATTAAGGAAAACCCCAAGGCATTTTACAAGTACGTGAAGAGCAAGAGGATAAGACGTGAGAGATTAGGACCAATCAAGTGTGACAGTGGGAAAGTATGTATGGAACTGGAGGAAACAGCAGAGGCACTTAATGAATACTTCAGTATTCACTATGGAAAAGGATCTTGGTGATTACAGTGATGACTTGCAGCAGAATGAAAAGCTTGAGCATGTAGATATTAAGAAAGAGGATGTGCTGGAGCTTTTGGAAAGCATCAAGTTGGATAAGTCACCAGGACCGGACGAGATGTACCCCAGGCCTCTGTGGGAGGTGAGAGAGGAGATTGCTGAGCCTCTGGCAATGATCTTTGCATCATCAATGGGGACAGCAGAGGTTCCGGAGGATTGGAGGGTTGCGGATGTTGTTCCTTTATTCAAGAAAGGGAGTAGAGATAGCCCAGGAAATTATAGACCAGTGAGTCTTACCTCAGTAGTTGGTAAGTTGATGGAGAAGATCCTGAGAGGCAGGATTTATGAACATTTGGAGAGGCATAATATGATTAGGAATAGTCAGCATGGCTTTGTCAAGGGCAGGTCGTGCTTTACGAGCCTGATTGAATTTTTTGAGGATGTGACTTAACACATTGATGAAGGAAGAGCAGTAGATGTGGTGAATATGGACTTCAGCAAGGCATTTGACAAGGTACCCCATGCAGGGCTTATTGAGAAAGTAAGGAGGCATGGGATCCAAGGGGACCTTGCTTTGTGGATCCAGAACTGGCTTGCCCACAGAAGGCAATGAGTGGTTGTAGACGGGTCATATTCTGCATGGAGGTCGGTCACCAGTGGACTGCCTCAGGGATCTGTTCTGGGACCCTTACTCTTCATGATTTTTATAAATGACCTGGATGAAGAAGTGGAAGGATGGGTTAGTAAGTTTGCTGACGGCACAATGGTTGGAGGTGTTGTGGATAGTGTGGAGGGCTGTCAAAGGTTACAGCGGGACATTGACAGGATGCAAAACTGGGCTGAGAAGAGGCAGATGGAGTTCAACCCAGATAAGTGTGAAGTGGTTCATTTTGGTAGGTCAAATATGATGGCAGAATATAGTATTAATGGTAAGACTCTTGGCAGTGTGGAGGATCAGAGGGATCTTGGGGTCCGAGTCCATAGGACGCTCAAAGCAGCTGCACAGGTTGACTCTGTGGTTAAGAAGGCATACAGTGTATTGGCCTTCATCAATCATAGAATTGAATTTAGGAGCCGAGAGGTAATGTTGCAACTATATAGGACCCTGGTCAGACCCCACTTGGAGTATTGTGCTCAGTTCTGGTTGCCTCGCTACAGGAAGGATATGGAAGCCATAGAAAGGTTGCAGAGGAGATTTACAAGGATGTTGCCTGGATTGGGGAGCATGCCTTATGAGAATAGATTGGGTGAACTCAGCTTTTTCTCCTTGGAGTGACGGAGGATGAGAGGAGACCTGATAGAGGTGTATAATGAGAGGCATTGATCATATGGATAGTCAGAGGCTTTTTCCCAGGGCTGAAATGTTTCCACAAGTAGACACAGTTTTAAGGTGCTCGGAAGTAGGTACAGAGGAGATGTCAGGGGTAAGTTTTTTACGCAGAGAGTGGTGAGTGCGTGGAATGGGCTGCCGGCAATGGTGGTGGAGGCGGATACGATAGGGTCTTTTAAGAGACTTTTGGATAGGTGCATGGAGCTTAGAAAAATAGAGAGCTATAGGTAAGCTTAGTAATTTCTAAGGCAGGGACATGTTCGGCACAACTTTGGGCCAAAGGGCCTGTATTGTGCTGTAGGTTTTCTGTGTTTCTATATTAAGTTGTTAAAAGCTTACCTTTCATCCTTCTACCAGCAAACCTCTAGCTCTGCGCCATTTGCTCCTACCATCCTCCAGTGTTGCTACTGATTCTCCTAGCGAGCTCCCTCCCCTAGACACCTCCAGACCATATCTCCATCCCAACAAGGCCTCCAGTCCTCAGCCACACCCTCCAACCCCACACCAACGGTTACGTATTCTCTCCCTGAATCCCTCCCTAACTGTGGCCTCAGTCTTGGTTAGCACATTCTCAAACTTAACAATTTGTGACAGCCATTCTCCCCAACCCTCCCCACCAGAATTTGCACAGTGGGGTCCAAGCTGCAGACTCCCTACTAATGGTAGACACCTATGTGCATGCACTTGAACTTCTAGGCAAATTTGCCTCTCATTTCATGAACATTCCTTTTTTATAGCGTGCAGAATTCCAAGCAACATAACCATTCCATCAGCCGAAAATTCCAAGACCCTGCTTAAATGAACTTTATCTCTGGTCAACCTCCCTGATCCATCTTTCAACATGGTTTCCTGCTTTTGTCTGTATGCACCTCTCTGAGTCACTTCAGTATTTGATTTCATCCTTTATGTAATCTCCTGGAAGTAGCCTGGGGTGTTTTCACTGCATTGTACAGGCAAGACAGTGCTGTAGCAGTTAGCGTAACATTTTGCAGTCTTTAAGGCACTGCAGCACCTCTACTTTCTCGGTGCTTTGCACACGTTGACAAACTTCTATAGTTGAGTGGTGGAGAGTATTCTGAGTGGTTTGCACCATGGCCTGCTAAGGGATCACCAACAATCTTGAATGGAATAACCCACAGAATGTGGTGGATGCGGCCCAGTCACAGGTAAAGCCTTCCCCAGCACTGAGCACTATCGCAGGAAAGCAGCATCCATCATCGAGGACCCCCCCCCCCCAGCATCCAGACAATACTCTCTTCTGACAGCTACCATCAGGAAGGAGGTACAAGAGCCTCAAGTCCTGCACTACCATATTCAGGAACAGTTATTACCTCTCAGCTATCAGGCTCCTGACCAGAGCGGAATCACCCCAACGCAGAACCGATTCCATAACCTAACGACTCACTTTTAAGGACTTCACTACTGGTGTTCTCGATATTTATTGCTTATTATTATTATTTGTATTTGCTCAGTTTGTTGTCTTTTGCACATTGCTTGTTTGTTCATCTTTGTCATGGCTTTTCATTAATTCTATTGTATTTCGTTGTGAATACTGTGAATTCACCATGGAAGACACTAGCAGTGTGCCAGAGGTCCGTGAGTGTCAGGGAGCAGGAGTGAATGCCATTGCTATTACAAAGGAAGAAGTTCTAGGCAAACTGAAAGATCTTAAGGTGGATAAATCACCTGACCAAGTGGACTACAATCTAAAATCCTGAGAGAGGTTGCCAAAGAGATAACAGGTGCATTGGACATGATCTTTCAAGAATCACTTTATTCTGGCATGGTCCTGGAGAACTGGAAAACTACAAATGTCACTCCACTCTTTAAGGGAGGGAAGCAAAAGGTTTTTGATTAGCCAGGGCATCGAAGGGTATGAGGAGAAGGCAGGGGAGTGGGGATGACTGGAAGAATTGGATCAGCCCGTGATTGAATGGTGGAGCAGACTCAATGGGCTGAATGGCCTGCTTCTGCTCCTATATCTTATGGTCTTATGGGTCTTAAAACAAAGGAAGTTATGGGCCAGTTAGCCTATGGTCGGGAAAGTGTTGGAGTCTATTATTAAGGATGATGTTTTGGGGTACTTGGGGACTAATGATAAAATAAGTCAAAGTCATCGTGGTTTGTGTAAAGGGAAATCTTGCCTGACCCGATCTGTTAGAGCTCTTCGAGGAAATACAAGCAGGATGGACAAAGAACAGGCAGTGGATGTCATTCACTTGGACTTTCTGAGGCATTTGTTAAGGTGCCACACATGAAACTGCTTAACAATATAAATTCCATGGCGTTACAGGAAAGATCTGGCATGGATAGAGGAATAGCTGACAGGCAGGAGGCAGCAAGTGGGAATGAAAGGGGACCTTTTCTGGGTGGCTACCAGTGACTAGTGGTGTTCCTCCAGGGTCAATATTGGGACCGCTACTTTTCATATTGTTTGTCGATGATTCAGATAATGGAATTGATGGCTTTGTGGCAGATGATACAAAGATAGGTGGAGGGGTAGATAGTGCTGAGGAAACAATGCAATTGCAGCAGGACTTAGACAAATTGGCAAAATGGGCAAAAAAGGTGGCAGGTGGGATACAGTGTGGGGAAATGTATGATAATGCATTTTGGTAAAAGGAACAATAGTGCGGACTATTATCTAAAAGGGGAGAAGATTCAAACATCAGAGGTGTAAGGGGACTTAGGAGTTGCTGCTATTCTCTTAAAATTCCTAGCCTTTTAGTCAACTGAACCTTCCCAACCACCACCTCGCCACCACCCACTCCCTCCTCCATTTAAACAGGCAATTTGTGATTTGAGGAGTGCATTGTTAGGGCTCAGGAGCTAGGAACAATGATGTGATTATAAAATACTGAGCAGCTTAGTTTTAGGATTCTGAAGGGCAGGGAAGGGAAAGAGGGCGATTTTTATGAGTAGGAGAAGCAACTGCTGGCACATTAAGGTCACCTCCTCCTTTAGACTTTGAGCTTTGTAGGTTGGGCATCAACTACAGAGTCAGAAGACAACCTTCTGAGGGAGCACTGCACCTTATATAACCCGGTGATATTTACTGAAGGTGTCACGCTAACGTGTCCTCAGGTGAATGTGACTAATCCGGTGG
The DNA here is from genome assembly GCF_030028105.1 of Mobula birostris. Classification (NCBI taxonomy): domain Eukaryota; kingdom Metazoa; phylum Chordata; class Chondrichthyes; order Myliobatiformes; family Myliobatidae; genus Mobula; species Mobula birostris. The sequence goes on along the minus strand of NC_092395.1, from coordinate 46,249,323 downwards.
CACTATTTTAAAGCAGATGCATTGTCCCAGTGGTTAAGTAGGGGTGCCAGCCTGGGGTCTGTGGACCCCTTGTTTAATGGTATAAATAAGGTTAGGAACTTCTGCTCAAAGGCAAAGTCACTTCACAAATTAAAAAGCAAATAATCTAATGGTTTATCATTTGTCCTTTGAGGAAACTTGCTGCTGCAGTTCTACACAGATCCTCCCCAGATGACCAAGCCCAATTTCTGTACATGCGAACAAGCTTCAGGGATGGGTTGCCAGCTGCAAGGCTGTAGACGTCCTCTGGGAACTTGGTTTGCATCACTACCATTGCATGTCACGTGGAAACCCGAATGTTTGAGTTCAACTACACTTTGCCCTTGATTAGCTTACGTTTAAATCTAAATATATAGTCAGTTGGCTGAATATCTGATTTGTAAGCTGTTTGGGTTAGTAGTGAATAAACCTCATTGTTGGCAAGGGTTTCTCTCAGTTGTTCTCTAAGTTCAGCAGTTGGTGAGTGTGATGAGGAGGTGTTTCTATGGAAATGAATCCACCAAGTTCACAGATTTGTTGGGTAGCGATTGTGGCGGGACGCCAGGCTGATTTGACTTTTAGCACAAAGGACTGATTCGCTTCACACCACCACCTTCCCCAGCATGGAGCAGGTGAGCAAGGAGATTATCTGCAACTAGCTCATGACCTGAGTTCATTTTGGACAGATGCAGGCAAGGAGCAGATTTAACTTAGAGGGAGCAGAAGTCCATAGTGCATTGACACTGCCCTTAAGAAACTGGGTTTAATTCAGCCCAGAGGGAGAGGATGAAAGTCCCCTTTTTCCATCAGCCTTCAAACCTTCAGTGAAGCCACTGCTCAACTTCCTGTCCTGGGTGACTGCATGCCCAGGGACTGGGACGTCAAAGCTGCCACAACAGAAAACTTTCCATTCTCTCACATTTCTTTCAGGTACTCGGAGACCACAGAGTAGCTTGTGGGCAAAAATGAAAGCTTTTTGGTTGTGAGAGGAACTACATCTCAGAGGTGTTCAATGTCGTCAGACTTTCCATGGCCCTTCAGATCTGTGTAATCAAACACTGAGAGGCGCTGACTCCATGAAGGCAGTGCTATCAGAAGTAAAGGACTTGAGTTCTGTGGTGAACTCCAGGCTTGGCCAACAGAGAAGAATGGCCTATATATCACCTGGTTCTCAGGTCATCCCTGACTACTTCACAAAATGCTGGAGAAACTCAGCAGGCCAGGCAGCATCTATGGTAAAGGGGACAGTCAATGTTTCGGAAGATCTTGGCCCTAAACGTCGACGGTCCTCTGTTCCATAGATGCTGCCTGGCCTGCTGAATCCCTCCAGCATTTTGTGTCTGTTGCTCAGATTTCCAGCATCTGCAGATTTCCTCTTGTTCCTGACTCCTTTACACTTCTTTAGATCATGTGGAAGAAACACAAACAAGAGAAGATCTGCAGATGTAGGAAACCCAGAGCAACACACACAAAATGCTGGAGGAACTCAGGAGGTCAGGCAGCAACTATGGAAATGAATAAACAGTCGACGTTTTGGGCCAAGACCCTTCGTCAGGACTAGAAAAGAAAGGGGAAGACACCAGAATAAAAAGATGGTGGGGTGGGGGAGGGAAGAAGGATAGTTAGAAAGTGATAGGGTGGTTTCCCACCATGTGGGTGGGGAAGGTAAAGGGCTAGTGAAGAAGCAATCTCTGATAGGAGTGACGAAAGGGAAGGAGTAGGGGCACTGGGGAGGTGATAGACATGTGAGGAGAGGCAAGAGGCTGGTGTGGAGAATAGATGAAGGCGGGGAGGAGGAGGAGGGAATTTTTACCGGAAGGAGAAATCGATATTTATGACATCAGGTTGGAGGCCACCCAGATGGAATATAAAGTGTTGCTCCTCCACCCTGAGGATAGCCTCATTGTAGCACAAGATGAGGAATGGACCAACGTGTTAGAATGGGAATCGGAATTTAAATGTTTGGATACCGGGAAGTTCCGCTTTTGATGGATGCACCGAAGGTGTGCAATGAAGCCGTCCCTCAATTTACACCAGGTCTCACCAATGCAGAGCAGGTCGCATCTGGAGCACCGGACACAATAGACAACCCCAACAGATTCACAGGTGAAGTGTTGCCTCACCTGGGAGGACTGTTTGGGCCCTGAATTGGGTTGAGGGAGGAGGTGAATGGGCACGGGTTAGCACTTTGGCTGTTTGCAGGGGTGAGATTAGTGGGGGGGGGAGGGATGAATGGATAAGGGAATCACGGAGGGAGCATAAAGATATGTTTGGTAGTAGGATCCCTTTAGAGATAAAGTTGAAAGTAAATTTATTTACAAAGTACATATATGACATCATATGATTCATTTTCCTATAAATCCATAGGATATTAACTATAACAGATTTGAGTGAAAGATCAACCAGAGTGCAGAAGACAACAAAGGGTGCAAATGCAAATATAAATAAATAGCAACAAATAACAAAAACGTGAGATGAAGAGTCCTTAAAGTGGGATCATTGGTTGTGGGAATGTCTCAATGGATAGACAAATGAGTATAGTTATCCCCATTTGTTCAAGAGCCTGATAGTTGAGGGGTGGTAACTATTCTTGAACGGTTGGTGTGAGTCCTGAGGCTCTTGTACCTTCTATCTGATGACAGCCGCAAGAAAAGAGCAGGCCTGGGTGGTGGGGATCTCTGATGATGGATGCTGCTTTCCTACGACAGCGTTTCAGGTAGATGTGCTCAATGGTTGGGAGGACTTTACCCGTAACGTACTGGGCCAAATCCACTACCTTTGGTAGGATTTTCCATTTAGCGGCATTGGTATTGTTGTACCAGGCCATCATGCAGCCAGTCAATACACTCTCCACTACACGTCTGTAGAAGCTTGTCAAAGTTTTAGATGTCGTGCTGAATCCCCGCAGACTCTTGGGGAAGTAGAGGTGCTGCCGAGCTTTCTTTACCATTGCACTGGTGTGCTGGGTCCAGGACAGGTCGTCTGAAATAGTAACAGGCAGGAATGTAAGCACAAGTTGCAGAGAATGATGTGTTCTGGAAGAAACAGTTCAATGACTATTATGTACTTTAATTTGAAGTGCTGTTTGAGCAGTACAAGGTAATTAAATCTTAAATTAGTTTGTGGGGTTCGACTGTTGGAGTGGACCTCGGATGACTTCCCTGTTCTACTGTAAAGAGCAGAAAAGTGAAGTCTGATTTTTCAAAGGTTTCAAAGGTACATTTATTGTTGGAAAAATGTATACAATATACATCCTGAATTTTTTTTCTTTGCAACCATCCATAAAAACAGAGTGCCCCAAAGAATGAATGACATTTAAATGTTAGAACCCCAAAGTCCCCCCCCAGCTCCCCCCTCCCCCATGTAGGCGGCAGCAAGCAACAATCCCCCCATCTCCCCACCAGCAAAAAAAAGGAACCGGACCCGACTCCAAGCACTCAAGCACGAGCAAAGCAACTGTAAAGACACAGACTTGCAGTTACCCCTAAGGCTTCGTGTTTCACCCGATGTTCGACATACTACAGGCTCTCTCTCCCCCTAATAAGGGAGAAGGAAGTGTCTCTGTTTTCACAGCGAGTGTGGAGACATAACAAACAACTCTCTAGTTTACGATGTTAAAAGTCTGCCACGTTGCTTTTTTTTTTCCAGCTCTGTGTCCAAAGATCACTAATCTCTGGGCACACAGCCATAGATATTCCCACTCGCCTGACAACACACAGGTCACCTGCCCTGACACCAACCTCGATCCTCCCGTCTCCAGAGCCCCAAGATCCTAGGCTTCCAAATCCGAGCCGGACTCTTTGGCCGAGCCCTTGGCATGCCGAATAACAGCCAAGAGAACGGGTCCCATTCCCGCAAAGAACCAAAGTCAGCATGTGACTCATTGTCAGGGTCTTCAAAAGAACCCTGAAAGAGAAAAATAAAGATATTAAAGATGGAAGTAGAGCTGTTTCTGAAGATGCAAGCAAAAGAGTCGCCATTTAGTGCCATCATCACTCTGCTCCATCTCCTGGATGTAATGGCTCATCTGAAAGATGTGTGCCAACCCCTGCTGACCAAAGAATGGACAGGCAAAATATATTACTTAGCATTTGTTGGCTATGTAAGAAATCCTCAGCTGAAGAAGTACAAAATGTTGTTGGCTGAATGGATTTTTGAAAAACCTTTCATTTACAGTTTGGAAATTTACCTTATTTGTATTGCTAAAATACAAACTAGATTACCAGATGTTCATAGACTGCATCTTAATACCTGCTCCAACCCAATAAAACAAGCTTCATTGTCCTTCTCTCCCCTTGTCCTTGAATTGATAGTGGGAGACCATTTGACCATGTGTGCAAGGTGCTGTCACTGCAGTAACAGTGCCTGCAGCTTTAAGACTTTTTAGGTTCAGTGCTGAGGCTGATTAGTTACCAACCTTTTCAACTTTTGGAAATTACAATCACTTCTTATTGTCATTTTCTCAAATCATTGATAACATTGGTTTAAATAAGTAAGGAGTAAGGCCAGAATTAGAATTGCTGTTGATATAATCCTGATATCAAAATATGTAAACTCTGATTTTAACCATCAGGATGGAGCCTTGGCAGTGGTGTTGGGTATTAACAGACAGTAATATCCTACTTGCTATTTCATACTGACACTACAGCATGTTAATTAAAGACTTCCTAAAGCACAACGTTTAAGTTGATTAGCCCAGGGCAGCTAAGAGCCCTATTTGAATGTCTAAATCACCAATCTGATGATACCATTCAGAACCTGATTCTATTTTTACATCATTGTTGAGTGTCTCTAGCCAGGATCAGTGAGTGCCAAGGACCAGCAGTGAGACAAGGAGATTAGTGATTTCATTTTTAAGGTTTCTTTGTAGCCGGGAGAAGCAAGCCTCAATACCCCTGCACTGTCAGGACTTACCCTCACCGTGACTCCCAGCCATCCTGCAGACTTATATGCCTCTGTGTCATTTCTGCTGGATTCATCTGAGATTTGGCTTGGAATCTGGGGCTCAGCAGATAAAGTTGACAGGCTGGGGCAGGCCTGTGTTTGCAACGCCATCACTACAGTTTAAAATGAAAGCTGAGCTCTTTGGAGCATATGGGGAAAAAAAGCATTTCAGTGCCATAAAGTCACAGAATTTTACAGGACAGAAAGGGGGATTTTGGCCCAACACGTACATGGCAACCAAGTTACCTGAATGAGCTAGTTGCTGCATTTGGTTCAATATCCTTCTAAATCTTCTCTCTTTTAATTAGAACAATATCGATTCCTCTCTATTTCTGTACTTCAGTCAAATAATAAGCTAGATCTCTGAGTTTAAAAAAAAAAGTTAGAGAGGTTATCCCAATTATCTGACTCCCAATTCATTCCTGGTTGCGGGAAGATTTGTAGAATGTGAGGACATTCATGCGAGGGTCACTCCCAGTGCCCAGCCTCAGCTGTACAACATGCCACAATAAAAACAGAAAATGCTGGAAACACTCAGCAGACCAGTCAGCATCTATGGAGCGAGAAACAGTTAATGTTTCAGATCAAAGATGCTTTGTCAGAACTTGGACCTCAATTGTTAATTTCTGTTTCACTTTCTACACTTTGACGTTATTGTGACTGTGATTAAAGTCATCGGAGAGACACTGAAGCTGGTGATATAGAAATCTTTATTCATCACAATAGGCACTCTTGTGGAGACACTTGTGGTAAAGTCTCACATCACTTTCTTATACCCTTAAGGTCAAAGGTAACAGCAGGTGATTCAATACAATTTCAATAGTTACAATGGCATTGTTTCCTTCGGTATCTTGGGTTGATAATGCTTCCTTTAAATTACATATCTACGGTGGGAGACACCTCTGAATGTTTAAACTCCTTTGTCACAAAGGTATTTAACACAAATAGTCTAAAAGCTTCTGGGGACAGAAATCCCAGACACCCTAAAAGGTACTGTTGCCAGGGCTGTCTCTGAGCACACAAAAATCTACTGGTTGCTGTTATGTTTTTTAAATCCTCAAAAGATTAAACTAATTCAAAGGGAGACACGGGAGTCTGGGAATGCAGATCTAACTTCGTGTTTACTTTAAGTGAGGTGTGCACATATCACGTGGTAGTGTGATGAAGTGTGCAATTCACGTTTTTATACATATAACCTGTAACGAATTAATGAAATGAACAAGAATGCTTAATGAAACAATATATATACATTACGCAAATATTATTGAAATATTAAATACACAACACTCCTCCCTGCTTTGTTCTAAACTCCACCTCAATAGAGAATGCATCTCAACTGTATACTCAGTGTATTCTTTAGTATAACTACTGTACAGACATCCACAGCATAGTGAATTTTAAATTGTCTCATTCAGGCCTAAAGACTTTAATTGCTGTGGAGGATTTCTTATACTTCTGGAATAACATATTTCCTGACAAGGGGGATCACTTTGCTTGGTAGATGACAATTGCAGCTGTGAAAACAATCTCAGGTTCTGGGTCCTCCTCCGTGGTGGGTGTAGGCGTTGACTCTGACTGAGACTGCAGGAAGTGGTTCTTACAGTGGAAACCACCTTTCTTCTTCTTCCTTTTTCTTCTTTTAGTTTGTGCATCTTGATCCTGTGGAAGTTGATTTAGTTCACTGGACTATTCTCTTATTAATTCTCCTGTTGCTCCCTTTATGATCTGATCTCTCCTCTTGGTTTCCTCATCCACAACATCGTCTGATGAATCCTCTCTTTTCATATCTCCGTTGACTCCTTTTTGACTTTCCATTCATTCAGCTGGGCTTTGGTTATTGCATCTACTTTTACAAGCAGCTTTTTGTCTCCCACTTGAAGTTCATGCAATAACCTTAATGCACACAGAGTGGATTCTGGTTGTTTATACTCACAAAAGCCAGATGCTTGCAACTTTCCTGAAGATCCTTGAACTCTCTTCCAACTTAAAACCAAGCCACATTTTGCAGTAACTGCCTGATTAACACATCAGGAACTTTCTCAGGTATGTTGCGTACAAAACCCTGTTGTAGTCAGACCGGTGCTTTCGTCACTTTCACGCTTCGTCTGAGCAGCGTGGTCCTTCCTTCCATCCAGAAGCACAGGGGTTGGCACCAACACCTGTTTGTCCACTGTTGGGCAACACCGCATGGTGTTCGGCATGGAGATGGTTGTGGTATCATCCAGTACCTTTCTAAATTTGCATTCATATGGCTTCATTGCAGGGGATGTGGCATGTAAATTATGGATGGATCTTCAGTCAAGTTGCAGTTGCCTCAGCCACTCATGTCCCACAACACTGGTCCTTCTGTTTTTATCACATACGAGCTCAATGTTGCTTGTTGATCATTGTATTTCATAGTTACAAACATCATTCCCACAGGAGTTATCTTTCCTTTAGATAAGTTATTATTTGGATATCTGCAGGCTTCAGTTTAACCTCTCTCAACCTCATTTTGTGGAATGGTTGAAAAAGCTACTAATTTAATTAATTTTGCATTCACTTCTAATGTGAGCTATATTATGTATCTATTGCTAGTTTTTACTTTGTAAATTTCAAGGCTACCCAGTCCTGTGCCATTCTCATCAGACTTTGCATCAGTAGGATACAGATTAGTGCTTCTTGAAACTAGAACTTGACTTTTTATCTTTTTCTCTTCCCTATGCAGTCCATTTATTTCTATCTGCCTGGCATGTGGATCAGTACTTGGTGTTATGATGTTGTGGCAGGACAGAGACTTGGATGGCTCAGGGGCAGGAATGGTTACTTCAAGTACCAGGCTTCAGATGTTGCAGAAAGGACAGGGAGGGAGGCAAAAGAGGTGGGGGCGTGGCAATGTCGATCAGAGATAGTGTAACAGCTGCAGAAAAGGAGGAAGACATGGAGTGGTTGTCTACAGAGTCTCTGTGGGTGGAAGTTAGTAACAGGAAGGGGTCAATAACTCTACTGGTGTTTTTTTTATAGACCACCCAATAGTAACAAGGACATCGAGGAGCAGATAGGGAGTCAGATTCTGTTAAGATGTAATAATAACAGGGTTGTCGTAGTGGGAGATTTTAATTTCCCAGATATTGATTGGCATGTCCCTAGAGCGAGGGGTTTAGATGGGGTGGAGTTTGTTAGGTGTGTTCAAGGTTTCTTGACACAATATGTAAATAAGCCTACAAGAGGAGAGGTTGTACTTGATCTGGTATTGGGAAATGAACCTGGTCTCTCAGTGGGAGAGCATTTTGGAGATAGTGATCACAATTCTATCTCCTTTACCATAGCATTGGAGAGGGATAGGAACAGAAAAGTTAGGAAAGCATTTAATTGGAGTAAGGGGTAATATGACACTATTTGGCAGGAACTTGAAAGCATAAATTGGGAACAGATGTTCTCAGGGAAATGTACGGAAGAAATGTGGCAAATGTTCAGGGGATATTTGCGTGGGGTTCTGCATAGGTACGTTCCAATGAGACAGGGAAAGGATGGTAAGGTACAGGAACCGTGGTGTACAAAGGCTGTTGAAAATCTAGTCAAGAGGAAAAGGAGAGCTTACGAAAGGTTCAAAAAACTAGGTAAGGATAGAGATCTAAAAGATTATAAGGCTGGCAGGAAGGAGCTTAAGAAAGAAATTAGGAGAGCCAGAAGGGGCCATGAGAAGGCCTTGGCAGACAGGATTAAGGAAAACCCCAAGGCATTCTACAAGTATGTGAAGAGCAAGAGGATAAGACATGAGAGAATAGGAACAATCAAGTATGACAGTGGAAAAGTGTGTATGGAATCGGAGGTAGCAGAGGTACTTAATGAGTATTTTGCTTCAGTATTCACAATGGAAAAGGATCTTGGCAATTGTAGGAATGACTTACAGCGGACTGAAAAGCTTGAGCATGTAGGTATTAAGAAAGAGGATGTGCTGGAGCTTTTGGAAAGCATCAAGTTGGATAAGTTGCCGGGACCAGACAAGATGTACCCCAAGCTACTGTGGGAGGCAAGGGAGGAGATTGTTGAGCCTCTGGCAATGATCTTTGCATCATCAATGGGGACAGGAGAGTTCCGGAGGATTGGAGGGTTGTGGATGTTGTTCCTTTGTTCAAGAAAGGGAGAGATAGTCCAGGAAATTATAGACCAGTGAGTCTTACCTCAGTGGTTTGTAAGTTGATGGAGAAGATCCTGAGAGGCAGGATTTGTGAATATTTGGAGAGGAATAATATGATTGGGAATAGTCAGCATGGCTTTCTCAAAGGCAGGTCGTGCCTTATGAACCTGATTGAATTTTTTGAGGATGTGACTAAACACATTGATGAAGCAAGAGCAGTAGATGTAGTGTATATGGATTTCAGCAAGGCATTTGACAAGGTACCCCATGCAAGGCTTATTGAGAAAGTAAGGAGGCATGGGATCCAAGGGGACTTTGCTTTGTGGATCCAGAACTGGCTTGCCCACAGAAGGCAAAGAGTGGTTGTAGACGGGTCATATTCTGCATGGAGGTCGGTCACCAGTGGTGTGCCTCAGCGATCTGTTCTGGGACGCCTACTGTTTGTGATTTTTATAAATGACCTGGATGAAGAAGTGGAAGGATGGGTTAGTAAATTTGCTGATGACACAATGGTTAGAGGTGTTGTGGATAGTGTGGAGGGCTGTCAGAGGTTACAGCAGGGCAATGATAGAATGCAAAACTGGGCTGAGAAGTAGCAGATGGAGTTCAACCCAGATAAGTGTGAGGTTGTTCATTTAGGTAGGTCAAGTATGATGACAGAATATAGTATTAATATTAATGGTAAGACTCTTGGCAGTGTAGAGGATCAGAGGGATCTTGGGGTCCGAGTCCACAGGACACTCAAAGCTGCTGCGCAGGTTGATTCTGTGGTTAAGAAAGCATACGATGCATTGGCCTTCATCAACCGTGGGTTTGAGTTTAAGAGCCAAGAGGTAATATTACAGCTATATAGGACCCTGGTCAGACCCCACTTGGAGTACTGTGCTCAGTTCTGGTTGCCTCACTATAGGAAGGATGTGGAAACCATAGAAAGGGTGCAGAGGAGATTTATAAGGATGTTGCCTGGATTGGGGAGCATGCCTTATGAGAATAGGTTGAGTGAACTCAGCCTTTTTTGTTTCCTTGGAACGACGGAGGATGAGAGGTGACGTGATAGAGGTGTATAAGATAATGAGAGGCATTGATCATGTGGATAGTCAGAGCCTTTTTCCCAGGGCTGAACTGGCTAGCACGAGAGGGCACAGTTTTAAAGTGCTTGGAAGTAGGTACAGAGGAGATGTCAAGGGTAAATTTTTTACACAGAGAGCGGTGAATGCGTGGAATGGGCTGCCGGCGATGGTGGTGGAGGCAAATACAATAGGGTCTATTAAGAGATTCCTGGATAGGTACATGGAGCTCAGAAAAATTGAGGGCTATGGGTAACCTTAGGTAATTTCTAAGGTAGGGACATGTTGGCATAGCTTTGTGGCCCGAATGGCCTGTATTGTGCTGTAGGTTTTCTATGTTTCTGTGTTATGCTCTTTGATTGTGTCCTACTTGGTTGCATTTTTTGCAAGTTTCACCTTTAAATCTGCACTGAGCTGGTGTACATGAGCCCCTGTCACAACGGTAACACAATTTGTTTGGCCAGGCCAGTTTCTGTTTAGATGTTGCAATTTTGTTCATGCAGACTTTTATTCCTGACTGCAACTCAACTGAGCTTCTGTGGTTTCCATTGAAACAGCAATTTCAACTGCTCTTTTAAGTGTGAGCTGTGTTTCAATTAGGAGCTATTTTTGAATGCTTTCTTGCAAGATTCCACAAACTAAACGATCTCTTAGTGTATCATTCAGCCCATTATCAAACTGACAATGTCTTCAATACAGCCGTGTAAGCTGAAATGGACTCCCCTTCTTTTTGATTCTGCTTATGAAACTTGAAGCATTCTGCAATTAACTCTGGCTTCAATTCTGAATGTTTTTGCATTACTTTGACAGCAGCAGCAAATCTCATTTCTGTTGGTTTGGTTGGAGCAGATAAACTTAAAGGCAAACTATATCCCTATAAACCCAATGCACTAGGCAAAATTGGTACGTACTTGTTTCTCATTGGCTACTTCATTTCCTTCAAATTACCATTCCAATAGCTCAGTATGCATGAGCCAATTACCTGTTGAGTAATCAACTATGTTAATCTTTCCAATGTAGGCAGCCATTTCTATTTTTTATTATCACCCAATATTTATTCTTTATGAATCCATGAATTCCTTCTGTTCCCTGACTTTTTAAATAAAAACTCGATCATGTCTTCCCTTCCAAAGAACTCATGTTGTGCTGCTTTTTGTAACTCGACCATCTCTTGCTACCTTTTTTTTTAAGTTTGAAGATTTTTGCTGCTCTTGAACAGATGTGCAGGAGGGTTTGGGGTGAGCTCCAGTTACCTCATCCCGGTCTGTCCTCTCGATCGCTGCCCACCCATTTGAGGGCAGAATAGAGTGTACAAATATTTCTCTCATAACTTGTACCTATCTTCTTGCCCTCCACAAGTCCAGCTTGTACACAATTCAACTATCTTTAGCCTGTCCTAAACTAAGCTTCACTTGCTGACCTTTGTATTCTTGTTGGCTTATGATAGCCCCTTCTCCACAGCATACCTGTCTTCTTTTCATCCATAAGCCTTGTCCTGTAACTGAGACTTTTGACCCCAAATTTGCTGTAGCCTTGGGCTGTGGCCTTTTACGTTTTGCACCTTCCTTGTGTTCCATTCTCCCTTTTCAGTAAGCATTCTATAATTCCCTTCTTTCCAGCTAAACCTCCTGTTACTCCACTCCCCCCCCCCCCCCCGCCCACCCCATGGGTTAAGCATTTGTGAAAGGAGAGATGAGGCCTGTATTCTTATGTAGTGAACCATCAAATAAGAATTATCTTATGTGATGATTCCGGCCTTTTGCGATGTCAAGATCTACAAAGTATCTACAGGAAATGAAGTACTTTACTCTGGAATAATGGAAATGTGTCAGTTTATGCACAGGAAGTTCTCACTGACAAAGATACTCTGCCTAGTTTAGGAGAGAAATATCGACCAGGGTACTGGGAAAAATGCTATTGCTCTTTTCTGAAACAGTGCCTTGCAACTTTAAAAGACATCAGGTTTCCTGTCTAATTTCTCATCTGAAAGATGGCATCCCTGACATTGTGGCAGTGCCTCGGTTCAGTACTGGTGTGCCAGTTTAGGTGATCTGCTGAATCTCTGCAGTGGGATGTTTGATTATGATTACCTCTTCATAGTCAAACAAACGTGGCAACAACTCGCACAGAGCCGACATAACGTGTGAAGCCATTTGGTGTGTAACTCTGAATCTACTCATGTCCTCATTCTGTGCTGTATGAGAGAATTAAAGACCAGGGTCAATGGCAATAATATAATGACTGAAATTTATACATCCTGTCTTAAAATTAAGTCGCCTTCAACAAAGCAAAGCGAGCAGATGGGAATGTATTAGGCAACAGTTCATTCACAAAAATTTTCCAAATTAATTCCTTTTTGGAAGCTATACCTCTTTGAACTCTTTCATTATAGTGATTTTAATGTCTTGCACTGTACTGTTTCCACAAAACAAAACATTTCACCTCATGTCAGTGATAAACCAGATTCTGACTTTGAAGATTATATTATGAGGAGTGATTGATAAGTTCATGGCCTAAGGTAGAAGGAGTCAATTTTAGAAAACCTAGCACATTTATTTTTCAACATAGTCCCCTCCTGCATTTACACACTTAGTCCAGTGGTCGTGAAGTATACAGATCCCTTCTTTGTAGAAGTGGTCCACAGCAGACGTGATTGATAAATTCGTGGCCTACAGTAGAAGGCGATGAGTTATACAGCTCTTGTTACATGCACATGCAGTTCAACTCTTTGAGTGAGAATGCAGAAAGTTTGAAGTTAATAACTCATCTCCTTCTACATTAGGACACAAACTTATCAATCACCCCTGATGTGGACCACTTCTGGAGGTCCAAGATGCCAACTTCTACAAAGAAGGGATCCGTATGCTCCACGACTGCTGGACTAAGTGTGTAAATGTAGGAAAAATAAATGTGCTAGGTTTTCTAAAATTGACTCCTTCTATCTTAGGCCACGAAGTTATCAATCACCCCTCGTAAGAGAATGCTGGAATATTGAAGCAGAAAGTGAGATTAGGAGTGGGTAGGGTAACCTAGTTGTATCGAAAATAATAGACCAGAGGTTCCCAATATCTTTGCTGAGCCCTCATCCAGATTTAACATGGCCATACTCCCTAAATGTGTAAACCTAAGTAATGCGCAGGAAGAACAGCCTCATTATCCCAGCAGAGGCAAACACAACCAATTGGCATTATCGTGTCATGTATTTGGAATGTAGTCCATTGAAAGAAGACAACTCATAGGCCAGCTCTCTTTTCCAAGTTCAAATGCCTTCTTAGTCTTACCACTGTAACCTCAATCAGTTCTGCGTTCCGGGATTGATCATGTGAATCCCTGCATTCTGAACTGCCTGAGCGTTACGCTCAGAATTTTCTGTGTAAACCTCGCCACCTCTTCAGCTTCCTTTCAGAACAACCAAATAGTTATGAAGTCCTTTGGAGTGTCTGAAAGGAACATGACATAAATAGAAAATCTGTTTGTCTGTCTGTCTTCATTACATTTTAGGACGTTTTTTAAACCCTATCTCTTCGACCAAGCATTTGATCAGCCCTCCTAACTTGTGTGATGAAGCAGCAGCCAGCTCCATCATGGGCACTCGTCGTCTCCCCAGCATTGTGGACGCCTTCAGAAGGCGATGCCTCAGAAAGGCAGCATCCATCGTTAAGGAGCCCCATCACCCAGGACATGTCCTCTTCTCATTGCTACCATCAAGGAGGACATACAGGAGCCTGAAGCCCACACTCAACATTTCAAGAACAGCTTCTCCCCCTCTGCCATCAGATTTCTAATGGACAATGAATGGATGAACATTACCTCACTGTTTTTCTCCTCTCTTTACACTACTAGTTTATTCTTTTATATGTACTTATGTAATTTACTTCTGTTTATTATTATGCATTGCAATGTGCTGCTGCCGCAAAACAACACACTTCGCAACAAAAGCCGGTGATATTAAACCTGATTCTGATTTTGATTCACCCGTGCTCCTGTGTTGTCCCTCGAGGGCTTTCGGTATTTTTGAGCAACAAACAATCTGTTGGAGGAGCTCAGCAGATTGAGCTGCGTTTGTAGCGGGTGTGGTGGTGGTGAGGGAAGTCAGCTACAGATGGGAACAGTGGAGATAGCGAACAGTTCAAAGCTCAGAAAGTAAACTTCTTCTCAAAGTACATTCCTGTCACCATATACAACTCTGAGATCCGCTTTCTTGCGGCCATACTCAGTGAATGATGGTGAGGGAGGAGGCGTAGGGGCAGGTGTAGCTCTTGTCTGCTTGCAGGGATAAGTGCCAGGATGGAAACCGTTGGGGAGGGGTGAGTGGACAAGGGAGTCACGTAGAGAGCGATCCCTTTGGAAAGCAGACCGTAGGAGGGAGGGAAAGATGTGTTTAGTGGTAGGATCCCTTTGCAGATCATAGAAGTTCTGGAGAATGGTACAGAAGCTTGTAGGATGGTAGGTAAGGACAAGGAAAGCCTTATTCCTGTTATGGTGGCGGAATGATGGATTGAGGGCAGACATGTGGGAAATGGAGGAGATGTGGTTGTGACCAGCATCGAAGGGAAGGGAAACCCAGTTCTTTAAATAAAGAAGACATCTCAGATGTTCTGGAATGGAAGTCTTCATCCTGAGAACAGATGCGGCAGAGACGGAGAAACTGAGAAAACGGACAGTGTGGGAAGAGGTATAGTTGAGATAATGGTGCAAGTCAGTGGGTTTGTAAAATGTATCAGTAGATAGCCTATTTCCAGAGATGAGACAGAGAGATCAAGAAAGAGGAGAGAAAAATCAGTGATGGACCAAATAGGTTTGGAGGACCGAGTGGAAGTTGAAGGCAAGTTAATGAAATTGCCTAGCTCAGAATGGGTGCAGGAAGCAGCACCAATGCAGTCATGAATGTAGCGTAGAAAGAATTGTAGGACATAACCAGTGAAGGTTTGGAACATGGAAGTGAAGCATAGAACCAAATAAGAGGGAGTGGAGAGCAGATGGGGGGGGGGGGTCCAGTAGGAGGAGTATGTGAGTGATAGGTAAATGCAGTGATTGAGGAAGAGAAGGGAAGATGTTGGGCTAATGTGGAGGGTTTGAAATAAAGGATGTGTGTAGAGGAACTGGATAGATCAGTGAGAGAGGGAAAGGAACAGAGGGGAAATTGGCTGAAATTGAAGAATTCGATGATCATGCCATTGGGTTGGAGACTATCCAGGTGGAATATGAAGTCCTTTTCCTCTAATTTGCATGTAGCCATCCCAACAGTGGTTTATTAATGTTGGTGACATCCGACTCATTGTAGGAATCCAAGTCTATTTGCATTTTTAATTTCTCCATCCTGGCACAACTGTTGTGATGATAATAAACCTGATTCCATTTCTGACCTTCCAACAGGGTCTTCAGATATGTCTGCTTTCCTCAGCTGTGTAGTTCTCCCCAACATAGTCAGTCATTTCCATACTTCTGTCTCACCCCATCTCCTCTCGTGCAGAACCAGCAAAGGCTTCCCCTCGTCTTCACCTTCCATTCGTCAGCCTCCACATTCAGTATTTTCTGGCAACTTTCAACATGAAGGCACCAGTAGAAATATTTCTTCCCCATCTGTCATTGAGAAGGGACTTTATCCCCTTGGGAAACACTTGGTTCACTCTTCTGGATCCACCAGTATCTTCTCCCCTTCCCCGACATCTTCTTGTGCAACTGCAAGTGATACTCCATCTGTCTTGTCATCTCCAGCCGCACTACTGGACCCTCCAGGTGAAGCAGTTTTACTTGCTTCTTGCAATTTACCAAGCTGCATTCACTTCTTGTGATGTGATCTTCCCCACATGAGGGAAATTACACAGATTGGGTAGGTGATTTGTGGAACACCTCTGTTCAGTTGCAAGTGTGAATTCTGAACTTCCACTTCTCCATCCATCCCTGCAATTTTTCATCTTTCTCTTTATCTGATTCTCCAACTTCAGTCTCCCATTCCAATAAAGCACTTTGTCCTCTTACTGGGCAAATCATTGACTTCAAGACTCAACACTGAGGTCATCAATTCCTGATAATCAGCCATTCCCATTTTAACTTTTCATATTTTCATATTTCCTTCATTTAGAGCTTTTTTCTTAAAAATTCTATTAATTATTCTGCTTCAACGCAGTTTACACTTCCTCTGGGTAAACTGACCAGATATTGAAAGGCTTAGATGGAGTAGATGTGGAGAGGATGTTTCCAATAGTGGGAGAGTCTAGGACCAGAGGGCAGAGCCTCAAAATAAAATAATGTCCATTTAGAACGGAGAAGAGGAGGAATTTCTTTAGCCAGAGGTGGTGAATCCTTGGATAATAAATCAGCTGTGATCAAACGGTGAAGCAGACTCAAATGCGCCAAATGGTCCAATTCTGCTGCTATGTCTTATGGGTCAACTTTTTATTCGTTACATTCCTTTCTGTCATGTAATCTCTCCCATTGTCCACCCTGTCACAAACCACCTTTTGTGTATAACTTTCTTCCCCTTCTCCTAACTCTACATCTTAAAATTTGCTGTATTTTAGCTTTTTCCTGTTCTAATGAATGACCAGTGGCCTTAAACACAGTTCTTTCTCTCACCACAGGTGCAGCAAGCTCTCTGGTGAACATTTCCATTATTTTCAGTTATACTTCCGATTTCTGACAGATTTTTAGCTTTTGGGCAATTTAATGAGCTTGGCAAAGTTCCAAATATACATGAAACCTTTCCTTAATTCTGTGAGTTGTGAATGTACTGCCTGAAATGACAATGAACTTGTGTTCAATAGCAGCACTGGAAGAGAACTGAATGAATCTTGGAAGGGGGATACAAAGGGGATAGAATGGAGGATTTGGATTAGTAGGATGTCTCTGTCAAAGGTGGATTGAATGGGATTCTCCTTTGCTGTATCATTGTGTGATTGTACCTGTTGAGGGTTGCCATCACTGACCACTCGTGTTGCCCTATAAACTACTACAATACAGTCGTGTGCTTTCAGATGCAGGATCAGAATCGGTTAAAATTCACTGGCATATGTCATGAAGTATGTTGTTTTGTGCCAGCAGAACATTGTAATCCATAATTTAAAAAAAACTATAAATTACAATAAGAAATACATACAGTATATATGCACAGTGGATTCCAGTTAATTTAAGACATATTGGGACCAGTATATTTTGGACCAGTTAGCCAAAGTTTCATGGAAATAGTTAAAAAGGTATAAAAAATACAAACTACCATTTAACTGAGTAACAAATTATGTATTTAAACGAAATGTAGAACAAATTAGAACACTATTACAGTACTATAAAGTTGTATATAAGTTCCTAATAGTTATCAATGGAGGAATTCATTTGGCGTACATGCCATCGTTCTTTCGATTAACTGTAAATGAAGAAAAAAAGCATAGACATCTCATGGAGTGTCTTCATACAGTACATCCTCCAAATATTCGTTTTCATTGGAACATTCAAGATGATTGTCAATACCTTCAAATCTTCATAAATTCCTAATTTGTTGAAGTAGTGAAATCATTTCATTTTCACTCCTGGCCATTTTTAAAAGCCTCTCCAAGGCTGAATGCTCAAAACTGCAGTGAGCAAAAGTGTTCTGTATTGTCTTACTACTTATTTCTCGCCAATTATCAGTGACAAAAACTACTGCTTTTTGAACACAAACACTTGTAAGTGACACTATTTAAAAACTGTTTGCTCTAAGCACGGTGTAGTGCCTAACGGCCACAAAAATGATGCGACTGACAGTGGTTAAAACCTGTTCAGGGATAACCTCCTGTGCCAATTAAGTGGCATAGTGCCCTAAATAAACGGAAGGAAATCACAGCTATTTTCTGAAGCAACACACACAAAATGCTAGAGGAACTCAGCAGATCAGGCAGCATTCATAGAAAGGAACAAACAGTCGATATTTCTTCAGGACTGGATAGGAAGGAGGAACACACCAGAATAAAAAGGTGGGAGGGAGGGGAAGGAAAATAACTAGAACGTGATAGGTGAAGCCAGGTGGGTAGGAAAGGAAGGAATCTGATACGAGAGAAGAGTGGACCATAGGAGAAAGGGAAGGAGGAGGTGCACCAGGGGTAGGTGATAGACAGGTGAGGAGAGGTAAGATGCCAGGGTGATGAATAGAAGAAGAGGGGAAGGAGAGGATTTTTATTTTACCAGAAGGAGAGATTGATATTCATGCCATCAGGTTGGAGGCGACCCAGATGGAATATAAGGTATTGCTCCCTCCACGCTGAGGGTGGCCTCATCACAGCACAAGAGAAAGCTGTGGATTGACATGTTGGAACGGGAATGGAAATTGGAATAAAAATGTTTGGCCAGTCAGAAGTTCCACTTTTGGCAGATGAAGCAGAGGTGTTTGAGCAAGTGGTCCCCCAATTTGTGACGGGTCTCACCAATGTGGAGGAGGCCACATTGGGAGCACCGGACACAATAACAACCCAAGCAGATTGACATGTGAAGTGTCGCCTCACCTGGAAGAACTGTTTGGAGCTCTGAATGGAGGTGAGGGAGGAGGTGAATGGGCAGGTGTAGCACTTTGCCTGCTTACAGGGATGAGTTCTGGGAGGGAGATTAGCAGAGAGGGATGAATGGATAAGGGAATTACGGAGGGAGTGATCCTTGTGGAAAACAGAGATTGGGAGGGGGAAGTAAAGATGTGTTTGGTGGTAGGATCCCTTTGGAGATGGTGGAAGTTGTGGAGAGTGTTGGTTGCAGAGGTTCATGGAGTGGCAGGTGAGGACAAGAGGAACTCTGTCACTGGTAAGATGGTAGGAAGATGGGGTGAGCACAGATGTCTGGGAACTGCAGGAGATGTGGGTGAGAGCTGCATCAGCGGCGGAGGAACGGAAATCTGTTCTTTGAAAAAGAAAGACATCTCTGATGTCCTGGAAAGGAAAGCCTCATCTTGGAAATAGATGCAGCAGAGACGAAGGAATTCAGAAAAAGGAATAGCATCTTTACAGGAGACGGGATGGAAGGGATATAGACAAAATGGCCATGTTAATCGATATGCTTATTAAAGATGTCGGTAGACAGTTTGTCTCCAGAGATGGAGACAGAGAGAGATCAAGAAAGGGGAGGGAGGTTTCAGAAATGGACCAAGTGAATTTACGGACAGGGTGAAAGTTGGAGAGAAAGTTGATGATACTGACGATCTCAGGAATTAACTGGAATCTACTGAATATAAAAGTAGTGCAAAAAGAGAGCAAAAAAGAAAAAAATAGTGAAGTAGAGTTCACATGGGTTCATTGTCCATTCGGAAATCTGATGGCAGAAGGGAAGAAGCTGTCCCTAAAGCACTGAGTGTGTGTCTTCAGGCTTGTGTACCTCCTGTCTGATGGTCAAATCGGAAGAGGGCATGACCTGGGTGGTGGGAGTCCTTAATGATTGACGCTGTCTTTCTGAAGCATCATTGCTTGAAGATGACCTCGATGGTGATGATGCTGGTAGCCATAATGCAGCTGCCTGAGTCTACAACCCCCTGCAGCCTTTTCCCTATCCTGTGCAGTGGCCCCTCCGTACCAGACGGTGATGCAACCAGTTCGAATGCTCTCTACGGTACATCTGTAGAAATTTGTGAGAGTCTCCTCAAACTCCTAATGAAATATGGCCACTGTCATGCCTTTGTTGTAATTACATCAAAATGTTGGGCCCAGGATAGATCTTCAGAGATGTTGACACCCAGGAACTTGAAACGGCTCACACTTTGACTATCAGATAACTCTGGAGCAGCTTTCTGAAGACCCTCCCAACTCCTTGGATACACAGAGAATTCACATTTCTAGCAAGAAGGCACCAGTGACCAATGGTGACTTTTCGCAGACAGCTGACAAAACTGCTGGACACTCTTCTTCTCAGCTGGGATCAATTGCAGGCTGTAATTTCCTGTTAAAGAACGTATTATTGCACCGACTGGACAGTCTGGAACCTCTGCGATTTTCCAGGGGATTTGGCATGGAGTACAGCTGTGGCCCTCACTGGGGGTGTGCGCTACATCCATTGCTAATGGCGGGATATGAACCACTGGTTGGCTGCATTACTCTGCGCCGAGCAAGATTGAGATTGGCGAGGACGAGAGTGGAAAAGGAGTGGGTGTTCAGTGCCGTCTGCCTGCTTTGACTGGTGTGCTGCTCGCTGTTGCCAGCGGAAACTGCAGGAGTGTTGGGTCCCACGGCATCTAGCGGCTCATGACTCGTGGCTGTAGACTCACTTTCAGTTGCGGTTTGATGTTTAACATCTCCAGTGCCGAACACACTTCACTATTTGCGCGATTGGATCGTGGCGCTCCAGCGTGGAACTGCATCTGCGGCTGTAGTCCAAAGTCGTCGACGCAGTTCTGAGCTGACTCACTGGGCAGCTGTGGCTGTGGCCATCGGCTCCTGGACTGGCTTTGCTCACCTCAGCGGCTCGTAGCTGTGGACTCACCTTTGACGACTCTGCAGTTCAACGTTTAATGTTTTGTGTGTTATTTCTTGGCTTTTTGCTAGTTGCGTGATTTCACATGTCTGATGGTCTTGTGTGTGTGTGTGACTGGGTTGGGAGGGTGTGTTCTTTAAACGGGTCCTGTGGTGTTTCCTTGTTTTGTGGCTGTCTGCAAGAAGATGAATCTCAAGATTGCAGACTGTATACATACTTTGATAATAAATGTACTTTGAACCTTGATTTCACTGAGGTTGTTAAACACTGTGTTGGTTTATTATCAAGATACATTGAAAAGCTTCTCTTGCATGCTGTTCATACAGATCAAACCATTACACAGTGCATTGCAATAGAGAGAGTTAAACAATAGTGTACAATTGAGTGTAACAGCTACAGAGAAAATGCAGGGCAGGTAAGCCATACACTGCAAGATCATAATGAGGTAAATTGTGAAGTCCAAGGGGCTGATAACAGTGGGCTAGAAGCTGCCCTTGAGCTGGGTGGTATGTGCTTTTGGGCTTTTGTATTCTCTGGCCAGTGAGGGAGAGAAGAGGGAATGTTTGGGGTGGTTTGATTCTGCTGGCTGTGCACCGTAAACTTCTGCTAAGTGTTTTATCTTGTGACCCTAAAGTAGATCAACGATTGCAAGAATGTTCTTTGTTACTACTAAACACTGTACTTTTCATTGCCTCAGTAAAGCTGCCAGCATAATCAAAGACCCCGGGGCTGCGCTGGGGAGGGATCAGGAGAGCAGAAAAAAGTTTGGCTGTCTGGTTGCACGCACACAAAACGCTGGAGGAATTCAGCAGTCAGGCAGCATCTGTGGAGAATAAAGAGTCGATGTTTTGGCCCTAGATCCTTCATCAGGACTGGGCTAAGGTTGCTTTCTGTGAAATGAAAGAAACTGAGAGGAAGTTACGATGGCTTAGAGTAGCTTGGAGAAGCCCGTTTCCAGTAGGAGAAATGTCAAAATTTAGGGGGCACAGAGTTCATGGTAAAGCTTGAACGGTTAGAGGGAGACAGTAATTCCAGTTGCTTTACAACCTGTTCCAGCTCTGTTCACCCCAGGCAAACAGCCACCGTTTGTAACAGAGCAGATGTGAGAAGGATTCTGAGGAGAGTCAACCACTATAAGGTGGCCAGGCCAGACGACATCCCAGGCTGTGTACCCAGGGAGAGCTCTCTGTCCTCTGTAAGGACATCTTCAACACTTCACTCATCCAGGCTGCTGTCCCCACACGCTTCAAAGCAACTGCCATCTTTCCTGTACCAAAGAACTCTACACATTCAGAACTAAATGACTACTGCCTGGTTGCACTGACGCCAATCATCATAAAGGGCTTTCAATGGCTGATAATGGCACATATCAGAAACTCCATTCCTGCCACATTGCACACTCACCGATGTGTTTCCCAATAGAACCGCTCTGTGACGGATGTTATAGCACCTATCATTCACCTGGTCCCGGCACACCTAGAAAGCAAGGACACTTGTGCCAGAATGTTGTTTCTGAATTTCAGTTTGACACTCAACACTCTGGTCCCACAGGCCTTGATGAATAAACCATTGTACAACTGGGAGTTGGACTTGCTAGTCAACAGACTTCGGATAGTCAGGATGCACAGTCGCTCCTCCCTCCCCATCACCCTCAACACTGGTGCCACCCCCCATCCCCCAGGGCTGTGTGCTGGGTCCACTGCTGTACACTGTGCACGGCCAAGCAGCCGAGTAATCACATTGTCAAATATGTCCTTGGTGTGACAGTGGTGGGGCTGATCACCAACAACGATGAGACAGCCTACAGAGAGGAGGTGGAAGAGCTCAAGGCTTGGTGCCAGGCAAATAACCTCTTCCTTAACATCAGCAAGATAAAGGAGATGGTTATCAACCTCAGGAGAACTTGCACCACTCACAACCCCCTTTACATTGTCAGCACAGCAGTGGAAACTGCAAACAGTTTCAAACTCCTGGGAGGGCACTTCTTGCACAGCCTGTCATGGTCCCAGAACGCATCCTACACACTCAGGAATGTGCACCAACGCCTCTGCTTTCAGAGGAGGCAGATCAAAGCTCACATCCTTCTACAGATTAACACTAGCGAGCATCCTAGCACGCTGCGTCGCTGCATGGTACGGAAAAGGCACTGGAGTGGAGGGGAAGGCTAGTGAACAGGTAGCCAAAACTGCCCAGTGCATCAGCCCCACTAGCCTAAGTGCCATCAAGGACATCTACCCAGAAAGGCGTCAGAAAAGGACCAGAAACATCATGAAGGATCCCTCCCCACCCTGCTCATGGACTCTGTGTCCCTCTCCCATCAGCGAGGAGGCTACGTAGCATCCACATCAAGACGACCAGACTCAAAAACAGTTGCTCTCCCCAAGCAGGAAGGCTGATCAACAGCTCCACCCCACACCCCCACACCACTAGTTTATCACTTCCTGTCGGTCACCTAATGTAGACAGCCCTGTGCCTAGTGTCATGGGCATATACTCAGTCTATGTATGTAAGCTGCCTTACGCGTGTAACTTTATTGACTGTGTCTCTTTATTACCACGTTCTTTATCTTACCAGGTTTTTCGGTGCTGCAACAGATCTGGAGTAGCAATTACTTTGTTCCCTTTACACTTGTGTACTGGAAACGATCTTGAATTACCATCACAATCTAACTGGGTAACTAGTTAGTTATTAATGGAACGACAGGGTTGAAGGGTCAGGTGTGGGGGAGGTATGCAGTGTAACTGAGAACAAATGTTCCACTAACTCCAGCAGCAGGCCAGTAGACTGCTTCAAGTGGGTTAAAGTCCCAAATTCCTGCAATGTCTTTCCTCTTTAAGGTATGCATGTAAATTTGGAGGGTGCTATCTCAGTGCTGGTACCTGCCAGACATTGCCCAGTATTGAATTGAATTTTGTCACAGCTGTGATTATATCAAGGTCAGTTGAAGTTCGCAGATTTGGAAGGATTTGAAATAGCATTCTCTGTGAATCACAGCACTCCACGCACACCTTGATAGTTATCTGTACTGTGATAAGGATCTCAACCTTTTGCTTTATCTGGGGTTGTTTTTATGAACCTGGGCTCTTTGGAACAGGTGCAGTGCTGCAACATAGCAAAGGCTTGCCATTGACGCTGCAGCCAAGGCCCAATCAGTGCATCTCATTAGGAAGGTTTAGTTCTTAATATAGAGTTCTGAGGGGTTGCCACCCTTCACGTAGAAATATTAAACTGAGGCCTTGTCTGCTTCCTTGGGTTATGTGAAAGATCCCAAAATTTAGAAAAGTAGGGAAATTCCTGATGACCAGGCAGAAGTTATTTAGGAAAAGGAAACCTGTCTTCTTGTTACCAGTTTGCTGTTTGTGAGAGCTGCTTCTGGGCAGAGAAGCTGATGCCTTCACAAGTTTATTCCACAGTTTATGTTAACAGAACTGTGACAGATGCTGGAAATCTGGAGAAACACACCCAAAATGCTGAAGGAACTGAACAGGTCCAATAGCGTCTATAGCAGGAAATACACAGCTGGTATTCTGGGCTTCATCAGCATGAGAAAGAACAAGGCCAGAAGCTGGAATAAAATGATGGGGGAGGGAATGTCAGGTGATAGGTGAATCCAGGTGAGAGGGCAAAGTTTGTAAGTGTGGTGTCTTGGTAGTTTCCAACCTGCCACCTTCAACATTTATTTCTCTAACTTCTGGTAACCTCTTTGCTTTCCCTTAACTCTCTGGCCCTTTCCCCTCCCCCACCATCAAAGCCTGCCCATCATCCTACTAATTCCCACCTCTTTCCATGGTCTACTGCCCTCTCATATCAGATCCCATCTTTTTCAGCCCTTTGCCTCTTCCACCTAACACCTCCCAGCTTCTCCCATCATTCCCTCTTCCCTCAGCTACCACCTATCTACACCTTCACCTGCCAGTTCAAGCTGCTTTCCCCTTCACCACTCTTTCAATCTGCCTTCAGTCCTTTTTCACTCCAGTCTATGCCTGAGATTTCAACTGTTCATTTCCCTCCATTGATGCTGCCTGACCTGCTGAGTTCCTCCAACATTTTGTGTGTGTTGTGTAAATGCATTCATGTTCTATTAAACACTTGATTAATGTTTATACCGTTGCAAATGACTGTAATTATGCTGCTAAATCTATTTCTACTTTGTTTCCCTTCCAGACTTTTGTCCATGAAGATGGCCAATGGAGTAGATGGCCCTATAGGTATCCCATTCCCAGATCACAGCAGTGAGATTCTCAGTAGTCTTAATGAGCAGAGGAACTATGGTTATCTCTGTGACGTTATTATCATAGTGGATGGTCAGGAATTTCGGACCCATCGATCTGTCCTGGCAGCCTGCAGTCAATACTTCAAGAAGCTCTTCACACTGGGGGCCATTGTGGACCAACAGAATGTTTACGAAATAGACTTTGTCTCGGCAGAAGCGCTGTCTGCACTCTTGGAATTTGCATACACGGCAACCCTGACTATAAGCACTTCGAATGTAAATGAGATTTTAAATGCGGCAAGACTACTGGAGATCCAATGTGTGAGCAACGTTTGCCATGATCTCCTTGTGTCGAATGCCCTGACCAATAAGGAGATGGCAGATTACGTAGATCAAATTGATCAGAAAAACCTCCTACGAGCAAAAGAATATCTAGAGTACTTCCAATGCAGCCCGGCAAATGGACATGTCGACAGCCAGTGGACAGGTCCTGAGATAAAAGACCTTCCAAGAGTGCACTTTAAAAATGGAGTTAGCGAGGAGCTGGCACCGAAGGCAGAGGGGGCTTATGCAGAAATGATGGAAGGTGAGCAGCCAACAGAAACAGTGGAGAAGCCCCTGGTGTGGCTCAAGAGAGAAGATGTAACCGGCCCTTCCTTTTCCCCTTCACAAAACGGGGACTACAGTGACTTCCGCCTTCCTGAGGAAGAAGGACTTCTGGAACACCAACCTATGCATCCGAACTTCACCCCAGGTGAAGAGGTAAAACCAGAGATGACCAAGGAAGACGATGATACCCTTTCCTCTCGAGCCTTCCTCGAACAGATCATCAACTCAGTCGATGAGACGTACGACACCAAGAACTTGGCAAAAGAAGAGAATGATCTCGAATCATACTTGAATTTTTTCAACCCTTCCCTTGAGGTTGAAGGCTACTCCTCCTGGTCTAAAAAAGGCGAGAAAAAAGTGAGAGCAAAGGCATTCCAGAAGTGTCCAATCTGCGAGAAGGTGATCCAGGGAGCTGGAAAACTGCCACGTCACATCCGGACTCACACGGGAGAGAAACCCTACGAGTGTAACATTTGCAGTGTCCGCTTTACAAGGTAAATCATAGTGTTGTTTTAAATACTGGGATTTTAACTTGGTTTTGTTTCCTTTTTTTTTCATTTCCTCTTTTCGATAATTCAAAGCAGAAACCTGGTGAGATTTAACCTTTCACTAAACCAAACATCAATATCATTTCCAAAATTTTGTTCAGTACATAAAGGGTAGCTGGCCCCTGGGTCAGCTCAGTAAGGGTCTAAGAAACAGAAGCCCTTACTGCTTCCGCTACCATTCAGCTGCACAGCAACAAAGGGTATGTGTGTGGGGGCATTTCAGTTACTGCATGGCCATGCACCCACAAAACCTACTGCCACCCACTCTGTTTAATATCCTCAGCAAACTTGGATATTAACCAATTTAGACTGTGAACAGCTAAGGCCATAGCAATGATTCTTCTGGCACTCAAGTAGTCATAGCCACCCAACCCACTTATATTTTATCTTCTTTTCTGTTCTTTAACCAATCCCTAATTAATTCCAGCACAAGAACCTTCTGCGCCAATTTTGTTTAATATCCCCAAGTGGCACCATTTCAAAGGCCTTCAGTAAGCTCAAATGTAGCATTTCAACTGTTTGTCCTTATATATTCTATTTACAACTTCACAGAACTCTGCTGGGTTCAGCAAATGTGATGTCCCTTTCGTTATTTTCACACTGTCCTGTTTCTCCTCAACTGTCTTGTTATCACTTCTCTAAAAATGGATTCCGCCATTTTCCCTACCACAGATGTCAAACTACTTGGCCCATAGTTCCCTGTTTCCTCTTTTCTCTTTTAAATAATAGTTACATTTGTTACATCTGATCTGTGATAACCTTCCTGTGGAATTTTGGAAGAAAGCATCTGTTTTCTCCATTGTCACTGCAGCCTTCAAATCTTTAGGATGGAGGACATCGGCCCTGTGGGTCCTGTCTCATTCAATTCTCCATTAATATTTTTCTAACTTCTGTCAGCTCCTCGTTCACTCCAGTTCTGTGGTTCTCAGATATTTACATATTTTCTCCAGGGAAGACAGAGACACAAAATATTTTCATTATTTCCCTACTATTTCCTTATTGCCCAGTGTAAATTCTCCTACCCCTGTCAGCAAGAGGCCCATATTAACTTCAGGAAATCTTTTTTATATAGAAGTACAGGTTTCCCCCGCTATCCGAAAGTAGAGCATCCTTATGAAACCTTTCGTAAGCCGAAATGGCGTATAGTATAGAAGCAATTACCATTAATTTATATGGGAAAAATTTTTGAGCGTTCCCAGACCCAAGAAATAACCTACCAAATCATACCAAATAGCACATAAAACCTAAAATAACAGTAACATATAGTAAAAGCAGGAATGATATGATAAATACACAGCTTATATAAAGTAGAAATAATGAATGTACAGTGTAGTTTCACTTATCAGAATCGGGAAGATTTAGCCAAAACCGATTTGTAGAAAAAAATCGGCACGTACAGGCATGCACACACACCTGCCCGCGCAAGGCTTCACGGTCATGGTAGCCTTTCTCGGGGTAAACACAAGTTTAAAGTGGGTGCCTTTTTTTGTAAAAGTGAAAATCCTCTTCGGATTTCTTTCGGTTGGCGAAAACAGGCACTAATATAGGTCTTTCGTAAAAGCGAAGTGGCGTAAAGCGAACTTTCGTAAAGCGGGGGACACCTGTACTTACCATCAGTTTGCAATTCTTCCAGACAACTATCATATTCCCCTTCACCCCGACCTCCATCCTCCTTGGTTGAATGCTATATATTTTGGCAATATTATAAGCCTTTTCCTTTGACCTGATGCTACCTTTAACTTCTCTTGATCACTGTGGCTGGATTGCTTTTCCTGTTGGATTCTTATTTACCTCCAAGGGATAAATATTACATGTAAACTGTGTATTAACACAGTAACTGCCCGTCATTACTTGTTTACTGTCGTATCTTTTAATGTGTTAGCCTGTCAGAGCCGACCTATGTAGCCTGCTTTATTCTAATTTCTGAAGGTGGTTTCAGATTGAACTCAATTAGCAAAAGGGGCAAATTAGCACAGAACCCAAAAAGAGTTTGTGTCCAGCTACACGGATTGATTGTACTTAAACTTCTGCAGCCAGTGGGCACAATATTTTATCTGAAATAGCAGACAGCATCTTCTGGCAAAGACTCAGCAACATTTTGATTGCATATATTGTGTTTAGGAAGCTAATGCCAGCGTCAATTTAAGTGCCATTCTGACACTCCTCAAGCAGTCAAATTTAAGAATGTAAACTTCCGGAGTTAGTTCCACTCACAATACTTGTTACCATTGGTGTGAACTGCTGATGAATCATTTCACAAACAAGTAGAAGAGGTCATTGGTATACCAATATACAAAGCACATTACAGTGAGGAGACAACTTTGTAAGTGCCACTGACAGGAGTGCATCACAACACTAACAATGAAATCTTTATTCCAGATTTGTAGATATTTTTAAACAAGTGTACTTAGGGCTGGAACAGATGGAGAATTGTAGGCTGTGTACCCACAATAATCAGCTTTCTTGTATAACTGTCAGACCCTTCGATCTTTCAGTGAATGTTGTTTGAAAAAGACTGCATGGTAGTCTAGCGGTTAGCGTAATGCTCTTTCAGCGCTAGTGACCTGGGTTCAATTCCCGCCGCTTTCTCCCGTGACCTGCCACATTCCAAAGGCATGGGTTAGTTGGTTTAGAGGTCACGCGAGTGTAATTGGGTGGTGGAGACCCATGGTCTGTAGCACAGTTGAGGGCAGCGTTCAGGAACAATGAACTCACTCTGCTGTAGAGAATATCTCCCTCCGCACTCTGACCATCTCAGGGTACAACTTGCCCACTGGATTTCACAGCATTTACCTCACCAGAAACACGACCACTTGATTTGCCTTTTACTGGTTTTACAGATTGGAAACAAAATAGTCCTGGATTGTGTAGTTGGGTGTCCAGATTGTGTCTTCTGAAACAGTGCAGCTCTAAATTCTCTTGTATCTCTCTACAAAACCGACTCCTTGTCCCGTTTGTATTTTTGCAGGCTGAGAAGTGAGATATGGGAGGCCATTTCAGCCCATCTACCCTATGCCAGGTCGCAGAGCAGATCCATTTCTCCCACTAGTTTTCTTTGTAACCAATCTTCCTACCTTCCTATCAGCCACCCCCAGATTGCACCAGTCACCCACACACTGGGAGCAGATAATTCACCAATCCACTCATCTTTGGGATATGAGTGGAAACTGGACTTATACAGTCCAGTTTCTAGTAATATCATTCAAAAGTATTCATCGTCCCTTTAAAAGTACATTGTGTTTTCTGAATAGACAATCCAGAGCTGTCTTTTCAGATTAAAACCCAACACCATTCAAGGTGGTGAGTAGAATTAAATAGATTCAAAGACTCAAGATTCAAAGTGCATTTATTATCAGAGAATGTATGAATTATACACCTTGAAATTTGTCTGCTTGTAGGCAGCCACAAAGCAAGAAACTCGAATAACCCAATTAAAAAGCAATAAAATAATATTTAAAAAAAAACAAAAAAAAAACACACTGTACAGAGAAAGAGAGTGGAAGAGAAACACACATTGTGCCACACAGTAAGATCAAGCCAACAGTGTTCTGTTTATGATGGCCACCATTTTCTGTGCTGCCACTGGCCTGAGGGAACGTAATTCAGTGGGATGGTTACTTGTGGATTCCATCGTGCCTGACCACCCTGGCGAGAAGGGTCAACTATTATTTGCTGGCAGACTGACTTCAGGACCCATCCGTGTCACTGTAGATCCCAGCACATAAATTCTCTGGAATAATATCATGTCCGGGAGCCTTCACAGGATCTTATTGTTGATATAATCTAGTTTTTTCTTTGGGAGCATTAGAATATAATCATGCTTGTTCTCTGACCTTTCTGTAACTGGTAAGAAGTTGTGCTGAAGTGCGTTGTGGAATTTCTGTGGTACATTTCCTGACACTTATGAGGCATGAATGTTGCTGACCATGTAAACCCAAGCCTGGAGAAGTCATTCAGGATAATACGGGTTGTATTATCGGAGGGGTTGCAAATTCCCCTCTGAACTGGGCAGTTGACACGTCGTCATCCTGCACTCAGGTCTCCTTCACCAGCACAGTGTAGATGCATTCGTCCAATATACACTCATCTTTGGCAGGGGCTTCATTCATAAGCGAATGGACTTCCCGAAGGAGATGTGAGGGCCAGTGATGCAGACCACAAGGTTAGCAAGCTGGACGGGCAGGATTTGGCAAATTAAGCCCTGAGCAGGAGTGCTTATTGCAACGATAAACAAGCCAATTATTCACCCTAATCGACCTAATATTATACTCCCATGTAGTATCTTGGGATTTCTCTCTATGAAGGACTGTGTAAAGCAGGGTTTTGTTGTTATTGTTATTCGCAAAGAAATGTTGTAAGATGGCTTTCCTCACCATGCTATTGAAGACTGATTGCCTGTAGCTGTGTAGGTTGGATTTGTCCTCTGTTTTGTGGGCAAGTTTACACTTTTGTTTCCAAGTTTACACAAGTGTACAAGATAATGAGAGGTATTAATCGTGTGGATAGTCAGAGGCTTTTTCCCAGGGCTGAAAAGGCTAGCACGAGAGGGCACATTTTTAAGGTGCTTGGAAGCAGGAACAGAGGAGATGTCAGGGGTAAGTTTTTTACTCAGAGAGTGTTGAGTGCATGGAATGGGCTGCCGGCGACGGCGGTGGAGGCAGATATGATAGGGTCTTTTAAGACAGCGGTCCCCAACCACCGGGCCGAGAGGAAAACGATATGAGTCAGCTACACCTTTCCTCATTCCCTGTCACACACTGTTGAACTTGAACATAGGGTTGCCAACTGTCCCGTATTTACAGGGACATCCCGTATATTGGGCTAAATTAGTTTGTCCCGTATGGGACCGCCCTTCTCCCGTATTTCCCCCGCTAAGGTAGAGTGTTCCTATGAAACCTTTCGTGCCGAAATGGCGTAAAACAAAGAAGCAATTACCATTAATTTATATGGGAAATATCTTTGAGCATTCCCAGACCCAAAAAATAACCTAACAAATCATACCAAATAACACATATGACCTAGGATGAAGCACAGTAACATATAGTAAAAGCAGGAATGATATGATAAATACACAGCCCATATAAAGTAGAAATAATGTATGTACAGTATAGTCGGGAAGATGAAGGCAAAGCCGATTTGTGGGGGGGAAAAATCGGCACGTACGTGCATGCGCACACAGGTGCCCGCACAAGGCTTAATGGTCATGGTAGTCTTTCTTGGGGTAAAGTGTCCCGGGATTTGACTGCTACTTTTGTCCCTTATTTGGGAGTGAGAAAGTTGGCAACCCCAACTGTGAAAGACATGCCCATCTGCTCCTGGCTTCCAGCTTCCCTCCTCTCGCCTACTCCATATCCAACAAGAGGCTCGTTCTGCCTCTTCCCCCATCCTACAAGCTGCTTGCTTTTTGCTCCTTTCGTGCAGGCCCAGAGCTGATAACAACCGCCATGCTGATTTGGCTGGGAAACCTCTGCGGCCGATCTCCACAGGGAACAACGATGCCTGCCATCCCTTGTCTTTACACTCCTGCACTAAGGGCTGGTACTTCAAGGCCTTTCTCTCATGGGCCTCTTCCCATCCCTTCTCCCATGGCACAGTCAGCTCAACCAGAATGATTTTCCTGTCTTCGGTTGACCACAGTACAATGTCCAGGCGTGGGGTTGTGTACACCACATCCGGGAACTGCAACCTCCTTTCCACATCGACCCTCATCTCCCAGGCCCTAGCCGTTAGCAGCAGGTTGGGCTTTGGTTAATTGGGAGCAGGACATTGAGAGTTTCGTTACAAGTATTAATATTCTACCTATCAGACACTCCACATATTTCCATTAAAATAAGTTATTTGTCATATTATCTAAATATCTAGAATTCACTACAGTGTAATAGCCTGGTCCATGATTTGACTGTCAGACAATTTACAATATCTTTGAATGATAATTACATAAACTTCAAAATACAAGGAGAGTGGGGAGCATTGCTGACGCTATTGATACAAGGTCTGGTCTGGATAATAGTGTGGCGTGTGGCCTTGTGGTTAGGGCATTAGACTAGCGATCTGAAGGTCGTGGGTTCGAGCCTCAGTCGAGGCAGTGTGTGCGTCCTTGAGCAAGGCACTTAACCACACAATGCTCCGGTCTACCCAGCTGAGAATGGGTACTGGCAAAATGCTGGGGGGTAACCTCGCGATAGACTGGCGTCCTATCCGGGGAGGTGAGTCTCGTACTCTCAGTTGCTTCACGCCACAGAAACAGGCATAAGCACAGGCCTGATGGGCCACAAGGCTCGTGACAGACTTTAATCTGGTCTGGATAATGGTCCAATTCAGCTCTGTTACTGAAACCACTGAAGTTGAGGAGCTTTTATTTGTTATACACAGACAATAAATGGCATCCAGGTTATCATAAAGCTAAAGGAATAAGCTGTAGTTTCTTGTCCTGGTGTTGTCCTGTGCAGTGTGGTGTTCACTAGATGAGTGTCTTCTACCGACATTTGGGCCAACTAGCTAAAGATGTGATCAGTGCAGATCTTTCAGCTTCTAAACACTATGCCTTCAACGTGGCGGAGGCCCTGAATGTTTGTAAAATCTCAGTCATGACTAAGGCACTCTGGAGACCCACATCCATCCATACACAAACAGTCATTAGTAAGCTGGGGGCATTCTTATCTCCTCCAATTAGACAGGATTCAGAGGCAATCTGCCATCAGATAAGAGCTGGCCACAGTTTGATAGGGTAGACACCCTTTAGGGTGCCCCTTCCAAGTGTGCCCCCATTTGGATGAAGCATTGGGCAGGAAATTATGGCCCAATTAGCCTGGGAAGATGCTGGAATCAATTACTGAGGATGTGGTTTCGGGGTACTTGGAGGCACATGATAAAGCAGGCCAAAGTCAGCATGGTTTCCTCAAGGAGAAATGACGCATCTTTTGGAATTCTTTGATGAAGTAACAAGCAGGATAGACAAAGAAGAGTCAGTGGATCCATTTACTTGGATTTTCAGAAGATCTTTGACAAGGTGTTGCACATGAGGCTGATTAATAAGGTAGGAGCCCTTGATATTAAAGGAAAGATACTAGAATTGATAGAAGATTGGCCGGCAAAGAGTAGGAATAAAGGGGGCCTTTTCTAGTTGTCTGCCAGTGACTAGTGGTGTTTGCATGGTTCGGTGCTGGGTCTGCTCGTTTTCCCGTTATATGTCAATGATTTGGATGACGGAATTGATGGATTTGGTCAAGAGTGCGGCTGATATGAAGATAGGTGGAGGAGCAGATAGTGTTGAGAAAGCAAAGAAACTGCTGAAGGTCAAAGAAGTGGCAGGTGGAATAAAGGGTAGGGAAGTATATATGGCCATGCACTTTGGCAGAAGGAATAAAGGTGTAGACTCTTTCCTAAATGGGGAGCAAATTTGGAAACCAGGGGTGCAAAATCCTCATACAGGATTCCCCAAAAGCTAACTTGCAGGTAGAGTCGGTGGTGAGGAAGGCAAATGCAATGTTAGCATCCATTTCAAGGGGACTAGAATATATGAGGGTAAGGTTGTAATGCTGAGGCTTTATTCAGTAGTGTAATTGTAAGCAGTTTTGGCCCCTTATCTCAAAATGATGTCCTGGCATTGGAGAAGGTCCAGAAGAGGTTCACAAGAACGATTCCTTAAATGAAAGGATTATCGTATGGGGAGCATTTGATGGCTCTGGGCCTGTACTTGCTGGAGTTTAGAAGAAAGAGGGGGAGATCTCATTGAAACTTAATGAATATTGCAAAGCCTAGATAGAGTGGATGTGGAGAGCATGTTTCCCTGTAGCGGGGGAGTCTAAGAACAGAGGGTACAACCTCAGAATACAAGGATGTCCCTTTGGAGCGACATGAGGAGGAATTTCTTTAGCCAATAGGTGGTGAATGTCTGGAATTCATTGCCATGGGTGGCTGTGGATGCCCAAGTCATTGGGTATATTCAAAGTGGAGGTTGATAGGTTCTTGGTTAGTAAGGGCATCAAAGGTTATGGGGAGAAGGTAGGAGAACAGGATTGAAGG
The DNA here is from genome assembly GCF_030028105.1 of Mobula birostris. Lineage (NCBI taxonomy): Eukaryota > Metazoa > Chordata > Chondrichthyes > Myliobatiformes > Myliobatidae > Mobula > Mobula birostris. The sequence continues at coordinate 46,215,360 of NC_092395.1, read as the reverse complement.
GGACAATTAAATCAGCAATGAGTGAATAATGGAGCAGACTCAATGGGCTGAATGGCCTAATTCTGTTCCTATGTCATTTGGTTTTATGGTCTCTGAGGGTATTTCACTGTTGCACTGACTGTTCACTTTGTACTCGGTGGATTCCGAGGAATGTGAGCACTAACAGAAACAGCTCAGAAATGGGTAATGGGGCTGTGCAGTTTGTAAAGTACAGGTGGGGTCATAGGTGTGAATGTTGGAACTGGAGGACCAAGAATGCCGTCGTGGAGCAGTCCTACGTGGACTGACACTAAGTATTGAATGCTTGTTGCCCTTGGTGTCTGATGTTGGCACAACTGAGAGTGACTTTAGAGTTGGCACCAGGTTAGAACCCACCACTCTACTACAAAGGGCACACGAGAGTCTGCAGATGCTGGAAATCTGGAGCAACACAACAAAACACTGCAGGAATTCAGCAGGTCGGGGTGTATCTACAGGGGAAAAGGGACAGTAGATGTTTTGGGCAGAAACCCTCCAGCAGGTCTCATCATTGTTAGTTACTGTGCACTGAGAGTTATACCAAGCTCTTGTAATATTGTAACATCGATCCAGTCCATGGCTCCCCTGGGCCTGAAACGTGCTCATCACTGTTACTGTTCTACACCCAGTGCAACTTTGTGTGGCTGCTTGGTGCGGGAGAACAGAATGTAGCATCCTCTCTCAGAGACAACACACTTAAATTTCCTTACTGAGTAGCTAGACAGAAATGTAGCTGTCAGGGTCATTCTGAGGTGACCTCCCTTGTCCATCACAAACATACCAATTCATTTTTTAAATTTTCAAACATGTACTTTATCCATACACAGTAAATAGAGTTGATACATTTCTTCACAACACATGCAAAATGCCGGAGAAACTCAGCAGGCCAGGCAGCACCTATGGAAAAAAGTGCAGTCAACGCTTCGTCCTGCTGAGCTCCTTCAGCATTTTGTGTCTGTTCCTCAGATTTCCGGCATCTGCAGAGTTTCTCTTGTTTGTGGTACATTTCTTCCTCTACATTCAGTGGATTCACTTTCTTACAATGCATCACATCAGTCAGATTTCGATGACTCATTACCAAGGTTCCTGTAACATCCAGGAAAAGGATGGAATCTGAGAGCAAGTTCACACAGAACACCTCTGAATCTGCCAGCACAAAGGTTACTAGGCAACCTGCCAGGGCCTAGTAAGGAAGGTGTTTTGCACGTATTTCTTTCTTTCATTTCTACTTTTATTGGTTCATTTCTTGTTCAAGTTTATTGGTTGAGGTTGTTTTTTGAGAAGCTTGGGGTCCGGTGCAAAGGAGAACAACTTTCTAAAGCAACTCCAGAGAAATTGCTGATGCCCTTCAATGGTTCACAACTAGCAGCAGAAGCTGATTTGGATTTGGGGCCATTAGTTTTGTAGCATGTTTGCAAAAATGTTGGTGGGAATTGAGGGTCTGAGTTATGGAAACGTGTGGGGTCCTTGAGTCATAGAGCATGGAAACTGGCCCTTTGATCCGACTGGACTATGCCAACCACGTTGCCCGGTGAGCTAGTCCCAAGTGGCCACATTTGGCCCGTACCCCTTTAAACCTCTCCCGTCCAGGTACCGTACTTATCTAGATGGGCTTTTAATGTCGCTAATGTGCCTCCCTCAACCACCGTTTCTGGCAGTTCGTTCTAAATAAGCACCTCCCTTTGCGTGGAGAGTTTGCCCTGATGTCTCTCTTAAGTCTCTGTTTTTAAACATATGCCCTCTTGTTTTTACCACAGTTTGGAATGCAGGTGTATAAAACAGAGAGGGGCAGAGAAAGGATAAATGCACACAGTCTTTTTCCCAGGTTTGGGGAATCAGGAACTAGAGAGCACAGGCTTGAGGTGAAGGGCGGAAAGATTTAGCAGTAAATTGAGAGGCAATCTTTTCACCCAGAGGGTGGTCAGTATATGGACTAAGCTGCCAGAGGAAGTGGTTGAGACAGGTACATTAACAGCACTTAGAAAGTTCTTGCATGATTCTGTTTTCTTCCTAAATTTACCAAACAATAATGTTGCATCCTGCAGTTTAGCATGGTTTGAAGAGAGCTGGTTTTTCACAAAATGATTTTGTTGCTAAACATTGACCTTTGTATTGGAAACACATTCCACAGCAGCTGCTGGAATCTGGAGCAGCAAACAATCTGCTGGAGGAGCTCAGGGTCAGGCAGCATCTGTGGGGGGAGTGCTGGGCACCCCACATGCTCCCTCCCCTCCAGCAGATTATCTGTTCCACCCAACTCTGTATGATGCAGTGAAGCTGTGTGGGGGAGAGTCAGCATTGTTCAACTAGTAAATGGAGCAATGTTCAAAGGCACAGATTTTACTAAAACAAGTTGAATAGTAATTTTTAATGAATTAAGTGGCTTTGCCTGGAGTCTTGGGTGCATTTATTATTAAAGCACAATACCCAGGTTGCTGCACCCAGGACAAGCAGGAGAGCACAGAATGAAATTCTGATCCAGAAGTAGGTTTCTAATGTTGTGACATCAGCAGATCAACTTTTGAGCAGAGGCATTGTCGGAGGAAGGGTTTTAGGAAGGAATGTGTGAGTGGTTTGGCAACATAACACAGTGTTTACTGCCACATATTAAGAATGTCCCCATCCTGCATGGTGCCAATTAGTGGGTAGTGCGGGTGGAGAGAAGAAACAAGCCATTGTATTGTTGTACCACGTTTGCAGAAGTGATTGGAATACAGTCAGCTGCTAACTTAGTACTGAGAATGGGCTGTGTAATTTACGTTTATTATCCCTGTCCCCAGGAATCTCCCTCCAGAACCTCCTTTGAAAGTGTAACATCACTGTATTCTGGTAACTGGGGTTTTCTTCTACCTCTGGGTGGGGGTGTGGTTCTGGGCCAAGGCCCTTGTCCTGTGTACGGGCTGCTGTGCTCAGGGAGACTTTCTGTTACTCAAAAAGCCACAGTGTGGACTGCCTCCATAGAAGCACAGAAACAGGCCCTTTGGCCCATCGAGTCTGCACTAACCTATCACACAGGTTTTACCCGTTTTATTCTCCCTGCGTTCCCATCAGCACCTCCCTTCCTTCAAGTTACGCTATACTTTTACGTACCAGGGGCAATTTAAATGGCCAATTTATCTACCAGCTGACGTGATTTTAGAAAGCGGGAGGAAACGGGAGTGATCAAAGGGAGAACCTGCAAGCAGCACCCAAAATCAGGACTGAACCTGGGCCACTGGAACCATGAGGCTGCAGCTCTGGTAATCCTCTTACAGGGCCAGGTAATATGTAAAAGTGCGAGCTTCTGAATATTAACATCAGTGGAAGAGGTATGGTCTTAATGGCCTTGGGTGTAGCCAGACTGGAACCCACAGCCCTTGTCCGAAAGGTGTGAGGCTGCTTTGCTAACGTTCTGTGTTGCCCCGTTTTCTGATCACCTCCACCTGATGTTCCCGTTGTACACAATACCCACTCACATTGCTCCCACCGCTACGACACCCATTTTCTCTGAATATGAAACTATCGTCTATAAAGATATTTTTCGTAAGTCATTATTTTCTGGAATTTCTTGCATTTTATCAAACGTGTTTACGCCATACCATCCCTTAAAGAGCCCAATTAGATACTCCTTTTACAAAAGCTGCACAATGAAACAATCTCATATGAAGAGCTCTGAGTCTGATGCTGGAGTGCAGAAGTGGTCGAATATGACAGCCAGCTTCATGGTGCAAAGTACAGCCAAAGGTTCGGCTTAAAAATGCGTGTTTTAAAGATGGAAGGAAGGTTGAAGGTTATTTGATGGGCCCAGAGATAAACTCCATTTCTTTGAAGTGAACACCTTACTTTTTCTAACCAATGTTTTTTTCCTTGTTTACCCAGACAGGACAAGTTGAAAGTTCATATGAGGAAGCACACAGGAGAGAAACCCTACTTGTGTATCGAGTGCGGAGCTGCGTTTGCGCACAACTACGACCTGAAGAATCACATGCGCGTTCACACAGGTCTTCGCCCGTACCAGTGCGACGCCTGCTTCAAGACCTTCGTTCGCTCAGACCACCTGCACAGGCACCTTAAAAAGGAGGGCTGCAACGGCACCCCCTCCACAAGAGGGCGCAAGCCTCGGGTGAGGGACACCAGTGGCCTTGTGTCCGAGGGATCAAACGATCCTGTCAGTGGAGAGGGCACCGTGGAAGAGGCTGCCAACACAAGCATGGAGTTGGAAGAAAACAGCAACCCGCAGCACTTTGAAAATCAATCTGAAGAAAATTATTCCAAGCTTTTGGAGAATGAAGAGTCTGAGAGGCTGAATGTAAATGAGGATTTAATTGCAGAAGGCAAAAGCCAATTGTGTGAAAGCTAAACCAAATTATGGTAACAAGAAGGTGGGTGGGATGGGCAGGGTAAAGGGGCACAAATCTTCTTCTATTAGTAGTTCCTCATCCTTTTTAAACAAAAATGGGCGAGAAGGATTTTTTTTTACTTTATTTCAGAAATAGCTTAGTAGTACAGTGCTAGACCTCTTGTTTTACAGTTTAGACAAAGGAAATCACTGCTAGAATCTTAAGTAGGAGTTGATCTATGCTACACTCATGAAGCACTGGTTACTTCTGAGTATTGATCCTTGGTACAAAGTGAGATGCTTGCTATCAGTGCAGATTCTGCTAATTGATAAATGTATCAGCGACCAAGGCTAGTACAGGTACTTATCCCAACAAAGCCACAGATCCCAGTATTAGCATTGGTCAACTTCTAATATTAATCAACTAGAAAATAACGTTAAATTATGATTTTTTAAAAAATTCATAGTTTGATTTAAGTAACTTTTTTAGTGTTCAAGTTTATGACTATACAGTACAAACACAGGACAGGAACAGCAGTAATGAGATCAATTATGGTAAAATAAGTTTCTTAAGAGTTTTTAAAAGAAAATTTAGCTTTTTGTTTCAAAAGTCAGGTTCCAAGTCATTTTATTTTTTAAAAACAAACCTTTTTGCTAATTTTGCAAACTGGTTTGAAATCTAAGAATTTAGTTGTTTTTAAAAGAGCGTTTACTGAATGTATGGTATGTGTGACAATAGTGAATTTGAAAGGATTCGGGAGTGAGACGGTGTGGAAAGGGCTTATACCTTTTCAGGTTAGCAATAAATTTGGAAGGCCTAGCACTTTTATATAGAGGGTTCAATCAGTTTATTGATCTGGACCCTTTGTAAAAATGTTTACAAGTGATATCCCTAATCAATCAAATATGGAGAAAGGGAAAGGGTGAGAAAACTACTAATTCTATTTTGTAACATAATAATTATATAGACCCTCTAAGCTCATTGCACTTATAGCCAAGAGCTTAATTTGGGCTGGGTCATACAAAGCCCTTGCCCAGTGTTGATCAGTTTGGTCCATATGAGAAAGGGGTAAAATAATGAAATTGCAAAGTAATTTTAAGAAATGAGGTTTTATTTAATTTTAAGGCAGAAATTGTAAATTATTTTATTGTAGCTATTCTCTCTTGAAAATCGTGAGAACTGAGAAATCTTAGAGGCCTAAAGTGTTATGAAGAAAAAATATTTTATCCCAGTTAATCAAGAATATTTATCAGGAATTTGTTTTCAAGTAATTAAATTTAGCCACAGAGCTCTCTTGCATGGAGTGACATCCCATGAATAATTTTAGCTTTGTCAGACTGTATCCAACCAAACAAAATGTGAAAACGATTGCTGAAAGTTGATAATGAATCGCCAAGATGAAAAATATTTCTATAATGACTCCTCCACTTCTCATAAAATAATTTACTACCAAGTACAATGTGTGAGGCAGACAATACACCTCCTAAAGTATTCATATCATTCTATCACGGTTAGATTGGGACAGTTTACTGACCCCTTAAAGCAGAGTTTTAAAGATAGGTGGACATTTGAAAGAGAAGAGTTCTAACAACGTTTTTTAGAATGTATATTCTAATTAAGCCCTCATCATTCAAGAATAGATTTGGAGTTTATTATTGATGACAAAATCTCCCAATTTCTATTGAGTATTTAACTGAATAACCAGCTCCTCCAGAACTGCCTGGTAACTTGATTGGTTATCTGTAGCACAAAATCCCCTCCAGCTGGGCTTCTTCCCTGCAACCATATCTAGCCTCATACGGAGAACTGAAGCAACATTGGGTGAATTGTTCTGGCTACCAAGTCCTAGTGTGGGTTTGTAAATAATATGTATTTCACTTAATGAGATTTTATTTAATGGATTGACCTTTTACTTTTTGATAGTGAATTTATGGGGCAAGTTGTGTATTTCAGCACTGTATGAAAAGGAGCAGGTGTGGGAGCTTTGAGGGAAATGAGTGTTAGACACCACTACAGGCAACCTTTTACCACATTCCTTCTTTTTGCACTAAAACAGACTTCAGCGTGCAGTAGCAGGCACGGCTGGCTGCAGAAAACACCTTCAGCATGCATTTCTAGTTGACAAATAGTCAGCAAGGTCAAAAATACCAACAGTCAAAACCCAATTTTATGTTGTGCTTGGAGCGTTTTGTCATTTTCATACAAGCCATAGACTGTGTCTTTGGAAGTTGTATGAAAATGTGTTTGAACAAGGTGTGTGTAATGAAAAGGGTTGGTGGCTCTCTTTTTGCTTAAATCTTTGTTCTGAAATATACAGTAGTTTCTCTTGATAGAGAAACTATTTTAGAATTGTTTAAACAAGATGCATGTTTTATGCAGGAATGTGGTATATTTGAGAGTGTTCAAATGAAAAGGCTCGTAATGTAATTGTAAACTTCTTATCCCAATGACAAATGTGATGAAGTGTCATAAATATTAGAGTAACATTGTACTTGGAATCCTCATGAAACACAGCATCAGTTAGTTGTGGTCTCGAAAACGTCTGGACCATTTAACTGGACTTACTGATGTGCCAGGTTGACAGGCATATCCTTTGCAAATATTTGTGCCCTTGGCAATGATAGATTTTTAATGAACAGAATAATTAGTGGATAGCCATATAAATGTGGGCAATCAGATATATATGTACATATATAATATATTGAAAAATCTCCCTTTCTCCTTCCCCTAACCTAATCACCCAATCTCTATCCCTGTGGAGCTTTGTCAAATCACTGGATTATTATAAACTGTTCTGTCTGCCTTTCTGTTCTGGTAATATGTTGTATTTGATCTTGTTTTAATTATGCTTTCCTGTCATAATCACCCCCTTGCTGCATTTAATCTGCTGAAGCCATACACTAAATCGTTGCTTGAACATTTTTTCAATAGCTGAAGGAAATTGGAAATTGGGTTTCAGGTACTGTTGGATAGATTTTTTTTTCTCTTTAAGCACAACTTCTGTGCCCTGAAGGAGGTCTACATTTGCAAGCTCCTAGCTGCTGTTTCCTTGAATGAACTTGTGTTTGCCCCTCCAACACTCAGCCTGCACTGTGTGTGGTGATGGATGCAAGGTGGTTTGAGGGAGAGTCCCTGATGTCAGTCAGAAGTACCTTTCACGAGTTGGAACCTGTGTCTCCGTGTCCTCCTCACAGGCTCAATGTAGAGTTCAGTTTCGGAGTAGCACACCTCTCACTTCACTTTAAACAATTTGTGAATTTGATGATTTGGAGAAATGGCATCATATAAAACAGAAGCAGGCCCTTCAGGCTGCTGAGTCCGTTCCAACCACCAAACATCCACTTACACTAATCCTACACAAGTCCCATTTTATTCTTCCCACATTCCCATCAGTCTCCCAGATTCTACTATTCAGGACAACTTACAGGGCTATTTAATCTACTACACTGCAGATGTGGGAGAAAACCAGATCTCCTGGAGGGAAACCCACATGGTTGCAGGGAACACGTTTAAACTGCACAGAGACAGTGCCAGAGGTCAGACTTAAACCAAGTCATTTGCGCTGTGAGACGGTAACCCTACTGGCCACGTAACTATGCCAGCTTATATCTCCTCAACTCCCTGAAATTCAGCCGTGGCCTCTCGGGTTTTGTCACCTCTTTAACTCCAGGCTTTCCATGTGGTGCCTGGCCTCCCTCATTGTCCCATTTCATCTGCAGGCCATGGGAACGAACATTCAGATTTCTCCTGATCAGCCGGTACAACCTTGGCTAAGCGCAGTGGAGAATTCCATCACACTACCTGCCACCTTAAGCAGCCCCACCCCACTAGCCTATCTCAACTTGCATTTGTATAGCACCTTTAATGTAGTAACCCTCCACACCCCAGCACATACAGGAAAACTTGGTAGTAAATTAGTGAAAGAGGTTAGGTTACTAAGCAGTTAGGGCACAGCAATGGGGCTTGGTTAATGTGGTCCGTTTTGAGGATGATCTACAAACATTCTAAACAGTGAAAGAAAGGCAGAGATATTTCGTAAAACTATCTAATAAATAAAAATATTCAATGAATTGAAAGATGCACACTTCCTATCTATAATCCCATAAGAATCCAGAACAGTTTACAAGAATTGGCAGTCCTGATTCAAAACCATATTGGATACAAGTTAGGATATTGTCAGTCGCACAACAGCTGGATCGCACACGTTGTAAACCTCTAGTGCATACTTGGGGAAGCGGTGTGTGATGATTATGTGCTGTTGACAAATGTTGCTATCACATCATTCTGAATATGTCCCTTTTAGTCAAACGTGGCCAGTGCAACCAGCAGCTCTCGTTTAAAACACTTCAAATCTATGCAAAGCTAAACCATCAGTTCTTGAAGCTGATTTTGGTGCCACATTGTGTTTGCCCCACCATATCTTGTCAAGTGAGAGGCTGCCCCTCCGGGGCATTTGACTGTAGAATTGGGTTGGGTACAACTTCAGATTTGTGTCACACCTTTAGAATTAATCTGTAGTGTAAACATGCTCTAAAACTATTAAAATGCTCTGATTTGGCATCATTTCAATTGTGGTTCCTTGGAAGATGATTAATAAATCCCTTTAGTAGCTGTAAGTATTGGTAGGTTTTATTTACTGGTGCCTTGTGAACAGATAGTCAGAAAACATTCCTATTGTGGAATTTTAATTATTTTTAATGAGTCTTTGATAGATTAATAAGCACATTGTTAAGCCTACCCTCTCCCATTCCTGGTTTTCCATAATGTGAACAGATAATGACTGACATGTAATAACTTTTAATTTGTTAGAATCCAGAAACTGAAATAGTGCAAACTATTTCTAAGCAGTACATTGGAAATCTTATAGAACTGAACTCCCCCTGTTGGTCATTTAGTGGATCAAATATTGTTTTGTAGCTTTCTAACATCCACTGAAGGAGTTGAGATCGATTTGATCACAACGTAACAATTCATGTAATTTATTTCTGTCTGAATTTTGAAAATGGTCTAATCGTTTTTAAATCTGCTCATTTTTGTTCAGTCCTGCTAGCTGAATCAGCACTCTGGCCACTCCACATCTTAGCACATGTAATGATAGACAAAAGCAAAGAGTTATTGTCTAGTTCCTTACTGTGTCCATTTAGAATCTCCCTCCACCCTGAGATGTTTATTGTGACATCCAGTAACTTTAGAGTTTGAGATCGCAAGAATATCACATTTTTTGTACCGTACTTTAGAATGAATATTTTAAATTCATTTTGGAGTTTTACTGGAAAACTGAGTAAACCAGATGGAGCATGTAGAGGGGAGGCATAATGCAACAAAACCAATTGTACACATAGAGAGTACAGGCTATGAGCAATGCTTAGAAAGGCTAGGTCTTTGCATCCCAAAGACGCCGGTAAAATGTAGAATGAATAAATCACTGTTTCAACAACAAGGACAGAAGGTGTGGAGCCGTCCTGCAGGTTAGGCGGAATGTAGACACAGTTAAAGTTTCTGGCCCAGGACCCGTTGTCAGAACTGTTTCATCAGTGAGAAGTGAAATTAAGATGCATCTGAAAACTAGCTGTTAGCCCAGAAATAAAGTTTTTGTAATCTTCTGTCTGGCAATGATGTGAAGAGCAAAAGATACAGAGGACTTCAAGATGCAGTTGGATGCAATGCCAGGAGAGTTGATGTATTAGAGAAATAATCTTCATTGGGCTAAATGGCTTTGCGTGCACCTCTCGAGCTTAAAGCTTAAAGTTATGTAACATCTGGAATGAAATGCAGTAATAGAAGCTAATTAGGGTTTAGAAAACTTACTGGGGGCACGAGACTGCAGATGCTGGAATCTGGAGCAGAGAGCAAACTTCTGGAGGAACTCTGGATATTGAGCAGCATCTGTTTGGCGGGTGGGGGGGGGTGGGAGGAGGAATCGTTGATGTTTCAGATGTCAATGCAGGGATGCCGCTTTGAGTTCCTCCAGCAGTTTGTTTTAGAAAACTTACTGTTGTGTTTCATGAGTTTCCCTTCTTTATTCCAAAATCCGAGCAAAGGAGCTTAGATGCAAGGTGGCATGTTGTGTGTAATGCATTGCCAAAGCAGAGAGGGGACATTCCATACTGTGTGTGCATAGACTCTTAAACTGGGTATGTGGAGAAATAGAGAGAATTTCAAATTGCACTTTGGGCTATCGGTAAATCTTGTTGTAAATAAAACCACTAAATCAATCAGCATAGTCCAAAATACATAGCTTTTATACTGAAAAATCCAAAGAAATTGAGAACTGTTATGCATATATTGTATACTTTGAATTTTTCTGCCCATTATTAATTTTTCCAGTTTTAAGTTTCATATCTTGCATTTGACTGCTGCACAACCTTATAAATTATACAACAAAAAATACAACGGGCAAGATTTAAAAAATGATAAAAAAACACACAAGCAAAATAGGGAGCATGTGAAGATTACAGGATTTTATTCTACACAATTGGCAGCTTGGGAATGTTTGGAGACTTGTATTTATAATAATGCGCTTTGGAATAAGGGCTTTGGGACTCAGTGGAAACTGTTTCTGTCAGTTCTTGAAGCTCCTAATTTTGCTTTAATGATTCTGATGAGTGAAATCCCTAATTAGTTCTGTCTTTTGATTTAAAGTGCTTTTTCATTATAATAGTTGAGTTTGATCAATATACTGTAATGTTTTCCACCACATTCATTAGCATTATATTTAATCATTTCAAAAGCAGAATATTGCTATTATGTTAGACTTTCTCCTGCTTTTCTTCCCTGTGGGGGCTTGCCACTCTCATGATTTTGACACAAACTCCCTCATCTCCTCCTCACCTTCCCAAACTTCTTCGAACTGGGCATCCCAGCTCGTACAGAAAGCTGTCACCTGCACAGTCTCATGGTTCCTTATAACTTGAACCCACCACATCATCTACACTAAAATGCAACAGACAACAAGAGAGCTGATTTACTCTGTAAGAATTAAAACTATGAAAGCAATTGTTTCAAAGCTGGAAAAAAAAATCACAAGGATGGCTGGATTAAAGCCGACCTGTGCTGGCAGCCATGTGGACTTTCCTTAAACTTTTTGAGATGCCTTGCAAATATACAGCAAAAAAAAGGAGTGTATGGTACTGTCTCTGGAGATTGGAATGAGGTATGCATGACCCTGGCATTTCTGTGGTCGGCACCGCTACTTGTTACAATTACAGAGGGAGGGGGTGGTCGGTCTCTGATGTACATGAGCCTGCCAGTCCTCTGTATGAGAATGCCTCTGTATGTCATCTTTTTCTATCCACTATCCAACATATACCCCAAGGTGGGGGGGGGGGGGAGCGGAATGCACCTTTTTGGCATTTTACATGGTCTGTGATGTCATTGTTCCTGAATAAATGCTGAATATGTTTGACATTCCTTTTCCTTTCTTGTTTTAAAGTTAACCTAGTGCTAATGGGACAACATGTCCTCTAGAGATGTAACAGACAGGAATGATGTATGAATGCATAAAATCTTTGTCCCCGAGAGTCTCATTTCTCTTCTGTAGTCATACTTGCCCTCTCTGGTGTTGACACCTGCTGCCTGGTTACCTGCATAACATTTCAAATGCCTTCCTTGTTCACATATCATGCTGGTCAAATATAAAACAACAGAGTTCAGAATTTGGAAAAAGGTTTTTTTTCACCTTTACTTTGGTTTCTCCATGTCACTGGAGCTCAAGAACTGGGAAGGAAACCAGGTCCAGTAGATTCCAAAGTCTTGTGTTTTCTTGCTGTGGCTGAGTGATGTAATGCCTTACTGTTATCATTGTGTAATGATATGCTGTACTGTAACAGATGATGGGTATTTTCTCAGGTTCTATCATAGGGTGGGATCCAAGGTTTGAAATTTGCTCGAGAAATTTGGATGAGCATCTCATTATCACCCTCCCTCCTCTCACCCCTCCCTAAAACTGCCCATCAAAATAACTCCTGTAGGACACCAACTGTCTGCAACTATATTTATTTTCTTAATTTGGTTATTCCAATTACCAAACCTGCATCTCATCTTTTTAAAGAAAATTGATTTAAAAAAATTCTGTCATAGATCTTAAAGAAATATTCCTTGGGTGTAGCCTGAAAGTGTAAAGTTTTTTTTATTTAAATACTTTGAATGTCTTTTTTTAAGTTTCTCCAAAATTAGTATGGAAAATAAAATCTGTATTCTGTATATTGTGATAATATGAGTATGAACTGTGTAATTACTTTTCTGGACTGCTTTGGATGTTACATTCTCTCTCACACCAGTAACTTGTTTCCTGTTTCCATTTGGTAGAATTGTTCAGCAAAATTTGCATGGATTTGAGTTCAATTATGAGCACCCCATGATTAAAAAGTTTTGTTCTTCTGCCTGGTGAACTTAATACTTCCCATCCACAACTAACAGTGATCTAAAGATTGGTGGGAAATATAATGACCCCTCTCCCAGTTCCTGCTTGCCCTATACGATCAGTGTTGACTGACAACTGGCCAACTTCTTGCATTAAAATCTTGATGTAAAGTTTGGATGGTCAGTAAGTCCCAGTCTAATTCCATTCATGATGTAGGAGCTTCATATTGTAAATGAGGTTCATTCCATCTCTGCTGTGACTGTTCTCCGTTCCCCGCCTTCACTGATCTCCTCCCCTCACCCTAATGTGGTTGGAAGTATGGGAAAGGCAGGGCTTACCACCAGCACAGCAGCCTATGTGGGTTCGTACCTGTTGCCTTTGGTGACTATTGGTGTCAAATGTGAGGGATTCCAATCCATCCAGTCCAGCCCAGCAGATGCAAATCTCCAGTTTCTTCCATTTAACAAGCGATGTAGCATCAGTTGAACTGGGCGAACGATGACAGAAAGTCTGCAGGTCAGTGCCAAGGGAGATTGACACTGTGGCTGAATGGGATGTCCTGGTGTACATTGAGCAATGAGTCTGCTGGTTCAGTGAGGCTGTCCCATGATCATCAATCATGGCGAACGTGTTAGGAAAGCCAAGTGGTCTGCAGATATTTTAAATGTGCAGCTCCTGAGTTGCCTACAAACCACTGAAGTGTGGCTGCTGTCTTTTATCGGGATCGTTCGTCGCGGTTATCCTCTAATTCTCATTTCTTTTGTCTCCAGACAGAGGGTTATATAAACACCCACTGCTCTCTACTCCCCTCTCGTGGCCAATCCACAAACTTAAGCCAGGGCTGTAAGTGTGGACAACGTTGCACTGTCTTCTGTTGGCCCGCTGAACGGTTGCTGTGTGACACACCAGCAATCGTCAGTCGTGAGTTCACTGCAGTGAACATCAGCTGAGCTGAGACCAGAACTTTGCTTCTGAACAGTTTCCTTTACATCCTGGGTCTTCCTGAACCAGGGCAGAGTGGGCGACAGGAGGCATTGGAAGAGAGAGGGAGAAAGAGTGTGGGTTCCCTTGGGTGCGGGTTGGGTTGGTGATCAGATATGAGGTGGGGGAGGAGAGACAGCGATGGTGGAACCAGAGGTTTGGAGCTGCTGAGAGTTGATGGAGGGTGATGAAAGGGCTGTCAATTTGGGCTAATAGGACACTGGAGTCAGGGTTGATGGTCTGGAGCTCTACTGGGGGAAGACCAGGCCCTTTTGGGGTGCCGGGAGTTTAAGGTGAAATCAAGTCTATCAGTGGATCAGATGCTCGCAGTGATTGCAGGCTGGGCCAATCAGTGGAGGAGAGAAGTATGGGGCTTGGTGAGATCCCAGTCCAGCATTGGGCAACAGAAACCTTGGAGTCACACAACATGGTCCACTGATGCCTAGTGAGCTAGCCCCTGTCTGCATTTGACCCAAATCCCTCTACATTTCCCCTACCTGTGTACTTATTTAGATGTCTTCTAAATGTTGCCAAAGTGCCTGCCACTATTTCTAGCAGCTCCAAATATACATCATCTTTGCGTGAAGAAACTGCCCCGATGTCCCTTTTAAGTCTCTAACTTTTGATGTATGCCCTCTTGCTTTTAGTCCTTGTTAGGGAAAGGAGTGCTCTGCCCTTTCACCCTGTCCCTGACTCTGATGAACTGTACACCTCTTGTCAGGTCACTGGAAGTGACTGACAGAGGCCGCGCCCGGACAACACAGCCCGGTTTCCCCAGCACTGAAGTGGCAGCAGACAGGCAAACTCAATTCAGGCCGGGAAGTCCTTTCACGTGACACGAAATGACCCGAGAATGGTCGTTGTCCCATTTCACTCTGACCAAAGCCCATTTTCTGACTGGGTAGCCCTGAAATAAACAACTGGAACCACATAATCAAAAACATCATCATCAGAGTAGGACACAGCTACTTCCCTTTGATATTCCACGATACCAAAAACTCCAGCACGTATGTCAGGCTTTTCCTCGTGCATTGGTGTCAATATTAATCACCCCATTGATCTGCACAGTCACGGAATAGGACTGGAACAACAAAAGCAAAACACATCCATATTTGCAGCAGATTTCACAAGATTTCTGTTGAAACATTTGTTTCTCTTCACCCCCATTAATGGCCCATTAAAGTATTTAGCTTCATGCAACACAAACTCTGTGCACGGTGCATTTTGAGAGTGTAGTCAAGACATCTTATCATGGGCTAGCAGAAGCCATTGAGAGAGGGCAAAGATCAGGCAGAAGGCGGTGACTCGATCAGCTTCCCCCACCCACTGAAAATGCAAATTCATGCTGCCAATACCTCCCAAAAGTTACCAGCTCTGAATAGGGAGGGAGAACCCTTCGAATATCTGAGCTAGTTGCAAACCCATGAGAAGCATTTGGAGTAAAGTAATTCAGGGCCACAAAGGCAGTTAGAATGCAGTCTGGCATTCTGTTAAGTCTAATTTGTGTCCTGGGACTGAGGTGTTTTTTCTTGCCTCATTTTTGAATTCTCTAAAACTTTTAATTCCTACGGTCTCTTTTGCTGAGGCTGACAGCATTCTGTGCCTCCCAGTTCAATAGTTTCTGCTGGATCAACTCCAAATCAGCAGGATGCCAGAGTGCAACAGAGGAACTCATCCCTACAGATGATTTCCAAGGCTCATTACAGGCACCGAGCAGATTTCAAACCCATTTATAAACAAAAGTAATGTTTTCACTCCTCTTCAGGGTTAGTTTTGCAAAGCAGTCAAGACTTTGTTACTTTTTGAAGACTGTACTGTAACTTGTTTAATGATATGTTTTTTTGCACTAATAGACTTTTGAGTTTCCCCAAGCTGTGTTTGTGTGACTTTTTTTAATTGTTTATGTCCTTGTGTGGCTTCCATTCACAGTTCACAGATGTAAACTTTCCAGATTGCGTTGAAATAATAAGGTTAATTATAGGGTTAATTTGCTTTTTCAGTCTTCTATTGAGTATTTATAACGTATTACGACGCAGAAGAAAGCCATTCGGTCCATTGAACCATGCTGGCTCCCAGCAGAGCAATCTCCTCAATCCTATTCCCTCTCTCCTTATTCTCCTGGCTCCCTGCAGCTAATTCTACACATGCTCGTCAGGTCCCCTTGAATCTTTTGCCACTGACCTACACCAGGGCAATTTGCAGCCACCAATTACCCTTGTGGATGTAAAGGAAAGTGGAGAGGCTGGAAACCCCGCGCAGTGACAGGAAAGGATGCAAGTTCCACTAAGGTACCTAGCGTCAGCAGCACTAACTGCTGCACCACTCCTGCACCCAGCATTTACCATGAAATCCGAGAAATCGGGAGAGTTTCTGCCAGTGACTGAGCACAGATCACTAGCAGCCATGCCATCTGGGATAACAGGTCCCAGCTACAGTTTCAGCACAATTCGTTTCTGCCTGTTTCCAGGATTCAGGAGGGCAGGGTTTGGCTAGTGCACGTGCCTCTGTAAACTGGGAAGAGGTGCCTGATTATTCACTAAGCTCTCTAACTGTTCACAAACTGTTTGCTCACTCCAAAGAAATGTGCAATTATTAACAGAGTGCTGTCGACTGCTGTTTATCAGAATGTATGCTGCAATACACTACCATACTGGATCAATATTGCAGATTGCCCTGGTCCTCCAGCAATAAGGCACATTTCAAAAGTGAACAATCAATTTGTACCCACTTACCCTCTTACAATTAAAAGTTGATCAGAGAAAGCAGAGCTTACGCAGCCCGGACCATGTAGCTCCCCAAGGGCACAGTCAAAGAAGGCAGTTGATTCATCCACCTGTTAGATCTCTTCCAGAAATAATGATCCTTATCTGCTTGTTCCCTGCATGTTCGCTCGATTCAGCTATGCCAAATACACTTTACAATAAACGTAAACACGAGGAATTCTGCAGATACTGGAAATTCAAGCAACACACATCAAAGTTGCTGGTGAACGCAGCAGGCCAGGCAGCATCTCTAGGAAGAGGTGCAGTCGACGTTTCGGGCTGAGACCCTTCGTCAGGACTAACTGAAAGAAGAGCTAGTAAGAGATTTGATAGTGGGAGGGGGAGGGGGAGGGGGAGATCCAAAATGATAGGAGAAGACAGGAGGGGGAGGGATGGAGCTAAGAGCTGGACAGGTGATTGGCAAAGGATATACGAGAGGATCATGGGACAGGAGGCCCAGGGAGAAGGAAAAGGGTTGGGGGGGGGGAACCCAGAGGATGGGCAAGGGGTATAGTGAGAGGGACAGGGGGAGAAAAAGGAGAGAGAGAGAAAGAATGTGTGTATATAAATAAATAACAGATGGGGTACGAAGGGGAGGTGGGGCATTAGCGGAAGTTAGAGAAGTCAATGTTCATGCCATCAGGTTGGAGGCTACCCAGACGGAATATAAGGTGTTGTTCCTCCAACCTGAGTGTGGCTTCATCTTTACAGTAGAGGAGGCCATGGATAGACACGTCAGAATGGGAGTGAGATGTGGAATTAAAATGTGTGCCACTGGGATATCCTGCTTTCCCTGGCAGACAAGAGCGTAGGTGTTCAGCAAAACGATCTCCCAGTCTGCATCGGGTCTCGCCAGTATATAAAAGGCCACATCGGGAGCACCGGACGCAGTATATCACCCCAGCCGACTCACAGGTGAAGTGTCGCCTCACCTGGAAGGACTGTTTGGGGCCCTGAATGGTGGTAAGGGTGGAAGTGTAAGGGCATGTGTAGCACTTGTTCCGCTTACACGGATAAGTGCCAGGAGGGAGATCAGTGGGGAGGGATGGGGGGACGAATGGACAAGGGAGTCGCGTAGGGAGCGATCCCTGCGGAAAGCAGAAAGAGGGGGAGGGAAAGATGTGCTTAGTGGTGGGATCCCGTTGGAGGTGGCGGAAGTTACGGAGAATAATATGTTGGACCCGGAGGCTGGTGGGGTGGTAGGTGAGGACCAGGGGAACCCTATTCCTAGTGAGGTGGCGGGAGGATGGAGTGAGAGCAGATGTGCGTGAAATGGGGGAGATGCGTTTGAGAGCAGAGTTGATAGTGGAGAAAGGGAAGCCCCTTTCTTTAAAAAAGGAGGACATCTCCCTCGTCCTGGAATGAAAAGTCTCATCCTGAGAGCAGATGCGGCGGAGACGGAGGAATTGCGAGAAGGGGATGGCATTTTTGCAAGAGACAGGGTGAGAAGAGGAATAGTCCAAATAGCTGTGAGAGTCAGTAGGCTTATAGTAGACATCAGTAGATAAGCTGTCTCCAGAGATAGAGACAGAAAGATCTAGAAAGGGGAGGGAGGTGTCGGAAATGGACCAGGTAAACTTGAGGGCAGGGTGAAAGTTGGAGGCAAAGTTAATGAAGTCAACGAGCTCAGCATGCGTGCAGGAAGCAGCGCCAATGCAGTCGTCAATGTAGTGAAGGAAAAGTGGTGGACAGATACCAGAATAAGCACGGAACATAGATTGTTCCACAAAGCCAACAAAAAGACGGGCATAGCTCGGACCCATTCCGCCAATTCCAACGGGATCCCACCACTAAGCACATCTTTCCCTCCCCCCCACCCTGCTTTCCGCAGGGATCACTCCCTACACAATTCCCTTGTCCATTTATCCCTCCCCACTGATCTCCCTCCTGGCACTTATCCTTGTAAGCGGAACAAGTGCTACACATGCCCTTACACTTCCTCCCTTACCACCATTCAGGGTCCCAAACAGTCCTTCCAGGTGAGGCAACACTTCACCTGTGAGTTGGCTGGGGTGATATACTGCGTCCGGTGCTCCCGATGTGGCCTTTTATATATTGGTGAGACCCGACGCAGACTGGGAGACCGCTTTGCTGAACATCTACACTCTGTCCGCCAGAGAAAGCAGGATCTCCCAGTGGCCACGCATTTTAATTCCACGTCCCATTCCCATTCTGACATGTCTATACATGGCCTCCTCTACTGTAAAGATGAAGCCACACTCAGGTTGGAGGAACAACACCTTATATTCCGTCTGGGTAGCCTCCAACCTGATGGTATGAACATTGACTTCTCTAACTTCCGCTAATGCCCCACCTCCCCCTCGTACCCCATCCGTTATTTATTTATATACACACATTCTTTCTCTCTCTCTCCTTTTTCTCCCTCTGTCCCTCTGACTATACCCCTTGCCCATCCTCTGGGTTCCCCCCCCAACCCTTTTCCTTCTCCCTGGGCCTCCTGTCCCATGATCCTCTCGTATCCCCTTTTGCCAATCACCTGTCCAGCTCTTGGCTCTATCCCTCTCCCTCCTGTCTCCTCCTATCATTTTGGATCTCCCCCTCCCCCTCCCACTTTCAAATCTCTTACTAGCTCTTTCTTCAGTTAGTCCTGACGAAGGGTCTCGGCCCGAAACGTCAACTGTACCTCTTCCTGGAGATGCTGCCTGGCCTACTGCGTTCAGCAGCAACTTTTATGTGTGTTGCTTTACAACAAACAGTCACTTGTGGACATTAACTACCGATGCACCAACATAGTTTTGACCAACTACCTCCGGAGTTAGTAAGGACACCGCGGATTCACATTCAACTCGCTCCGACCAGAAGGGCCGGGCGCCGGCATCGAGACCGTAAACAAAGACGGGGGAAGCCTGGAGGTTTGCGTGCTAGGCTAACGCTAAATCTACACCGGCCAGCGCTACCTAGCATCTTCCTCACCAATGTTCGGTCTCTGATGAACAAGCTGGACGAACTAAGGAGTTGGACCCTCACACAAAGAAGGCTTCTGGATTGCAATGTCATGTTTTTTACAGAGACGTGGCTAAACAGTGATGTCCCAAACAACGTGGTGGAACTGGAAGGGCGCTCGGTCTCCAGGGCTGACAGAGCTGCAACAGCGACAGGTAAAAGTAGAGGAGGTGGTTTATGCGTCTACATGAATCGATCATGGTGTACTAACTCTACCACTACTGACACTTACTGCTCTGCTGATCTGGAATACCTGATTATTAAGTGCAGACATTTTTATCAACCACATGCATCATTGCTGTCGCAGTTTCTGTACCACCGGATGCTAACGCTAAAGTAGCCAGGAAGGATTTTAGTGCTGCTATTAGCAAGCTGCAGACAATGCATCCAGACGGAGACTTTGTTGTCGCTGGGGACCTTAATCATTGCAACCTACATATTGTGCTTCCAAGATTTTACTAAAATGTATCATGCACCACAAGGAGAAATAAAACCTTAGCTCATGTCTACAGAAATGTGGCTGATGCTTACAAAGCCACTACCCTCCCCCACCTGGGACAGTCCGACCATCTTTCATTGTTTCTGCTCCCTAAGTGTAGCCCAGTCATTAAATGTGTGAAACCCACGATGAAGACTATTAAGATCTGGCTGGAGGGTGCTGACTCTGCTCTTCAGCACCAGTTCCAGCACACAGACTGGAGTGCGTTTGCTGCCCATACCACCACAGACTCTCAGATTAACATTGTCACCTCTGTCCCTGAGTACATCAATGAGTTGATAGAGTGACTTCACAAAATGACAGTTGAATGCGTGGCTGAGGAGTTGGTGCAGGGAGCAGGGTTTTAGATTTTTGGATCATTGGGATCTCTTCTGGGGAAGGTGGGACCCGTACAGATTGGATGGGTTGCACCTGAACTTGAGTTGGAGCAATATCCTTGCAGGTAGGTTTGCTAGCATGGTTCAGGAGGGTTTAAACTAATTTGCGAGGGGGATGGGACCCGGAGTGATAGAGCAGTGAAAGAAGTGCATGGAGTAAAGCCAGATCTAACATACAGAGAGGCTTTGAGGAAAGAGAAGCAGAATAAAGGGCGTAAAGACAGTAGGGTAGAAGGGCTGAAATGTGTGCGCCTCAATGCAAAAGCATCAGGAACAAAGGTGATGAACTGAGAGCTTGGATACATACATGGAATTATGATGTAGTGGCCATTACAGAGACTTGGCTGGCACCAGGGCAGGAATAGATTCTCAATATTCCTGGGTTTCAGTGCTTTAAAAGGGATCGGGGGGGGGGGGGGGGGGAAGGGAGGAGGGGTGACATTACTGGTCAGGGATACTACTACAGCTAAAGAAAGGGTGGGTAATGTAGCAGGATCCTCTTTTGAGTCAGTATGGGTGGAAGTCAGGAACAGGAAGGGAGCAGTTACTCTACTGGGGGTATTCTATAGGCCCCCTGGTAGCAGCAGAGATACAGAGGAGCAGATTGGGAGGCAGATTTTGGAAAGATGGAAAAATAACAGGGTTGTTACCATGGGTGACTTTAACTTCCCTAATATTGATTGGCACCTGATTAGTTCCAAGGGTTTAGACAGGGCAGAGTTTGTTAAGTGTGTCCAGGATGGATTCCTGTCACAGTATGTGGACAGGCCGACTAGGGGAATGCCATACTAGATCTAGTATTAGATAATGAACCGGGTCAGGTCACAGATCTCTCAGTGGGTGAGCATCTGGGGGACAGTGACCACTGCTCCCTGGCCTTTAGCATTATCATGGAAAAGGATAGAATCAGAGAGGACAGGAAAATTTTTAATTGGGGAAGGGCAAATTATGAGACTATAAGGCTAGAACTTGCGGGTGTGAATTGGGATGATGTTTTTGCAGGGAAATGTACTATGGACATGTGGTCGATGTTTAGTGATCTCTTGCAGGATGTTAGGGATAAATTTGTTCCGGTGAGGAAGATAAAGAATGGTAGGGTGAAGGAACCATGGGTGACAAGTGAGGTGGAAAATCTAGTCAGGTGGAAGAAGGCAGCATACTTGAGGTTTAGGAAGCAAGGATCAGATGGGTCTATTGAGCAAGAAAGGAGCTTAAGAAGGGGCTGAGAAGAGCAAGAAGGGGGCATGAGAAGGCTTTGGCGAGTAGGGTAAGGGAAAACCCCAAGGCATTCTTCAATTGTGTGAAGAACAAAAGGATGACAGGAGTGAAGGTAGGACTGATTAGAGATAAAGGTGGGAAGATGTGCCTGGAGCCTGTGGAAGTGAGCGAGGTCCTCAATGAATACTTCTCTTCAGTATTCACCAATGAGAGGGAACTTGATGATGGTGAGGACAATATGAGTGAGGTTGATGTTCTGGAGCATGTTGATATTAAGGGAGAGGAGCTGTTAGAGTTGTTAAAATACATTAGGACGGATAAGTCCCGGGGGCCTGATGGAATATTCCCCAGGTTGCTCCATGAGGCGAGGGAAGAGATTGCTGAGCCTCTGGCTAGGATCTTTATGTCCTCGTTGTCCACGGGAATGGTACCGGAGGATTGGAGGGAGGCGAATGTTATCCCCTTGTTCAAAAAAGGTAGTAGGGATAATCCAGGTAATTATAGACCAGTGAGCCTTACGTCTGTGGTGGGAAAGCTGTTGGAAAAGATTCTTAGAGATAGGATCTCTGGGCATTTAGAGAATCATGATCTGATCAGGGACAGTCAGCATGGCTTTGTGAAGGGCAGATCATGTCTAACAAGCCTGATAGAGTTCTTTGAGGAAGTGACCAGGCATATAGATGAGGGCAGTGCAGTGGATGTGATCTATATGGATTTTAGTAAGGCATTTGACAAGGTTCCACACGGTAGGCTTATTTAGAAAGTCAGAAGGCATGGGATCCAGGGAAGTTTGGCCAGGTGGATTCAGAATTGGCTTGCCTGCAAAAGGCAGAGGGTGGTGGTGGAGGGAGTACATTCAGATTGGAGGGTTGTGACTAGTGGTGTCCCACAAGGATCTGTTCTGGGACCTCTACTTTTCGTGATTTTTATTAACGACCTGGATGTGGGGGTAGAAGGGTGGGTTGGCAAGTTTACAGACAACACAAAGGTTGGTGGTGGTGTAGATAGTGTAGAGGATTGTCAAAGATTGCAGAAAGACATTGATAGGATGCAGGAGTGGGCTGAGAAGTGGCAGATGGAGTTCAACCCGGAGAGTGTGAGGTGGTACACTTTGGAAGGACAAACTCCAAGCAGAGTACAAAGTAAATGGCAGGATACTTGGTAGTGTGGAGGAGCAGAAGGAATCTCGGGGTACATGTCCACAGATCCCTGAAAGTTGCCTCACAGGTGGATAGGGTAGTTAAGAAAGCTTATGGGGTGTTAGCTTTCATAAGTCGAGGGATAGAGTTTAAGAGTCGCGATGTAATGATGCAGCTCTATAAAACTCTGGTTAGGCCACACTTGGAGTACTGTGTCCAGTTCTGGTCACCTCACTATAGGAAGGTTGTGGAAGCATTGGAAAGGGTACAGAGGAGATTTACCAGGATGCTGCCTGGTTTAGAAAGTATGCATTATGATCAGAGATTAAGGGAGCTAGGGCTTTAGAGGAATAGATAGGGTGGATAGCCAGCGCCTCTTCTCCAGGACACCACTGCTCAATACAAGAGGACATGGCTTTAAGGTAAGGGGTGGGAAGTTCAAGGGGGATATTAGAGGAAAGTTTTTTACTCAGAGAGTGGTTGGTGCGTGGAATGCACTGCCTGAGTCAGTGGTGGAGGCAGATACACTAGTGAAGTTTAAGAGACTACTAGACAGGTATATGGAGGAATTTAAGGCGGGGGTTTATATGGGAGGCAGGGTTTGAGGGTTGGCACAACATTGTGGGCCGAAGGGCCTGTAATGTGCTGCACTATTCTATGTTCTATGTTCTATGTTCTAAAAACAAATAAAAGTTTTCCCCAATCAGAAACCATGGATGAACAGAGAAGTTCGCCTCCTGCTCAAAGCCAGAGATTCAGCCTTCAGGTCTGGAGACCAGGAGGCTTACAGCTCAGCCAGGGCCAATCTGAGGAGGGGAATCTCTCAGGCTAAACACACATACAAACAGAGAATCGAGGAGCATTTCAACTCCTCGGACCCCCGAAGCATGTGGCATGGCATACAGATTATTACAGACTTCAAACCACCTAGTACTGTGCCCCCTTCCAGCTCTGCTTCCCTCCCTGATGAGTTCAATCACTTCTACACTCACTTTGGCTGAGAAAACAAGGAGGTCACCCTCAAAGCGGATCTCCCACCTGGTGAACTGCTTCTCTCACTTTCCACGAGAGAACAAGGAGGTCACCCTCAAAGTGGATCTCCCACCTGGTGAACTGCTTCTCTCACTTTCCACCTCTGATGTTTGCGCCACCCTGAGCAGGGTGAATGTACGGAAGGCACCTGGTCCGGATGGAATACCTGGCCGCGTGCTCAGAGTCTGTGCAGGGCAGTTGGCCGGGGCCTTCATAGACATTTTCAATCTGTCCCTGGCCCAGGCAGTTGTCCCCACAAGCTTCAAGATCGCTACCATCGTGCCAGTGCCGAAACATTCCACTGCCACGGGCCTGAATGGCTTCCGTCCAGTTGCACTCACCCCCATCATTGCAAAGTGCTTTGAGAGACTGGTTCTATCACATCTTAAATCCTGTCAGCCCACTACCCTGGACCCCCATCAATTTGCCTATCGCACCAACAGGTCAACAGAGGACGCCATCTCCACGGCACTTCACTCCGCCCTGACCCACCTGGACAGCCCCAGCTCTTACGTCAGAATGCTGTTCATTGACTTTAGTTCGGCATTCAATACTGTGAGCCCCTCCAAGCTGATGGTCAAACTTCATCAGCTTCGTAACAGCTCATCCCTCTGCAATTGGACCTTGGACTTTCTGACTAACAGACCCCAATCTGTTAAATTAGACAACCTCTCCTCCTCCACTCTCACCCTGAATACCGGCGTGCCTCAAGGCTGTGTGCTGAGCCCTCTTCTGTACTCCCTTTTCACCTATGACTGCACTCCTGTACATGGTTCTAACTCCATAATCAAGTTCGTAGACGACACCACGGTGGTTGGCCTGATCAGAGGGGATGATGAGATGGCCTATAGGGACGAGGTCCAGCACCTCGCCGCGTGGTGTGCCGACAACAACCTGGCCGTTAACACCCAGAATACCAAGGATATCATTGTGGACTTCAGGCATGCTAGGAGCCACACTGACATCCCCATCTACATCAACGGAGCTGTAGTGGAGCGTGTATCGAACTTCAAATTCCTTAGTGTCCACATTTCCAAGGATCTCACCTGGTCCCTGAACTCCTCCATCCTGATCAAAAAGGCGCAACAGCGCCTTTATTTCCTGCAGAGCATCAAGAAAGCTCACCTCTGTCCCAGGATACTGACGGACTTTTACTGCTGCACCATTGGGAGCATACTCACCAACTGGATCTCAGTGTGGTATGGCAATTGTCCCATATCAGACCGCAAAGCACTCCAGCGTGTGGTGAAAACTGCCCAGCGGATTATCAGCACTCAATTGCCCACCATTGAGAGTATCTACCATAAATGCTGCCTGGGTAGGGCAAAAAGCATTATTAAGGATGCATCTCACCCTAACCATGGACTTTTTACTCTCCTCCCATCCGGTAGGCGCTACAGGAGCCTCCGCTCCCGCACCAGCAGGCACAGGAAGAGCTTCTTCCCTGAGGCTGTGACCCTGCTGAACCTCACATCACAGCACTAAGCAGTATTGCACCCATATTGTACTGTCTCAGTACTTTTATATTTGTGTGCTGTAGCACTTACTTTTTATTCACAGTTACTTTGTAAATAACACTATTCTTTGCATTTCTGGTCAGATGCTAATTGCATTTCATTGGCTTGGATCTGTACTCGGCACAATGACAATGAAGTTGAATCTAACCTAATCTAATCTAATCTAATCTAATATTTACGTTAGAATTCAGTTTTCGAGTAACCTGAAAGATAACAAGATGAGTGAGGATAAACAGGTAAAGTAATAATTCTCCAAGACATTTCCCTCTGAGATTTTCCAACTCCACGTGTGGGGCTAATCCAGACTAACAGAGTTTAATTGTTAATACACAAGAAAATAGGCAACCAGCCATTCAGGTCTGTCCTACAAATCAACATGACCATGGCTGATTTTTGCAGGTGGCCTCAACTCCTGTACAAGTTCCCCATTACCCTCAATGTCTCCTTTCACACCATCTGGTAGAGGAAGTTTCTATGCACCTCAATTTTAATCGACCAGCCCCTTGTAGTTATGACCCCTTGTTTGTGACTCTCTTTTTAGCAAAAACATCTCCCAACATCCTGTCATTTAGGATCACGTGTGTTTCAATAACATCGCCCCCTGTCTCCTAGACTCCAAGGAATACAGACCCAGACTGACTAACCTCTGTCCATAGGACAAACCTCTCAGCCCAGACATTAGTTCAGTGAACCTCCTATGGACTGCTTAATGCTGTTTTTAAAGTAAAGGGACCACGTCTGTGCATGATGTGCCACGTATACTCTCATCACCACCACATATTGCTGTGTCAAAACCTTTCTGCTCTTAAACTCCAATCTGTTTGCAAAAAAAGATAACTTGTCATCTGAAATGTCTTCCTTCTTCATAGAACAGGTTTTCCCTTCCTCTACCATTGACTCTGCCCTTATCTGCCTCTCCTACATTTCCCAGACATCCTCCGTCACTCCATCTCCCTGCCGCTTTAAGACGGATAGAGTTCCTCTTGTCCTCACCTACCACCCCATGAACCTCCGTATCCAACACATCATTCTCCATAACTTTCCACCATCTGCAATGGGATCTTACCGCCAAACATATCTTTAGCTCTCTCCCTCCATCACCCCCACACACTCTCCACTTTCCACTGGAGTTGCTCTTTCCGTAATTCCCTTGTCCATTCATCCCAGCCCGGCACTTATCTCTGTGAGCGGAACAAGTGCTACGCCTGCCTATCCATTTATCCATCAGCACCAGGGGAGGCCACACTTCACCTGCAAACCTGTCAGGGTCATCTGCTGCATCTGGTGTTCCTGGTGCGGTCTCCTCTACATTGGTAAGATGCGATGTAGATTGGTGTGATTGCCTAGTCGAGGACCTTCACACCATCTGCAACAGGGAGATTTCCCAGTGGCCAGCCATTTGAATTCCACTCTCCATTCCTGTTCCAACAGTCAGCTTCCGCTGCCACAGTCAGGCCACTCTCAGGATGGAGGAGTAACGCTTCATATTTCATATGGGGTAGCCTCCAATTTAATGGCATGAACATCAATTTCTTCACCTTCTGGTAATTCCTCCTACTTCCCCCTTATCTCCTTACCATTCCTCATTCTAGCTCCTCTTCTAACCCTTCTCTTCTCCTCCCCCGCCTTTCACCTCCCTCTGGGGCCTGTCCTCCTTCCCTTTCTCCCATGGTCCACTCTCCCTTCTTATCAGATACCTTCTTCAGCCCTCTACCTTTTCCAGCTGTCACCTCCCAACCTCTCACTTCATCCACCCTCCTCCTCTGGCTTCACTTATCACCTAGCAGTTTGTACTCCTTCCCCCCACCCAGCTTATTCTGGCTTCCTCCCCCTTCCTTTCCAGTCCTGATGAAGGGTCTCAGCCTAAAACATGGGCTCTTTAATCCTCCTATAAATGCTGCCTGCCCTACTGAATTCCTCCAGTGTTTTACCCTGGATTTCCAGCATCTGCAGAATCTCTTGTCTTTATAAATTGTACTGGTGGTGTAGTGGGCAAACTAAATGATCCACGGTCTTTTAATTGCTGCCAGTGCCTTGAATTCATCTGCAGGTGCAACACAATAATATTCCAACATGTGTGGAATTACCTGTCTTGGAAAGCCATGATATTTTGAGCCAGTGACAGTGAAGGAAGAGTGATACATTCCCTGGTCAGCATGGAGGGCAAGTTTCCACGTGGTGATCCCATGCTCCTAGTCCTCCAAATGCTTGAGGTCATGGGCTTGCAAAGAGAGAGAAATCATGTAGCATGTTGCAAACAGGAGGATATCACAGTCATGAGTTACATGAATGAGGCTACACGAACCAACAAAGACAACTCCCCATGAACAGCAAATAAAGTATCTGAGTAGATAGGCAGGTTTTGGTGGCAGTGGCTGAAGGATGAAAATTGGAATTAGTGTATTGCACTGAGATAAAGTGAAAAAGCTTGTCTTGCACACTGTCTATACGGATCAGATCATTACATAGTACAACAAAGAAGAGCAAGGGAAGACAATATCAAGTGCAACAGCTACAGAGAAAGTGAAAGAGGTACAAGATCATATTGAGGTAGATTGTGAGGTCCAGAGTTTAACTTATCATCCGAGGGAACTACTTAATAGTCTTACACCGGAAGGGTAGAAGTTGTCCTTGAGCCCAGTGGTACGTTTGTTCAGGCTCTTGTGTCTTCTTCTCGGTGGAAGGGGAGAGAAGAAAGATCACCCAGGGTGACCTGGCCAGTGAGTGAGCTCACTTGCCTGAAACTGGAGAATCAGTCCTTGTTAATGCACTTGTACACCCAGCTGTCACATGACATGCCATTTCACTGCAGTCAGCGTACGAATGTACAGGTGGAATTGGGTTGCCACCTTAAAAGGCCATCTCTGCCCCACAGACTGAGCTATTGCAGTTATCAGGCAGCCATTCCTGGGCCAGAGTTGTCCATGGGCAACCATTGTGCCCATTGTGTCCTCCCAACCAATGCAGGAGAGCCTGTCACCAAGCTGGATACACCCACGATGGGGACACAGCTTGGAAGTAATCGATCAGCAAGCATATTAGAATATATGCAGAATGGTAACCACCATAGTGATTAATTAATAATAATGTAAAGTACATATCCTTTCTTGTCATTGGCATTTTATTAAGATATTTAAAAAATATTTAATAAAATTTAGAGGAGTGACTGAGTATCTTCCAAATGCTGGACTCGTAGAGTCATAAACCATGGGACAGGCCATTAGGGTCAGCACGTCCATGCCTACCAATGGACATCCATCTATATTAATCAGTTTTCTTGCATCCTTCCATGTCTAGACAATCCAAGTGCTTGACAATATGTGATTTTCATTTGTGTAATTGTAATTACTCATTCATTTTTGAATGTGCTTGAAAGGTAATCCTTCTTCAATGTAAGCAGATTCCAAAGGTCTCCTTTCATCCTTTGTGATGAAATTTGTTGTAGTGACAGGAAGCAATAATGTTGCAGGTCACTCAAATCATTTTGCTTTCTAAGTCTGTGTAAATTTTTCCAGCCGTGTATCTGTGGTAGATTCCCCCAAACCATTAAGGGCATGAGCTCCTTTGGTCATGACCCAGCACCATGGAATTTCTGGAAAGTCACATCTTGACATTAACCGTAAGGAGATTGAGAGGTGAAGGCATTCTAAAGATCAGGTGAGAAACCAGAACTCAACAAGAATTTGAACGGAAAGGCCGTTGTGTTTGCTGAGCATGAACACTAGAACCTCCTTGGCCATTACAGAGACTTGGTTGACACAAGGGCAGGAATAGCTGTTGCCTGTTCTGGGGTTTAGATGTTCCAAAGAGAACAGAAGGAGGTAAAGAGTTGGGGGAGTGGCATTGCCAATCAGGGAGAGTATCACAGCTGCAAAGAGGGAAGATGTTGTGGATGTATTGTCCACGAGTCGGTGTGGGGGGTGGGGGGGGAAGGCATAATCAGGAAGACAGCAATCACTCTATTGAAAGTATTTCATAGACTCCAAATAGCAACAAGGATACTGAGCAGCAGATCAGGAGGTAGAGTTTGGAAATGTATGGGGTTGTTGCCATGGATGGCTTCAACTTCCCTAATATGGATTGCCCTATCTAAACCTTTTGCACTGAGAAGGTGCCAGAGTTTGTTAGGTGTGCCCAAGAAGGACGGTGTGGATGTGGATAGTGTAGAAGGCTGGCAAAGACTACAGTGCAATATAGATCATATGGGCAGAGAAATGGCAGATGGAGTTTAACCCAGGTAAATGTGAGGTGTTGCACCTTGGTAAGGCAAAATGCAAGAGAGATCCTGGGATCCAAGTTCATAGCTCCTTGAAAGTGGCTACACAGATCAACAAGATGGTTAAGAAGGCTTATGAAATGCTGGCTTTTATTTGTCAAGGCACTGAGTTCAAACGTCAAGAGGTTATGTTACAACTTTATAAAACTCTGGTTGGGCCACATCTGGAGTATTGCATACAGTCTGGTCGTCCCACCATAGGAAGGATATTGAGGCTTCGTAGAGGGTGCGAATTTACCAGGATGCTGCCTGGTCTAGAGGGCAGGTGATATCATGAGAAGTTAGGTAAACTTGGGTTGTTTTCTCTGGAGCAGCAGAAGCTGAGGCAAGATCTGATGAAGGTTCATAAGATTATGAGAGGCATAGATAAGCATCTGTTTCCCAGGGTTGAAATGTCTAATACCTGCGGGCATGCATTGTGGGTGAGAGGGGTAGGTTCAACGGGGATGTGAGGAGCAAGTTTTTTTACTTGGAGAGTGGTGGACGCCTGGAATGGTGGCAGAGGCAAATACATTAGAGGCTATTTGAAAGACGTTTAGATAGACACATAGATGTCAGGAAAGTGGAGGTGTGATATTGCATAAGTAGGAGGTTTAGTGTTTGAGTGTTTTTGATTTGCTTACTAGCTGATTTGGCACAACATTTTGGGCCATATGGCCAGTTCCTGTTCTATGTAATACGTGGGCAGGCTGACTGGAGGAGACACCATACTGGATCTGGTACTAAGCAATGAACCTGGCTGGGTGACAGATCTCTCAGTGGGTAAGCATTTCAGAGACAGTGACCACAACTCCTTGACCTTGCCAGATATGTCTTTGGCAAGACAAGTGGAAGTATTTTTGGAAGGGAAATTTTTATACTATTAGGCAGGAACATGGGAGGATAAATTGGGAACAGATGTACTCAGGAAATGAACAACAGAAATCTAGATGTTGTTTAGGGAGCACTTACATGGGGTTCCAGATAAGTTTGCCCCATTGAGACCGGGAAAAGATGGTCAGGTGAGGGAACCATTGCTGGCAAGAGTAATGGAACATTTAGTTAAGAGGAAGAAGGAAGCATACTTAGGGTTTAGGAAGCAAAGATCAGATAGGGATCTTGAGAGTACAAGGTGCCAGGAAGGAGTTTAGGAATGTGCTTAGGAGAGCTAGAAGAGGACTTGAGAAGGCTTTGGTGAGTAGGATTAAGGAAACCCCCAAGGCATTCTACAAGTATGTGAAGAACAAGAGGATGACTAGAGGGAGGGTTAGAACCAATAAGGGATAGAAGAGGAAACATGCCTGGAGTTGGAGGAGTTAGGGGAAGGCATTCTACAAGTATGTGAAGAACAAGAGGATGACTAGAGGGAGGGTTAGAACCAATAAGGGATAGAAGAGGAAACATGCCTGGAGTTGGAGGAGTTAGGGGAGTTCCGTAATGAATACTTTGCTTCAGTATTCACCAGTGAGGGGGACCTTGACAAACGTAAAGTCATTGTAGATCAGGCAAATGTGGTGGAATATGTCAACATTAAAAAAAGAGGATTGCTGGAACTTCTGTAAAACATTAGGGTAAATACGTCACAGGGTCCAGACAGGGGTTTTAACCCAGCTTACTATGGAAGACTTTTACAAAGATCTTTGCATGCTCACTGGCCACAGCAGTAGTACCAGATGGCTGGAGAGTGGGAAATGGTTTTCCTGCGTTCAAGGGAGATACTAGAAATAATCATGGGAATCACAGACCAGCAAGTCTTACATGGAAGATGAGCAAACTATCGGAGAGGATTCTTAGAGAAAGGATTTGTGAACATTTGGAGAAATGTAGTCTGATTAGGGATCATCAGCATGGACTTGTGAGGGACAGGTTATGCCTCATGAGCCTGAATGAATTATTTGAGGAAATTAGAAAATGAATTGATGAATGTCAAACAATACACGTGGTGTAAATGGATTTTAGTAAGGCATTCGACAAGGTTCTCCATGGTAGGCTCCTTCAGAAAGTCAGAAAGCATGGGATCCAGGGGAATTTGTTTCTGTGGATTCAGAATTGGCTTGACCATAGAAGGCAAGAGGGTGGGAGAGTATTCTGTCTGGAGGTCTATGACTAGTGTTGGTCCACGGGGATCTATTCTGAGACCCCTACTCTTTGTGATTTTTCTAAATGACTTAGATGAGGAACTGGAAGAGCGTGCTGGTCAATATGCACATAACATGAAGTTTGTAGAGTTGTAGATAGAGTAGATGATTGCCATAGGTTACAATGGAACATTGACGGAAGCCAGAGCTGGGCTGAGAAGTGGCAAATAGAGTTCAATTTGGAAAAGTGTGAAGGGATACTTTGCAAACACAAGGAAATCTGCAGATGCTGGAATTTCAAGCAACACACATAAAAATTGCTGGTGAACGCAGCAGTTTTTAAGGGATACTTTGGAAGGTCAAGTTTGAAGCCTGAGATTGAGGTTAACGGCAGGATTCATAGCAATGTGGAGGAACAGAAACATCTTGGTGTCTATGTCTGTGGATCCCTCAAAGCTGTTGTGCAAGTTGATAGGGTTGTTCAGATGATGTTGCCCTTCATTAGTCAGGGGATTGAGTTCAAGAGCTGTGAGGCAATGTTACAGCTCTGTAAAACTCCAGTTAGACCACACGTGGAATATTGTGATCAGTTCTGGTCGTATCATTATAGAAGGATGTGGAAGCTTTAGAGAGAGTGCAGAGAAGATTTACCAGGATGCTGCCTGGACTAGAGAGTATGTCCTGTGAGGAAAGGTTGTGCGAAGTAGGGTGAGAGATGACCTGATTGAGGTGTACAAGATGATAAGAGGCATAGACCAAGTGGACAGCAGATACATTTTGCCCCAGGGTGGCAATGGCTAATACGATAGGGCAAAGCTTTAGTATGATCAGAGGAAAGTATGGCGAGGTATCGGAAGTAGTTTTTTTACAGAGAGTTGTAATTGTATGGAATTCTTTGCCAGGGCTGGTAGTGGAGGCGGGTACATTAGGGACATTTTAAAACTCTTAGAGAGGCACATGGATGAAAGATAAATGGGGAGCTATATGGGAGAGAAGGGTTAGAAATATTTTGGAGTAGGTTAAAAGGTCAGCACAGTATAATGAGCTACATGGTGTGTTCTGCACTGTATTGTTCTCTGTTTGTAGCAGCTACTTGAAAAACCAAAAACACTGAGAGACAAAGCCAGGGTAACTGAGACTGTCGTACTAAGTGGCATAATAGCATAATTAGGTGTTCCAGTTAGCGAAATAATGAAGTTAGCGATTTTCCCTGGCTGCCTCTAACTAACAACTAACACAACTATAGCCATTGTTTCTACCATGTCCCAATCAGATCACCATAATATACACCCTACACAATACAACGCAGACAGAAAATAGATACTTGGCTCCTCCATCCCAGACCCTAATTATTACACTATAATAATTACAACTACATACTCCTAAAATAGGAAACCTGAAATCATCAAGGACAGGCATCTTAACATTTAGCACAGTTAGTAACTTGGTTTTAATGCAATTAAAATACCTATTGCTTCTTAAAAAGAACAGACTCTAGTCGATGGTGCGGTTCTCCTCTAAGACAGCAGAAGAAGGGGTGCCGAGCTGGGTTAAAAGTTTGTTTAAGGAAGTGTGGCTTTTGACTCCCAATACCGACCAGTCTCTGGTAAATAAAATTGAAGATCTCAAAGCTGGAGTTCTGTACCAGAGGGATATGAGGACCACTTGCATTTCTTGTTTCACGGAATCTTGGTTAACCCTTTCCATTCCAGATGCAGTGATTCACATTGAAGGGTTCACACTACACTGCCAAGACAAGACTGCTGAGTCTTTCAAAGGCAAGGGAGTAGGAGAGTGCTTCATGATCAACTCCTGGTGGTGTACAAACATGGTGGTGCCGTCCCAGTCCTGTTCGCCAGACCTGAAACAGCTCACGATCAAGTGTCATCCATTTCATCTGCCATGAGAGATCTCAGCGATCATCGTGGTAGCAGTGTACATCCCACCTCAGGCCAATATATACAGCCTCTAGACAAACTGAGCAATGTAATCCTTTCTTTCTTTTTAAATCTTTTTATTGAATAAGTATACAAAAGGTAAGCCATATAGGCACTAATACACTGTTAGAATATAATAAAATTACAGGAGATATTAATACAAAAAAATAATACAAACAATGTAATTTAAACATAACGTACCAAGGTAACATAGCAGTATACTAATTTTTATATGTATATCAATAGAGAAAAGGAAAAAAGAACCCCAAAAAAAACCCACCGTGCAACTAACTAAAAGCAAAACAAAGCAATGGGCTAACTTGAAACCAAACAGAGTTAAAAAACTTAAAATCACGTCCTCAATCCCAACCTCCATTAAAAACAGTAAAAAAAAACAAGAAGGGTATATATTACATTAAATGAAAATATTGAATAAAAGATCTCCAGGTCTGTTCAAATTTAAATGAAGAGTCATAAAGATTGCTTCTAATTTTCTCCAAATTCAAGCATAATATCGTCTGAGAAAACCAAAAAAAGGTAGTTGGAGCATTAAGCTCTTTCCAATGTTGTAAAATACATCTTTTCGCGATTAAAGTAAGAAATGCAATCATTCTACGGGCTGAAGAAGAAAGATTACTGGAAGTTTTAGGTAGTCCAAAGATAGCAGTAATAGGATGAGGAGAGATATCTATATTCAATACCTTGGAAATAATATTAAAAATGTCTCTCCAAAAAGTTTCCAGAGTAGGACAAGACCAAAACATATGAGTTAAAGAAGCTATCTGCCCCGAACATCTATCACAAAAAGGATTAATATGAGAATAAAAGTGAGCTAATTTATCTTTGGACATATGTGCTCTATGAACAACTTTAAATTGAATTAGGGAATGTTTAGCACAGATAGAGGAAGTATTGACTAATTGTAAAATCTGCCCCCAGTCATCCACAGAAATAATAGATCCCAATTCTTGTTCCCAATCTGACCTAATCTTATCAAATGGAGCTTTCCTAAGTTTCATAATAATATTATAAATAATAACCGATGCACCTTTCTGACATGGATTAAGGTTAATTATAGTATCTAAAATCTATGTAGGAGGAAGCATTGGAAAGGAAGAAAGTATGGTACTTAGGAAATTTCTAACTTGTAGATATCTAAAAAAATGTATTCTTGATAAATTATATTTATTAGATAATTGTTCAAAAGACATAAGGGAACCATCTAAAAATAAATCCAAAAACCGTGAAATACCCTTAGTCTTCCAAATTTGAAAAGCATGATCCGTAAAAGAGGGAGGAAAAAATATGTTACCTAAAATAGGAATCGCTAGCCCAAATTGATTAAGATCAAAAAATTTTCTGAATTGAAACCAAATACGTAAGGTATATTTAACTATTGGGTTAGACACCTGTTTAAGGCGTTTCAAATCAAAAGGAAGAGAGGAACCTAAAATAGAGCCAAGTGTATAGCCCTGAACAGATTGTAATTCCAATGCTACCCATTTAGGAATGGATAGTATATCCTGGTCAAGTAACCAAAATTTCATATGTCGAATATTAATTGCCCAATAATAAAATCTAAAGTTAGGTAATGCTAAGCCTCCATCTCTCTTAGCTTTCTGTAAATGTATTTTACCCAGTCTCGGGTTTTTATTTGGCCAAATAAATGAAGAAATTTTGGAGTCAACTTTATCAAAAAAAGATTTTGGAACAAAAATTGGTAATGCCTGAAATATATATAAAAATTTTGGCAAAAAAAACATCTTAACTGCATTAATACGACCAATCAAAGTTAAATATAAAGGAAACCATTTAGATGAACGTTGAATAATATGGTCAATTAAGGGTAAAAAGTTAATCTTAAATAAATCTTTGTATTTACAAGTAATTTTAATCCCAAGATATGAAAAATAATTATTAATCAATTTAAAAGGAAAGTTATGATATAAGGGAAGTTGTTTATTAATCGGGAAAAGTTCACTCTTACTAAGATTTAATTTATAACCTGAAAAAAGACCAAATTGTGCTAATAACTCTAAAACAGCAGGGATGGATTTTTGGGGATTAGAAATATATAAAAGTAAGTCATCAGCATAGAGTGATATTTTATGGGACTTTAAGCCCCGAGTTATCCTAGTAATATTTGGAGATTCTCGAATGGCAATTGCAAGAGGTTCTAAGGCAATATCAAATAATAAAGGACTAAGAGGACACCCTTGTCGAGTACCTCGAAAAAGAGGGAAAAAAGGTGAGCTTAAAGAGTTAGTACGGACCGAGGCCACAGGAGAATGATATAACAATTTAATTCAGGATATAAATTTCGAGCTAAAATTAAACATTTCAAGCACCTTAAATAAATAAGGCCATTCTACTCTATCAAAAGCTTTCTCAGCATCTAAAGAGATAACACTTTCAGGAACATTTTGTGAGGGGGTATAAACAATATTTAACAGTGTGCGAATGTTATAAAAAGAGTAACGACCCTTAATAAAACCCATTTGGTATTCCGAAATAATAAAAGGAAGTACTTTTTCTAATCTATTTGCTAATAACTTAGAAAAAACTTTAGAATCAACATTTAATAAAGATATTGGTCTATAAGATGCACATTGAGCAGGATCTTTATCCTTCTTTAATATTAGAGAGATTGACGCTCTATTGAAAGATTCAGGAAGTTTACCAAGTTTTAATGAAGCCTCAAAAACCCTACAGAGCCAAGGGATTAATGAAGGTGCGGAACATTTATAAAATTCTACGGTAAACACATCAGGGCCAGGAGCTTTCCCCAAATTCATAGAGAAAATAACATTCTTAATCTCATCCGTGGTAATGGAAGTATCTAACATAGAAGATATATCCTGTGAAAT
The DNA here is from genome assembly GCF_030028105.1 of Mobula birostris. Taxonomy (NCBI): domain Eukaryota; kingdom Metazoa; phylum Chordata; class Chondrichthyes; order Myliobatiformes; family Myliobatidae; genus Mobula; species Mobula birostris. The sequence goes on along the minus strand of NC_092395.1, from coordinate 46,179,035 downwards.
CTCAGGGAAGTCTAGATTATCTAAAAAATCATTCATATATTTAGAATCTCGAGGAGACTCTGATTGATATAAGGAAGAATAAAAATCACAGAAAGTTTGATTAATCCCCACATGGTCAAGTATCAGTCGGTCATTTTGGTTATAAACCTGATTAATTTGAGATTTAGCATAATTAGACTTCAGTTGATTAGCCAACAGTTTGCCAATTTTGTCACTGTGTACATAAAATTCACTTCTTGTTTTCTTTAATTGGTTTACAATCGAGGACGAAAGTAATAAACTGTGTTCCATTTGAAGTTCAGTTCTTTGTTTATATAACTCCTCAGAAGGAGCTATAACATATTTCTTATCAATTTCCTTAATCTTGTCCACGATTACCAACTCCTCCTGCTTCAACTTCTTCCTCAAAGCAGCAGAATACGAGATAATCTGACCACGAATTTCAGTTTTAAAAGTATCCCAAAGAATGTTCACAGAAATATCCTCTGTATAGTTAATTGTAAAAAAAAGATCAATCTGTTCATTCATAAAGTTAACAAAGTCCGAGTCCTGAAGCAACAACGAATTAAAACGCCACTGTCTATTATTTTGTGTATTGGCCTGAATTTTAATAGAAAGCTTAAGTGGAGCATGATCCGAAATGGTTATAGAGTCATAATCACATTTAATCACTGAAGAAATAAGACGAGAATCAATAAAGAAATAATCAATTCTTGAATAGGAATGGTGAACATGTGAGAAAAAAGAAAAATCTTTTTCCTGAGGATGCAAAAAATGCCAAATGTCCGTCGACCCAGAATCAGAGAGGAATGAATTAATCAAAGTTGCAGATTTATTAGGTAAAGTCCGTAGAGGAGCCGAACGGTCCAAAGCTGGAGATAAACAGGTATTAAGATCTCCGCCCCAGATCAATGAAAACTCATTCAAATTCGGGAACTGATTGAATAATGATTTATAAAATTCCGGACAGTCCATATTAGGAGCATAAACATTAACCAAAACTACCTTTTTATTAAATAGTAGACCAGTAACCAATAGAAATCTACCATTCAGATCAGAAATAATATCATGTTGTATAAAAGTAACTGAGGAGTCTATAAAAATAGAGACGCCTCGAATCTTAGCATTGGAGTTCGAATGAAACTGTTGACCCTTCCAGAATTTAAAAAAACGAAGTCTGTCTCCCCTCCGCACATGGGTCTCTTGTAAAAATAAAATTTGTCCTTTAAGTCTCCGGAACACTTTAAAAACTTTTTTCCTTTTAATAGGATGATTAAGACCATTAGTATTCCAGGAGACAAAATTAATAATAGACTCCATAAACCCTAAAGTCAACCCGCATCAAGGAGGATTGACGATAGGCTCGACCCACGAACCCGGAAAGGGAACAGAACAAATAAGAGATACCGGGAAGAAGAACGCAACCAATACTTCAATAATGTACATAGTCCAAGAAGAAAGAAACTAAAACGTGAAGCCCCTCCCTCCACCCCCCACCCCATGAGCCCAAGGCTAAATCTAACGCAGACCAGCCCGAAAGAAGCAAGCACTAAAACTACCCCCATGACTTCCGGTATACGCTCCCTAAAAAAAGTGTAAATATAAAAAAGGATCAGCTAATTATAAAACAGTAAGAGAATAAAAAAAAGGTAACTCAATTAAAACAAACACATAATATAACAGAGTAAAAGCCAGAAAATATAAAAAAAACGCATCAAACCCCAGACCCTATAAGTAAACAAAACAAAAAAAAATTGAGATTACTAACATAAACTAGTTACGAAAACCTACAAAACAAAGTTGATTTAAAAAAAACTACAAAATTTAAGGCCACAGAGGAAATACGTAAAATGACAGTGAGGGAATAACCACCCAGAATCCCCTGGGAAAAAGAAAGGAATGACGCAGTTGAAAGGAAAGTTTAGCAACCATATTAAATAATCAAAAATAAACTTTTCTGGCCATATAGGACACAAAAACATTAAGACTGACAAATTCACAACCTCCGCTCAACGGAGATAGTTAAAAATTACGATTAAGATGTTGAAGGTGAAAATTGATCGAGATAACTCTGGGCATCCGAAGAAGATTCAAAAAAGCGGAGGGCTCCATCCGACGTACGAATCCTTAGACGTGCAGGGTAAAGCAGCACTGGTTTTAAATCCATCTTGTAGAGTTCCGACATCACAGATCTGTAACGAACCCGTTGATCCCGGATTGGTTTACTGAAATCCTCCACGAATCGGAACTTAAGATCCAGAAAATCAATATAACCTTTAGATCGAACAAAACGAAACAATTTCTCCTTGTCTTGAAAGTAATGAAAACGTAAAATGACATGTCGAGGTTTATCTGGCCTAAGCGAGTATGATGGAACTCTGTGAACACGATCCAATAATGGTGGTTGGTTAGGAAATACAGTAGGAAATGCATCTTTTAAAAGTTGAGAAAAATACTTCATAGGGTTATGAGATTCAACAGCTTCACGCACCCCAATCATTCGAAGATTCTGCCGTCGCATTCTGGATTCTAAGTCAGAGTTTTTAAAGGTCAGAAAGTCGAGTTTCTTCTTCATTACATTAATTGTTTCTTCGATTTTCTCCATCTTGAGCTCACTTTGTTGCGTGGATTTTTGAAGATCAGATATAGCCGACTGGTGTTCTGTAATAGATATTTGTATCTTCTCGATTGAATCGGCAATTTTCTGGAAACTAGTTGAAATTTCCTCACGAATCAGCTCCGTAATAGAGGTTGAAATTTCCCTTTGAATTAGCTCCGATATAGCTTTCAAAGTCACTGGTGGTTCAGTCGGAGGGAAATCGGTACCTTTCGGTCTAACCGGAGGTTTGCCGTCCTTCCCGTTTTTTCCATTCTTAGACATAGCAGACCTTAAACGCATCCGATTATCAAAGAGCCCAATTTGTTTCAAATTATTATAAAAGTCGATGCCTTAATGGTTAATTAAAATACAGCTGATCATAAGAAGAAAAACTCAGAGGTAATGGAGCGAGTCAAGAACGCGACTTCACTCCATGAGCTCTACCGGAAGTCCCCCAATGTAATCAACAGACATGAAACAGCACATCCTGATACCTTCCCCATCATTTAGGGGATTTTTACCAGGCCAGCTTGAGAAAGCCTCTGAATAATTATTACCAAAAAAATCACTTGCAGTACCAGAGGAAACAACACACTGGAGCACTGTTATACCACCATCAAGAGCGCTTAACATGCTAGCCCCCACCCATACTTTGGGAAGTCTGGTCACCTGAATAAAGGCAGAGACTGAAGACTGCAGCAAATGCAATAAAGACCAAGAAGGTATGGACAAGAGAGATCCAGGATTGCACCAGGACTGCTGTGAATTGGTGGACTGGAGTGCATTCAGGGATTCATCTTCAAGTCTGGATGAGCACACCACAGCTGTCACTGACTTCATTAAAACCTGTGCGGACGAGTGTGTGCCTATGGGAACTTACAAAAGCCACAGGTGAACCAGATGGTTCATAGGTTCATTGTCTGCCAAGGACTAGATCAGTGGCATTCAGGTCTGGTGACCCAGGTCGGTACGAGAAAACCAGGTACAACTTGAAGAGGGATATTTCAAGTGCTGAGGAAAAATTCCAAGTGAGGTTGGATCAGATGCACATCAACTCTGGCAGGTTTTATAGGCCATTACTTCCTACAAAGCATAACTCCCAGATGGGCTCAACAACTTTTATACTTGCATTGAAAGGTAGAATAAAACTACAGCAATGAGGATCCCAGTGACCCTGTGATCTCTGTCTCAGAGACTGACAACAGGCTGTCTTTCAAAGGGCTGAAACTTCAAGGTGACAGGTCCCCAATGGAGTTCCTGGTAAGGTTCTGGAAACCTGTGCCACCCACCTGGAGGGGTTTTCAAAGACATGGTGGAATTGAGGACCTTTTGCGCAGACCTGATCAATCTCTCTCGTGTTCCCAGCTGGGGGAGTGGGGTGGTGTAAAAATCCACAGAATTCCTTTCTGCAGTAGGACATCACCGATCCGAGAATGATTCTACTTCTCAATGGCTTCTCTTAACTCATGCTCAGCTCCAACAAAGTTTGTCGTAGTATCAGACCGTAGTTCACGAACCTGTCCTTATCTTGCTATAAAGCGTCAAAGTGCATTACCAAAATAATCTGTGTCTAAAGAAGGTACTATTTCCATGTAAACAGCTCGTGTAGCTAGACAGGTGAATATGACTGCTTACCTCTTCACCTCAAAATGTCCAAAGTAGTCCACCCTACACGTGTAAATGGAGGTTCATCTGGAGAGACCATGTCCAGAGAGATCTGCCATGTGCTGGCATCCTGGAGTTGCATGCAGCCGTCGACAAACAAAGCATTAGACAGGACCCTTCTTATGCTGTACTAGTGCCGAGAGTTCAGTAATTTTGACTCAACCTGGATAACGTGGTTATGGCCACCATGTCCCATCTCTTGCTGTTCATGCCTCAGAAAGATGTCTGAGATGGAAATCCTTTGCCAGTGTAACAGGATATTTGGGCATGGCCACCCTGCTAAACTGTCCACCAACTCTCAAGACACCACCTTCAAGTACTGGACTGAGCTTGAAAATATGGCTCTTTCCTTTCACACTTTCTGCCCTTTGAAAACTTAAGAATTTAACTGGAAATCTCTTTTTTCTGGCAAAACCCAGTGATCTCCACCTCAGCCTTTCTGAGCTCCTCTATTGAGAGATAATCTCGATTGACCTGACCTTTGATCTTCTCAATCTCTCTTTCTCCCCAAAGAATCAAAATTAAATCAGATCTAGCTAATTATCATTCAAGCCATACATGGAAACAGTCGAATGAGACAGCCTACCTCTGGGGCCAAGGTACAAAAACATACACACGCATTCAAAATAATGAGAAAGGAAAAATGAAGAACGTAGTCATGTAAGAAAAGAAATTTTTAGTCCAAATCCCTGAGCGACAAGTCTTGCAAATTGACGGTTCCTGGCAGTCCAGCCTGTAATTCCACCAATCCAATACTGTAGGGCAGCCCTGACGGGAGAGGCCACCCCCCAACCGAGCCGGGCATCACACTACAACGCAAGTCTGAGGACTGAGGCCTGGTCCTCGCTACAACAAAAGTGACACAGCTGCCTTGCCGCCTGTCTTTCCACCAAACAAGGGAAGCAGGCCTGCGGCAACCAGTGTCCAACAGGGTCTTGCAATTGCAAAAGAAATGTCCAAGGCAGTCACTCACGGTTCCACTGCACGCTACTTTCGCACTAACTCCGGTGCCTACAAGTAGCAGGCAGCAGCATGGTCTGTACCCAGGTCAGCTCTTCCAAACCCAGTCCAGCTCCTCCCCCCGTCCGACGGCCCGGCTTGATCTTCCCCAAGGTGACGAGAGGGCTCGCCTTCTCTGAACCGCCGGCCAGCTCTTACGACACCCAGGCTAGCTACTCCAAACAATGAGCAGCTGACTGATGCGGTGTACCTGGCATGCACGTAGTCAGGAATAGTCTTACTATGTATAAAAACACATTCAACAAGGGAAAAAACACCTTTGGTTGGCCCCCCCAGAGGCCACTATGTGTATACGTGGTGGCATCTTTGTACTTTATACTTTATACTTTATTGTCGCCAAACAATTGGTACTAGAATGTACGATCATCACAGCGGTATTTGATTCTGTGCTTCACACTCCCTGGATTACAAATATTAAATATTTAAACAATTAAAAATAGTTAAAATTAGTAAATATTAAAAATTTAAATTATAAATCATAAATAGAAAAATGGGAAGTAAGGTAGTGCAAAAAAACCAAGAGGCAGGTCTGGATATTTGGAGGGTATGGCCCAGATCCGGGTCAGGATCCGTTCATCAGTCTTATCACAGTTGGAAAGAAGTTGTTCCCAAATCTGGCCGTACGAGCCTTCAAGCTCCTGAGCCTTCTCCCGGAGGGAAGAGGGACGAAAAGTGTGTTGGCTGGGTGGGTCATCCAGATGTGCTGAGGAGTAGGGTATGAAGAATACCCTTGTTCTTCATCTCAGTCAGACTGAGCAAGAGCGATGTTCAATTGCTTCCTCCTCTGACTGGGAAACAAGCGCAGTATTTAAAGCGAAGAATCCGGGCCACTGTCTGCCTCAAATGGGTCCAAGACGAGGAGTGACAGATTATACATGTTACCACGACCACCTCCTCCTCAATCTGCATAGCATTCATTGTAACACACCTCTCGACTCCTGGATCATCTAGCACGAGTTCTCCAGAACCACCGGGATTCACAGGCCATTCCCATTCAGGCTGAAGAAGATACTGAGGCCCTGACACCCATGCTCCATTCTTCAAGAATACTTTCTTGAGGAGGAGGAGAAGATGGCGGCACGACGCAGCTTGTGTGGCCACTCCGGTGAATGATATCTGTAATCTGTCAAGTAGGGTACCGCGTACAATCCTGATTTGATGGAGACAGACGTGAGAGAACAGAGGAACATCTGGTGAAACTTCTGAAATGCCTTTTTCACTGCCACTGTTACTGTGTGATCCTGAAGCTCTGGAGGGGAAGGCCCCAAATCCTCGGTTTTGCTTGTTGCTCGGCGGCCAGGACAGAGTCGAAGTACTCAGCAGAGATGGTGCTCGGTGCTTGGTGTCGAAGGGCTGGTCGGAGGCTCGAAGTTTTCGGACGGACTCAGAATCGGCTGGGTTCGGGCACTTCCAATACATCGACAGTTGTCGGTGCCTGGAGGTTTATGATAGAGAGAGTTTCTCCCTTCTGCCAGCTGCTATCAGGGACTATCGGGAGTCGATTGGAACTTTGAGACTTTTTTTACCATTCCCATGGACTGTTCTTTATCAAATTATGGTATTGCTTTGCACTGCTGTAACTTTATTTTATAATTATGTGGTCTTGTCAGTGTTAGTCTTTGGTTTGTCCTGTTTTTTTTGTGATATCACTCTGGAGGAACATTGTATCATTTCTTAATGCATGCATGCATTTCTAAATGACAATAAATGAGGACTGAGTGTCCTCATAATCTAATCTAATCTAATCTAATAATCTAATCTAACCTTCAACCCTCTAGAGGCCACATCTGCCAGGCTGCTTGAAGCATTTGCATACCTCCATTGAGATGCTTGTGAGACCTCAAGAATTTCTGAACTCTCATTCCAGTGAAGGTTTGGAACATGATAGTTTCATTCTTGATGTACTTCACCACAGAAGTACCATCAGTCCAAAACACTGAGTCCTGAGCTGCATGTACAACTCCTTCCTCAACAATGTGTCCATACAGCTCGCCACCATAGCAGTGATGATCTCAATACGAGGGATGGAATCTGACTTCAACAGACCTACCCTAGATTTTCCCATGATAAAAGTTCTGCACCTAAGAGTGTGTGTTGTGCAACAACAGGTAGGTCTCTGCTCCATAGCCATCTTCGCTTGCATCTGTAAAGAAGTATAACTGTGCAGCAGCAGTTTCTCCAAAATCTAGGGGTTTCAAACATCTAACAGTCCTGATGTTTTCCAACTGGCAGAGTTCTTCCAGCAGCTTGTCTGCTCATGAGCAACTGATGTTGGTTTAGTGTCATTCCAGACAAGCTTTCTTCCATAGATATTATGGGAACTTCTGAGCAGATAGCACCACCGGACTCAAGATTCCTAAATTAGCATAAATGAACTAACTTTGGAGAGGATCCTCCTTCTGGTGAGTGGTCTATCTCAGATCGTGATCTTAAACTTGAAAGCACCAGACTGAATGCACCATTGCACGCCCAGTACTCTCTCCTCTAAAGGTATATTTTGATCGAAACTCAAATCTTTCATGTCTTTCACTCTTCGTTCTTCTGGTATCCCAGTTAGTACATTGTATCTGTTGCCTCCCCACTTTCTGAGTCGAAAGCCACCTTTAGCACAAATGGATATGTTTGTGATAGACAGCCACCACTTTCTACTCAGAGGACAATGACACAAGGCAGTCATCAACATGAAAGCAATGCCCAAAACCTTATCCACCGTCTCTCAGCTGAACTGTTCTTCATTGTCTTCTATGCAAGTCCTAAGAGCAAAATTAGCACAGCTCAGTGATGAAGTTGCTCCAAAGAGATGTACCACCATTCTAAAGTCCACCATATTTTGGCTGAGATCACCATTAGGCCACCAGAGAAACCTCCACAGAACTGCATCTTCTGCTGGTACTTTAACCAGATGAAACATTGATTCACTGCCTGCCAGGATCACCACTAGATCTTTTCTGAATCTGGTTATGACTCCAATTGGTGAGCTAGTAAGATCTGGTACCTGTAAGAGCTGAGCATTGAGAGGTTGCCTGACAGTCAAACACCACACCAAGTTTCCCTTTTCCTGTGCCGTACTGTTCTATGTTCTGGGGTGATAAGCACCATGATGTGGAATATACCACACTTGCCCATCACTGCATTCCAGATCCTCTGCTGGCATAACCTTTGGCGGTGACATCCTTCATGAAGACTACATAGTCAGTGTGAAATGACAAATCCTTCTTAAACTTCTTCCTTAGATATAGAACATGCTGTTCAGCAATCTTCCGATTATTTGGCTTTGTATGGAGGCCAAACACAACATTTAGAGCTTTATGTATTGGAAAGTGGAGAGCCAGCACTTTTCAGACATGAATGGTTGAGAAAAATCCAACTAGACTGGCACATAATCAAAGCTCTCAGTGTGACATCAACAGGCATCTGCAGCCCAAATGGTAGCACTAACCAGAGGCTATCACAGCTGCTTAAAGCTAATGAGAAGGTGCTTGAGAAGGCAATAGATAAACAGATGGAAGACTTGGCCAAAAGCTGTTTGGGATGCCATAAAGTTCAAAATGCGCCCTGCAGGCAGCATTACAGCCGTGGGAGAGGCCGCCGCCACCATGGCAAAGAGACATTGACATTGCTGGTCACTCACGGACTTCATGTCTCTGATTGCTGTGGATGCTCATTCAAAGTAGCCGGAGGTCATACCGTTGAAGTCAACCACGTCAGAAAAGACTGTCTCCACTCTGAGGACTGTCTTCGCCAGAAATGGCTTAGCAGAACAAATTGTGAGTGACAACGGACCACAATATACATCAGAAGAATTCCGACTGTTTAGGAAGAAAAATGGCATCAGGCATTTCAAGTCAGCTCCTCGCTACCCAGCAACAAATGGGTTAGCTGAAAGGGTTTCTCCAGACTTTTAAGAAATCCATTAAAGTGATGGACAAGGGGGACATTTCTCTACAGCGCAAGATGGGCAACATCCTTTTTGTGTATCGGAACTCCGGCAGTGCTGTTCATGAGCAGGAACCTGAGATCTCGCATAGACCTCCTGGAACCAGATGTACGGAGAGAAGTACAGAACAAACAGTTCAACCAATAGCCAGGTGAAGCAGATTGGACAGAAAGCCCTAGCACATGATTACCGAGAAGACAAGTGGACACCTGCTGGATAGCTACAAGAACTAGACCACTGACGTAAGCAGTGGATGTTGGAGATCAGACATGGAGACGTCATGTGGACCAGATACTGGACGCACAGCCGAAGAACACACCTGAGTCGACTGCATCCAACAAGGCAGACACGTTACAGTCACCAGACTTACCTCTCAGTGATGATGTCACAGATAACAATGTAACCCCTGAAGCTGAGAACATCGTCCTAGTCAAGACACCTTCCAACCCCTATGTCTCTCCACAGGCCCAGCGGTGCGATGAGAACATTATCGTTGATAAGACACTTGCCAAACCTGATGCCACTCCACAGGTCCCCAGGTGCTAGCTATTCTGAAAGAAACAGAGCACCACCCAAAAGACTGAATCTTTAGAACTGTGAAGTTAGTTATGGAGTATTAGTGTGAAAACATGTTTATTTGGAATATGGGTTTATCAAAGGGAAATTGAATGTTTTGTACATATACAGCTCTATGTTGCATTAATTTAAAGTGGGAGGAAGTGTAATGTATGGATCTACTTTTCTTAGAGAAATGACCCCCCCCCCTTAGCACTACATATTGATCTGTTGACTGTGCATGGGCATTGATCTCTTGCCCTCTTGCTGCAATGTGAACACACCAGTTAAAGCCATCAGCTGTGTGCATGCCTTTATTTAATTGGTATGTAGTTGTGCACAGACACAACAGTGAGAACAAAATTGTGATTTGGTTTTGTTCACAGCTTTTCTTATTGCTGGTGATGTAGCATTCTGTATATTCCCGATCACCAGGTCTGTAACAATCTTTACTTGCCTCTCTATAAAATCAACAATGTCAGTGAAAGTAATCTTATGGTTGTGCCTTTCATACAGTTCAGACAATCACTCTCCATTTTTCCCAAAGTAAAGTGGACAATTTCTTTATGACAAATCATCATATTGACAAGCAGGTCCAGTTCACACACGTACTGCACTTCTTCCATGGCATTACAACCGCCTCTAAGAAAAACACTATAGTCTTGAAGAGCTTTCACGTCTTTGGAGTTGATAAGTACCCAAGAAAGGGCTTTTTGCATGTAGATGGATGTAATGTTCTGATCATTACCAAAGTGTACCTATAGTAAAGCTTTAGCTTTGACATATCCTTTGCTGCAGAGGTTTTCCAGCCAAATCAGCATGGCGGTTGTTGTCAGATCTGGGCCTGGATGAAAGGAGCAAAAAACAAGCAGCTCGTAGGATGGGGGAAGAGGCAGAAAGAGCTTCTTGTTGGATTTGGAGTAGGCGAGAGGAGGAGAGCTGGAAGCCAGGAGCAGATGGGCAGTGATTTGGCCACCACTGCAGACCCACCAACTGGAGAGTGTCGTGGTTAAGGGTCGAAACACTCGGTGAAGGTTGGGAACCACCTGATGACATCTGCTCCTGGTTGAAGGCTACGGTTACCTTATAAGTTAACTGGAGAATGCACCCTAACAAGTGTATGTAACAAGTAACAAGTCTTAGGGCCAACATGCTGGGAACGTCTGACAAGTTTTCTAGGGTGACCTCTAGTGTACTATTCAGTGAAATAAAGGCAGTCACTAAAGCTGTTAGTCTTGCCTTCAACATTTTTCAAAAGCCCTCATGAATGCATAATACTGTAATGGATCACCGTTGAAGATGTGAATCTGTTTTAGGCAAAGCTGTTGTGCCTACAAGGTCATTTCATTTTGCTTCCTCGTAATATCACTAATACTATTGTCTAAACCAAGAGTGTTTCCGTGCTGTAAGTGAATGTCCCAGTGAACCCTTTGAGCTGTTGGATATGACGTAGGTTCAGAGTGCCTCATTAGGATATGCTGAGAGTAAACACCCTGAACTACCTCTTGAGGGTCTAGCTCATGTTTCACAGATACTTGAGGAACAAATGAATCAACATTGACATCGAATGTTTTTGCTTTTTTCTGTGCCCTATCAGTGTAGGAACTCTCACCATAGGACCATCCTGCTGGAGCACTTTCAGCACTCATCACACTTGAAACTCCTAGCACAGTAACTTTGGACGGGTGTGGCAATCTCTTCCTCCACTTATACTGTTCCTTCCTTTTCCATAACTGTTCCTCTTGCTTGTCCTTCAATAAAAGTTGACATGCAATTAATGGAGCCAAGTCAGCCTCTGCTTTATTGGTCTCTGATTGACTACGTGCAGGGTAAGTATTAGGCTATAAGATATAGGAGCAGAATTAGGCCATTTGGCCCATCGAGTCTGCTCCACCATTTCATCATGGCTTATCTTTTATTCCTCTCAGACCCAGTCTCCTGCTTTCTCCCTGTATCCCTTCATGCCTTGACCAAATAAGAATCTATCAAAATCTTCCTTATATGTTCATGAAGACAAGGCCTCGACAGCTGCCCGTGGCTACAAATTCCACAGACTCACCACTCTCTGGCTGAAGAAATTCCTCCATATATCTGTTCTAAAAGGACACCCCTCTATTCTGAGACTGTGTCTTCTGGTCCTAGGCTCTCCCATCATAGGAAACATCCTCTCCACATCCACTCTATCAAGACCTTTCACCACTCAATAGGTTTCAATAAGGTCACCCCTCATTCTTCTGAATTCTAGTGAATACAGGCAGGCATGTATGACGTTGTAGGCATATATAGTGAATTTTTCTTCAGCCAAAGTGCATGACCATACACTTCCTGACACTGTATTCCATCTGCCACTTCTCTACCCACTCTCCTAATCTAGGTCCTTGGGTAACCTCTCTACTTCCATAAAACTACCTCCCCTCCACCTATCTTCATATCATCTGCAAACTTTGCAACAAAGCCATCAAATCCATCATCGAAGTCATTGGCATATAATGTGAAAAGAAGCGGTCCCAACAGAGACCTCTGCGGAACACCACTGGTCACTGACAGTCAACCAGAAAAGGCTCTCTTTTTTAACACTCTTTCCCTCCTGTCAATCAGCCAGGCTAGAATATTTCCTGTAACGTCATGGGTTTTAACTTGTTAAGTGGCTTCATGTGTGGCACCTTGTCAAAGGGCTTCTGTAAATCCAGTACACAACATCAACCCATCCTCCTTTGTCTATCCTGCTTGTTATTTCTTCGAAGAGTTCCAACAGATTTGTCAGGCAAGGTTTTCTCTTGAGGAGACCATGCCAGACTATGGCCTATTTTATCATGTGTCTCCAAATACCTGGACATCACTTCCTCAACGATTAATTCCACCATCTTCCCAACCACTGAGGTCAGACTAACATGTCTATAAAATGTCCTTTTTTCTGCTTCTCTCCCTTCTTGAAGAGTGGAGTGACATTTGAAATTTTCCAGTTCTCTGAAACCATTCCAGAATCTAGTGATTCTTGAAAGGTCATTACTAATGCCTTCGCAATTTCTTCAGCCACCTTCTTCATAATGCTAGGATAAACACCATCTAGTCCTAGTGATAGATCCACCTTCAGACCTTTAACTTTCCCAAGAGCTTCCTCCCTAGTAATGGCAATGTGACACACCTCTGACCATGACACTGTGGAACTTCCACCATACCATAGTAAAGACTGATCCAAAATACTCATTCAGTTTGTCCACCATTTCCTTGTCCCCATTACTACCGTACCAGCATCACTTTTCAGTGGTCCAATATCCACTCTTGTCTCTCTTTTACACTTTATGTTGCTGAAGAAACTTTTGGTATCTTCTTTAATATTATTGGATAGCTTACTTTCAAATTCAATCTTTTCCTTTTTTAGTTGCCTTCTGCTGGTTTTTAAAAGCTTCCCAATCATCTAACTTCCCGCTAATATTTTCTCTATTATACACCCTATCTTTGGTTTTTATGTTGGCTTTGACTTCCCTTGTTAGCTGCAGTTGTGTCATTTTGCTATTGCTACTCTGATGTCATCCCTGCTAGTGTTTTTTACAATCAATTTTGGCCAGCTCCCCTCTCATGCCTCTTTAATTCCCTTTACTCCACTGTAATATTGATACATCTGTCTTTAGCTGCTTCTTCTTAAATTTCGGGGTGAATTTGATCATATTATGATGACTTGCCCCTAAGGTTTTTTTTTTACCTTAAGCTTTCTAATCAATTTCAGTTCATTGCACAACATCCAATCCAGAATAGCTGGTCTCCTAGTGGGCTCAACCATGAGCTGCTCTAAAACACCATCTTGTAGGCATTCTAGAAATTCCCCCTCACGGAATCCAGCACCAACCTAATTTTCCCAATCTACCTGCATATTGAATTCCTCCATGACTATTGTAAAATCGCCCTTTCAGCATGCATTTTCTATCTCCCATTGTAATTTGTAGACCACATCCTTACTACTGTTTGGGGGTCTGTATCTAATTCCCATTAGGATCTTTTTACCCTTGCATTTCCTTAGCTCTACCCATGACGATTCAACACCTTCCGGCTTTGTGTCACCTCTTTCTAATAATGTGATTTCATTTTTTATATCAACAGAGCCACCAGACCCTCTCTGCCTACCTGCTTGTCCTTTCAATACAACGCGTATCCCTAGATGTTAAGCTCCAAGCTAAAATGTTCTTTCAGCCTGATTCAGTGATGCCTACAACATCATACATGCCTGCCTGTAACTGCTTACAGGTTGATCAACCTTATTCCATATACTGCACGCATTCAAATATAACACCTTCAGTCCTGTTTTCACCCTTTTCGATCTTGCCTGCCTTTAACATTGCAACTCATCTTATTGACTGCAATTTTGCCCTATCATCAGTCTCACCTCACTGGGAGTCTCACTACACACTGCCACTGTTTATAAACGAACTACCTAATTTTCACAGCCTGAGATGCATCCTGGACACCAAGTGGATTGATCGAGTCACCAACAATGAGGTCTTGCCCATATACTCAGCCTCTTCACCCTGCTGCAACAACACCGTCTCCGTTGGCTGGGCCACGTACACCACATGTCAGATGGGAGGATCCGGAAAGATCTGCTGAACTGGCCTCTAGCAAGAGAGCACAAGGGCGGCCCCATCTTTGATTCAAAGACGTTTGCAAGAGAGACATGAAGTCACTGAACATGAACGTCGAGAGGTGGGAGGACATTGCTCTCACTGGAGGCTGGAACTACGCAGAGGTCTAAAAAGAGGAGAAGAGAAGCTGAGGCTTGCTGCTGAAGAAAAGCACACTTGTCGGAAAAACAGCACCAAGACAACACTGGAGGACAGTGCCTTCAAGTGCAGTTGCTGCAGCCGAGACTGTCATTCCCGTGTGGGCCTCTACAGCCACAACAGACACTGCTCTACCAACACAGACTGAAGCAAGACCTTCCAGGTGCAGATCAATGGTCTCACGAGACTAACAGATGCCACCACTACCACCTTATTTCCAGCAATATCATTCCAGTTCCAATCTCCCTGTCAGATTAGTTTAAACACCTCCAAACAATTCTAGCCAATCTGCCCACAAGGATATTGGACCTCCTCGGGTTTAGGTGTAACCCATTCTTTTTGTACAGGTCTTATACTCCCTAGAAGAGGTAAGAATAATCCAAAATCTGAACCCCCGCTCTTGCAGCAGTCCTCAGCCATGCATTCACCTGCCAGATCATCCCATTCTTACCCTCACTGGCGTGTGGCCCAGGCAGCTTACTACCCTGGAGGTCCTGTTTTCAGCTTTCTACCTAGCCCCCGAAAATCTCTCTTCAGGACCTCCTCACATATCTACTTATGTCACTGACGCCAATACGCACCAAAATTCCTGGCTGCTCTCTGTCACCCTTGAAAATGCCGTAGACACGATCTGAGATATCCCTGACCCTGGCACCAGGGAGGCAACATAGCATCTGGGTGTTTCTATTGCGCGCACAGAATCTCGTCTTTGTTCTTCTGACTATGGAGTCTCCTATCAACACTGCAGACCTCTTCACTTCTCTGCTCATCTGACCCACAGCACCAGACTCAGTGCCAGAGAGCTGGTCACTCTTGCTACCCCAGTTAAGTCAGTCCCCTGCACAGGATCTAAAATTGTATACTTTTTATTTAGGGGAACAGGTGTACTCTGCATTAACCGTGCATTTCCCTTCCTTCTCCTGACAGTTAACCAGTTACCTGCAACCTAGGGGCTCCTATCTATCTCCTCTTCATTCTCCCATATGAGTCAAAGGTCACCTAGCTGCAGCTCCAGTTCCTTAACATGTCCTCTCAGAAAATGCTGCTTGGTGCAGATGTGTTTATCTGGGAGACTGGAGGACTCCCGAATTTCCCACATTCCACACACAGTACAAAACACTGCCCCTGGAGCCATTCTCACTACAGTACTATGCCCTAACAGATGAAGAACAAAGTAAACAGAACAATAAGAAAGTTGTCAGATACTTTACTTTGCCCAAGCCTGATGAGCCAAAGTCTCTCTAAAGAGTGGCACACTCAAAGCAATGGACGCTCTGCTTCTACCTGCATTATCTTTATTCGTCCCTTTTAATAACACCCTTTCTGTTGATTAGTCGCTGCACTACTCAGAGAAACTGCCCGAAATCTCTGCTATTTAAATCTTGATCATTGACCTAATTGAAAAGATTTTCTTCCTGCAACAGAACTTCGAGCGCTGACATTCAGTTTCATGTCAGCCTGTGGGTCACCTGCATAGGCAAAACTTGGCATGGAATTTGAGAAACATTGTCTGATGGAAAGTGAGACACATATTCACTTGTTTCAGCAACATGACCTTCAATATAACATGTTTCGTTCAGCCATTGTTTCACATCCCCTATGAATGCACAACAAGGCAATCATTGTTTGAAAAATATCTATTTTCTCTTTTCTGCTCTTCTGTTCAAGCTTGGGAAGTAATGAGATTAGCAGTGTGATGTTGCTTAGCAATAGCTTCACAGAGATTCTCATCTGGAGTCCTCAAGATGAGATTGTACTTACAAGGCATTTTCTTTACTTTTCATGAGATCATCAGTTGATGGTATTAAACATTTAATTTTGTTCACATTTGTTTCATACTCCTTTTGAAGACTTTCAATTAGATTAGCCTTAGATTTAGCTTTAGCTTTAATTTCTCTTTCACATGCCCCAAATCCAGGGCCATTGCCCCCAGTTCCATGCTTTGATACACTCATGTTTGAAGCATAAAAGACTCCTGAAAGACAGCCTTTTATGTTTGCTTTGAATAGGAGAATAAAATTACAGATATGAGGATCCCTGCAGTACTCGGTGACTCTGTGATCTCTGTTTCAGAGGCTGACGCCATTCTGTCTTTCAGGAGGGTTAACTCTCGAAAGGTGGCAGTCCCTAATGGAGTGCCTGGTGTTCAAAGATATTTTCAATCTCTCATTGCTATAATCAGAAGTTCCTATCTGTTTCAAAAGGGCAACAATTATACGAGTGCCCAAGAAGAGTAGTGTCAGCTGCCTTAACGACTACTATCCAGCAGCCCTCACATCTACGGTGATGAAGTGCTTTGAGAGGTTGGTCATGGCTATAATCAACTCCTGCCTCACCAAGGACCCGGACCCACTGCAATTTGCCTCTTGCCACAATAGATCTACGGTGGACACAATGTCATTGGCTCTCCATGTGGCCTTGGGTCACCTGGACAATGGAAATACCTATGTAAGGATGCTGTTCATTGTCTACAGCTTGGCATTTAACACCATCATTCCTACAGTTCTGATCAAAAGGCTACAGAACATGAGCCTTTGTACCTCCCTTAGGAGGGATAATGGCACCTAACGGTGACTCCTTTGTTTGCAGCTTCAGAAACAGCTCTATTTCCACCTTTAATATCTTTATTTTTGCCTTTCAGGGTTCTCTAGAAGACCCTAACTTGGAGTTACATGCAGGCTTCGGTTCTTTGTGGGAATGGGACCTGTTCTCGGGGTTCCACAACTGGCCATTATTCGACATGCCAAGGGTTTGACCTGAGAGTCTCGATCGTGTTCAGAAACCTAAGATCTCAGGGCTCTGGAGACGGGTGGATCAAGGGTCAATGTCACAGCAGGAGACTCATGTGTTGTCGGGGAGGCTGGAAAATCTTTTGCTGTGGGACCAAAGACCCGAGGTCTTTGTGATCTTCGGACACAAAGCTTGAAAAAAACGAAGAAACGGAGTTTTAATATCGTAAACCAGCGGGTTGTTGTTATGTTTCTCGCTCGCTGTGAAAATCAGAGAGAGACAGAGAACCTGTGGGTTGCTGAATGCCAGATGAATTGTGATAGTTTTTGGGGTAACTGCAAGGTCTGTGTCTTTGCTATCACCTAGCTCACGCTTGTGCTCGGTAGTGGGTGTGGTTTTTGTTTTGCTGGTGGGGAGGGGGGATTGTTGCTTGCCACCACTTACGTGCGGGAGGGGGGAGCTGGGGGGACTTTGGAGTTCTCACATCTAACTGTCGTTCATTCCTTGGGGCACTCTTCTGTTTTCGGGATGTTTGCGAAGAAAAAGCATTTCAGGATGTATATTGTATACATTTCTCTGACATTAAATTTCACCTTTGAACCTTTGAACCTCTGAACCCTCTGCAAATGGACCCTCGACTTCCTAACTGGAAGACCACAATCTATACAGATCAGAAATAACATCTCCACCACACTGACACACCTCAGGAATGTGTGCTTAGCCCACTGCTCTACTCTCTCTACACCCATGACTGTGTGACAAGGCATAGCTCAAATGCCATCTATAATTTTGCTAATTGTTGGCAGGATCTCAGATGGTAACAAGAGGGCGTACAGAAGCAAGATATACCAGCTAGATGAGTTGTGTTGTAGCAACAACCTCTCACTCAATGTTAGTAAACCAAAGAGATGATTGTTGACTTCAGAAAGGGTAGGATGAGGGAAGAAACACGTCTTCATAGAGGGATCAGAAATGGAAAGAGTAAGCAATTTCAAGTTTCTGGAAGTA
Source organism: Mobula birostris (assembly GCF_030028105.1). Classification (NCBI taxonomy): domain Eukaryota; kingdom Metazoa; phylum Chordata; class Chondrichthyes; order Myliobatiformes; family Myliobatidae; genus Mobula; species Mobula birostris. The sequence continues at coordinate 46,160,746 of NC_092395.1, read as the reverse complement.
ATATCTCTGAGGACCTAATCTGGTCCCAACATATCGATGCAGTTGTAAAGAAGGCATGACAGTGGCTATATTTCATTAGGAGTTTGGGGAGATTTGGTATGTCTACAGATGTACCGTGGCTGTATCACCATCTGGTATGGGTGGGGGGGGGGGGTTGCTACTGCACAGGATTGAAGTAAGCTGCAGAGAGTTGTAAATTAAGTCAGCATCATCATGGGCGCTAGCCTCCATTATATCCAAGACATCTTCACAGAACTGTGCCTCATAAAGGCGGCGTCCATCATTAAAGACCCCCACTAGCCAGAACATGCCCTCTTCTCATTGTTACTATCAGGGAGAAGGTACAGCAGCCTGAAGGCACACATTCAATGATTCAGGAGCAGCTTCTTCCCCTCTGCCATCCGATTCCTAAATCAACATTGAACCCATGAACACTACCTCCTACTTCTTTTAATTCTGTTTTTGCACTGCTTATTTAATTTAGCTATTATATGAACTGTAATTCCCATCTTTTTTTCTATATTTTGCACCTTATTATTGCATATTGGTGAATTATTATTGTATATATTATTATTCTATACTTTATTATTATTTAATATTATTACTATTTATCAGCATTGCTAAGTGTGTTTTCAAATGTTGCTACTGTAACGAAATAATTTCCCAGTCGGGATAAATAAAGCATTTATTATCATTTATTGCTTCCAATAAAGATGGTGCTACCAAACATGTGCAACAACTTCTGGTAGTCAAAAAGCTAAAAATTCCGACTAAAAACTTCACTAAAAATTCCTTTGGGGGTAAATTGTGTTAAATTATTGCCACCAACAGTGAAGGGATGAGCGATGGTGAGCAAGATGGAATTCTGACCTCCAATGCCCTTACATCTGACCAGGGAATGAGGTTGGGCCACTCTGGGCACACTCAGGCAGAGAAGATTCAGTGCTCATTCAACTGGCCCAGATGTGAGGTTGGATTGCTCTGGGCGCCGAGCTAACTTGAAGAGCTTGAGAGCGGCTTCGGGCTGGGTGACGAAATTTGGGCCCGGAGCAATTTGCTGGGCGTGTGGCCTAGACCCAGAGCTTTTCACTGCAGCTTGGTCCTAGTGCGAGGTACAATTCACTGTTTAAATTTTAATACTGGTGAGATCAGAGGCAAGAACCAATTTCACTCACTCTCCGCGATCTTCACTCTTCTCTCCAGAGCGCGGAGACTTTTGCTGTCCCATTGTTGGGTCAGTTTAAATGCCAGGCCAGATAGACTAGGACGACAGTCGATTTTCCTCGTTCTTCACGAATCATCTCCACGGCACTGAGGAGAGTGTCCTGGCTGCTGTGCTCCATGCCCGCTAATACAATAAGTGAGGCTTTGGGCCTACTCCTGGGTTCAGATCTGAGGACTCCATTTTGGCTCAGAATGCTGGTGTTTTCTTCAATTGTTTGCATTACATTTTTTCTCCTGCGCATCAAGTGTTGATCTTTCCTTTAATTGGGTTCTTTTAGGCTTCTTGCTTTTTGGCACCCTGAGAGCAAGCAAATCTCAAGGTTGTGTAATTTATACATTCTTTGACAATAAATGTACTTGACTTGACGTTGTGGCAGCAGTACAATGCAAGTCAACAAATTTCATGACATATGTTGGTGATATTGAACCTAATTCTGATTCTGAAGTTACTTTTTCTAGTTGCACAAGTCGCAATTAACCCTTGGCCCTCAGCACCAGTGATATTCAATAACACGGGCAATAAACAAGCTGTCTGCACATCCACACCGCTTAAAGCAGACCAAACAAACAGCCTTCAGTGCAAACATTGGCCACCAGAATATTCTGCACTTCAATAAAACTAAGCCACAAACCCTTGTGCAAACACCACATAATCGAGCAAAGGTCCCCAGTGGACAGGCAACGCTGACCATACAAAACTGTATTCGAATCACAAATACACAGCACGAACCGCCAAAAGGTTGTGTACTTGCCGCAAGTTTATTGAGTTTTGCCAACAGGTCCCAAGCAATCCTTCACTGTAGACTGGTGTTTGATATTACTATTTTTTTGTTGTCAAAATGTAGCAGTTATTTGAAAACGACTCCAAACCACTAGGAGATTAAGCCAAGGCAACTGACATTGTATGATGTGCTTCCAAATAATGAATTTCCAAATCAAAAATAAGGTACATTTGATCGTCTATTACAAAACCAGCAAACACGAATGATCTTGTTGTGATAAAAGTACTAACAAAACTAAATTAGCTGTGTAAGGGTCTAATTAGCGGACTATTAGCGATATTAGCGATACTAAGCAGTAATAACAATTAGTGAAATAACAAAGTTAGCAATCTTAGCAAAAAAGTGTCATTCCTGGCTGCTTCTAACTAACAACTAAAGACAAAGGCTGAATTTGTAACTACATTCATTAGCTTCTCCCTCGCCCCAACCTATGTGACAGATTGCCATAATAAATACACCACAAAATAAAATACAGATAGAAGATAGATACATGACTCCAACAAAGTTCTTCCCAAATACCTTGCATTTGTAAAGTTAGCAGCAAGGATGGAATCAGCATGTACATTGACTGGCCATCCGCATTACATGCATTGCCTGCACTGCTGACAGCCCAGGCTTTAGCCTGTAGCTCAAACTAAACCTCAATGCAAGAAGCATCAGGAACAAGGGTGCTGAACTGAGAGCTTGGATACATACATGGAATTATGATGTAGTGGCCATTACAGAGACTTGGCTGGCACCAGGGCAGGAATGGATTCTCAATATTCCTGGATTTCAGTGCTTTAAAAGAGATAGAGGGTGGAAAAAGGGGAGGAGGGGTGGCATTACTGGTCAGGGATACTACTACAGCTACAGAAAGGGTGGGTAATGTAGCAGGATCCTCTTTTGAGTCAATATGGGTGGAAGTCAGGAACAGGAAGGGAGCAGTTACTCTACTGGGGGTATTCTATAGGCCCCCTGCTAGCAGCAGAGATACAGAGGAGCAGGTCGGGAGGCAGATTTTGGAAAGGTGCAAAAATAACAGGGTTGTTATCATGGGTGACTTTAACTTCCCTAATATTGATTGGCACCTGATTAGTTCCAAGGGTTTAGACGGGGCAGAGTTTGTTAAGTGTGTCCAGGATGGATTCCTGTCACAGTATGTCGACAGGCTGACCAGGGGGAATGCCATACTAGATCTAGTACTAGGTAATGAACCGGGTCAGGTCACAGATCTCTCAGTGGGTGAGCATCTGGGGGACAGTGATCACCGCTCCCTGGCCTTTATAATTATCATGGAAAAGGATAGAATCAGAGGACAGGAATATTTTTAATTGGGAAAGGGCAAATTATGAGGCTATAAGGCTAGAACTTGCGGGTGTGAATTGGGATGATGTTTTTGCAGGGAAATGTACTATGGACATGTAGGCGATGTTTAGAGATCTCGTGCGGGATGTAAGGGATAAATTTGTCCTGGTAAGGAAGATAAAGAATGGTAGGGTGAGGGAACCATGGGTGACAAGTGAGGTGGAAAATCTAGTCAGGTGGAAGAAGGCAGCATACATGAGGTTTAAGAAGCAAGGACCAGATGGGTCTATTGAGGAATATAGGGAAGCAAGAAAGGGGCTTAAGAAGGGGCTGAGAAGAGCAAGAAGGGGGCATGAGAAGGCCTTGGCGAGTAGGGTATAGGAAAACCCAAGGCATTCTTCAGTTATGTGAAGAAAAAAAGGATGACAGGAGTGAAGGTAGGACCGATTAGAGATAAAGGTGGAAAGATGTGCCTGGAGGCTGTGGAAGTGAGCGAGGTCCTCAATGAATACCTCTCTTCGGTATTCACCAATGAGAGGGAACTTGATGATGGTGAGGACAATATGAGTGAGGTTGATGTTCTGAAGCATGTTAATATTAAGGGAGAGAAGGTGTTGGAGTTGTTAAAATACATTAGGACGGATAAGTCCCCTGGGTCTGACGGAATATTCCCCAGGCTGCTCCACGAGGCGAGAGAAGAGATTGCTGAGCCTCTGGCTAGGATCTTTATGTCCTCGTTGTCCACGGGAATGGTACTGAAGGATTGGAGGGAGGCGAATGTTGTTCCCTTGTTCAAAAAAGGCATTAGGGATAGTCCGGGTAATTATAGACCAGTGAGCCTTACATCTGTGGTGGGAAAGCTGTTGGAAAAGATTCTTAGAGATAGGATATACAGGCATTTAGAGAATCATGGTCTGATCAGGGACAGTCAGCATGGCTTTGTGAAGGGCAGATCATGTCTAACAAGCCTGATAGAGTTCTTTGAGGAGGTGACTGGGCATATAGATGAGGTTAGTGCAGTGGATGTGATCTATATGGATTTTAGTAAGGCATTTGACAAGGTTCCACATGGTAGGCTTATTCAGAAAGTTAGAAGGCATGGGATCCAGGGAAGTTTGGCCAGGTGGATTCAGAATTGGCTTGCCTGCAGAAGGCAGAGGGTGGTGGTGAAGGGAGTACATTCAGATTGGAGGGTTGTGACTAGTGGTGTCCCACAAGGATCTGTTCTGGGACCTCTACTTTTCGTGATTTTTATTAACGACCTGGATGTGGGGGTAGAAGGGTGGGTTAGCAAGTTTGCAGACGACACAAAGGTTGGTGGTGGTGTAGATAGTGTAGAGGATTGTCAAAGATTGCAGAGAGACATTGATAGGATGCAGAAATAGGCTGAGAAGTGGCAGATGGCATTCAACCCGGAGAAGTGTGAGGTGGTACACTTTAGAAGGACAAACTCCAAGGCAGAGTCCAAAGTAAATGGCAGGATACTTGGTAGTGTGGAGGAGCAGAGGGATCTCAGGGTACATGTCCACAGATCCCTGAAAGTTGCCTCACAGATGGATAGGGTAGTTAAGAAAGCTTATGGGATGTTAGCTTTCATAAGTCGAGGGATAGAGTTTAAGAGTCTTGATGTAATGATGCAGCTCTATAAAACTCTGGTTAGGCCACACTTGGGGTACTGTGTCCAGTTCTGGTCACCTCACTATAGGAAGGATGTGGAAGCATTGGAAAGGGTACAGAGGAGATTTACCAGGATGCTGCCTGGTTTAGAAAGTATGCATTATGATCAGAGATTAAGGGAGCTAAGGCTTTACTCTTTGGAGAGAAGGAGGATGAGAGGAGACATGATAGAGGTGTACAAGATAATAAGAGGAATAGATAGAGTGGATAGCCAGCACTTCTTCTCCAGGGCACCACTGCTCAATACAAGAGGACATGGCTTTAAGGTAAGGGGTGGGAAGTTCAAGGGGGATATTAGAGGAAGGTTTTTTTTACTCAGAGAGTGGTTGGTGCGTGGAATGCACTGCCTGAGTCAGTGGTGGAGGCAGATACACTAGTGAAGTTTAACAGACTACTATACAGGTATATGGAGGAATCTAAGGTGGGGGCTTATATGGGAGGCAGGGTTTGAGGGTCAGCACAACATTGTGGGCTGAAGGGCCTGTACTGTGCTGTACTGTTCTATGGTCTATGTAATACCTAGTGCTACTTCATTAGTACTCCTTGGACCACATTGTGGTCTTCCGCTGCTCCTGCCATAGCCTGTCCACTTCAAGGTTTGACGTTGTACATTCAGAGATGCTCTTCCGCACACTAATCTTGTTAATTGAGTTACTGTCACCTTACTGTCAGCTTGAACCAGTCTGGCCATTCTCCTCAGACCTCTCTCATTAACAAGGCATTTTAGCCCACAGAACTACTGCTCACTGAATGTGTTTTTGTTGTTTACCATTCTCTGTAAACTGTAGAGACTGTTGTGCAGGAGATCAGCAGTTTTAGAGACACTCAAACCACCCCATCTGGCACCAACAATCATCCCACCACCAAAGTCACTTAGATTACATTTCTTTCCCACTCTGATGAATAGAACTGAACCTCTTGACCATGTCTGCATGCTTTAGGCATTGAGTTGCTACCACATAATTGGCTGATTCGATACTTGCATTCGTCGTGGCTATCCCTCGAGGTCGAGGATGATGGTTTTCATTCTGAAGAAGTGGCCCACAGAGCGAAGACACCTGTGCGTGTATTTGTTTAATGTGTACTTGATGTTGCACTCCAAGAAGCACATGATACTTTACAAATCAACCAACTGATTCCAGTGGCATGGAAATCACAACGATTGGAGCTGATGGATTTGTTGCAGACTTCATCCGCCTTCACAGCCGTTGAGTTTGAAGTAACTTCGTCTGCCTGTTCCACCGTTGAGGTCTTGGTTGGATTGTTCTTTGTCAGGGACCTCACCCTCGACCTTACCACCATGGGTGACCCTACCAGGAGCATAGCTCCAGACGGCATTGCTCTCGGGATCACAGGACCACACAAGCTTCTCCACCACGACAGGGTGATAATCCACGGAGAAGCATTAATTAATGAGTAGGTGTACAAGTATACCCAATAAAGTGACCACTCAGTCTATGTCACTATACACTACCCTGAGATTCATTTTCTTGCAGGCATTCAGAGGAGAACAAAGAAATACAACTGAATCAGTGAAAAACTACATGCAAAGACTGATAAGACAACCAACATGCAGAAGACAAACTGTGCAAATAAAAAAAAAAGGATAATAAATAAAAAAATACCAAGAACATGAGTTGTAGAGTCCTTGAAAGTGAGTACTTAAGTTGTAGAATTAGTTTAGTGTTGAGGTGAGTGAAGTTATCCATGCTGGTTCAGGAGCTTGATGGTTTAAGAATATTAACTGTTCCTGAACCTGGTGGTGTGGGACCTAAGATTTCTGTATTTTCTTCCTAGTGGAAGCGGTGAGAAGAGAGCATGGATGGATGGTGGGGGTTCTTGATGAACAGTCCTCCCTATAGACTTGCTCAGTGGTGGGAAGGGCTTTTCCTGTGATGGACTGGGCTGTATCACTTTTTTGAAGTCATTTCCATTCTTGGCCATTAGTGTTTCGATACCAGGCCATGAGGCAACCGGTTAGTATACTCTCCACTGTGCATCTATAAAAGTTTGCCAAGGTTTTAGATAATATGCTGAATTTGTGCAAGCTTATAAGAACGTAGCGACGCTGCCATGCCTTCTTTGAAATGGCACTTTTGTGCGGGTCCCCGGACAGATCCTATGATACAATAACACGAAGGAATTTTAAGCTGCCGATCCTCTCTGCCTTTGATACCCTAATGAGCACTGGCTCACAGACCCTGGTTTCTTCCTCCTGTGGTCTATAACCAGCTCTTTAGTTTTGCTGATGTTGAGTGAGGGGTTGTTGTTGTAGCAACATTCAACCAGATTTTCAATCCCCCTCCAACATGTCAATTTGTCACCTCCTTTGATTTGGCCAACAACTGATATACCTCTGTGTGGCTCTGCCTTTTCATAATGATTCTCCATGCAGTAAAATAGCTTTTTCCAAAGTTACTAGTTTATACAAATACACAGCAACACACTCAGACGTGTCTCAGCCCGAAACATACATTTCCATAGAAGTTGCCTGACCTGCTGAGTTCCTCCAGCATTTTGTGTGTGCTGCTCTGGATTTCCAGTATCTGCAGAATCTCGTGTGTTTATAATACAAAAACATGCTAGGCCCAGTGAAAAAATAAATTTTAAAAATGTTGGAAACTCACAGGCAGATTGCATACTTGCAATGAAGAGGAAACCGAATGAACAATTCAAGTGGGAAAACCACCTGTTAGAATATGAACCTGAAACAGTAGAGTGCAGATGCTGGAATCTGCAGCAACAATCTGCTGGAGGAACTCAGAGGATTGGGCAGCATCTGTCGGGAGGGGGTCAGAAATTGTCAACAGTTTGGGTCAGAACACCACATGGACAGTGTTACTCTTCTCACAGCTGCTGTCTGACTTGTTGAGTGCTTGCAACAGTTCCTGTGTTTATTCTGGAATCTTCAATCTTCTAATTTTCATTTATGGTCCCACAGAGAACAGAGCATTCTAAGTTTGGATCTGTGCCAATAGAGCAGAACCTATTGTATTTAACATAATAAGTAATGCTACAAATTTGCATATATTCATACTGTAGTCACAGCTTTTCATTGTGAGAATCCTTAATGAATATACTTAATTGAAATGAATGATTCCTCAGTGAATGCTAAGAGCTACAAACTTGTCAAAGTCAAAGTAATCCAACCTCAGACAAGAGAAAATCTGCAGCTGCTGGCAATCCAAAGCAACACACACAAAATGCTGACGGAACTCAGCAGGTTAGGCAGCGTCTATGGAAAAGAGTAAACAGTCATCGTTTCGGGCTGAGCCCCTTCGTCAGGACAAGTTTAGAAGGATCTGTTATCTATGGGACCATAATGGAAAAATTTATTATCAAAGTACATATGTCACCACACACAAGCTTCAGATTCATTTTCTTGCATATATTTAGAGGAAAGTAAAGGATTTATGAAAACTATATATCAGCAAAGACTGACAAACAACCCATGAGCAAAGGAAGACAAATTGCACAAATAAAAGCATAAATAACACCAAGAACATGAGATTTAGAGCGGTTGAGAGTGAGTTAGTAGTTTGAGAAATCAGTTGAGTTGGTGCGCGTGAACTTATCCACGCTGTTTCAGGGGCCTGATAGTTGTAGGGTAACAACCGTTACTGAATTTGGTGGTGTGGGAACTAAGGCTCCTGTACTTACTGCCTGGTGGTAGTAGTGAGAATGATGCTACATTCTTGTGGCATGGTTCCTTGTAAATACGTTCAATGGTGGTGCTCAAGGAGTAGTTGTTGGTCATACAAAATCCTTTTGAAGTTAAAGTTGTATTAAGTTCTACTTTCATTTAAGCAGCATGGACCATAAAGAAATATTCACAAATTCACATTCCTATTCAGAGTACTAGTGGCTTAAAAAAAAAAGAGTACCACAAACAGAAAAGTTCAAAGTTCAAAGCAAATTTATTATCAAAATACATATCTGTCACCATATACAGCCCTGAGATTCATTTTCTTGTGGGCATATACAATGAATCTATAGAATAATAACCATAACAGAATCAATGAAAGACTGCACTGACTTGGAAGTCCAACCCATAGTCATAGTCATACTTTATTGAGCCCGGGGGAAATTGGTTTTCATTACAGTTGCACCATAAATAATAAATAGTAATAGAAACATAAATAGTTAAATAGTAATATGTAAATTTTGACAGTAAATTATGAAATAAGTCCAGGACCAGCTTATTGGCTCAGGGTGTCTGACCCTCCAGGGGAGGAGTTGTAAAGTTTGATGGCCACAGGCAGGAATGACTTCCTATGACGCTCAGTGTTGCATCTCGGTGGAATGAGTCTCTGGCTGAATGTACTCCTGTGCCCAACCAGTACATTATGTAGTGGGTGGGAGACATTGTCCAAGATGACATGCAGCTTGGACAGCATCCTCTTTTCAGACACCACCGTCAGAGAGTCCAGTTCCATCCCCACAACATCACTGGCCTTACGAATGAGTTTGTTGATTCTGTTGGTGTCTGCTACCCTCAGCCTGTTGCCCCAGCACACAACAGCAAACATGATAACACTGGCCACCACAGACCCGTAGAACATCCTCAGCATCGTCCGGCAGATGTTAAAGGACTTCAGTCTCCTCAGGAAATAGAGACAGCTCTGTCCCTTCTTGTAGACAGCCTCAGTGTTCTTTGACCAGTTCAGTTTATTGTCAATCATATCCCCTGGTATTTGTAATCCTCCACCATGTCCACACTGACCCCCTGGATGGAAACAGGGGTCACCAGTACCTTAGCTCTCCTCAGGTCTACCACCAGCTCCTTAGTCTTTTTCACATTAAGCTGCAGATAATTCTGCTCGCACCATGTGACAAAGTTTCCTACTGTAGCCCTGTACTCAGCCTCATCTCCCTTGCTGATGCATCCAGCTATGGCAGAGTCATCCAAAAACTTCTGAAGATGACAAGACTCTGTGCAGTAGTTGAAGTCCAAGGTGTAAATGGTGAAGAGAAAGGGAGACAAGACAGTCCCCTGTGGAGCCCCAGTGCTGCTGATCACTCTGTCGGACACACAGTGTTGCAAGCACACGTACTGTGGTCTGCCAGTCAGGTAATCAAGAATCCATGACACCAGGAAAGCATCCACCTGCATCGCTGTCAGCTTCTCCCCCAGCAGAGCAGGGCAGATGGTGTTGAATGCACTGGAGAAGTCAAAAAAACATGACCCTCACAGTGCTCACTGGCTTGTCCAGGTGGGCGTAGACGCAGTTCAGCGGGTAGACAATGGCATCCTCAACTCCTAGTTGGGGCTGGTAGGCGAACTGGAGGGGATCTAAGTGTGGCCTGACCATAGGCCGGAGCAGCTCCAGAACAAGTGTCTCCAGGGTCTTCATGATGTGGGAGGTCAATGCCACCGGTCTGTAGTCATTGAGGCCGCTGGGGCAGGATGTCTTCGGCACAGGGACGAGGCAGGATGTCTTCCACAGTACAGGAACCCTCCAGAGCCTCAGGCTCAGGTTGAATACATGGCGAAGTACTCCACATAGCTGAGGGGCACAGGCTTTGAGCACCCTGGTACTGACACCATCCGGTACTGCAGCCTTGCTCGGGTTGAGACGTTTCAGCTGTCTTCTCACCTGTTCAGCTGTGAAGCCCACCGTGGTGATTTCGTCTGGGGGAGGGGTATAGTCATGAGAGCAGGGTGGGGGACTGTGAGGAGGGGTAGGAGGCGAGAATGGAATATGTGTTGGTTGGGGGCCGACAACAGATGGCTCATGTGGGGGATGGGCAGGGGCCACAATGTCAAATCTGTTAAAGAACAAATTAAGGTCATTGGCTCTGTCCAGTGTGCAAAAGACAATGAACTGTGCAAATACAAAAATAAATAAATAGTAATAAATAAATAAGCAATTTATCAGGAACATGAGATGATAAGTCCTTTAAAGTGACTCCATTGGTTGTGGGAACATTTCAATGACTGGACCAGTGGAGTTAAGTGAGGTTATCCCCTCTGGTTCAAGAGCCTGATGGTTGAGGGGTGATAACTGTTCCTGAACTCGGTGGTGTGATTCCTGAAGCTCCAGTACCTTCTTCCTGTTGGCAGCACCAAGAAGAGACCATGTGCTGGGTAGTGGATGGTGGGAGAGGGAGAGGGAGAGAGGATGAAATGAGAGAGGGAGAAAAAAGCAAGAGAGTAAGAGAGAGAGAAATGAAAAAAATCAATCAATTTTGAGTGTGAAAAATATGACGGCGAGGCTCAGCTGTTCAGGGGAACCGAGAACATCAGGGACAATATATCCAAGTTTCTTGACATACAAAAATGAGTGGCAGTGCAGTGTTGCCTGTGAGAAAGACCTAATGGCTTCAGGTGGACATGAACAGGTTTTGTAAATGGGAAATAGAAAATATGATTTCATCCACTTTGGTAGACAAAATAGAAAGGTAGCGCTTTTTTTAAATGGTGAAGGTTTGAATGGGGTTAGTTGGTATTCAGAGGATCCTAGGTGATCTTGAACACCAATCTCTGAAAGTTAATATGCAGGCATATCAATCAATTGAACAATAGAGAAATATGTTGCCATTTATTGAACTAGGATTTGAGTACAAATGTAGTAATATCATGGTAATAGGGCTGAAACTGGAACTCTGGTGCGAAAGTCTAGTTTTCCTACCTAAGGAGGGACGTACATGCAATTGAGGGAGTGAGCAAAGATTCACCAGCTCTGCTCCTGGTTTGGCAGGTTTGTTTCAAGGGAACACTGGGCCCATACCCTCTTACATGAAATTCTCTCTCAGTCACTCAGTATATACAAAGAAAAAAGGAAATTGCCTTTTAAACTCATGAGAGAGCATAGGTCATCAACTTTTTGCTGCTGATGTTTCTGTAGCAGGCAATTTCTTTTTTACGAGGTCGAGTTGCTAGCTGAACACTCAACCCAGCACAGATCGAAAGCGTGCCTGGGGAGCCGGCTGTGTTTGAGCTCAGGAGCCTTCGCTCTGAAGTCCGGCACTGATGCCACTACGCCACCAGCCAGCTATCAGTATATTCTGGAGAAAGATAAATACGTAGATTTTTAGATAATAAGGGAAACAAAGGCATCAGTGCAAGAAATTCCAAACACACAGGGCTGAATGGCTTATTCCCATTTCTACTTCTTCTTGTTATTTGACCAGAGAACATCAGCAGCCTCTCTCGTGTTATGGCTCTCAGCTAATTGTGAGACATGGCGTATAGTGGTAACTTCACTGCCTGGAGTGATTAGGATATTCTGGGTTAATGGCCTTCAGTAAGAGTAGAGCCCAGGTCATGGCAATAACTCTCCCCATAAGTAGTGACAGTTCACTCTCCTTTGGAGTCACCAGGCACAATAGTCAACAATGATCAAAACAAAAAAAATATCAGGAATACTCAACAGGTCAGGTAGCAACTGTGGAAAGGGAAACAGTTTTTGATCCAGACCCTTCATCAGTACTGGGACAGAGATAAAACAGGTTAGCTTTCAGTAGAGAAGGTGAATAGGAATAGGAAGAGCAAAGGGAATATCTCTAAAAGGCTGAGACCAAGTTAATTAATGTATCAGTTAGTATCACATTCTGCTTCTATGGCTTCAATTATCATTAGCTGAAATTGATTAATATATGTTCCCTGATCCCCACACTTTTTCCCCCCAAGTTTTTAGGTTTTCACAGCTCATTTGACATTGACCTACATTTAAAGTGATAATAAAACTTCATGAAAGATGTACACAGCAACTTGTGATAGTCAAGAAAAATACCGTCATTTCATGTCCTGAAATAGAAGTATTATTTATCTTCCACCGAAGAAGCTTCAATTATTCAGCATCCTTCTAACTCTGAGAATGCTGTTCATTGTCGACAGACAAAATGACTCAATACCAGAGTACTGTGATTCTCAGTCCAGCATTGGTGGCACCCTAAATTATGTACTGAGCTTTACAGCCCCATTTTTAACTTGATTCATAGGACAGTTGCCAAATAAAGCACAAAATTTTCGCTTCTTATAACTTACTGGTACAACTTGAGATAACACCATTCCTAGATGTGGATAGTGATCAGACTCAGAAGTAGAATATCCTACATAGCTCAGTGAAGTCTCACTTCCCTCCAGCTATATCCTAATTGATGGGTCCAACTCCAACTCAGGAGAGTGGATCCACTTCCTTTATTCAGTGGCTGACTGCATCCTGTAGGTGCATGAAACACAATCTCCCTGTCTGGAGTGAATGTAATGAGTTGGGTGTGGGGGATGAGATGAGAGTGCAGGGGTAGACATCACCCTTTCAATGATCATCCACACTGCGAAGCAATTACAAAGAAGGTACGGCAGCAGCTATATTTCATTAAGAGTATAAGGATGTCACCAAATACACTTGTATATTTCTACAGATGTACCATGGACAGCATTCTAACTGGTTGCATCACCTTCTGGTATGGGGAGGGGGCCACCACACAGGATCAGAAAAAGCTGCAGAAAGTTGTAAATTCAGCCGGTCCTTCATGGGGACTAGTCTCCCCAGCATCCAGGACATCTTCAAAAGGCGATACCCCAAAAGGGCCCCATCACTCAGGCCTCTTGCCTTCTTGTCATTGCCGCATCAAGGAGGAGGTACAAGAGCCTGAAGACACACATGCATCATTTCAGGAACAGCTTCTTCCCCTCTGCCATCAGATTTCTGAATGGACAATGAACCCAGGAACAATACCTCAGTAATTTTCCCTTCTTTTGTATGATTTTAATTATTTTATATATATATATATTTCTTAATGTACTTACAGTTTTTAAATTACAATCTATTGCAATGTACTGTTGCCACAAAACAACAAATTTCACAGAATATGCCAGTGATATTAAACTGGATCATCACTGATGCTGCCTGGTCTGCTGAGTGTTTCCAGCAGATATGGTTTTGTGTCATATTTTCAGTAGCTACCCTGTTTTGTGTCAGTATCTTCAAAAGGACTAACCTGAGGAAAATCAGGCCCACTCTGACACTCCAAGGGTTATTGTTAGTATCTGGAACTTTGGCTGCCATAGAAGGTGGTGAGTCAGACACCATCTCTATTTATTTATTTCATTTTATTTCGAGATAGAGTGTGGTCCCAGCCCTTTCAGCCCAATGAGCTGCACCCACCCCAGCAACCTACTTATTTAATACCAGCCTAATCACAGGACAATCTACAATGACCTACTAAACGCTACATCTTTGGACTGTGGGAGGAAACCAGAGCACCTGGAGGAAACCCATGTGGTTCACGGGAAGAACGTACAAACTCCTTACAGACAGTGCTGGAATTGAACTCCAAACTCAAAGTTCAAGTTTAATTGTCATTCAACCGTACATGAATACCCATGAATACAGCCATAGGAGACTGCATTACCCTGAGTAAAGGTTCGACACATGGTACCAACAGGCACACACATGTAAGATAGCAAGCACATAAGATATCAGTAAAATACAGGCACACAAAAAAATAGTCCATGAATAACCACGCCCCCCCCCGACTGCCGACTTCCAGAATGTCCCAAGCTGTAATGGTGTTACGCTAACCCGTAATCCCCCTGGGCTCCAGAATGCCCCCAGCTGTAAGTGTTACCGTAACCCTCCCCCAACTGCAGAATGTCCTGAGCTGTGATAGTGTTACAGTAACCCTCCCCCCCTCCCCTGGACTCCAGAATGTCCTGAGCTGTAAGTGTTACCGTAACCCTCCCCCCCCCCAAACTGCAGAATGTCCTGAGCTGTAATAGTGTTACAGTAACTGTGTTACATTAACTGTGTAAACACTCCCCCCAAAAAACTCCAGAATGTCCCCAGCTGTAAAAGTGTTATGGTAACCGCAATGCTACCGTAGCGATCCCCCCCCCCAAATGAAAAATATATTTAGGTAGACACTTAAATTGGCAAGGGACTGAAAGATCAAGACATAATGTGGGCATATTAGATTAGTGCATATGGAATAGTCTGGCATGAATGTGTTTTGAAGGGTCTGCTTTTAGAGCTGTACAATTCTATGACTCTGTGATAAGAGTCAAAATCCACCAAAGAGTTAAAGACAAACTTCTTAAATTATTCATGCTGTCAGTCACTTAACAGCAATCCTTACATGGCCTTTATAAATCCAAGGGAAAACCAACACCATTTCTCTAACTGAAAAGGAAAGTAGTTTAACAAATTTTTAGGTTATATTGTTATTTTTGCGACTAATTTTTTTTCCATAAACAGCATTTAGGCAGAATTTAAGGGGTGGTACAAAAGAATTCATCTGGGCTAAAACTTTATTATAGCCCTGACAGGGGGCTGCACTTGTAGGATATTGCTTGGATAAGACTTTATCAACAGCCAAACAGATAATATGATCGTTATTTTATTTTTATTTGTGAAATTTGCTGTATACAAATTGGCTGTTGTGTTTCTTGCATTACACTTTAAGATGTATTTAATCATCTATAAAGCATTCCAAAGAAAAATGAGGAATAATTATAGAGTCATGGAAAGGAAGAGAAAATACAGGACACGAGGACCACAAAGTCCATTTACAGGTAACGATCTGATTTCTCCAGTGTAGAGAATACTAAACTGTGAGCACTGATTGAAGTGCAATGGATTGAAATAGGGGGACTTCTGATCTTTAGGCAAGGAACATTTTTCCCCAAACCATGAAAGATTATAATTTGTTCTTCCATCGTTTTTCTGTATAGGAAGGAGATTAAGAGTTGTTAAAGAATCAGAATATGCTCACATAAGAATTAAAATGTTTCAGAATTAGTATTTTGTAAAGCGTTACACACCTACTGGCCAGTAATAGCCAACATGTAGCTCGTACACATGTGGAGAATTCCTTCTCTGAGATCTGTCATCAGTAACCAGAGGGAAAGTACACCAACGTCTCCAGACTCATGGAAAATGTAGCCCATGATTTCTTACAATGCATTGTCTGAATCAGTCTCAAATGTGCACAATAGTATCAAACAACAGGAATTCTGCAGATGCTGGAAATTCAAGCAACACACATCAAAGTTGCTGGTGAACGCAGCAGGCCAGGCAGCATCTGTAGGAAGAGGTGCAGTCGACGTTTCAGGCCGAGACCTGACGAAGGGTCTCGGCCTGAAACGTCGACTGCATCTCTTCCTACAGATGCTGCCTGGCCTGCTGCGTTCACCAGCAACTTTGATGTGTGTTACAATAGTATCAACCTACTTCTTTCCTATATACAGTATGTATACCTAACCATATATTTTATATAGGTGAGCAAGTATATATTTTGAATGTAAGTAAATATTTTAATTTGAAAACGTCGATGTTAAATGTTAACAATTATGCTATTTTGATTCAGTTGCGGTTTGAGAGACCAAATAAAGACTTTTCAAATAAACAGAATTAACCAAACAGCAATTTAAAAGAAACCGAGAAAACACATGCAAGCTGAACCAAAAGCCAAAACACAGAAGCCCCAACATATTTCACAAGGACAGATTGGAGAATCAGTCATGAAGACAGTGTGGACATTGCAGATACATAGAAACTAGCTCAGTGAGGGCTCAAAAAGGGAGCTTAAAGAGTGTAATATATGAAAAAGTAAGATTCCCCACATTGATAGGAAGAACAGAAAAACAGAATATTTCACCATTGGCGTAAAACTGGTAAATGTTTATCGATAGAGAAATTTGTATGTACTGGTTATGTTTATAGAATGTAATCTCAGAGCAACTTGGAAATGAAACTGTGTGTTCATCTTCATTGCAAAGTGGTTGGAATACTAAAAAACAAGAAGTCTTTATGAAATTGTATACGTCTATGGTGAAACTTCATTTGACCGCCGTGTGGCATTTTGGTCTCTGTATGTTAACTGGAACACCTGACCTTGCAGTCACAGTGGCCCTAGATTCTCTTGATTTATTTCTGATATAAAGATTATCTAATAAGGTTGGTCTAAATTTACTTGCTAATAATCTGCAGACAAAAGCTTGGTCAGAATTTCATCGAGACAATACAGACCTCATCACAGCCTCGTCGAGTACTAGATATCCCCGACCAAATAGAGAACTTAAGAAAAGTTTGGATAGGTGCATGGACGAGAGGGGTTTGCAAAGGGATACTCTGGGTGCAGGTAGATGGGACTAGGCAGAAGATCATGGACTAAATGGGCCAAAGGGCCTGTTTCTATGCTGTAGTAAGCTCTGACTCATATGTAGATAGATAGATTGATAGATTCAAGGTTCCTTAAGGTTATTATGGTCAGGGGAGGTAGTGGGAATAAGTTCCCACTACCAATGAAGTGCTCCCAATGGTGTGCGTCTCAAATAGCCTCTGACAACTAAGTCCAGTGCCTGGCCTTCACGTGTGGCTTAGCTACTAAGCCCGGCAGAACTGTTTCTACTCACAGGAGAAGGGGCAAAGACGGGTTACTGGCGCCTTAAAACCAGTCGCTTTGGGCAGATGGGACTCATCAGCTGTGGTTCACAGTTCAAAGGTACATTTAATGTCAGAGAAATATATACAATATACATCCTGAAATGCTTTTTCTTCCCAACCATCCACGAAAACTGAGGAGTGCCCCCAAAGAATGAATGACAGTTAAATGTTAAAACCCCAAAGTCCTCCCCAGCTCCCCTCCCTCCCGCGTGCAAGCAGCAGCAAGCAACAATCCTCCCCCTCCCCACCAGCAAAAAAGAGCATCAGCACTCGCCACCGAGCACTCAAGCGTGCAGCAAAGCATCAATAAAGACACAGACTTGCAGTACCCAGAAGACTACTTGTTCACCTGGTATTCGACATACCACAGGCTCTCTCTCTCCCCAATAAGGGAGAAAAAGATGTCCCCACTTCACAGCGAGAGGGGAGACATAACAAACAACTGGCTGGTTTACGATGTTAAAAGTCCATTGCGTTGCTCTTTCTGAGCTCTGTGCCCAAAGATTATGGGTCTCTGGGCACACAGCCTTAGATCTTCCATCTCCCACGACACACCGACTCCTGGGTCTCTGGGCACACAGCCTTAGATCTTCCATCTCCCAACGACACACTGACTCCTGCCCGGACACTGACCTCTGATCCACCCCTCTCCAGATCCACAAAATCTCAAACCTCCAAAGGCAAGTGAAGCTCTTAGGCCGTGCCCTTGGCATGCTGAATAATGACCAGTTGTGAAACCCCGAGAAACTAAATTCACGATATAACAGTCTAATTAGCAATATTAAGCAAAGTTAGTGATCCAGTTAGTGTTCAATAATATCTCATTTAGCAGTCAACAAAAAATATCGTCCCCATGGCTTACTCACTCCCCACTCGACTAACAAAACGAGAGCTTCAAAAGAACCCTGATAGGGAAAAATAGAGATATTAAAAATGGAAACAGAACTGTTTACGAAGATATAACTAAAGAAGTTGCTGTTAGGTGCCATTGTCTCCTCCTAAGCCCATCTAGAAGGAAAACTGATCTTAAACCTCTGCTGCTTTGCAGCTATACCCACTCATGGGGAAGGCTTCAGAGTAAACCTTGAGGGAAAACTCTGGAGCTGGACTCCCTAAGGCAGTTCTACACTGAGTTCAAAGTTAACTGAACTGGCAACTCCAGACAGCACTGGTGTCTAACTGAACCGGAATCTGCCACTCCTTTGGATTCATCAGCTGCTTAGAGAGGGGGAGTCTGCTACGTGGGCAACAGCTTGCTCTCCATACCGTACTGTCCTAGCTTGCATATCATGTAGACAGCTTGGATCCATGACCAATAGAGGAGCAAATGTTTGGGCACCCCCGGTCAAAATTTCTGTTACTGTGAATAGTTAAGTGAGTAGAAGATGAACTGATTTCCAAAAGTCATAAAGTTAAAGATGAAACATTCTTTTCAACATTTTAAGCAAGATTAGTGTATTATTTATGTTTTGTACAATTTTAGAGTGAAAAAAAGGAAAGGAGCACCATGCAAAAGTTTGGGCACAACAAGAGATTTGAGCTTTTGAACTTTTACCAATGTCTCAGACCTTAATTAGCTTGTTAGGGCTATGGCTTGTTCACAATCATCGTTAGGAAAGGCCAGGTGATGCAAATTTCAAACTTTATAAATACCCTGACTCCTCAAACCTTGTCCCAACAATCAGCAGCCATGGGCTCCTCTAAGCAGCTGCCTAGCGCTCTGAAAATTAAAATAAATGATGCCCACAAAGCAGGAGAAGGCTATAAGAAGATAGCAAAGCGTTTTCAGTTCACCGTTTCCTCAGTTTGTAATGTAATTAAGAAATGGCAGTTACAGGAATGGTGGAGGTCAAGTTGAGGTCTGGAAGACCAGGAAAATTTTCTGAGAGAACTGCTCCTACGATTGTTAGAAAGGCAAATCAAAACCCCCGTTTTGACAGCAATAGACCTTCAGGAAGATTTAGCAGACTCTGGCGTGGTGGCGCACTGTTCTACTGTGCAGCGACACCTGCACAAATATGACCTTCATGGAAGAGTCATCAGAAGAAAACCTTTCCTGCATCCTCACCACAAAATTCAGCATCAGAAGTTTGCAAAGGAACATCTAAACAAGCCTGATGCATTTTGGAAACAAGTCCTGTGGACTGATGAAGTTAAAATAGAACTTTTTGGCCGTAATGAGCAAAGGTATGTTTGGAGAAAAAAAGGTGCAGAATTTCATGAAAAGAACACCTCTCCAACTGTTAAGCACAAGGGTGGATCGATCATGCTTTGGGCTTGTGTTGCAGCCAGTGGCACAGGGAACATTTACTGGTAGAGGGAAGAATGAATTCAATTAAATAGCAGCAAATTCTGGAAGCAAATATCACACCGTATGTAAAAAAAAGCTGAAGATGAAAAGAGGATGGCTTCTACAACAGGATAATGATCCAAAACACACCTCAAAATCCACAATGGAGCACCTCAAGAGGCGCAATCTGAAGGTTTTGCCATGGCCCTCGCAGTCCCCCGACCTCAACGTCATCGAGAATCTGTGGATAGACCTCAAAAGAGCAGTGCATGCAAGACGGCCCAAGAATCTCACAGCACTAGAAGCCTTTTGCAAGGAAGAATAGGCGAAAATCCCCCAAACAAGAATTGAAAGACTCTCAGCTTTCTACAGAAAGTGCTTACAAGCTGTGATACTCACCAAAGAGGGTGTTACTAAGTACTGACGATGCAGGGTGCCCAAACTTTTGCTTCGGGCCCCTTTCCTTTTTTGTTATTTTGAAACTGTAAAAGATGGAAATAAAAAAGTAATCTTGCTTAAAATTTTAAAGAAATGTGTCATCTTTAACTTTATGTCTTTTGGAAATCAGGTCATCTTTTATTCGCTTAGCTATTCACAGTAACAGAAATTTTGACCAGGGTGCCCAAACTTTTGCATGCCACTGTATGCGTGTGGCTATGTATACAGTAGATCATATGTTCATAAAGTGCACTAGGCACAGGAATGTCTGTACTTAAGGTGGCTGACAAAAAGTGATGCAGTATTTAAGTAATATGTTTCAGACATGTGCAGTACAAGCTTAATAAGCAAAGTCTTTAACAGTTTGTTGTATGATCATAATAATCTCACTCCACTTCAAAAACAGTGCTGTGTTCTTCACTTTGCATCTCCCTGAGAGGGATGATAGTTTTCAGAACAACATTTCATCTGGAAAGAAGGCAAATCAGATTATACAGCAAAGCTTCTGCACATTTGCCCATCTCAATTATGAGCACAAATCTCCAGAGTGGGACTTTAATCAGCTACTCATTTCCCTTCTCTCAGCATACACTCTATCACAAACACAGAACTGGGATTATCTATCCAGTCCCTCAAGCCTGAACATCATTCAGTAAGGTCATTTTAGATCTTCTACCTTAAGACTATTTTCCTGTACCAGAACCATGTCCCTTGAATCTTTTCACATCCAGAAATTGATCAGTGACGTATGCAAACAAAGTCTCCACAGCACCTCAGGATACAGAATTCAAAAGGTTAATGATACTCAGAAAAATTTCCCATCTCGATCTTAAGTAGCTGTAGTAGTTACTTAAAAACAAACCAAACCCATTGGGAGACCAAGGCAGGGTACACAACATTCTGTGATGCAGTTACAAATAACAAATCTCCAAATCGAAAAAAGTATGTACGATCCTTTATTATGAAACCAGCAAAAGATGAGCGATCTTATACCGATAAAAATCTAATAAAACTAAATTCACAATATAACAGTCTAATTAGCAATATTAAGCAAAGTTAGTGATCCAGTTAGTGTTCAATAATATCTCATTTAGCAGTCAACAAAAAATATTGTCCCCATGGTTTACTCACTCCCCACTCGACTAACAAGACGAGAATATGTAGCTACAGTCATTTGCTTCTACTACACCCCTGTCCACATGACAGATTACCATAATAAATGCACCAGAAATGTTTCCATCCAGGGGTCAGTGTGGACATGGTCAAGGATTACAAATACCTGGGGGTACAAATTGACAATAAACTGGACTGGTCAAAGAACACTGAGGCTGTCTACAAGAAGGGTCAGAGCCATCTCTATTTCCTGAGGAGACTGAGGTCCTTTAATATCTGCCGGACGATGCTGAGGATGTTCTACGAGTCTGTGGTGGCCAGTGCTATCATGCTTGCTGTTGTGTGCTGGGGCAGCAGGCTGAGGGTAGCAGACACCAACAGAATCAACAAACTCATTCGTAAGGCCAGTGATGTTGTAGGGATGGAACTGGACTCTCTGACGGTGGTGTCTGAAAAGAGGATGCTGTCCAAGTTGCATGCCATCTTGGACAATGTCTCCCACCCACTACATAATGGACTGGTTGGGCACAGGAGTACATTCAGCCAGAGACTCATTCCACCGAGATGCAACACAGAGCGTCATAGGAAGTCATTCCTGCCTGCGGCCATCAAACTTTACAACTTCTCCCTTGGAGGCTCAGACACCCTGAGCCAATAGGCTGGTCCTGGACTTATTTCCTGGCATAATTTACATATTACTATTTAATTATTTATGGTTTTATTACTATTTAATTATTTATGGTGCAACTGTAACGAAAACCAATTTCCCCCAGGATCAATAAAGTATGACTATGACAATGACTATGATTAATACAGACAGAAAACAGATAGATGGCTTACACCTCTTTTTGTACCAGCCAGGACCGGAGTTTTAGGGAACTGTTGAGTAAGTTAGGACTTTATTCCCTGCAGCACAGGCGAATGAGGGGAAATTTGAAAGAGTACAAGAAGATTATGAAGAATATAGATAGGATAAATGCAAAGCAGGCTCTTTCCACTGATGTTAGGTGAGATTAGAATTAGAGGTTAATGGTGAAAGGTAAAATATTTAAGGGGAACCTGACGGGGAACTTCTTCACTCAGATAGTTCTGCAAGTGTAAGTGGTGGATGTTGATTCGATTGCAACATCTAAGTATAGTACATAAGTCTGGACAAGTAGACAGCTATGAGGGTATACAAGGCTATTGACCAGGTACTGGGCAGAATAACTATTTGGCTTGGATTAGATGGGCAGAAGGGCCTGTTTCATTTTAGTACTGCCCTATGACTCCTTAACAGGTGAAATATGCACTCTTCATCTATCTACTAAGGCTTCTTACGAATTTCAATGAGATCACCTGCATGTTACTAAAGCCTGGACAATAAAGGTTCTCCTCATATAACAGACCTGCCACCCCAGGGATAATTCTGGTCAATCTTCTCTTCATTCCATAACCTTCCATCGGAAAAATGACAAAAATTGCACACATTACATAGTCACCTCCAAAATTTAAGCAAAAGAGATACAGGTCTCTTTCCGGTTGCAGTTCAAACTTCCATCCACCCTCCAAAGGGTGTTGTTTGCAGTTAATACACCACTTGGGCAACCTTGATTTTCATCCAGTGTCCTCCAACTCTTTCGCCAGCTCTCCAAGCAGTCAGACCATTGCTTTTTCACCGGGGAATCATTGTTGATGCAATCAACAGGGATGAACCAGCACATCCTGAAGCCTTCCCCATCATTATGGGGGATTTTAACCAGGCAAGCTTGATAAAGTCACTAAATAATTATTATCAACAGTACCAGAGGAAATAACACACTGGGCCACTGTTACACTGAGTTCCAGAATGCCTGACATGCTATTCCATGCCAACACTTTGGAAAGCCTGATCACTTGGCTGTACTGTTTCTCCCCAAGTATAGGCAGAGACTGAACTCTGCACACCAGTAGTGAGGAGCAAGATGGTGTGGACCAGCGAGGCACAGGAGCGCATACAGGACTGCTTTGAATCAGTGGACTGAACTGTGTTCAGGGATTCGTCTTCAAGTCTGGATGAGTATGCTGCAGCTGTCCACCAACTTCATTAAAACCTGTGTGGATGAGTGTGTGCCGACGAAAACTTACTGTATGTTCCCAAACCAAAAGCCGTGGATGAGCTGGGAGGTTCATAGCCTGCTGAGGGCTACATCTGTGGCATTTAAGTGTGACGGCCCAGGTCTGTATAAGAAAACCAGATATGGCTTGCAGAGGACTATTTCAAGAGCCAAGAAGCAATTCTGAGGGAGACTGGAGGCGACATCAGATGCACATCAACTCTGGCATAGTTTGCAGGGATTACTTCCTACAAACCAAAACCCAACGTCATGAATCACACTAATGCTTCACTACCAGATGAGCTCAACGCCTTTTATGCTCACTTTTGCAAGGCGGCAGGGCCTGATGGAGTACCTGGTAAGGCTCTGGAAACCTATGCCAACCAACTGGCGGGGGTATTCAAAGACATTTTCAATCTCTTATTGCTACGGTTGGAAGATTCCACTTGCTTCAAAAGGGCAACAATTATACCAGTTCCAAATATTTCTGAGGACCTAGTCTGGATGCAACATGTTAATGCAGCTATAAAGAAGGCAAGACAGTGGCTATATTTCATGAGGAACTTGAGGAGATTTGGTTTGTCAATTAAAACACTCAAAAACTTCTATAAATGTACCATAGAGTATTCTGACCGGCTGCATCACTGGCTGGTGGGGGTGGGGGCTACTGCACAAGATTGAAGTAAGTTGCAGAAACATGTAAAATTAGTCAGCTCCATCATGGGTACCAGCCTCTGTAATATCCAATACATCTTCAAGGAGCAGTGTCTTAGGAAGGCAGAGTCAGTCCACCATTAAGGATCCCCAACACCCAGGAGATGCCCATTTCTCACTGTTACCATCAGGAAGGAGGTACAGAAGCCTGAAGGCACACACTCTGCGATTCAGGAACAGCTTCTTCCCCTCTGCCATCCGATTTCAAAATGAACATTGAACCTATGAAACACACACAAAATGCTGGAGGAACTCAGCAGGCCAAGCATCATCTATGCAAAAGAGTACAGTCAATGTTTCAGGCCAAGACCCTTTGGCAGGACTGGAGAAAAAAAGCTGAGGAGTGGATTTAAAAGGTGGGTGGCGGGGGGGGATGCGGGTCTTGTCCCGAAACATCGACTGTACTCTTTTCCATTGATGCTGTCCGGCCTGCTGAGTTTCTCCAGTATTAAAATTAAAATTAAACCTGATTTTGATTAGAAGTTGCTTTTCCCTGCTGAGTCACAGAGATTCTGCAGAGCTGGAAACTTGGACGAACACACACAAAACGCTAGAGGAACTCAGCATATCAAAGTAGCATCTGTGGAGGGAAATGAACAGAGACCCTTCATCAGTTAAGAGGGAGAAGGGAGGAGAGGAGCTTTTTAATGCACTCCCCAGCCGGCGATGTCCCTCCTCGGGATGAATGCCCCGGCGAGGACCGGCAGTCTGGGGTGTGCCGAGGAAATTCGCAGCCCCTATGTCAACAACGGCAAGGCACGCTGTACTTGCGGCCTCCGGCCACATGGCGGCGCTGCGGAATCACCCCCCCCCCCCCGCCCTGCCCTCTCCCGTCACTAGGCGGCGCTGCCGAGCGCGGCCAACTCCAGACAGAATCCCAACCTCCTTCCCGGCTGGCTGGCAACCTGCATGTGAAAAACCGTAAGGAAAATTATTTAACATTTCAATCCGCTCCCTGGTCTCGGTCATTCGCAAAAGTCCCTCAAATCTGAAGCGCCCAACGGAGTAAATAGTTGGGCGGGGCTCTGTGGAGGTGCCGCCTTGGCCCAGGGGCCTGGGAGTAACCTGGCGCCACTGCTCACAGTGGCTGCAAAACTCTCGGATCGCCGACATCCCCGGCACCGGCTCCGGGGGGGAAGAGTAAGCGAGGGCCGATAGAACCGGGTCTACTTCCGGCAACAGGCGCCCCTGCTCACAGTGGCTGCAAAACTCTCGGATCGCCGACATCCCCGGCACCGGCTCCGGGGGGGAAGAATAAGCGAGGGCCGATAGAACCGGGTCTACTTCCGGCAACAGGCGCCCCGGCCCCGGCCTCTGCCTCCGGAAAATAACCAAACCAAGCGGTTCCGCCCTCCCGCCCTGGGCGTCAACCTAACCAAAGGGTTCCCGCCCGCCTGCCCCACTTCCGACAATAATAAAAACAGTGCCTCGTCTTTATTCGCCCCCCCCAACAAACTTTACATTCTTTAGAGTTTTATTCTTCGGATGTTTCCTCTCCTATAATCATATTTCGTGAGGGTTTAAATTTAAGAGAGGTACATATAAACAACCAGTGTTCATCATGACAGAGTTCTGCGATCTAAAGTCGACATGATTGCAATGAGTAAGTTTTGCGGAATGGAGATGAGGATTAATTGGAAGGATTTCATTAGGTTCCCCCCCCCCATTTCCATGCTGCCCATGTAAATACAGGTTGATACATTATTGAGCAAAGTCCAAAATAGAAAAGACCCATCTAATTCTTGAAGACCGTTGATGGAGCCGAGTGTGGGCCATTGGATAGCACATTCGCCTGTTCATGTGCACTGTGCTTGAACAGTAAGAACCAGTCAGTTGAGTAATTTGTTGATTAGTGCACATTTATTTTAAGAGATACAGCATCATAGCAGGCCCTTCTGGTACAACGAGACCGCGCCGCACATTTGCATCCATTAATCAATAAACCAGTACATCTTTGGAAATGGAATGGCCTTTATTAATCAGAGTATTGAGTATAAGAGCTGGAATGTTATGATGAGGTTGTATAAGGCATTGGTGAGGCCGAATCTGGAGTATTGTGTTCAGTTTTGGTCACCAAATTACAGGAAGGATATAAATAAGGTTGAAAGAGTGCAGAGAAGGTTTACAAGGATGTTGCTGCGACTTGAGAAACTCAATTACAGAGAAAGGTTGAACAGGTTAGGACTTTATTCCCTGGAGGGGAGAAGAATGAGGGGAGATTTGATAGAGGTATATAAAATTATGATGGGTATAGATAGAGTGAATGCAAGCAGGCTTTTTCCACTGAGGCAAGGAGAGAAAAAAACCAGAGGACATGGGCTAAGGGTGAGGGGGGAAAAGTTTAAAGGGAACATTGGGGGGGGCTTCTTCACACAGAGACTGGTGGGAGTATGGAATGAGCTGCCAGACGAGGTGGTAAATGCGGGTTCTTTTTTAACATTTAAGAATAAGTTGGACAGATACATGGATGGGAGGATGGAGGGATATGGTCTGTTTGCAGGTCAGTGGGACTAGGCAGAAAATGGTTCGGCACAGCCAAGAAGGGCCAAAAGGCCTGTTTCTGTGCTGTAGTTTCTATGGGAGCACCTGTAGGAAACCCATGCAGTCACGGAGAGAACATACAAATTCCTACAGACTGCGGTGGGAATTGAACCTGGGTCACTGATACTGTAAAACATTAGGTTAATCTCTTCCCTCCACGCCGCTCCCTACCCTACCAACCAACATTCAAGGTGTACTGATGCCTTCATAAAACATGGCACAGAAAAGTGTTGACCTCAAATGAGCCATTATTTTCAAGGCAAATTTTTATATACTAAAATTTGAAATACTAGAATGGTTATAGAGTAATTGCAAATTTGAAAACCATCAATATATCAGGCAATAATGAAAAACAACAAAATTCCCTGCACATGTCAGACATGAGACTTATAAAAGAAAAATATGAAGCTATTCAGCAGATCAGGCAGTATCCGTGGAGAAAGGTAAAACAGAGTTAACTTTTAAGGTCAATGACATTTTTCCCATTCAGATGCAAGGCTGAAACCTGAAATGTTAATTCTGTTTCAGTCTCTAGAAATGCTGTCTAATCTATGGATTTAGTTTTAAATTAAATCTTAGGTATTTTTATGTTAATACTATTGTGCAATTAAATTTCTGTTGGTGAAATGGTTAAATTATTTACTTTTTTATACAAGAGGT
Organism: Mobula birostris; assembly: GCF_030028105.1. Taxonomy (NCBI): domain Eukaryota; kingdom Metazoa; phylum Chordata; class Chondrichthyes; order Myliobatiformes; family Myliobatidae; genus Mobula; species Mobula birostris. The sequence goes on along the minus strand of NC_092395.1, from coordinate 46,133,553 downwards.
ATAGTATGATTGCAATGGGGTATGAACATATTCTATTAGTTATACTTCGCAGCAAAGGAAATTCTGAAATGCTAAGAATTGCAATTGAGGTAATTTGTGAAAGAGCACCTGAATTCTAAAATATAAGGCATTTCACATTCACTGCATGTCTCAAAGCATTTCACAGTAAATTAATTAATTCTGCAATTTAATTATTGTTAATGTCAATCAGTTCATACCTACCTGAGAGAGCACGTCTGACAAGACACTACAGGATTCATTGATATAAAAGAACAGCACATAACCCACATTAGAAACTCATGGGTTCAAGATCATCTCTAGAACTTCATAAAATCTTAGCTGATAGTACAATGAAGTAGCCAAACAAAAGTGAATCTATTGAAGGAAAGGGTGGCAGTTCTCTTTGTGTCTCAGCCATATTCAACAAAACATTAATTATTCATTCATTTTATTGCTGATTTGTTGGACTTTTCATAAATTTGCCTGCAAATTAGAGATATAAATATTTATTAACAGTTGGTATTGACAACAATAATGAGTTGAAGGTGTGTCTATCAGAGTATATTACAATAAATAATGTTTGAAGAGTTTAAAGAACACTAACAGCAATAACTTCTGTCAGAGAAAGTGAATGGGGTCATGTATAGCAGGGATGAATTTATCATCTCCACTGTGGCTGGCTATTGTTACAATTACCATAAAATAATCTGCAGATATTTTTGAGGGGGGAATTTGTGCATATACATTACATAAATTTGATTCTTACACCTACTTGTGCATTCTAACACTTTGAAAACCTTGAAGTAAATCTTTTAGTGGAGCATTTTCTCTTCTGTATCCAGTAAAGTGGCAGCACATTTGGTCACAGTGACTTCTACAGGGTCAACAAGAGGTGTTACTGGCCTATTTAATTGTATTTTTTATGATTGCGAGATCCTGCTATACATTAAGAATTTAAAGTACTGCAGCTCTGCCACATCAGTAAATTGCTTGTTGGTGGAGAAAGTGAAAGAGCTGCGTGTTGTGCTGCTGCCTGAGTCGGAAGAAGCTCAGTCTGATAGCCAGTGACTGCCCTGGCTGCTTTTCTTGTGATCGCAAACCCTTTTAGACGTTATTAATGAGGAATGGCGTAAGCTTGATTCACTGATTTATTGGCGGAGGAGCTGTGTGGCCTTGCTCAGAGTGAGGTCTTAGCCTCGAGCCGCGGTGTCACCAGGAGAGAGGCGTTGAAGCTAATTTGCTTCGCTGGGGGCAGTGTGGCATAGCGTCCATCTGGAGTTTGTACTGCTTCCCCAGTGTTCGCTCAGCAGAAGGCAAGCTCTACAGTGGTCGACTGCAGATTTATGCAGCATTCAGTGGATTCGGGGCCTCAAGCTGTGAATGACCCCTGTGGAACTCCACTTGCCACCAGCAGCCATCCAGAATATGCCCCCTTTATTCCCACTCTTTGTCTCCTGCAAGTCAGCCAATTCCCTATCCATGCTAGTATCTTTCCTGTAATACCATGGGCTATTATCTTTTTGAGCAGCCTCATGTGTGGCACCTTGCCAAAGGCCTTCTGAAAATTCAGATATACAATATCTACTGACTCTCTGTTGTCCATCCTGCCTGTTGTTTCCTCAAAGAGTTCCTACAGATTCATCAGACAAGATTTCCCCTTTAGGAAACTATGCTGACTTTGGCCTGCTTTATCATGCACCTCTAAGTACCCCAAAACCTCACCATTAATATCTTGACTACCTTCAGACCTTTCAGCTTCCCGAGCACCTTCTTCTTACCAATAGCAACTACACTCACTTCTGCCCCCAGTTACTCTTGAATTTCTGGCATACTGCTTGTCTCCTACAATGAAAACTGACACAAAATACTTATTAAATCTGCCTGACATTTCTTTGTCATCATTACTACCTCTCCAGCAACATTTTCCAGCGGTCTAGTATCCACTCTCACCTCTCATTTACTCTTTATATATCTGGAAAAAATCTTTTGTTATCCCTTGATAGGCTTGACTAGCTTACCTTCATATTTCATCTTCTCTCTTTTTTATAGTTATCTTCTGTTGGTTTTTAAAAGCTTTCCAATCCTTTAACTTCTTACTATTTTTTGCCATATTATATGCCCTCTATTTTGCCTTTATGCTGTATTTGACTTCCCTTGTCACCCATGGTTGTATCACCCTCACTTTTGTATATTGGGATGGTAGCATAATTTGAGATGTATCTATCCTGTGTTTTCCAAATTTCCCCCAGAAACTCGAGCCATTGCTGTTTTGCCATCATCCCTGCTAGTATCCCTTTCCAATCAACTTTGGCCAGCTCCTCCCTCATGCCTCTGTAATTCCCTTTACTCCACTGTAGTAGTGATATGCCTGATTTTATCTTTTGCCCCTCAAAAACTGCAGGGTGAATTCTATCATTATGATCACTGGCTCCTAAAGATTCCTTTACCTTAAGCTCCCTAATCAGATCTGGTTCATTACACAACACCCAATCCAGAATAGCAGATCCCCATGTGGGCTCAACCACAAGCTGCTCGAAAAAACCACCTTGTTGAGCTATTTTATTACAATAATGTGTTGCATAAACAGAAATGCTTTGTTAAGTGGTGTCTAGCAGAACTTCCCAAGACACTACAAGGCAGTAAGCCGCTTTTTGGAGCCTAATAATAATTATATGTAGTAACTTTGGTGGCTATTTTGCTTACAGTCCACTCCACAAACACCACATTTATAGTGACTAGTTAACCTGTTTTAGTGCAATGGAATGTTTTATTTTCACCTAAGAGCCATTTGTTATTCTATTCTTATCTTTTCAGCTCACCACTTGAGGGGTGATTGATAAGTTCATGGCCTAAGGTAGAAGGAGTCAATTTTAGAAAACCTAGCACATCTATTTTTCAACATTGTCCCCTCCTACATTTACACACTTAGTCCAGTGGTCGTGGAGCATACAGATCTTGGACCTCCAGAAAGTGTCCACAGCAGGGGTGATTGATAAGTTTGTGGCCTAAGGTAGATGGAAATGAGTTAACTTTAACTTAAGAGAAGTGTTTCAACAATTAATGTGGAGATCATTATTTCAGTAGTGGAACGGTTGCTGTTAGAACAGAGGAGGAAACAAGTGGTCCAGAGAGAATGTAGGAATTGCAGCATGACCCAGTGATCAAACAGGATGCCTAGATTATGCAGTTTATTTCCCAAAATCTGATTCAAAGAACAGATACAGAAAAATGCCCATATCAAGGGACTATATTTTGTGCTAGGTTTTGATAACATGTAAATTCATTAGTAAGTTGCACCCTTTCAAACACAATTTCTGTTCTATTTAATATGTCAGGTGGTATTGGAAATTATGTAGGTATTGATAAACTGGATGATTCAGTAACTAGAAAAGTTAGAATAAAGATAATTATCATAAAAGTCTGGATGCGAGATGAGAAATATTTTTATACATGTGTTTTTATTATGTTGAATGTTTCTCAGAATGGTGATGGATTAAGAGTTAGAAATAGATTTTAAAGTGAAATTGGACATTGAAAAGGAAATATTTGTTGATCAGCAGAGAAAAATAACAGGGTGGCCACATTCACTGGAAAATTCTCAGTTGCTCTGAGTTTCACCTTTTACCATGGTGAGATATGAGGATTAATGTAAAGACAATGACAGAGAGGTAGTAAAGTGGTGAAATCTAGCAGCAGCTCAGGTGGTTGACAATAAATTATCGACTTCTCAGACAAACTTATTATAAGTATTACTGTAAATGTTAAATACATTTACAAATATCTGTATTTTTCAAATGAAATGATTAACTGCTCTTTGACAATACCATATATATAAAATCCGATTGATTTACTTGCAGTAACCTCGCTGCTATTTTCCCTTGCATCTGTCTTTTTTTATCTTTGTTCCCACACAATGATTGCTATTTTCCATTCTCTCTTTTTAACTGTAAATTTCATAACATTATAGGGGCCATTTTACCTTATTATGATTTTGCTGTCAATAAATACATGCCTTTTAATTTTTTTTCTGGCTGCTACCTTACTCCTGTAAGGAGTTTGTACTTTCTCCCCATGACCACGTAGGTTTCCTCTGGGTACTCTGGTTTCCTCCCACAGTCCAAAGACATACCGGTTGGTAGGTTAATTGGTAATTGTAAATTATCCCGTGGTTGGGCCTCCGTGCTGTATAATCAATAGATAAATAAATAAATCTTTAATAGACTTTGTATTCATCATTGCTATGGTAGAATATACAGTACCATTACAATCGCCCTTCTAAAAATATTTTTCAGTATTCCTTTAGTTCTATTTGTGACGATCTTGAATATATGTTCTAATCTATTTGTTGAGCATTTGAAATAGTTCCTATTCATATCATCAACCTTCATAATGTTCTGATAAGGAAAGGTACGTCGTATCCGGAGTTTCTCCGGTTAGCAGACGATTTCCCTTCACGCCTCTCTGACATAGTGGGGAATTGCGTACGAGGCCAGTTACAGCAGTGGTTTGCCATTGCCTTCTGCCGGGTGGGTTTCCAAAGAGCTCACCAGCTCGTAACCCAGCACAGATGGAAAGCGTGCAGGGGAGCCGGCTGGCTGGATTCGAACCTGGGACCTTTTGTCCCGAAGTCTGACGCTGATGCCACTACACCACCAGCCAGGTCAATGTTCTGATAAAGACTATAAAAATTGTCTAAAATTACTGAAATGCTATACCTGCCCATTTATCTCCTCCCTCACCTCCATTCAGGGCCCCAAACAATCCTTACAGGTGAGGTAACACTTCACCCGCAAATCTGTTGAGGTTATCTACTGTATCCAGTGCTCCCAGTGCAGCCTCCTCTACGTTGATGAAAACTGACATAAATTAGGGGACCACTATTTTGAGCATCTTTCCCTGGTGGCCAGCCATTTTAATTCTTATCCCCATTCCCAATCCAACATGCCAGTCCATGGCCTCCTTTTTTCCCATGATGAGACCACTCTCAGGGTGGAAAAGCAACACCTCATTCAGTATTCCTTCTCGGTAGTCTCCAAATTGATGGCATGATCATCGTTTTCTCGTCTGGTAAACATTTCCTCTTCTATTCCCCATTCTGGCCTCTTACCTCTTCTCCTCATCTCCCCCTATTGCCTCTCCCTTTCTCCATGGTCCACTTTCCTCCTATCAGTTTCCTTCTTCTCCAGCCCTTCACCTTTCCCACCCACCTGGCTTCATCTATCACCTTTTACCTAGTCCTCCTTCCCTTCTCCCACCTTTCTATTCAGGCATTTTCCCCTTTCCTTTCCAGTTCTAAGGAAAGGTCTCGGCCCAAAACGTCTACTAGTTATTGACGTTGCCTGACCTGCTGAGTTCCTCCAGCATGATGTGTGTGTTGCTTTGGATTTCCAACATCTGCAGAAACTCTTACGTTTATCTAGCCGATTGATGTATCTAAAAATGATTGCGATATATTTCGTGTCTCTCAAACCCTTGTTAAGACTGCAGTAGTGTCTTTTGCTAAGATTCAGGCACTTTTTAAAGCACGGTGTCTAAATTGTAAGTAATTAGCATTGCATAAAACTTAGGAGGAGGAGTTGGCCATTTGATCTCTTAGCCACAAAAATTCATGGTTGATGTGATCTATAAATTTGCCTGCAATTTCCTACCCAATTCCTAAATCGTTGATTGCAGTATTGTGCAAAAATCACAATCAAAGGTGAGTTTATTGTCATGTGTACAGGTACGTGTATGCCCACATGTAATGAAAAACTTAGTTGCAGCAGCATTGCAGGAATTTGGCATCATATAAGTAACATTTGGAGGAAAACAAAAGTTATACACAATTTTTACAAAAAAAAGAACACAGAACAAAAATAGTCCATTTTAGGGCAAAATGATCAAAGTGGTTGTAGTGTTGCTAAACTATCTCAGCAGTCGATATATTTAATTTCTCGACATTGCAAATGGTCCACACTTTGTTCTGTGTTTAAGCACCCTAGTTCTCGACCCTCTCACAGCCTCAACTGTGTCAGCCCCTAAGAATCTTTTAAGTTTCAAGAAGATCACCTTTCTCTTAAATGTAAGAGTTAAAGGCTCATTAAATACAGAAGGCAATCTCTTCATCCTATCTATCAATCTACTGAACCTTTACTGATATACCTCTAAAACAAATATATGATCCTTGGGTGTGGTCTCACGAAAGCCCTGTAATTATAGATTCATCACTCTTGTGCTCTGTACCCTTTAAACACAGGCAGATTTTCCACATACCTTTCTAATTATTTGTTACACCTGCATATTAGATTCCCTTGTCCTTTGCCCACAGCCCTGTGAACCTCAACATTAAACTGTCTTTGCACTGTTTAAATATTGTTTTGCTTTTATAGATGATTTGCTAATTTATTAATTAATATCCTATCTCTCTTCTACCAGTATTACTATTTTAAGTAACACACCAAAATACCGGAACGGGAATGGGAAGTGGAATTAAAATGGGTGGCCACTGGGAGATCCGGCTTTTTCTTGCGGACAGAGCAGAGGTGCCCGGCGAAGCAGTCTCCCAATCTGCGTCAAGTCTCACCAATATATAGGAGGCCACACTGGGAGCATCAGACACAATATATGACCCCAACAGGCTCACAGGTGAAGTTTTGTTTCACCCAGAAGGACTGTTTGAGGCCCTGAATAGTAATGAGGGAGGAGGTGTAGGGGCAGGTGTAGCACTTGTTCCGTTTGCAAGGATGAATGCCAGGAGGGAAATCAATGGGGAGGGACAACTGGACAAGGGAGTCACGTAGGGAGCGATCCCTGCGGAAGGCAGCAGTTGGAGGGGGGGGAGGGAAAGATGTGCTTGGTGGTGGGATCCTGCTGGATGGGGGGAAATTGTACAGAATTATATGCTGGACTTGGACGTTGGTGGGGTGGTAAGTGGGGACAAGAGGTGCCCTATCCCTGGTAGTGTGGTGGGAGGATGGGGTGAGAGCAGATGTGCATGAAATGGAAGAGATGAGGTTGAGGACGAGAAGCCGTATCTCTGAAAGAGGAGGACATCTCCATTCTGGAATGAAAAACCTCATCCTCAGAGCAGATGTGGCCAAGATGGAGGAAGTGGGAAAATCGCTATTTTAAGTGATAGGCCTGAATCTCAAAGCTTTTGCATCTGTCCTTCTTTTCGTATACATCCCATTCTGCATTAAATTCCTATTAATTTCAGAAGACCTGGTATCCTCAAGACATTGGCCTCTTCACACTATTTGCTAACTTTATTATGCAGATTTTGGCTTTTTTTATATACCAATGCCATGTGTAATCCCTAAGAGTCACCTGGTTTATATCTTCTGGTCAAAATTAAAATTTATTGTTGTTCTGTTTTCCAGCATTTGATTAACATACTGCTAATGCTTGTCACATTTCATTTAAATCCCTATTCCCTAACTTTACCCTCCCCACCTGACTCTCCTAATGATGCCTTATAGAGTACATTTCAAAGATTTGTGGGCACAGAGGCACAGTTTTACAACTGATTAATTTAGCTTAGTTCGTCAGATAAAACAATCTGCTTATTTTTTCCTGCTAGCTTCTCAAAGTTCTATTTCTTGCTTTTTAAAATACCTTCCTTGTCATAACTGGTTACTTACTGGGCAATTAATAGGCCCCAGAAGTTTGGAAATGGATGGACAGATTAGGACAATAGCCAAAGAAATGGTAGATGAAATATAGTGTAAAAGTACCTGAAGTTTCGAAGCATGAGTGAGGATCTGAGTGAATTTTACCAAATATTGAAAGGCCTAGATAGAATGCAAACAACAGGAATTCTGCAGATGCTGGAAATTCAAGCAACACATAAAAGTTGCTGGTGAACACAGCAGGCCAGGCAGCATCTCTAGGAAGAGGTGCAGTCGACATTTCAGGCCGAGACCCTTCGCCTTCAGTTAGTCCTGACGAAGGGTCTCGGCCTGAAACGTCGACTGTACCTCTTCCTAGAGATGCTGCCTGGCCTGCTGCGTTCACCAGCAACTTTTATGTGTGTTGCCTAGATAGAATGGTAGAGTTTGGGACCAGATGCTACAGCCTCAGAATAGAGGGACGTCCCTATAGAACAGAGACAAGGAGAATTTCCTTTAGCCAGAAGATGGTGAATCTGTGGAATTCATTACCACAGATGGCTGTGGAGGCCAAGTCATTGAGTATATTTAAAGTGGAGGTTGATACGTTCAATGGCTATTTTATTAGGTATAGACCATAAGATATAGAAACTCCCTTCAATTCTGCATCAAGGCTGCCCGCTTCTGCTTTTCATTAACTTTAATGTCAGAGAGAATATTTTTTTACCTTGTCTCTGACTTTTTTTGTGTTTAGTTGTTGGCCAGAGGTGAGGGGAAATTTTGAAAGGAAATCTACATGGCAAGTTTTGTTACACAGAGAGTGGGAGATGCCTGGAAAGCACTGGCAGGGGAAGAGGTGGGAGCAGATACAATAGCAACATTTAAAATATTTATACTGACACATGAACTGGCAGGAAATTGTGGGGTGTAAACCTCGTGCAGGGAGATGTGCTGATTAAATTGACATCATTATCGGCACAGGCATTGTCAGCCAAAGAGTTCCAGTTCTGTGCTGTATTGTTCTATGAAGTTTCGTCCACTTTTCTATAGCTTATGACAAAAAGTTTGCCGCAATTCTCCCAATTTTTGTTCCAATTCACCACTCCTACAGTCTCTCTGTAACTCATTGTCATTGCATCGCACCAGGATTCTTGTACTATCACAGCATCCTTGATATCTATTTAATCATATCTCCGGCTCTGTCTTTCTTTATACAGTGCTTCTAGAAGGTCTGTGAGCCCTGTAGAATTTTCTATTTCTGCATGAATATGACCTAAAATGAGACCAGATCTTCAGGTAAGTCTTAAAACTAGATAAAGAGAACCCAATTAAATAAATAACATAAAAACATTATACTTGTTCGTTTATTTATTGAGAAAAATGATCCAATATTGCATGTATTTGTTGGAAAATGTATGTGAACCTCTGTAGTAATACCTTCTTCAAAAGCTATTTGGAGTCAGGTGTGCCAATCAATGAGATGAGATTGGACGAGTGGGTTGTAGAAGCGCTCTGCTCTATACAAAAAACATACACAGTCAGGTTACTGACAGAGCCTGCTCTTCTCAAGAAAGATCTGTTTATGTGCACCATACCTCGATCGAAACAACTTTCAGAGGACCTTAGAAGAATTGTAGAGATGAATGAAGCTGGAAAAGGCTACAAAAGCATTTCTGATGACCTGAGTGTTCATCAGTCCACAGTAAGAGAAATTGTCTGCAAATGGAGGAAACTCAGTACTGTTGTTGCTCTCCCTAGGAGTGGACATCCTGCAAATATCACCCCAACAGCACAATGTGCAATGCTGAAGGAGGTGAAAAAGAACCCAAGGGTAACAGCGAAAGACATGCAGAAGGCTCTAGAACTTGCTAAAGTCTCTGTTCATATGTTCACTATAAGAAAAAACACTGAACAAGAATGGTGTTTGTGGAAGGACACCACAGAAGAAACCATTGCTCTCCAAAAAAAAAAATCGCTGCACATCTCAAATTTGCAAAGGACCGCCTAGATGTTCTACAATGATTCTGGGACAATGTTCTGTGGATAAATGAGTCAGAGGCTGGATTTTTTTGGCAGAAATGCAGATTGCTATGTTTGGAGGAAAAAGGGCACTGCGCGCCAACACGAAAACTCATCCCAACTGTGAAGCATGGTGAAAGGAGCATCATGGTTTGGGGCTGTTTTGCTGCCTCAGGGCCTGGACAACTTGCAACCATTGAGGAAACAATGATTTCAAAATTGTATCAAGATATTTTACAGGAGAACAAAAGGATAGCAATCCGTCACCTGAAGCTTAGTAGCAGCTGGATAATCCAACAAGACAATGAGCCAAAAGACAAGAGTAAATCAACAACAGAATGGTTTAAAAAGAAGAAAGTTTGTGTTTTGGAATGGCTGAGTCAAAGTCCTGACCTTAATCCAATTGAAATTTTGTGGAAGGACCTGAAGCAAGCAGTTCATGCAAGGAAGCCCACCAACATCCCAGAATCCCAGAGTTGAAGCAGTTTTGTAAGGAGGAATGGCCTAAAGTTCCTCCAAGCCGATGTGCAGGACTGATCAACAGTTACCGGAGACGTTTGGTTGAAGCTATTGCTGTACAAGGGGGTCACACCAGTTACAGTTACTGAGAGCAAAGGTTCATGTACTTTTTCCAACAAGTATGTGTAATATTGAATCATTTTTTTCAATAAATAATGAAGAAGTATAATGTTTTTTGTTTCACTTATTTAATTGGGTTCTCGTTACCTAGTTTTAGGATTTCTGAAGATCTGATCACATTTTAGGTCATATTTATGCAGAAATAGAGAAAATTCTACAGGCTCACAAACTTTCTAGCACCACTGGATTATTTTGCATATTATAGATATATGTGAGTGCGCATGCATTGGTATAAAATATATCTGGATATAAATGTTTGTTTACACTATTATATTATTCCCTAGATTTGGGGAGTTTTGGCTGTGCAAGTTGATACATAAGCTCAATCTTGGTTTTGTTCAAAGCTCCTAATATTCCTTTCAATAAACAGTTCTTTTTCAGAATGGATGTATCATTGTCTTCTGATCAAGAGATTCCATCTAGTGCAGAAGAACATGTAGAAGTTGAAGTATCTGTTTTCCAGATAGAAAGGGAGGAACCTGAAGATGCAATCATACGAATTAGACTGGGTAATCGATTACGGCAAAGAAGGCGACGTCAGCGTCTTCGTGCTGCTAGAAATGAAGCACAGAGAGTGGAACCATTGCAAAATGGATGTCAATTACAAGTTACTGCAAATGAAATTGAACAACCTGAAACTCATTCAGAGATTTTGCAGTTGAACCAAAAACAGCTTGGAAGCATTCCTAATGGTAACAATGCTGAGTCTTCCACTGTTGAAGATACTGCTAATCAACTGGAAGAAAATAGAGAGACTATCGATTTACGTGACTTTGAGCGAATCCTGAGACGTCGAGAGAGTATACGCTTGAGCCAACGAAGGCGGCGAGAACGTCTTCGTAACTTGAGTCGTAGTCTTGAATCTTCTGATCCACTTGCAAGATGTCGAGTGAGTGTAAAGTTATGTAAACAATGGTGCAAAAGTCTTAAATCTATAAATGCCTTTCATTATCTGCATGCAGGGCTATTTTTGGTTCAGTGAGTGCACATGCATATGTATAAAATATGCAATATATCAAACATTTACTTATATCAACGATGTAATTTTGACTTGGGGTGATGGTTGGAAGAAATATACAAGGAACATGTGATTTGACATGAATCATACACTGTTACTCAAAGTCAAATTTATTCCCTTCCATAAATATGATCGAGCTTTTATTCCATATTATTCTACTTAACTACTTTCTCTCTCAATTGTTATTATGACCCTTCCAATGAGTGTAATCACACAAACAAAAAATCTGACCTTCATCTGCCACTGCATTTCCAGTTCTCTCAGGAATTTTCTAAATTATTCTCCCAAATTACACCAACTAAAAGTATCGGTTTAAACCATTTAAAAAAAGTTGAGATACACCCTGAACCATGTGATGATTAAACGCATTCAGTGGGATGTCTCTTAATCCTTTCTTTCAGTGTCTTTCAACATCCTCATTTTTTTATGAAGGTCTCAGCCCCTTTTCTTGGCTGACCTTTTCTTGATTTACAATGCCTTAAACTGAACTTGGATTGTACAATGTAAGCACATAGAGCCAAGTCATGCAGGTCGCCAGCTAGGAATTACCAGCCACTCCTGTATTTACCTGACTCAGAATAATGACTGATATTCTGTATCCTAAGATGCAGCTATGTGGTCTGGATTGCAGCAAAGAGGCACCAATGCCTGATAACCCTTGACATCCTGTGACAGTCAGTAAAGTTGAGGTTAGGAGTCCTGGCTGTAACATTTTTAATTGGTCTGAATAGTTTTTGAGGATCTGTAATATTCAGAGATGTGTATTAGAACATAGAAGAGTATAGCACAGAAACAGGCCCTTCAGCCAACAATATTGTGTCAAATCAATTAAATTAGCAATCAAATGGCCAACTAACTAATCCCCTTTACCTACACAATGTCCATATCCCTCCATTTTTCTCACATTCATGCACCTATTTAAACATCTCATAGAAGTTTCTATTATGTCTGCCTCTACACCACCTCAGGTAATGCATTCCAGGCACTCTATGTGTAAAAAATTTGCCCCTCACATCTCCTTTAAAGTTACCCTTCTCTCCTTAAATGCATGCCCTCTGGTATTAGACATTTCAACTCCGGGGAAAAAGTACTGTTTTTCTATTCTATCTATGCTTCACATAATCTTATAAAACATAGAGCATAGAATAGTACAGCACAGTGCCTTTGGCCCACAATGTTGTTCTGACCCTCAAACCCTGCCTCCCATATAAGCCCCCACCTTAGATTCCTCCATATACCTGTCCAGTAGTCTCTTAAACTTCACTAGTGTATCTGCCTCCACCACTGACTCAGGCAGTGCATTCCACACACCAACCACTCTCTGAGTAAAAAACCTTCCTCTAATATCCCCCTTGAACTTCCCACCCCTTACCTTAAAGCCATGTCCTCTTGTATGGAGCAGTGGTGCCCTGGGGAAGAGGCACTCTATCTATTCCTCTTATTATCTTGTACACCTCTATCATGTCTCCTCTCATCCTCCTCCTCTCCAAAGAGTAGAGCCCTAGCTCCCTTAATCTCTGATCATAATGCATACTTTCTAAACCAGGCAGCATCCTGGTAAATCTCCTCTGTACCCTTTCCAATGCTTCCACATCCTTCCTATAGTCAGGCGACCAGAACTGGACACAGTACTCCAAGTGTGGCCTAACCAGAGTTTTATAGAGCTGCATCATTACATCGCGACTCTTAAACTCTATCCCTCGACTTATGAAAGCTAACACCCCATAAGCTTTCTTAACTACCCTAACTTTAAAAAAATTTTTTATAAAAAAGTTTTTATAAACCTCTGATTTCCCCTCTGCTTCTGCCGCTCCAGAGAAAACAGCCCAAGTTTGTTCAACCTCTCACAATAGCATCTGCCCCCCAACCTAGGGGCAGCATCTTGGTGAACCTCTTTTGCACCCTTTCCAAAGTCTGGGCATCCTTCCTATAGTGGGGCAACTAGAACTGTATGCAGTACTCCAGATGCTGCCTAACTGGAGCTTTATAAAGCTGCAACATAACTTCCTGACTTGAACTCAGTGACTTGAGTAATAAAGGCAAGAATGCCATATGCCCTGTGAACCACCCTATCAATCTGTAAAGCCACTCACAGGGAGCTATGAACTTAGACACCAAGATCCCACTGCTCTTTAACACTCTTAAGGGTCTTGCCCTTAGCAGTGTACTACTTCTTTATGTTTGACCTACCAAGGTGCAAAACTTCACATTTGGCCCAATTAAACTCCATCTGCCACTTCTCCACCCATATCTCCAACTGACCTATACCTTGCTTTATTCTTTGTCATTCTTCTACGCTATTACAGCACCACCAATCTTTGTATCATCTGCAAACCTACTAACCCACCCATCTACATTTTCATCCAGGTCTTTTATATACATCACAAACAGCAGAGATCTCAGTAGAAATCCCTGCAGAACACCGTTAAGCGCAGACCTCCAGCGGGAATAAGTCCCTTCGACCACTACCTTTTGTCTTCTATGAGCAAGCCGGTTCTGATCCAAGCGGCTAGTTCTGGATGAGCCTCCCATGAGGGACCTTGTCAAATGCCGTACTAAAATCCATGTAGACAACAACTACCGTCTACCTTCATCAATCACCTCATCAAAAAAACTCTAAATCAAGTTAGTAAGACATGACTTGCCCTGCATAAAGATATGTGGGCTTTCTGTAACTGGACCGTGCTCAGAAATCCTATCCCTATTAATTCTTTCCAGTAACCACCCTACCACTGATTTATGAATAACAATATTAATTTGGCAGGGGAAAGGGAACTAGAGTGATAGAGCTGAGGATTGGGCAGTTGGTACATTAGCAGATGCAGTGTGTAGTCTGACTGTGAGAAAGGGCAGGCAGTTGATAGGCTAGAATTGCAGTCAGTGGGATGAGGTGAAGTGTAATATGGGGCAAAATAAAAAAGGGTGATGAATATAGGATTGAAAGTGTTATATTTGAATGTACACAATATAGTCATAGTCATACTTTATTAATCCCAGGGGAAATTGGTTTTCATTACAGTTGCTCCATAAATAATAAATAGTAATAGAACCATAAATAGTTAAATAGTAATATGTAAATTATGCCAGTAAATTACGAAATAAGTCCAGGACCAGCCTACTGGCTCAGGATGTCTGACCCTCCAAGGGAGGAGTTGTAAAGTTTGATGGCCACAGGCAGGAATGACTTCCTATGACGCTCTGTGTTGCATCTTGGTGGAATGAGTCTCTGGCTGAATGTACTCCTGTGCCCACCCAGTGCATTATGTAGTGGATAGGAGACATTGACCAAGATGGCATGCAACTTAGACAGCATCCTCTTTTCAGACACCACCGTGAGAGAGTCCAGTTCCATCCCCACAACATCACTGGCCTTACGAATGAGTTTGTTGATTCTGTTGGTGTCTGCTGCCCCAGCACACAACAGCAAGCATGATAGCATTGGCCACCACAGACTCATAGACCATCTTCAGCATCGTCCGGCAGATATTAAAGGACCTCAGTCTCCTCAGGAAATAGAGACGGCTCTGACCCTTCTTGTAGACAGCCTCAGTGTTCTTTGACCAGTCCAGATTATTGTCAATTCGTATCCCCAGGTATTTGTAATCCTCCACCATGTCCACACTAACCCCCTGGATGGAAACAGGGGTCACCGGTACCTTAGCTCTCCTCAGGTCTACCACCAGCTCCTTAGTCTTTTTCACATTAAGCTGCAGATAATTCTGCTCACACCATGTGACAAAGTTTCCTATCGTAGCCCTGTACTCAGCCTCATCTCCCTTGCTGATGCATCCAACTATGGCTGAGTCATCAGAAAACTTCTGAAGATGACAAGACTGTGTGCAGTAGTTGAAGTCCGAGGTGTAAATGGTGAAGAGAAAGGGAGACAAGACAGTCCCCTGTGGAGCCCCAGTGCTGCTGATCACTCTGTCAGACACACAGTGTTGCAAGCACATGTACTGTGGTCTGCCAGTCAGGTAATCAAGAATCCATGATACCAGGGAAGCATCCACCTGCATCGCTGTCAGCTTCTTCCCCAGCAGAGCACGGCGGATGGTGTTGAACGCACTGGAAAAGTCAAAAAATATGACCCTCACAGTGCTCGCTGGCTTGTCCAGGTGGGCGTAGACACGATTCAGCAGGAAGACGATGGCATCCTCAACTCCTAGTCGGGGCTGGTAGGCAAACTGGAGGGGATCTAAGTGTGGCCTGACCATAGGCTGGAGCAGCTCCAGAACAAGTCTCTCCAGGGTCTTCATGATGTGGGAGGTCAATGCCACCGGTCTGTAGTCATTGAGGCCGCTGGGGCGCGGCGTCTTCGGCACAGGGACGAGGCAGGACGTCTTCCACAATACAGGAACCCTCCAGAGCCTCAGGCTCGGGTTGAATACATGACGAAGTACTCCACATAGCTGAGGGGCACAGGCTTTGAGCACCCTGGTACTGACACCATCCGGTCCTGCAGCCTTGCTCGGGTTGAGACGTTTCAGCTGTCTTCTCACCTGTTCAGCTGTGAAGCCCACCATGGTGGTTTCGTGTGGGGAAGGGGTATAGTCATGAGAGCAGGGTGGGGGACTGTGAGGAGGGGTAGGAGGGGAGAGTGGAGTATGTGTTGGTTGGGGGCCGACAACAGATGTCTCGTGTGTCAGATGGACAGGGACCACACTGTCAAAGCTGTTAAAGAACAGGTTAAGTTCATTGGCCCTGTCCACACTGCCTTCCGCTCCTCTGTTGCTTGTTTGCCGGAACCCAGTGATGGTGCTCATCCCCCTCCAGACCTCTCTCATGTTGTTTTGCTGGAGTTTCCACTCAAGCTTCCTCCTGTACCTCCCTGATCCTGGCTTTCAGGTCCCTCTGTATTGCTCTCAGCTTCTCCTGTTTCCATCTCTAAACGCCCTCTTTTTGGCGTTCAGGACGTCCTTAATGTCCTTTGTCACCCATGGCTTGTTATTTGAATAACAAAGGACAGTTCTTGTCGGAACATTGCAGTCCACACAGAAGTTGGTGTAATCAGTGATGCACTCTGTGAGTCCATCAATATCCTCTCCACATGGCTCACAGAGTGCCTGCTCGTCTGTCACCGCAAAACAACCCTGGAGCGCCTCATAAGCCTCCTCTGACCATTTTCTCACTGTCCTCGAGGTTGCAGGTTTACTCTTCACCAGAGGCATGTAGTGGGGTTTAGATGCACCAGGTTGTGAGCTGACCTTCCCAGTGGGGGGAGGGGAGAGGAGCTGTATGTATCCTTAACGTTAGCGTACATCAAATCCAGAGTCCTCTCCCCTCTGGTTTTACAGCTCACATACTGCGTGAAGTTGGGCAGTGTTCTAGCCATGGTAACCTGGTTGAAGTCACCCGAGATGGTAATGAGGGCACTCGGGTGCTGGGTTTGTAGTCTGGCTATGACGGTGTAAATGATGTTACACGCCGATGTCGGGTTGGCCGAGGGAGGGATGTACACAACAACCACAATTGCATGCGAGATTTCCCTTGGCAAATAATATGGCCGGAGTCCAACAGCAAAAAGTTCAATATCCGGGCTACAGACCCATTCCTTGATCATAATATGCCCAAGGATTGCACCATCTGTTGTTTACCAGAACCACCAGCCCCCCTCCTTTACGCTTACCGCTCTCAGTGCAATTCCGGTCAGCTTGAACGGTCTGGAAGCCCTCTATGGAAACGCTTTGATCGGGTATGTCCTCATGCAGCCACGTCTCAGTGAAGCACATGACACCGCTCTCCCGAAATGTTCTCTAACTCCTGACGAGCGCCGTCAATTCATCCATTTTATTCCCCAGCAATCTCACATTTCCCATGATAAGAGAGGGGAGGCACGGCTTATAACTTCTCTTCTCCAAAAGCCTCTGTTGTCTCGACCCTGTCCTCTTCCCTCGCCTTTTTGATCCCCCTCTGCATCCTCTGTGTGTTTTCCTCCAGATTTCAGCCGGTATGTCCGCTGCTCTGTTCGCTAAACCGGCCGGCATGAGCGTAATTAATTGGTCCCTGGAATACCCAATGCGGCCATCCTGCTGCCACGCTAACGAGACGTGTCCGAATGTAACTAATTTCAGCGCTAAAAAAACAAGTAAAACTCTCTCCACCAGCATGCTAGAGAGGGTGCAGCTTCAATGTGTTACCGTGAGAAAAAAAATACAACAAATAACTAAGTTAAGTTTAAAAGTAAGAAACTGCGGAGCAACTGTAACCGGCTGCATGCATGACCGGCGCATGCGCACAATATATGGAATAAGGTAGTTGATCTTGTAGCACAGTTAGAGATTGGCAGGTGCTCATGGCTGAAAGATCATAGTTTGGAGCTTAATGTCTATGGATACACATTATATCAAAAGGACAGGCAGGTAGGCAGAGGGGGTGGTTGGCTCTTTCAGTAAAAAACATGAAATCAACTCCTAAGAAAGAGGTGATATAGGATTGGAGGATGTAGAGTCCTTGAGGATAGAGTTAGGAAACTGGAAGGGTAAGAAAACCCTGATGGGAGTTACATACTAGCTTCTGAACAGTAGCTCAGGTGTGGGATATAAATTACAATGAGAGGTAAAAAAGGCATGTAAAAGTGGTAATGTTATAATAATACAGGGGATTTTAATATACAGATAGAGTGGGAAAATCATGATGGTACTGGATCCTAAGAGGTGGAAGTTGTAGAATGCCTGCAAGGTGGCTTTTTAGAACAGCTTGTAGTTCAGCCCACTAGGGGGAAAGGCAATTCTGCATTGAGTGCTGTGTAATGAGTCAGATTTGATTAGGGAGTTTAAGGAAAAGGAACCCTTAGGAGACAATGATCATGATATGGGAGAATTCACCCTGCAGTTTTAGAGGGAGAAGCTAAAGTCAGATTATCAGTATTACAGTAGAGAAAAGGGAAGTATGAAGGCATGAGAGAGCAGCTGGCCAAAGTTGATTTTAAGGGAACACTAGTAGAGATAACAGCAGAACAGCAATGGCTGGAGTTTCTGGAGGAAACTTAGAAGGTGCAGGATAGTTATATCTCAAAGATGGAGTACTCTAAGGGGAGGATGAGGCAACCTTGGCTGACAAGAGAAGTCAAAGACAGCATAAAAGCAAAAGTGAGGGCATTCAATATAGCAAAAAATAGTGGGAAGTTAGAGGATTAGGATGCTTCTAAAAAACAACAGAAGACAACTAAAAAGCCATCGGAAAAGAAGAGATGAAATATGAAGGAAAGCTAGCCAATAAATATAAAAGCATACCAAAAGTATTATCAGATACATATTGAGAGGTGAGAGTAGATATCGCACTGCTAGAAAATGACACTGAGAGGTATTATGAGGGATAAAGAAATGGTAGATGAGCTTTATAAGTATATTCCATTAGTCTTTATTGAGGAAGATACCAGCAGAATGCCAGAAATCCGAGTATGTCAGGGGGCAGAAGTGATTGTAGTTGCTATTAATAAGGAGAAGATGCTTGGGAAGCTGAAAGGTCTGAAGGTTGATGAGTCAGTTGGACCAGATGGACTTCATCCCAGTGCTCTAAAAAAGGTAGCTTAAGGGATTGTAGAGGCATCAGTAATGATCTTTCAAGAATCCCTAGATTCTGGAATTGTTCCAGAGGACTGTAAAATTGCAAATGTCACTGCATCTTTAAGAAGGGAGGGAGGCAGAAGAAAGGAAATTATTTCCAGCATCTGCAGAATTTCTTGTGTTTATGATTTGCTGCTCCACTGTGAAGTCGCTTTGAGGGATGTCTACCCTGAAGAAGTTTAAGTCTTCTCTTTGACAGGAGTTCAATGAAACCCTCTCTCAGTGCTCCCCCTCTGTGGTATCTGCTGCCCTCTCACTCTTTGACCATATACCCACCCAGTCTCGTTACCACAGCCACGTCCTCTTACCTCTTCTCACCTGCCTATCACCTCCACCTGGTGACCCTCCTCCTTCCCTTTATCTGATGGTACACTCTCCTCTCCTATCCTTCCTCTCCTATCCTTCATCTCCAGCCCTTTACCTTTCTATCCCACCTGCCTTCACCAATCACCTTCGAGCTATCCTTCTTTCCCTCCCCCTACTTTTTTATTCTGGCATCTTTCCCCTTCCTTTCCACTCTTGAAGAAGGGTCTCGAGCCGAAATGTCGACTGTTTATTCACTTTTATGGATAATGCCTGTCTTGCTGAGTTCCTCCAGCATTTTGTGTATGCTGCTTTGGATTTCCAGCATTTGCAGAATTTCTTGTGTTTAAAAATTATAGGCCAGTTAGCCTGACATCAGTGATTGGGAAGATGTTGGAGTCCATTATTAAGGGTGAGGTTTTGGGGTACATGGAGACTCATAATAAAATAGGCCAAATTTAGCGTTGTTTCCTTAAGGGGAAATCTTGTCTGATAAGTCTGTTGGAATTCTTTGAGGAAATAACAGAGGCAGGATAGACGAAGGAGAGTCAGTGGATGTTGGACTTGGAATTTCAGAATGCCTTTGACAAGGTGCCACACATGAGGCTGCTTAACAAGATAAGAGCTTATGGCAGTACAAGGAATATATTAGCATAGATAGAATATTGGCTGTATGGCAGGAGGCAAATTGTGGGAATAAAAGGTGCCTTTTCTGGTTGGCTGCCAGTGATGAATGTGGTTTTGCAGGGGTCGGTATTGGGACCACTCTTTTCATATTATATGTCAGTGATTTAGATGACTGAATTGATGGCTTTGTAGCCCAGTTTGTGGACAATGTAAAGTTAGGTAGAGGGGAAGGTAGCGTTGAGAAAGCAGGGGGTCTGCAGCAGACTGAGAGCTATGAAACACTCCTCACACGTTAACCCTTTCATTCTCAGAATCATTATCGTGAACCTTCTTTGAACCCTCTCCAATGCCGGCACATCTTTTTTTAGGTAAGGGCCCAACACTGCTCACAATACTCCAAATGCGGTGTGACCAATGCCTTATAAAACCTCAGCATTACATCCTTGTTCTTATACAGGTGTCCCCTGCTTTTCAAATGTTCGCTTTATGATACCTCGCTGTTAGGAAAGACCTACATTAGTTACCTGTTTTCGCTAACAGAAGGTGTTTTCACTGTTATGAAAAAAGGCAGTGAGCGATAAAAGGCAGCGCACAAAAAAAGCAGCGCGTGATAAAAGGCAACGCGCGCCCCGAGCAGCCAAGCTCCTCCCCCGGAACTGCATTCTAGCCGGCATTGCTTAAACACGTGCCTGTGAGCAGCTGTTAGCAAGATGAGTTCTAAGGTATCAGAAAAGCCTAAAGGAGATCATAAGGGTGTTACACTTAGCGTAAAACTAGACATAATTAAGCGTTTTGATCGTGGTGAACGAAGTAAGGACAAAGTGAGTTTGGCTTGTGGAAGGTGACGAAGATGATGTTGAAGAGGTTTTGGCATCCCATGATCAAGAACTGATAGATGAAGAGCTGATGCAATTGGAAGAGGAAAAGATAACAATCGAAACCGAATGCAGTAGCGAACGGACCAAAAGTAAAGTCGTCCAGGAACTGAACGTGAAGCAACTGCGTGAGATTTTTGCTGCAATGATTGCAGAAAAGTACGACTTTAATTTTGAAAGGGTACATAGCTTTAGGGCATATTTGCAGGATGGTTTGAGTGCTTACAAAGAACTGTGAGATAGAAAAATGCGCCAGTCTAAGCAGTCAAGCATACTGTCGTTTTTCAAGCCTTCCACATCAGCCACAGCAGATGACGAACCTCGACCTTCGACATCAAGGCAGGCAGACATAGAAGAAGATGACCTGCCTTCCCTAATGGAAACAGACGACAATGAGATGACACCCCAGTGTCCCACCACCCCAACCCCCGGGCCGCGGACCGATACATTGCCGCGGTGGCCGGGACGCACCCAACACATTTTTAAGGAAAAAGCCTCTGATCTGGGCCAACATGTACGTGCCGGGTGGCACCTAATTAATTAGCTTGGTTATTTCGGCTTTTTTCTTAAAGATGTGAAGGGTGCGTCCCGGCCAACGCTGCACCCCTGCATACTTCGCGGATCGGTATCGGTCTGCGGCCTGGAGGGTGGGGATCACTGTACTACCCCAGCCTCCGACGACTCAGCCTAACACACCATCATCAGTGTGCTCGGTGCTGTCTTCCCGATTCTGGTAAGTGAAACTACACTGTACATACATTATTTCTACTTTATATAGGCTGTGTATTTTTATGTGTTATTTGGTGTGATTTGGCAGCTTCATAGCTTAAAGTAGAGAGTGTTTCTGCCGAGAGTGCTTGCGTGAGATTTTGGCTAGGGAGAACGGTGCGGCAATGATTGTGGAAAAGTATTTCTACTTTATATAGGCTGTGTATTTATCATATCATTCCTGCTTTTACCATATGTTACTGTTATTTTAGGTTTTATGTGTTATTTGGCATGATTTGGTAGGTTATTTTTTTGGGTCTGCGAACGCTCACAAATTTTTCCCATATAAATAAATGGTAATTGCTTCTTCACTCTTTACCACATTCCAGCTTATGAACCATTTCATAGGAACACTCTACCTTCGGATGGCGGGGGAAACCTGTATCGTAGTCCTCTTCAAATGAATGCTAACATTACATTTGCCTTCCTTACTGCTGACTCAACCTGCAAGTTAACCTTTAGGGAATTCTGCACAAGGACTCCCAAGTCCCTTTCTTAATCTGATTTATGATCTTTCTCCCCGTTTAGAAAATAGCCTATGCCTTTATTTTTTCTACTCAAAGTGACTAACCTTATATTTCCCTCCACTGTATTCCATCTGACACTTCTTTGCCCTTTCTCCCAATCCATCCAAATCCTTGTTTAGACTCCCTGCTCCCTTAACACCTCTTGCCCCCCCCTTTTTTTTTATTGTCTTCAAACTTGACTACAAAACCACTCATTCCATCATCCAAATCTTGACAAGTGACGTGAAAAGAAGTGGTCCCAATACCAGCTCCTGCAGAATACCACTTGACACTGTCAGGTAACCAGACTAGGCCTCCTTTATTCTGATTCTTAGCCTCCTGCCAATCAGCCAATCTTCTGTCCCTTAGTATCTTTCCCTATAATATCATGGGATCTTGTAAAGCTGCCTCATGTGTGGCAACTTGTCAAAGGCCTGAAAATCCAAGGAAACAACATCCACTGACTCTCCTTTTTCTATCCTCCTTGTTATGTCCTCAAGAAGAATTCCAACAAATATGTCAGGCAAGATTTCCCCTTCAGGAATGTGAAATATCAAAATAATCCAAAATATTTTTAAGAATAACATCTTTGCACCTTTAATCTTTGACCTTTAAGCCTCATTGGAACTTTCAGATCCGAGACATTATACTCGGGAATTTCAGCAAGATTAGGTTTTACTGCTATAATCTCAGCAGCAGGATAGCTTTGTGAATGAAGCAGAGCGGAAAAAAAATTAAACATTAAGATGGTAGTTTTGTATACTGTATTTTTAAAATGATGTGTTGGTGTGTGTCTGTAAGAATGGAAGAAATGTCTGCTCTGGTTTCAATTTGTTTGGTTTTTGATTCCATGAACTTTGAAAGGAGAGAAAGTGAGTCACAACGTAGGGATAAAGAGAAATTGAAACTGGAGCACTTGGGCTAAGCAAAGGAAAATAGTCCATAAAATGATGTTATTTCAGTTAAAACCTGTTAATGAAGTTGCAATTTAAGTTGTAGTTGCATTTTATGTTGCAGCTTTTACATATTACAGCTTTTTTTGTGTTGTAGCTTTATAACATTTAAACTGCATCTACGTAGTCTGTGATCTACATTTTGGTGGTGTGTTATCGAGCCAATTGAGTGAAATGGCGCTTCGCTGTCTCTGAGAAAGCTCTGGGAGAATTCGAATGAAATGTGTGGCCTCAAGGCCAAGAAGTCTGGAGATAGGGCGCGAGTTCACATTATACTGTGTTTCTTTTTTTGTTGCTATTTTGGGTGACTTTGAGTCAGGGTGGCCTTCAGATAAAGAACACTGAGCTGAACTGAAGTATGTTTGGACTGTTTCGATTTTGTGTTTTGAAGTATGTTTGGACTCTTTTGATTTTGTGTTTTCTCACTTGTTTTTTTTGCTGCCAGTTGCGTGTTTTTTTTCTGCGTGGGGGGAGGGAGAGTTTGCTGTTTCTCTTCAATTCAATTCAAGTTTAATTGTCATTTAACCATATATACATAGTCAAGTTCAGTTTAAATCTTCAGTCACCACAGCTGCTCTACACTGCTCCTGGTAGAGTGCAATGGCTCAGACGTCCCAGCAACTTGAGACCTGAGTCCATTGAGTGCCACTAAAAAATCTTCAGTCAGCCACAACAGAGCTTGTCTTCTGCCGAGTGAAACTGGGAGGGCAGCTCCGACTGTGTACGGACACCGTGCCACATCACCCCCAGTAAAGCACAATGGCTTCGTCCCCTCACTCTGGGTGGCTGCAAACAGGCGACACCGTGACTTGCAGGCCTGGTCCTCCCTTCGACCGAGGATTAGGCCCCCTTCGTCTGCCCCTGCTCACATCCAATAAATCAGTGAATCAAACTTGTGGCATCGCAGATTAACAATGTCCAAAGGGGTCTTCCTGATCGCAAGAAAAGCGATCATGATGGCCACTTGCTATTTGACTGTACACCTCCATCGACTCAGGCAGCAGCACGTTCTGGAGCTCCTTTGTTATCTCCACTAGTGAGCAACCTGCTGATGGTGTAGACTTGCAGTCCTTCGAGTTCTTAATGTATAGAAGGATTTTGAGTAGAACGGTAGCACCTTTGGTTGACCCCATAGAAGCCGCTGCAACCAGTAGTGCCGCCACCTTGCCGGAAGGGAAAAAACAGGTTCCATGGTTTTCTTTTATTTGGTGGCTGTCTATGGGGAAGACGAAGCTCAGGGTTGTATACTGCATTCATAGTTTGATAATAAATGTTCTTTGAATCTGGAATATTGCATTCACTTCTGGTCACCCCATTATAGGAAGGATTTGGAGAGAGTGCAGAAGAGGTTGACTGGAATGCTGCCTGGTTTAGTGGTGTGTGCTGAAAAAACAGGGTGGATGGTCTTTGGTTGTTTTTTCCTCAGCGGCAGAAGCTAAGGGGAGATCTGATAGAAATTTATATGATTATGACAGACATAGATAAATAGCCAGTATCTTTTTCCCAGGGTTGAAATGCCTAACACTGTGTGTGTGTGTGTGTGTGTGTGTGGCCTCCGTCGGTTGTGGTTGACCATGGGTACTGCGCCTCTGGTAGTCACTGGGGAGTGGCCTCTCCAGGGCGCAAGCCAGGGCAGAGTTGATATGGAGATCCGTCTGTTGCCCATGCAGTGGGACCCCCCCTCCATGCTGATGACAGGTCCAAAGGAACAACGAAGGTCAATACAGTTTGGTGCCAGCAGCATGGCAGGAGTTGCCGTGCCGGTGCTGGGTACAGCAGACAGCCACCTTCGGGACTCCGACTCTGGATTTTTCCTCGGGGTTTACTCCCAAAGCCTTTCCTGTGAGCGGGTATA
This sequence comes from Mobula birostris, assembly GCF_030028105.1. Lineage (NCBI taxonomy): Eukaryota > Metazoa > Chordata > Chondrichthyes > Myliobatiformes > Myliobatidae > Mobula > Mobula birostris. Next base: position 46,108,839 of record NC_092395.1, on the reverse strand, counting down.
GCCGCAAGGCAGCAGAGGTTTGAAATCGTAGTTTTCCCTCTTCTAGATGATCTACCATCCGTGGTTATGAGCCCCATCTGCCCGGAGCAACTGGTTTTAAGGTGCCAGTGGCCCGCCTTCGCCCCTTCTCCTGTCAGTGAGAACAGCTCTGCTGGGCATAAGAACTAGGCCACACGTGAAGGCCAGGAGTTGGACTTGGTTGTCAGAGGCTGTTTGAGATGCATGCCATGAAGAACATTTGTTTAGCAGTGGGAGCTCGTCCCCACTACTACCCTTCAGCTGTGACTACCTTTGGAGCGTCTATTAAAGGTGAGGGGGTTAATTAGGTTCAAAGGAGATGTGCAGGTCAAGTTTCTGTTCTTGTGTTGTACTGTTCTATTGTCTAATTAACTCACTTGTATTTCTTTCCATTTGGAAAAGATAATTTTAGTGGCTTATAAAAGTAAGGAAGAACTTTCCATTTCTAATATTGGCGAGGAGACAGAAAGTCAGCAAAAAAAAACATATGACCATTTCTTTTCTCATTCTGGTTTGATTTTTTTTATAGAGTTGGATTTTGAAATTTTTTTTTAGCAAAATTGACTGGAGATGAAAAGAAAGAAATGAATTGAAGGTTCTGGTGCAACTAGAAGTAAGTTGTGAACTGAAGTTGACAAACCAACTAAGTTAGCCTTCTCTGGGCCAATCATGTTGTAGCCTCTAACTTCATTCATCTGAAGATTGCACATGATATTAACATTGGTCTGCAATTCCAACACAAGTTTTCAAATAATATTGCAAATATGTTTTTCCTTTCAGTGCTTTCTGTTTCTAAATATCATTACGAACTTACACTCTACATATACCGCTGCTAATAGGACAGTGTAATGAAATGGGGAATGTAGTTGTCAATAAAGAATTTGTAATGAAAAATATGGTCAAAATGTGTGACTTTCAATTCGTACGCCTCGATCCAGTTAGCTGTTGAGCAGCATCTGTGCTGGTGGTGGGGGGAGAAGAATAGTCAATATTTCAGGAGGAGTGAAAGGTAACTCGCAGGTGAGAGGAAAGGTGGAGGAGTTGAGCGACAGCAGCAGAAAGATGATAAGTGTGCCAGACAAGGAGAAAATAAAAGGACGAGAAAGATTGAGAACTAGATGGAGATGAGTGAGAGAAGATAAGGGGAAGATTGGAGACAGATGCTGAAAAATGATAAGCAGGAACACAAAATTCTAATTCTGCTCTACTGACCAATACACATAGTATTGGTTGCCTATCTGGAATAGAATGAGAGAAGTCTTTGTATTAAAATCTGTGTGTACCAAGTTCACTGCCTTCTGAAAATGAAAGATGCAATGTGTGTGATTTAACCTTCACTAATTTTATACTACCTGTTTATTTTTATGAGAGCAGCTCTTAATGACCATGTTGTACTGACCATTTTGTTAATTAGCTTGACACATCAGCTTGGAGTCAATTTTATGAGTGATGTTATTCTGTTAGTTACTCTGCACCCACTAAAGAGGAGGCACACTGTAGCTGGTGGTTGTTGCTGTCTGCCTTTCTGCAATGACCTGAAAAACAAAGAAGAATGGCAGAACACGGGAGAAGGCACAAGGTTTTCAGTTGCAGCAAACTGCAAAATACATTCTGTGTCAATACATAACCAGGAGGCCGTGCAGCTATTTGTCAAGAAAGAGAAAGATCTGGAATAGAGCATTTGATGTTAACCCTGGGAGACAAGTCTCAAGGACCTGAATGCATTGCCACAAGGAGTTCAACTTCATCACACTTGTCAAGGTCTGTGAGTAATTTTTTAATGTAATATCTTACCAACTGTTTATAAGCAATCCTTATTTCACTATGTCTCCATTTGTTTTGCCAACAGTCTTGATTAATCAAGGCTCATTCCTAACATCTATCTGTGATGCTGCTAGGTTGGAGGTGTTGTGGTTAGTGTAGAAGATTGTTGTAGGTTGCAACAGGACATTGATAGGATGTAGAGCTGGGCTGAGAAGTGGCAGATGGAGTTCAATCTATAAAAAGTATGAAGTGTTGCATTTTGAAAGGTCAAAGTTTAAGGCAAAATACTGGATTAATGGCATGATTCTTATCAAGGTGGAGAGTCGTAGGGATCTTGAGATCCACATCCATAGACCCCTCAAATTTGCCTTGAAAATTGATATGGTGGGGCCGGCTGGTGGTGCAACGGCATCGATGTTGGACCCGGGAGCTGAGGTTCCTGGGTTCGAAACTAGTCAGGTCCTCTCCGAGTACACTTTCCATCCGTGCCGGGTTGAGTGTCGAGATTGCAACTCAACCTCGTAGGGGAAGGGAAAATACTGCGAAAATGTCTGTGTGAGGAGTGGCACGCCACAGTCTCTCTCTCACACTCCGTGCCTTGTAAAAGCCATCATCACGGATGCACGCATGGACACGCAGACACACACGCACACGCACAGACTCGCACGCACACAGGCAAACGCCAAAAAAAAAAGAAAATTGTTATGGTGGTTAAGAAGGCATATGGTGTGTTGGCCTTCATTAGTTAAGGATTGAGATCAAGAACTGTAAGGTAATGTTTCAGCTCTATAAAATTCGGGTTAGACCACACTTGGAGTATTGTGTTCAGTTCTAACCACTACATTATAGAAAGGATGCAGAGGCCTTAGAGTGCAGAGGAGATTTACCAGAATGCTAGATGAATAAGAGAGAATATCTTATGGAAAGGTTAAGTGAGCTAGGGCTTTTTCCTTTGGAGCAAATGAGGATGAGAGCAAACTTAACAGAGGTTCATAAGATGATAAGAGGCTTTGATAGATTTGACAGCCAGCGCCTTTTCCCCAGCAGGAAGATGGGTAATACAAGAGGGTCTAATATTAAGATGATTAGAGGAAAGTATAGGTGGGATGCCTAAGGTAGGCTTTTTACACAGAGTGTGGAGGATGTGTAGAACATGCTGCCAGGATTGGTGGTAGAGGTAGGTACATTAGGGACATTGAGAATTCTTAGATAGGCATATGTATGAAAGAAAATTGAAGGGCCATGTGGAAGGGAAGTGTTAGATTGATCTTAGAATAGGTTAAAAGGTTGGGATAACATAGTGAGCCAAAAGATCTGTACTGTGCTCCACTGTCCTATGTTCTGTGCTGCAATTTTCATACTGGTATCTCATGGTCTAAACACAGTGAGGTACTCATCCATGATAACTACATTGACCAAACAAGTTGCATGGCACTGAATTTCACACTTCTCTCTCTCTCACTCTTGCAGGGCAAGGTGATGTATAACAAGATGCAGAAGGAACAAACTAAAGCAGACAGGCATGCCTGTATGCCACAGTCATCATTAAAGGAGAGAATACAGACCATTATTAGTGTGTCCATTATTTAGGCCTTGGCTCAAAGATAATGGTATTTTCATGCTTACTTATCACATCCCACATCTCCCCTGATACATTCCTTTCTAATTTACAAGTTGTTAATAATATAAAAATGTTTTCCCCCACCTAGCACAACCTTACCGTTATTTCTTTTTCATTTCAGATACCCAAGATCAGGCCAAATGAGAAGATAAACTGCCCTCAAGTTCCAAATTGGATTTGACAATACACGTAATTTTGAGTATAGCATAACGCAGAATCTGCATATAGTGATAAATCAGGTACTTAATGATACTGCTCATCGATAAGGCTGACAATACCAGCAAAACTCTCTTCACTATCAGCCAGCGTGAAGGTGTCCAATACAGAGCTTTGTACAAAGTTTAAAGCCTATCCTTTCTGCAAGGAAAGGGATGGCTAACTCTGGTCTGCATGGACTGAACTGAACTGAATGGTAGTGCAACCCCAGCTGTAAGATTGGGCTTCAGCGCCCACCGCTGCCTGTAAGCAGTTTGTGCGTTCTCCCCATGACCGTGTGCGTTTCCTCCGGGTGCTCCGGTTTCCTCTCACATTCCAAAAACACACAGTTATGATTAGTGAGTTGTAGCTGGAAGCATGACGATACTTGCGGGCTCCTCAGCACAATCCTTGCAGATTTGATCTGATGTAAATTATGCAATTCATTGTATATTTCGATGTACATGTGACGAATAAAGCTTATCTATAACACAGCATCAGAAGGCCAACATTCCAGCACCAACATTACATACAATCTTGCCTGATTCCAGTGGTTTAGGCAGTTTCCCAGCTCATTCCGCACCCATGAAGTCCATCTTCTGCCATTTTGGTTGAGCATTACTGTGCAAGGTATATCCTGGTGGTCCAGAAATTAATCGGGTTACTTGGATTACCATGGTGCCACTCTGGGTAGAGATGGAGCCCAGAAGTCTCATTTCTGTCTCTTGTCTGTGTCATTGCTGTTGCCTTTCAGCCAGCCAATTCAAACACCACTGTATGGCCACATAGTATATATGCAGTTGGGTTCTCTTTATTAAGAGCTGTTTGAAGTCATTGTTCAAGGTCATCTACAACTCTCCCAATAAACGTCATCCATCATGCACCAGCTGTGCTGGCTACTGGAGTGGTACTGTAAAAGAACATTAGGACGTGCAAAGGCACACCAAAGACATGGACAAAAATAAATTATTTTTGTTGACATTATGACATGATTCCATTCATACATTTGATCTCTATTTTGTATTTTGTTCTTGCATTTACTTTTGTGGCCAAGTAAAATTGATCATTGTCATAAAAAAGATGTAGAGTTGTTGGTGAATAAAGGTTGTTATTATCCTTTTTGCACAAATTAGATTTTTATGGTCAATCCAGGGAGAAAGGGACCGCATGGGTCACTCCCTTTTGTTTTTTCTTTGCCATTAGCTGATGGCAAGATTGGCCCTCAAAAAAACATCTTGCTCAGAACAAACCATGCAGTGAAAGCTTCAGGTCTGCTTTTTTACATTCATTGCACACGTTTCCAGTATGTTGCAGCGATTGTGCACTAGTCATCAGTTGTGTTGTAAGGAAACACCATTTTTACCCAGTGTTTCATTTTCATTTTTCCATGTTTGTTCCATCACAATGGATTGTTGTGGAATGAAGATAATGTGATTCACTGTCTGCCAGCGGGATATTGAGGAAATGGAATTCCTTGTGGTTTCTGTGTAGGTTAGTGTTGACAAGTGACTTCCTGAAACTAATTTTGATGGCACCCTGTGTGCAATAAGGGAAAGCCGTGGCATTGCCACCTGTTTTGTCTGTCTGGAAAGGCAGAACAGAATCCTGAAGAAAATGGCGCCAGTGAACAATGCAACGAAAGGCAACATCCTTCAGACAGTTCACAGAATTGCTTAATTTACTTCCTTTACTTCTTCTTTCAAATATGATTCAGCTGCTATTGGAACCTGTGTTCTACAGTTTGATGGTGTATTGAGCAATCTGGCACTTTGTTATCTCAGAGGGAATTTGGTGAGGTTTCGAATGAAGTGTGCGGCCTGGAGGCCATTTCTTGCCAATCTTACCAATTAAAGCACTGAGGAAAATTGAAACCAATGAGGGTGAGAGCAGAAGGCGAGCGGGTGTTCAGCACTGGATGCTTGTGAGTGACCGGTCTCTCCCATGCTGCTCCCAGAGGAAGGTGCCTGTATTCAATCGGCACCTCTCACTCATTCCTGCTGGAGAATAGTGCCAGAGTCTCGAGTCTTGGGGAAGGTTCAGTTGACACGGTTTGTGGATTGCGCAATTTGTTGTTTTTCTTTGCATGTTGGGGGTTTGATACTTTGAACGGGTTCCATGGTTTTCTTTGTTTCGTGGCTGTCTGTGGGAAGATGAATCTTTGGGTTGTATACTGCATACATACTTTGATAATAAGTGTACTTTGAATCTTTGAAATAGTTCTTTCTGAAAAGAGAACCCCAGTGATTAGTATCCAAATTTAAGCAGCAACACACTATAAGATACTGCAAATATCGTTAGCTTCAGAATGGAAGGAGCCAGCCGCATAAAAGTTTATTTCTGGCATCACTATTACAGATACTGACAATGTAGCCTCCATACTTCTCTAATCTTGTATTGGTGGCTGCAGCAGATGGCAGGTTTCAATAAAAATGTGTTAGTTAAATTGCAAGCATAAAACCATTAGATATAGGAGCAGAATTAGGCCATTTGGTCCATTGTGTCTGCTCCACCATTTCATCATGGCCGATCCAATTTCTCTTTCAGTCCTAATCTCCTGCCTTCTCCCCATGTCCCATTATGCCCTGACTAATCAAGAATCTATCAACCTTTAGCTGAAATATATCCCATGACTTGGCCTCCATATCCGTCTGTGGCAACAAATTCCACATATCCACCACCCTGTTGCTAAAGAAATATCTGCTCATCTCTGTTCTAAAAGGACATTCCTTTATTCTGAGGCTGCCTCCTCTGGTCATAGACTCCCTCACCATAGGAAATATCCTCTCTATGTCCACTCTTTTGAGGCCTTTCAACATTCAATAGTTTTCAATGAGGTCACCCTTCATTCTCCTGAATTCCAGTGAGAACAGGTCCAGAGCCATCAAACTGTCTTCATATGACAAGCCTTTCAATCCTGGAATCATTTTCATGAACTTCCTTTGAACCCTCTCCAATGTCAGAACATCCTTTCTTAGATAAGGGGTCCACAACTGCTCACAATACTCCAAGTGAGGCCTTACCAATGTCTTACAAACCCTCAATATTACATCTTTGCTTTTATATTCTAGCCCTTTTGAAATGAAAGTTAACATTGCATTTACCTTCATCACTACTGACTCAACCTGCAAATTAACCTTTAGGGAATTCCCATGTCCATTTGCAAACATATCATACATTATTCTTTGTTCAGGTATAGATTGGAGAATTACTGCCTGAGCACAGTTGATTGATGTAATTTCCTGTTGAGAGTCCTGCTGACCGTCTCTCTCCTTCTGTCCTGTTTTATATGTGATTTTATTTTTTAACATTGCTACATTTTATGGAGAATGTCTGAATGCATTCTTGCCTGAAAACACACAAAATGCTGCCTGGCCTGCTGCGTTCCACCAGCATTTTGTGTGTGTTGCTTGAATTTCCAGCATCTGCAGATTTCCTCGTGCTTGCCTGAAAACACTGTGTTTATGTGGAACCTTGAGAATTTACCACATCATTCCCATTTGACAACTGAAGCAATTATAGAAAGCACAAACACATGTAGAAGAAATCAACTAGCAACAACCCTCTAAATAGCTGTTAATTCCTTTTTAATAGGAATAATTAAATGTTATTCTTGATGCTGAGAGTGTTGACTGAAGTGCTAAATTTAAACCAGCATTTATGCTTCACAGTTAGCTAACTTTGCCCACCAGAAGCATGCATTCATTGCAAACACATTACGGCATTCATGCATATGGCATCCAAAGTGGTTTGACGCTTTGGTTTACCAAAACTATGGGAAAATTTGAAAGCCGTATGACTCCCTCAGTAGCACATTGCTATTTTTATTGTAGATCTTTGTGCTCTTATTTCTAGAAACTTGAATCTTCTAGCTTGGGTAACTTAAAAACTTATATAAATAGCACATTTTTAAACATGTTAAACTACTACCGGAGCTACAAATGAAATATGATAGTGGTAAATAGCTTTTGTGGTACATACTCAGCTCATTAGCAATTAACAAATCGCTCTCAGTAATTGGGTCCATCTGTGCCACCAGATGGGATTGCAAAATATCGATATCCCATAGCACATTTAGCTATGCGAGTACGATGCCTGGGTAATGGTAGATTTAAAATAATCACTGTATATTAGGTTTATTTGTCAAAGTCAATTTATTATCAAAATATGTATATGTCACCATCTACTACCTTATACTATATACTTAAGATGGCACCAAGCTGTGACCTCCGTTGAGGTTGTGGCTCAATTTTAGCTGTTTTTTTGGGGGTGGGGATGGTTTTTAGGGACAGGGAAGAGAGAAGTTAGGTTAAGGTTGTGGGGCAAATAGAGGACTGCCCAGAGTCTTAAGTCTCCACTCCATGTTTGAAAGCCAGCAACAAGGGCACAGGACATCTGGAGGCTGGGCCACGATGTCCAGCCAGAAGCTGGACTGGCATACCAGCATAGATGAAGGCTGTGTCACCTCCCCCCACCCCCACCCACCATTGCCAGCAAGCTGTCAGTAGGTTTCCAAAGTCCATACAAGCAGGAGAAACGAGGTGAAATGTGTTTGAGAGTCACATGTGGAACTTGGAGATCAAGACCTATTGACTGAAGCCCGGGGTCTACAAATCTCCACAAGTCCTCTGGGGTAGTCGAAGGCCCAATGTCTGCATATCTGAGTCCGCAGGAGGCTGGAGTCCAAAAAGAAACACTGTCTTAGCGTTAAGAGGACTGTGTACACCACGGGTGGGAGGAAGAGGTGTGGCTTATTTTACTGTTGTTGTTTTACTGCTTGTTGTGTTCTGTTTAGTTGTGCTCAGTGTTGTTCCACCAATCACTGTGGGTATGTTATGTTGACACTGGAATGTGACACTTGCGGGCTAACCCCCGCACACCCTCAGGTGTGTTGGTTGTTAATGCAAACGATGAACTTCACTGTATGTTTCAACGTACACGTGATAAATAAACTTGCATTTTAAATCTTGAATCTTGGGATTCAATTTCTTGCAGGCATTTACAGGAAAATAAAGAAGTACAATAGAATTTATGAAAAAAACTGTACATAAATAAAGACTGACAAACAGCCAATGTGCAAAAGAAGACAAATTGTGCCAAATTCAAAGTAAAATTTATTATCAGAGTACATACATGTCACCTCATACAACTCACACCTGAGGTTCATTTTCTGCAGGCATACTTAGCAAATCTATTGAACAGTAACTGTAAACAGGATCAATGAACAACAAACTGTGCAAATACAAAGATAAATAAATAGCAATAGATAACAAGCACGAAATAACAAGATAAAAGGGTCCTTCAAGTAAGACCATCAGTTGTGAGAACACCGTGAGTAGAATGAGTGTAGTCATCCCCTTTTGTTTAAGAGCCTGATGGTTGAGTGATAGTAACTGTTCTTGAACCTGATGGTGAGAGTCCTGAGGCACTTGTACCTTTTACCTGATGGCAGCAGCAAGAAAAGAGCATGGCCTGGGTGGTGAGGATCTTTGATGATGGATGCTGCTTTTCTAAGACAACGTTTCATGTAGATGTGATCAATGTTTGGGAGGATTTTACCCGTGATGTACTGGGCCAAATCCACTGCCTTTTGTAGGATTTCCTGCTCAAAGGCTTTGGTGTTCTCATACCAGCCCTTAACGCAGGCAGTCAGTACGCTTTATACCACACGTCTCTAGAAGTTTGCCAAGGTTCTTATGACATGCCAAACATCACAGGCGCCTGAGGAAGTAGAAGCGTTGTCGTGCTTTCTTTGCAATTATATATGATGGGTCCAGGATAGGTCCTCTGACATAGTGACACCCAGGAATTTAAAGTTACAGATCCTTTTCACATCTGATCCTCCGATGATTACTGGCTTGTAGATCCCTGGTTTCCCTCTCCTGAAGTCCACAATCTGTTCCTTGGTTTTGCTGACATTGAGTGAAAGGTTGTTGTTATTACACCACCTAGCCAAATTTTCAATCTCCCTGCTGTATGCTGATTCATCGCCATCTTTGATACAGCCCGTAACAGTGGTGTCAACAGCAAACTTGTATTGCCGCACAGTCATAGCTGTAAAGCAAGTAGAGCAGGGAGCTAAGCGTACGTCCCTGTGGTTCTCCTGTGCTGATAAAGATTGTGGAGGAGATGTTTTTAACAATCCAAACTGACTGGGGTCTACAAGTAAAGAAATCCAGGATCCAGTTGCACAAGTATTGAGGCACAGGTTTTGGAGTTTACTGGTTAGTTTTGAGAGGACGATGGTATTTAATGTTGAGCTGTAATTGAAAAAAAGCACCCTGATGTATGTACCTTTGATGTCTGGATGTTCCAGGGTTGTGTGAAGAGCCAATGTGATGACATCTGCTGTAAACCTGTTGCTTCAGTAGATGCAACACACATAAAAATTGCTGGTGAACGCAGCAAGCCAGGCAGCATCTGTAGGAAGAGGTACAGTCGACGTTTCGGGCCGAAACCCTTTGTCAGGACTAGCTGAAGGAAGAGTGAGTAAGGGATTTGAAAGTTGGAGGGGGAGGGGGAGATCCAAAATGATAGGAGAAGACAGGAGGGGGAGGGATGGAGCCAAGAGCTGGACAGGTGATAGGCAAAAGGGATATGAGAGGATCATGGGACAGGAGGTCCGGGAAGAAAGACAAGGAGGTGGGGGGGGGTATATTCAGAGGGACAGAGGGAGAAAAAGGAGAGTGAGGGAAAGAATGTGTGTATAAAAATAAGTAACAGATGGGGTACAAGGGGGAGGTGGGGCATTAGCGGAAGTTAGAGAAGTCGATGTTCAGGCCATCAGGTTGGAGGCTACCCAGACGGAATGTAAGGTGTTGTTCCTCCAACCTGAGTGTAGCTTCATCTTTACAGTAGAGGAGGCTGTGGATAGACATGTCAGAATGGGAATGGGGTGTGGAATTAAAATGTGTGGCCACTGGGAGATCCTGCTTTCTCTGGCGGACAGAGTGTAGGTGTTCAGCGAAACGATCTCCCAGTCTGTGTCGGGTCTCGCCAATATATAAAAGGCCACATCGGGGGCACTGGACGCAGTATATCACCCCAGCCGACTCACAGGTGAAACCTCGCCTCACCTGGAAGGACTGTTTGGGGCCCTGAATGGTGGTAAGGGAGGAAGTGTAAGGGCATGTGTAGCACTTGTTCCACTTACACAGGTAAATGCCAGGAGGGGGATCAGTGGGGAGGGATGGAGGGGACGAATGGACAAGGGAGTTGCGTAGGGAGCGATATCTGCGGAATGCGGGGGGGGGGAGGGAAAGATGTGCTTAGTGGTGGGATCCCGTTGGAGGTGGCGGAAGTTACGGAGAATAATATGTTGGACCCGGAGGCTGGTCGGGTGGTAGGTGAGGACCAGGGGAACCCTATTCCTAGTGGGGTGGCGGGAGGATGGAGTGAGAGCAGATGTACGTGAAATGGGGGAGATGTGTTTAAGAGCAGAGTTGATAATGGAGGAAGGGAAGCCCCCTTCTTTAAAAAAGGAAGACATCTCCCTCGTCCTAGAATGAAAAGCCTCATCCTGAGAGCAGATGCGGCGGAGACGGGGGAATTGCGAGAAGGGGATGGCGTTTTTGCAAGAGACAGGGTGAGAAGAGCCTGAAACGTTGACTGCACCTCTTCCTAGAGATGCTGTCTGGCCTGCTGCGTTCACCAGCAACTTTTATGTGTGTTGGTTGAATTTCCAGCATCTGCAGAATTCCTGTCGTTCGCTTCAGTAGATGCATTGGAGTGGATCCAAGTCGCCACTCAGACTGGAACTGATATCCTTGAACGCCAGCCTCTCAAAACACTTCATCAAGCTGGATGTAAGTGCCACTGGACGATATTCATTGAGACAGGTTACCATGCTCTTCTTGGGCAGCAGTGTGATTGAAGCCTGCTTGAAGCAGGTGGGTACCATACTCTGCCAGAGCAAGAGGTTGAAGATATCCATGAATACACTAGCCAGTTGGTCAGCACAGGTCTCCAGTTCTCAGCCAGATACCCTGTCCATACTGGATGCTTTCCTTGGATTCACTCTCTTGAAGGAAGCCCGCACGTCATCTTCAGATACTGACACCAAAGGATCGTCAGGAGACATGGGGATATGTGATAGTTCCTCCCTTTTGGTGGTCAAAACAAGCATAGAAGACATTGAGCTCATCTGGAAGCAAAGCTCTGCTGTCCCCTATGTTGCAAGATTTAACTTTGTAAGAGGTTTAACTTTCTGCGCAAAAAATAATATTCAGAACGATAGCTGTAGAGTCCTTGAAAGTGAGTGCAGGTTATGGATTCAGTTCAGAGTTGTGTCAGTATAAAACAGCATTCTTGCAACCTTCATATATTTCAGTTTTCTTTCATACAGAGTGGGATTTATTTTGCTTTTCCTTTTCAACTAAACACCTGTTCAGGTCCCTTTCAAAAACATGAACTGTTCCCATTGGAAATTACTTAACTGACACTATAAATAATGAGAGGTATATAGTTTGGAAACAAAAGTTGTAAAGCCTTATGATCAAGAAAAGAATCAAATGTGAACTGAAACTTATTTCTATCTCTTATGCATGTACTGGGATGGACATTCTTATGGCCTTGAAACTGACACTGTAAATGTCTTCCCATTTTATCTCTATGTGGTTAGTAATTTCCTAGTAGACTGGCTGCATTGAATCCTTATTGAACTGTTTCCCTACAGTTTCCTTTGAATAACTCCATTTAAGCTCTCAGTTTGTCTCAGAGTGATACAGTTAACATGTCATATATATGTGGATATGTCTGTGGTGCTAGTAAGTTATGCTTAGTATATTTGGGGAAGAATATTACTGAAACTTGTAACCCATGGAAGTAGGTTGCTATGATACATGTCTATCAGTACTTACGATGTGGATATGCAGATTATTTTTAAAAATCTTTTTTGGGAGATTAAAGCATAACTGGCAAGTCCAAGATTTATTGCCAGTCTGTATATGTCCCATGGGATGCTGATGGTGAGGAGCTACCTTGAACTGCCATGTTCTGTCTGGAGAAGCTATTCTTACACGTTTGTTGGCTAGAAGATGTAGAACCAGGGGCAATGAAGGCATACATGGTTTTCAAGCCAGGATATTGTTCAATTGGAGTGTTGGGGATGTTTCCATATACACAAAGTCTTGTTCTTTTTGCATGAACTTCATGCAAAAGTAAGTTCAAGCAAGTTAGGGAAAAATTGCTAAGGTAACCCAGGCAAGTGAATAACTACAAATGAATTTTGTAGATTTTAAACATTGAAGCCATGATACACTGATGGAGGAAGGATATTAAAGAGTTGTTTACTCTGTCCTGAAAAGGATTGAGATGCTTGAGTGTTGAAACTGAGCATATCTATCAGTGGAGAATGTTCTGACTGACTTCTGACTTGTACTTTGTAGATGGAAGAGCTTTACAATGTCAGGAGGTGAGTTGCTCTAAGCAGGGTACACATCTTCTGATCTGTGCCAGTTTGTAGAAGACTTAATTAAATTTCATATTATTAGTGAATCCAGATGACATTAACAGCACAATCCACACAAAATGTTGGAGGAGCTCAGCAGGCCAGGCAGCATCCATGGAAATAAACAAACAGTCAACATTTTGGGCCAAGACCCTTCTTCAGGACTGAAAAGGAAGAAGAAAGACACCAGAGAGTCCAGGGGAAGGAGGATAGCTAGGTGATGAGCTAGGTGGGTGGGAAAGGTAAAGGACTGGAGAGGAAAGAATTTGATGGGACAGGAGAGTGGAGCATAGGAGGAGGGGAACAGGGGTAGGTGATACATATGCAGCTGAGAAGAGGTAAGAGGCCAGAATGGGGAATAAAAGAAGTGGAGAAAGGGAGGGATTTTTTTTAAACTGGAAGTTTGAGAAATCAATATCATGCCATCTAGTTGGATGCTACTGAGACAGAATATAAGGTGTTAATCCTCCACCCTAAAATGGCATCATCATGGCACAAACGGAGGCCATGGATCAACATGTCAGAATGGGAATAGGAATCAAAGTTAAAATGTTTCACCATCAGGACGTTCTGCTTTCGGCGGATGGAGCAGAGCTGCTCAGTGAAGAACTCCCCCAATTTATAATGGGTCTCACCAATGTAGAGAAGGCCGTATTGGGAGCACTGGATACAATAGGCAACCCCAGCAGATTCGCAGTTGAAGTGTTGCCTCATCTGGAATACTGTTTGGAGATGAGGAGGAGGTGAATGGGCAAATGCAGCACTTTGGCCACTTGCAGAAATAAGTGCCAGGAGGAAGATTAGTGTGGAGTGCTGAATAGACAAGTTAATCAAGGAGGGAACGATCCCTGTGAAAAGCAGAGCTTGGCGGGGGGGAGAGCTAAAGATGTATTAGATGGTAGGATCCCTTTGGAGATGGTGGAAGGTGCAGAGAATGATATGTTGGATCTGGAGGCTCATGGGGTGGTAGGTAAGGACAAGAACTCTGTTGCTGTTAAGGCAGCGGAAAGATTGGGTGAGTGCAGATGCCCCGGATATGGAGAAGATGTGGTGAGGACGGTATTAATGGCAGAGGGAGAGATTTGATGATTAAACCTATCTCAAGGATAGATTCACTTGTTGGAGACAGTCATTTGGCACTTCTGTAGCACAAATTTTATTTGCCAGTTATCAGAGTAACAGAGCATTTGCAAACTCATAATCTGGAGTCTTAACAGTTATGGTTACCAGCTTCACGATGTGCCATGATGCAGTCATAACCATGTTCTCAAAGCTTACTTTTGAAAGGAGAAAGTACCACTGATCCCTGAAGGAATCCTTTGGGTTGAAATCTTAAGCACATAATTTAAGCAAATGAGCTGTACAGATGGATTACATAAGGATGGATCAACTGAATGAAGCAGGAGATACGACTTGTGTTATGCTACTGCTTAATCCAAGGAGACAACTGGTACCAGGAGTCAGACTACTGAAACTGTAGGTAGGCTGACATTTTAGCTGTTGTGTACTGTATATTGTTATAGAAGTTAAGTAATCACTTTTCAAGTTTTCTTGCTGTGAGTAATGCAGCGTCAAGTGTTTAGATATTAGTCACCTGCCAACTGTCTGTTAGTTTGTTGATATCCAAGAATTTGCACAGATGATGTTTGCATCTCGCTGTTAAAGAGCATATAAATTAAGGTACCCTATTGCGAGCTTGAATAGTGTCTGAGACCATAATGGCTACAGCAATACTGAAAGTGGTTTTTTTTGGCGTGTGTGTCTGCGTACATGTGTCCATGCGTGTGTGATGTTGGCGGGACGATGTCTTTTTCATGCCTTTACAAGGCGCAGAGCGAGAGAGAGACTGTGCAGCGCACCACTCCTCACACAGACATTTTGCGGTATTTTTCCCTTTATTTTACGAGGTCGAGTTGCGATCTCGACACTCAACCCGGCTCGGATGGAAAGTTTACTCAGGTGCAGATCCGACTGGGTTTGAACCCGGGAACCTTCGCTCTCGGGTCCAGTGCTGATGTCATTGCGCCACCAGCCAGCCCACTGAAAGTGTCTTCATGGTTGAACGTGAATCACCTGAAATCAAGGACTGAGTTTGAGGAAAGAAGAGAGGGGCTGGTAACTGTAGGTCAAAGCCTATGGAATATGGACAGCCTGGCAAACCAGATAAGTGGTGAGAACATTAGATAATATCCTTAAAAAAGATTGGGACCAGGGAAGGGTTGGGGTGATGCTTGAGATTTCTGCTTTTACAGGGATCAGTGTCAGGTAAAAGGTGATTGATACAGCTTACCAAGGATATAGCCTAGGAGAGGTTTGTACATGGCTGAAGGGGTGGGGGTGGAGGTAGTTTGTAGAGTGAGGTTTGCATGGCTTCCACTGGGTGCCGGATCAAAAAGGAGATGTGAGAGGGGTTCCTGGGTCTTATGGGGTGGTGAGGCAAGGCTTTGAGCACCAGAGATCAGGGCCATCAGGGATTCAGGGCCTGGGCCAAGAGGTACTATGTTAGATTAGTGGGGAGTTGTAGGTTTTGTGCCAGATCCTGTGAGTTGGCCTACAGTATCAAAGGTAATTATAGGGGTCCCAGTGTAGTAGTCTTATGTTAAAATGTAATTGTTCCAAGATCAGTGAGTTTTACTTCCACAATAATTGGGT
This sequence comes from Mobula birostris, assembly GCF_030028105.1. Classification (NCBI taxonomy): domain Eukaryota; kingdom Metazoa; phylum Chordata; class Chondrichthyes; order Myliobatiformes; family Myliobatidae; genus Mobula; species Mobula birostris. The sequence goes on along the minus strand of NC_092395.1, from coordinate 46,093,144 downwards.
CAAATTAACTGCAATAGGAAACATTCCATTACAGAGTCCTTTGTGCACTGACAAGGCATTTATGTCCAGCACTTAGGGTTAAATTTCTGGACTGACAAGCAACAACCTGGAAATATTCATTGTTGTGCTTCATTCCAGTAGGGTTAATTTACAATTGTGTAACATGATATCACATAGTTGAATTTCTAAGCAATTGTGTCTGAGAGACACAAGGGACTGCAGATGCTGGAATCTGAAGCAACAATCTGTTAGAGGAACAGCAGCATCAATATTAGGAAATAAATTTGAATATTTCAGTTTGAAACCCTGCATCAGGACTGAGAGTGGAGAGGGAAAATAGAGAGGAGAAACACTTAACAATTTATTTCTTCCCAATAATGCTGCTTACCCTCTGAGTTTCTCCAACAGATTGTTTTATGTTTCACAAAGTGCCTTTTTCGGTTTCTTCAAATTAACAAGTGCTTTTCAAATATCTGTTTCTTTAATAACTGTCAATAACTTGGAGGCATTGCTCTTTCATGAAGAGTGACCTTTACAAGTTTAAAAAGTGAACTGCACTGCGTTGTCACAGTTTCATAAGAGACTAGGAAATCTGAAGTAATTGAATGATGTATTCATCCAGCACACCAATGAGTATGAGTAAACAATTGTCTTCTATAGGTGTTGGTAAGAATGATTCCAGACAGGCAATGAAGTGATTGTGATACCTAGCCTGGTCAGTTCAGTCCTAAAGTAGGGAGGTTAAATCCTGAGATGACATTGCATAGAGAATCTTTGTACTAAAAACAAAAGGTGGTGAAACTCCAAAGATAAATGTTCAGGCATTGAGTCCTCAGACCTCCTTTGCTGTTTGATAGCAAATTCAGCATCATTAATAAAAATGGTGGAATACATTTTTCATTTAGGTTGCCAATGGTGCCATTGAAAATTGACAAGCAATCACTCTGATGCAGAGATACTTTACTAAACAATGGAGCATACTTATTATAACAAACTTATTATGACTGAAAATCCTTTGAGGAAATAATTTTGTTATTATGATTCTAAAACCTTAGCCCCTAATCCCCTTTTTCCCATTGACAACTGTTTTTATAATACATTTTTATAATGCAAGGTTTCATATGAACACAACTACTGAATTATATGTATATTGCTTGATATATATGACACGGAAGCGAAGCTGGCTCCTGCTGTACTCCTGGGGATTAAGGTTTGCACACATGAACTTGACCAAATATGCTGTATTTAGGAGTCCACTTGTACCTTGTGCTTCTTGAATGCACTCAATGGAACCAAAATATTGAAAAAAGGTGATGCTTGAAAAAATTACTCAGAATCTGTGGCTTTGATCACGAAACAAACCTTTGCTTGTCAAAAGTGAAAAGCAGTGACAGCTACTATGAATAGGTACTATAAAAATATACTTCCCTTTGAGTTTCCTGATCAGCTAGAAATGATGCAGTTTCAACAAGGCATTGAAATGAACATTGAAGATATTTTTGTGCAATCTCTAAATGGTGATATTCTGTGTGAGTACTGCAGTACTACTTGATTTTACAGGCTACACAGATCACACTATTAATGCTATTCACAAATAATTACATTATTTCCAGCCTAGTATGCTTTAAAATTACCAACGTAAATTTATATGAATGAAACTTTTAAAATTTCTCTCTCATATCAATTTTAACTAACATTTAACTGAACAAAATTCAGACTGAATGCTACTTAAGAATACTTGTAAATTGTGAATACCACAGTTGCTGCAATTCAAGCAACTGCCTTCAAGTTTTAAACTATAAATACTATAATTCTGAAATGTACAGTGATGCTAGAAAGTTTGTGAACCCTGTAGAATTTTCTATATTTCTGCATATGACCTAAAATGTGATCAGATGTTAACACAAGTCCTAAAACTAGGTAAAGAGAACCCAATTAAGTAACACAAAGAACATTATCCTTTTACATTCATTTATTGAGAAAAATGATCCAATATTACATTTATTTGTTGGAAAAAGTATGTGAACCTCTGGGGTAGTTATGCCTTCTACAAAAGCTATTTGGAGTCAGGTGTTCCAATCAATGAGATGAGATTGGAGGTGTGGGTTGTGGAGGTGCACTGCGCTGTAAAAAAGACACACACAGTCAGGTTACTGACAGAGCCTGCTCTTCTCAAGAAAGATCTGTTTATGTGCACCATGCCTCGATCAAAACAACTTTCAAAGTACCTTAGAAGAAGAATTGTAGAAATGCCAGAAAAGGCTACAAAAATATTTCTAAAAACCTGAGTGTTCATCAGTTCATAAGAGAAGTTGTCTATAAATAGAGGAAGCTCAGTACTGTTGCTGCTTTCCTGAGGACTGGGCATCCTGCAAAGATCACACTAAGAGCACAACATGCAATGCTGAATGAGGTGAAAAAGAACCCAAGGGTAACAGCAAAAAACCTGCAAAAATCTCTAGGATTTGCTAAAGTCTCTGTTCATGTGTCCACTATAAGAAAAAACACTGAACAAGAATGGTGTTCATGGAAGGACACCACGGAGGAATCTACTGCTCTCCAAAAAAACATTGCTGTACGTCCCAGGTTTGCAAAAGACCACCTGGATGACCTACACTTCTGGGACAATGTGTGGACAGATGAGACAATAGTTGAACTTTTTGGAAGAAATACACATTGCTCTGTTTGGAGGAAAAAGGGCACTGCACACCATCACCAAAACCTCATCCCAACTGTGAAGCATGATGGAAGGAGCATCATGGTTTGGGGCTGCTTTGCTGCCTCAGGGCCTGGACAATTTGCAATCGTTGAGGAAACAATGATTTCAAAATTGTATCAAGACATTTTGCAAGAGAGCATCAGGATAACAATCCGTCACCTGAAGCTTAATAGAAGTTGGATAATCCAACAAGAAAATGATCCAGAAGTTAAGAGTAAATCAACAGCTGAATGGTTTAAAAAGAAGAAAATTCGTGTTTTGGAATGACCAAGTCAAAGTCCTGACTTTAATCCTATAGAAGTGTTGTGGAAGGACCTAAAGCAAGCAGTTCATGCAAGGAAACCCACCAACATCCCAGAGTTGAAGCAGTTTTGTAAGGAGGAATGACCTAAAATTCCTCTAAACTGATGTGCAGGGCTAATCAACAGTTACCAGAAACGTTTGGTTGAAGTTGTCAGCAAGGCATTTGACAAGGTACCCCATGCAAGGCTTATTGAGAAAGTGAGGAGGCATGGGATCCAAGGAAACATTGCTTTGTGGATCCAGAACTGGCTTGCCCACAGAAGGCAAAGAGTGGTTGTAGACGGGTCATATTCTGCATGGAGATCGGTCACCAGTGGTGTGCCTCAGGGATCTGATCTGGAACCCCTACTCTTCGTGATATTTATAAATGACCTGGATGAAGAAGTGGAGGGATGGGTTAGTAAATTTGCTGATGATACAAAGGTTGGAGGTGTTGTGGATAGTGTGGAGGGCTGTTAGAGGTTACAGCAGGACAGTGATAGGATGCAAAACTGGGCTGAGAAGTGGCAGATGGAGTTCAACCCAAATAAGTGTGAAGTGGTTCATTTTGGTAGGTCAAATATGATGGCAGAATATGGCATTAATGGTAAGATTCTTGGGAGTGTGGAGGATCAGAGGGATCTTGGGGTCATAGGACACTCAAAGCTGCTGCGCAGGTGGGCTCTGTGGTTAAGAAAGCATATGGTGCATTGGCCATCATCAATCGTGGGATTAAGTTTAGGAGCCGAGAGGTAATGTTGAAGCTATATAGGACCCTGGTCAGACCCCACTTGGAGTTACTGTGCTCAGTTCTGGTCGCCTCACTATAGGAAGGATGTGGAAATCATAGAAAGGGTGCAGAGGAGATTTATAAGGATGTTGCCTGGATTGGGGAGCATACCTTATGAGAATAGCTTGAGTGAACTTGGCCTTTTTCCTTGGAGCGACAGAGGATGAGAGGTGACCTGATAGAGGTGTATAAGATGATGTGAGGCATTGATCGTGTAGATAGTCAGAGGCTTTTTCCCAGGGCTGAAATGGCTAAAACGAGAGGTGACAGTTTTAAAGTGCTTGGAAGTAGGGACAGAGGAGATGTCAAGGTAAGTTTTTTACACAGAGAGTTGTGAGTGTGTCGAGTGGGCTGCCGGCAACATTGGTGGAGGCGGATAGGATAGGATCTTTTAGAGACTCTTGAACAGGTACATGGAGCTCAGAAAAATCGGGCTATGGGTAACTCTAAGGTAATTTCTAAGGTAAGGACATGTTTGGCACAGCTTTGTGGGCTGAAAGGACTGTATTGTGCTGTAGGTTTTCTATGTTTCTATGAGGTTATTGGTGTACAAGGGGGTCACACCAGTTACAGTTACTGAAAGCAAAGGTTCACATACTTTTTCCAACAAATTAATGTAATATTGGATCATTTTTCTCAATAAATGAACAAGTATAATTTTTGTGTTATTTATTTAATTGGGTTATCTATCTAGTTCTAGGACTTGTGTGAAGATTTGATCACATTTTAGGTCTCATTTATGCAGAATTAGAGAAAATTCTATAGGATTCACAAACTTTCTAGCACCACTATAATTAAAACAAGTAATTCAGCTATTTATTGTCATTCAGCTTACTTGAAAAGTTAACGATTTAAGCAAATGATGAAAACATGGTGGTTCATTTCTCACGGATTAAAATGTTCTTTACAGTGATTCTACAGAATCAGCTAATTTCAGAGCTTGGTGCTAAATCTCCTTTGTACTCTCCCTTGTCCTAAATACACTCCCAAACAAACATAAATATTTCAGTCAGGTCTATTGTCATATGCAAAAGTGCATACAGTCACAGGTGCAATGAAAAACTTACTTACAGTGTCATCACAGGTACATGGCATTATATAAGCAACATTCACAAGAACACCACAATTATATACAATTTTTACAAGAAAAAAATGCCGTTAGAACTAAAAAAGACAAAGTCTGTTTTAGTGTAAAGTGATCCTAGGGTTGTTAAAATAATAGAGTTTTGCCAGTTGTCTCAAAAGCTGAATAGTTGAAGGGAAGTAGCTGTTCTTGAACCTGGTGGTGTGGTACTTCAGACTTCAGTAACCCCTGCTTATTGGTAGTTTATGAAAATAATGTTCTAAAAGCATTAACGTGCATTAATAAACTTACTACAAGGTTTAAATATCTTAAAAGAAATTATATTAGTAAACAAACTACTTCCAATTACAACCAGCAAAAGATTTGACATCACAAGGAGCTACCATGTAAATATTAAAATAGCACACAGTATTTGACGGTGTTTTAGTAAAACGGAGCTTTTCTAAAACACTCTCCAGAGTGTGTACATTTGAAAATGATTGTTGCGCGTTGTAGTGCCATTTGACAGAAGTAGTCTGGAAACTGATCACCATACTTATAGAATGATTGGTTCCTGAATGTGTACATATATATAGATATATTACTAGAGCCTAGAGCCTATTTCGTAAATATGTGGATAACACATCAGTGGATAATGAACTTTGAGTAACACAAGAGAGAGTTGGAAAAGATTTTCTTAATTGAATTAATTATATGTACAGCTACTTTTGATAATGGACAGTCATCTGGTGGGGTTCATCAAGGACGGTGACCCACTATTCAGACTGAACTTTGCATAATAGTATAGGCATACGAATAGCATAGGCTTGCATATGCAAAACAGGAAAAATTGTTTTTCTGCAGTCAGGCAGAAGGTGAATTTGTTGTATTTGCAAAGAGATCAAACGGATGCGGTGCAAATATGGTAATTAACAGCTCAACTGCTCAAATGGGATGTACAAATGTTTAAATATTATGTAACCATTTACTTGTTCAAGCTGAGTGATATACTGTTATACAAAAGGAGGTGTAATTCCACAGATACTTGTTCAGGCTTTGAGTCCTCAGACCTCTGACTGTTTCATAGTAAAGTCAGCAGTAATTAATAACAATGATAGAATACATCTCCATTAGACACTCTTTAGTAGATCATCCACCACACTTTGTGGGGAGTTACGGCTTTTCAATTCTGTTGGAAATAACTGAGGCTACGTCCACACTACGCCGGATAATTTTGAAAACGAAGCTTTTTCTCTTTGTTTTGACCCTCCGTCCACATTGAAACGGCATTTTCATCCCCTGAAAACGGAGCTTTTCTAGAACACTCTCCAGAGTGTGTAAATTTGAAAACGATTGTTGTGCGTTGTAGTGTGGATGGGGTAAACGGAGATATTTAAAAACACTGTCATGACAACACCACAACAACAATGCTTTTAATGCTTCTACTTGGTACTGCACAGGCACTGCTGGACAGCTGTTGGTGTGAACGGCGTGAGAGTTAAATTGTAAAGTGAGCTTTTTTGACTAGATCCCCTAAATTGATTTGATTGAGTCTATCTTTAAAAATATTAATGTCAGAAATACTGCGCAGGTCTGGCGGCAGAAGATTCCACTCTCTTGTTGACCTTGGGTAGAGGACGGCTTCATGCGTGTTTTGTTTACTTTATTGTCTACGTTAATAGCTTGCTTGGAGTTAAGCATCTCCACGTTCTCCACTGCTTTGCTAACTTTGTAGTCGTTTGTAACTCGCAGAAACAGCTCGACTTCATTGTCTGTCTAAATGAAGAAGTCCAGTCTGCTTTTTCTAGCGGAGGTTTTCTTTGCATTCCTCAAAGACATTGTTGAAAACTTTCTTTCGCTGCTGTTGTTGGTACTCTAGTTTTTGACCAATGGAAATAGCACAATGCCGCTGCGGAAACGTATTATACCGTTTCCTCTTTGCTTGTTCTCTGTAGATGTGTCTGCGCATGCCCAGTAGGAGTAGATTCGCCCAAGTATCCGTTTTAATGTGAACAGAGATATTTTGAAAATCGCCTGTCGTTTTCAAAATTATCCGGTCTAGTGTGGATGTAGCCTGAGTTGTGCAGATCCAATAGTTTAAACCCATTTTCAATAAAATGGAAAATCTCCAAAAAAATAGGAAACACAAATTAAATGCAATTTTCTATTTCACCAAACATTTTTTAAGGAAGATAGTTATCTAAGGTAGAGAGATTAGAAGGTTAGAATTCTGAGTTTCTTTGTAAGAAAGAATAAGGAGGAAACTTGGTTAAAGTTTAGGAAGCAAGATTCAGTTAAGGTTCTGGAATGTTACAAGGCAGCCAGAAAGGACTTCGAAAAGGACTTGAGGAAGCTGGAAGGGGGCATAAGGCGGCCTTGGCAAAAAGGTTTAAGGAAAACCCCAAGGTGTACTACACTTACATGAAGTACAAAAGGAGGTCTAGACTGAGAGTAGGACCGATCAGGGATAGAAGAGGAAACATGCCTGGAGTTGGAGGAGTTAGGGGAGTTCTTTAATGAATACTTTGCTTTAGTATTCACCAGTGAGAGGGACCTTGAGGTTTGTGAGAACAGCATAAATCAGGCTGAAAGTCGGTAACTAATAGTGTTCCTCAGGGATCTGTTCTGGGATCCCCTGCTCTTTGTGATTTTTATAAATGACATGGATAAGGATGTGTAAGGGTGGATTACAGACATCCCACCCTGCAAAAACTCATTTCAGGGAGGTAGCACCACCATTTCAGAGAGGTAGCATCCCCGTCCCCCCGCAACCCCATATCTCCCACCCCACCCCCCGTCGACCTCCAAGGGTGTATGTAATACTTTGTTTAGTGATTTTGTCTAATCTGTAAACAAGTTGGGTATATGCAGAAAATGTGACATTAAGCTATGTACTTATATTATCATTTTTATTCTATTACAACTTTAAGCAAGTCTACAGGGAGTTTGGCCTCATCACGTAGGACATCAATAGCATAGCTCCTTAGCAGCCAGCCAGCTAGTTTAAATAATGTTAGCTATGCTAATGAACGAATGACACCTGTTAAACTCACCTCAACATGTCTTTTACATTTTAACCCACCACGGGCAAAAGAAAAGCCACTGTTGCAAACAGTGCAGCGAGCAACACTGTCATTATTTTTGAGGTCGACTGTAAAGCCCGCCCACAGAGAAAACTGATAGGTCTACTTGGCAGGGGTCCCTAACCTTTTTTGCACCACGGACCGGATTAATATTGACAATATTCTTATAGACCGGCTGACCCCGGGGAGGCGGGGTGTGTTAATCATGACCGGAATATAGGTGATAAGTCAACTATAAGTCACTTATAAGTGGCTAATACACTCAATTTCGTTTCTAAAAGGGTTTATCTAACAAATTTAATATTAAACACAGAGCATATTTTCCTCACATGAATGTAGTGATAGGTCAATTATAAGTCAATAGCATCATACATTTTAAGTAACGTTTGGATATTAAACACACAGTGCATATTTTCCTCATATGAACATATAAAATCATTGCAACACACCAATATTGCTGAATCAGTGGGAACCCTGGGCTTGTTTTCCTGCAACAACACATTCCTATCGAGGGGTGATGGGAGACAGCGATACTCGAAGGAGGTTCCTTATGTCCAGTCTATTCCACAATTTATTTTTCGTTGCATTCATTGCAGAAAATCCTGCTTCACAGAGATATGTTGGAAATGTAAGCAACGTTTTCAGTTCTTCCGTAGCTATCTCTGGATATTCAACCTTGACTTTGATCCAGAATGTTGGCAGAGATGTTATGTCAAACGTACTTTTCAGCCGGCCGTCATTTGCAAGCTCAAGGAGTTGATCTTCCCGTGCTGACATGGATGACGCGTGCGTAATGACCTCACGTGCGTTCAAGTTCAACAGTGGGCGTGACAGGGAATGAGGAAAAGGTGCAGCTGACTCATATCGCCAAATCGCATCGTTTCCTCGCGGCCCGGTGGTTGGGGACCACTCTTAGCATGAAGAGAGACCAATCAGGATGCTCATTCTCCCTCTCCCTCTCCTTCTCAAAAAAATCGATTTCCGGAATATTGTATTTAATTTCCAGGCGTCAGGGAGCCAGTATCAATATGCGGGAGACTCCCGGAACTTTCGGGAGAGGTGGGATGTCTGGGATTAGTAAATATGCAGATGATACTAGGTTGGTTTAGGTGTGGATGGTGTAGAAGGTTGATGTAGGCTCCAACAGGACACTGACTGGATGTAGAGCTGGGCTAAGAAGTGGTGGATAGCGCTCAGCCTGGAAAATTGTGAAGTCAATCACTTTGGAAAGTCAAATTTGAAGACAGAATACAAAGTTAATGGCAGAAGTCTCAGTAGTGTTGAGGCAAAAGGGGATCTTCAGGTGCCCGTCCATAGATCTCTCAAAACTCGCGTGCATGTTGATAGGGTCGTTAAGAAGGTGTATGGTTGTCGATCTTCATTCTGAACTCGAGAGCTATGAGCTAATGTTCAAAGTTCAATAAATATCCCTCTTTGCTGATTCATCACCAGCTTTGATTTGACCAACAGTGCTGACATCAGCAAACTTAAACATGACATTGGAGCTGTACTTAGCCTAACAGTCGTAAAGTGAGTAGAACAGGGGGCTAAACACACAGCCTTGTGGTGCACCTGTGCTATTGCAAGTGAGGAAATCAAAGAAGTTGCAGTTCTTTAAAAACCTGGTTAGATCACACTTCGAACATCATGTTCAGTTATGATAATCTCATTCTAGAAAGGATGTGGAAGCTTTACAGAGGGTGCAGAGTAGATTTGCCAGGATGTTACCTGGATTAGAGAGCATTTCTTCATCAGGATAGGTTGAGCGAGCTAGGGGTTTTCTCTTTCGAGAAAAAGAAGTTGAGAGGTGACTTCATGAGAAAAAGAAGTTGAGAGGTGTACAAGATGATAGGCATAGATCAAGTGGATATCGAGAGTGTTTCCAATGGTGAAAATGGCTAATATGAGGCAGCATAATTTTAAAGTGATTGGAGGAAAGTACAGTGGAGTGACAGAGTTAACATTTTTTTTTACTGAGTGGTGGGTCCATGGAATGCCCTGCCAGGGGTGGTGACATAGGCAGATACATTATCGACATTTAAGAAACTCTGAGATAGGCAGATGGATGATAGAAAAATTGAGGGCTATGTAGGGAGGAAGGCTTAGATTGACCTTAGAGTAGGTTAAAAGATCAGCACAATGGAACAATGTTGTGAGCCAAAGGGCTTGAACTGTGTTATAATATTCTATGTTCAGACAAGAAAGGATGGTGGGATTGATGTAATATATTTGCATTATAATGGTACAATGATAGGAAGGTTAAATATAGCATGACAAATTTATATTGGAAATTTTCAAGTAAGTACATCATAGAATTATATACTGAAATGAATACAGAAAAAAAAAACAGTATAAACAACCTCCTGGACAGTCAAGATTAAATTAGGATTTAAGGTGTAGTGTGGTCAGATGCTGAGATAATGGAATCAGATTAACAAAGTAATTGAATCTTCATTTCAAAGTTATACATTCTACTCTAATTTTTATTTTCTGCCAGTTAATTCCTGATGCTACACTCAAGTAATTTAAGATGACATGGAAGTCTGTTGTTGCCTGAAAGTGCCAGAATGAAAAGAGTCTGGTAAAGAAGGTCCAATCAGAAACAAGAGAAAATCTGCAGATGCTGGAAGTCCAAGCAAAACACACAAAATGCTGGAGGCACTCAGCAGGCCAGGCAGCATCTAAGGAAAAGAGTCAAACTGTTGAATATAAAAAGTTTGGAAGTCATGTTGAAGCAGTATAAAACTTTGGTCAATATTTGGAGTATTGTGTGCAGTTGTGGAAGGAACGTGAACAGGCAGGAAATTGGGGAGGGGGTGGATATAGACCATGTGCATGCAGGTGTGATTAGTTTAGATGGGCATCATGGTCAGCTCAGCAATGGTGACATGAAGAGTCTGTTCCTGCACTGTACTGTTCTATGCTGAATGTAATCTATAGGTGAAATCTGCATCGCAGTCCGTCAGGCTAATTACATCAAGACATCTGAATTGTTTCAAGCTCTATTTTAAAATTATACATCTTATTATTGTTTCTATTGGAAATTCCTTCCCTAGCACCTAGATTTCTCCTTTGACAGACTAAAACATTGTGTGTAGCAATAGCACCAGGTTTAGCACCAAGTCCTGATGAAGGGTCTCAGTCTGAAATGTTGACTGTTTATTCCTTTCCTTAGATGCTGCCTGACCTGCTGCGTTCCTCCAGCAATTTGTATGTGTTACTTTGTAAAATCAGTTGGCGGCTAGCATGCAACCGATTGGTATGAGTTTCAGTCAAAGGTACATTAAGTTGTCATGAGTATAAGTCTCCATGGGATCATTCAGATTTATTACCGCTGTCATCAATTTTTTGCGCCGCAAAGAAACTTCAAACAAAACACACGAAATGCTAGAGGAACTCGGCAGGTCAGGCAGTCGAAAATTCAGGCCAAGACCCTTCATTAAGACATCTGCCTCACCTGCTGAGTTCTCCCAGCATTTTGGGTGTGCTGTTCTGGATTTCCAGCATCTGCAGAATGTCTTGTGTTGACCAGTCTTAAAAGACACTTTTCCCATGGAAGCAAAACAGAAACCGAATCAGTATGGCTACGTAAAAGAGACGTAGGCTGGAGAGGACTCTGTTCTCTTGAGTGAGAGAAAGAGATATATGTCATGAAAGATTTCCCATATATAACAGAAAAATAAAATTAAAGAACAATGAACTATAGATTTTAGAACTCTGAAACAAAACAGAAAAAACTTGTAGGCTACTTAGGTAGCTTCTGTAAGAAGAGGTAAAATATCATATAATAGGTTTATATCAGATTTGAGAAAAGCTAGAGATCTAACCTATTCAATTTGCAAAGAGAGACTTGCAAATAGAGTAAAGGAATGTCAGTGATACTTACTTAAGCCGGCAGTAGCTCGCCAGAGCCCTCTGTCCTGGGCCACTCCTCCGTGTTGTCTTCAGGTTTAGCCTATCTTCTTGGTGTATCCTTCATCTCCCAGGGATGAGGGCTTTGGAGCTTCATTTGGCATTGCTGTAGCACTGGGTTTTTAAGGAGATGGGGCTGCTAGCCCCATGCCCAACCTTCCTCCTTTCGCAGCCAAGCTTCAGACCATCTATGGCGGAGTTATGTCAGTAACAGGCAGGAGATAAAAAAAAGACCAATTGGTGATACTGGATAAAGGTTATTAATCACACTGATCTGTGTAAAGAATATGCAAACAGAAGATGGATGGAAACAGGGAAAGAAAAGAAACCATGTTGGAGCTGAGATACAGAACAATGCTGATGCCAGGAATTTGAAATAAAACAGAAAGCTGGAAACAGACCATAGATCAGGCAACCTCTGTAGGATAAGAAAAACTGAATTAACATTACAGGTTGTAAAAGTGTTTCTGAAACAAACTGAAGTTGATTCAATCAAGATGGCAGTGTGTCCAGTTGTAGTGACTATCTCAGCTCCAGCAAATGGTGTAATTGTTCATCCTTTACATCTTTCTTATGATCACACGACATTGCTGGATATAAGGACACCAAGTACTGCAAGTCTACCTCACTAGTGAGTGATTGGGAAGCAAATAGGCTCAGCAGCAGAGCTTATTGTGCACCACGTTGTCACCTGCTACAGCCACCCAGGGATATGCTGTCCGAAGCCATGCGCAAGGGAACAAACGAGAGGAAAGCACGCTGGTATTTGTGCAAGACTAAAGGTGAAACCATTCAGACCAGCTCTCCCATCAATTCTGCTTTCAAACATTTGATTGCTAGAAAATAAACTAGATTACCCGTGTCTGAGACGGAATCAGCGTGCATTCATTCTGATGGAAACATGGCTGAAGCAGCCAGCCAGCTAGAGGATTTCATCTCTTTTCGGGCCTCTTAACAGAATTCCCACGATCTCTGTTAAGACCTGCGGTGGAGGTATATGTGTCTGCATTAATAAGAACTGGTGTGTGAACGTTTCAGTAGTGATAACCCACTGTTCGCTGATGTGGAGTTCTTAATAGTGAAGTGCAGGCCCCTCTGATTACTGAGGAAGCTCACTGCTGTTGTGATTGTGGCTGTATACACCCCCACCCCACTGCTAATAATGCTGGTGAAGTATAGCATGACTTCTGTGGCACCATCAGTGATTTACAAACAATGGTTTCTTTATTGTTGCTGGCAACTTCAACCATGCTAACTTAAAAACAGTCTTGCCTAAATCCTATCAGCACATTGACATTGCTCCCAGAGGTGAGAACACATTAGACCTGGTTTATACCAACATCCCTAGGCAATACAAAGCTGCACCCCATCTTCACTTTGGATTCCCTGACCACTTACCTATTATGCTAATTCCAGTTTGGGGACCACTGATTAAACTGTCAAACCAGTTCAAAGGAAGATAAGACCTGGCCAGAAGGAGCAACCTCAGCATTACAGGACTGTTTTGAAAACGTGGACTGGAATGTGTTCAAGGAGACAGCTACCTACAACTGTCACACTAATATCAATGAATATGCAAGATCTGTGACTGGCTACATAGAGAAGTTCATTGAGGATGTTACCATTATTAAACACATCTGTGTGAGGGCAAATCAGAAGCCATGGCTGACAGCAGAGGTCCGAGCATAGCTGAGAAATGGGGATGCCGCCTTCAGTTTGGAGGATAAGACAGCTCTCAGGTCAGCAAGAGCTGTGCTTTCCTGTGCCATCAGGAAAGCAAAACAGGATTATTCACAGAGAATATTCAGCCATTTCATACAGCCAGAGACATGAGGTGCATTTGGCAGGGCATTCAGGCCATAGTGGTCGACAAATCCACGCTGTGCGTCAACGACAGTGACGTTTCTGTTCCTGAAAGGCTGAATGTCTTTTACACTCAGTTTGATGCATGGAAGGATGTGCTGGTGAGGAAAGCCCCCCTTCCCCCCAAGGAGCAGGCACTCTGTCTGGCCACAGCTAATGTGAGGGAGATCCTAGCCAGGGTCAACACATGTAAAGCTGCAGGGCCTGATAACTTGACTGGTCAGGTGCTGAGGTTCTAACAGACATCTTCACCATCTGTCTGGAACAGTCCACTGTCCCCTCAGGCCAACATTATCCCTGTGCCCAAGAGAGTGACAGTGACCTGCCTCAATGAGTACCATCCAATGGCACTGACCTCAATAATGAAGTTCTTTGAGCATCTGGTTATGGATCACATCAAAACTCCCTGCTACATTGGATCCTTTCCGGTTCGGTTATCGCTCAAATCGGTCCACTGTTGATGCCATAGCCTTTGCACTCAATTCCATCTTGTCCCGCCGAAACGTAATGCCTCATATGCCAGGATGCTTTTTATTGACTTCAGCTCAACGTTTAATAGATCATCCCTCAGAAGCTGATGGGCAAATTGTCCTTGTTGGGTCTCAACACCTCTCTATGTAACTGGATCCTGGTCTTCACAGAAAGGCCATAAGCAGTCCATGTTGGCAGAAGCATCTCTTGCTCCATCATGCTAAGCATTGGTGCTTCCCAGGGCTACTTGCCCAGCCTGCTGCTGACGCATTTCTGCACTGCTAGATTGAATTGAATTGACTTTATTTTTTACATCCTTCACATACATGAGGAGTAAATATCTTTACGTTACATCTCTGTCTAAATGTGCAATTTATAGTAATTTGTAATAAATATTATGTACAACAGGGCATTGAATATAGCATAGAAATACAATTGTATTAGCATGAATGAATCAGTCTGATGGAAGAAGCTGTCACAGGGCCTGTTGGTCCTGGCTTTTATGCTGTGGTACTGTTTTCCAGATGGTCGCAGCTGAAACAGTTTGTGCTTGGGTTGACTTGGGCCCCCAATAATCCATTACTTTACTTTATACTTTATTGTCGCCAAACAATTGATACTAGAACGTACAATCATCACAGCGATATTTAATTCTGCGCTTCCTGCTCCCTGGAGTACAAATCAATAGAAAATATTAAAAATTTAAATTATAAATCATAAATAGAAAATAGAAAATGGTAAGCAAGGTAGTGCAAAAAAAGCGAGAGGCAGGTCCGGATATTTGGAGGGTACGGCCCAGATCCGGGTCAGGATCCGTTCAGCAGTCTTATCACAGTTGGAAAGAAGCTGTTCCCAAATCTGGCCATACGAGTCTTCAAGCTCCTGAGCCTTCTCCCGGAGGGAAGAGGGATGAAAAGCGTGTTGGGTGGGTGGGTTGTGGCCTTGATTATCCTGGTAGCACTGCTCTGACAGCGTGCGGTGTAAAGTGAGTCCAAGGATGGAAGATTGGTTTGTGTGATGTGCTGCGCCGTGTTCACGATCTTCTGCAGCTTCTTCCGGTCTTGGACAGGACAACTTCTATACCGGGTCGTGATGCACCCTAGAAGAATGCTTTCCACAGTGCATCTATAAAATCTAGTGAGGGTTTTAGGGGACAGGCCAAATTTCTTTAGTTTTCTCAGGAAGTAAAGGTGCTGGTGGGCCTTCTTGGCAGTGGACTCTGCTTGGTTGGTCCAAGTCTGGTCATTTGTGATATTGACCCCGAGGAACTTAAAGCTTTTGACCTGTTCCACTTGCGCACCACCAATGTAAATTGGGTCGTGCGGTCCGCTACTCCTTCTGAAGTCAACAACCAATTCCTTCGTCTTGCTGACGTTGAGGGATAGCTTATTGTCTTCGCACCATGCCACCAGGTTCTTAATTTCCTCTCTGTACTCAAACTCATCATTACCCGAGATACGGCCTACAATTGTGGTGTCATCAGCAAACTTATATATTGAGTTTGATGGAAACTTGGCTACACAATCATGGGTGTACAGTGAGTACAGCAGGGGGCTGAGTACACAGCCTTGTGGGGCACTGGTGCTCAGAGTGATTGTAGAGGAGAGCTTGTCCACTATTTTTACAGCCTGGGTCCTGTCTGTGAGGAAGTTGAAGATCCAGCTGCAGATCCTTTGGGCTCTTTTTAAGTACCTGTCTCTGTAAATGTCCTGAATAGTGGGAAGTTCACATCTACAGATGTGCTGGGCTGTCTGCACCACTCTCTGCAGAGTCCTGCAATTGAGAGAAGTATAGTTCCCATACCAGCCAGTGATTCAGTCAGTCAAGATGCTCTCAATTGTGCCCCTGTAGAAGGTCCTTAAATTTGCGGACTCATGCCAAACTTCTTCAGCCGTCTGAGGTGAAATAGGCGCTGTTGTGCTTTTTTTTCACCACACACTGGTATGCACAGACCACATGAGTTCCTCGGTAGTGTGTATGCCGAGGAATTTAAAGCTGTTCACCCTTTCAACCCCAGATCCATAGATGTCAATAGGAGTCAGCCTGTCTCCATTCCCCCTGTAGTCCACAACCAGCTCCTTTGTTTTTGTGACATTGAGGGAGAGGTTGTTTTCTTGACACCACTGTGTCAGGGTGATGATTTCTTCTCTGTAGGCTGCCTTGTTATTATTTGAGGTAAGGTCAATCAATATAGTATCATCAGCAAATTTAATTAGCCAATTGGAGCCGTAGGTGGTGACACAGTCATGGGTATACAGAAAGTAAAGGAGTGGGCTTAGGACAGAGCCCTGAGGGGCATCTGTGTTGAGGGTCAGAGGGGCAGAAGTGAGGGAGCCCACTCTTACCACCTACCAGTGATCAGACAGGAAGTCCAGGATCCAGCTGCACAAGGCAGGGTGAAAGCCGAGGTCTCTGAGCTTTTTGCCAAGCCTGGAAGGAATTACGGTTCAAACCAAATCAAGTTCACTGTCACAACAGTGGTGGCCTCATCAACAATGACCATGAGACAGCATACAGAGACAAGTGGAGTGGCTGGTAGAATGGTGTGAACATAACAACTTGACTCTCAATCTGGACAAGACCAAAAAAATTATCGTGGACTTTAGTCTGACCACTCCTCCCTGCACATACTCAGTTCCTCCATGGAGAGAAATAGGAGCACCAGGTTTCTGGGAATGCAGATAGCGGACTATCTTACCTGGTCCCTCAACACCACCTCTTTGGTACAATGCACAACTGCGTCTGCACTTCCTGAGGAAATTGAAATAAGTGAGGCTCCCTTCCCCCCCCCACCAAACCATTTTAATCATTTTTTTATAGAAGCACCACTGAGTGGCCTGACCAGCTGCTTTATTGTCTTCTATGGGAATTGCAAGGCATCTGACCGCAAGTCCCTACAAAGGATAGTGAGTACTGCTTAAGAGGGTCACTAAGGTCTCACTTCCACCCATCAGAAATATTTATCAGAAGCCCTTAGCATTGTCAATGATCTCTTCCATACATCCAACAGTCTCTTTGGCCTACTACTATCAGGCAGGCGGTTCCATAGCATTAGGACAACAACTGTAAGGATGGAAAACAGCTTCCCCCGGGCAGTAAGACTACTGAACTCCCTTCCACCACTTAGGTCTCTTCACTTATGAAGCACCTGTAGTGTTATACTGTTTACCTATTAGCTCGCATTGTAAATGCATGTTATTGTAATTTTATACGTGATAATGTTACTTTATGTCAGGGGTTCCCAACCTGGGATCCAAGGACCACTTGCTTAATGTTGTTATTCCCATGGCATAGAAAAGGATGGGAGCCTTTTCTTTTTATATCATGTGGGTGAGTTATATGTACTGTATTGTGCACCTTTGTCTCCAATTCAATCCAATAACGGCATATCCTTTCTTAGATAAGAGGCCCAAAACTATTGACCATATTCCAAGTATGCAAGACAGTGATAAAGACATGAACAACAAAAGATATGTGTGTGGGAAGTTTATTTAGGAATGAAATGCAATCTCCAGGACATGAAATGATGCAAGACTGGTTATTGGAAATAGCAGAAGAGTCTTAGAACAGGGGTTCCCAAACATTTTTGTATCAGCCTGACGTCAGGCTCTGAGACAGAGGTCACAAGTCACTGGGTGCTGCAGGATCCTCATAACTGTAGTTTTATTCTCCCTTTCAAAGCGAGCATAAAAGGCATTGAGCTTTTCTGGGAATGAAGGCATCACTGTCATTGAGTTTTGCTTTGTAGGAGGTGATAGACTGTAAACCCTGCCAGAGTTGACGTTGCCTGCAACCTCGTTCAGAATTGTGTTCCTTAGCTCTTGAAATAGCCTTCTGCAAGTCATACCTGGTTTTCTTGTACAGACCTGGGTCACATGAATGCAACACGTGTTAGGCCTGATTTTGACATTCTCAGGCCACAGTGGGGTCAAGATGGAGAATTAAAGTCACAAACAGCACAAGCTCAGAATCACCCTGCAGACTGAACAAAGGTGTTCCAGAAAGTGTTCACCCAATTTGATTTCTCGAATGTACGCATAGGAAACCACAACGTGAACATCAAATGCAGTACATTAGTCTGGAAAAAGTGTAAGTGAATCATCTACTTCACCTGGACAGACTGGGTTCCTGGATAGCGGGAAAAGAAAAGGTGAAAAGGCAAGAATGAATCACCTGCAGTTAAATGGTAAAGTGCCATGTTAAGGGGCAGAGAAGAAATGGACCAGGGAATCAGGAATCAAGGAATGGTCCCTGCAAAACGCTGAAAAGAAAAAGAAAGCAGGAAAACAATGGTGCCAAAAGCGGTTTTAGTCCAATCTTCCTTAACTCTTTGCCTAAAATGATGGCACACTATGTAATAGTGGAATGGAGAATATAGGTTTTGAAAAGAGAATTGGATCCATTTTACCTTCAAAAAAGGGAAAGTGACAGCAATGCAGATGATGGAAATCTGAAGTTTAAAACAAAATGAAACATGCAGGAAACACTTAGGTCAGGCAGTATCTGTGGAGTGAGATGCAAGGTTAAAACTAGGCTTCTCTCTCCACCCACCCTACCCGTCAGATGTATTTTCAAAGTCAATTTATGTCAAGTGCATATATGTCACGAGACCCTGACTCATTTTCTTGTGGGCATTCACAGTAGAATTCATTCATTCATTCATTGTCTAGAGGCATCGGCATTTTCCGTGCGCTACTGCAGATTTCCAGTACTTTGCTCTTGGATGACCGGCTGCCGAGAGGAGGCAACCTTAACTGAACGCCCCTGAACTGTCAGTCAATCCGCTACCTCAGGGGTTCATTTTAAACAAGGCAATACAAAAGATTAAATGAACATGTACGCGGATGTACAACCGCTGAAGGAACGGCGTCCGGCGTACCACATTACCCGGAGCCGGGCAGGCAGTAGCGCGCCGGGTCGGAGCGGGCCGGGCCGGCCGGCGGTTCGCCTTTAACCTCCGCCAGTCCGCCGGCGCTGACGGATCGCCTCCGCCTGATTGGTTCCCGGGCCGGGCCGGGGCGGAGTGATTCTGCGCGGGGCTCAGCTCACTGAGCGGCGAGGAGCGAGGAGCGAGGAGCGCGGGGCTCGGGGCTCGGGGCGGAGACGGGAACGCAACATGGCGGAACAAAGCGCGGCGAAGGTAACGGCTTGGCGTGCTGGCGCGGCGGTCGCTGTCAGGCCGGGCCGGGCCGAGTCGGGTCGGCACACAGCCAGCAGTTCCAACGGGACGGTGCTGGGGTTTGGATGAGTTCCGCTTTTGATTTTTTTCCTAAGGTGCTTCGGGAGTGAGCGACCCCCACTCCCGTTATTGAGCATGCTCAGTTCAGGATTTTTTAAATATGCCTTTAAGTTTCCCGCCAGATACTTCCGCTTGTTTGTTGGACGGGGAGTCCAAGGAAAGAGATGGCTTTCGTCCCGAGGGAGACAATAACTTCTATGCCATTTCAGTGAGGTTCTCCTTTAACTGGGAAAGGCAGTCCGACTAAACAAAACTCCGATAATCCGGCAATCCCCGAGACGCTGCCGATTTACCTTCTTTTTTCCGATCTATTGGATGGTGTTCTCCATTCGTATTCCATAACTCATAATACAGATGGTATTATTACACACACCTTTTTAACTTCAGTTGATTACTATATAAATTTAAACTATTTCCCAATGAATCAAGTAAGTTTAAAGTGAGTGTGGGAACCTGAACCTTGAAAAAATGAATGAGAGTTTGGGAGTACGGATTTCAGTTGTCTCTTGCTGATAGTTCTGAATTTCTAGTATCAATCATATAACTGTGATAGCCTAATGACTGCCAAGAATCTTAGCCCTTGATTATTTACTGCTTATATTAATGACCCTGGAGAAGAGGGCAGAATGCAAAGTATTCAATTTTCTGGTGACACTAAAATAGGTGAGAGGATATATTGCAATGAGAATGATTGAGCTGTGCAGGAGGACGTATATAGGATGAATGAATAATCAAAGACGGGAAATTGTATTTATTGTCAGAAAGAGCCAGGTCATGCAATTCAGTAAGGAATAAAAAAGTTTAGGGCATTTGTTAAATTGGATCCAAAATTGGTTCAGTTGCAAGAAGCAAGCTGTAATATTTGCTGAGTGTTTTGTGACTAGAAAGTTGCTCCCTTTGGAGTTCCATAGTATTCAGTATTTGTATCTTTTTTTTGTAGAATAGGTTGAGCATCCCTTATCTTGCCTTACAAAGCGCGGAACGAAAGACTGTGTGGCGTACCACTCCTCACACAGACAGTAGGTGGCCATTGACTCACAAAGAGTTCATCTGCCCTTTGACAGGTTTTGTTTTCAGTCCTGCTGGGTGCCTGCACACCCTCCTCCCTGGTTAACCGAAGTGCACTGGGGGGTGTACCAGTTGAGTCGCCGACAACCCGACCCGAGACAGGTAGTACTGGGCTACGTGGTACCAGTAGCGAAGCAAGGCCCTGACCTGACCTAGTAGTAGCAATAGTATCCCTTATTTGAAATGCTTGGAGCTGGAAGTGTTTTGGAATTTGGAATACTTGCATCTATATAATGAGATAGCTTGAGGTTGGGACCCAAGTCTAAACACAAAATCCATTTACATTACATACATAGTTTATAAATATATCCTGAAGATAGTTTTATATATTATTTTAAAAAATTTATGCATGAAACAATGTGTACATTGAACCATCGGAAACGATTGTATGTCACAGATCCATAAAGAAGCAGTGAGATGATTTAAATGGTATGCTTTCTTTCAGTAGCCTAGATACAATGGAAAAGATGACATAATATTGTAATTTTGAATAATCTGAATTTTGTATATGAATATATGGAAGGAATTATACTAGAGCACTATACAACATCAGTCAGGCCATAGTTTGAGTCTAGCATAACGTTCTGGTCACTACATTACAGGACTAGACAAGATGAAAATGAGATTTATGAGATGTCAGTAGAAAAACTTGTAGGATTGGATAAACTGGGATTTTCATTTTCCTTAGGAAAGACCGAGAAGCAACTTAATTAAGGTACATAAAATTAGAGTAATTAATTAAAGATAAACTGCTCCAAAATCATGTTTTGTTAGTTTTTTGATCCCTTTTCTAAATTCTCAGATATTTGGAGGATTTTTTAGAAAAACATTATTTAAATCTTCAATTTTTTGAAATCATGGCTTCATTTTCCTATTATTTCATGTGTGTATTCTACTTTGTAATTTCAATGTGCTAATCACCAGAACTATATTAATAACCTTGTTTATTCTCCTCCCCCCCCCCCCACCCCACAAAAAAGAACATGATCCTGGGCTTTAGGATATCTGAGCTTCAAGCACTTTTAAGATTTGCAGGACGTAACAAAAGTGGGCTGAAACATGAATTGGTGTCACGAGCATTACACCTGGTAAGGACCAACTGTTCATCAGAGATTCTAAAGAAGATTCAAGATTTGCATGCTCAGAGGAACAGTTTAGCTTCGACAAATGCACAGAGTCAACCGCTTCTGTCTGCACCAACGTTTCCTTTGCATTCTTCAGAAGCAGCTTTGAATGCAAGAACATCAATTCCAATTTGTCACGCAGGAAAGGATGATACAAAGTCTAAAGTGAGATTAACAGAATTGCCTTTCTATGAAATATTGGATAATCTCATGATACCTACAGAACTAGGTAGGTTAATACTTTGTTAGATTTTCAACATGCGCAGACATGATGCAATGATGAATGGCCTCCAGAGTTATAAATTTTCTTTGATTTGCGTTTGTTTAAAAATAAAGCCCCAAATTAGGAATGTCTTGGTGATAAGAGTTTTCTCAGATAGATCTTGAACATGTGCTTGGGTTATCTGGGAGATATCTGATTATTTTCAAAATTTGCTCTTAACTAAACATTTCAATAATACGTAGATGCATCAATAATATGAACAAAAGAAGTTTTTACAGATTTCAAAATCCTTTTGTTTCTGTTTCACATTGAAGTAGTGGTTTAAATATTCTCACCTTTCAAAATAGCAATTTTACATTATCTCAGTTCTTTTTGTCATTAAAGGCAGTGACTCATTTCATTGTGCAGTGCCTTAATTTTTTTAGGGAACTAATAATTATAAATTACTTCGCTAATTAGGCCATGGTAGTCAAGCAATTTACAACTATCTGTAACCTAAAAAATTATAGTCAAGTTCAGGTGTAGTGTAGAAGTCTTCAATGCAGTCCTTCCTTAACGGTCTCTCTTTTCTACTTCAACCCAGTCTCTTGTAGATTATTACTTCTGACTGGTGACTAAATAAAATAAAATGAAAACATTGTGTGGAGGCCATAGGATGACTGATGTGGGAAAACAGAAAAACTGCCTTCAGAGTAAAAGACACTGTTTCTGGCATGAACTCTGCTAAGTTAACTTGGTTAATAGTGCAGCTTGTTTAATAACTGGAACGTATAATTCTCTCCCTAACATCTCTCATTTTGAAGAGCACAAAGGTGTTAATAAAAATTCAAAATGATGTACAAAAGACATTTAGCAGCCTCTTGCCTTGTAAGAGTTGTCACTTTTGTAAAAGATATGATGAATTCCAACATATATTTACAAATTTTGATGTTGATCCCATTGATTCTTGGGAATCCCTGACCCATTATCATTCATGGCAAATTAGCTTTTCAGATGCTGTAGAGTAGTGGTCACCAAACTTTTTAAGCCCAAGATCCCCCACCTGGCACGAATTGCGCTCTTTGGGGGGTAGGTGTCTTTAAATTTCTGGTGGTTGCTGTTGTGGTGCTGCTCCAGTGCCCTCTTTTAGTCAGTGCTTGTGTTTGGTGGCACAACGTACATACACACTTGTCTTTCACCAAGGTATGGGTTTCCCCCGTCATCCGAAGGTTGAGCGTTCCTATGAAACGGTTCGTAAGCCGGAATGTCGTAACGCGAAGAAGCAGTTACCGTTTATTTATATGGGAAAAATTTGTGAGCGTTCGCAGACCCAAAAATAACCTACCAAATCATGCCAAATAACACATAAAACCTAAAATAACAGTAACGTATAGTAAAAGCAGGAATGATATGATAAATACACAGCCTATATACAGTAGAAATACTTTTCCACAATCATTGCCTGCACTGTTCTCGGTAGGGAAAATCTCACGCAAGCACTGTCGGCTAAAACACAGCGCAAGCGCTCTCCAGTAACCTTTAAGCTCTGAAGCTGCCAAATCATACCAAATAACACGTAAAAATACACAGCCGATAATAAAGTAGAAATAATGTATGTACAGTGTAGTATCACTTACCTAAATTGGGAAAGCGCCGAGCACACTGATGATGGTGTGTTAGGCTGAGTCGTTGGAGGCTGGGGTGGTGCAGTGGCCCCCACCCTCCGGGCAGCGAACCGATACTGATCCGCGAAGTATGCAGGCGTACAGCGGTGTCCGGAACGCATCCAGCACATCTTTAAGAAAAAACCTAAATAAACAAGCTAATTAATTAGGTGCCGCCCGGCATGTAAATGTCGGCCCAGATCAGAGGTGACGCAATCGGCAATCGGCTATGATTTGGGCCGACATTTACGTGCCGGGCAGCACCTAATTAATTAGCTTGTTTATTTCGACTTTTTTCTTAAAGATGTGCTGGATGCCTCCCGGCTACCGCTGCATTCTCTGCGAATCGGTATCTGTCTGCGGCCCGGGGTTTGGGGTGGTGGGACACTGGGGTGTCATCTCATCGTCTGTTTCCATGAGGGTAGGCAGGTCATTTTCTTCTATGTCTACCTGCCTCGATGTCGAAGGTTGAGGTTCGTCGTCTGCTGTGGCCGATGTGGAAGGCTTGCTTGACTGCTTAGCCTCGCGCATTTTTAGATCATACAGTTCTTTGTAAGCACTCAAACCATCCTGCATATATGCCCTAAACTGACGTACCCTTTCAAAATTAAAGTCGTACTTATCATTGCAGCGAAAATCTCACGTAGTTGCCTCACGTTCAGTTCCTGGACGACTTCACTTTCGGTCCGTTCGCTACTGCATTCGGTTTTGATTGTTATCCTTTCCTCTTGCAATTGCATCAGCTCTTCATCTATCAGTTCTTGATCATAGGATGCCAAAACTTCTTCAACATCAGTTTCGTCAACTTCCAAGCCAAACTCACTTTGTCCTTACTTCGTTCACCAAGATCGAAACGCTTAATTATGTCTAGTTTTACGCTAAGTGTAACACCCTTACGAGCTCTTTCAAGCTTTTCCTATACCTTAGAACTCATCTTGCAAACGGCTGCTCAAAGGCACGTGTTTAAGCAATGCCGGCGAGAATGCTGTTCCAAATCAGGGGGAGAGCGGCTGCTTGGGGCGCGTGCTGCCTTTTTTTGCGCGCTGCTTTTCTTCATAACAGTGAAAACACCTTCTGTTAGCGAAAGCAGGAAGCTAATATAGGTCTTTTGTAACAGTGAGGTTTCGTAAAGTGAACATTCAAAAAGCGGGGGACACCTGTAAATAGAAATTCCTCTTCCCATTCTGGATGGAATTTGTACGTTTTCACCTTCTTTCGTGGAGCCTCCGCCATACTATCAGGATATCACGAGCGAGTGCCGTATATTGATGTTTGTGACAGTCTGTACTCTTATCGAGTAGTTCCCAAACTCCGGGCCGCGAAGAATGCAGCGGTGGCCGGAACCCACCCAGCACATCTTTAAGAAAAAAAGCCAAAATAAACAAGCTAATTAATTAGGTGCCACCCGGCACGTAAATGTCGGCCTAGATCAGAGGTGATGCAATCGGCAATCGCCTCTGATCTGGGCCGACATTTACGTGCCGGGCGGCACCTAATTAATTAGTTTGTTTATTTCGGTTTTTTTCTTAAAGATGTGCTGGGAGCATTCCGACTACCGCTGTACCACTGCATTCTTCGCGGCCTGGTGGTTGGGGACCACTGCGTATCTAATTTAATTGATCACTTTGATGCAGCACAAGCCATGCTGAAAACGCAGTTCATGGAGAGGGTGCTACACACATGCGCAGTGGGCAGAAAGAACGGAACTAAAACCCCGCAACCCGGAAACAATCTCTCTTTACAAAAGTATTGCTATATTACCATTATCCTAATTAGTATTACTTATTTTTATAATGCTCACATTACAACAGTATTTGTGTATTTATTTTTGATTTTTTTTCGGGATCTACTGGGAAAGTCTCAAGGATCAACGGGTTGGCGACCCCTACTGTAGAGAAACTTGTGAGCATGCATCAGGACTACGCAGAAGTTCTATTTAAATATAAGAGTATGCAGTCTTAAACTACCCACCTGCCTAGCCCACCAATCATCTTAATTTATAGATCAGTTTGCTTTTTCCATGTTGGCTTTGTCAGTCACTTCATAATCGACAAAACTGGAATGGAGGCAGATATTCCTCGATCCCAAGGAAATGCCTAAGAAGAAAAGGCATTTAAGGTGAAGCCATATAAATATATATGGGGAGAAAGGAATTGAATGTTATTGCAGTTGGGCAGTTTAGATCAGGAGCCTTTAACACAAATAACAAGAACTCTTTCCAATATGGTTAAAAATGGTAATATATTAAGAATAGCAGTGCAATTGATGTGAATAATCAAGTAACAAAACAGACTAGTAACTGTGCTCACCTTGGTTAGGATGACCAAAACACTCTGAAGAAGATACCTTCATAAATGTAGTTTAGTCATATTTAAAGTCACATGCTGTGAATCTTGCTACTCCCATCATTAAATCTGGATCTCTTTTTCCCGTCAAATCAATCACCTCAACTTAAAATCATAAGACATAGGAGCAGAATTAAGCCATCTGGCCTATCGAGTCCACTCCACCATTTCATATGGCTGATCTTGGATCCCATTCAACCCCATACACCTGCCATCTCACTATATCTCTTGATGCCCCGACTAATCAGGAATCTATCAGCTTCCGCTTTAAATATACCCACAGGCTTGGCCTCAACCGTAGTCTGGCAGAGTATTCCACAGATTCACCACTGTTTGGCTCAAAAAATTCTTCCTTACTTCTGTTCTAAAAGGCCATCCCTCAATTTTGAGGCAATGCCTTCTAGTTCTGTATACTCCACCCCCCCCCCCAGAAGAAACATCCTGTCCACTTCCACCTTATATAGTCCTTTCAGCATTCGCTAGGTTTTGATGAGATCCCCACTCATTCTTCTAAATTCCAGTGAGTACAGGCCTAAAGCTGCTAAATGCCCCTCATATGTTAACCCCTTCATTCCTGGAATCATCCTCAGGGAACTCCTCTGGACTTTCTCCAATAACAACGCATCCTTTCTGAGATAAGGGGCCCAAAACTGTTGACGATACTCCAAGTGTGGCTTGACTAGTGTTTTATAAAGCTTCAGCATTATCTCCCTGCTTTATATTCTATTCCTCTTGAAATAAATACCAATATTCCATTTGTCTTTTTTGCCACAGACTCAACCTGAGAATTAACCTTCTGAGTCTTCTAAGTCCCTTTGCACCTCTGATGTTTGAATTTTCTCCCCATTTGGATAATAATCTGCACTTTTGTTCCTTTTACCAAAATGCATTATCATATATTTTCCAGTACTGTATTCCATCTGCCACTTTTTTGCCCAGTCTTCCAATTTGTCTAAGTCCTGCTGCAATCACGTTGCTTCCTCAGCACTTCCTACCCCTGCACCTATCTTTGTATCATCTGCAAACTTAGCCACAAAGCCATCAATTCCACTGTATAAATCATTGACAAGCAATGTGAAAAGTAGTGGTCCCAATACTGACCCCTGAGGAACACCTCTAGTCACTGGCAGCCAATCAGAAAAGGCCCTCTTTATTCCCACTGGCTGCCTCCTGCTTGTCAGCTGTTCCTCCAAACCATGCCAGTATATTTCCTGCAACACCATAGGATATTATCTTGTTAAGCACCTCCATGAGGCACCTTATCAAATGCCTTTATGAAAATATAAGTAACTGACATCCACCCTGCTTGTTACTTCTTCAAAGAATACCAACAGATTTGTCAGGCAAGATTTCCCTTTACAGAAACCAAGCTGACTTTGACTTATTTTATCATTAGTCCCCAAGTACCCCAAAACCTCGTCCTTATTAATGGACTCCAACACTTTCCCAACCACTGAGGCTAGGCTAACTGGCCTATAATTTCCTCTCTTTTTAAAGAGTGGAGTGACATTTGCAATTTTCCAGTCATCCAAGACCGTGCCAGAATCAAGTGATTGTTGAAAGATTGTGACAAATGCATCCGTTATCTCCTCAGCAACCTGTTTCAGGACTTTGGGATGTAGTCCATCTGGTCCAGCTGACTTAGTCACCTTAAGACCTTTCAGTTTGCCTGGCACTTTTTCCTTTGTAATAGCAATGGCACTCACTCCTGCTCCCTGACACTCACAGACCTCGGGCATACTGCTGTGTCTTCCACAGTAAAGATTGAAACAAAGTACTTACTGAGTTAATCTGCCATTTCTTTGTTCCCCATTACTATATCAGCAACATAATTTTCCAGTGGTTCAATATCAACTCTCACCTCCCTTTTATTCTTTATTTAACTGAAAAAACTTTTGGTATCCTGCTTTAGTTTGTCGGCTAGTTTGTCCTCGTATTTCATCTTTTCCCTCCTTATACCTTTTATAGTTGCATTTTGTTGGATTTTAAAAACTTCCCACTCACTTTTACTACCTTATATGTCCTTTCCTGGGCTTTTATGCAGTCCTTAACTTCCCTTGTCAGCCACAGTCGCCTGACCCTGCCATCTGAGAACAACTTCTGTTGGACATATCTATCCTGCGCCTTGTGAGCTATTCCCAGAAGCTTCAGCCATTTCTGTTCTGCCATCATCTCCGCCAGTATTCCCATCCACCTACCTGGGTAAGCTCTCTCGTGCCTCTGTAATTCCCTTTATTCCATTACGATACTCATTCGTGTGAGTTGTGCTTCTCCCGCTCAAATTGCAGTATGAATTCAATCATATTATGATAACTGCCAGCTAAGAGTTCCTTTATGTTAAACTCCCTAATAAGATCTGGGTTATTACACAACACCCAATAGCTTTTCCTCGAGTATACTTGAGCATAAGCTGCTCTAAAAAGCCATTTCATAGGCATTCAATAAATTATCTCTCTTGCAATCCAACACCAACCTGATTTTCCCAATCCCCTTGCATATTGAAGTGTCCCATTACAATCATGACATTACCCTTACTACATATTGATCCCTTTCAGATTCAAGTACAACCCATTCCTTTTGTATATAGGTCACACCTGCCCCAGAAGAGGCCCCTATGATCTGGAAATCTGAATCCCTGCCCCCTGCTCCAATTCTTCAGCCATGCATTTATCTGCCACCCCATTCTCTTCCTATCCTCCCTGTCAGGTGGCACAGGCAGCAATCCTGAGATTACTACCCTTGAAATGCTGCTTCTCAACTTCCTTCCTAACTCCCTGTATTGTTTTCAGGACCTTCTCCCTTTTTTTTTACCTATGTCATTGGTACCAATATGTAGCACGACTTGTGGCTGTTCACCTTCCCTTTTCAGGCTATTGTAGATGCGTTCAGAAACATCGCGGACCCTAGCACCTGGGAGGCAAACTACCATCCATGTTTCCTTTTTGTGTCCACAGCATCACCTGTCTGTCCCCCTAACTATAGACTCCCTATTACTGTTGACATCCTCTTCAGTTTCCTGTGTTTCTGAGCCACAGGGCCATACTCAGTGCCAGAGGCACAGGCACTATTGCTTCTGCCAGGTAAGGCATTGTTCCCCTCCCCTCTCTTCTCCCCCCCCCCCCCATTCTCTTAAAACTCAGCATGCCAGGCAACAAACAGGGTTAATGTTTCAGGGAGGTGGCTTCTCATATCTCTCCAAGCTGCTAGCTGACTTTAGAATTCTTAAATTTTTCTGTTTTATTTCAGATGTCCAGAATCTGCACTGCCTTGACTCTTTGAAAAGCAGTTAGGCTACCTTCTGATGTGACAGAGGTCTTTATTTTGAAAGGTCTGAAAAATGGTGGCTTGGACCTGAGGCAAACATTAAAGCAATACTCCAAGCCATTCAGAATTTTTAATTTTAACATTTAATTCCTTTAAACAGAATCTTAGTTATATTTTAGGTATAAATATAACTAAGATTTTTGCACAGTCCTGTAATTCTTACTAAATAATTAAATATATTTGAATACATAGAAACTAAAAACAGTAGTAGGCCACTCAGACCTCAAAGACTGCTCCACCTTTTAATATAATTGTGGCTGATCTGTGCGAACCTTTCATCTTCATTCTTATCTATCTGGGGTGTCCTTTCACTTCCTTACTCACTGACTTCCTATCTACCTCTGACTTAAAATAAGTAAGGACTTTTTTCCTCTAAGAACAAGGGAGCCACAGTTCCAATGACCCAGATCTGAGAGAAATTATTTTCATGTTGGCTTTGATTTAAATTGCTTTCTCCCTTATTTTAAGCAGTGATCCCTAGTTGTATATTTTCCCACAGGAGGAAGCATACATTCCACGCCCACCATGTTAAGATTCCCTTTAATTCTCATCAAGGATCTTGTACATTTACATTGAATCCCTCTCGCTTGTCTAAACTCCGTCAAATGTAAGATAACCTGGATTGGTCTATTTAATCTTCCCTAACTACCACTCATGTAGTAACATCATTCATTAAATAAGGAGGTCAATAGTGTGAACAATACAGGGCTCCCTTAGGATATGAATGACCTAATTTGCAGAAATATGATTATGCAAATTCTTCCATACATTTTAAAGCTTTTTCCAGACCGGTGATAGTAGATAGCTTCATGTCATTCATTTGTTGCTGTCTATCGTTTCCGACAATGGCAAAAAACCTGTGAGGGAGAGATTTTAAAGTGGAAAAGCTATTGCACTGGGGCAGTTGGACTCTCTGGACCTTAGAAATCCAGGTCCAGTGGTATGAACAGACATCACAAACTGGGGTATTCCTTGGTTGCAGTGGATGACCATGATGTTTTCTATGCCCTTTGCTTTCCATGGAGCATTGCAGTACCTTCCTGGCCATTGGATCTCACTGTAGATTTTATCCACCTAGTCTGACTTCGTGTGCTAGGGCAGGCATACCCCTATCTCACCGGGGTATGAGGCTGCCAGCTACGCTCACATGGTATAGCCCAGGGGTCCCCAACCTTTTTCGCACTGCGGACCGGTTTCATATTGACAATATTCTTGCGGACCGGCCGACCGGGGGGCGGTGGTAGGGTTGCCAACGAACAGGAGTGGCAGTCAAATACGTTGAGTTTACCCTGTGAAAGACTACAATGACCATGAAGTTTTGTGCGGGCACCAGTGCGCATGCGTAATTTGCGCATGTGTGTACGTGCCAATTTTTTCTACAAATCGTTTTTGGCGATTCTGCTGGAGGGGGGTGGGGGGGTGTTAATCACGAATGCAATATAGGTGATAAGTGGCTAATATATTCAATTTCGTTTCTAAAAGGGTTTATCTAACGAATTTAATTTGGGTTAGGGTTAGGGTTAACCCTAACCCTATTGCGAATTTAATATTAAACACACAGCGCATATTTTCCTCGCATGAGTATAGTGATAAGTCAATTATCAGGGGAGGACGGAGAGCTTGAAGTAAGTGTTGAACGAACTTCCAGTAGAAATGGTAGAGGCAGGTTCGATATTATCATTTAAAGAAAAATTGGACAGGTATATAGACAGGAAAGGAATGGAGGGTTGTGGGCTGAGTGCAGGTCGGTGGGACTAGGTGAGAGTAACGTTCGGCACGGACTAGAAGGGCCGAGATGGCCCATTTCCGTGCTGTAATTGTTATATGGTTATATAAGTCAATAGCAGCATAACATTTTAAGTAACATTTGGATATTAAACACACAGCACATATTTTCCCCGTATGAACATATAAAATCATTGCAACACACCATATCGCACTATATCTTGTTGCAGTTTTGGAAATAATAACACTAAACCCGAACCCTAACGCGAGAAGTGGTCTACAATTTCTTGAATCACATTAACATCAGTAGCAGCCAGGGCTGAGTCGTCTGCATACAGAAGCTCTCTGACACACATCTCTCTTGATTTGGTTGAGGCTTTGAGTCTTGACAGGTTGAACAATTTTCCATCTGAGCAAGTCCTGATGTACACACCTTTGTTCAAATTATGGTCCATTATTTCCAAAACTGCAGCAAGATATAGTGTGAACAAAGTTGAAGCAAGAACACATCCCTGTTTTACCCCCTGGTTGATGGTGAAGGCTTCGCCTAACCCTAACCCTAACCCCCCCCCCCGAAGAGTTGATGTTTTATTGTTTTACAACATTGAATCACAGTGGATTTAATTTGGCTTTTTTGACACTGATCAACAGAAAAAGACTCTTTCATGTCAATGTGAAAATATATCTCGACAAAGTGATCTAAATTAATTTCAAATATAAAACACAAAATAATTGATTGCCTAAATATTCATCCCCCTTTAATATCTCACACCAAATCATCACTGATACAGCCAAATGGTTTTAGAAGTCACATAATTAATTATATGGGGATCTGTATTTGGAGACCTCTGTACAGTCAAAGTGTTTCAATTAATTGTAGTAAAAATACACCTGTACCGGGAAGATCCAACTGCTAATGGGTCAGTATCTTGGCAAAAACTACATAACAAAGACAAAGGAACAATCCAAGCAACTCCTTGAAAAGTGCAAATCAGGAGATGGATACAAGAACATTTCCAAGTCACTGAATAATCCCTTGGAATAAAGTGAAGTCAATCATCAAGAAATGGAAAGAATATGGCATAGCTGTAAATCTGCCTAGAGTAGGCTGTCCTCAAAATCGTATGACCGTGCAAGAACAGGACTAGCAAGGGAGGCCACCAAGAGACCTATGACAACTCTGGAGGATTTTCAAGCTTCAGTGGCTGAGATGGGAGAGACTGTGCATACAACTACTGTTCCCTGGGTGCTTCACCAATTGTAGTTTTTTGGGAGAATGGCAAAAAGAAATGAAATCTCAGCTAGAGTTTGCCAGAAAGCATGTGGTAGACTCTGAAGTCAGCTGAAAGAAGGTTCTGTGGTCTGATGAAACCAAACTTGAGCTTTTTGGCCAACAGGCAAAAAACTATGTTTGGTGAAACACCTCACATCATCAAAAACCATCCCTACCGTGAAGCATGGTGGTGGTGGCTGCATCATGCTGTGAGGATGTTTCACTGCAGCAGGCCCTGGAAGGCTTGTGAAGGTAGAGGGTAAAATGAATGCAGCCAAATACAGGGAAGTCCTGGAGGAAAACCTGATGCAGTCTGCAAGAGTACTGTGACTTAGGAGAAGTCTTGTTTTCCAGCAAGACAATGACCCCAAGCATAAAGCCAGAGCTACAAAGGAATGGCTTAAAAACAACAAAGTTAATGCCTTGGAGTGGCCAAGTCAGAGTCCAAACCTCAACCCAACTGAGAATTTGTGGCTAGACTTGAAAAGGGCTGTTCACTCACGATCCCAAAGTAATCTGACAGAGCCTGAACAGTCTTGTAAAGAAGAATGGGGAAAAAATTGGAGTGTCCAGATGTGCAAAGCTGATTGTCCATTCACACAGACTGAAGGTTGTAATTGCTGCCAAAGGCACATCTACTGAATACTGACCGGGGTGGGGGGGGGAGGGGTGTGAATACTTAAGCAATGAATTATTTTGTTTTATATTTCAATTCATTTAGATCACTTTGTAGAGATCTGTTTTCACTTTGACATGAAAGTGTCTTTTTATGTTGATTAGTGTCAAAAAAAGCAAAATTAAATCCACTGTGATTCAGTGGCGTAAAACAATGAAGCTTGAAATCTTCCAAGGGCGGTGAATATTTTTTATATTTTTTCTGAAAGTTGAGATGTGTTGATTTAAAGGTATACAGGTGTCTCTGCTTTTCGAACGTTTGCTTTATGAAACCTCACTGTTATGAAAGACTTACATTAGTTCCCTATTTTTGCTAACAGAAGGTGTTTTTTTTAAATTTTATTTTTATTTGGATAAGGAATTCACAAATATCATGTACTTTTTTCACACATATAACCTTTTCCCTTTTTTTATATGTATAAAACTATAATTATTTATACATTTTTAAGTACACATTGAGATGATATAAAAGGAAATTAGACACTTAAATAGATAATTATGTACTGTGGTAATTCTGATCTATTTGGCTAAGTAATGGTATTAGTTGTTAAGAAAAATGGTAATAATAGTTTCCATATAACTCTTCTGGACCATTTCCACTGGTCCAAAATGTTGTATATAAGCCTACGTAACAACCATTGTAAGTGTTTATATCCTAATTTGTTCATGCTTGCTCCTGCCCGCAGACATAATTATCCAATCCCTATGTACTTATTTA
The DNA here is from genome assembly GCF_030028105.1 of Mobula birostris. Taxonomy (NCBI): domain Eukaryota; kingdom Metazoa; phylum Chordata; class Chondrichthyes; order Myliobatiformes; family Myliobatidae; genus Mobula; species Mobula birostris. Next base: position 46,059,604 of record NC_092395.1, on the reverse strand, counting down.
GTTAATTTTTTCATTTTTTTATCCCTTTCCCAAATCTTTCCCTTTACTTGCGTTAATTCTCTATGTTCCAAAAGAAAACGCAAAAAAAAGACATTTAGACTAGGGGTGCTTAGGTTAGCAATATTACTGTGTTGATGAGAAGAGCAGTATAAATCATTAGGAGAGTCATCTAAAGTCTGCTCGCATTGGGGTTATATATTCAATCCATTTATTCCAGATTTGATAAAATTTTTCTTTTTGAATTCTCAGGGAGTAAGTCAACTTTTGCATTTTAAATATTTCCAAGGTAATTTCGTGCCAATCTTCTAATGTAGGTGGTATTGGATTTAGCCACTTTCTAGTGATTGATTTCTTACTTACCGCTAAGAGGGCCTGCAGCAACTTTATATCTTCCTTCTGTTCAAGAAACAATACATGTCCCAAATAGAGCGTCTCAAAGTTCAGAGGTTTCTGGGACCTAAGTACCTTAACTAATGTTCTATGAATACCTTCCCAATATAGACTTAATTTAGGGCAATCCCAGAAAATATGAAAATGATTTGCCTCCTTGGAGCCGTACCTTCTCCAACACGTCACATTTGTATCTTTATATTTTTCCTGATATGGGGTCTTGAAGTATCTTATAATGTTTTTCCAACAATGTTCTCTCCAAGTCAAAGAATTAGTCGAGGACCATTGAAAGTTGCAGATTTTCCCCCAAGCCTCCTCTGAAAGTACCAACCCCGCTTCTTTCTCCCACTTCTCTTTAATATACAGTGTATTTACATTTTTAGCATGGGAGAGTGCATTATATAATCGAGAAACTGATTTATTAGGTATTGAACTGCAAGCCGAATTCAGAATCTTGAAAAATTCTAATTCTACTGTTGATAGGTCTGTATATCTACAACTCTGGTTAACATAGTTTCGTACTTGAAGGTACCTAAAAAAGTCATTATGTTCTAGGCCATGTTTGTCCTGCAGGATTTGGAAACTTTGTAATACTCTTTTACCTATAAATGAGAGGTAGGTTGTAAGACCTTTCTTTATCCATAGCTCAAATCTTTTATCTTCTCTGTTGGGAAGGAATTCGGTATCATATGCACACCATCTAAAGAGTTTTAACATGTTATTAATTCCACATGAATTAACCACCTTCTGCCATACTTTTAATGTAAGATTTATCCAACTGTTCAGAAGGTGTTTTCACTGTTATGAAAAAAGGCAGCACACAGAAAAAGCAGCGGCGAAAAAAGGCAGCATGCGAGAAAAAAAAATCAGCGCGCACCCCGAGCAGCTGCTCTCCCCCGGATTCAGAACGGCATTGCTTAAACATGTGCCTTTGAGCAGCCGTTTGCAAGATGAGTTCTAAGGTATCAGAAAAGCCTAAAAGAGCTTGTAAGGGTGTTACACTTAGCGTAAAACTAGACATAATTAAGCATTTTGATCGTGGTGAACGAAGGAAGGACAAAGTGAGTTTGGCTTGTGGAAGTTGACAAAGATGATGTTGAAGAGGTTTTGGCATCCTATGACCAAGAACTGATAGATGAAGAACTGATGCAATTGGAAGAGGAAAGGATAACAATCAAAACCGAACGCAGTAGCGAACGGACCGAAAGTGAAGTCATCCAGGAACTGAATGTGAAGCAACTGCATGAGATTTTCGCTGCAATGATAAAGTACGACTTTAATTTTGAAAGAGTACTTCAGTTTAGGGCATATTTGCAAGATGGTTTGAGTGCTTACAAAGGACTGTATGATAGAAAAATGCGTGAGGCTCAGCAGTCAAGCATACTGTCGTTTTTCAAGCCTTCCACATCAGCCACAGCAGACGACAAACCTCGACCTTTGACATTGAGGCAGGCAGTCACAGGAGAAGATGAACTGCCTGCCCTAATGGAAACAGACAATGATGAGATGACACCCCAGTGTCCCACCACCCCAACCCCCAGGCCACGGACAGATACCGATTCGCGGAGAATGCAGCGGTAGCCGGGAGGCACACAGCACATCTTTAAGAAAAAAGCTGAAATAAACAAGCTAATTAACTACGTGCCAGGCAAGACCTAATTAATTAGCATGTTTATTTCAGCTTTTTTCTTAAAGATGTGCTGCGTGCCTCCCGGCTACCGCTGCATTCTCCGCGAATCGGTATTGGTCAGCGGCCCGGCAGGTGGGAGCCACTGCACCACCCCAACTTCCAACGACTCAGCCTAACACACCATCATCAGTGTGCTCTGCACTGTCTTCCCGATTCCCGTAAGTGATACTACACTGTACATACATTATTTCTACTTTATGTATAGCCTGTGTATTTTTACGTGTTATTTGGTATGATTTGGCAGCTTTCATAGCTTAAAGGTTACTGGAGAGCGCTTGCGCCATGTTTTTGCCAACAGCGCTTGCGTGAGATTTTCGCTACAGAGAACAGTGCAGGCAATGATTGTGGAAAAGTATTTCTACTGTATATAGGCTGTGTATTTATCATATCATTCCTGCTTTTACTATATGTTACTGTTATTTTAGGTTTTATGTGTTATTTGGCATGATTTGGTAGGTTATTTTTGGGTCTGCGAACGCTCACAAAATTTTCCCATATAAGTAAATGGTAATTGCTTCTTTGCTTTACGACATTCCAGCTTACGAACCGTTTCATAAGAGCACTCTACCTTCAGATGGCGGGGGAAACCTGTATTAAGCCCTTGGATCTGAGCCAGCTCTAGAGAGGCAAACCTACACTCACTTAAATTTTAGACCATGTATGTATTTTGTGTTACATAATAAAGTGCTGCTCTATTCGTAAATCTATTGATCTCTGCAGTACATCAACATGAATAAATTTGGTAGCATATCCTATGAATTCCCAAAAGTCTTTCATCTTTTAAGTGACAAGTCAAGAGTGTAATGGACTATAAGAATAGTTTAATTCAGCTACTCTCCAGTGATCCACAGGCTAGTGGCACTACTGAAGAGTGCACTAACTTTGTTAGTAACATTTTTTGGCATTGTACCATACATGAATTTACTTCTATTAAGAAAAAGTTATTTTAACTTTAATTCATTCGTACATTTAGGCAAGATGCCTTCTTTAATGCAGTCACCAGTATGGTTGATTTCAATAATTAAGTTCTTTGAAATAGTTTAATTCTAATTGTAATAATTATAGATGGCCTGTTTGAAAAATATTGTTTTAACTCCCTCTGTAGTTTGTAGGATATCTGAAATAGCATGAGCGTCCTCATAAAACCAGACTTCTAAGATGATTGTTCAGATCTAGATCAACTTTATTGTGGTGACAAGTTTGTGTCCCTTGACTTCACCAGTGTTTTTCAGTTGTTAGGATAACCAAATACTTCAAATTCAGTGTTACTTATGTAAAAGTACAGCAAATCTGATATTTGTGAAAGAAAATATCTTTGAGAGCAACAGTATCACTTGTGTGATATTAAGCTAAAATACTTCAAATATATTTTTGCCATTCACAAAGATAATCTTGAAAACTTGAAAACAAGTTCTTAACTCTGGAGATATCATTGGCTGAACAGCTGTTCACCCTGTATAAATTACTTTATCCTTTTAGTTACAATTTTGCCTTTGCCAGATTTTCCATGAATTGGATATAGTTTTCAACCTCTCAGTCTGAAAGGAAATGTAAGAATGATTTTGTTGCAAGTTTAAATTTTTAAGGCAGACTGGTGGTTTTATGGCAAATTGCTGTGAATCCAAGCCAGATTGGACATGGACTTTAAATTATACTTTTGAGTTGCTAATTAAAAATAATGAAGTTATGGCATAAATATTTTGAGGTCTGTGGATCTTTGGACTTCTCTCCCTCAAAGATTAATGGAAGCAGTCCTAAAAATTTTGTAAGGCAGACTTGCATTCATGATGATCCATGATCTTATTGAATGGAGATGGCTGGGTGTCAATTCCTCCAAGTTTATATTTATATACATATATATAGCATTATTAATAAGCATAAAGTCTTTACTGTAATTTTTTTCACACTCTTGTGGTACCTCCATGCCACATTCTTAAAACAATCACATGTACCTAATAGATCCAATAGTAAGCAACACACATCAAAGTTGCTGGTGAACGCAGCATTTTTAGGAAGAGGTACAGTCGACGTTTCGGGCTGAGACCCTTCGTCAGGACTAACTGGTCTCAGCCCGAAACGTCGACTGTACCTCTTCCTAGAGATGCTGCCTGGCCTGCTGCGTTCACCAGCAACTTTTATGTGTGTTGCTTGAAATTCCAGCATCTGCAGATTTCCTCGTGTTTACGAGATCCAATAGTAATGTGACTGAGTTGGGAAAAGAGAATACATGGAATAGTAAAAATGCTGACATCAGAGGTTGATCTTGCATATGTGGTATTATTATCCCCTGCATTTTATCATAGAAAGAATAACTGGTGTATTCACTTTATTTATACAATAATTAAAGATAAGCATTTTTGCAAACAATTACCAAAAAAGCCTTAAAACACAAAACTTTAAAAAAAAGAGGATAATTTGACTGTTTTGTTCTTCTGTTATAGTAAATCATACTTAATAAACTGTTACTCTGGTAAAATGAAATTATTTCTTGGATAAAAAGGGAAATTAGCGTTTTGATAAATTTAAGAACTAAAATTTACTCTTGATTAAGAATGGATATACAAAAGGAGGGTATATAATTCCATTCGGGAATGCTGAATTTCTTTTCAGCTTTGATTGCGGTGTGAAATAATTTAATTATTGGCATTTTTTGTCTTAAGTCCCAACCAGCATAGAGAGGATTCAATCAAATGAGTTTCGGTTTGCATTAACTGAAAAGCAGAGAGAGCAGATTATTGCTGGGTAAGTTTCTAGATTTGTGTATTTTTCAAAATGGCTCATGTTACTAATCACAGTTAAATTTTCAGAAAATGAAGTATCTCTCTTTGGCAATATATATGTGCATCTTCCCTACCTTCAGGTGTATTTTTCTGTACTATCAAATTTGAATGTTGTCAAAAAAATAACTTCATTTGTCCTGAAGTGCACTTTAACCAGCTTTTCTGTCTCATCTGTGGGAAAATAGTGAACTGGGAATCTGCAGCTGTTGCCAATTTTGTTTTTTAAGTATTGCTTTGCCTTCATTAAACTGGTTTAATGCAGCTCAGTTCAAAGTTATTGTCTCCAACTTATAGCATTCATGAGAAAGCTATGACAGTTGTCTGCTGATTATCACAGGTTGAACTAATGAGCTCACGAGTGATATAGCTTTGGTGACCTAGTCTTCCCATTTTGTACACATTTTACTTCTTAGATATGAACTTTGATACAAAAATATTTATTTTGTGAACATGTGTGTAATTTCTAAATTTTGGTTTGCTGAAAAACAGGAAATATATTTTATTTTCTCCAGGTGCTCTAAAACTGGTGTGCAGACAGTTCAAGTTCAGTTAAGGTAAGCAGTACACAATTTACAGAACAACATAGTTTGGTTTTGTAAGTAGATATGAAATATTTTAAAAGTAATCATAGGCACAGTAGCTATTGTTCTTGCTTTGTAAATGGAGACAGCATCTTAATGACCTACTAGTACCTTAACAATTGGAACGATAGATCTCCAGTATATATTTTAATTTATTGAGTATGACTTCTATATGTAAAGAACCTATCTAAAATATTTTGAATTTTAGAGTAGCTTTGGGCTTTAATATTAAGGTAGAAGGAGCAACAAATATTTCAGCGAGTCAGACAGCATCTGTGGAAAGAAACAGATTTGACGTTTTAGGTTGTTTTCCTTTATCTAGAACTCATGAACCCAAAATATGAAATGTGTTTCTCCTTCCATAGGTGCTGCCTGTTTCTGAACATTTCCAGCACTTTTCTGTTTAAGATTTACAGCATTTACAATATCTTGTAGTTGCATTCTAATATAGGAATAAAGGGATTTGATAATGAGGAACTGTTCTGTCATCCAGTTACGTTCTTGGCCAAGATGATTGAGAAGTGAAATGATTGCCATTTTTCAGATTCCAGGAACTAGATAATGTAAAGTATGATGAACTATTAACCCATTGTCCAGAGAACTGAGGGATTTTTGAGTAGAGAGAATTCAAAATTAATCTCCAGAAATATTTCAGTAAGCATTTCTTTGGAGTATAATTCAATGACAGCAGTAGAAAAAGCAATTAATTTTAATTCATATGAGTTATTAGTCTTGGAAATGTTTTGTTTGTTTAAATGGAGAAGTAAAATATGGTGGATAGAGCACATAACTTCTCCTGTTTCTGCTGTTTGCCTTAGCCAATAAAATGCATATTTTTAAAAACAAAACATCTCAAAATCTCATTTTATATCCCTCTCAGTACATTTACTGTTAAAATTGGTTGATACTCAAATGTGGTATAACTTCAGCTCCACAAGATGTAAAACAGCATGTGGTATGTTGTTTACTCACAAATAAAATGCCACAGACTGGATCCTTAGTTTCTCGTATTGATGTGTGTTTTTAAGAATTCAATTTGTGGTAAAACAGCATTCGTTGAATATATTGTGCAGAATTTACATAATGCAGCCTTTAAGTTTCCCATCTCCAAAGTTAAAACATCAAGTTCACATTGTAGAGATACTATTTTCGAGAGCATTTTTGAGACAATTCTTTCACTACCTAAGTGAAATGTGTACTTGCGGTGAGGAGTACAGTAAAAATCCACACCCAGTAAACTAATACCAACATTTATCCCACAAAGAAACTTGTATTGCCTTACACATCAATGTATAAGTTGTTCTTCCTTGTTAGGCAGCTCCTTGGTGTAGAGGATGACTTGCATCTCTGGTTTTGTGGGTTCTGAGGTAACCAATGTGGCCAGAGTAGCATATGCAGATTCGTCCACTGTTGGAGCAGGGTGTGTCAGTTAGGGTGGCAGGGAAGTTTTTGAGATGGTGTGCATCTGCCAGTTACACATTCATTTGCTCCCAGTGCATGGCTTTAGGATTTACAGGCCCAAATATGCCTTCTCTACTTTGAGTGATTGTGGACCAGGGATTTGTAAGAGTGCATAGGAATTGCATTTTATTTCAGAGGCTTTGAGTATATCTTGAACTGTTTCCTCTCTCCAACTGATAACCCCTTTGCATCGCAGATTAGTGTCTCAGTGGATAGAAAATTGGTTAATTGCAAAGGGTTCATAACCTTTTTTGTCTTGCAACTCTACTTTTGAATTACTTTGGCTACAATCTGTAAATTTTCTAACAACGAACTTCTGAATTACGTCAATGATCTTCAGATCTCACAATTGATGAAGGAAAGCAGATTAGTCAAGCGCGGTGCCTGTAAGGGACATTGCCATGGTTGGAAGCGTGGCAGGTGAGGGGGAATCCAAGTCAGGCTGAAACACAGAGGGATGAGGCCTCCTCTACCCAGCATCTTGTTGGCGAGTGTGCACTCACTAGATCTGTCCTGTGGGCAGCACTTCTGTATCAGAGGCAGATGTCAATTGTTTTCAATGCCGAGACTTGGTTATCTGCGGATGCTGGACACAGCAAAAGGATTTACAATTTTCAGAATGGATCAAACTGCATATTCTGGTAAGGCAAAGGGAGGTGGCATTTGTTTTATGGTCAATTCTCGTTGGTGTTCTGAAGTGGCAATTATGTCAAACTGATTTTTCCCCTGACTTGGAACACCAAATGCAGACCAGTCTATTTGCCTCAAGAGTTCTCATTTGAGATCCTGACCACCTGTTCTAAACCACTAGTGGCCAGATATAAGCAAGCACTCACGACTCTGCACTTTGTCATCTGTAGACAAGGAACAGCCTATCCGATCTCATTTCATATTGTAGTTGGAGACTTCGACCACACCTGTTTGAAGAAAACCCTGCCAATTATCACCAACATATAACCTGCAGCACCAGAGGCTGCAGCACACTAGACTACTGCTACACTACAATAAGGAATGCTTATTGTTCCTTGCCTAGGGTGCACTTTGGTAAATCAGACCACTTGGCTGTCCTCTTACTACCTGAATACAGACTTAGCCTAAAAAGCAAGGCTACAGCGATTAAAACAACTCAGAGGTGTTCACATGAGGCAGACGAATATTTACAGGATTGCTTTGAGTCATGGACTGGGCTTTGTTCAAGCATTCATCTGTGGATCTGAATGACTATATTAACAGAGTTTTAAATCAGAATCAGGTTTATTATCACTGGCATGTGTAAAATTTGTTAACTTAGCAGTAGCAGTACAATGCAATAAGTGATAATATAGAAAGAAAAAAATAAATAAATCAATTGCCATAAGTGTGTGTGTGTATATAGTTATGTGTGTGCGCGCGCCAGCGCGCACACACACACACACGTATACATATATATATGTGTGTGTGTGTATCTATATATCAAATAGATTAAAAATAGTGCAAAACAAAAATAATATACATTAAAAGATTTGAGGTACTTTTCATGGGTTCAATGTCTGTTTAGGAATCATATGGTAGAGGGAAAGAAGCTGTTCCTTAATCACTGAGTGTGCACCTACAGACTAGATGAGTGTGTTCAGAGTCTTCCCCATTCAGAAGCTCTGGATGAGCCATGAAATCTGAAATTTGCCAAGTGCCAGATCGAGGCATTCAAGTCTGGAGACCAAGAATGCTGGTATGATCTCGGAAAGCCATTTCATAGGCAAAGTGGAGATACTGCGACAAATTTGAATCAACATAGGATGTTCGACAGTTATGACAGCGCTTGAATGCGAGAACCTCCTTCAAAGTTAAATCAAGTGACATGGGGACAGTGGGGCTTGCTTTCAGATGCCCTCAATGCCTTCTCTGCTTGCTTTGACCATCAGAACATGAAGGAACCATCATGAACCCCCACATCTCCTGATGATCCTTTGATCTCAGTATCTGAAGCTGATGTGTGGGCTGCCTTCAGGAGGGTGAATCCAAGGAAAACTTCCGGACCGGACGGGCTACCTAGCTGCATACTAAGGACCTGTGTTTGCCAACTGGCTGTTGTGTTCACTGATGTTTACAACCTCTTACCTTGGCAGTGTGTGGTATCTGCCTGCTTGAAGCAGGCTTCAATTTAACCAAGAATATCATGGTGACCTGTTTCAATGACTACGCCCAGTTGCACTTACATCCACAGAGGAAGTGTTTTGAGAGGGTGGTGATGAAACATATGAGCTTTTATGTGAGAAACAACTTGTAGCTGCTCCAGTTTGCCTACCGGAGCAACAGGTCTACAGCAGCTGCCATCCCACTGGCGCTTCACACAACCCTGGAACAGCTGGACAACAAAGGTGTATGCATCACGATGCTCTTTACAGCTCAGCATTTAATACACAATTCCTTCAAAACTAATCAGTGAACTCCCAAGACTTAGTCCTCAGTACCTCCTTGTGCATTTGGATCTTGGATTTCCTCATTTGCAGACCTCGGCCAGTTCAGATTGGCAAAATCTCCTCCACAATCTCCCAACAGCACAGGTGCACCACAGGGCTGTGTGCTTAGCCCCTTTTTCTACTTACTTTGAACCTATGACTGTGTGGCTGATGAGACCACTGTGTGGGCCATGTTAAGGTTGGTGATGAGTCAGCATACAGGAGGGAGATTGAACATTTGGCTGAGTGGTGTCAGAACAACAATGTCAGCAAGACCAAGGAGGTGATTATAGGCTTCAGAGAGGGAAACCAGAGGTCCATGAGCTAGTCTTCATCCAAGGTTCAGAGGTGGAGAGGGTCAGGAACTTCAAATTCCTGGGTGTTACTATCTCAGAGCACCCATCCTGGACCCATCATAGAAATGTAACTGCAAAGGAAGCACGACAGCACCTCTACTTCCTTAGGAGTCTGCGGAGATTCAGCATGACATCAAAAACTTTGACAAACTTCTATAGATGTGGAGAGTGTATTGACTGACTGCATCATGGCCTGGTATGGATACACCAATGCCTTGAAGGGAAAATCCTACAAAAGATAATAGATTCAGCCTAGTACTTCATGGGTAAAGCCCTCCCAAACATTGAGCACATCTAAGTGACACACAGTTGGAGGAAAGCAACATCCATCATCAAAGGTCCTCGCCATCCAGGACATGCTCTTTTGCTTGCTGCTGCCATCAAGTAGAAGGTACAAGAACCTCAGGACTCACACCACCAGGTACAAGAACAGTTACTACCCTCAATCATCAGGCTCTTAAACAGAAGGGGATAACTGCACTCAATCTGTATGAGATGCTCCCACAACCAATGATCTCATTTTAACGATGCTTTATCTTATTTCATGTTCTCATTATTTATTGCTATTTATTTATGTTTGCATTTGCATAGTTTGTTGTCTTCTACACTCTGCTTGATGTTTCATTGATCCTGTTATAGTTACTATTCTATAGATTTGCTGAGTATGCCCTCAGAAAAAAGAATCTCAGAGTTGTATGTGGTGACACATATGTTCTCTGATAAAAATTTACTTTGAACTTCAAGTTAAATGATTTTGTAGTGACAGGATTGATGGTAATATTCCAATACCTTAGGTGTCTGGTATAAGTAACATTACTGTGACTGTGAAGCAGATAGAGGGTCCAGCGATCCTGCTGCCTAGTATACCACAAGTTTTATGCCAGATCTAAGGTCTTGAACTTCAATTAACAATTGAGGAAGATGGCAGGAATATTAATCTACAGTTGCTGCAGTCAGACTAATTTCTCTTCTTGAAGATTACGCTTATGACGGAAGTCCTACATATTTTACAACTTCAGCTGTTTTTTCGTGAGTCCTTGTTATTTAGTTAGGATAAGGTCTTGACTTGTTGCAGTGAAATTGAACTAAATGGTTTGCTGTGGGATGATGTCAAGGGAGCTCATGTCAAAACCAAGTTACAGATAAGAAGTTCTTTGAAGTATTTATTTTGGCAGGCATTGACTGCCTTTCTGCCATGATGACTTTGTCTTTAACTCAAGGCCTTAGATGTTTGGGATCTGGATGCCCTGAAGAGTACTGAAGAGACCACACACTCATGGCTGTCAGCAAGTTGTGATTTTCTCTATCCACTATCTGTTCTTTATATCACACAAGACATCTGCCTTCAGGTGCCTACTGGACTGCTTGAACTTTGAAGCTTCCAATCAGGAAAGCTCAACAGTTACTGATAATTAGCTCTTTGATCGTTCAGTGATTCTCATCAGACTTGTCATGGTTGCTCTTGATAGAGCCAAATATGTCTTTGCAGGATGATTATGATGAACCTGAGGGTAGTCCATAAGATGTGGACACTCTAGCTCGTGTCAAAGCTGGGAGTTGACAGGTCAACTGTGAGGCACTAACTGATAAGCATTACCTTTTGTGTATTGGGGCTGACGTTGACCTTCTAGCAGTAGCTCTTCTGTTGCTGATGATGTTTTGAGCCAAGCTGATGGAGATACTTGAGTGGGTTTGGTGATGGACAGTGCAGTAATTTTCAGTATCTGCCTTGGCAAAGGCAATGAGGTCATGTTAACAGCCCCTGACTGAAATTATGATTTAGTTTATCAGCTGCCTTTTCTCAGACTGAAAGTGTTGCTGTTATGTCTTGTAATTATCCTTCAACTAAAACAAAATATTTGTCATAACCTCTGAATTTTTCCTCAAACATGTTGGAAAATTGCAAAATAAAATTTTAAATGAAAACTGTAGATGCTGGAAATCAAGAATAATACCAGGAGGACACAAAGTCAGGGACGTCCTGAGTGGTGATAAATGCACTGCCTATATAAAAGCAGACAGCTCATCTCACAGTGGATATAACTTTTGGCATTCCTACTGGCATGTTAAAAGCGAGTGGAAGAAGCTAGTTATGATCTCCTGATATTTATTGTTTTATTAGAATGGAGTTTAATCAAAAGTGTAATTGGGTGCATATTACAGAAAAACAAAAATTCTGCAGATGCTGTAAATCTGAACCAAAAACAAAACTGCTGGAAATACTCCGAAGGGGGCATCTGTAGAGAGAGAATTAACATCTTGGGTCAATGGGAGGTCATCTGCTTCTCTCCAGAGATATTGCGTAATTCATTGAATATTTTCAGCATTTTCTGTTTTCATGCATTATAAGAGGTGTGCGCAATTTCTAATGTAGCAACATTACCTGATTTAATAGTGGTATAATTTTGTTATCTAATAAAGGCAATGGACAGCTGAAGTTGTGCTTATGCTATGCAGGACAGATTTTCAGAATGTTTCTGTGGTCATGACTACTGATATTCGGGAACTTTGTATTCCAAAAATGAGTTGGCGTGACTACATTGTAAATTTTGATTTAAGTACATCGACTCTGCACTGAAGGAGTTGAGACTAGTAATAACTAATGTCTGTCTGTTTATCATATGTGAAGCCAATGTAAGATTAAATCCTAGTTATTTATTGTAGATGAGAGCTAAGATAACTATTTGAACATCTAGTGTTTTGGTAAGTATATCCCCGAATAAGATAGATGGAATAATGGTCCGATCCACTTTTTTTTAAACAAATAATTTTTTCATCTTTTCTCATTTTGTAAGTGGATATATACTGCAATCAGAAATTGAATGTACTGCAAAAAAGGGGAAGTACTCTGATTTTTCTCAGTAAGCAGCAGTATTGACTTGTCAAGAGAATTTGTTTCCTAATTGCCAAATTACTGATTGTAACATGGAAGACAGATGGTTGGAACTAACATAATTTTAATTCTAGCAATGATAGAACTAATATTGGAACAGCAGCTTTTGTTTTCTGACAAGAGTATTAAAGAGTGTGTATTGTTAATGCTCTTGAAAAAGCTTGCAATTCTTTTTCTCAGTTAACCCTGAATGTATATGTTACTTCATTTTTAAGGATTTGTCATACAGATACTGAATTGATTCAGGAAGACCAGTATCCCCCCTACCTGTCAGTAAAAGTGAACTCAAGAGTGTGTCCTTTCACGGTAAGCTTTTGTCATCATCTTGCATGGGACAAAAGAAAATTTCACAACTGGTTGTAAAACTTTAATAAGCAAAATAGTATCTTTTTATTTTACATGTCTATTTACTTTTTAAAAGGAATTGGTAAAGGTAATAGCATAAAAACCAGTTGCTAGTAACAATGGAATGAAACCTAACACATTCTGAAATAATCTTTAAATACCTGTAGCTTATGTTGCTATCTTGCATTGACGTTTTTAAGTTCATATTTGTTGTACAATGCTCCCTGCTCCAACTTTGTTTTTCCTCTGCTTTAATTTTTTTAGTTAGTAATGAGCGTGAACACACGACGACAATTTTCGGGCCAGGCAGTTGAATTTTTTTTTTACATTCCCAAGATGTGGATGTTGTTAAGAAGGCCAGTACTTAAGCCCATATTTAATAGATCTTGGAAAAAAGTAGAGGTGTACTATCTTTAATGACTGCAATCTTTGTGGTGAAAATACTCTCACAATGTTGTTAAACTTTCTAGAATTTTGAACCTCTAAGGGTAAAGAAATGGCAATTGTATTTCTAAATCAGTGTAGTATGAGGCAATGAGGAGAAGTTGCTAATAGAGATATTCTTCAAGTCTTTCTGTGCAGTGGAGGTTGTGCACTTGGAAAATGCTATGTAACATCTTTGCCAGGCTGATATAAGGCATTTTCCAGATGGTATGCACTACAGCTACAGTGCTCTGGTGGTCAGTTATGATACTCTGTCTTGGATACTTTGAGCTTTGTTAAAGTGAGTAAAAAATACCCCCAAGTTCCTGACATGGTTTGTGAAACGTCTTTGAGAAGTTATTAATGGATGACTTATGCTAATAGTTACACAGTTTATGTGGCTGATCCTGTAAAGTTTCTGGTTACAAGTTATTCACCTCACTGTCAGAATGTTGACTGTTGGTCACATTATTAAATGTCATAGAGGAGTGATGGCCTAATACTCATGTAATGAATTGTACTTTGCATTTATCAGCCCATACCTATTGTTCAAGTCTTGCTGCATGCTGGACTATCTGAGTAGTTGTAAAAAGCACTGAAAATTACGCAATTGTCCATAAACAATACAACCAACTTCCTCAGCTAATCTAATTTTGCGCTAATGATGGCTAGTTACTAATGATGTGGCTGGCTGGGCCTAAGACATTGATGTCATGAAACCAAGTTGATTGCTTTTCACAGTTGTGACCATTTTATGTTGTGTTTGTTCTGACCAACAACCACAAATGATAATTATAGTTGGGCTAAAGACGTCTTGTTAAGAGCTACATCATAGATATGAACATGCTTGAAATTGATGGCTTTTCACTGACATTTCACTGATTTGAAAGGGCTTTGAAAACTTCTAATTTTGGATTTGTAACTTTAAAATTTTGCAGTAAGGGATCTGTAATTTTTATGTCAGCAGAAAAGGTAATGGATTTACTTGTCCCCAGTGAGAATCAGAGAGTCAATTGCTAAGCTACTGTGTTATTCATCAATCTCATAGGCATTTTAAAAAAACCACGACATCACTCCTAAATAATGATACAGATATTTCCTACATTTGGCTGGATTTTGATAATTAAATGTTTCTTGTTAAGTTCCAAGTGAGATTGTTTTTGATTTTTAAACCAACAATAGAGTACACAATAACATTGAAGGCACGTAAGTAATGCTTTTTACCCTATTCTGTCAGAATGAATAGGAAATGATTTGACAAGGAACATTGGAGTTGACCAGTGATTTTATTTTATCAGTGTACATTCTTATCTGTTTTGAGTATGGATGAATCCTGATATTTCAAAAACATTCCTGTGGGCTTTTACCCATTGAGAAAAAGAATCCAATGAAACAACATGGTAAATCACAGCTCCCTTTTAAGGCTAATTGAGATGAAAGATGATGTTTCTGCTAAAATGTCAATGGTTCAATTTAATATCAGAGAACATATACAATATACAGCCTGAAATTCTTACTCTTCACAGACATCCACAAAACAGAAAAAAACCCCAAAGAATGAATGACAGAAAACATTAGAACAACTTACATGCACGAACAGCAGCAAAGCCCCAACCCTCCCCCTCCCTCCACTTGTTCCAGCAGAATCATTAACCCCCACCACCCACCATACAAGCAGTAGTAAAGCCCCCAAAGAAACCATGATCTAGAGTTCATCAAACATTATTGTCCATCCCAACTCTTCGACATCTCAGACAGGCTCTTTCACTAGTGAGAGAGAGATTGAGATCGCTCCTGCAACAATGAGAGGGGAGACCAGCAGCTCGCTGTTTCAATGTTACAATCTGCCACATCGCTTGTCCAAGACAGCAACTCAAGGACCAACAGACTTGTTTACCATCGAGAGAGATCGCTCGGGTGCAGGGGTCTTCCAAAAGCAGTGCACACCACTTGCTCTCTCAATATTTCAATCTCGTGTGATGCTTCAGCCTGCAACATCGGCAAGGAACTGAGTCATCCATGGGGCTGCCCCAAAGGTGCATGGCATCCAGGCCACACAGCGAGTCTAAGAATAAGAACCCACCTCCCTTGCAGAACCATAGTTTGAGGTGCAGTTATAGATCACACACTGTGACAGGACTCCAGCCATCTAGAAAAGAATAGACAGGCATGAAAGAAGAATAAACTGTTTCGCTAATGAACTGGAAGAAGTCGCCTGGATCTGCGGAAACATCTGCTTCTTTGCTTGATATTTTGAATTATGTTATTTGTTATTTTTTGAATGCTTGCTTGCTATTTGAATGTTTTGCACCTTGGTCCAGAGGAAGGCTGTCTCATTCTGTATCTGAATTGAATTAACTTTATTACTTAGATCCTTCATATATATGAGGAGTAAAAATCTTTGCGTTACATCTCCATCTAAATATGCAATTATAGTAATTTATAATAAATATTATGTACAACAGGATAGTCAATATAACATAGAAATACAGTTGCGTCGGCATGAATTAAGCAGTCTGATGGACTGGTGGAAGAAGCTGTGGCGGAGCCTGTTGGTCCTGGCTTTTATGCTGCTGTACTGTTTCCTGGATGGTAGCAGCGGGAACAGTTCGTGGTTGGGGTGACTTGGGTCTCCAATGATCCTTCGGGCCTTTTTTACACACCTGACTTTGTAAATATCCTGAATAGTGGGAAGCTCACATCTACAGATGTGCTGGGCTGTCTGCACCACTCTCCGCAGAGTCCTGCGATTGAGGGAAGTACAGTTCCCATACCAGGCAGTGATGCAGCCAGTCAGGATGATCTCAATTGTGCCCCTGTAGAAAGTTCTTAGGATTTGGGGGCCCAGACCAAACTTCTTCAACCGTCTGAGGTGAAAGTATTGCTGTTGTGCCTTCTTCACCACATAGCCAATATGTACAGACCACGTGAGAACGTCGGTGATGTTTATGCAAAGGAACTTAAAGCTGTTTACCCTCTCAACCCCAGATCCATTGATGTCAATAGGGTTTAGCCTGTCTCCATTCCTCCTGTAGTCCACAACCAGCTCCTTTGTTTTTGCCACATTGAGGGAGAGGTTGTTTTCTTGAAACCACTGTGTCATGGTGATGTCTTCTCTGTTGGGTTCCTCATTATTATTTGAGATTAGGCCAATCAGTGTAGTGTTGTCTGCAAATTTAATTATCAGATTGGAGCTGCGGGTGGCGACATAGTCATGGGTATACAGAGCGTAAAGGAGGGGCTTAGTACTCAACCCTGAGGGGCACATGTGTTGAGGATCAAAGGGGCAGAGGTGAGGGAGCCCACTCTTACCACCTGCCGACAATCTGATAGGAAGTCCAGGATCCAGCTACACAAGGCAGGATGAAGGCCTTGTGTATGGTATTGAATGATAATTAAACTTGATTTGATTTGAACATCTGCCGCCATCGCAAAAACGTCTGGCATTGTAATACATATTTTAAACTATTGGACAATAAGACCAGTGTAAATGAAATGAAAAGGTTCAGGTGGGCAGTTCAATGAAAGGAAACAGAATTGGAAATGATATTTAGTAAATTCTACGGGTAATTTGCAAGCTATTTCACTGTTTTAGGCTCCTTTGAAAGCGGTCACGCTAGGTTACAGAAAAACATCCCAGGTTCATAAATGAAGAATTGCTGAGTAGGTGAGGCTTCAAAGGGATGCCCTTAGCAGCGAAACCTTATCTAAGCAGGCATCAGAGTCTGCAGAAGAGATGAACTGGAAAGGTGAAAAAGCAGAAGATTAATTTGCATGAGCATGTCATCCGGATAAAAGATTTGCAATTAGTGGGTAATTGTTTTCAGCTCTATGATACTTCATTAAAATACTTAGATTGGGTTTTTTTTTATCACGTACATACAGCGTCATGTACATTAGTGAACACACCTAGGAATGTGCTGGGATCAACCTGCAGGTGTCCCACATTCTGGTGCCATCATAGCATGCCCACAGTGCTTGGCAGAACAACACAAAACACAATGAAACAGAACACAACAAAATAACAACAGCAAACTAAGCCCATTTCCTTCTTCCCTCCCACTCAGCCCAACACACACACCACACACACAGACTGCCTTGCAGTTCCAGGGCAAGTCTCCACACGTTGGCCATCAGGATAAGATTTTTGAACTTCCAGTCAACCTTTAGCCTCTGATTGTGGGTATCAAGCTCCAGAGTAGCTGATGATGGGATCCCAAACTCCAGGGTAAAACTGTGGTTGTGCTGACTATCTGACCTTCATGCCAACTCTCACATGGGCACCTGATCCTGGAAACAACCTGGGACAGCCCAACATCCACAAGTGTCCTCACTACCTGTCCACTGGCCTTCATGTAGAGTGGAGGTGTAAACTGTGGATGTGTGGCTACATTTTGCAATGCATGAGCCATTTGAAAACTGCAGGTCTTGCCAGGAGTGAGTCATTGTTTCAGCCAATAAAAAGAAAGGAGATGTAAGCCGAGCGGCTGTTGTTTGAGCAGGTCAGTGTTAGTGGTACGCTTTGGCTCAATAGGCTTGGACAAGAGCAGGCAGAGGCTCTAAGTAAGTGTCTAGTAAGTTTTTCTGTTAGAACTTACCTAGTGCACTGAGAATGGATCTAGAGTTACTGGAATGTTCTGTTTGTGAGATGTGGGAACTCTGGGAGACCTCCAGTTAGGTGGCCTTGAGGAGGTGATAGATCGGAGCTACAGGGAGATAGATAGTCACCCCTAAGCTACAGGAGGTAGGCACCTGGGTGATTCTCAGGAGAGGGAAGGGGAATAGGCAGCCAGTGCAGAGTACACCTGTGGCCATTCCACTTAGTAATAAGCATACCACTTTGGGGGCAAGCAGGTCTCTAGCACTGAGCCTGGTTCTGTGGCTCAGAAGGGAAGGGGGGAGAAGAGGCAACCTGTAGAGATAGGAGATTCATTGGTTAGGGGAACAGAAAGCAGGTTCTGTGGACGAGAACAAGGTTCCTGAATGGTTTGTTGCCTCTTGAGTACCAGGGTCGGTGACATCTCGGATCAAGTCCACAGCATTCTTAAGTGGGAGGGTGAACAGCCAGAGCTCGTGGTCCATGTTGGTACAAATGACATGAATAGGATGGGTGATGAGGTCCTGCAAAGCGAGTTCAGGCAGTTAGGTGCTAAGTTAAAGGACAAGACCTCCAGGGTTGTAATCTCATGATTGCTACCTGTGCCACGTGCTAATGAATTAGGAAAATCATACAGTTTAACAAGTGGTTAAGGAGTTAGTGCAGAGGTAGAGCTTCAAATATTTGGATCATTGGACCCTCTTCCAGGGAAGGTGGGACCTGTATAATTGGGACAGTCTGCACCTGAACTGAAGGGGAATGATACCCTATCCTAGAGAGAAGGTTTGCTAATGCTGCACAGAAGGAGTTTAAACTAGAGTTGCAGAGGGATGGGAACCAAAGCACCAAAACAGATGGTGGAGTAATTCTGGTGAAAGATGTTATTAAGCCTGCGTGCAAAATCAGCAAACAAAAGGTTGAGCATGGTGGGACTAATGTTCTGAGCTACATATATTTCAATGAAAGGAGTACTGTAAGAAAGGCGGATGAGCTTAGGACATGAATCAGCACATAGAATTATGATGTTGTAGCCAATAGTGAGACTTGGTTGCAGGAGGGCTAGGACTGGCACCTAATGTTCTGGGGTTTCGTTGTTTTAGACGTGATAAAGCAGAGGGGATTAAGGAGGGCAGGGTGGCATTACTAGTTAGGGAAAACACGGCAGTGCTCAGTCAGGGCAGACTGGAGAGCTCATCCAGTGAGGTTTTGTGAGTAGAACTGAGGAAAAGAAGGGTTATGACCACATTAATAGGGTTATATTATACACCACCCAACAGTCTGCAGGATTTAGAGGAGCAAATAAGTTCAGAGATTGCAGACTGTTGCAAGAAACTTAGAGTTGTTATAGTAGGTGATTTTAATTTTCCACATATTGATTGAGACTCCCATACTGTAAAAGGGCTGGATGGGAAAGAGTTTTTCAAATGTGTTAAGTAACGTTTCCGTAATCAGTACATAGAATACCCAACTTGAGAGAGGGTGATACTAGATCTCCTGTTAGGGAATGAGACAGAGCTGGTGACAGAAGTTTGTGTAGGGGAACACTTTGAACATAATACCATTAATTTCAAGGTAATTATGGAACAGGGTAGGTCTGGTCCTCCGGTTGAGATTCTGAACTGGAGAAAGACCAATTTTGGTGGTATCAGAGACAATCTAGCAAGTATGGTTTGGGACAGGCTGGTTTCTGGCAAAGGTGTACTTGGTAACTGAAAGGCCTTCAAAAGTGAAATTTTGAGAGTACAGAGTTTGGATAAAACACAAGAATAACAGGTTTTTGAGGGATATTGAGGTCCGGGTTAAGAAAAAGGAGGTGCAAAGCAGATATAGGCAGGCAGAAATAAATGGAAGTACTTTAGGTGTATATGAAATGCAAGAGAACATTTAAAGAACGAAATCAGGAAGCTAAAAGAAGAGAGATTGCTGTAGCAGATAAGGTAAAAGAGAATCCTAAGCATTTCTACAGACATATTAAGAGCAAAAGAATAACAAGGGACCAAATTGGTGCTCTGGAAGATCAGTGTTAATCTATGCGTGGAGCTGGAAGAGATGGGGAAATTATAAATTGATTTTTTGCATCTGTATTTACTTGGGAGATGGATAGTCTATAGAAGTGAGACAAAGCAATAGTGAGGTCATGGACAATATACAGATTACAGAGGAGGAGATATTTGGTGACTTGAGGCAAATTAGGGTGGACGTTACCTCAGACCCTTTCGGAGGCTAGTGCAGAAATTGCAGGGAGCAGAGGTATTTAAAACATCCTTAGCCACAGGTGAGAAGCTGGAAGATTGTAGGATTGTTGTTCCATTGTTTCAATAGGTACATTTAATGTCAGAGAAATGTATACTATATACATTGGGGGTGTTGTGGATAGTGTGGAGGGCTGTCAGAGGTTACAGCAGGACATTGATAGGATGCAAAACTGGGCTGAGAATTGGCAGTTGGAGTTCAACCCAGATAAGTGTGAAGTAGTTCATTTTGGTAAGTCAAATATGATGGCAGAATATAGTATTAATGGTAAGACTCCTGGCAGTGTGGAGGATCAGAGGAATCTTGGGGTCCGAGTCCATAGGACACTCAAAGCAGCTGCGCAGGTTGACTCTGTGGTTAAGAAGGCATACGGTGTATTGGCCTTCATCAATCGTGGAATTGAATTTAGGAGCCGAGAGGTAATGTTGCAGCTATATAGCACCCTGGTCAGACCCCACTTGGAATACTTAGCTCATTTCTGGTCGCCTCACTACAGGAAGGATGTGGAAGCCATGGAAAGGGTGCAGGGGAGATTTACAAGGATGATGCCTGGATTGGGGAGCATTGCTTATGTAAACAGGTTGAATGAACTTAGCCTTTTCTCCTTGGAGCGATGGAGGATGAGAGGTGACCTGATAGAGATGTATAAGATGATGAGAGGCACTCATCGTGTGGATAGTCAGAGGCTTTTTCCCAGAGCTGAAATGGCTGCCACAAGAGGGCATAGTCTTAAGGTGCTGGGGAGTAGGTACAGAGGAGATGTCAGGGGTAAGTTTTTTACACAGAGAGTGGTGAGTGCATGGATGGGCTGCCGGCAGCGGTGGTGGAGGTGGATACAATAGGGTCTTTTAAGAGACTTGGATAGGTAGAAAAATAGAGAGCTGTGAGTAACCCTAGTAATTTCTAAGTTAGGGAGATGTTCGGCACAACTTTGTAGGCCGAAGAGCCTGTATTGTGATGTAGGTTTTCTATGTTTCTATATCCTGAAATTCTTTTTCTTCACAAACATCCACAAAAACAGAGGAGTGCCCCAAAGAATGAATGACAGTTAAATGTTCAAACCCCAAAGCCCCGCCCACGTATAAGCAGCAGCAAAGCAGCACCCACCACCAGCAAAAAAGCATCAGCACCGCCCATCGAGCACTCAAACGTGCAGCAAAGTATCAATAAAGACACAGACTTGCAGTACCCCAAAGTCTACTCATTCACCAGCAATTCAACATACCACAGGCTCTCTCTTTCCCTAATAAGAGAAGAAGAGGTGTCCCCATTTCACAGCGAGATGGGAGACATAACAAAGCAACTCACTGATTTATGGTATTAAAAGTCTGTTGCGTTGCTTTTTCCAAACTCTGTGCCCAAAGAACTCAGGTCTCTAGGCACATAACCAGTAGCCAGCTTGCTGCTTACAATCTTCCGTCTCCCACGAAGTATCAGGCGGCAGCACTGGCTTTGAATCTGCCCGTCTCCAGAGCCCATAAAAATCTGACACCCTGAAGGTACGCTTGTCTTCCGGGCTGCATCCTTGGCATATCGAAAAGCAGCTGGTGGTGAAGTCCCAACAGTGGGTCCCATTTCTGCAAAGAATTGAAGTCAGCGTGTAACTCCAGGTCAGGGTCTTCAAAAGAGCCTTGAAAGGGGAAAAAAGAGCTATCAAAGATAAAATAGAGCTGTTTCTGAAGATGCACGCAAAGGAGCCGCTGTTAGGCGCCATTGTCTTCCTAAACGCAGCCTCCTGTCCTGTTTAAGGAAGGCTCTAAGAAAAAGCCAGAAAATTATAGGCTGGTGAGCCTGACATCAGTAGTGGAGAAAATATCGGAAGGCATTCTAAGGGACCAGATGTATAAGTATTTGGATAGACAGGCACTGATCAATGATAGTCAACATAGCTTGTGCGTGGTAGGTCGTGTCTAACCAATCTTATAGAGTTTTTAAGGAAGTTACCAGAAAAGTTGATGAATGCAATGCAGTGGATGTTGTTTACACAGACTTTAAAAAGGCCTTTGACCCGGTCCCGCATTGGACATTGGTCAGGAAGGTTTAGTCACTCGGCATTCGCAATGAAGTAGTAAATTGGATTAGACATTGGCTTTGCAGAAAAAGTCAGAGAGTGGTTGCAGATGGCTGCCTCTCTGTCTGGAGACCTGTAACTAACGGAGTTGACCAAGTAACTGTTCTTTTGTGGTGGGAGGAAAAAAAGCTTTAATTATAGGAAATATGGGTTTGGAGACAAAGAGTTCACTGACTCTTGGCTATTGTTGCTTAAAGTTTGTAATTGACAATAGAATTGAACTTATTGGGTTTGCATATAAGTAGCTGGTGTCAATAGAACATAGAATAGTATAGTACAGAAACAGGCCATTCAGCCCACAATATTGTGCTGAACCAGCTAAAAAGCAAATCAAAAACACCCAAATACTAATCCCTCCTACCTGCACATTGTCCCTATCTGTCACCTTCCTTACATCCAGTATTGACTATCCAAACATCTCTTAAAAGCCTGTAATGTATTTGCCTCTACCACCATAACTGGCAGCACATTCCAGGCATCCACAATTCTTGCTCCTTACGTCCCCTTTGAACCTAACCCCTCTCACATTCAACACATGTCCTCTGGTATTAGACTTTTCAACCCTGAGAACCAGCTATTCCCTCTCTACTCTATCTGTGCCTCTCTTGTAAATCTCTATCTGATCTCCCCTCAGCCTCTGTCACTCCAGAGAAAACAACCCAAGTTTATCCAGCCTCTGATGATAGCACATGCCATCTAAACCAAGCAGCATCCTGGTAATCCTCTACTGCACCCTCTACAAAACATCAATATCTTTCCTATAGTGAGGCGACCAGAACTGTATGCAATAATCCAGATGTGGCCCAACCAGAGCTTTGTAAAGTTGCAACATAACTGCTTGACTTTCGAACTCAATTCCTCGACTAATAAAAGCAAGCACTCCATAAGCATCCTTATCAACCTGTGTAGCCACTTTCAGTAGGCTATGAACTTGGATCCCAAGATCTCTCCACTCAGAAACACTGTTAAGGATCTTGCCCTTAACAGTGTCTGTCTGTTTGCATTTACCCTACCAAGGTGCAACACCTCACATTTATCAGGGGTAAGTTCCATCTGTCATTTCTCTGCCCATAGCTACAACTGATCTACATCACACTGTATTCTTTGTCAGTCTTCAACACTATCCACAACTCTACTAATCTTGGTATTATCCACAAACTGAACAACCCACCCATCTACATTTTCATCCAGGTCATTTATATACATCTCAAATAGCAGAGGTCGCAGCACAGATCCCTGTGGAGCTCCACTGATTACAGACCTCCAGCTCAAATAAGTCCCTGCAACCATTACCCTCTGTCTTCGATGTGCAAGCCACTTCTGAATCCAAACAAACAATTCACTATGGACCCCATGCATCTTTACCTTCTGTATTAGCTTCCCATGACGACTTTGTCAAAAGCCTTACTAAAATCCATGTAGATAACATCCACTGCCCTACCCTCATCAAATCTCTTGTCACCTTGTCAAAAAACTCAATCAAGCTGGTAAGACACAGCCTGCCCTGCACAAAGCCTTGCTGGCTTCCCCTAATTAGGCCATGGGTTTCCAAGTGCTAATATATCCTATCCCCAAGGATTTTCTTCAGCAATTTCCCTACAACTGATGTGAGACTCACTGATTTATAGTTCCCAGAATTTTCCATTGCTTCCTTCGTAAATAGAAGTACATTAGCCACTTGCCAGCCCTCCAGGACCTCACCTGTGGCTAGACAGTACACGAAGATACTGTCAAGGCCGCAGCAATTTTGAATCTTGCCTCCTTCAATAATCTAGGGTAAATCCAATCAGGCCCCAGGGACTTATCTGCCTTAATACTCATTAGGAAGCCCAACATTTCCTCCTCCTCAACCTCTGAATGCCCTAACATATTTATACACTCAGCACTGATCTTCTGGTCCTCCGTATCCTTTTCCTTGATGAATACTGAACTAAGGTACTCATTAAGTACCTCACTCACTTTCTTTGCATCCAAGCAAATATTTCCCCCCTTTATCCTTGTGATCCCACTCTCTCCCCAGTTATCCTCTTGCTCTTGATGTATGTATCGGATACCTTGGGATTCACCTTGATCCTACTTGCCAAGGACTTCTTGTGGCCTCTCTTGGCTTTTTTCTGGCTCGTTTATACTCCCTGTGTGCTTCGTTTGATCCTAACTTCTGAAGCTTTATATACTTTTCCTTTTTATTCTTGATTAAATTCATCACCTTTCTGGATATCCAAGGCTCTCTTATATTTCCATCCCTGTCCTTCCTCCTAACAGGAACATAGCTTTCCTGTACTCTCTGCAATTGATCTTAAACACCCTCCACTTATCTGATGTGGACTTGACAGAGAAAAGGTGTTCCCAATTAATGCTTCTTAGTTTCTGCCTAATTTCCTCATATTTTGCTCCACTGCAGTTTAGAACTCTCCCACAAGGACCACACCTATCTTGATCTGTAGCTATCCTGAAAGTTGAGGAGTTGTGGTCACTGTTCCCTAATTGCTAACCTCTGCCTCTCTGTGGCTATCCATCCCATAGGATGATGATGGTTCCTTTCAGTCAGTTAGTGGGGTGGTACCCCACTCCTCAGAAAGGAACAGCGTGTGCGTGAGTGGATTTTAGGTGTGTAGGGGGTTGCGCAGGTCCAGACCCACCCTCCCGACATCCCCTCCGAAATCCAGTGGCATGGTGTGCAGTTTTGGTCTCCAAATTTGAGGAAGGACATTCTTGCTATGGAGGGAGTGCAGCGTAGGTTCACTGGGTTAATTCCAGGGATGGCGGGAATGTCATATGTTGAAAGACTGTAGCGACTAGACTTGTATACACTGGAATCTAGAAGGATGAGAGGGGATCTGATTGAAGCGTATAAGATTATTAAGGGTGCACACACCTGCCGAAGGGTCTCGGCCTGAAACGTTAACTGTACCTCTTCCAATAAATGCTGCCTGGCCTGCTGCGTTCACCAGCAACTTAAAATTATTAAGGGATTGGACAGACTAGAGGCAGGAAACATATTCCCGATGTTGGGGGAGTCCAGAACCAGAGGCCACAGTTTAAGAATAAGGGGTGGACCATTTAGAACAGAGTTGAGGAAAAACTTTTTCACACAGAGGGTTGTGGAACTGTGGAATGCTCTGCCTGAGAAGGCAGTGGAGGCCAATTCTCTGGATTCTTTCAAGAAAGAGTTAGATAGAGCTCTTAAAGATAACGGAGTCAAGGGATATGGGGAGAAGGCAGGAACAGGGTACTAATTGTGGATGATCAGCCATGATCACAGTGAATGGCAGTGCTGGCTCAAAGGGTTGAATGGCCTACTTCTGCACCTATTGTCTATTGTGGGGTCCAAGACGGCTAGGGGAAGTTCTGTTGCAGTGAATGGCCAGAGCAAGCTTTGATGCAAGGGATGCCCTTTCCACGCTTCACGGCACGTGTTTGCTAAATGGCCGTTGACTCTACGAGAGGGTTCATCCGCCCTTTGACAGGTCTTATATTTTGTCCTGCAAGCCTGGAGGGGGAGCCGGTTTAGTGGCCAACCATGCAACAGGTAGTACTGGGTTACATGTTACCAGTAGCACTCAGACAAGTGACCTGACCAGAAATGGCCGGGCCCATTACCCAATACCAGATCCAGTACGGACCCTCCGCTCGTTGGACCATCCACATATTGATTTAAAAATCCTTCCTGGATGCAGAAATTCTGCCACATTTAAAGCCTTGCACTAAGAAGGTGTATATTAGGAAAGTTGAAATCTCCCATGACAGCAACCCTATTATTTTTACACATTTCCTTAATTTGATTACCTATCTGTTTTTCAAAGTCCCAATAGCTATTTGGGGGGTGGGGGGGGCATCTGTTGTACAATCCCATCAGTGTGATTACACCCTTTCTATCACTGAGTTCTTCCCAAATGGACTCGATATCTGAACCCCTCCATTATGTCTCCCATGAGTGCAGCAGTGATATTGTCCCTGGTTACTAGTGTAATTTATAACTTGTGTTAATAAATCATAAAATTGTGACAAGGAAAATTTTTTTTCTACTTTGAAGCAGCAAAGAAGAATCATCACTTTGGTGCCAGCATCCGACTTGCATGCTACGGTATTGAATTTGTCTTGCAAACATCCATAAAAGGATAGTCTTTGCCATCAGACAAAATTCTGACCTTTGTTCTAAAATTGGCTCAGACTTGCAAGCTGAAAGTATAACTTAGTGTTGCGACAGATATGTTGGCCTAAGGTTTGGATCTTTGAAAGCTAGAAGCAGCTTGAATGTCAATTGCTTTAATTAATAACAATGGTTGGACTTAAACTTTATTGCCAGATATTATAATCCTCTGTATTTTTCATTTAAGAGTTACTTTTCATCAAGAAGACCTGGAATAGAACCAAAAAGACCTTGTCGACCCATTGATGTTACACCTCTTCTCAATTTGACATCTCGTGGAGCTAACTATGTAAAAGTATTTTGGGGCCATTTTACTCAGGTATGATTATGTGCGATGTGATCATTTAGAATCGATACTTTAGCAATAGTATCACCAGCCTCTAGTATTGCAAGTAATACGTTAACTGGTGTAGGGACAGAATCAGGATTTAATTTGAAGGAGATCTGTGGCTGTTCAATGAATGAAACTATCCTCTTTGGTTATTTCTTGTAGCGATATTCTGTGGTACTAAACCTGGTAAGGCAGCACAGAGCTGCAGAATTGTTGCGTAAACTTCAAGTAAATGAAACCCGAGCCTCTGAAGTGTCCAGGGAGCTAAGTAAGTACTTAGTCCCATTATATTAAGTGTGTGCAATGGAGTAATTAGTAATATTGTAACTTGATTTTGCTTAACAAAAAAAAATCATACTAGGAGCACCGTTTCTCGGTTAAGCTGGGATAATTGCAATTTTGCTTTTGTTGAAAAGTTTTGGTAAATTAAATTATCTTTTTTTCCTTCATTAAAGTTCGCAAAAAGCTTCAGCTGGAACCTGATAATGACGTTACCACAACTGGCCTTCGTGTCTCTCTTATGTGTAGCGTATGTATTCCTTCCTGTGACAATATGTCTTAAAATTAGTAAAAGATTTGCAAAAATTACTTTAATACTTAGACACTACTTTCAAACACTACTGACAAGGTAATAAATATAATTGTTTTTTTAATTAAAAGAAAAACTAAATATTTCTTCACATTTGAAATACTACTTGTAAAGATCATGTGTTACTTAGATTGAGAGCAGTCATTTTTTTTCAATTTGCACTCCTTAGTAAAGAGAGAGTTTAATGTTATCAATAATATACTTTGGAAATCAATGAAAGAATGGGGGAACTAGTATCTGGTAGGGGGATTGAGGTCTTGAATGAATTCCTTGCATTAAGCAGTGTATATGCTAATAAGAATGAATACAGCGATGACCCTGGTGGAAATAATAACTGAGAAAGGTCAAGTTAAGAGTCCGAGAATATGGCAGCGTCAGCAGGAAGGAGGTGTGAAAAAAGTTTAGAT
Organism: Mobula birostris; assembly: GCF_030028105.1. Classification (NCBI taxonomy): domain Eukaryota; kingdom Metazoa; phylum Chordata; class Chondrichthyes; order Myliobatiformes; family Myliobatidae; genus Mobula; species Mobula birostris. The sequence continues at coordinate 46,031,849 of NC_092395.1, read as the reverse complement.
TTCAGATTTATTTATCACATGTACATGGAAACGTACAGTGAAATACATTTTTTTCATTAACAAACAACACTGAAGGCTGTGCTGGAGGCAGCCCACAATGGTCACCACACATTCTGTTGCCAACATAGCATGCTGACCATGCTCAGTGGAATTACACAGAACACAATAATACTGAACATACCAAGCGATAAAGCAGCAACAGAGAAACAAGCTCTATTCCTCCCTACCTTCAACTCACCTACACACATATACAGTACTCTAACCCCAGGACAGACTATCTTCGGGCTCCAGACTTCAGCAGACTTGTGGATCGCAGATGTTGGGTCTTCAACTTCCCCAGTGGACTTGCAGAGATTCACAGACCCAGGATTCAGCCATCGGGCCTCACTTCTGGACTTGCAGTCAATCTTTGGGCTTAAATCTGGCCTTCCACGACCTTCAGGCTTTGATCTTTAGTATCAACTCAGGACTCACTAATGACAGGACCCTAAACACTAAGTCTTTAACTCTGTTCTCACTATTTGCATGCCTGCCTTCATCCTTGACAGTCTGCTGGCCCGATATCCGATCATGTACGTATTGCTGGTCTTCAAATGTGGAGCAGAGGCTTAGACTCCAAACGGTCATCTAATTCCCCCACCTCCCAGTCCCTAACCCTAACTCCCCTCTCTGTCCTCAGAACCATCCTTATAATCCTTAAAAAAAAAACTAAACCACGAGCTTGACGGAGACCACAGCTCAGTGCCATCTTGAGATGATTGTTTCAGAAGCCTTGATAGCAGTGGAGACGAAGCTGTGATAATGTCAGGATATCTTGGCTTTCACACTCCTGTGTCTTCTCCCAGAAGATAGAAAAGACAAAAGGGAATGACCAGGGTGGTTGATGTCCTGGATTATATTATTGGTCTTCCTGAAGCAATGCATCCTGGAGGTGGACTCCATGGAAGGAAGTGACAAGCCTGTGATGAACTGGGCCATATTAGCAACTCTTGGCAGGTTCTGTCGGTTTAGAACAGAGAAGTTACCATTACCAGGCTGAGATCCAACCTATCTAGATACTTTATATGATGCATCTGTAGAAGTTCAAGAGAATCCTTGTAGATAAGTTACATCTTCTCAGACTCCTGAAAAAATAACTACGCTAATGCACTTTCTTGATAACCACATCAATGTGGAAAAATCACGTGAGATTGCTGGTGATATGGATGGCAAAGAACTTGAATCTGTTTCAGTTGATGAGGGCTGAGTTGTGTTCATCAAACCAGCTAATCCTGCTTGTTTAGGTCAACAACTAACTTCCATTTTGATGTTATGGGCGAGGTGACTGTTCTGATACCATGACACAGGTTCACAATCTGCTTTCTGTACTCTATCTCATCATTGCCAATAGTAGTGGTATCATCAGCAAACATGAAGATCATGCTTACACTGTAACTGGTCACAGAGTCATTGGTATACAGTGAGTAGATCAGGGATTTGAGCATACAACTCTGGGAATCGGATCACCAGGATGATGCAATATGACCTGGTTGGCTGAAATGATCAGGTCAACCACAATCTTAGTAAATGATGGAGTGGTTTTAGGGGTCCAAGAAGCCCATTCCTGCTTTGAATTTTTATGTAGTTTTGCTGTCTGGAAATTAGTACTTACCCTATTTGTGCCCCTCATAATTTTGTATACCTTTATCAGGTCTCCCCTCAGACTCCTCAACTCCAAGGAAAACAAACCCATGTGGTCCAACTTCATAACTGAAACATTTTCTGCCAGTACTAGATAGTTGTAGGAATGGGGCAGTGCTAGATCTAATCCCAGGAAAGGAAGCCAGGAAAGTGGATATAGCAGTTCAAAAATCATGTTATTGAATCTTACTGCATTAATAAAAGGGGACTCGTTTCTAATCTTTTTCTAATTTTGTTGCTTAACAGCTTGGTAAGATGCGTCTTTCAGTGCCCTGCCGTGGTATTACCTGCACACATTTACAGTGTTTTGATGCAGCTCTATATATTCAGATGAATGAAAAAAAACCTACGTGGATGTGCCCCGTGTGTGACAAGCCAGCCCCTTATGAACTGTTGTTTGTAGATCAGTAAGTATTATTATTGCAAACCTACAGTACTGTTTTCTATGCTATTCTGGAAGTGACTGGTTTCACACTGGCTGTTTGATTGGGCTATCTGATGAAATGGATAAACCAAGTTTTCCCTCCATCTCCCCTCCACAAAAAAGAATATGTTAACACTTCTATGTGCATCTTCTCATTGTCCAAACAGACTGTACCTCTTGCGTGACCAGCTTCAGGTCGGGAGGCAGTTGGACAAAGCATCTCTAACCCAACAGCACCCAGCACCAGGTGGGATTTTTGTGGCTTTATTTTCCACAAGCACTGATTTAGTGGGGACTGTCTGAAAGAGCGGATCAGTGAAAGGCTAGGTTGGAAGCGGTAGTTCACCTGGGTTAGTTTTGACTCAGTTGAAGTGAAGCTTCTCCTATGTGTGGTCATCCTTTTATTGTGAACTATTTCACTGCAGTCTCATTGATTACCCCACATTGAAATGCTAGAAAAAGAAGGAAAATTTCATTCTTAAAGGAAAATTGGACAAGATCCTTTATGGAAATGCTAATTTATTTTTCTCTCTCTGATTCATTCCACCAAAGTATTCAATTCACTGTATACCCAACAATTTTACCTCTCCATTGGTTAAATTTGTGGAACCTTTCTGTGAACATAGCTAACCTATTTATGATTCATATGGTACAGAGAATAGTGAAACGTGTATAATTTAATCTATTAAATGTATATATTGTTTGTTTTTCCTTTCTTCCATTTATAATTTATTCACCTGTAGGATTAGTCTCTTTAGTACATTCTTTTTTGGCGATGTACCTTCCAAAGAGCTAGAAAGCTATGTCCACTTGTTCCTCCTTATCTGTTCTGCTAGTCACATCCTCAGAACTATAGCAGATTAGTCAAACATGATTTTCCTTTCAGAAATCTTCATGGGTTCTGCTCAATTCTGTTATTCTTTTGTAGAAGTTTTACTACTTTCTACCGTTACATCACTGTTTTGTTTACTGTGTGCCACCATCTGTGGTGGTTTTATTCCGGCATTGGTACAAATCATATGAATGATGATTGAAGCGCTTGGAGTTCTGATTGAAAAATGCAGTTTTGCTTTAATGGCGGACTAGCCTGAGAGACAACTCTTTCAATTTTGATGCAAAGGTTCCAGGTAAAGGTAAGGAGGTCTTTGCTGGATTAACAGGCTGGATCTACAAATGATGTGTTAATATACGCAACATTATGTGTAACTTGTTATGTACAGTGCCATGATTAGGAAAAAAATCACTTTGCTATCTCCTCAGAGTAGAGTTGAGATGATGGTGATAATTGGATTGCTTGAAGAATAAACACATTTTTATTTTCTAGGCTGTTTTTAGATATATTGAAGGAGTGTGAAGATGCTACTGAAGTTCAGTTTAAGGATGATGGCAGCTGGTCTCCAATAAAGCCAGATAAACAGCCTCAGAAGAACTTCGGAACCAAATGTTCAGTAGTGGAATTAGATGGTTTGTCTCTTTTTAACTTCTGTCCCATTGATATGATAATTGGGGAAACATGATTTATAAGTTACAAATCAGCTACTCTATAAAGAAGGGAACAGGAATTTTTGTGCTTACAAAGGTGTTGTAAAATACAACACACTTAGTGTTCCTTACTGTTGTGACACTGCTTGATGCTGAATATTGCTCCTTCATTATATCTTCTATCTTGAATTTAACTTTGAGACACTTTTGATTGTATTGATGTGGTGTTTACAGGAATAGCTATTCCTTTTGTATCTGAAGGAAGCTTGGGGAGTTTTTGTGCTGTAGTTTCACACCAGAAAAGGAATTGTGGTGACTGCATATTGGCTCTTTTTCACTTGCTAATGTACTAGTATGGAATCACAATAGATGGCATTTCAATCCAGATGCCAACATGAAAGAAGCAATATGTAATGTTCCTTTGCTTGCTCATTTTTAATTTCTGCCCATTTTTACTCTTGATTGCTTTCCTGGCATGCTAGTACACTGACTGGATATTAGATGTACCACAGTTTGCATATAATTAACATCAATCCAGTGCTTCCTGTCATTTTCCCCCTCTTCCCTGTTCATCTTTGGAAGGGAAAACATATGCAATTGATACTTTTGTGATTATCAGAGAGCAATTATTTTAATCGAGATGTGCCAGTCATTGCAGTTGTTCCACATGACAGCGTGCAGAGCTTAGTCACAATTGGCTGTTGTATATTTGGCATTATTCAACCAGGTGTTGGATTGATTAATGATCAAATTATTTGTAATTGAATATTGAAGCAGTCTAGTTAAAATTTGGATAACTTAATGGGCTGATTGGTGGCAAGTAGCATTTGCACTGCCCAAGCATCTGACAATACCATAACCAATTGGCCACTTCCCCATGACATTATAATCACTGTGGAATTCCAATCCTAAATTAACATGCTATCATTATAGACCAGAAACTTAATTAGGGTCAAACCCTATCTACTGTTTACTACAGGCAAAAATGAGATAAATTGTATACTATGGCTCACCTGATTTCCCAGAATCCTTTCATTATCTACAAATTAGGATGCTGAAGGAATATTATCACCACTGTCTGGATGAGTAAACTTGAAACAGTATTAAAGACTAGAGACGTAGGCTATTTTCTAAACAGAGAGCAATTTAGAAATCAGAGGTGTCCTAGTGCAGGATTCCCTAAACGTTAGCTTGCAGGTTGAGTCGTTGATAAGGAAGGCAAATGCAATGTTAGCACTCATTTCAAGGGGACTAGAATATAAGAGCAAGGAGGTAATGCAAAGGTTTTATAGGGCATTGATCAGACTGCACTTAGGAGTATTGTGATAAATTTTGGGCACCTGATCTAAGAAAGCATGTGCTAGCATTGGGTCCAGAGGAGATTCACAAGAATGATTTTGGAAGTTAAAGGGTTAAACTATGAAGTGTTTGATGACTCTAGGTCTGTACTCACTGGAACTGTACTCAATGAAACTTAATTATTGAAATGTCGAGGTAGAGTGGACATGGAGAGCATGTCCCTAAAGTGAGGAAATGTAGGAAGGGAGGATACAGCCTCCGAATACAAGGATTAAAACGCATGAGGAGGTATTTCTTTAGCCAGAGGGTGATGGATCTGTTGAATTCATTGCCATGGAAGGCTGTGGAGGCCAAGTTATTGGGTATATTTAAAGTGGAGGTTGATAGGTTCTTGATTAGTAAGGAGGTCAAATGTTGTGGGGAGAAGGCAGGAGAATGGGGTTGAGAGGGATAATAAATTAGGCAAGGATAGCAGAACATACTTGATGGGCCAAATGGACTAATTCTGCTCCTATGTATTATGGTCTTAAAGAACGAGACAAAGCAACCACTTTGTCCCAAACAAAGGTCTCAGCGTGAAATGTTGACTGTTTGCTCTTTCCATAATACTGCCTGGCCTACTGAGTTCTTCCAGCATTTTGAGTGTGTGTTGCTTTGGATTTCCAACATCTGCAGACTTTCTCATGTTTGTGCAACCACTTAATTGCCACTCAATTGGCCATCTGCAGTGTGTACCATCCACATAGAAGCAACTGACAAGATCTTACTGATAGTATCCCCAAAAACCTCAGTCCCTCCCATTAAGAACCATAAAATGGCCGAGCAGACTTGACGGGCCGAATGGCTGACTTCTGCTCCTTTGTCTTATTGTCTTGTGGTCTAAAATATGATTTGAAAATGTATAACCATTCCTCATTGTTGCGTCATCTAAATAATAGAAAACTCTTCCTAAAAATACTGATAAAATCCTTCACTATTTTCTCAAAAGTAACTAGAATACAGCACAACAACAAGCCCTTCAGTGCACATTGTCTGCACTGATCATCATGCCGGTCTCACAAATTCCATCTGTCTGTGTGTGGTCCATATCCCTCTATTCCCTGCCTGTTAATGTGTCTTAAACATAGCTGTCATATCTGCTTCTACCACCTCCCTGGTAGTGTATGGCGGGCACCCATCACTCGCTGTATAGATAAATAAAAATGCCTCTCACATCTGCTTTAAACTTGCCCTCTTTTACCTTAGAGTTCAAAGTAAATTTATTATCAAAGTGTATATACCATATACAACCTTGAGACACATTTTCTTGCAAGCACCCACAAAAAAACGAGACACAATAGACCTATGCCCTGTAATATTTGCTGTTTCCATCCTGGGGGGAAAAGACTCTGGCTATGTACCGAATCTTTGCCTGAATAATTTTATATGCTTCTTTTGAGTTTCCCCTCAGCCTTCGATGCTTCAGAGAAAACAATGAAAGTTTGTCCAGTCTCTCTTTATGGATAATGCTTTTCAACCCATGCAACTCATCTGGTGAACCTTTTATGCACCCTCTCGAAAGCCTCCATATCCTTCCTACAATGTGGTGACTGTAAACCTGTACACAGTAGTCCAAATGTGACCTGACAAAAGTTTAATATAGCTACATCACGACTTCCCAACTTTTTTTACTCAATAGTCAAACCGATGAGGCATTATATGCTGCCTTAACTGCCCTGTCTACTTCTGTTGCTATTTTCATGAACTATGGATTTAGATTTCTTTGTGCATTAATAACATTATGGGTCCTGCCATTTACTTCATACTTTATTCTTTCACTTGACCTCCCAAAATGGTCCTTCCCTAACACTTTTCCTTAATAAGCTCAATTGCCATTTCTTAACCAGCTGATATTCTGCTGTAACTGACACCATTCCTCACTATCCACAACTCCATCAATTTTTGAGTCACTTGTAAGTTCACTAATCAGATGACCTACATTTTCATCCAGACCATATATATATATGCGTGAAAACAGCATACAAGTTCAAATTTTGTTCCGTGTACTTTTCCTGAACCTGATGAACAGGGAAAATCATGTGGATGATGCTGCGACCCAAACAAAAACTGAACTGTGTTGCAGGGAGGTTCTCTTCTGATATGCTGGTGATCAGATTGTTGAGAATTATACAGGTCGGAGCTTTCCTGACAATGGACAAGTGTGAGATGCCTCAGTACTTAGCACAAGCAGCTTTGCTTCCCTTCTTTTTGAAGAGCAGGACGATTGTGGCATCCTTGAAGTCTTCAGGCATGTTGCATGTTGTCTTCTTCCCAGATGCTCGTACGAATGCTGTGGAATCACAGATGGAGACGAGAGGGCGTACAGGAGCGAGATTACCAACTAGTTGAGTGGTGTCACAGCAGCAACCTTGCACTCAATGTCAGTAAGATGAAAGAGCTGATTGTGGACTTCAGGAAGGGTAAGATGAGGGAACACAAACTAATCCTCTTAGAGGGATCAGAAGTGGAGAGAGTGAGCAATTTAAATTGCTAGGTGTCAAGATCTGAGAATCTAACCTGGTCCCAACATATCGATGCAGCTATGAAGGAGGCAAGACAGCAGCTCTATTTCATTAGTAAGAGATTTGGTTTGTCACCCAAAGCAGTTAAACTTCTATAGATATACCATGTAGCGTATTCTGACAGGCTGCATCACTGTCTGGTATGGGCGGGCAGCTACCACACAAGACCGAAAGAAACTGCAGTAAGTTGTAGAATTAGTCAGCTCCATTCTGGGTACTAGCCTCCATAGTATCCAGGACCTCTTCAAAAAGCAGTACCTCAGATAGGCGACGTCCATTATTAAGGACCCCCATCACCCAGGGCATGCTCTCTTCTCATTAATTACTCAAAATCTGGTCTGATCTTCATCTAAGTCACAATAATAAACAAATACAATCTGCCTAAACTAGTAACACACAAGTAATTGTATTTCTCATCAATACAGAGTACACCATTTAAACGATCAGTCTGTTAGAAAGAAGTATGTGAATCTCTGGGGTAATGCCTTCTACAAAAGCTATTTAGAATATAGAATAGTACAGCACATTACAGACCCTCAAACCCTGCCTCCCATATAACCCCCCACCTTAAATACCTCCATATACCTGTCTAGTAGTCTCTTAAACTTCACAAGTGTATCTGCCTCCACCACTGACTCAGGCAGTGCATTCCACACACCAACCACTCTCTGAGTAAAAAACCTTCCTCTAATATCCCCCTTGAACTTCCCACCCCTTACCTTAAAGCCATGTCCTCTTGTATTGAGCAGTGGTGCCCTGGGGAAGAGGCGCTGGCTATGCACTCTATCTATTCCTCTTATTATCTTGTACACCTCTATCATATCTCCTCTCATCCTTCTCTCCAAAGAGTAAAGCCCTAGCTCCCTTAATCTCTTATCATAATGCATACTCTCTAAACCAGGCAGCATCCTGGTAAATCTCCTCTGCACGCTTTCCAATGCTTCCACATCCTTCCAATAGTGAGGCGACCAGAACTGGACACAGTACTCCAATTGTGGCCTAACCAGAGTTTTATAGAGCTGCATCATTACCTCGCGACTCTTAAACTCTATCCCTCGACTTATGAAAGCTAACACCCCATAAGCTTTCTTAACTACCCTATCCACCTGTGAGGCAACTTTCAGGGATCTGTGGACATGTACCTCCAGATCCCTCTGCTCCTCCACACTTCTAAGTATCCTGCCATTTACTTTGTACTCTGCCTTGGAGTTTGTCCTTTCAAAGTGTACCACGTCACACTTCTCTGGATTGAACTCCATCTGCCACTTCTCAGCCCACTTCTGCATCCTATCAATGTCTCTCTGCAATTTTGAACAATCCTCTACACTATCTACAACACCACCAACCTTTGTGTTGTCTGCAAACTTGCCAACCCACCCTTCTACCCCCACATCCAGGTCATTAATAAAAATCACGAAAAGTAGAGGTCCCAGAACAGATCCTTGTGGGACACCACAACATATCCCTGCAGAATGGGGCTTTCTGCAGTGAATGCAACGAAAACTAAATTGCGTAATAGACTGGACATAAGGAACCCCCTTCGCTGTCTCCCGTCACCCCTCGACTTGTTGCAGGAAACAAGCCCAGGGCTCCCACTGATTCAGCGATATTGGTGTGTTGCAATGATTTTATATGTTCACACGAGGAAAATATGCGCTGTGTGTTTAATATTCAAACATTACTTAAAATGTTATGATGCTATTGACTTATCACTATATTCATCCAAGAAAAATATACACTGTGTTTAATATTAAATTCGTTAGATAAAGCCTTTTAGAAATGAATTTGACTACATTAGCCACTTATAAGTGACTTATAGTTGACTATATTCCGGTCATGATTAACACCACCCCCCCCCCCCCCCCCCAGTGGTCAGCTGGACCGCAATGCAAAAAAAGTTGGGGGCCCCTGACTTGATGATCAAGGCACCTCGCATCCAATTTACCAACTTGCCATGGATCTGTTGTGATATCTGGACCAGCCTACCACTAGGAACCCTGTCAGTGTTTTAACCAAAATTTATGCAGCCAACATCGACTACGAATTATATTTGCCAGTTCTATCATTTCTTCAAAAAAAACCTCTCATTTTTAAAACTAGGCCACACCTGCACAAAGCCGTGCTTATTTGTCCTAATAAATCCATGTTGTTCCAAATGCAAGTAAACCCAGTCTTCTATAATTACCACTGATGCAAGAGCCACTTGCCTGTAATTTTGTGGTTTGTCTCTTGCTTTTAAAGAAAGGAACAATATTGGCTATTACCCAGTCTTCTGAGACCTAACTCATACCTAAAGAAAATACAAAGATCTCTGATATCGAGCACCTTTACGCTATGTAATATAACAAAAAACAATTAACTCAGAATGGGTCAATCATATGTGCATTTATTTTACTTACAGCAAGGGAAGACTAGCACTGCACAGGAGCTGGTGATAGCTTTGTTAAAACAGACAGCATAGTTACTCCTTTATATACAAGTTCAAGGATATGATGCATTCTGTTAGTCTGCTTGATCAGTGTATTTAGCATTCTTCCAGTTACTTCTGGTCTGTAGTTTTTCAAGGACTCAGATTCCATCGGCGTAATGTTGCATGAGCGTTATTAGCAAAGCACTCTACTATAAAAGTTCAAAGTTTAATGTACATTATTATCAAAGTACGTATAAATTACACAACCTTGAGATTTATCTGCTTCCAGGCAGCCAAAAAACAAGAAACCCGAAATAACCCAATTTAAAAAAAGACCCAACACCCAATGCGGAGGTCGGGGGGGGGGGGACCACAAAACATGCAAACAATAAAAGCAAACAACAGCATTCAGAGTGAAATTGAATCCATTGACCTGGAGCTGGAGTACGTCCATAGCCTCAGTCTCAGTTCATCACACAGCAGGGCTAGTCACAGTGAAGCTCACAGATGCGAAGCCTGCAGCAGTCTCACAGCCTCAGTGCCATGGAAGAGTGAGCAGAAACGGTTAACTCTCACCTGCAGTCCTGACACGCTGCCTTTTCAGTCTTTTTTAACATTTAAGAATAAATTGGACAGATACATGGATGGGAGGTGTATGGAGGGATATGGTCCGTGTGCAGGTCAGTGGGACTAGGCAGAAAATGGTTCGGCACAGCCAAGAAGGGCCAAAGGGCCTGTTTCTGTGCTGTAGTTTCTATGGTTCTAAAACAGGGGTCATGTCCTACACTAGGACCCTGACCCTGCTGCAGCGATACACTCTGGACCTGTGTGAGGCAGTACACGATCTTTCCAAATCAGCTTGGCGCTTAGATCGATCTTAACCTCACTCCCAATTTAGATGGACAGGCTCTGAAGCTTCTCTGCTCTGATTGCTTTCAAAGTCGCTCATTCCAACTCCATCTCTGACTCCTTGACGTGCCTCAACCTCGCTTTGACCACTTCTCGAACATACTACGCTCCAACTTTGCATCACGCCTGCACACCTCGACCCTCGGGTCAGCCTCACCTTTTCCTGCCTATTCATCGTTTGTGGTGATAGTTTACCACAAGTTACCACAGAAAAAGTGTTATTAGTGGTATTTAGTTGTATTTTTTGCTTTGTGAAGCACCACTACGCTGTCGCCCTACTTCGGTAGCACCATCTTAAACAGGTTCTATTTTGTTACAGACAAAAATGCCATTTTGTTACTACAAGTAAAATACATTTCCATACTGGCAAGGCCCCAACACCCTCTTCCCTTATGAACGGACTTCATATACAGTGTATATATGACCTAACAATGGCAAGAGTAGAGAAGAATTCTGTTAATGGAGGTCAAAATCTGTGGTTTTGTTATTCAACAAAATGTGGATAAATGACTCAGAACAGGATCAGATGTGACAACAAGGTCGTGCAATCTCATTTAGTGTGAGGCAGTAGCTGGCATGATGGATGTCATTTGTAAAAAAAAAGCTTCTGATGAGAACAAACAGTACTGGTTTGGTCATATTGTAGTTTTTAATGAAGGAAAGTATCTCATCCAATAGTGGAAGCAGATGAATGGACTGAGAGCATAGGATATCGAGGTAACGATGATGTCCCCATGCATTGTGTATACTACTGCATGTAGCAAACAGGAGAAAATCTGCAGATACTGGAAATCCAGGCTCAACACACAAACTGCTGGAGGAACTCAGCAGGCCAGGCAGCATCTATGGAAAAAAGTACAGTTGACATTTCGTGCCGAGATCCTTCGGCAGGACTGCATGTACTGCTACTATTAGAGTTCTGTAACTTCAAATCTAAATATATACTAGAGGATTATGGTAACATCCTCTAAACAAGAGTGTGCTAAATTCGGGACAAATCAAAACTACAAATAAAAAGTCAAAAAGTGGTCAAAGTGCCAGGACAATTTTTGCAACTGTGTTAGTGTGTTTATAATTGGCTGTGCTGCATAATTTTAATCAAAGGCTTGGAAAACAGTTTGGAGCCTTTTTGGAGCTCCTCTTTACTGTTTGTCACGTTGCTCCTGTTTAAATAAATATCAAGGGCAGTGAATGCCATTAGTTAATCATTGAACAGATTTGAAAAAGAAAATGGACATTTCATTCTCAACTATTTTGTTTTAATGTTTACCCACTCATCATCTCCCCATTTTCATCTGTGCATTGAAAGTTTTCTGTTAATAGACATTTTTGAAAGCATTTAACAAACCTCTGATACTTCCTTCTATCCTTTTTCTGTGGCCTTATTTTTTTAAGGTTTTTTGTTTGCAGTGGAAGACCTGGATCTGAAATACAGACATGTATTTTCAATATTCATAAATTATATTTCATATTCACATGGTTGTACAATTCCTTGTTCCTATTTGTGCCTGTTCAGTAGCTATTTGAGAAGGGATGACAGACTGAGTCACTTTATAATTGCTTTGGTTTAACGTGAAGGTTTCATTGGAACATTTATGCTTGATCCATCATCCATTTTGCATTTTAAAATGATGTGTCATACTTACATTTTCTTGGAGTAATCAGAATCACCAGCATGTGTCGTGAAATTTGTTAACTTGGAGGCAGCAGTACAATGCAATACATGATAATGTAGAAATAAATAAATTGCAGTAAGTATACTGTATATATGTATATTAAATAGATTAAAAATAGTGCGAAACAGAAATAATTTTTTTTAAGTGAGGTAGTATTCATGGTTTCAATGTCCATTTAAGAATCATGTGGCAGCGGAGAAGAAGCTACCTGAATCGCTGAGTGTGTGCCTTCAGACTTCTGTACCTCCCTTCTGAGGTACCACTCTTTGAAGATGTCTTGGATACTACGGAGGCTAGTATTCAAGATTGAGCTGACTGATTCTACAACTTTCTGTAGCTTTCAGTCCTGTGCAGTAGCCACACCAGACCAGGCACTGATGCAGCCTGTCAGAATGCTCTACACAGTACATCTATAGAAGTTTTCGAGTGTTTTAAGTGACAAACCAAATATCTTCAAACTCGTAATGAAATACAGCCGCTGTCATGCCTTCTTTGCATCGATATGTTGGGACCAGGTTAGATCCTCAGAGATCTTGACACCAGGAACTTGAAATTGCTCACTCTCTCCATTTCTGATCCCTCTGAGGATTGGTTAATCACATTCCTCTTCAAGAAAGGAGATAAGACTTGTTTCCACACAGCTGATGTACTTATTTGATGTGCCCAAAGTGTCCTATAATTTACCCAGCCTGAGATGCTCCTTTCCTTTCCTCTTTGTATGATGCTTTTTTTCTCTCCATTTAGTTCTGACTCTGACATGTCTGAGGATTTAATTTTGCATCATGGAAAACAGTGTGTGACTTTGAGATATCTTTGAGGTAGCAATGAGTGGATGAGGAGACTGTAAAATTCCATTAATCTAGCACTCCACTGGTGGTGTTGGATTGACATTTAATGGGCTATTATGTTTTGGAAAGCCACTGTGTTGGAAAAAAGTTCTCTGCAAATGGGTCCTTATACACAGTGTTTTTGTACCTGACTCACCAGTTGTCAATTTTGTATTTTACAGACTCCAGCAACAATCAATTTAGTAATCCTGCAAATGGCAAAAGTGATGTGGACATTATCGACCTGACTGTAGACTGTTGATAAGGAGGATCGGCTATTCAAAAAGAATGTTACTGTGAATATTGGAGAGAGTTCAACAAACATGAAGGACGCATTACGGAAAGATCCATTGAAAGAAGTCTACCTCTGACATTGTAGGCTTTACTTTCTTTGAGGCCCTCCAGCCATATCTACCTCTTGAAAGGATTAGTACAGTAAAAGATGACAAATAGTCTGTTTGGAGAAATGCTGCTCTTGAAGAGCGCATTGTTGTAGATGCGAAGGACTGATACATAGTTTATAAATTGTTTGGAGAAACAAGTACAGTACCCCATAGTTGGATTGCTTTTAAATTATGCTGTATTAACTCCTAAACAAACATTGATACCTGGTCATGTTCTTGTTCTTAGAATGAAACATATAGAAACAAAGTTTGACTGGCCTCTCCTGTTAATTGCTTTCACTTTTAATTTCCAAAGCAAGTGCTTGTGTCACGCAAGCCCAAGAGTTTATAAGTTGATTTTAGAAGCTGAAACAGCCCTTTTCCATCTCATTGTTTGATTCGAAACACCTTGCAAATATATTGGTATTGGTTGAAACTGAGGTAGCTATAGACAAACAATGTTGATTACAACTTTCTCTTTAGTTTAAACAGGTGGTTTGGAGAAATATATTGGCTGAGGTGCAAAAGAACTTGACTACGTAATCCTTTTCCCACTCCCTTGCAAAAATGGTAGGTTTCCAGGAAAGTATGACATGAGCGTAAGCCCTGCTCTCAAGATGGGAAGGCTTGAGAGAGGAGTGTTTTGCATTTATAAATCTCTTAAGTAGTTAACTGAATGGAAAGACTTTGAAATTTGTCTGCATCCTCCATTATCAACGCAGGAAAATAATAATACAAAATAAAAGCTACAAAGAATATCCAATCCAAAGATTCAATACTTGAAATTTTTCTTCCTGAAAAGGGTGCAAACATGGAGGCTCCATTTTTTTTTGATGGAGCAGTATTCCTTGTCAACTACACTGCCCATATTTATTATTGTTTAATTTTCCAAACTTATGGGCACCACATTAGCAAACATTGAGATTGTGTGGATCAACGAGTGGATTTTGCCAGTGTATTTTCTGTTCATTTCCACCATGAGGCACTCTAGAATTAGCAAAGAGGCTGCCCTGTTTTCTTTTCCTTCCTTGGACAGGAAAATTTGCTGATTGGGAATCCAAATACTAGTCCAAGTTTACCTTGAACATTATCGAGCCCGTTACTTTGGTGCTGTAGCTACTGATGTACACATGATTGACAGTTGTTATTCCTTTGTTACTTTGAATATGTTGCTGTACAAAGTTGTACATATTAAATAGTTTATTTAGTTTATTTGTAACACTCAAATTAGTTATTATGTCTCAATTCAGATTCCAAATGAACAAATTGTTTGGGCAACAAGCAGATCTTTGGGACCTTCTACACATCAGATTCATCACTGATTCCAATAATTATTGTGATGTGATAAGATTGAACATTGCTAACAATTAATAATTTCTCAGCAGTTAAGTGAGAATTAATCCTGGAAAATTTAGATTTACTGCAAAAAGATTCTGAAGAGAAATTATTTAGGTTAATACTAATTTTTGCCTGTCCCAGATTCTATGTACTGTATTGGCATTATTTCTGTTGAAAGCATAAATCACTTTGGGTGAGTTTACTACTTTCACAGAAAATTTTACTTGTCATCTGGTTATTAAAATGAAATGTGGTCAAGCAAATTTATTTGACAATAACAATGGT
Source organism: Mobula birostris (assembly GCF_030028105.1). NCBI lineage: Eukaryota > Metazoa > Chordata > Chondrichthyes > Myliobatiformes > Myliobatidae > Mobula > Mobula birostris. The sequence goes on along the minus strand of NC_092395.1, from coordinate 46,016,575 downwards.
TTTGCACCATGATTTTCATGTGAATATCAGTGTTTATGCTATTGTCTCTGCCTTTAAATTAAAGCTTTGGATCACTAACATTTCTGGCTAATTCTTTTGTTTCAAATTAATGCACATTTGGGTGGAAGGTAGATAGAATTAAATATAATGAATTTAATGATGAAGGTTTGTGAATGGTGAAACTAGGCAGCTAATTAAAACAACACACATCAAAGTTGCTGGTGAACGCAGCAGGCCAGGCAGCATCTCTAGGAAGAGGTACGGTCGACGTTTCAGGCCGAGACCCTTCGTCAGGACTAACTGAAGGAAGAGTGAGTAAGGGATTTGAAAGTTGGAGGGGGAGGGGGAGATCCAAAATGATAGGAGAAGACAGGAGAGGGAGGGATAGAGCCAAGAGCTGGAGAGGTGACTCCAACTTTCACCCTGCCCTCAAGTTTACCTGGTCCATTTCCGACACCTCCCTCCCATTTCTAGGTCTTTCTGTCTCTGTCTCTGGAGACAGCTTATCCACTGATGTCTACTATAAGCCTACTGACTCTCACAGCTATCTGGACTATTCCTCTTCTCACCCTATCTCTTGCAAAAACGCCATCCCCTTCTCGCAATTCCTCCGTCTCCGCTGCATCTGCTCTCAGGATGAGGCTTTTCATTCTAGCACGAGGGAGATGTCTTCCTTTTTTAAAGAAAGGGGCTTCCCTTCCTCCACTATCAACTCTGCTCTTAAACGCATCTCCCCCATTTCACGTATATTTGCTCTCACTCCATCCTTCCGCCACCCCACTAGGAATAGGGTTCCTCTGGTCCTCACCTACCACCCCACCAGTCTCCGGGTCCAACATATTATTCTCCGTAACTTCCGCCACCTCCAATGGGATCCCACCACTAAGCACATCTTTCCCTCCCCGCCTCTCTCTGCATTCCGCAGGGATCGCTCCCTACTCAACTCCGTTGTCCATTTGTCCCCCCCATCCCTCCCCACTGATCTCCCTCCTGGCACTTATCCGTGGAAGCGGAACAAGTGCTACACATGCCCTTACACTTCCTCCCTTACCACCATTCAGGGCCCCAAACAGTCCTTCCAGGTGAGGCAACACTTCACCTGTGAGTCGACTGGGGTGATGTACTGCGTCCGGTGCTCCCGATGTGGCCTTTTATATATTGGCAAGACCCGACGCAGACTGGGAGACTGCTTTGCTGAACATCTACGCTCTGTCCGCCAGAGAAAGCAGGATCTCCCAGTGGCCACACATTTTAATTCCACATCCCATTCCCATTCTGACATGTCTATCCACGGCCTCCTCTACTGTAAAGATGAAGCCACACTCAGGTTGGAGGAACAACACTTTATATTCCGTCTGGGTAGCCTCCAACCTGATGGCATGAACATCAACTTCTCTAACTTCCGCTAAGGCCCCACCTCCCCCTCGTACCCCATCTGTTACTTATTTTTATGCACACATTCTTTCTCTCACTCTCCTTTTTCTCCCTCTGAATATACCTCTTGCCCATCCTCTGGGTCCCCCCCCTCTGTCTTTCTTCCCAGACCTCCTGACCCATGATCCTCTCGTATCCCTTTTGCCTATCACCTGTCCAGCTCTTGGCTCTATCCCTCCCCCTCCTGTCTTCTCCTATCATTTTGGATCTCCCCCTCCCCCTCCAACTTTCAAATCCCTTACTCTTCCTTCAGTTAGTCCTGACGAAGGGTCTCGGCCTGAAACGTCGACTGCACCTCTTCCTACAGATGCTGCCTGGCCTGCTGCGTTCACCAGCAACTTTGATGTGTGTTGCTTGAATTTCCAGCATCTGCAGAATTCCTGTTGTTTGAGCTAATTAAAACATTTGTTTTAATTATCCTATGTACCTTTATTGAAATCCTTGTCATTTTAGAGCATTTCTTCAAACTAAAAACAAAATGCACAAACATAAACAAAGCTTCATAATGTTTCTAAGAAATTCCACATAACTATTGGGCACGTGGCCAAGTGGTTAAGACGTTCGTCTAGTGACCTGTAGGTCGCTAGTTCGAGCCTCAGCTGTGGCAGCATGTTTGTGTCCTTGAGCAAGGCACTTAACCACACATTACTCTAGTTTCTGTGCGAGGAGTGGCACCCCACACAGACTTCCAATCTGCGCCTTGTAAGGCATGAAAATGCCTGACGCAGGGGACCTCTCATGGTCTGAGTCGACGTTCCCTTCCCCCTGTTGAAACTTTGGAAGTTTGTTGTGAAATAGAATAAATTAGTTTCTGGAAGGTTTTCTTTTACTTTAAACTGAATAAAATCACACAGTAAGACTGAATATCACAAAACCTGAAGATCTTTTGCCAGTTTTTGTGGACAGTTTCACTTACTGCTCCAGTGATCAGATAAACAACAATCTTAAAACTCCCAACAGTCTGCTTTGTGACTGGTCAGAAATCCCACTGTTTGGGAATTAGGCTCTTGTGGCCCTGGTTACCCCACACACTTTAAATTTATTCTACTGTATATATATGTATTTTTTAAATTAAATTGAGAGTGTATTAGTGAATTAATTGGAACAACATCTATATTCTGGGAATTCTGCATGGCAAATAACTCTCATTCAACTACTTCCGGGTAAATTTGAAAATGTGCATCAAATTTCAGAGGTTTAATGAAAGTCCTGGACTGTTGTGAAAGTCTTTCTGCTTCAATATTTCTTTTCCTTTAAGGGTATCTATATCATTCTGACCAATTTATGACCCAGATCCTCCATTGTGGTTGACTCTTAACTGTCCTCTGCAATAGCCAAGCAAACCACTTTAGTTCAGGGAACTTTTATGGATGGTCAGTGGGCTGGATTGTATTTGGTTCAAATCGTACTGAGTGTCCTTACAGACCAATAGTTACCCTAGTGGATTCAATAAGCTGTGAGTAAGCTTCAGGTGATTCAAATAATCAAATGCATTTCAAAATATTTAAAAGATTTTAAAATTGAATTAATTTGTATCACTGAAATGAATTTGAATTAAATTAAAACAAGATACTAAAGTAAAATGTGTGGTAAAATCAACATTTATCTGTAGCTACCTTTTCAATCCTGATCAGTGACTTGTTCAAATGAATGAGCAAAGGGATTCACACAACAGGGGCATTAAGAGGCTGAATAGGTCACTTATCCAGTCCCTCAGTTCCACATAGTTTTAGCTTCATCATGTGACCTAGTGCTGAGTCCTATATCAGAGCAGGTCAAATGAGCCAGCATCGGATCTCCAGCAACACAAAAATGCTGGAGGAACTCAGCATCTATGAAAAAACAGTCAACATTTCAGACCAAAACTTTTCATCAAGACAGGAAAGGAAGTGGTCAGAAGCCAGAAATAGGTGAGGGGGGAGGAAGGAGTTCAAACTGGCAGTTTATAGGGGAGGGATAAGAATCTGGGAGGGAATAGGTGGAAGAGATAAAGGTCTGAAGAAAAGGAAGCTGATAGGACAGTAGACTATGGAAGAAAAGGAAGGAGGAGGGGAAGTAGAGGGAGGAGATGGCAAGGGAAGAGAAGTGAGAGGGTAATCAGAATAGGGAAGAGAGAGAACAAGGGAGGGGTGGAATCTGGAGAAATCAATGTTAATGCCATCAACTTGGAGGCTAACCAGATGGAATATGAGATTCACCTCTCACCTATAAACTGCCAGTTTGTACTCCTTCCTCTCCTCCCACCTATTTCTGGCTTCTGACCACTTCCTTTCCTGTCTTGATGAAAAGTTTTGGTCTGAAATGTTGACTGTTTTCTCATATTCATACCCTCCATCCTGAGGAAGGGTCTGGGCCTGAAATGTTGACTGTAACTCCTCCTAGAGATGCTGCCTGGCCTGCTGCGTTCACCAGCAACTTTGATGTGTGTTGCTGGAATATAAGATGTTGCTCCTAGAACTGAAGTTTGAACTTGATCAGGCAGCAGAGGAGGCCATGAACAGACAAGCCAGATTGGGAAAGAAGTTGAATTGAAATGGGGGCCACCTGGAGAAGAATGTCAGATTTACCACTAACGCCCACCTTATAACCATATAACAATTACAGCACAGAAACAGGCCATCTCGGCCCTTCTAGTCCATGCGGAACTCTTACTCTCACCTAGTCCCACCGACCTGCACTCAGCCCATAACCCTCCATTCCCTTCCTGTCCATATTGCTGTCCAATTTAACTTTAGATGATAACATCGAACCTGCCTCAACCACTTCTGCTGGAAGCTCATTCCACACAGCTACCACTCTGAGTAAAGAAGTTCCCCCTCATGTTACCCCTAAACTTTTGCCCTTTAACTCTCAACTCATGTCCTTCTGTGACTGAATCAAGACAATTTACAGACAAGCTTTAAACCTTTCTCCTCTTAGAACATAGAACAGTGCTGCACAGGAATATGTTGGATAAGTGCAAAGTGTTGTATTTTGAGGAATCAAGCCAGGGTAGTGCACTCACAATGAACAGTAGGGCCTTGAGGTGTTTTGTAGAACAGGGGTCCTAGGAGTACAAGTATGAGTAGGCAGGTCAATGAAGAATGCATTTGACATGCTGGCCTTTTCAGACGGGTCACTGATTTTAGAAGTTGGGACATTATGTTTCAGTAAGACGTTGGTGTGACTGCACTTAGTATATTGTCAAGTTTTGGTAACCCTGTTATCAGAGTACATCATTAAGCTTGAAAGAGTGCAGAGAATATTTACAAGGATGCTAGCAGGTCTCGCTGGCCTGGGTTATTGGGAATGGTTAGACAAGCTAAGACTATTCCTTGGAAAGTAGGAGATTATGGGGTGACCTTATAGAGCTGCATAACATAAGAAGGATACAGATGAGGTGGATTCACGTAATTTTTCTTCCAGCGAAGGGGAACTAAAAGCTGCAGGGAATAGGTTTATGGAGAAGGGTGGAAGATACAAAACAGACTTGAACAGCAGCTTCTTCGTGCAGAGGGTAGTACTTACATGGAATGAGATGGTAGAGGAATTGGTTCAGACAGGTAAAATAACATTGGATTACTAAATGGATAGGAGAGAGATGGGCCAAACACAGGCAAGTGGAACTAGCTTGGTGAGGACCATGGAAAGCATGGGCCACAGGCAAAGATGATTTGACTCATAAGTCTTTCATACTCGAACTCTTTTATCTTATAGTTAAAGTCAATTATTTAATTGTAATCTGTAGTTGGCTAACTAAAAATCATCGCATTCCAACAATAAAGCAAAGGTTGTGGAGGGTTTTTTGAAAGGGTGTGTTGTGCTTTGGCCATGTGATTTACATTGTATAACAGAAAACCCTAGAAGAAGCACAGGCCACACTGCCCTCTGTACTGTTGGCATTGAGTAAATGATATTAAATAAGTCAAAAAAAATGCATTGTTACTTTTCAATGGCAAAGGTAAATTGGAACCACGAAGGTGATAGGCACAACGATAGTGGAACAATGTGCCTTTAAGACAGATAGTTGAGGAACATTTTCTCATGGAGCAAAGGAAGAACAAACTAATTCAGACCTCCCTGAATGAGGAAAGACATACACTTTATTTATTTATGGAAGACAAAGCAAAACAAGTTTTGGGCTGCAAGAAGCAGGCTTACAAAAGGGAGAAGTGAAAATAAATAAAACTGCCAAGAGCATATGAGAAAAGAGTCAATGTAAACAGGAAAACATACATTCTTTGACTGAAGTTATAAATAGGTAAGTCACCAAAACTAGATTGGATGAGAAGCACAGAAGGAAGGTGCTGGGGCACTGACCATAATCTTTTAATGCTCTCCGGATACAGGAGAGGTATCAAGCGCTGGACAGGAAGATTGTTTTAACCTTCAAACTAGGAATTCAGTTCGGCAACTATAAACTAAACAATTTAATGTCAGCGACATGAAAATTTCTCCAAACATTGATCAGGGACAGGATAAAATGGTCATCTGCAGGAGAATGATTAGTTAGAGAGCACGGATTTGTCGTGTACACTGACCAATTTGATAAAATGTTTTTGATGAACTAAGATGGAGTAGATGGGAATATTGTGGGGTATATGGGCTTTCCAGAAGGATTTACTGCATGACCGACTTGCAGCAAATTGAAGTATAAAGGGGAGCACGGGTACAAAGCAGGAAACAGGGCTGTAGTGAATAGTTGTGTTGGAACTGGAAAAATGTGAATGGTGGTGTTAACCAGGGATTGGTGTTTGTATTGGTGCTTTTTGGTCTATATTAATGGCTTAGATTTGGGGGTGTGGTGAGAGGCTCATGGTTATAAGCCACAACTTGCAGATGTTAAAAAATCTATCAATTTTGCAAACTACTAGGAGGACAGTGATAAACTGCAGCAGGATACAAGCAGGCTGGTGGAATGGGCAGATGAGCAGCAGGTAAAATTTATTGCCGGGAAATGCAAGGTGCTGCACTTTGGTAGTAGTAGTAGAGACAAAGGATATTGTTATTAGAGAGGTGTGGAAACAGAAGGGCCTGCAGGTATGGATGCACTAGTCATTGAAAGTGGCAGGATATGTTGAGAAAGGTGGTAATAAGATAAATGCAATATCAGGTTTTATATAGGAGGGAAATCATGCTCAATCTTTATGAAATATTGTTCACTTCATTAAAGAAAGTATGTGAAAGAAATAGAGAAGGTCCAGAAAGATTTATGAGATTGGTCTTGGGATGATTATAAGGTTAGAAGCTGGGTCTGTTTGCTTCAGAGAAGGGAAGTGTGAGGGGGAAGCTGATGTAAATGCTTTGAAGGGTCTGGGCAAAATGGAATATGGCAGGCAGTTTTCATTCATAGGGGAGCTGAAGACTGAGATGGCAAATAATATAAAGGGGAAAAAATCTAAGAGTGACATGAGGGTAAACATTTTGCACAGCATGTAGTTGGAACTGGGATTACGTTTCCTGCAGGTGTGGTGGAAAGAGGTTCCATTGTAGCCTTCATGAGGGAAGTGGATAAATATATTTTGGAGAAAGAATTGCAAGGCTGCGGAGAAAGGGCCGGGGGAGCGAGTACATTGCTCTGGTTGAGAGCTTGTGTAAATACAATGGGCTGAATGGCCTCCTGCACTGGAACCTTTCTATGATTCGAGGGTCTGTCAGTTGAATAAAATGAATTTTAAAAGCACCATGGAGTCATCTTTACTATTATATTTTAAAAGGTAACAGAAAAAAATCAACCCCAGAGCTCTTTGAATAGCTAGCATTTGATACCTTCCTCTCAGAGGTAAAGGAGCCCTACTTCTCTGTCAGGAAGCTGGACACATGTAGTCTCCGTGCACCCTCAGAAAACAACATTTCACATCATCAGCTTTATCTTGAAATCCCACCGTTCTCAAATACATCCACTTCAAACAGAAGGACATCAGAGGAAGGCCAACTGGCAATTCAAATAATCTTTTCTGCATTGTTCACCACTGCTGTTGAAAAATTGTCTTTTAAGTTGTAGTTATTGCCATCAGGAGAGCGGGATCCATCAGAGCTGCATGAAGAATTGAAGCGAAAGCTTTGTGCCTGTCAGTACTGTACCCCAGTGTTATATAGTGACAGCCTTGCAGCCTTCATTTGTTATGACAGGCCTGAATGTCTGTGTCTCAAGTTGACCTGGATAAGAAAGGACTGGGTATGACTGGATCTCTGGTTTCTGTGGCCCAATACTGAGTGGGACCAAACTACCCAGGTCCGATGGAGTGGATTCCAGGGACTGGATGGACAGCAGTGGAAGTTCTGACCTTAAGTCAGTGTACACAAGCCACAACAACAACAACTTATCACTCAACATCAGTAAAACTAGAACTTATTGTTAACTTCAGGAAAGAAATATTCATTAGTCTACCTTAGGGGAATCAGTTGTGAAAGGGAATCGGCAGCTTTTAATTCATGGGCATTAACATATTGAATGACCTATCCAGGGCCCAACACATAGAACCAATGGAAAGAAATGCAGATCAGCGACTCTACTTTCTTCAAAGGTTACGGAGGCTCAGCGTGTCACCAAACACTCTAACAAACTTATACTGATGAAGGGTCTCGGCCAAAACATCAGCTGTTTATTCCCATCCATAGATGCTGCCTGACCTGCTGAGCTCCTCCAGCACCTTGTGTGTATTACTCTGGATTTCCAGCTTCTGCAGTACCTCTGATGTCTATAACAAACATCAAATGTAGTGTGAAAATATCTATCAATGAGCTATGAACTTGAACCCCAAGATCTCTCTACTCAGCAACACTGTCTGCTTGCATTTGCCCTACCAAGGTGCAACACCTCACATTTATCAGGGTTAAATTCCATCTGCCATTTCTCTGCCCATATCTGCAACTGATTTACATCACGCTGTACTCTTTGACAGTCTTCTTTACCATCCACAACTCCACCAAACTTGGTATCATTCACAAACTTACTAATCCACCCACCCACAACATCCTTGATCTCTAAATGCCCTAACATATTTATACCCTCAGCTCTGATCTGGTCCTCCATATCCTTTTCCTTGATAAGTACTGAATCAAGGTACTCATTAAGTACCTCACTCACGTTCTCTGCATCCAAGCAAATGTTTACCCCCTTTATCCTTGTGATCCCACCCTCTCCCCAGTTATCCTCTTGCTCTTGATGTATGTATTGAATACCTTGGGATTCACCTTGATCCTACTTGCCAAGGACTTCTTGTGGCCTGTCTTGGCTTTCCTGATTTCCTTCTTTAGTTCTTTTCTGGCTCGTTTATACTCCCCGTGTGCTTCGTTTGATCCTAACTTCTGAAGCTTTATGTACTTTTCCTTTTTATTCTTGATTAAATTCATCACCTTTCTGGATATCCAAGGCTCTCTTATATTTACATTCCCGTTCTTGTCACCCAGTGGGGATATGGCCCAACTGCCAAGTGAGAGACACCGAAGCAGGTCGATAGTTCACAGACTTTAATGCGAACAGTGTTAAAGGGAAAAGAAAACAATAAACGCTAGGCTAAACATGGCCGTTAACTAAAACTCAAATGAAAATGAAGCATACACGGTGGCTGAAAAGAACAACAAAGAATAAAATGAATACCACTAATCTTCACAGTCAGTTGATGGGACAGTCCAATTTCTCAAGCAAGGTGGAATGCAAGCAGGCAACGAAGTGTTGCTGTGCCCAAGTCTTGACAGATAAGGGTTAAATACTATCACAATGAAATAATAATTAGCTGACATGTGCATATTCATGAGCGCAGTTGCTGAATCTGCTGTGCTGCCGAATCCGTGGGTGTGACTGTCCTTCCTCCTAACAGGAACATAGCTTTCCTGTACCCTGTGCAATTGATCTTAAACACCCTCCACATATCTGATCTGGACTTGACAGAGGAAAGGTGTTCCCAGTTAATGCTTCTTAGTTTCTGCCTAATGCCCTCATATTTTGCTCTACTGCAGTTTAGAACTCACCCACAAGATCAATCTTGATCTGTAGCTATCCTGAAAGTCAAGGAGTTAGAAACATAGAAAACCTGCAGCACAATACAGGCCCTTTGGCCCACTAAGCTGTGCCGAACATGTACTTACTTAGAAATTACCTAGGGTTACCCATTGCCCTCTATTTTTCTAAGCTCCATGTACCTATCCAGGAGTATTTTAAAAGACTCTATCATATCCATCTCCACCACTACCACCAGCAACCCATTCCATGCACTCACCACTCTCTGCATAAAAAAACTTACCCCTGACATCTCCTCTGTACCTACTTCCGAGCACCTTAAAACTGTGCCCTCTCGTTTTAGCCATTTCAGCCCTGGGAAAAAGCCTCTGACTATCCACATGATCAATGCCTCTCATCATCTTATACACCTCTGTCAGGTCACCTCTCATCCTCCGTCGCTCCAAGGAGAAAAGGCCGAGTTTACTCAACCTATTCTCATAAGGCATGCTCCCCAATCCAGGCAACATCCTAGTAAATCTCCCCTGCACCCTTTCTATGGTTTCCACATACTTCCTGTAGTGAGGTGACCAGAACTGAGCACAGTACTCCAACTGGGGTCTGACCAGGGTCCTATAGAGCTGCAACATTACCTCTCTGCTCTTAAACTCAATCCCATGATTGATGAAGGCCGATACACCGTATGCCTTCTTAACCTCAGAGTCAACCTGTGCAGCTGCTTTGAGTGTCCTATGAACTCAGACCCCAAAGATCCCTCTGATCCTCCACACTGCCAAGAGTCTTACCATTAATACTATATTCTGCCATCATACTTGACCTACCAAAACGAATCACCTCACGCTTATCTGGGTTGAACTCCATCTACCACTTCTCAGTCCAGTTTTGCACCCTATTGATGTTTCCTGCTGTAATCTCTGATACACTATCCACAACACTCCCAACCTTTGTGTCATCAACTGATTTACTAACCCATCCCTCCACTTCCTCATCCAGGTCATTTATAAAAATGACCTGTTGTGGTCACTGTTTCCTAATTGCTCACCCACTGAAAGCTCAGTTACCTGGCTGGGCCCGTTACCCAACACCAAGTCTAGTTCAGTACCCCTCTTGTAAACATATTGATTTAGGATACACTTAACACACTCAGCACCGTCTATACCCCTTGCACCGAGAAGGTCCCAGTTTATATTGATGATGACGGCATCTGTCTGTCTCAAAGGACAATGGATAGCGGCACTGGAGTGACCTCTCCTAGATCCCCCCCTTGGCCTCACCGGTGTCGTCCAAAGGAAAATGAAGCAATATGTTTGGCACCAGCTTGGCTGCAGAAGCTGCTGGAAGGATGTTCAATGATGTCCAGCCACCTTAGGGGCTCCACTCTGGATTTTCTCCCGTGGCCTTTTGTCTCTACTGAGGCTGCCCACTAGGCAGTGGGGCAGCTGGGGGTCTGGTTCCCGAGCACCAAGGCGTGTCCACACATTGATGGGCCTGCGTGCTACGCGTGCAGGGGCCAGACCTCCTCCCCATCCCCAGAAGTTCAGCCTGAGTCTGAAAGGAGTTCAGTCTGTCCATGTGTTGCCAGCGAGGAGGCACTACATGAGGCTTGCTGTTGGAGAGCTACATAATGACATGGAGAAACATACGCATTCAGCTCTCCCTTTCATGAGACTGTGGCGCAATAGGGGCCAAATTTAATTTTCCCCATTGAAAATTTATGAGATTTTTGTCCTATATATTTATGAGGTAGTAAATGGTTAAGTGGATCTGACCAAAGTAACTGCGAAGCAATAAGAAATGGAAAATTTGTACACTGACTTTCTGCAGGAGATCAGATATGATTTAAACTAGTTAGACAAATATAGCTAAAAGAAGGAACTGATTAAGTGAGATACCGGATTCTTAGATGGTATCAGATAACAGTCTTAGATACTTAGATATCATCAGCATTGTCGTCACCATCATCATCAATATCAGCATTGTCCTCATCTTAAGACCATAAGACAAAGGAGCAGAAGTCGGCCATTCGGCCCATCGAATCTGCTCCGCCATTTTATCATGAGCTGATCCATTCTCCCATTTAGTCCCACTCCCCCGCCTTCTCACCATAACCTTTGATGCCCTGGCTACTCAGATACCTATCAATCTCTGCCTTAAATACACCCAATGACTTGGCCTCCACTGCTGCCCGTGGCAACAAATTCCATAGATTCACCATCCTCTGGTTAAAAAAATTTCTTCGCATTTCTGTTCTGAATGGGATGTTCTGTTCATCATCATCATCATCATCACGTGCTGTGTTGTATGACGTGAGTAATAACAGTCTCATGACCATGATCGTTCTTGGCAAATTTTCTACGGAGGTGATTAGCCATTGCTGCCTTCTGGGCAACATCCTTACAAGATAATTGACCCCAGTCATTATCAATACTCTTCAGAGATATGCTGCCTGGTATCAGTGGTTGCATAAGCAGGACTTGTGCTATGCACCAGCTGCTCATATGACCATCCACCAGCTGCTTCCATAGTTTCACGTGGCACTGATTGGGGGGCTAAGCAGGTGCTACACCTTGCCCAAGGGTGACCTGTAGGCCAGCGGAGGGAAGGAGTGCCTTATGTCTCATTTGGTAGAGACACATCTCCACCCTGTCACCCAGGTACTATTACAGAAGCTGATAACGATCAAGGAATCATCTTCCCAGATGAAAAGGGATAAACTTTCCTTATTAATCTACTTTTAGCTAAGTTTGAACACAAAGCATAATGACACTAGCCATGGCTTCATGCATCATTGCTTCAATGTATTTGACAGAGGGTAAAACTAAAAATTTGTCATTTAAACTCCCTTTAAATTTGTCATAAACTGTATACAGACTCCAAGATGTAACATTGATCGGGGAATTGCAACGGGAAAAATTCTAAAAGATTGTAGATCTGTTGTCTGGGATCAATGTACAATGGCTGATTAGTTTAAAGTTCTTACACACAATAATAAATTAAAGGGTGATGTTACTTTGCTGCTACCTGGAGATTTTCATCAGACACTACCAGTATTTCCATGAGGTGCTGAATGAAGCATGTGTTGAAAGTCCGTATTAAAATATCATGTTAAACAATTATACTTCAAAAATTCAAAGCAAGTTTATTATCGACGTTTGTATGTTACCAGAGTCACACTACCCTGAGATTCATTTTGGTGTGGACATTCATGGTAGAACAAAGAAATACAATAGAATTAATGAAAAACTGCACACAAAGACTGACAAAACAACCAATGTGCAAAAGACAAACAGCAAATCCTAAATAAATATTTAGGCTGTACCCTCCAAATATCCGGACCTGCATCTCGGTTTTGTCGTACTACCTTACTTTCCATTTTTCTAACTTTTCTATTTATGATTTATAATTTAAATTTTTAATATTTACTATCGATTTGTAATCCAGGGAGCGGGAATTGCAGAACCAAATATCGCTATGATGATTGTACGTTCTAGCATCAATTGTGTCGTGACTATAAAGTATAAAGTATAAAATATTTAGATAAATAAATAAACAAATTGATTGACAGATAGGTAAATAATACAGAGAAGTTGAGTTGTAGAGTCCATAGGTTGTGAAATCAGTTCAGTGTTGGGGTAAATGAAGGTCTCCACACCAGTTCAGAAGCCTGATGGTTGAAGGGTAATAACTGTTCCTGAACTTGGTAGTGCGCAACCCTAAGGCTCCTGTACTTCCTTTCCAATGACAGGAGCAAGAGGAGAGTATGGCCTGGATGGTGGGGGCTTCGATGATTGATGTCGCCTTCTTGTGGCAGAGTTCCCTGTTGATGTGCCGAATGGTGGGGAGGGCTATTCCTGGTATTGAGGCACCAATGAACAGGGTCGTAACAGGCCACAGAGGGTTGTAAAGTCAGCCAGTTTCATCGCTGGCATAGCCAATCCTGTCATCAAGGACAGCTTGAACAGTCAGTGACTGAAGAAGACAGCATCTATCACTAAGGACCCTCACCATCCAGGGAATGCCTTCTCTTGTTCCTGCCTGAAGACTCACATTCAACAATTCAGAAACAGCTATTATTATTTCTTTTACTTTGAACTATTTATATATTTTGTAATTCATAATAATTGTTATATCTTTGTGCAGTATTTCTACTGCAAAACAACAATTTCCATGTCCTAAAAGCAAGAAATGACAGGAATAATGGAAGAGCAATGCACAATGTCCTAGAGAATCTCAGTAAGGGAATAAACAGTCGACATTTCGGGGTGAGACCTTTCGTCGGGACTGGAAAGGAAGGGGGCAGCAGCCGAGCGTGGGGGGCTATGAAGGAGTAGAAGTTAATCAGTGATAATAAACTTGCTCTGATTCCGATAGTGGCAACAACATGCCCTTCCTGCCGATAGTTGGCGCTACAGCCGGAGGACTGCGCTGGGGGAGGGATCACGTGACGCCGTTGCGGCTGGTAAAAAGCCGGAAGTTGCTATCAGCGGTCCTTTCTCCATCCGCCGTCCAGCGAGGCGGATAGAAGCCGGAGCTTGACTGCCGCACAATCCACCGCAATCCGGCAAGATGGTGAGTCGCCGGCCGCCCGACCGGCACTGGACGGACTCGGGGCACTGCCTGCGGGGTTTTTACCGGCATATTGTCGGCAGATACGCTGGCCTGGAGCCTCTTCAGCGATGCGGGCCACCGGCGCAGGACAAAGAAGGGCAGGCGGCGGCCCGCCATGACGGTTCCCGGCTCTCCGCACTGCCGGAGGTTGTGCGGGTCGGGCCGGGTCCGTCGGCCGCTGGGTGCGTTTGTGCGTCATTGGGAGGCCTCTCTGCCTTCTCTCTCTCCCGCCCCCCCCCATCTCAGACGGACCTCCGGCGCAGCCGCAGTGCCGCCACCGGCGTTGGTTGGGGTCGGTAACGGCGGCGGCGGCGGCGCCGGCCCGCCCGCCACGTGGAGCGCGTTCCGCTCAGGCGTTTGTCCCCCTTGTGATGCCGGGGGGCCCCACCCGTTCTCCCCGTACCCGCACTGCGGCCGCCGGCTGCTTCGGCACGGCGCGGCGCGGCAGGACGTGGCCCCGGCTGCGACACCTAGCTTGACTTCGCTTCCAGTCTGAGTCATCCCCCGGGGGGGGGGGAATTGCCCGTGACGCTATCAACCTGATCGGGATTGTTCAAACCTGCCGCTTGCCCTCGAATGCGGATTGAATCCCGAGGACTAATCATGGTATGTTATTACTGTCGGAGTGACGCGTTCGACATTTCTGTAACGTGGCCGGTTTGTGGATTAACACTGGCGCATCGCTGTCATTGCAAATTCTCATTTCGGCTCGTATTGAGAATAAATGCTGTTTTGGGAGATTGATTTGGCAGCCTGTCTGCTTTTTGATTACTTAATCATATGGCGAGAAACAGCACTGTCCTTGGTTTTGGCTTGAGTATGAAGCAATCTTGTATACTGGTCTGTGCCTCGGTAACGCGGTTAGTTCAGTTCTGGATGTTTATTTTCTCGTCCTTCAGGTGAACTTCACAGTAGACCAGATCCGTGCGATCATGGACAAAAAGTCCAACATCCGGAACATGTCCGTGATCGCACATGTTGACCACGGCAAATCCACCCTCACTGACTCTCTCGTATCGAAGGCTGGAATCATTGCTTCTGCTCGGGCTGGTGAAACCAGATTCACTGACACACGCAAGGATGAACAAGAAAGATGTATCACCATTAAGTCTACGTGAGTAATTTGGAATTTATTTAGTGAGTCACCGTTTGAGATTGCTGCCTTTTGTCGGTGTTCTGTTTTGGTATTAAGAGTTCTGAAAGCTGGATCAACCTAATCTGGTCATGACCTTGTAATGTCTGGGGGGAAAAAACATTGTTTTCGATGTTTAATCCTTGTGCTGGTGTACGTGCTAGTTCCACTCTACAAGAATTTGTAGCAATCGGCAGCAAGTTCAAGTCTAATTGTCATTCAACCTTGCATGAATGCAGCCAAACAAAATGGTGTTAGTCTGGGACCAAGGTGTAAAACACGGTCCCAACAGTCACACAGAGCACAAGGCATCTAACGCATAAAGTAGCAAGCACATATCGGTATAATAGTCATGCTGAAAGTTTAGTTCAGGGTCCTGAGTAGGACTTGCACCATTGATTTGGATTGTGGATCAAGCCACAGGCTAATTTATCTCCATTAAGCTGCAGTCATTTTGCAAATTAGTTTCCCACACTAGTACAGAATCTTAACAATTTGACTTTTTGTCTATACAGTGCTATCTCCTTATATTATGAGCTCAAAGATCAAGACTTGGCTTTCATTAAGCAGTGCAAGGATGGCAGTGGCTTTCTTATCAACTTGATTGACTCACCTGGACATGTTGACTTCTCCTCTGAAGTGACAGCTGCTCTGCGTGTAACTGATGGTGCTCTGGTTGTGGTGGACTGTGTGTCTGGTAAGCTATTGCTTTGAGCAGCTGTGTGGTTGAAGTTTTCAACCCTCCACAAGAGGAAATCCGTTAAAAGTAAAATTTGTAAATCATCTTGTGGCCAAGGAATTGGGCATATATCTTCTAAATGCAGGGGGTACAGCATGAATGTGGCTGAAAATTCTCAGAAATCTCAATTTGAGTTGTGGCTCCGTGTAGCCTTTAGTGTTCTGTCACTTGATGGAATAGTTTCAAACTCACCATATTGTAAACACATGCTGAAAATCCATGGTGGGGTGCACAAAATGCTAGAGGGACTTGGGTCGGGCAGAGTCTGTGGAAATGAGTAAGCACTGGAAGTTCTGGGCTGAGACCCTTCAAGACTGGAAAGGAAGGGGGATGAAGCCAGAATAAAGGTGTGGGGGGGGGGGTGGGAAGCAGATTAGCTAGAAGATGATACGTGAGGCCAAGTGGGTAGGGAAGGTAAAGATCTGAAGAAGGAATCGAGTTGGAGAGTAGAGTGGACTTGAATGAAATGGAACGGGGGTGGAAAATTCTTATTGAAAGAAATCAATATTCCTGCCATCAAGTCAGAGGCTACCTTGCTCCTCCAACCTGGGTGGCTTAGTCATGGCAAAAGAGGCGGCCATGGACTGCCATGTGGAGATGGGAATTAAAATGATTGGCCACTGGGAATATCCATTTGTGATAGATGGAGTGGAGGTGCTCGAAAGTAGATGATTTCTAGATTCAAACTTTGTGTGAATTTGAGCCTGTCATTTAAGTTGGCATTGTTTCTTGTTCCCAGGGGTTTGTGTGCAGACTGAAACTGTACTCCGCCAGGCAATTGCTGAGCGTATCAAACCTGTTCTAATGATGAACAAAATGGACCGTGCCTTGCTGGAGCTGCAGCTTGTCCCGGAGGAACTGTACCAGACTTTCCAGCGCATTGTGGAAAATGTCAATGTCATCATCTCCACCTATGGTGAAGATGAAGGTGGTCCCATGGGCAACATCATGGTAAGAATAATTTACACTATTTTTCTCTTGCTGTTATCTGTAATGATATGACTGGCAATGAATCATTAGGTGCAATACTAAGTGCCAGCTGCAGTCCTGCTCTATCTTAGCTCCACACTTTGAAAATGTGGTAAAAAGACTATGCCTTCACTTCCATTTTAGTACTCCTGATTGCTGTCATTCTGACTAGATAATTCTTATTCTTTAAATATTGACTTTATAGTTCTGACTTTTCCCCATTGAAATTGCCTTTAATAAAATGCCTTCTCAGCTGTATCACATTTTGTCTCATTGTTAGTGTCTGAACAAAATCAGCTGAATTGCAGAATACTTTTTGCTCGAGCTGTAACGCAGTAGATTGTACATCTAGCTGCTTCATGCCTTCAATGTCAATGTTCTGCTGTCTTCCTATTTTAGAACTTTCTTTTCTGTTATTTGAAAAGATTGTCCACAGGATTTTGCAACAGAATCTCATCTGTACCTTTCAAGCTGGTTGACAAAATAAAAGCATTTGACTTGGGTTGGGAGCTGGCCAATATGTACATTAACTTCTACACTCTGGTAACTTTCTCACATGTATATACTTTGTACCTTTTACAGTTGTGCGTGGCAACTGGTTACACAATGAATGTATTATTCTAGCAGGAACGGCTGTCTACATGAGCAGTGTCTTTGCATCTTAGTTTATTTGGCACTGTTTTGTATTGCACAAGATGGGTGTTTTGGCCTGGCATATTAGTACAACCTCGGCTTATCTAGCTGTTAGTGTGCTGCTGTTTGGAGTTCAGTCCCAAATGTAAGGAGCCTTTATGTTCTCCCGTGGAATGCTTGGGTTTTCTGTGGGTTCTCCTGTTTCTTCCCACAGTCCAAAGACGACAGGTGGGTTAATTGGTCATTGCAAATTCTTTTGGTTAGGTCGGGGTTGAATCAGGGCTCTCAGTTGTTGCTAGGGTTGTACAGCTTGAAGAAACTGTTCTGCAGTGTATCTCTAACTAAAATAATATGACTGTGCTGGGTCCATGTTTCAAATCCTTACCTTCCTAAATGCTTATTGAATATAATGATAGCTCCTAACTCCTCCACATACTGTGGCATAGTTCCACGTAGGACTGTTTAAAAAGTGGTGCTTTAAAACTTACACATCCTTCCTCAGACCAATGCCCTCTTATTTTTGAGGTCCCTACCATCAGGAAAAGGTTTAGATTATCTATCCTATTTGTGCCTCATCTGGTATCTCACTAAAGCAATCTTGAATTTCCATTGCTTTGATTTTCCAGGTAGATCCAATTTTTGGAACAGTTGGGTTTGGTTCTGGACTTCATGGCTGGGCCTTCACTCTGAAGCAGTTTGCAGAAATGTATGTTGCCAAATTTTCTGCCAAGGGTGAGGCTGCCCTCTCTCCAGATGAGCGTGCCAAGAAAGTGGAAGATATGATGAAAAAATTGTGGGGTGACAGGTGAGTTTCTGTGGTTTGGGATTTAGGATTTTGTGTACATTAGGCATTTACAGCTGGAGGTGCTCAATTTGTAAAATAAAATTATAATAAAGTCTGATTGAAATCTCTAGTGAAGCCTGAGATGCAGTGTTGCCGTTTAATGAAAATGGTGTTTTAGAGAGACTGGTACATGGTTACTGTGGTCAGATTAGTAGAATTGTGGATAGCGGGGGGGGGGAGCATTCTTGTTACCTGTCCTGAGTTCTAAATTTTGCAGTTTCCCTCTATTGTGCCCCTCTGGTATGGGAATTAGTTCTGAAAGCTGAAAAGGTGTACTGTTGGCTGTAGATTAACAAGCTTTATTTCTGTACCAGGTATTTTGATCCTGCTGCTGGTAAATTTAGCAAGTCAGCCAGCAATGCTGATGGCAAGAAGTTGCCCAGAACATTCTGTCAACTAGTCTTGGATCCCATCTTTAAGGTAGGATTGCAAATTAGGGCATGAGAACAAATGGACCGCGCATTGAGCTGTGTGTGATGACTTGTTTGCGTTTTCTTCACTTTGACCTGACTGTTAAGTGATGATAACTCATATCTGATGCTCAGTTTCCTAATTGATTATAAGATTTGTAGCCATTTCAATGATATCAAATTAATCACTGAATGGAAGCAAGCATTGCACTTTAGACCATAGTAGTATAAATTTCAAGTAACATTGGGTGTTTTCTTTCCAGGTCTTTGATGCAATTATGAATTTCAAGAAGGAAGAGACTGAAAAATTGATTCAGAAGCTGGATATTAAACTGGATAATGAAGATAAAGGGAAAGAGGGGAAACCTCTATTAAAGGTGAATAGCTCTCCCACAGATTGCACTTTGGTTTCCATCTCACTTCACTCCATGCTATGAGTTTGAGATTCATTTTAACTATTATCATTGTTTAGGAAGTATGTTTCATGTTCTGGCTGCTAGTTGTATTTTTAAACTCAAAACATTTGATTTGATTCCTCTTAGTAAAATATTTATCCATTGATTTGTTATGTTGTCTTGTGCAGGCTGTGATGCGTCGTTGGTTGCCTGCAGGAGATGCTCTCCTGCAGATGATTACTATTCACCTTCCATCCCCAGTCACTGCTCAGAGGTACCGCTGTGACCTTCTCTACGAGGGACCTCCTGATGATGAGGCTGCCATGGGTAAGTAAAATTGTCAAAGATGTCAGAGGCTTGTCAATTGTCCAGTAAGTCAACTGAATAAACAAGTTGTCTATAGCTGGTGTTAAGGTCACGAGGGCACGAAACAAAACGTTCAAATGGTAAGCCAACTGATTCTGAAACTTCTCCAATACCACTGGCTTTCTCTCCTAAGCACCCCAAATTTTTGTTTTTTCTTTTGCAAACATCTTTGTAAATCCTCTCAATTTCCTAATTTTTAATGCACTTGGCAGGTCTGTTTGCAGTTCTTTGTATTGGGTCTTACTTCCCATCATATTAAATTTTGTAATGAACCTTTCTCATAATCACTAATTAGTGCTGCCTATGATGTACTGTTAGCTACCTTGTTGGTTCCATTCTTATTTCTAATCTGTAATCAGAGATAATATCAGCAGTTTTGTTTCTACTTGCGTTATCAAGGGATGCATCACTGCTTAATTGTTATTTAGCTGCTAGTTCATGAGACTTGAACTACTGATAATCTCTGTATTGATGAATAGCTTGTCTCTGATCTTGGAGAACAGTGACCACCTAGTTCATGCACATCTTTGAACACTGGGCTTGAAGGCTATTCGGTTCCTCATGTCCAAAATGTGTTCCCCTTGAATTTTAAATTGGTCTCCACCTTGCCTACATTCTCAGTCTTCTTTTGGATTTTATTTCTGTTCCTCATTCTGGTCTCCTTTGTGATTTCTGCTGTGGCCTTGATGGCTAAATCTCTCAACTTGATTCTTTGCCTCTCAAGCCATACTTTTTAAGATATTCCCAAATCCTTTCCATTCGCCCTAATTTCTGTGTTTCGTCTCCAATTATGTAAACTTTCTGGAAGCTGGTTGTAAAAGATGCCAGCTACATTAATAAGTTGCCTTAACTCTAGCTTCAGTTGTAAAACCTTAGACTTCAGAAGTTGTCAACTTTGCAGATGGCATTTTGGAGTCGAAGGATTAAACTTTTGTTCTTTTGAAGGCATCAAGAACTGTGATGCAAAGGGTCCCTTGATGATGTACATCTCCAAGATGGTACCCACATCTGACAAGGGCAGATTCTATGCTTTTGGCCGTGTCTTCTCCGGTGTTGTCTCAACTGGTCTCAAGGTCCGAATCATGGGCCCTAACTACACTCCAGGCAAGAAGGAAGATCTATATCTGAAGCCAATCCAAAGGTTAGTGATTTGGGCTCTCTTTTTCTTGCTTTTAAGTAGTAAAATAAATTCTTTTAGCTTTAAAATTTGGCATGAATTCAGCGGGCAGTCTATATCATATTAAATTAAATGTAACAATCAGCTGGAGCATGCATTGGCCAAATTAAGAATTACACAATGGGGTAGAGTTTAATCAAGAACAAAAACATTAGAGGCTGGAGATGGATCTACCACAATGTGCAGTAATTTTGCAAGTATTAGACATTTACCTAATTATTCTCCCTTGCAAAACAGAACCATTCTGATGATGGGTCGTTATGTAGAGCCTATTGAGGATGTGCCTTGTGGAAACATTGTGGGGCTTGTTGGTGTTGATCAATTCCTGGTGAAGACTGGTACCATTACCACTTACGATCAAGCTCACAACTTAAGAGTGATGAAATTCAGTGTCAGTCCTGTTGTACGGGTTGCAGTTGAAGCCAAGAATCCAGCTGATCTGCCCAAATTGGTTGAAGGCTTGAAGCGTCTTGCCAAGTCTGACCCAATGGTGCAGGTAGGTCCTTCACATAGTTTGTGTTTTTTTGGTTGAGGATAAATAGGTAATATGCTAAGCCTCTCCTTGTTTGTTCAGTGTATAATTGAAGAATCTGGTGAACACATCATTGCTGGTGCTGGTGAACTTCATTTGGAAATCTGCCTGAAAGATCTTGAAGAGGACCATGCTTGCATTCCTATCAAGGTAATGCCTGTGGATTAACAGTATGATTAATATCTTTTATTTGATAATTTGGAGTTCTCTAATGTTGTATCTTTTTGCCGTAGAAATCTGATCCTGTTGTTTCTTACCGTGAGACTGTTACTGAGGAATCCAACGTGATGTGCTTGTCCAAGTCTCCCAACAAACACAACCGGCTGTATATGAAGGCACGGCCATTATCTGAGGGCCTACCAGAAGACATAGATAAGGGTGAGGTCACTGCCCGTCAAGAGCTTAAGCAGAGAGCCAGATATCTTGCTGAGAAATATGAGTGGGATGTCACTGAGGCACGCAAGATCTGGTGCTTTGGACCTGATGGCACTGGTCCAAATATCCTGGTTGATGTGACTAAGGGAGTCCAATATCTAAATGAAATCAAGGATAGTGTTGTCGCTGGATTTCAGTGGGCAACCAAAGAGGTGAGCTTATTTCAGACTTGGTACAATACTGTTAGAATTTGTTCATTGTGCTGTGCTCAAGTATGAGGCTCGTGCAGATTGTGCAACCGGTATTTTCAATGTGAGTTTTGGTGTTAACAATCTTGCTCCTTCCTAGGGTGCTCTGTGTGATGAGAACATGCGTGGGGTACGATTTGATATTCATGATGTAACCCTACATGCTGATGCTATCCACCGTGGTGGTGGTCAGATCATCCCCACTGCCCGGAGATGTTTGTATGCCTGTGTCCTGACTGCCCAACCTAGAATCATGGAACCTGTCTATCTGGTTGAGATTCAGGTACGTTTACAGTTTGATTTGTGGGATGGGCAGGAATCAAAAGTGCAATGTGTTCATTAGTGATCATTTAGATGCTGATATTCATGACGTTAGTGTGCTTAACAGTATTCACTCTTGGTACTAGGCTTTATAGAGGTTCCTTGTGACTTGAGATGCCTGTAAGAACTAAACACCTATAACTGGGTTAAATCTGTTAATTTAGTCTGCCCCTATCCGACGATAATGAAATAGCATGTTCCTTGTTTGATTTGTTAACTAGGTTAGTATTTTCAAATATTGTACACTTGTGGTTTTAGCATGTGATTCCTTTCATTGCAGTGTCCTGAGCAGGTGGTTGGTGGTATCTATGGTGTACTGAACAGAAAACGTGGTCATGTCTTTGAAGAATCCCATGTAGCTGGCACACCCATGTTTGTTGTTAAGGCCTACCTCCCAGTAAATGAATCATTTGGTAAGTTTATTTTGTCTACCTGCAGACATTAAGCATTTGTTGAAAGTGGAAAATAATGGTCTTCAGCACAGCAGGAGTCATCTTGCATTTTGGGATTTGGAAATTTCCCATTTCTTATAATTCTTGGCTAATTTGACCCCATCCCCTTCTCTCACATTGAGGGCTGTTATTAATGAAGAACAGGCAGTTGTTTTAATATGCTACATAAAATTTAAGCTTTCAAGGAAAAGTTTGATTTTTTTTAAAAAAGAATTGAACTGGGCTTGGCTAAGCCTGTTTCTGCTATTAAAAAGTGATAATGAATTAATCTAAAATGAGCTGACATTTGTTTCCTGCCCAGGTTTCACTGCTGACCTGAGATCCAATACAGGCGGCCAGGCATTTCCACAATGTGTCTTTGACCACTGGCAGGTTCTACCTGGTGACCCCTTTGAATCAACCAGTCGCCCAGCCCAGGTTGTGGCTGAAACACGCAAACGTAAAGGTTTGAAAGAAGGCATCCCAGCTCTGGACAACTTCCTGGATAAATTGTAAAGTTCAGCTGCACATCATTGGAAATCTGACCAACACACCGTTGAATGGCTTTGAACTAATTAGTGAAGTTAACATTGCCAGATTAGATATGGTGGTGTATTGTATTGTACCTTTGCAATGAGATTCACTTTAAACAGAAAATGGACATAATACCGATAAATTAAAAGAATGTTTACCTCATATCTGGGTTTTTCATTGCATTGCTGTCAGAAATCATCCTGTGCCATGCTAGCTATATATGCATTCATTACTTTTCATTTCATGTGGTAACAACTTGTTACCTGTTCTAATATTTATCCAGTGCTTGAATATTAAGCTCAGTGCTTTGAGTTGGGGTATTCCAATTCAGGGTCTACATCCTGACCACGAAACACTAGGCCAGTATGGTATGCACAGCAAGTTTGTACAGCAGTGGACTTCATTGAAAGTCATTCTCACCAACTGAGACTGGGGCCAATGTGTATGGCGCCTTAGAAGTGAGTTTGACTGTTATTAATATTGTGAAGATGAAAATGCAATAGATTGTATTGGTGGTATGTAAACAATAAACTTTGCTACAATTGCAGTGATGTACTTGCGAGTCAGCTTTGCCTAACTTTCCTATCTGTATTGCCCAGCTTTTCTTTCTAGTGATCTCATTGAGCTTGTGAACCATTTAAATGTGCTGCTAATGTCTAAGAAATGTCTTTTCTATCACTGTTCTGCTCTGGTTTAAAGTTCCCTCCCCTAAACATGATCTAACGTTGGGTATTTTGAATTAAGTGGTAGTTCAGTGTAACTCTTCTCAGTAATGACAGGTTGCATATATTTCTCTTGCTTTAAGCTTTGTTCTTGCTTCTAAGTATGGCATTTGAAATTAATTTCATAGAATGTTTTCTACGGTGCCATATCAGCTTTCCCAGTTGGCAATACGTTCACTGTCAGTTACACTTGCACTTCATGCCAGAAATGGGTCTTTATAGTGTTTCCAAGGGTAGCTCTAATCTTTGGATAAGGTATTAATGAGTGGAACTCCCATCTGTTGGGGACTTGGCTTAACAATTCCCATAACACTGTTAGTGGGAACTTGCTGTGTGTAAGTTGGCTACTGTTTCCTAAATAAGTGTTTCATTGGCTTGAAAAGTGGGGCCTCTGTGCAGATGCAAAATGATAAAAGCAGAAGTTCTAATCATCTGAGGAATTCTTCATTAAAGAAGAATTAATTTTATTTTCCCAAGTGAAATTTACTTGTCTACTGCATTTAATACAGGTCTTTGCTGGGCTTAAGAGTGATTTTTTTTTAAAGTTGGGCTCCTGTAAGGATCCCATTCATTACAATGGATAATGGCCATGATCACTTGAATTTACAAATGAACTAGCATTTTTGCAGTTAGTGTGATAAAATTCACATTTTAACTGTTAAATTGTTCACTCAACTTGCTGTGTGGCAAATTAAATAAAAGCAAATCCAAGTTCTATAGCTAATGCTAAATGTCCGGTACATGTTTTTTTAAATTGTAGATTTGGCGGGGGTAAATTGAGTATTGCAGAGAATACTGCAGGGCAGAGCTGCCTGTACTGGTGCAATTACTGTTCAGAGAGTTGTAGCGTTGCAATGGATGCCAAAAAACCAGGGTGAAACCAAGAGCTTAATTTTTAAGCAACAAACGAAACGCTGGAGGAATGCTTCAGGCCAGGCAGTATCTGGGGAAGTGGCCTGATGAAGGGTCTTGGCTTGGAGTGTTGATTGTACTCTTCCATAGATGCTGCATCGCTTGCTGAGTTCCCTCCAGCATCTTGTGTGTGTTGCTTGGATTTCCAGCATCTGCAGATGCGTTTAAACTCTTCAGCACCTCCAAGGTCCCACTATCCCTGCTATGTATCCATACTACTATTTACACTTGTTTCCAGAGGTAGTCTCTCCTTCAAAATCGGGTGCTCAACTTTTATTCACCTTTTCTAATAAGAAGATGGTTGATTCCACAATCATACAACCAATCTAGCACTTGTCAGAGATTGCTCATTCAGGAATGCTTTGGTGTACTTTCTCATACACAACAGTAACTACTGGTCATCACTGTCCTGAGCTCTTAACAGGTATAATCTCAGCTGGTAGTACTTTCTCACCTTGTAGACAAAATTGAGATTAGACTGGTATTTACAATTCTGTGAATCCTAAACTTGTACAGTTTATAGTGTCTGGAAAATCCAATTGCTCAAAAATTTTCAATTCACAAAGACCACAGATTACTAATCACTGATTCTGAGCTGTTCGATGTCTCACACCTTTCCAATAGAGCCAATAGCAAACTAGTCAAGGTACATTATATCATGAAAAAAACTAGATGCTGGTAATATAAAAGAAAATGCTAGAAGTGACGGGCTTGATGTTTTATCATGCAGAGTACACGCAAGCTATTCAACTGAACATTATTGACAACACTACAATATGCAAACTCGTGGAAGCAGCGTAGGATTAACTACCACATCTCCACATTGGGGGGTGGGGGGCGGGAGCTAGCTATGTCAATAGAACTTCATTGATAGTCACTGAAATTGAGTGAGTCAGTGTACTTTACCTGTAGCACACAAAAAAAAAGCCAGAGCAGCCTCATTAGAATGCTTTAAAAAGCACCAAGTTGAATGAAGATCAGGGTAGACTTCCTGAACGCTGGGAAAGAGATGATTATTCTGCCTGTTTAGTGCCTTGCCTAT
Organism: Mobula birostris; assembly: GCF_030028105.1. Taxonomy (NCBI): domain Eukaryota; kingdom Metazoa; phylum Chordata; class Chondrichthyes; order Myliobatiformes; family Myliobatidae; genus Mobula; species Mobula birostris. The sequence goes on along the minus strand of NC_092395.1, from coordinate 45,990,809 downwards.
GGAGTACATCTCTGGTGGAACAGATAAACATATTTGGTATAGGTTCCTGAAAGTGTTGGAACTGATGGAGATTCTTGATAAGATGTGTCCACTTCAGGTAAGTGGTCATCGTCATAAGGATCAGGACACTCTACTTCTTCCTCTACCTTTTGTGGACTTCGAAGGCGTATGAGCGCACCTTGTGATGTTCTGATCACAAACAATCAAGCATGTGGCTCTTATTCCTTTGGTGGATTCATCTGAACCTAAGTAGCAAAAATTTTGCTGTGTCTGAGATCATGCATTATCTTTGTTTTCTTCTGCTGAGAAGGAAAGGAAGAACAGGCAGACTCATTCTCAGTCTCTGGCCCATTGCCAGCTCTGCCGTTCGCAAGAGCCGTGGAGTGATAAGTTAGCAGTGCTATGTATGGGTCGTTTTCCTTCACTGGGAGAAATTTAATGGTTTGCACTGTTCTTTCCACTTCTTCATTTGCCTGTGGGTACCGTGGATGGCTTTGAATTCTGAGTAGTTGAATTGTGGACAGTTGTCTTGACACAAGTGCCTCTGGTATTCCATTGAGAGTGAATACAGCTTTCAGGTGCTGTGTAATCGCTGCTGAGAATATAGAGGACAGCTTGGACACCTCAACATTCTCGGAGTGGTAATACACAGTGATATTTGTCTCTTTTCAGCTCCAAAATGCCATGGAAAGTCTAGGAATTCAGTGGAACAGAGAGATTTAGCATGATTTTTTGTGCAGTTTTCTGCATGTTTTCACATTACTTTACATGATCTCCCAGCTGTGTGCTCAGACCAGGCCACCACAAGGATTGACTTGCTCTTGGGTGATGTTTTTCGATGCCTTGATGTCCTTGGTGAATTTGACTGATGATCTTGGAGTACATAGAAGCAGGAGTCTGGAGCCCTTCAACAGCAAGCCATCAAGAATGATGAGTGTGTCTCTTTCAAGCCAGTAAGGTTTGTGAGCTCCTTTTGGAACAGCTGGCCATCCATGCTCACAGTATTGCATGACCTTGCTGCAGATTTGATCCTTTTTCAACTCAGTGAATTCTGTCCAGTTTACACCAATGCAGGAAAGCTTTTCCATACCTGAGCTAAGTAGATGTTGGTATCTTCCATGAGGGCAGAATCAGCTTCTGTCCATTCATTTTTTCATGGCATTCTCAACAGAATGTCTGGTGTTGTGAAAAATTTGTTGGCGGCATGTTCAATTTCACAACAGCTTTGCATACGCTGACTTCTGAATCTTTGCAGACTTGGGGGTAAGTCATCCAAGTGTTTCAAGCTGAGGAAGCTGACAAGTGGCTTGTGGTCTGTTTCAAGTAGGAATTTAGTACCTATCAAGTAGCAGCAAAAGCATTCATAAAGTCACACAAGAGCCAGCTTCTCCTTTTTGATTTGGGCATAATGAAGTTCAGTGGGAGTCAGTGTTCTTGATGCACATGTCACCTGTTTCCATACACCACTGCAGTATTGTATGAGCCAAAGGAAGAAGTGTCTGCTGAGACTTTGGTTGCTTTGCTCAGATCAAAGAATGCCAATGTTGGCAGAAAGATAAGCTCTATAAGTGATGAGAATGGCTATTCCTGTGATGCATCCAGTTCCAAACATTTCCCCAAGACAGGAGCTCACCTAGTGGCTTTGTTTTCTTTGCCAAATCTGGAACAAACCTCCCCAGCTGGTTTACCATGCCAATGGATCTCTGATACATTCATGAGTTGTTTCTTGTTCCAAACTGCAAGTTGGGCTGAACCTGATTGTACTCCCTCTGAGGTCAGTTGGTGGCTTACAGACTTTACCTCCAACTTTACAAATTCACATTTCTTTTTTTTCAGGGCGATTCCAGCCTGTATCAGCTTCTCCAAGGCTGCTTCCACACTCTTTTGTCATTGAGCTTGAGCTTAAGCTTCCAAAGACAAGCATATCGTCCTGTGGCAGACTTCCAGTTCCTCCAAAATTTGGTTCATCCTTATCTGAAAGAGTTCAGGGGCTGAAGAGATCCCAAAAGGAAGTCCCTTGAAGGAATAGATCCCAAAAGGAAGTCCCTTGAAGGAATAGTGTCCCAAAGGTTGCGAGCTTCTGTGACTTAGGAGTTAAACGGATCTGCCAGAACCCTGAGTTTGCACCTGGATTGGTGAAGAACTTTGCTCCACCCAGCATACCTAGTGTGTGCTCAGTAGAGGGCAGAATAAACTTCTCCTGCTTCACTGCATTATTCAATTTTGTAAGATCAACATATATCCTCACCGTGCCATCTGGCTTAGGAACAGGAACAATGCCTGCACACCAGTCAGTAGGTCCATTCACTCTCGTTATGATGTCAAGCACCCCCCTTCTCTCAAGTTCATCTTTGAGAAGGGTGTCACTCTTGGCCTCGGTTGGATAAGGTGCTTTTCTTTCAGTGCCCCCAGGCCTGTGAACAACTCTGAACATTGTTTAGTGAATCCAGCCATGCAATGAGGTTCAGTTTCTCGATGGCATGTCATCCCAGTAGTGGTGAGAAGAGATTCTGAACAACATAGGCAGCCTCTTTGAACTGCTTCTCATTTTTACGGATGGAAGTAGTAAACATTCCTTTCACACTGAACTCACATTTCCCTGGCCCCATGAGCACTGTCATTGTTGTGTTTAGCGTAATGCCTGATTTCTGCCCCAGTCCATTTTGAATATCACTGCCTCATTTTGTAACTGAACCATAGTTCACCAGCCTTGTCTATTTGAACCTAGAGCCCCAGGAAAGCTCCCTTTTTTTCTGAATCATGGTCTTCTTTGACCTCCTGAAGAACTGTTTTTGAATGACACTGACATATGGCCAACTCTATTGCATTAGTGGCATTGTACTCCTGGACGGAGTTCTTTGGCATGGGATGGAGACTTGTCACATCTGCTATTGTTGGACTTTTAATCTGCTCTTTGTTTTGCTTGCGCTGAGTTCTACTGTCACTTTCAGTAGTCTTTCTCACTGCACCTTGTTTGTGCCCTTCTTTTTATACAGCTTCTAGCTTTACCTTAGCATTGTTTTTGTGTCTTGAGTCATGTTTGTTGCTGATAAATACTCTCACTCTGCCTGTCCATAGTAATAGCTTTCACTAGTGTGAGATTTGCCTGCAACTGAAGTCTATGACAGTTTGGTACCTAGTAACCCGACAACAATTCTGTCTCCAATGAGCTCATCTCTCAGATTCCCATATGCACAGGGTATACAATACAGTGATTAAGTCACTTACACTTTCATATGGCTCCTGTTTTCTGAAGTTGAACCCTCTCATGTATCACATTTTGCTTTCCTGTGAAATATTCTTTGAATTTGTCCTGCACTGCTTTGTACTTTCTTTTTTCCGAGCGTCTGTTGGTCTTAATCCATCCATGATGTTGTCCGCTTTGTCACCCATGCAGTATATCAGTGTGCTTACTTGATGCTCCTCTGAAGTCTGAGTGAGATTGCTTGCAACCCTAAATCTCTCAAAGCACCAGAGCCATCTCTCAAAGTCCCCTGCTTTAGAGAAATCAAATGTTTTTGTGGTTATTAGGTAAGTAGATGTAGGTACTGCAGGTATTTTCCTGTTTGTTTCTTATTTTATTTATTTGGACTACAAAAGTCTTCTTGTCTCTCCCTGAGAGTTTGACTAACTTCTCTACTGTGTCTGTGTCTCTGTGCACTTGCTCAGGCTAGTGGCCCACAGATTACAATGTATCCACTTTCAGGTGCAGCTTGAAGGCATTTCCTGGCCAGGTCTCAGCTCATGCAGTGCATACATTTTGTAAACTGAAATAGATAAGTCTGTGGATATTGTTCATAAATTCTTTCTTCTTGGGGATCTCCTTTGGCCTCTAGCACTTCTGACACCATGTTGTGTTTGATATCGAGGGGGAGTGCAGAGAACACCAGGATGCCAGCAGCATGCAGGATATTTAACTGCACTTTATTGACAACACTGCTTGTACAATATGTGAACTCCTCCCATGGGGAAGTGGCCAGCCAAGTGGCATAGCCCAAGAGCTACCACAAAAGGTTGTATCTGATGTGGCTTGCCCTGTTGATATTAACAGTATTTTCCATTCATGTTATACTCTTCTGGACTTAGAATCAGGTTTAGCATTTTTGTTTTTCTTAACAGTGGTTTATCATTTGTTCTACTTCACCATCTTATCCGCCCAATCCTCTTTCACCATCTCAGATATTTCCATTTATTTCCCTTCAGTGTAACAGTTCCCCATTTTGAATAGTGATTTGATTTTGATGATCTTCAGCATCTTGGGTTTTCTGTTCAGTAATGAATGTGTGCATTACTAGAATAAACACCACTTACTGACTAATCACCTCTAGGGATGTAGTAAGCCACCATTCTCATACAGGGCAAAGGATTGCTGATAAAAATTAATTGTTCCAGAACTTTGATGTAGGCTTCAAAATAAACTTCCAGGCCAGGATGCTTGAGACGTGCCTCAGAGATGCTCGTTCAGCTGACTGCTCTACACACGCCTGGCTAAGCATAGCTCAAACACCTATAATTTTGCTGGGGACACCACTCCTGCTGCAGGATCTCACAGCAACAAGAGGTGAAGTATATCAGCTGGTTGAGGGTTGTCACAACAACCACCTCACACCCAGCATCAGCAAAACCAACACATTGATTTTGGGCTTCGGGGGGGGGGGGGCAGGTGCAGTCAGAAGAATATACACCAATCCCCGTCGAGGGGTCAGCTGTGGGAATGGCGAGCGGCTTCCAGTTCCTGGCATCAACATATCAGATCTATTTTGGACCCAACACATTGACGCAATCACTTCATTCGGAATCCAAGGGGATTTGTAATTGCTACAGATATGCAGTGGACAGCATTTTGACTGTTATGGAGGCTGGAATGCACAGGATCACACTGAGGCAGCCAGCTCTACCGTGGCCACAACCCTTCCCACCAGCAAGGACATCTTCAAGAGGCAGGTGCCTTAAGAAAGCAGCATCCATCATTGAGGACCTTCACCATCCAGAGGTGTTCTCATTACCAACATCAGGGAGGAGGTACAGAGTCTGAAGATCCAAACTCAACATTTTAGCAACAACTTCTTTCCCTCCACCATCAGATCTCAGAATGGTTCACCAATCCATAAACACTACCTCTTTATTCATCTTTTGTACTATTTATTTATTTTTATGGCTTATAGCAATTCTTTTATGTTGCACTGTAGTGCCACAAAACACATTTCATGATTTACGCCTGTGATAATAAACCTGATTCTGATTCTGACTGCAAGGAGAGCCTGCGGGGATGGTTCCCTTCACTGCTGGCCTTGATCTTTGACATCAAGAATAAGGGATTGGCCGGTGGTACTGAAACCCTGATTTGTTGCTTCAGTGCATTCTCTAGTTGGTATGTAACGCACACAGTGGCACAATGTGAGGAGTGGTTGTTTATGGTGAAGAATGGGTTGCTAATCAAGCAGGCAGCTTTGTACTTGAAAGTTTGGAGCTTCACTTCTGTAGGCAACTGCAGAATTTTCCTTCACAGTCTGTTGTGTGAAATCAGGTTCGCAGGTTCAGTGAGTGAGGACAGAAGACACTCACTACTGGTAAGTCAGTTAACTATTTATTTACAGGACAAGACGGACACTAAACAATCAGTAAACCCTCCAAGTTACACTCAGTAATCTAAACTGAGCACCCAAAATGGCAGGACAAGCAGACCTCAAATATACACACAGTGCTAAATACGTCAATAAAGTGTGTGCTTGGACCCCCTTTACCGCAGCACAATCCACTGTTTACTGTTTCCATGGCGCCGGCCACCCATGGTGACCCGGTGAGCAAAAGGAGCCAGCGTGCAGTTTCCGCGAGCTAGGTTTAAATCCTACCGGAGCCATGGTGTCATCGGCCAAACAGCAGCGAGGGGCTCCAGTGCTCCTTAAACAGGTCAATCCCCAGCTAGCACGGTGGAGTAGCTTTTAATGAACAGGTAAGATGGAGACTTACAGCAACATTCACCTCTCGAAAGACACAACACTATGACCTATGACATCCAGTTTGCGGGCTATAATGATCCCAGTGGACACACCACTATGTTAATATGAAACATATTATACACTATGATATCCAGAATTATTAGCCCACGAATTGCTGTCCTGTGTGCTACAGTAGTCCACCAGTCTTCAGTGCACCACTCTTTTAACACTTGGCCAAAACATATGCAAACATCTTAAAAGGTGTGCTTTTAATCTCAATTTACTGCCTAAATTCACAATCCACATTAAGAACTGAAGACCGATTCTTGCTTGAATTAGTATCTGCTACATTCACATACTCCCAAGCATACCTTACTCTTGGCCCCTGGACCAAAATCTGTCCCAGAAAGGCCCAAAAACTTTGAGGATTTTTGATTAAGCAGGACAGCAACAAATGCCTTCACTTTGGATCCCTCTCCCAATTCCAAACACATCATGTCCCTACGTGTACCTACATATGTACAATCTAACATCACGAATTGGATATCTACCAGGCTGAGCAGAGATGGCAATAATGCACTCTAGAAATTTGATCACATCCTCCTGGACACACTTGTCTTCTCGATTTCAACCAGTCTTGAAACTGCAACTTTGTCATTCCTGTGCCCACCTTCCTTAATGGCCCATTTCAGTTTACATAGCCTCATCTTTGCCCTCAATTTCTGATAGCTAAACCCCAATAGTGGCTACTCGTAGTTACTCTGTGAGCAGGGGCACCGACAAGGTAACTTTGTTTCAGGTTCACGAGCAACAGTTCATATCCCACGCCACGACAGAAGGCTATCAGAATGATCTGACAACTGCAGTCTCTCTGATTGATCTACAAGAGGGTTTGGGGTAGTCTCTACCTGAATAGCTGCAAGGACCTTGCCCGGTGGTACCCCTTCCGAATTGTGCTTTCACTTGCTGGCACAACCAGTGAAAGGGTGGAGCTCATTTGGGTTCACTCCCCATTCGGGCTGCAGAGGCTGCCTTCAGGCACTCTGTGCAATTTCTTCTCCTTCTCAGGATGACTTGTGAAAACGAACGAGGGGTGGAACCTGATGACTCCACCATAACTCTGATCCCTCCATCTATTTTCCCAATATCTTTCTATTCCGATCTATATAACGAATCACCTTCCTCAAGAAGCAGCCTTCATTACAGAAAACCAATACCGTTAAATTCAAAGTGTTATTCACGGCTTGATCCATTCTGTGTCTTCTGCAGTCGCATCCCTGTTCCCTTTCATTCGCAGGTCTTCTTCAATAAGCTTGATGGCCATTACTTAAGTTTTCTGAAATGAGATTGTTAGTGGGCTGCCTTCTCCCTCTAGTTCTCTATGGTCTGCAGTAGTGAACTCTTATTTACAAAATACCCGACATATGTTGCACTTCAACCACATTGCCCATGGCGAGGGTGACAGGAATGACCCGAATCTCGGCTACTCCTCTACATTTTATGAGACACGCTATGACTTTGTCTCAACTTCGCAAAGTTCTTTCCAAAAGAAATAAAGCATAACCAGTGTGTTGAGAATATGTATCTTAACTTCATGGAGCATTCTTGTTAAGAAAAGCAATGACTTCACTCCCCAAGTGCTTCCACCTCCAAAAAAACAAATTTCAAATTCCCAATCTGAGTATACATAAATTACCAATTTCCAAAGACCAACTCCAATCACCAATTCCTTCTGGAGTGTGAGATAGCATACGCAGATTTTTTTTTTGTGTGCCATACTCTGCCAGAGCCCCGGCGACCACTTTTCAAGTGGTTGTCTTGGAGGAAAGATTCTAGGAGTGGTCCGCCATGTCCTTTTCATAGCGCAGTTTTTTTTAAAAACGAGGCCGAGTTGTGAGCTCAACACCTAACCCGGCACGGATGGAAAGATTCGAACTCGGGAACCTTCGCTCCGGAGTCCGGCGCTGATGTCACTGCGCCACTAGCCAGCCTCCGGAGTGGAATAGAGACACTGATTTCTATTCCTGTTCCCCCTCTCCCTCTCTTTCCAATATCCATTGTGAAGCAAAGAAATAAATATACTGCCCATGAACTTAAAACGCAGACAAAAAAAGATGCTTGCCTTCCCTTTCTTCTGAAGTTTTATAAACTGACATTAAAAAAACTTGGATAAAATATCTCATACTCAGCAAACACACATTTTGAAGAACAAAGGAAAAGAAAATATAGACCCCCATACATGCAAATTCACACAACTTCTTATTTACAGGATGTATCATTTATTTCACATCAAGTAACAAAATCTTACTCCTGGATTAATTCAAACACCCTTCCAATATAGATTTAACAAACACATTACAGACTATTGCTGGTCCCACTGAGGGGAGCACTACTCCCTTTAAATGGGGAGCTGCTGCTTTAACTAAATACCGCACCATGTTCGAGGTTAACCTGTGACCCTCTGGTAAGATGCTGCTGTCATGATACATCTCTGTGATCAGAGCCCACTGGTGAAGGGCTCTGGTCCCTTCCTCCTCCCGGGGCTGCAAAACCCACTCGAAGAGTTGGGAATAACTAACCTTAAACACTTTGCCCCTGTGGGCATTGTTTTTTTTGTAATTCAAATTTTTATTATTATTTATTCTTATTTTACAAAGCAGCACAGCATGTGATAGCACAGATAGAGTACAGCATATTTACACAGCCGTCCCATGACAGGGACACAAGTAAAACTTACAAACATAGAAACAGAAAGAAGTTCTAATTTAAGTTTAAATGAACATACAACCAAAATTGATCCCACACGTCTTGCACTTTTCCCTCACTATTAATTCTTCCCAACATGTGTTCATATGATGAAATATTAATCATTTCCTCTGGGACATCTGGGTTTTTTCCAGTTTTGCAATATAATTCTTGCAGCTGTGATGAGACCCACCTTTAAAATAGGGAACTTGTCATTGTTTACATTCGGTATCATTGTCCTATCACCCAGGAGACAAAGCCGTGGGCACAAGGGCAGTGTGGAACCCGACCAATTCCACAACAAATCAAGAACTTCACACCAAAATGGACGAACCATGGAACACTCCCGAATCATGTGAAAATATGTGCCCACCTCATTTTTACGTTTCCATCATAAATTATTATCAACAATCCCCATTTTGTAGAGTCTAGTTGGTGTCCAATAATATCTGTGTACTATCTCATATTGAATAAATTTCCCTCTCACTTCCCTAATATGTCTACCCACATTTGATAAAATATTTGACCGTTCATTATCTTCAATATCGCTTCCAAGATCCTTCTGCCAAGCTGCTTTGAGATTGTTACACGATTCACTCAGAGTGCTTGAACAGTTTATGAAACACTGATGCTTTATGAACTTCCTGTGCTAATGGAAAGTTTTCAGTTAAAGGGTTACTTTGTGGGTCACCGTTCTTGAATATGCTACTAATGCAATCTTATTTGTAAATACTTCCAAAAATTCCCTTTATCTACAAAGTTATATTTCCTCTGCAAATCGACATATGATATAAAAATCCCATTCTCACAGAGATCACCTACTGTATTTACACCTTTAATCTTCCATTCTTTTCAGGACATCATTCTTTTCCCATGCATATCTCAGGGTTATTCCAGAGCAAGGAGTATAACTGGTTTAAATGTGACATTCTACAAGCTTTATGAATTGTACTCCACACACTCCTTGAGTGAAATAGTATAGGATTTAGATTAGGCTTGTTTCCCACATGTTGTGAGAAGATGTTAAGGGGAGAATGTGGTCCAGCCAGGCTCCGTTCTATAATTACCCAATCTAAATCAACATCAGCCCCGTCCCAATGTTAAGCTAATTTGGTAATTTCAAAGGATAATTTATATGCTCTGACGTCTGGTAGACTGAGCCCACCCATGTCCCTGGACATACACATCTTACTCATTTTAATTCTGGGCTTCTTCTCATCCCATAGAAAATCCCTGATAATTTTGTTGTATTGCTTGTAGATCAAATCTGATATATTTAAAGGAAGCATCACAGAAAGATAGTTAAATTGAGGTGCTATGACCATTTAACTACATTGACTTTACCCCAGAGTGACAGTCTCAGTGAGCCCACTTATCCAGATTATTTCTTATCCTACTCAATAATGGATCATAATTTAAAGTAATTATTTCATCCAAATTCTGACCGAGTTTGACCCCCTAGATACTTCATTCCATCTGGCACCCATCTGAAATTAAACTGAGATACTGAATTTAAATAACACAATTTTGACATTGGCGTAGCCTCAGATTTATTGCAGTTGATTTTATAACCAGATACCTCAGAGTATAATTGAATTGTTTTCATTATTGGGGGTAAGGAGTTAGAAGGGTTGCTAATCAGTAATAAAATATCATCAGCATATAGCATCAGCTTATGCTCCTTTCCACCTCCCTTCACTCCTCTAACATTGGATCTCCCTGTGGGCATTGTTAATCGTGTGGTGGGACGACTGCCCACCTCCCTGTTGGATAACCTCACTCCAGTACTCCTCACATTGCAGATCCTCAGCAACCACGTGGCAGAGGCTCCTCTGGCTTCTGCCAACGTCTCTCTCTCACTCTCAACTCTCAACTCCATCAGTTCCTTAGCAGAGAATTCTCTGAGGGTATTCATCTCGTTGAGGTACACTGTATTATCCTCCTCAGGTCCCCCTCCCTCACCCTGTTCCATGGAGGCTGAAGGAGTTATGTTTTGGCTGCACCACCACACGGCTACGTCTAGCCCGTACTGTTGCGGGTGCATAGGGGGAGGGGCATTCACTTAGAGGGGGATCCCCAAAGCTCTCTTCTAGCCTCTCATTGCCATCCTCACTATCTAACCAAGTATCCCCATCCTATATGGGGTCACCTCCTAGCAACATCAGGGCTCGGACCTTAACATGGTCCGGTTGTCAGTCAGCCCTGCAGGCAGCTTCTAATTGCTGAATCTTCACTAGCCAATAGGGCAGCTCTGCGTCCTTATCATCCAATTCTTTAGCCTGAGTCTGCACTGACCGGGCAGCCTCTACCATGGTAACGCATTGCTGGTTTTTCATTTCTCAAGCTATCTATCTCACCTTCTGTGAGATCGTCTTGTACCGCTGCTTTACTATGGCTGCCAGCAGCCAGAAAGCACTTCCCTGGCTCCCCTTCCTCTAGTGAAACCCTACCTCATTTAAGTACGAGGTGTACCATTTTCATCCTATGGTTGTCCAACTTGTCTGTCCCATGGTCCACCAGTAATGTTAGTGAGACTCCCAAGTCCCTCACTGTTGTTGGTCCTCACCCTTTTATTTTTCCTTCTAAAGTTACTTACCCTCTCTTTAATCACCGAACCCTGCTCGCAGAGCCAATTGTGTGAAATCAGAGTTGTGGGTTCAGTGAGAGAGGACACAAGACACTCACTGCCAGTAAGTTAACTATTTACTTACAGGTCAAGGCAGACACTAAACATTCTGTAAACCCATCAAGTTACACTCAGATATACTGTAAATTCTTCTCTAAACTGAGCACCCGAAGTGGCAGGACAAAACGGACAAACGTACACACAGTAGCAAATACTCATCTAAAGTGTATGCTCCGGCCCTCTTTACTGCAGCGCATGTCCACTGTTTAGTGTGTCTCTGTTGCCGGACGCCGGTAGTGACCCGGAGAGCAAAACGAGCGAGTGAGTGGTTTCCGCACTCTGCATTTAAACTCTTAAAGCATGTGGCGTCATCAGTTAAGCACCAGCTTTCAATGGACAAGTAAAATGGGCACTTAAACAGTCATAATGGGCTCTAAGAGAATGGCGTGGCTTTGGCAAATCGGGTTTCTCATCCTATATCTAACTTGCTCTTGCAGCCAATACCTCTGTACCGTAAGACCATAAGATATTGGAGTGAAACTAGAACACTTGGCCAATCGAGTCTGCTCTGCCATTTCATCATGACGGATCCAATTTCCTCTCAGTCCCAGTCTCCTGCCTTCTCCACGTATCCCTTCATGCCCTGACCAATCAAGAATCTATCAACCTCTATGTACATTTAAGATAATGACTTGGCCTCCACAGCAGCCTGTGGCAAAGGAATTCCACAGATTCACCACACTTGGCTAAAGAAATTCCTCCTCATCTCCATTCCAAAAGGATGCCCCTCTATTCTGGGGCTGTGCCCTCTGGTCTTAGGTTCTCCCACCAAAGGAAACATCCTCTCCACATCCACTCGAACAAGGCCTTTCACCATTCGATAGGTTTCAATAAGGTCAACCCTCATTTTTCTGAATTCTAGTGAATATAGGCCCAGAGCCATCAAATGCTCTTCATATGACAAGCCATTCAATCCTAGAATCATTTTCATGAGTCTCCTTCGAAGATAAAGGATTTGCTCACAATAATCTAAGTGAGGCCTCATCACTGCTTTATAAAGCCTCAGCATTACAACCTTGTTTTTAAACTCTAGTCCTCTTGAAATGAATGTCAACATTGTATTTGCCTTCCTCACCATAGATTCAACCTGAAAATTAACCTTTAGGGAATCCTGCACAAGCACTCCCAAGTCCCTTTGTGCCTCAGTTTTTTTTGTATTTTCTCTCCATTGAGAAATTAGTCAACCCTTTCATTTCTTCTCCCAAAGTGCATAACCATACACCTCTTGATACTGCATGCCATCTGCCACTTCTTTGCCTATTCTCCTAATCTGTCCAAGTCCTTCTGTAGCTTCTCTATTTCCTTAAAGCTACCTGCCCCTCCACCCATCTTCATATCGTCTGCAAACTTGGCCACAAAGCCATTAATTCTATCATCTATATCACTGACATTCAAGGTAAAAACAATTGGTCCCAACACAGACTCCTGTGGAACACCACTAGTCACTGGCAGCCAGCCAGAAAGGGCTCCCTTTATTCCCACACTTTGCCTCCTGCCAATTAGCCACTGTTTTATCCATGCTAGAATCTTTCCTGTAGTAACAAGTGCTCGTAGCTTATTAAGTAACCTCATGTGTGGCACTTCATCGAAGGCTTCTGAAAATCCAAGTATAAACATCTCCCCCATTTCACGTACATCTGCTCTCACTCCATCCTCCCGCTACCCCACTAGGAATAGGGTTCCCCTGGTCCTCACCTACCACCCCACCAGCCTCCGGGTCCAACATATTATTCTCCGTAACTTCCGCCACCTCCAATGGGATCCCACCACTAAGCACATCTTTCCCTCCCCCCCTCTCTCTGCATTCCGCAGGGATCGCTCCCTACGCAACTCCCTTGTCCATTCGTCCCCCCCATCCCTCCCCACTGATCTCCCTCCTGGCACTTATCCGTGGAAGCGGAACAAGTGCTACACATGCCCTTACACTTCCTCCCTTACCACCATTCAGGGCCCCAAACAGTCCTTCCAGGTGAGGCAACACTTCACCTGTGAGTTGACTCGGGTGATATACTGCGTCCGGTGCTCCCGATGTGGCCTTTTATATATTGGCGAGACCCGACGCAGACTGGGAGACCGCTTTGCTGAACATCTACGCTCTGTCCGCCAGAGAAAGCAGGATCTCCCAGTGGCCACACATTTTAATTCCACATCCCATTCCCATTCTGACATGTCTATCCACGGCCTCCTCTACTGTAAAGATGAAGCCACAATCAGGTTGGAGGAACAACACCTTATATTCCGTCTGGGTAGCCTCCAACCTGATGGCATGAACATCGACTTCTCTAACTTCCGCTAAGGCCCCACCTCCCCCTCGTACCCCATCTGTTACTTATTTTTATGCACACATTCTTTCTCTCACTCTCCTTTTTCTCCCTCTGTCCCTCTGAATATACCTCTTGCCCATCCTCTGGGTACCCCCCCCCCCCGTCTTTCTTCCCGGACCTCCTGTCCCATGATCCTCTCGTATCCCCTTTTGCCAATCACCTGTCCAGCTCTTGGCTCCATCCCTCCCCCTCCTGTCTTCTCCTATCATTTTGGATCTCCCCCTCCCCCTCCAACTTTCAAATCCCTTACTCACTCTTCCTTCAGTTAGTCCTGACGAAGGGTCTCGGCCTGAAACGTCGACTGCACCTCTTCCTACAGATGCTGCCTGGCCTGCTGCGTTCACCAGCAACTTTGATGTGTGTTGCTAACATCAACCGATTCTTCTTTGTCTATCCTGCTTGTTATTTCTTCAAAGAATTCCAGCAGATTTGCCAAGCAAGATTTTCCCTTGAGGAAACCATGCTGACTATGGCCTAGTTTATCATGTGCCTCCAAGTACCCCAAAACGACATCCTTGATAATCAACTCCAACATCTTCCCGACCACTGAGGTCAGACTAACTAGCCTATAATTTCCTTTCTTCTGCCTCTCTCCCTTCTTGAAGAGTGGAGTGACATTTGCAATTCTCCAGTCTTCCAGAAGCATTCCAGAATCTAGTGATTCATTAAAGATCTTTACTAATGCCTCCACAATCTCTTCAAAGGTTCAAAAGTTAATTTATTATCAAAGTTTATAACTCTGAAATTCTTTTCCTCTGGGTAGCCAAAAAACCAAGAAAGAAAGGCAGCACTATCATCAAACCCCCAATCCCTCCTCCTACACAAAAAAATTAACAAAAACAGAACAGGCACATTGAACCCCAAGTTCTGCGCCTCCCCCCCAACAATAAAAAAAAGGTTGGACGAAAAACACAGAATACAAAAAAAATTATAAGACTGAGAAAAGGTCTGTATTCCAAATCCATATTCAAAATGCAGAAAACCTGGGCAACATTCTCTGGGCACAGTAGTAGGGTCTCCCTTCTCCAGTAGCACAGCAGAGCGATCTTCAGCGATCAAAAGGCAGTCTCCCCTCTCCGGCAGCAGAGCGATCACATCAGCAATCAAAAGGCAGGCAGCTGGCACTCACCTTCTGCAGTCACCTCAATGCTTCAACCTCCCTCATCGCTCTAATCAGTGAACAATGGAAGCTTTAATCCCCGTACTGCAGCCTGCCCGCCGTGAATCCTCTCGGACACTGCAGAGCGCTGGGACACCCAAACGATCTCCAAACAGCAAATCACAGGCTCCAACAGTTCCAGGATCACATCCTAGACAAAAAACAAACGTAAAAGACACAAAAGTAGTGAAATATATGATTTCATGATCTATCCAGAAGATGTTGACTGAAGGAGCATTGTACACAGGTGCCATCTTCAATCACCTTTTTCAGAAGCCTGGGGTATACACCATCTGTTCTGGGTGACTTATCAACCTTCAGATCATCCAGCTTCCCCAACAGCCTTCTCTCTAGTAATGGTAACTTCACACATCTCATGACCCCGACACCTGGAACTTCTACCAAAATGCAAGTGTTTTCCACAATGAAGTCTGATGAAAAATACTTATTTACAAAATATATCTATCATTTCTTTGTCCCCCATTTGTCTCTCCAGCATCGTTTTCCAGTGGTCCAATATCCACTGTCGCCTCTCTCTTACACTTTGTGTATCTGAAGAAGATTTCGCTATCCTCTTTAACATTATTGGCTAGCTTACTTTCATATTCCATCTTTACCTTCTCAATGAAGGTTACCTTCTTTATAACTGATCTGCTCTTAAAATTCTTGTGTCCCGTTTTAGGAGACTAGTCATCAGCCCCGACTGTAGGTTTGCAGCTAGCTGTGTGCTGCCTGCTTCGTTGTTCAAGGAGCTGTGAATGTCATTGTCATGAATGTTCACACGTCTAACTAACATTCTCTTTAATTTATTTACAGTTGTGTGGATCAACCATTGCTGTGAGCAGGACAATTTTTACACGGCCTGAAAACTGCACGGCACCTTGATAGAACATGATATTAAAGGAAATTCCAGCTGCGTGGCCACGAAGGCTATGTGCGCGAGAGGATTTCAGATACTGCACAGCTTAGAGCGAACAGTGTGTCTGACCTTACCGTAGACAGAGGGAGGGTTGCTGATGGAGCAGCAGAAGCTGACAGACCTCAATGTTGCCCAGACAAAGTCTGATAATGAATGTAAACACAAGAAAAAACTACCGGAGTAACTTGGTGATCAGGCGGCTTCTGTGGATAAGGATCCTGATGCAGGATCTTGAACTGAAACGTCAAGCATCCCTCCTGCTTCCACAGCTGCTGCCTGACTCACTGAGTTCCTCCAGCAGTGTGTTTCTTGCTCTGGGAACAATATTCGGGGACTGAAGTGACATAGTGCACAAATATTCAAAAGTAGAAAGATGTTGATAAATCTCTAAATATATATCATTATTCTAAACTTTTTGTCCACTTTGGGGATAGATAAACTTGCCAAGACGTGTACTGGGATGATGGGAAGATTAGTGTTTTTGACAGGATGGCAGGCAGAGATTTGGAAAGGCTTACGGGATATTGCTTCCTAGCTGCCTATGTGATACACAAACCAGAGCAGTACGATATGGAGAGCAAGCAAGCAGCCGGCCCTCTCTCTCGACGCAGATGATGAACCCAAACGGAATGCCATGGCCCGATACAGTTTGGCAGCAGTGCGCTGCAGGAGCTGCCAGTCAGCGTTGGACTCAATGTCGGACCGCTCCGGATTTTTCCCCTCGGGATGTACTCATGAAGCCTTCCCCATAGGTGGGCGTAGCAGCAGAGGTTTGAGGTCGGAGTTCTCTTTCTCCTAGATGAGCTGCCAACCGTGCATGATTAGTCTATTCTGCCCAAAGTGACTGGTTTTAAAGTTGAAGTAACCCACCTTTGCCCCATCTTCAATCAGAAGAAATGGTTCCGCTGGGCTTAGTAGCTAAGCCACACCCGAAGTCCAGGAGCTGGACTTGGTTGTCAGAGGCTATCTGGGATGCACGACATTGGCAGCATTTAATACATAGTGAGAGCTTGTCCCCATTACCACCCCCAGCTATGACAACATTAAGGGGATTATAATTAAATAAACGACAGGAAATTCGGTTACGGGGAAAGGATTTGAGGAGAAAAAACACTAGGGGGTAGAAGGAAGTGGTGCCAGTGCGGCACGGGGCTCTGCGGCCCCAGCACGGTGAAGTGTTGTGTGTACAGATGAGGCTGGTGCAGCACAAGCAGCATTAGAAAGAACTGCTGATATCGAAAGAAGTTGAAAGATTTTGTTTCAGAGAGTGATTGAAGCAGAGATCACGTCAATGTTCATAAATGTCAGATGGGTGGTTGAAGGTAAAGGATTCAAAGGTTCAAAGGTCAAACTTAATGTCAGAGAAATGTATACAATATACATCCTGAAATGCTTTTTCTTCGCAACCATCCACAAAAACAGAGGAGTGCCCCAAAGAACGAACGACAGTTAAATGTTAGACCCCCAAAGACACCCCCAGCTCCCTCCTCCCGCATGTAAGCGGCAGCGAACAATAATCCCCCCTCCCCACCAACAAAAAAAGCATCAGCATTGCCACCGAGCACTCAAGTGTGGACAAAGCATTAGCAAACACAGAGACTTGCAGTTTCTTCCGTCTTCGCGTTTCACCTGATATTTGACATACCGAAGGTTCGCTCTCTCTCCCCAATAAGGGACGGACAGATGTCTCCATGTTCCCAGTGAGTGGGGAGACATAACAAACAACTTGCTGGTTTACGATGTTAAAAGTCTGTTACGTCGCTTTTTTCGAGCTCTGTGCCTGAAGGTCGCAAAGATCCCAGGTCTCCAGGCACACAGCAGATACCCCGACCCGCCCGACGCCACACGGGTCTCCTACCGTGACACCAACCCTCGATCCGCCCGTCTCCAGAGCCTCGAGATCCTGGGCTTCTGAATGCGAGCCCGACTCTTAGGCCGAACAACGGCCAGTTATGGAACCCCAAGAGCGGGTCCCATTCCCGCAAAGAATCGTAGTCGGCGTGTAACTCCAGGTCAGGATCTTCAAAAGAACCCTGAGAGGGAAAAATAGAGATATTAAAGATGGAAATAGGGTTGTTTCCAAAGAAGCAAGCAAAGGAGTCGTCATTCGGCACCATTAACCCTCCTAAGCTCTGCCTTCTGTACGAAGATACAGAAATAGAGTTTGAGAGCAAAACAATAATTAGCTGGGGGTGAACGGCCTGTTTTGTTCAGCAATTTCTGTGTTAGACATGTGTTAAACTCCAGACTCAAGGCATCTAATTATATCTGATATTATCTTTTACTTATGCCATCTGTCATAAGGTTAACTAGCTATTAACTGATAAACATTTTAATGATAACTTCTGTTTAAAAACATGCACTCCTGATTGGACATGCAGTCTCTGTTTATCCTTCAGCTAATATCATTAATGCAGACAATCTGAGTACTTCTGTGCAAGGCTGTTGTGCATTAACTGATGGGTGTTCAGGAAACCTATCCACATGGTCTGACCTCTCCAAATAAACTAAGGTCAGTCCTTTCAAATACTTTGCGTAAAGGCCAATGTTCAAGCAAGAAAATGACGAAATCTTGGCTGATAAAGTATCAGCTGTTTCTGGTTTAAGATGACGCTGGTGAGGCACAGTGATGACTTTCTGGAAATAAGCACAACTATTAACTACTTTATTGATTGATAGGTATCTGAGTAGCCAGGGCATCAAAGGTTATGGTGAGAAGGCGGGGGAGTGGGACTAAATGGGAGAATGGATTAGCTCATGATAAAATGGCAGAGCAGACTTGATAGGCTGAATGGCCGACTTCTGCTCCTTTGTCTCATGGTCTTTATTAATCACAATTTTCTCGATAACGATCGCTGCTATCAATTGCCTGTAACTTCCCTTTTGGAATTGAGCTTTTGAACTGCCTGTACGACCTGGCATTTTTGCCATGTGAACTGAAGACTCAAAGGTGCAGGATGGTCGCGGTGTGGCATGAATGGACTGAACTAAAGCGGTAGGGCCCGAGCCCTGGTGCATGAGCCAATGTTTGGGTGTTGGAGCGGAAATGGACGCGGTTCGAAGCGGCAGCGGCTCCAGCCTGAGATCGAGGATCAAGCAGACGTTTGGAAAGATCGGGTATGGGCCGAATGGAGATGGCAGGTTTGAGAGCGTACCGAAGCCACAGGGCCCAGATCCAAGAGTGAGGACCAGCACCTGTTTGGCAGATATACAACACTGAGCTTCAGTTCTGAATCTTATTTGCTTACTTTCATTGTTTGTAAGATTTATTTTCTTTCTGCACCTGGGATGTTTAGATTTTTGATTGTCTTCTTTATTTTAATGGGTTCTATTGTGGCTAACTGTGAGGAGACGAATCTCTGGGTTGTATATATTATAGATATTACATGTATTTTGAACTTGAATAGCCTCACCATTATCTTACTGCCTTTTACAGGTGTGTGAATTTTTACCCATGCAGTGACACAGAGGACGTCTGGGGTGAAGTACAATCTGTTAATAGGCAAAACTGCTGTAGGCAATGGGCGGTGAAGAATATTCTTTGTTAGGTTAAATAAGAATTTTTTAAAAAATGCAGATGCTACACATCTGGAATATAACCAGAATGATGGATCACTCGGCAGGTCTGTGGCAGCATCTGTGCAAAGAGAAGGTTAATGTTTCATGAACTCTTCATCAAAAACTGGGAACGGAGGTCTGAACCCGCGAAGTTGATCGTTCCTCTTTCCATGAATGCTGCCTGATCTTATGAATGTTTCCAGCATTTTCAGTTTTAATTTCTATAATAAAACTCCAGTTTGTACCCCTAAAGAGCAGGAGTTGTAGATGTCAAAAATAAGGGAGATGAGAGTGGACATAGGACTGTCAGAAAATGAGGCTGGAGAAATAATAACAGGGGGACAAGGAGCTGGCAGATGAACGACATGAATATTTTGCATCAGTCTTTACAGTGGAACACACGAGCAGTATGCCCGATGTTGAAGGCTGTGAGGGAAGAGAAGTGAGTGCAGTTACTATTACAAGGGAGAAGGGGCTCAAAAAGCCGAACGACCTAGGGATACATAAGTCACCCAGGCCCTAGGGATCTGAAAGAGATAGTGGTAGACATTGTGGAGGCATTAGTAATGACCTTTCAAAAATCATGGTGCCAGAGGGCTGCAAAATTGCAAATGTCACTCCACTCTTTAAGGAAGGAGGAAGGCAGTAGAAAGGAAATTATAGACCAGATAACCTGACCTCAGTGGCTGGAAAGATGATGGGGTCAATTGTTAAGCATGACGTTATGGAGTACTTGGTGACACAGGACAAGATAGGACAAAGTCAGCATTGCTTCCTTAAGGAAAAATCTTGCCTGACGAACCCATTGGAATTCTTTGAGGAGATTACATGTAGGATGGATGAAGGGGATGCAGTAGACTTTCAGAAGGCCTTTGACAAGGTGCCATACATGAGGCTGCTTACACAGTTAACAGCCCATGGCATTACAGGAAAGTTACTGGTTAGAGCATTGGCTGATTGGTAGGAGGCAGCGAGTGGGAATAAAAGGATCCTTTTCTAGTTGGCTGTCAGTGATCAATAGTGTTCTGCAGTGGTCAATGTTAGGACTGCTACTTTTTAATGGTGTATATTAATGATTTTGATGATAGAATAGATGGCTTTGTTGCCAAGTTTGCAGATGATGCGAAGATTGGCGGATAGAGGGGTAGTGTTGTGGGAACAGGTAGGTTGCAGATTGACTTAGATTAGGAGAATGGGCAAGAGAGCGGCAAATGAAATACAATGTTGGAAAATGCATGTTCATGTTTGGTAGTAGAAATATACTGTATGTGCAGACTATTTTCTAAATGGGGACAAAATCCAAAAATCTGAGATGCAAAGGGTCTTAGGAGTCCTTGTGCAGAACACTTTAAAGTCTAACTTGCAGGTTGAGTCAGTGGTGAGGAAGGCACCAATTCATTTCAAGAGGTCTAGAATACAAGAGCAGGGATGTAATGCTGAGGCTTTATAAGGCCCAGGTGAGGCCTCACCTTGAGTATTACAGACATCCCACCCTGCAAAAACTCATTTCAGGGAGGTAGCACCATCAATTGGCGGGAGACTCCTGGAACTTCCGGGAGAGGTGGGATGTCTGCAATAGAGTAGCTCCTTAGCAGCTAGCCAACTCGTTTAAATAACATTAGCTATGCCAATGAACGAATGACACCTGTTAAACTCACCTCAACATGTCTTTTACAGTCTTAACCCACCATGTGCAATAAAAAAGTCACTGTTGCAAACAGTGCAGCAAGCAATACTATCATTGTTTTGACCCCTATTAGGCAGGGGTACACTTTAGAGTAGACTGGGGTGACGTACGTTTTATATTTTCTTTTTTGGAACACTCTGCCATGGCGCTCTCTAGCTCTCTCTCTCTCTCTCTCGTGGTCGCTCTCACGCGCACTCTCTCGCTCTCTTAAAAAAATTGATTTCTGGTATATCGTATGTAATTTGCGGGCATCAGGGAGCCACTATCAATATGCGGGAGACTCCCGGAACTTCCGGGAGAGGTGGGATGTCCGGTGTTATGAACAGTTTTGGGCTCCTCATCAAAGAAAAGATGTGCTGGCATTGGAGAGTGTTCAGAGGAGATTCACAAAGATGGTTCCGGGAATGAAAGGGTGATCGCCTCTCAATCTTCCATGTTCTAAAGAATATATTTCTAACCTATTCAATCTTTCCTTATAACTCAGGTCCTCCAGGACTGGCAACATCCTTGTAAATTTTCTCTGTACTCTTTCAACCTTATTTACATCTTTCCTGTAGGTAGGTGACCAAAACTGCACCAAATTAGGCCTCACCAGTGTCTTGTACAGCTGCAACCTAATATCCCATCTCCTGTCAATACCTTGATCTATGAAGACGAATGCGCCAAAAGCTTTCCTTATGACCCTATCTACCTGTGAAACCACTTTCAATCAATTATGGACCCGAATTCCCAGATCCCTTTGTTCTCCCACACTCCTCAGTGCCCTACCATTCACCGTGTAAGACCTACCAAAGTGCAAAATTTCACACTTGTCTGCATCAAATTCTATCTGCCATTTTTCAGCCCATCTTTCCAGCTGATCCACATCCTTCTGCAAGCCATGATAACCTTCCTCACCGTCAACAACACTCTCAATCTTGGTGCCATCCGCAAGTTTGCTGACACAGTTAACCGCATTATCATCCAGATCATTGACATAGATGACAAACAACAAAGGACCCTGCAATGATCCTTTCGGCACATCACTAGTCACAGGCCTCCAGTCAGAGAGGCAACCCTCTACTACCACACTCTGGCTTTTCCCACAAAGCCAATGTCTGATCTAATTTACTACCTCATCCTGAATGCCAAGCGACTGAACCTCCTTGACCAACCTCCCATGCGGGATCCTGTCAAATGCCTTACTAAAGTCCACGTAGACAACAATTACCTTCCTAGTAACTTCCTCAAAAAACTCTTTAAGATTAGTTAGACATGACCTACCACACACTGACAATCCTTAATCAATCTGTGTCTATCCAAATACTTTTATATCTGGTCCCTTGGAATACCTTCCAATAACTTTCCCACAACTGATGTCAGACTCACCAGACTATAATTTCCTGGTTTGCAGGTTTTTTTTAAAACAGCAGAACAACATTGGCTATTCTCCAATTCTCTGGTACCTCTACTGTTGCTAAGGATGTTTTAAATATCTCTGTTAGGGCCCTGGCAATTTCTGTACTTGCCTCCTGTGGGGTCTGAGGGAACACCTGGTCAGGCCCTGGGGATTTACCCACCCTGATTTGCCTCAGGGTAGCAAACATCTCTTCCTCTGTAATCTGCACAGGGTCCATGAAGTCGATGCCACTTTCCCTCACTTCTACAGACTGTATTCATCTCCCGAGTAAATACAGATACAAAGAATGGCATTTAAAATCTCCCCCATCTGTTCTGGCTCCACACATGAATTACCATTCTGGTCTTCCAGAGGGCCAATTTTGTCCCTTGCAGTCCTTTTGCTCTTAACGTGTCTGTGGAATAGAAACATAGAAAATAGGTGCAGGAGTAGGCCATTCGGCCCTTCGAGCCTGCACCGCCATTTATTATGATCATGGCTGATCATCCAACTCAGAACCCCGCCCCAGCCTTCCCTCCATACCCCCTGACCCCCGTAGCCACAAGGGCCATATCTAAGTCCCTCTTAAGTATAGCCAATGAACTGGCCTCAACTGTTTCCTGTGGCAGAGAATTCCACAGATTCACCAATCTCTGTGTGAAGAAGTTTTTCCTAATCTCGGTCCTAAAAGGCTTCCCCTCTATCCTCAAACTGTGGCCCCTCGTTCTGGACTTCCCCAACATCGGGAGCAATCTTCCTGCATCTAGCCTGTCCAATCCCTTTAGGATCTTATACGTTTCAATCAGATCCCCCCTCAATCTTCTAAATTCCAACGAGTACAAGCCCAGTTCATCCAGTCTTTCCTCATATGAAAGTCCTGCCATCCCAGGAATCAATCTGGTGAACCTTCTTTGTACTCCCTCTATGGCAAGGATGTCTTTCCTCAGATTAGGGGACCAAAACTGCACACAATACTCCAGGTGTGGTCTCACCAAGGCCTTGTACAACTGCAGTAGTACCTCCCTGCTCCTATACTCGAATCCTCTCGCTATAAATGCCAGCATACCATTCGCCTTTTTCACCGCCTGCTGTATCTGCATGCCCACTTTCAATGACTGGTGTATAATGACACCCAGGTCTCGTTGCACCTCCCCTTTTCCTAATCGGCCACCATTCAGATAATAATCTGTTTTCCTATTTTTGCCACCAAAGTGGATAACTTCACATTTATCCACATTAAATTGCATCTGCCATGAATTTACCCACTCACCCAACCTATCCAAGTCACCCTGCATCCTCTTAGCATCCTCCTCACAGCTAACACTGCCACCCAGCTTCGTGTCATCCGCAAACTTGGAGTTGCTGCATTTAATTCCCTCATCCAAGTCATTAATATATATTGTAAACAACTGGGGTCATAGCACTGAGCCTTGCGGTACCCCACTAGTCACCGCCTGCCATTCTGAAAAGGTCCCGTTTATTCCCACTCTTTGCTTCCTGTCTGCTAACCAACTCTCCACCCACACCAATACCTTACCCCCAATACCGTGTGCTTTAAGTTTGCACACTAATCTCCTGTGTGGGACCTTGTCAAAAGCCTTCTGAAAATCCAAATATACCACATCCACTGGTTCTCCCCTATCCACTCTACTAGTTACATCCTCAAAAAATTCTATGAGATTCGTCAGACATGATTTTCCTTTCACAAATCCATGCTGACTTTGTCCGATCATTTCACCGCTTTCCAAATGTGCTGTTATCACATCCTTGATAACTGACTCCAGCAGTTTCCCCACCACCGACATTAGGCTAACCGGTCTATAATTCCCCGGTTTCTCTCCCCCTCCTTTTTTAAAAAGTGGAGTTACATTAGCCACCCTCCAATCCTCAGGAACTAGTCCAGAATCTAACGAGTTTTGAAAAATTATCACTAATGCATCCACTATTTCTTGGGCTACTTCCTTAAGCACTCTGGGATGCAGACCATCTGGCCCTGGGGATTTATCTGCCTTCAATCCCTTCAATTTACCTAACACCACTTCCTTACTAACATGTATTTCGCTCAGTTCCTCCATCTCACTGGACCCTCTGTCCCCTACTATTTCTGGAAGATTATTTATGTCCTTCTTAGTGAAGACAGAACCAAAGTAATTATTCAATTGGTCTGCCATGTCCTTGCTCCCCATAATCAATTCACCTGTTCCTGTCTGCAGGGGACCTACATTTGTCTTTACCAGTCTTTTCCTTTTTACATATCTATAAAAGCTTTTACAGTCTGTTTTTATGTTCCCTGCCAGTTTTCTCTCATAATCTTTTTTCCCCTTCCTAATTAAGCCCTTTGTCCTCCTCTGCTGAAATCTGAATTTCTCCCAGTCCTCAGGTGAGCCACTTTCTCTGGCTAATTTGTATTCTTCTTCTTTGGAATTGATACTATCCCTAATTTCTCTTGTCAGCCACGGGTGCACTACCTTCCTTGATTTATTCTTTTACCAAACTGGGATGAACAATTGTTGTAGTTCATCCATGCAACCTTTAAATGCTTGCCATTGTATATCCACCGTCAATCCTTTAAGTGTCATTTGCCAGTCTATCTTAGCTAATTCACGTCTCATACCTTCAAAGTTACCCTTCTTTAAGTTCAGAACCTTTGTTTCTGAATTAACTATGTCACTCTCCATCTTAATGAAGAATTCCACCACATTATGGTCACTCTTACCCAAAGGGCCTCTCACGACAAGATTGCTAATTAACCCTTCCTCATTGCTCAGAACCCAGTCCAGAATAGCCTGCTCTCTAGTTGGTTCCTCGACATGTTGGTTCAAAAAACCATCCCGCATACATTCCAAGAAATCCTCTTCCTCAGCACCTTTACCAATTTGGTTCACCCAATCTACATGTAAATTGAAGTCACCCATTATAACTGCTGTTCCTTTATTGCACACATTTCTAATTTCCTGTTTAATACCATCTCTGACCTCACTACTACTGTTAGGTGGCCTGTACACAACTCCCACCAGCGTCTTCTGCCCCTTAGTGTTACGCAGCTCTACCCATATCGATTCCACATCTTCCCAGCTTATGTCCTTCCTTTCTATTGCGTTAATCTCTTCTTTAACCAGCAACGCCACCCCACCTCCCCTTCCTTCATGTCTATCCCTCCTGAATATCGAATATCCCTGAACATTGAGCTCCCATCCCTGGTCACCCTGGAGCCATGTCTCTGTGATCCCAACTATATCATAATCATTAATAACAATCTACACTTTCAATTCATCCACCTTATTACGAATGCTCCTTGCATTGACACACAAAGCCTTCAGGCGCTCCTTTACAACTCTCTTAGCCTTTATACAATTATGTTGAAAAGTGGCCCTTTTTAATGCTTGCCCTGGATTTGTCGGCCTGCCACTTTTACTTTTCTCCATAGTACTTTTTACTTCTACCCTCACTTTACACCCCTCTGTCTCTCTGCACTGGTTCCCATCCCCCTGTTGTGAACTAACCTCCTCATGCCTAGCCTCTTTAATTTGATTCCCACCCCCCAACCTTTCTAGTTTAAAGTCACCTCAGTAGCCCCCGCTAATCTCCCTGCCAGGATATTGGTCCCCCTAGGATTCAAGTGCAACCCGTCCTTTTTGTACAGGTCATGCCTGCGCCAAAGGAAGTCCCAATGATCCAAAAACTTGAATCCCTGCCCCCTGCTCCAATCCCTCAGCCACGCATTTATCCTCCACCTCATCGCATTCCTACTCTCACTGTCGCGTGGCACAGGCAATAATCCCAAGATTACTACCTTTGCGGTCCTTTTTCTCCACTCCCTTCCTAGCTCCCTATATTCTCCTTTATCCTATATCCCTTAGGATTCTCCTTCACCCTGTCTGCTACAGCAACTTAATGCCTTCTTTTGCCCTTCCTGATTTATTTCTTTGTTCTCCGGCATTTCTTGGACTCCGTAAGCACCTCATTTGTTCCTACCTGCCTATACATGTGATGCACCTCCTTTTTTTCCTCTTATCCAGGGCCTCAATATCTTTTGAAAACCAAGGTTCTCTAGACTTGTTATCTTTACCTCTTATTCTGACAAACTTTGAACTCTCAAAATTTCATTTGTGAAGGCCTCCCACATGCCAAGCACACCTTTGCCAGTAAGCAGCCTGTTACAATCTACACTTGCCAGTTCATTTCTGATCATAATATCAAAGTTTACCTTTCTCCAATTTAGAATCCCCACCCATGGACCCAACCTATCTTTTTGCATATTTACATTGAAATTAATGGCACTGCAAGTCACTGCATGGAGTGTCCCCCTACACAAATTTCTGTCTCCTAATAGCAGATCCAGTACTGTGCACTCTCTCACTGGTCAATTCCTTTCCCTGATAATCTACTCCAGTTTTCCATTTCCACCAATACCCATTTCCCTTCTCCTGACACCTTCCAGTGTAAAATGACACTTGTCAAACAAGCAACACACACAATGCTGGGGGATCTCAGCAGGCCAGGCAGCATCTATGGAAAAGAGTGGTAGTAGTCCTTCACATTCGAAGAAGACACGAAACCTGTCTGTGACGGAGTTTTAAGTGGAACAGCAGTTGCACAGGGGCAATCCCACTCTCTCGGCAGAAGAGACCTTGAATCAGTGGCACGGACAACCGTTACCGCTGGAGACCTCTCCTGCTGCAGTGGATGACCAGGACGTCTAAACGTCTTGTCGTGCTCTAAGCGCTCCACAACACCTGCTGGGCCTGCCTTCTTGCCCGTTGGACCATTAATCGGTCTCCTCCGCTCAATCTGCCAGGGCCAGACTTCACACGCTGGGACAGGCAGATCCCCTACCTCACCAAGGGTCAACGACCCGTCGGCTCCCCTCAGCTGGTTTGGCCCGTCTGCCGAGACGGTTTACCGGGGGTGTGGCCACTGCACGTTACAGCTACTTGGAGCCACAGCTGAGAGCTGAACGCCAGGTGGGGACCAAAGGTGGACGAGCTGCCCTGAAAAGGGTGCGGCAGAACCCCCCCCCCCAGAGGTGCTACCCCTCCCTAGACACCCCATGGAAAAAGTGTACAGTCCATGTTTCCGGCTGAGACCCCTCAGCAGGACTGGAGTAAGAGGTGGGGGGAGGGGAGGGGACGGGAGGGGGAAGCACAAAGTGATTGGCGAAACCAGGAGGGGGGGGTGAAGTAAAGAGCTGGGTAGTTGATTGGTGAAAGAAGTACAGGGCTGGAGAAGGGGGGAGTCTGACATAAGAGGACAGAAGGGGATTGAAGAAAGAAAAGGGGGGGGGGAGGAGCTCCAGAGGGAGGTGATGGGCAGGCAAGGAGATGAGGTGAGAGATGGGAATGGGGAAGTTCGGGAAATCGATGTTCATGTCATCCGGTTACAGAATACAAGATGTTGATCCTCCAACCTGAGTGTGGCCCCATCGCGATAGCAGAGGAGCCCATGTCAGAATGGGAATGGGAAGTGGAATTAAAATGGGTGGCCACTGGGAGTTCTCGCTTCGTCCGCAGGATGGAGCGTAGGTGCTCGGCAAAGCGTCTCCCAATCTACGTCGGGTCTCACCAACATACAGGAGGCCACACCGAGAGCACCGAACACAGTATATGACCCCAACAGACTCGCAGGTGAAGTGTCGCCTCACCTGAAAGGACTGTTTGGGGCCCTGAATGGTAGTGAGGGAGTAGGTGTAGGGACAGGTCTGGCACTTGTTTCGTTTGCAACAATAAATGCTAGGAGGCAGATCAGTGGGGAGGGTCGAATGAACAAAGGACGCGTAGGGAGTGATCCCTGCGGAAAGCAGAAATTGGGGGGTGGGGCGGGGGAGGATGTAAAGATATGCTTGGTTGCGGGATCCAGCTGGAAATGGCGGAAGTTATGGAGAATTATGTGCTGGATTCGGAGGCTGGTGGGGTAGCAGGAGGATGTGGTGATGGCAGACTTGTGGGAAATGGAAGAGATGCGATTGAGGGCAGCGTTGATGGTGGAGGAAGGAAAGCCTTTGAAGAAGGAGGACATCTTCTTCGTTCTGGAACGAAAAGCCTCACCTTGCGTGCAGATGCGGCTGAGACGGAGGAATTGAGAGAAAGGGGATGGCGTTTTTACAAGTAACAGGGTGGGAAGAGGTATAGTCCAGGTATTTGTGAGAGTCCGTGGGTTTATAACAGACATCAGTGGACAATCTGTCTCCGGAGATAGTGACAGTGAGATCGAGAAAGGGGAGGGAAGTGTCGGCAATGGGCCAGGTATATTTGAGGGCAGGGGGAAGTTGGGGCAAAGTTGATGAAGTCGACGAGCTCGGCATGGGTGTAGAAAGCAGCACCAGTGCGGTCGTCGATGTAGCGTCCGTCTGAAAAGTGGGGGGTGGGGGTAGTGTTACCAGTGTAGGCTTGGAACATAGACAGACAACGCAGCTTCCGAGGTTCGTTAATCCTAAACACCAGAGATTCTGCAGATGCTGGAAATCTGGATAAAACGCCCTGTTACATCCTTCCCTGTCATCCCAGAATCCAGGCGAAGCATGTTAGTGTATCGCATAGTGAAGTTTCTCGACCTCTTATCTCTGTGATACGTTCCTTTAGTACCACTAAGTTAGTTTTAAAAGTTAAAAAGAAAAAAAAACGAAAATGCAGAGTAGCTGGAACAAAAAAACGAGATGTTCCCTCAGATTTGTTGGCATATAAAGTTTGTACACTTTCACATCCACTCTATATAAATGCAAACCAGCGATCGTGATGAAAATTCGAGGATTAAATGGAAAATGCTGGATACAGTTAGGTCGCTTTGAAATGTCTTCAGAGGAGCTTGCTTCTCCGTCCACTCACCGGTCTGGTGGCCCCAGCAGAGTCGTTTTACAGCCCATCGCTTCTCCCGGACCTGAGGCTGGAAAGCGGTCCGCAGCTTTTCTGCAAGAGCGTATTCCCACAGTACCTTCGCTTTAATCCTCCTGTTACAGCTCCTGCGACTATCATCCTGACACCACTCGCACTCTTCCCCGTCCCAGACAAACCTTGCTGCACCAGCGGGCAGATTTGATCGATCATCTCAGGCCAGACACATTTCACCCGCGCAGCAACCCTGTGACATCATGGATGTCCAATCAGAGAGCAATCGTCCTTACTGCAGCCAATTATAAAGAAGGAAAGGTCGACCGTCCGCGAACCACTTACGTTAGTCTACTTGATGATTGACATGAGATCAGTCGAATCAGAAGCGTAAAAAGAAGCCGCGTGTGCGTCGCTGTTATTACAATATACAGTTTAGTTGATTGACATATAGCGTAGTCCGTAATAAAGCCAATTGCATGTGTAGGTGGGAGGTGCGTTCGTGACGTCGATTCCTCCCGGTTGTTCCGCCGGGTCTGGGATCCTGACAGCGGTGAGCGAGTGGTGAAGCTCCTCATTCTGTCCCGGGAGAGACCCTGACGGGTTCCTTTCTCAGCCGTGAGCAGGTGGATGGCCGGGCGGTAGGGAGCGGCCGTGTTATTGTCCGGTAATGCAGGCATTTTCTCCTTCAGGCGAACAATGAAAGTGGAGGCGCAGAGGGTAGCAGAGAGCCGAAGGCAGCCGACCGCTGCCTCACCCTCACCCTGCCCTCGCCATTCTCCCTTCCTATACCCTCTCCCCCTCCTCACATCCTCATCACTCCTTCCTTCCCTCTCTCTCTCGCCACCCACCCTCATTCGCTCTCCCCCTCCCTCACCACCCACCCTCCCTCCCCACCTCATCCCCTCATCGTCCTCCCCGCCTCGTCCCCTCATCGTCCTCCCCGCCTCGTCCCCTCATCGTCCTCCCCGCCTCGTCCCCTCATCGTCCTCCCCGCCTCGTCCCCTCATCGTCCTCCCCGCCTCGTCCCCTCATCGTCCTCCCCGCCTCGTCCCCTCATCGTCCTCCCCGCCTCGTCCCCTCATCGTCCTCCCCGCCTCGTCCCCTCATCGTCCTCCCCGCCTCGTCCCCTCATCGTCCTCCCCGCCTCGTCCCCTCATCGTCCTCCCCGCCTCGTCCCCTCATCGTCCTCCCCGCCTCGTCCCCTCATCGTCCTCCCCGCCTCGTCCCCTCATCGTCCTCCCCGCCTCGTCCCCTCATCGTCCTCCCCGCCTCGTCCCCTCATCGTCCTCCCCGCCTCGTCCCCTCATCGTCCTCCCCGCCTCGTCCCCTCATCGTCCTCCCCGCCTCGTCCCCTCATCGTCCTCCCCGCCTCGTCCCCTCATCGTCCTCCCCGCCTCGTCCCCTCATCGTCCTCCCCGCCTCGTCCCCTCATCGTCCTCCCCGCCTCGTCCCCTCATCGTCCTCCTTCCCTCTTCCCCTGTCTTGAGTCTTCCTAAACCTACTATTTGACTCTTCCTTTGCACTTCTGCCTCAACCCTCTTGCTTTAAGGTTAGAGATGTGGGTTCAAACCTGATCTTGGGTGCTCTCTGTGTGGAGTTTGCAAGTTCTTCCTGTGAGTGGCCTTTCTTTCAGGTGCAGGTTGGGAGATTAATGGGCCTCTATAAATTGCACCTACTGTAGGTGATGGGTTGATTCTGGGGGAATTGTAGAAATGTGGGGAAAACAAAACAATGGGATTAATGCAGGATGAATGTGAGTTGTGGTTTGTGCAGACTTTGGGCTGAAGTGCCTGTAACTGCTTTGTTTCTCTGAATTTTTCATTCAATGTTAGCCATGCTTTAGCAGAGGTGGATATGTAATGATGGAAGTATTATTTAAATGCATCTTGTATTTCAAAATGCCACCCCTCTGCAGAAATGGACTGGGGAAAATTTGGATTAAGGTGTTGAATTGAGCATTGGTTTAGGGGAGAAGTCAGAGAGTGGCAGTAGGTGGTTGACTCTCTGTCTGGAGGCCTGTGACTAGTAGTTTATTTACTTGTTTAGAGAGGCAGTGTGGAATTGTCTCTTCCAGCCCTTCGAGCTGCAGTGCCATCAACTCCCAGTTTAACCCTAGCCGAATTACGGGACAATTTACAATGACCAATTAACCTACTAACCGGTACGTCTTTGGACGCTGGGAGGAAACTGCAGGACCCGGAGAAAATCCCTGCATTTCATGGGGAGGATGTACAGACTCCTCACATAACGTAGAAGTTGAACTCTGAGCTCTGCCATAAGATCTGAAGCGTTATAAAAAGAGTTTGTCATCTATGGTCAGCATTCTGGATGGTACTGTGGCGAACTCAATCAGAAAATTTGTGAATAGTGAGGAAGGCTATCGTTGCTTGCAGCAGGATCTGGAAATGGGATGAAAAATGGCAGGTGGAATTTAATGCAGACTAGTGAGGTGTTGCATTTTAGAGGACAAACCAGGGTAGGACTTAGCATTGAGTGTGGTAGAACAAAGGGATCTGGGAATACAGATCCATAATTCCTTGAAAACGGCTTCACAAATAGAGTTGTAAAAAGACGAAGAAGAAAGCTCTTAACTCCGAGTGGAGTCGTCGGGACGCCGTCATGACAGTTTTTTTTTAGCAGCCTTTCTTACTTTTACGAGGCCGAGTTGATGGCTCGATGCTCAACCCATCACGGATGGAAAGCGTGCAAGGGAGCCAGCTGGATTCAAACTCGGGAGCCTTTGCTCCGAAGTCCAGCGCTGATGCCACTACGCCACCAGCCAGCGTTATAAAAAGAGTTTTAATTATATTGGCTTTCATAATTGGAGTATTTAGTATAGGATTTGGGTGGTTACTTTGAAGTTGTCCAGAACATTGGTGAGGCCAAGTTAGAAGTACTGTGAGCAGTTCTGGTCATTTACTTGCAGGAAAGATATCAATAAAATTGAATGAGTACGAAGAAATTTTAAAAGAATGTTGCTGAGACTTGTGTTATAGGGAAAGGTTGTTTAGATTAGGACTTTATTCCACCAAGCATGGGAGAATGAGCAGAGATTTGATAGAAAAATACAAAGCTCTAGCTGGGCGATGGTGTAGTGGCATCCACACCGGACTTTGAGACGAGTGGTCCCAGGTTGAAATCCGGCCAGTTCCTTGCAAGCTTTCCATCCATACTGGGTTGAGCGTGGAGCTGGCAACTTGGCCTTGATTTTAAAAAAAGGCAGACAAAAAGCCCTAAGGAAATGGCAAGACTGCTGCTTAATGTGCCATGAGGCACTGAAAGGAACAACAGCAACAATACAAAATTATGAGGGGTATAGATGGGGTAAATGCAAGCAGGCTTTTTCCACTGAGGTTTGGTGAGACTAGAACTAGAGATTATGGATTAAAGGTGAAAGATTTAAGGGGAACCTGAGGGAGAACTGAACTTGCATTGGTGCAGGTGTGGAATGAGCTGCAGCGAAAGTGGTTGATGTGGGCTTGATTTCAATAGTTAAGAGGGGTTTGGGCAAGGCCTTGAATGGAGGGGAATGGAGGGCTATGGTCCATGTGGAGGTTGATGGGGTGAGGCAGAAATGCAGTTTGGCATGGGCTAGGATCTGTTTCTGCACTGTAGTGCTGCAATACTCTAATGATTATTGTTCAAAGAGTTTGAAGGGGAAAGAATTAATATTATTTCTGTAAAATAGAAATATTTCACGTGAGGTATTTGCGAAACCCTGAAAATGCATCCAGAGTCTAGATGTCCCTTACTGGGCTAGTTATGAAATGATGTACCTCTACTGAATATTCCCTTTCACCATTGTTATCAAGTTTTCAGTACAAAAATAACCTGTGTTTATCTCAGCTAAATTTATTTTAATGAAATATGGAAAATGTAACAATACTTTAACAAAACAGAATGTAAACAAGTTAAATAGAGATTACTTTTAAATCCAGTACATACCTGTTAGACTTGTATCTATATCTATCTACGGAGTCACTAAATAATTTGTAAATTTTAAGTCCCTTTGGAATACTTTATCTCAGAATTTGACCTATGGTACCAGGGCAAATGACCAAAAACATGAAAGAATGACAAATAATAGTACAGAAAGGTGGAGAGAATCTGGGAGGAATTTCAAGAATCTCTGACCCATTAACTGAAGTCTAATAAATGGGGTTGCGTGAAAACCAAATTGGCAGTAGGCCTGGATTGGGGGAGCCTGAGATATCGATGTTGAAGGCAGATGGCTCAGAGGGACTTGAAGTCAGTGATGAGAAAAGTACCTTGATGAACCAGTTTAGCTCACCAAACACAGAGGACTGAGTGAATTAAGTAAAGGACTACAAAGTTTTGGATTGGATCATGGAAAATGAGATTGGACAGGGGGAAATCTAATGTGAGATTTTAGTACCAAGGGATCTGAAATGAGGACAAAGAGTAATGTTAGTATTCAATGGAGGTAGATTATCATGATGGAGATATAGAGTTAGACTCTTCTCGGGGTCAAATAGGATGGTCTAATTCACCATCAAAATATTTTCTAGAGAGAAGTGGCGTTGCATGTTAACACAGTTACTGATAGGATCTATAGAAAACAGTTTTGATCTCAGTATTCAGCTGGAGGCTTGTATCTCAATTCAGATGCAAATGTTTAGGAATACTGATTTGTCAAAGTTCTTCAAGCTTTTATTTTCAACAAGAGACCAAAATAGTGGCATTTACTTAGTTCAACATAACAAAAAACCTACTTTTACCTACCTTCTACAGTAAGATGTACTCCTGTTTCTAGGATCAGGTTGTAGAACCAATAAGTCATTGTGTAGTAATGAAACGGGAGCTTATTTACCCATTATTTCCGTGCTGGTTTGTAAAAAGCCATACCATCGAATCCTACCTTGCAGCTTTGTCTGTAGCCCTCTGTTGCCCGAATGTTGTCTAATCCAATATTATCTAAATGTGATGTAGGCCTCTGCCACTTTTTAAAGGCAATGTGTTCCTGGCACTATTACCATCCTCCTTTATTAGAACAACGTGTGGGGTTAATAAACCTGCAACCTTACTTTGCTGCTGTTGCAAACTCAGTGGATTTTGAGGAAAAGGGAACTGTTTCAAGAGTCAGAAGTATTTTCAGTCCTTGGGTTTTCTAATGGCAAGACATATCCCCAAGTTTATTAAACCATGTGCTATACTGCTTCACACAGCTGTTAAAGATCCTGTGCCACAAATAGGTTTGAAAAAGCTCCACAAGTGTCCAGCTAGGGATTCTTTACTCAGTTATTTTCCTTGCTGTAGTTTGTAAAATCTTACAGTACATAAAAGAACTATGGTGCATATAACAGTAGTCACAGCTTGTAAAATGAGAAAATTCTTCTTAGCCACAGTTGGTGTTGGAGGTGCTGCAAAACCTTTATGAATACTTGTATAAAACAGTAATGCATCAAGGAGCAAATGTGTCCTTTTCCAGAAATTCAACAATAAATTCTCATCTCCAAGTTCTGCAATGCGTGATGAGGGAATTTTTTTGCTAAGGACTGTTGGAAAGTGAGGACTAAAGGTGCTATTCAACTCCCTGGCTGTGGCTAAGCTTTGAGATGGAGATCTGTGCTTAGTTTTTGTTCCTCAGGGGTAATTTACCACCTACTCGGCCCTGCAGTGTGCCTGGCCGGGATCAATTTACCTATCATAGATTAGGGTTTAAAACGCCAACCTTTTCTGTCATTGTTCAGCTGACCATTAGGCCAGTGATCCTGTATACTTGCATACACCATTTTAATTTGCTTTCTGGGTCATCACTTATTACTGAGCAGAGAATTACCTGGTCTCCATATCATGTAGCAAAAACACATTCAAAACCTGTTTAGTGTAATGAGATTGTGATCAGCACTATTTCAGATGTTAGAAACTGACATTGTTTGTGTGCAATTAAGTACACATTCAGCTTGAAATGTAAAGGATGATGGCTTCAGTGCTTTCCTTTGTGGTTTTGGTTTGCTAGTGGAATGTGTGCATCAAGATTCTACTCTGGAATGCGTTTACTTTGAACATTCTCTACAAATGAGTTATTGGAAGAAAATTGATTCCAGAAATAGTTGGGATGTTCTGTCAGAACCCATCTGAAAAGTGGTCAGAGTATAAGGGATCCATAAATAGCATATCAACAATTCATTACATGTTTCACCGCTTACCAGGATGGTGGTAAACACAGATTTGGTTAATAATGAGTGAGTAATAGTGGGAAATGACATGCTAAATCTTAATAAATCACTTTGTGTGGTTTATGGGAATTGATTTAATTTGCTTTCAGAGTGTATGGAACAATGAGTTTAGCTACAATCTTGAAATTATTTAATGACTCAGGAATTTAAATAACATTTTATTGTGTTGGCCATGTGGCCAAGTGGTTAAAGCATTCGTCTAGTTCTCAAGGTCGCTAGTTTGAGCCTCAGCTGTGGCAGTGTGTTTGTGCCCTTGAGCAAGGCACTTAACCACACATTGCTCTAGTCTCTGCGAGGAGTGGCGCCCCACACAGACTTCCAATCTGCGCCTTGAAAATGCCCGACGCAGGCCTCTCATGGTCTAAGTTGACGTTCCTTCCCTTCCTTATTACCTTCAAACACAAAGCAGGCAAAAGTGAATCTTGTAGTTCTGCCTAATGTGCTCCACAAGTGTGGGGACATTGGGAGCCATTGGTTAATTATAGGGAATGACTGAAATGTCTTTACTTGTAAATATGATTAAATTGTAGCTGCATAGAGGGACGGTGTCTAATTGCTGTTCATTGAGCTGCCTTATTGACAATCCTTTTGGATAAGGTCAATGAATTTTTGATTCATCAGCTGTCAAGGGATGCTAACTGCAATGTGTAGGATTTGCTTGGAGCATTGAAGTTCGGTCTGTAGAAGAGTATTCAGCTTTGATCCATCATATCATCCACTGTGTGTGGATTACCCATTTTTTTTTCTACACTCCAAGAAAATTAGTCAAGAAGTTTGTTACCTTTCTGAATACTAGTTTGGCTCCTGCTTTGCTGCAATTGAATATTGGCTTCTTAACATTTTATTTTTTATTTTTGTGCAGAATTTTTGCATTGTAGACATGAACCATCGCCGCTGGGTTCCTGTCATTGTTCTATTCTAATACACCAAAGGCTTAGAATCATATGTAAAGTGGGAGCAGATTCAGGGGTTGGTGAGTGAGACAGAAAATACTGACTATGAATATGCATATTAATAACTTGTTTACAAGCAGTAAAAGATTCAATCAAACATTTGTCTCTTCCCCTCCCCCCATCAAGTTACACAAACAACAAGACTAAATATTTGACAAACAGATAACTTTGCTCCACACACGCACTTTTAGCTGACTTTCCCAATGGTTCTGTGAAGTGTGCCCTGGGGACAAAGGAAAGAGAGTAAGCCTCCTGCACGTGTGATTCTTTTACCTGGGGTGTTTGAAACCGGACAGCAGAGCTGTAGTACACGAAGCAACCAATGGGAAAGAGCTGCTACAGGTTTCAAACAGGCTAACCAACAACTGACACAGTGGAAGTGGGTTTTGACTGGAAAATAAGCCACATCCTCACACGACAATACATTATCATAGGAAGTCTAAGATGGGTGCACTACTAAGTCACGCAAACTTAACATTCAAGCTTCTCTAAAAGTTTGGAACAATAAGCTTTAAGGAACAGTTCAAAGGATGAAAGAGTAGTAGAAGGGCAGAAGTTTATAAACAAGATTTCAAACATGGGATGGTGGTCATTGAGTATGTGGCCTTTGATAGAGGGATTTAACTTAAAAGTGGGATAAAGTCCAAAATTAGCACTGTGGAGATATAAGACTGGAGGAGGCTAGAGAAAGTGAGGATAAAGACCATGAAGAAAATGGTAAACAAAATTAAGAAACTTGAAACTTGAGATGGTGGATTAATCCAATATGGGGCTCTTTCAACTAATAGACTCTGAATTTTTTTTAAAAAAAAATCTGTTTTATAAACAATACAGTGAGTGAGAACGATCAAGATTAGAGGATACAAAATGAAAACCAGACCTGGCACTGCCAATACAAACATTTGAAGTCGGGGAAGCAGCTGTACAATGGAGTGGTATTAAGAAGAGGAAGTGCTTCCTGTGCTATCTCCTGGCAATTTGTTGGCAGTTAGCCTATAACATCTTATATTTCTGAGCCTAAGAGTATCTGTTTATAAATAGTTGTCACTGCCAAACCCACAGGGGCTGAGAATATATGGTTTTAATACCCAACTTGTGTAGTCAGATCCCATTGCAAGTTCAGTTTAGGTTGCTGGACTCTGGGCAAGGGTGTGTTGGTATAAAATGTGAATTTCAATTTCTGCTGCATATGTGCCAGGCAATATTGAAGTGGTCCACATAGGCACTGTTGCTTAGAAAATGACAGTACTGTAGTAAGATTTGAAAAGTTTGGTTGAGGAGTAAGGAATAAAGACCAAAGACAATAGCTTAAATTTTTTTCTTCCCCATTTTGCTGTAGAACTCTAATGTTATCAGACTATTTGGAAATCTCCAATGTTTTAGTATCTAACTTCATGGGGTCTTAGTTCCTGTGTTTCCTTCTATTCACTATCAGAGGCCTCTGTTGGTCAGGGCTGACCATGAATATTGTGTCCTAGCTGATTAGATATGCAAGCCAGTACAGTATGATATGGAGAACAAGTTGTTGCCCATGTAGCAAGCTCCCCTTCTCCATGAATCCGGTGAACCCAAGGGAAAGGCATAGACCGATACAGTTTAGCACCAGCAATACTGCAGAATATGCCAGTTGGCATTGAGCTCAACGTAGGACTGCCTTAGGGACTCCAGGTCCGGATTTCTCCCTTAGGGTTTAGTCCCGAAGCCTTCTTCATGAGTGATTATAGATGCAAGGCAGTGGAGGTTTGAGAGTAGAGTTTCCCTTCTCCTAGATTAGCTGCTAAACATGGCTGAGAGCTCCCACTTGCTGTAAGTTGCAGTATTAATCAGATCGCATCCAGTAGTCCAGAGAATCTACTTAAAGTACCCAAAGTCCAGAACATACTGGATTCAAAGTACATTTAGTATCAAAGAATGTGTAAGTTATACAACCTTTAGATTTGTTTGCTTGCAGGTAGCCACAAAGCAAGAAACTTGAAAGACAAAAAAGACTAACACCCAATGCGCAAGAGAAAGGGAAGTATGCCCGCAATCTATGGACTCACTTTCAAGGACTCTTCATTTCATGTTCTCGATATTTATTGCTTATTTATTATTATTATTTCTTTCATTTTACAATTGCATAGTTTGTTGTCTTTTGCACACTGGTTGGATGCCCAAGTTGGGGTTTCATTCATTGATTGTTATGGTTATTATTCTATAGATATACTGAATATACCAGCAAGAAAATGAATCTCAGGGTTGTATTTGGTGACATATATGTACTTTGATAATACATTTACTTTGAACTTTGAGAAGGAATGCTTCAATTTTGAGGATAGACTGGATTGGCTTGGCTTGTTTTCCTGGGAGGTACCCAACAGAGGTAAACAGTATAAAGGTATAGGTCGGGTACATAATAGTCAACTTTTCCCATGCAATGGTACGTGAAACTGGAGGATACAAGTTTAAGGAAAAATGCAGTTAATTTAGAGATGTTCTGAGGATGTGGTTTTCCAGAGGGTCAATGAAACCTGGAATGCACTGTTTTAGAGATTGGGGTGAATTGGTGGAGGCAGGGACTCTTTTACTTAAGTAAGCAATTGCATTTCCAAGGCATAGAAGCCAACAGACCAAATGCTGGTTAATGGGATGAGTATAGAAGGTTACACTGTGGTTGGCATAGTTGTGATGGGCCAGAGAACCTATTTCTGTGCCGTTTGACTCGAGTGAAGAAGGCACTCTGCTTTTAATGGAACCATTTGCTCTTGATATTATAATAGTATAGAAATGTATAGATGATGGATAGCCATGTATGGTGCACTGGAGAGCTTGTGTGATGTGTTGTAATTAAGCCTCAGTTACTGCTTAGATTTTAAAGGCAACAAGAAAACA
Source organism: Mobula birostris (assembly GCF_030028105.1). Taxonomy (NCBI): domain Eukaryota; kingdom Metazoa; phylum Chordata; class Chondrichthyes; order Myliobatiformes; family Myliobatidae; genus Mobula; species Mobula birostris. Next base: position 45,951,566 of record NC_092395.1, on the reverse strand, counting down.
TCATTCCAAGCTTTTCTTAGACACTAAGAAAATCAATTTTATGTACGTTGAAAGCAAGGCTTTTAATTTCCTGTAAATAAAATCTGAACTGTTCTGCGTACTTTGTCTTAACTTCTAATGTATATTTTGTGTTCTAGACCATTGAAATTTGAAGGATTTGCCCAGGCAATATCATCTCCGGCTGATAATTCTTGTGGATAATGACATTGGGTCTGACCTGCACTATGGCAGTTTTCAAGCAAGATAACGTAGAGAAGTACTATGAGATGGGTGAAGAGCTGGGAAGGTGAGGCATCATTTCTTGTTCACTGTGGTTTTGTTGACATTTTCTTGGCCTGGGTGTTAAGTTTCTAGAATGCATTACTGGGAACACTCAAGTTTCCTTGTAAATTTTTAGTCCTCTAACAAATAACCTGATGGTCACTTTTGTGCCTAATCGCTTGCAGGATTGCGTAGTCTAAAGAGTAAATAAAGGCCATTATTTAATCCGGTGTCTTGCCGTCAGAAACTTCATTCATTGGTCAAAACATCATCTGTGATTCAAGAAACAGACAATGTTTCTGACTGATTAATCTCTCCTATTGAAAGTTTTTATCTGAATTATTAAGTCTTTGCTTTGGGATGTTCCATGTCATGAGTATTTATGAAATTTTCAAGTTTTTTGTTTCAGGATTTCAGTATTCATAATATTTTGCTTGTGTAATATTGTCACTTGCACTCTTGGATGAGCAGTAATTCTTTAAGAAGGAGTATTGATGAAAAAACATCATTGAACATTATGTTTAGTCAGTGAGTAAACCTGGTGGTGATCTTCATTTTGAAGCTTTTCATTGGACTGCAGCATTGCCTCTGCTTTGAGTTTTAAATGTTTTGGTATTAGAAATCTTTTTGCTCCTTTCCCTAAAAATTGATACTGCACTTTTGAGAGCAATATTACTGAGCTGGTTATTTGATCTTGTCAATGCTTAGGTGGTTTCTTTTGCTTCAGATTGCCCAGTGGAAGCTGGGGCTATCATCTTGTCACCACCCTCTTCCCCCCCGGCTCATAAGATCACACCTCTTGCCTTCACTCCTTTGGAATGGATATTAATGGAACACATTAAGTTCTAGAAAACAAATACATGAATTAATATTTTAATTACTTGGGAGATTACATAGTTTCAGAACTCTTCAAAAGACCACAGCTGCAGGTATTGTTAGTCTTTGACTTCGAGTCTAATTCTGATATCATGCCTTTTGACGTCAAAAACAGGGTCAATTTCTACTTGTAAGCTGATGACTCACTGCTCTTGACAAGAGGATGGAATAGTCATTTATTTAATTTGACCCTATGCCCAACACAGTTTTGAATGTAAAAAAAATTGGAAATGGATCACTTCCCTCCCCTCACTGATCACTGCCTTGGTGTAGCACAAGGCTCCAAGATGAGTAAGATTCAATAAAACCTTTCTTTTTAGCTGTTTCTACCTTTTTAAACATAGGCCATCTCTGCCCCAGGCCTCAGCTGCTCTGTGATCAAGAGCCTCACACATGCTCTTATTGGTCCCAAATTGCCTATTGCAATGCATGTCTGGCTGACGTCACTTTTTCTACTCTTTAACTTTGGGCAATCCTAAATTACCTGCTTGCATCCTGACAATAAATTTGTGCAAAATCCCTGTGCTCTTGAGCACATTGGTTCCTCTTTGTAAAATCTCAGTTTACAAATTACTGATTTTCAAATTGCACTACCATTAACATTTGGTAATCTCTGTTCCCTCCACAATATGTGATTCACTTCAGGCTTTTGAGCAATCCCTAGTTTAATTAAAGGGAAGCCTTATATAACTAAAACATTTCCCATGCAAACTGACTATGATTATTTAAGTGTTTGAGTCATTCCTAGTCAGTGAGTCATTGTCATTTAGACTAAAGTGCAGACTTTTGCCTTTATAAGGATAAGTTTTTTATTGTATATGCTTGTTCATAATTTTATTTACATTATATATCTCTGTATAGGGGTTTTTGTATGAACTGGATATTTTTTGAAAGGCTAAAGGCTGCTTGCAACTCTTTACAACTTTTCAGGGCTAGAATTAGGTTTAATATCATTGATGTGAAGTGTGTTGCTTTACCGCAGTAGCAATACATAAAAATACTATAAATTTCAATAAAATGCATAAATATTTTAAAATTAAATAAATAGGGAAAAAATAGTGAGGGAGTGGTCATGGGTTTGTTCACTGTCCATTCAGAAATCTGGTGACGGGAAGAAGCTGTTCCTAAATAATGAGTGCATGTGTCTTCAGGCTCTTGTAAATCCTTTTCTGATGATAATAAAATGGGAGCCTGTTCTGGGTAATGGGGGTCCTTAATGATGGATGTCATCCTTTCAGGCATCGCCTGTTGATGATGACGTTAATGCTAGAGAGGCTGGTGCTCATGATGGAGCTGGCCGCGATTGAAACCGGCTTCCGCTTTTTCCAGTCCCCTCCAGTGATGCAGCTGGTTAGAATGCTCTCCACAGTACATCAGTAGACATTTGCTAAGAGTTTTTGGTGATGTACCAAATCTCCTGAAGCTCATAATGAAATATTGCCACTGGTGTGCCTTCTTCATAATTGCATCAATACATTGGGTCCAGGAACTTGAAGCTGCTCCCATATCCAGTGCTGACCTCCAAGAACTTTCGGAATTTGAGCAATTAAATGTTCCTTCCGCCTTCTTGCTTTCCTTTAAGTTGCATAGTTTTACTTTGATTTGGGTTTTGAAAGATAATCAAATGGAAAGTTGCACTAGTCTAATTTGTAGATTAACATGAAATCAAACTTTTTTTCATCGGCTGTCAGTTTTCATCAGTCTTATCCTCAACTGAAACACCAATACCCTTGAATGCAAGATCCTACAAAAAGACGTGGATACAGCCCAGCCCATAACGGGTAAAGCCCTTCCCACCATTCAACACATGTAGACAGTGATGTTGCAGGAAAGCAGCATCCATCACCAGGGATCCCCACCACTCGGGTTATGCCCTCTTCTCACTAGTGCAATTAGAAGGAAGGTACAGGAGTCTCAGGACTCACGCCAACAGGTTCAGGACTAGTTATCAGGCTCTTGAAACAGATTTGCACAAATTTGCCTGCCAGAGCAACCGTCCACTGTAGATGCCATCTTACGTGCAACCCTGGAACATCTGGACAGCAGAGATTCGTACATCAGGATGCTCTTTATCAACTACAGCTCGGCATTCAATACCATCATTCTCTCAAAATTAATCAATAAACTGTAAGACCTTGGTCTCTATACCTCCTTGTGCAATTGAGTCCATGATTTCCTCATTTGCAGATACCAGTCAGTTTGAATTGACGGCATCTCCTCCACAACCTCTGTCAGTGCAGGTGCACCATAGAGCTGTGCCTAGCCACCTGTTCTACTCACTTTACACTTATGACTGTGTGGCCAAGCACAGCTCCAATGCTATATTCAAGTGTTTTGATGACACCACTATCATAGGCCAAATCAAAGGTGGTGATTGAAAGGAGGGAGATTGAAAATCTGGCTCAGTGAAGCCACAAATTCCCTGTGTCAGCAAGACCAAGGAGCTGATATTGACTTCAGGAGGAGGAAACTAGATGTCCATGAACCATTCGTCATTGGAAGATCAGAGGTGGCAAGAGTCAGCAATTTTAAGTTACTCAGTTGTGTTTCAGAGGAACTGTCCTGGGCCCAGCATGTAAGTGCAATTACAAAGAAAACACAGCAGTGCCTCTAATTCCTTAGGAGCTTACGAACATTCGGCATGGTGTCTAAAACTCTGACAGACTTCTATAGATGTGTGGTGGAGAGTGTATTGACCCAGCTGCATCATAGCCTGGTATGGAAACATCAATGCTCTCAAACAGAAAATCCTACAAAAAGTGGATATGGCCCAGTCTGTTGTGGGTAAAGCTTTTCCAACCATCTACCTGAAACTCTGTGGCAGGAAGGCAGCATCTATCATCGGGGACCCCCACTACCGGGGACAAGCTCTCTGCTCGCTGCTGCCATCAAGAAGTACAGGAGCCTCAAGACTCTCACCACCAGGTTCAGGAACAGTTATTACCCTTCAACCGTCAGACTATTGAATCAAAGGGGATAACTTTGCTTGCCCCATCATTGAAATGTTCCCACAACCTATGGACTCACTTTCAAGGGTTCTTCATCTCATGTTCTCACTATTTATTTATTTTTTATTGTTATTATTTCTTTCTCTGTATTTGCACATTTTGTTGTCTTTGCACACTGTTCGAATGCCTAAGTTGGTGGGATCTTTAATTGATTCTATTTTGGTTATTATGGATTTATTGAGTATGTTTGCAAGAAAATGAATCTCAGGACTGTATATAGTGACATGTGTGTACTTTGATAATAAAATTATTTTGAACTTAAATTATTTGAATTTCTCTGCTTCAGCCTCTCGAGATTCAGGCTTTCAGTATATTTAAAGTTGAGACTGGTGGAGATTCTGCTTGGGTAATTCTGCAGATGGCTCTCAAATACACCCTTCAAATACAACTAGAATCACATCATAATCCTTACTATATCACTGCCCCTTTTAGAGACATTGCCTCATAGAGCCAGAGAGCGGGTTCAATCCTGTTCTAGGATGCTGCCTGTGGAGTTTGCACCTTCTCCCTAAGATGATCTTAAACTTTGATTCATCCTGGCAAGCTCAACTTTTGAAAGTTTGGCCTTGAATTACAGTATTGAGAAGTGGGAATTCTGTTTGCAAATTCTTCATTCTTTGCACTGAAAAGCTTGCCCATTCCTTTTCCAGGTGCAGATAGATCTGTTGTATATTTCTAGCTTTGTACTTGAAGGCGGGAGGAGAAGATGGCGGCGCGACACAGCTTGCAGTGGCCACTCCGGTGAATGATATCTGTTATCTGTCAAGTAGGGTGCCGTGCACAATCCTGATTTGATGGAAACAGACGTGAGAGCATGGAGGAACATCTGTGAAACTTCTGAAATGCCTGGTTTGCTGCCGCTGCTACTGTGTGATCCAAACTCTGTGGAGGGGAAGGCCCGGAGTCCTCAGCTTTGCTTGCTGCTCGGAGGCCAGGGTGGGGTTGAAGCGCTCGGCAGAGATGGTGCTTGGTGTCAGAGGCTCAGAGTTTTCGGACGGGCTCGAGTCAGCTGCGGTCCGGTGCTTCCAATGCATCGGCAAGTTTGCGGCGCTTGGGGATTCATGGCAGGGAGAGTTTCTCCCTTCTACCGTCTACGTGAGATGTTGGGGCTATCAGGAGTTGAGACTTTTTTTTTTACCATGCCCATGGTCTGCTCTTTATCAAATTACGGTATTGCTTTGCACTGTTGTAACTATATGTTACAATTATGTGGTTTTGTCAGCTTTAGTCTCGGTTTGTCCTGTGTTTTTGTGATATCACTCTGGAGCAACATTGTATCATTTTTTTAATGCATGCATTTCTAAATGACAATAAATGAGGACTGAGTGTCCTCATAATCTAAAAATACTGTGATCCTCATCTTTTGCAGCTTAATAACCTTTTTCTTTCCCTTATTCCCTTAGTGGCCAGTTCGCCATTGTGAGGAAATGCCGTGAGAAAAGCACCAATATTGAGTATGCGGCCAAGTTCATCAAGAAGCGCCGCCTCTCTTCCAGTCGCCGAGGAGTGAGCCTTGAGGAAATAGAGCGGGAAGTAAACATTCTGAGGGAAATCCAGCACCCAAACATCATTACTCTGCATGATATATTTGAGAACAAGACCGATGTTATTCTCATCCTTGAGCTGGTGTCAGGAGGGGAACTTTTTGATTTCCTGGCTGAGAAAGAATCATTGACTGAGGAGGAGGCAACTGAATTTCTTAAACAGATTTTGGATGGTGTACACTACCTACACTCAAAGAAGATTGCACATTTTGATCTAAAGGTACAGTTTCTATGTCTCTGTTACTGAAAGATGTGTGGATTCTATTTAAATAATTTAGCTATTGTCATTCGGCTTTTAAGGTGCAATCTTACTACACAGTTGTACATTTCTACCAGGATGATGCTGAGCTTTTAGCTGCTTGTCACTTAAGTTCTCCATTCCATTCAGACCTGGTCTTCAATCACAGCTCAAACTCTGATCCAAACTTTCCGAATACAGGCTTCAGCTTCACAATTTCACATGATCAACCAATCCAGTATCTCACTTCCAGTGTGTATTGTGTCTCATTTGATTTCATTTATTTCCTCATATTCACTTCCACAGCTCCCTTATCTCAAAACTTTAAACTTGATTCATTACTATTTTTCCCCATTTCTGAAGAAAATTCATCAGCTGAAAACATTAACTGTACCTCTCTATAGAATCTGCATAACCCGATATCAGTCTGGAACACTTGCTGTTTTGATTTCATATTTCCACCATTTTGTGGTGTTTTACTTTTGAGCCACAGTTTTGGTTCCATGTAATATTGGTGGTACCTGTAATCTAACAATCTAAAAGGCTTTGAAAAATCACCTACATATTGACTTTTACCAAAAGTTCTTTCCTAAAATGTTCAAATATGGAAGTGGCCATTCTCAAAGTTCAAGGTAAATTTATTATCAAAGGACATGTGTCACCATATTGCCCTGAGATACATTTTCTTCTGGGCATTCACAGCAAATGCAAAGAAATGCAATATAATCAATGAAAAACTGCACAAAAATAGAAGTGGATAAACAGTCAATATGCAAAAGACAACAAATGTGTAAATATGAAAAGAAATATGTTCTCAGTATTTAGACTTATGAGGTATAGAGTCCGTAAAAATGAGTCCGTAGGTTGTAGGATCAGTTCAGTGTTGGGATGAGTGAAGTCATTCACTCTGCTTCAAGAGCCTAATGGTTCAGGGGCAATAACTGTTCCTGAACCTAGTAGTGTGGGACCTAAGACTCCTGTACCTCCTTCCTGATACCAGCGAGAAGAGATCATGGCCTGGATAACGATAGATGCTGCTTTCTTGCAACAGCATTCTCTATAGATGTGCTCAATGGTGGAGAGGGCTTCACCTGTGTTGGACTGACTGTATCCACTACCTTTTGTTGGCTTTTTTGTTCAAGGGCATTAGTGTTTCCATACCAGGCCATGAAGCAACCGGTCAATATACTCTCTACCACACATTTTTAGAAGTTTGTCAGAGTTTTAGATAACATGCCAAATTTTCACAAACTTCTAAGGAAGTAGAGGTGTTGCTGTGCTACCTTTGTAATAGCATTTGCATGCTGGACCCAGGACAGATCCTTTGAAACGAAAGTACTGAGGAATTTAAAATTGCTGACCCTCTCCATTTCTGATCCCCTGATGAGGACTGGCTCATGGATGTCTGGTTTCCCTCCTCCTGTAGTTGATAATTAGCTCTTTAGTTTTGCTGAAATTGAGCGAAGTTGTTGTGGGACCATTCAGCCAGATTTTCAGTCTTTCTCTTATGCTCATTCATGTTGGCCTTGATTTGGCCAACAACAGTAGTGTCATCAGCAAACTTAAATATGGTATTGGAGTTGTATATAGCCTCACAGACATAAGGGTTGAGTAGGGAGCGAAGCACATAACTTTGTGGTGCACCTGTGGTGATAGTGAATGTGGAAGAGATGTTGTCACTAGTCTGAACTGACTGGGGTCTGAAAGTGAGGAAATAGAGGATCCAGTTTCACAAGGAGGTATTGAGGCCAAGGTCTAGGAGTTTATTGATTAGTTTCGAGTGGATGATAGTGTTGAATGAAAATTTGTAGTCAATGAAGAGCATCCTGATGTATGCATCTTCACTGTCCAGTTGCTTCAAGGCTAAGTGAAGAGCAAATGAAATGTCATCTGCTGTGGACCTGTTGTGACGGTAGGCAAATTGGAGTGGATCTAAGTTGCACCTGAGGCAGGAGTTGATATGTTTCATTACCAACCTCTCAAAACACTTCATCACAGTGGATGTAAGTACAATGGATGATAGTCATTGAGGCAACTTACGACATTCTTCTTGGGGATTGGTATGATTTGAAGTCTGCTTGAAACAGTTAGCTATTTCAAACTGCCAAAGCAAGAGGTTTGAAGACATCTGTAAACACTCCAACCAGTTGATTGGTATAGGTCTTCAGTGTTTGGCCAGATGCTTTCTGTGGGCTTACACTCCTGAAGGAAGCTGTCATGTCCGGATCAGTTTCCTGTTGCTATCTAATCCTCTGAATTTTTTTCTTTGGGCTTGGATACTTTATAACAATAACTGTCAACCATCACACAACCATCAATAACTGTCAACATTGCAATTTTAGTAACAGACTAAGACAACTGCGCTGCTCCAGATGAAGTCATTCTTGCCCTCGGCCATTAGGCTCTGTAATGAGTCAACCTATAGGTGGGGAAGTGATGACCCCCCTCCGGTTAGACCGTTTGTGGTAACTTACTTTTTATTCTTTCTACTTCTCTTCTAATATTTATACCTGTATTTTTTGGAAAAAGTGTGAACCTGTGGGGTAATGCCTTCTACAAAAGCTATTTGGGGTCGGGTGTTCCAGTCAATGAGATGAGATTGGAGGTGTGGGTTGTAGAGATGCTCTGCTCTATTTAAAAAAAGCTGACAGAACTTGCTTTTCTCAAGAAAGATCTGTTTACGTGCACCATGCCTCAATCAAAACAACTTTTATAGGACCTTAGAAGAAGAATTGTAGAGATGTACGAAGCTGGAAAAGGCTACAAAGACCTGAGTGTTCATCAGTCCACAGTAAGAGAAATTGTCTACAAACGGAGAAAATTCAGCACTGTTGCTGCTGTTCCTAGGAGTGGGCGTCCTGCGAAGTTCACACTAAGAGCTCAGCGTGCAATGCTGATGGAGGTGAAAAAGAACCCAAGGGTAACAGCAAAAGACCTGCAGAAAACTCTAGAACTTGCTAAAGTCTCTGTTCATGTCTGCACTATAAGAAAAACACTGAACAAGAATGGTGTTCATGGAAGGACACCACGGAAACCACTGTTCTTCAGGAAAAACATTGTTGCACATCTCAAGTTTGCAAAGGACCACCTGGATGTTCTGCAATGCTTCAGGGATAATATTCTGTGGACAGATGAAACAAAAGTTGAACTTTTTGGCAGAAATGCACATTACTATGTTTGGAGGAAAAAGGGTACCAGACAGCAACACCAAACTGTCATCCCAACTGTGCAGCATGGTGGAAGGAGCATCATGGTTTGGGGCTGCTTGCTGTCTCGGCCAAGGACTGCTTGCAATCGTTGAGGGGACAATGAATTCAAAAATTATATCAAGACATTTTGCAGGAGAACATCAGGGTAGCAGTCCATCTGAAGCTTTAATAGAAGTTGGATAATACAACAAGGCAATGATCTAAAAGACAAGGGTAAATCAACAACAGAATGTTTTAAAAAGAAGAAAATTTATGATTTAGAATGGCCGAGTCAAAGCCCTGACCGTAATCCTATAGAAATGTTGTAGAAGGACCTGAAGCAAGCAATTCATGGAGGGAAACCCACTAACATCCCAGAATTGAAGCAGTTTTGTAAGGAGGAATGGCCTAAAACTCCTCCAAGTCGATGTGCAGAACTGATCAGTGGCTATTGGAAATGTTTGATTGAAGTTATTGCTGTTCAAGCAGGATAATCAGTTACTGAAAGCAAAGGTTCAAGTACTTTTTCCAACAAATACATTAAATCATTAAAATCCTTTACCTCGCTGTGGAAGTTTCATAGGTTGCATTCAAGACTGGAAAACTGGAATCGATAGCAATTGAGAAATATAGGGTTGAGGTAGAAGATAGTCATGATCTTGTTGAATGGTAAAGTAGGCTTGAGGGATCTCGGGCCTGCACCTACTGTATTTTTGGGCTGGGCTGAATGTCCTGGCAAGTTGGAGAAGTTAAAGCAATAGTTTTTATACAAAATAGTGGGTTGCATAGTGCCATTTCAGCTTGAAGTTTTAAAATTTAGCAAGGAAAAGATAATAGCACATTGACTAATGATAAGCAGAAGGTACTGTGGATGCAGAGATAATGCAATGACAATTAAGGTCAAGGGAAAAACTGAGCTTAGAACCGAACACGATATTTGAATACATGATATCTGAACACATAAGACATAGGAGCAGAATTAGGCCATTCAGCCCATTTGCATCTGCTCCACCATTTGATCATGGCTGATTCATTTCCCTCTCAACTCCATTTTCATACTTTCTCACCATAACCTTTCATGCCCTGACTTACCAGAATCTGTTGACCTCTGCCTTAAATATACTCAATGACCTGGCCTCTAGAACTGCCTGTGGCAATGAATTCCACAGGTTCACCACCCTCTGGCTAAAGAGATTGCTCCTCATCTGTTCTAAATGGGCATCCCTCTATCCTGAGGTCGTGGGACCTGGTCCTAGACTCTCCACTGTAGGAAACATCTTCTCCACATCAAATGTTCCTTAAGCCTTTCATTTCTGGAATCATTTTCGTGAACCTCTTTTGAACTCTCCAGTTCTCTCCAGAAAATAAATAGTACAGTGATCATTGCCAACAGAAAAGTTGTGATGGTTTTGCACTAGTCTGTATTAAAAATGGTAGTAATTGCAGAAACAAGTAGCTGGTAATGTATAAGATTGGAGAGCAAGCCACACATTAAATCCCGGGAAAGGACGTACTGCCTCTTTAAAACCATCAGATGGATTTTGAAAACTTCATGGTCAACTGCCAACTTAATTCGTGCCTTAAATCTGGCTGTGCATTATTGTGTAGAATAAACTGTATGTTAAGACTACCTTTTTAAGATTTTGATATTGCTTGAACCTAGATTTCAGATCAACATCATTGCATTAATTAACCTGGTGAGATATTGGAATTGTCCCAACCAGAGGTTCACACCATTTTTACGCTACGTACCCTTACCATTAACCTACAGGTCCATGGACCTTGGGTTGGGAACCCCGGTCCCATCTGCACTTGTATTATCAAGTAGAAATGTGCTTTCAAGGTTTTGTTCTCTATGTATAAAAATCTCCTATGTTAAACCTTTTTAATATCTCTTTCAGCCTGAAAATATTATGCTTTTGGATAAAAATGTTCCCAATCCCCGCATCAAGCTGATCGATTTTGGTATTGCACATAAAATTGAAGATGGGAATGAATTTAAAAACATCTTTGGAACCCCTGAGTTTGTTGGTCAGTACACCTGTTGGTTACTTGAGTTACTTTGCTATTCAAACAATTGTAATACAAATGTAAGTTGAAGTCAAGTAATTGAGTACCCTATTTGAGGGGAAGACTGCTTTATTAAGATAGTGACACAGTGATGAAAGGTTTGATAGAGATGGCAGTGGGAGCTTACTGCTTGGTGTTGCCAACTTGTTTGGAAACTGACACTTTCAGATGTTGCAAGATATGCCATGTCATATTGTTGTGCTATCCCATGTTCATCATCATGTTTTCTGTAAATTTCTCCTTCAATGTGAAGTTAACCCATATTCGTGGCTACTGTGGTGAGAACATGAGGGATAGGCAATTGCACTCCTTTGAGCAGCATCACTCCTTTGATTACCCAGATATTGAGAATGTTCAACAGACACGAATGAAACATACAGGTGTGGGTCCTTTTGCTCCTCAAGCCTGCTCCACCTTTCAATGTGATAATGATGAATCTGATTGTAATGTCAACACTGCATTTCTGCTCAGCCCAAGTATCTGTTCATCTCTGTTAATCAAGAATCTATCTGCCCTGTTTTAAATATTGTTGGATATCTGCTATTTTTGATACGGGGTTCTTTGGAAGTCAAGAATGAGACATAAAACTTGTTGCTTTTGGTTATTTATTATGCACTCAGAGAACAACGTAATTGGGAAAGAGTAGCAGAAGCAAGGTCTAATAGTGAGGGAAGGTGAAGGCAGAACGTCAAAAGAGAAGGAATCCAACGTAGTTTGACCTTGTACCAATTTGCTAATTAGCAATAAATTCCATTCAAATTCCATTGTTTGAATCAACCAATAAATTGGTTCCCATTCAAGTAATGTGATACACAAGATGCTTCCAGAAAGATAAAGGCACTGTAACCACTAGGAAACACACTGAACAATTGCATATACATAGATAACTATATAAAAATACAAACAAGCATAAGAAAGTTAAACTACAAGACTGAAAGATTATTATTTGCCCAGTCCAACAACATATTCAAAGATTCTGGTCAGCAATGCTCTTTGAACGAAGATTCCAAAGGCCAACCTCAGAATTTTAACTTCTGTTAAATGAATGACCCATCATTCTAAATAGCAAACTCTACTTCTAGATTCTCAACATTTTCTGTGTATAAACCATGTAAAGACTCTTAAGGATCTTGCTTTAAATCAAGCTGCAAGGCAAGTCTGACCAATCTTTTCCCCAAGATGACCTACTCACCCATGGTTCACGTTGTAACCCTTCCCTGAACTGCTAATGGATTTCCTTGTTTCCTTAATTAGACCAGTATTGTCAAGAGTATGTCTGATATCGGTTTCACCAAGGTCCTACAATAACTGAGCCATAACTGCCTTTTATGTTCAATTATTCTCACAATAACAAATAACATTTAGCTTTCTTAATTTTTTGCTGTATCTGAATATTAATTTTCTGTGAATCAAGCAACAGAATGCTTCTGTGTTTGAGCATTGCATTCTCCCAAAATGTGCTTTATTTTTCCTGCCAAAATGTACAACCTCATGTTTCCTGCCCATCATACTACACTTAAGTTTTTAGTCAACTAATTTTATCTATGTTCCTTTGCAGCCTGTTACTCTCCTTACTACTGTACTTGCAATTCCACTTGGTAATCAAAAAAATTGTTAACTAAAATTTGTTATATTTGTCTTGGTTCCAATCCCTATGGCACAAACCTGGAAAATATATCCTTCAGGCTGCCAGTCATCTATCCAATAACCTTCAACACCATGAGCTTTTACCTTTTGATAACTTTTTGATGCAGCACCTTATGAAATGCTTCTTAAAGTCTAAATGTAAATGTTCCCCTTTACCCACTCACTGTACATGGTTGAATATTCTCTCAAAACCAGGTTTACTTTAAAATTTTCTAAGTACTCTTTTATTATGACCTTAGTAATAGCATCTCACATTTTCCCTGAGAGACATTAAGCCAATTGGCCTTTAGTGGTCTGCTTTTGCCTTTCCTTTTTTTTTGGAAAGTGGGAAAAGTAGCAAACTTATTCTAACAGAGCCTTACCCAAATATTGAGAATTTTGGAAAATTAATACTCATGAATTTCTTTTGTGACCCAAGATGAAGACCACAAAGATCCAGGGAGTTGTCTGCCTAAAATTCCAATAATTTTCTGTGTATTACTTCCTTTATGCTAGTGAATATTCTTGACTTCCAGATCCTGAATTTACAGATATTTCTGCAAGGTAATTTGTATACTGAGAAAACCAAATCAAAATACTTGTTTAACTCATCTGCCATCTATTCATTTAACATTATTCATTCCCAGAGTCACTTTCTATAGGACCAATGTTCACTTTGTTATTACAAGTCTCTGTAGAAACTCAAACACGAGGAAATCTGCAGATGCTGGAAATTCAAGCAACACACACCAGCAACTTTGATGTGTGTCTCTGTAGAAACTAATCACTTCTGCATTTCTATCTCCCCTTTTTAATTTTACCTCTCAGTTATTCTTTTATATTCTGTCCAGTCTTCAGCACATCCCGTCTGCTCAGTTGTATATTTGCATTTTAAATGTTATTTTAACATTTGCCTAAAGATTCCTTGCTACTTTAAGCCGGTGTTGTCATCCCAATACTGTTTTTAAATCTCAAATCACAATCTTATTTTGCAAAGATTTCAGAGCTAAATTGATGGGCTTTCTTGATAAGCACTGCAATTTCAGCACAGACTATGAGAAACTTTGTTTCAAGAACTTAAATAATTGGATAAGGTACTGGGGTATGGAAGGCGGAAAGTTTGCTTGAGGACTCTGGATGAAGCGTTAGAGAATAGTACTTTAGTCGGGAGCTTGTTGAGGCACATCTGGCAGGAGATTACATGGGAAGTCTTGAAGGACTGGTATATGAATGTAGCCTATACAAGCCTGCACTTTGCAAATCTACTGACAATGTATGTCTTAAGGGCTGAAGGAATAAAATGGTTGTCTTTTATCCTTGAATATAGAGCTTAGCTGCTTTCACGAGGAGTAGCAAATTCTCAGATCTGATCTAGGTCAACAGTAGCAGCCTGAAATGATTCGGATCAGGAAGTTGAGAGAGGCTGTCATCTAGATCCTGAAGACAAAGATCCACTTCCATGCCATGCAGCGAGAGAGGAGCTAAGTGTGGATATACACCTGTTGGAAATCATTTTGCAGAGTAAAATAGAGTTGAAGGTTTCTTTATCTGATCAATATACTGAATGAGCAGTGAGTCTGCAGAATCTTGTGGAACTATTTGCCAAAGAGTGCAGTTTCAAGTCAAAGTGTTAGTTCTGTGAGTAAAAAGCAACTTGTTTTTCTGCCTAGTAAGAGATGAATATTGGGCAATAAACTATTGACATTTAAGGGGAGTCTTGCATCAAGTGCTTCCAGGGTTAACAAAGTTCTGCTAGAAACTGGATTTCCTGTCAGATTCTTCAAGGACTGGCAATAGGTGAGGTCTGATCTTTGGCATAAACATTATTTTTAATTGCACAATCTTTGTTTTTGGCTTTAGAGGAATATCTGGGCCAATGTATGTGAGCATGTTTGACTTGTAATCTTTGAACTTGTTTTATCTGAATTTTTGTGTTTTACTCAAACAACAACCCCATTTAACCTTTGTTTTTAAACTTTTCTCAATTAATTCCATTGAATTCTTTATCTGTCTTTATCCACAAATCAGTTTCAAGTGTTCATCATGATGAGCATTAAACAAAAATAATCTGAACATCCAAGTATTGATGTCTGAAGCATTCTTTGATTTTTAGGGAAGAATGAGAAGGAGAACTGCATCACTCCAAGTTTGTTGACCATTGTAATGATGTGTATGTTTGAGAAAAAGAACATTATTTTGTGGTTATCCACCATACAGTCTGCACTATTTGTTCCTTCTTTCTCCCCTTCCTGTTTTTTGATAAATAGCAGCTTATTGAGCACCGTTTTGTCTTTTTTTTTAGCCCCTGAAATAGTCAATTATGAGCCTTTGGCTTTAGAAGCAGACATGTGGTAAGTTCATCCCACATTTGTAATGAAATTGTTTTTCTTTTTATATAAAAAAAAGAAGTGGATATATCCTTCTGGAATCCCCTTTCCTGAAGGCATTATTCTACACTGTAATACAGATTCATGGGTATGAGTGTTGCGAATAATCACTGTGTTGGGAGTAGTATCTTAGCAGTGTTTCTAAGTGAGGCATTACTGGGGTTAAGCCATATCCTTGGGTTTCAGCTGTGCCATTCTTCAATAGTTTACATGAAAAATGGAGAATACTTCTGATGTCCTGCATTGCACGGTTGTTACCTACATTTCCGCATTTACGGGCTTAAGGATTTCGGAAGTAGTTTGATGAACCTTGGTTGACTTTATTGTGAAAAGTGCCATAACATCTTTGCCACAGATTAAGAATCCTTTCTAACGTTAGATTAGCCCTGTTGTCTCATTTTGTTGCTCTGCTAAATTGATGCTGTCACCTATTGTTGCTGTATGTACAGAATTACAAGCATATTTGCCTAGATCTTTTTCTTAAAGTAACTTAGCATATCACACATCCTAGTACTGATTCTACATTGAGACTTGTGCAGAATATTCTAGACTAACCAAATCTTATTTTTCCTTTGCTACAGGAGCATTGGTGTTATCACTTACATTCTGTAAGTATATCAATGCTGTTATGCCTCAACTTGCGTGACTCAATCTGCAATTCGTGTTTGGTTTTGCAGAAGTATTTTCCTTGAGGGCAATAAAAACAATAAAAACAGTTAAGATCATGGAGCAATTTCAAAATTCATGACTGCAGCTCAAAAGCATTCCTGGATGCCCAATAGCATAACTGGATTTTGTACTGTGTTTTTTGTTCACTTCTCTCCCCATCCTTGCAGTTTTGTCACAGTCTTCTGCTTAAGCACAAGCTTGATCTTCTTTCCCTTTCCTGCATTTGACCCTGGATGATAATGACCATATCTAATCCAGTATGAGTAATTTCCTGTGGGAATCACTGGTTACAAGCTAGAAGTGTGAGGAATCTTCTTTTTATTTCACTTTCTGCCTAAAACTGTCAATGCCAATTATAGTGCTTTGTTAATAATCTTGAGGTTAGCTGAATCAAGTTAAACCAGGAATCATAACTGGGATGTTTTTTGGTAGGGGCTAAGTGCCAACCAAGGGTTATTTTGGTTCATTAGGTCACCAAGGTAATTTACCAGGTATTTACCCAATTTTGCTCCATAATTACTTGTGGGATGTGGTGTAATCTTGCCCTGTATTCCTGCAATTAGTTGAGAAGCAGCTGCTTCAAACAAATAGGGAAAATTAAATGGGAATGATTGATGAGCAGTAATTGCCAGATTTGGTGGGAGGTCCTGTTTTATTAATTTATTAATGTTTACAAATGGGAGGCAGAGGGTGATGGTGAGCTATTGTTGTGAATGGAAGCCCGTGATTAGGAGTCTACCACAGAGATCAATGCTGAGACCTTTGCTGTTTGTTATCTACATTGAGAACCTGGATGTGATATGATTAATAAAGTTTGCAGAGGATATGAACATTGCTATTGATTATGATGAAAGTAATCTTGGGCTACAGAATAATCTTTATCAGTTGGTAAATTGGGCAGGGAAATAACAGATGGCATTTAATCCTGATAAATGCTCTGACTTCTCATTAAGGTAGGATTTGTACCACGAATGGTAGGGGCCTTGGGGGTATAGTGGAATGAAAAAACCTTGGTGTACAAGTTCAGGGATCTTTGGAGGTGACAGTACAAGTAGATAGTGGTGAAAAATGGGATGCTTGTCTTCATTAATCAAGATGGAGTATAAGTGCAGAGAGATCTTGTTTCAATTTTTAAAAAAAAAACACACATGGTTTTGGGTCACTGAAGTATCATGTACAGTTCTAGCCAGTACACTATTAAAAGGAATGAAATTGTACTGGAGAGGGCGCAGAGGAGGTTTGCCAGGTCATTGCCTGGGGTGGAATGTTTCAGTGTGAGGAAAGACTGGAGAGGCTGGGTCTGATTTCCCTGAAACAGTGTGGGCTGAGGGGGGCACCGGATTCAAAATTGAGGGGCAAAGGTGGGTTGTAGAGAGCAGAAACCTTTCCTTTGGCAGAGGTGCTTAATAATATAGGGCATAGGTTTGCGGTAAGTGCAAAGAGGATCTTGAGGTAAGGGACTATAGAAGTGGTACATTGTAGATATTGTTAGTTGGGACTTCGATACAGAATTGGCTTGGGCCTGGTTATGAAATCTGAAAACTGTCTGATTTTTTTTAAATCTTCCATAGATATGTTTGTTGATTGGCTTGGCTTAACCAAATACTTTGTTACTAATCCTTTGTTTTTCCTTGTACTCGTATTAAAACACTTAATCTTAGACTTTAATTTTTCTATTTCATGTAATCACTGTTGTGTTGGATTCTCTCGCTACTCCCCCATGAAACTAAATCACAAAGTAACTTCCATTTACAACATTTTTTCACAATGCCCTGCTTGTGATTGTTAATACTTTTTACTGGTTGGTATGAAACAGTTGAAGTATTTCCCTGTCTCTTCTGTCTTTGAGGCAAGTTCTTTTTTCTGGCATGACATGTGATTTGGATTTCTGAAACCTTTACCAGAAAACTGAATTCTCAATATATTTTCCTTACAAATTAGAAGTGAATCTGCCATATTCCTGCTATATTCTTAAAATTATTTGTCTTTATGGTTCAAAGGTGTACTGTCCTTAATATTTTCAGAAGAGACAGCTGATGGAATGATGTGTTGATATTAAGTGCAATTCTTCCCTCTAATTTTCAGTTTGAGTGGTGCTTCTCCATTCCTTGGTGAAACCAAGCAAGAAACCCTGACAAACATTTCTGCTGTGAACTATGACTTTGATGAAGAGTACTTCAGTAACACCAGTGAACTGGCAAAGGATTTCATCCGCAGGCTTCTGGTGAAAGACCCCAAGTAAGAACCACCTTTTGCCAAGTTAGTGGTAGGCAAATGCAAGTATCTGTAATGTGCCTGTAATGGACAGAGTACTTTGATTGATCAGTTAGAGAAAGTGGAGACCTGAGTCTCCATCAATACATGTGCAATTTTTCATCTTTTGCCTTTCTTTCAGAAAACGAATGACCATTGGCGATAGTCTTGAACATCCATGGATTAAGGTAATTATTTTATTTTGTGCTTGTATCCTAGAGGTCCAATAATTACACTTTGATATTCTGTGGGGAACACAGCTTACTTGGTTGTGTTGTTGCTAAATGACCAGAAAAGTACTGCTAACTAACAAAGGCCTGTAGTGATGTTCAAGCAGTATGATTCACCCCAGAACACTACCTCTGTTTAGTACTATCACTAAAGTATTACAACATGCCAAAGTTTTATCTCCCCCCCCACCCCGCCCCAACCACTATTTTAATATGGTAAGTTGTCTGCAAGTTAGTTATAAATATGTGGTTTCTAGTCACATAGAAGATTGCAAGATAGTTACTCAAAATTGAGAATGTAAAAGATGCAAAGTGTTAAGAATTACCTGGTATGGAGAAAATGTCAGAATTTAAGTTCCAGTCATCTCAAACTATAAAAAAAATCTGAGGTGACAGAGTATAGTCCTGAAATTTGAAGCATTAGAAAAAGTTACAGATGGAATAAATAGATTTGAAAATAAGGATGTAAGTTTCAACCTGAGGAGCTCGATAATAAGTTTACTTTGAAGCTTGTCATTATATACTACCCTGAAATTCATTTCCTCAGCCAGAGTAGATCAGTAAACTAAAGTGAGTTGGTATTCAAGTATCAGAGCTTGTTTATACTGTTTGATATTTAGAAATGTGGAAGTATGCAATGCATGCAAGTAGGTTCAGTTACGTGCCTTGCAATAGGTTGCAAGTCTGTGGTGGCCAGTACGATCATGTTTGCTGTTGTGTGCTGGGGCAGCAGGCTGAGGGTAGCAGACACCAGCAGAATCATCAAACTCATTCCTAAGGCCAGTGATGTTGTGGGGATGGAACTGGACTCTCTGACGGTGGTGTCTGAAAAGAGGATGCTGTCCAAGTTGCATGCCATCTTTGACAATGTCTCCCATCCACTACATAATGTACTGGTTGGGCACAGGAGTACATTCAGCCAGAGACTCATTCCACCGAGATGCAGCACAGAGCGTCATAGGAAGTCATTCCTGCCTGTGGCCATCAAACTTTACAACTCCTCCCTTGGAGGGTCAGACACCCTGAGCCAATAGGATGGTCCTGGACTTATTTCCTGGCATAATTTACATATTACTATTTAATTATTTATGGTGCAACTGTAAAGAAAACCAATCTCCCCCGGGATCAATAAAGTATGACTATGACTATTAATGGTGAAGTACCCAATCTAACATCTGATGCCTCTTCACCCATCTGCAGGTGATCAAGAGAAGGAATGTGAGACGGGAGGATAACGGCAAGAAGCCAGAGCGTCGTAGACTGAAGACAACACGCCTCAAGGAGTACACAATCAAATCACACTCCAGCATGCCTCCAAACAACACCTACGTCAACTTTGAGAGATTCTCCAAAGTGCTAGAAGAAATCACTGCAGTAGAAGAAAGCATTCAGGAGCTGGTGAGAAACAAGAAGTCCTTCAAGGAGGACATTGATGCCCTTGTTTCTATTTATGATGAAAAGGAATCTTGGTATAAAGAAGAGAATGAAAGCATCAGCCAGGACCTTGGGCACATTAAAAATGAGTTACGCAAGACAGAAACCTTGAGGAAGCAGGCGCAGGATGAAGTCAAATCAACCATGCTGTCTACTAACATCCTAAAGCGAAAATATACTAAACTAGAAACCCGTTATGATGCATTAACTGCAGAACTGAAGTGGGTTGAGGAACTCTTGAAGTCTGTGGAGCAGGAGGGAATGAAAGGAGGGATTGGAAACGACGGCCGACATGGAGGAATGCGTTAGGTGCCATTCGGTTGGAAAAATGTGAACCTCCTGAGCCAGTTCATTATCTACAACTCTGCCAAATTGGAATTTGGCTTCGGCCACAGTTCACAAACTAGAGTGTTTTCAGACTGAGTTTATCTTTATTCTGGCCCTCCTGAAGGGTTATTGTTAAATGAATTTTTTTGTTAAATCCCTGAGGAATAATGACCTGTCAGTGGATTCCCAATCACTAGCAGTGCATGCTGCTATTGGCATTGCTTTTGCTACATTTGAGTATTTGTGTACCAAGGTATTTGAGCACAATTTCCTTCCCAACACCTATTGGCAGGGAGGGCATTTATTTGTTCTGAGAGATGTGCTTTCTTTTGGACAAAATGCAAACACCCTCCTCACCCACCATCCCAATCTTTACTTTTACTGAAATTATTTGGATCTTTTGCTGACAGGAATAACTAATGTAATTGGATGACTGAGTTGTTGTCAGGCCTGAGTCTTTTGAAGCAATCCCTTCTATAATCTAAAATGGTTACATATGAAACAGTTAAGAGAATTTCCTATTTGCATGAGTTGATATTCACTGGAGAAATAGCAAATTCTCGAGAAAAGACCAGATGCATGATTTGCATCAATGACTACGGTAGTGTGATTAGTGAAACTAAGGACCAAATGTACTTGTTTCTGATTTTGAAGGAAAATCTTCTTGTTTTACACACTGGCATTTGCTTCACTGCTTCAGTAGGGAGAGTAAACCTTTTGCAATACTCACTGCTAATTCTGATTGGCAGATTGAATTGTGGATGTGGGCAGACAGCATAAATGCCAAATTCTCTGAGCAGCTGCCTTGTTTTCTCTAGTGAGGAGATGATGGGTGTTGGGGCGAATCTATTACTGCTTCTGTCTTATTGCAAGTTCAGGTCCAATTCTCTAGAGTCCAACGGGCAGCTCTCTTGCATTTCCTTTAAAATATTCTGACATTGGGTTTATTTAGCTGGTCTAGGCTTTTGTTGCCTGTAAATCTCTTAATTTGGATGTTATGACACTGACTCGGTACTAATGAAGAATGAGTTGAAATGGATTTTCGTTTGAGTCTCAGTAATGAAATGCTTTGTTCATTGCTACACAAAGGTGTTATGGAAACGTTATTTAGACATTTATATAGTTATGAACAGCTTTAAGTTTTGGCAGCAAAGTTAATATTTCCTGTGCCTGGGACAATAGTCCAGCTATCTTTCAGCTAGCAGAAGTCGAGTAGCAGAACAAGCAATGATTTGATACCAAATTTAAATTCCACAAGTTATTGAACCTGACTACCTCTTGCAGAATAACTGCTGAGATCTCCAAAAATTCCATTGTTCCCTTTAAGTGTATCAGAACATAGCATCCTCTGAAAAGGCATCCTTTGCTTATTTTCAGATTTCTAACATGTGCCTCCTTTGTGTGAAAGGGATGACCTTTGCTCACAAAATATAAACATTTTTCCACCAGCTCAATTTGTGGTGCAGTTTTCACTAAATATTTTAAAGGTTGTATTGACTAGTAACTTTGTGCAAGTTCTTATAAGAAAGAATTACCTGTAAGTAGCTGGTGTTTCAATGTGCCATGCATGAGAGGGGTCCACTGCAGTCAGTGGTACTGCACCTATTTCACTGAAACTGTTGCAAGAGATATTTCCTGCCATTCCCTTCCCACCTCCTTTTGATCTTTTGTAACATTAGTGGCTAAAATATTTCACTTTTTTGTACTCCTATTATTTGTACAACAACATTGTCTTAACATTTAATATGGCATTAACTTGATTTCCTTTGAGCTTTGGTATAAGCAAGTTAAATCTTTATTTATAATTTGTGATGTAAAGAACTTCAGTGTAGTGCACTGTGCAACTTTCTTTTGATCTAGTCTTAATATTTAAATGTCCAGTTAACACCATTTGCACGTAATGCATTACTTTCATGCAATAATAAACAGTAACAATTCCAAGAATTTGAAGTTAGGAAATTAGTTTTGTTGATGGGTCTAATTTGTGGAGAGTAGCCACACAGGTATTAACTATTCTTGGACTGTGAGTAAAATATACTTGAATGCCAAACAGCGGGAACAGAAAAATTTCTTCGAGTAATTGAGTACTCTTGTGGTAAGTCCATTTTGGTCACATGATTTGCTTTTGCATTGAACAGATTTTTTAGTGCAACACTCAGTTGTGATCAGGACTGATCTGTATTGTCAGCGATATCACCCTATCACTTTGTCTTGATGTTCAATACAGAGCCAAAACTGTTTAGGTTCTGGATGTTTAAAATTCTGCGTTTCCATTCTCTCTATCCTGGAATATATATAGCAAAATATTAATTTGTTCTGTGAGCTAAGTCACTGTACATTCCACATGCATACTTTGTTTTAAGGCTTGAATCCTGCACAGTAGTATGAGGTAGTTGCTAGACAAAATGAATGTGACCAGATGTATTATATGCACATCAAGTCTTGGCATTGTCCACACTGCAAAGTTCATATTTATTCAGCTGAATGCTAAAAGCACCTTTAATTGTTTTAATGCATAATGCAGTTCTTGAAAATCGCAGAACTGTGATCTTCATAGCATAGGTCAATATGGAAACATCTTAAACTCAAATCTATTAATGTGTGTTGATGTGCTAATTATCCCTCCAGTACTGGAGAATCATGATAGAATTAAAAATGACTGTTCAGTGTTGGAAAAGACCACCAGACTGCACATCTTCAACCGCCTACCCAGCACTCAGCCGGAGAGAATGGAAACGTACTAGATTGATTTGTCAGCAACCTACATGTCAAGGAGAAAAACTGAGGGAATATTCCAGCATCCGCTTTCTAGCAATTCCTGTGATTACGCCCATTTGGATATTAGTGATGTTACCTCCCTACAGTCAAATATCCTGACACTGGGTTCAGACCTGTTGAATAGCTGAGCTGTTCTGCTTGTATTCAATGCTGGCTGTTCAGAAGAGAAGAGCAGAATTCTATTGGGATGTTGTACTGGGATACTACCTCTGACAATGAACTTTTCGATGCTGTAATTTTAAATCTTTGTACTGTTTTGTTTAAAATCACATTTTGTTTTCCATCCAATTGATCTGGCAGTACATTAATCTTGCCATTAATTTGTCTACCCTGGTACTTTGAATAGGAAAGTGTTAATTAGATTTCTATGGACCCTGTGCCCCATCCCCACCATGACAGAATCATTATAACCTTATCTGTAAAAACCTGCTACGCACAAAATGACTTCGGCATTTTCTATATTACAACAGTGACCTTCATTACCCTCAGATCTTTGATTTATTGATTATCCTGTGTAACCCAACCTTCAATAAAATGGATTTACCTAGTAATTTAATAGCTAATCAACTTGCAGCAGAATACTATTGGGATAATATTTTAAATGATTTGAAAAAATGCTTTGTGTATAAATTTAGACTAATGTACGAACCGGTTAAAGACAATTTGCGACAAATCCTGACTTTCTGTAGCTACAGCAAATCTTGCTATAGTTTGTTTCAACTATCCTGAGTTATATGAAATGACTTGGTCAGTCTAAGCAAGTCATGGGTTCCAGGATACAGTCTCATTCAGTGTCAAGTGTATTCTGTAACCAGTCAAGTTCATCCTGTTGCATTTTAAGCAGCTGTTTAGTACCAAGGTATACACTCTGGAATCAAACCAGCACTTGATGGGTTGCAAGTGTAACATACTTTTGAGGAACAAGTTATACTTATTTGCATAATGAAAGAAAAAGTGGGCAACATTTTCACCCACCCAGCACTGGAGAAGTTATCTGTAGACTAGCATAGATAATTAAACCAATTCATATTTAATGAGCAGAGTCCAAGTCATTCAATACAGCAAAATAAGTATTTTTCTGGGCTGTAAATGATGTTTGATCTATCAAGTCTTTGTTTACACAGCAAATTGTCCAGCTTTTACCATCATTGAACCTTATCAACATGAGCTGTGCCTCTTATTCAGCTTCCTTTTTAAGTGTACATAGAATCAACCTTCCTGCCGGTGTAGGTTCCACTTCTTCAATTTTCAGTGCAAATGGAAATGAACTTTTCTGAGCTGTATTTGTATACTTGAAAAGGTCACTTGAGGAAAATATTAACCACTTGTCCATGCATTTGCTTCAGTGAGTGGTGGTTAAAACTAATAGCTACACCCAAGAGGTTCTCCAATTTAAAGCCCTTTTCAATGGGTGTAAAGCCCCACTTAGGGGTAAGCAGTTATCTGCCCTATGTTTGGATGCTTGATGTCAGCTAGCTTCCTCACCTGACTACTGGTTATGGTGCAACAAAACTTGCCAATATTATTTCAATGAACACAACTTCTATGGGAGAAACTGTTTTTAATGTGTTTAAACTTTCTACACTATTTAAAACAAGTGGGACATTGACTAATGAAATATGCCATATTTACTAGGGATGATGGGGGAGAGAGACAAAGCTCTTTTTTATCTATCAAGCATTTAGTGTTTAATTTTGTGGCTTCACTGTCTAATGCATTAGTGGGCATGTTATACACCAACTAGTGCATATGATGCATGTACTTAAAACCACTTTGAATTTCCTTTACTGTAAACTTTGATCATTAGTTGCTATTTGTATGCATCACATTTTAAGAGCTATGAACAAAGTATTTTACTGTTTAAGGTGATCAAGGCTCATTTCTTTAACATTTTATAATAAACTTTTTACACAAAATATGGTGGCATTTTTATATTTGCATACTATTTATAATAGGTCACTAAGATGAGGTTACTGCAGATGTTTCATTGCTGATCCCTCCCAAAAATGTACCTTGGGATCCTCTGAGGACTTTTCATGTCCAGCTGATCAGTGGCATGGAACTTGTCTCCTGTCTCGGGTACTACACACCACCTTGTACTTGTCTCTACATGAGCATCTTCATGAGATTACCATGCATCAATAAACTAATTTATTTTATATTAATTGAATGCTTTTGACATACAGGGCAATGTTGCAGAAAGAGGTGTGGAGAGCAAAGACTAATGGCTTATAAAGAAAATTGACAAACGGTGTATTTGGAGCAATAAGAAAAGGTGGACTGATGTTTAAGCTTGTTAAACTATAAGACTACTAGAATCTTGTGAATCTACTGAAATCTGGCATGTCTTAAGCAACCCTCACTGATTTTTTTATCATTGCACCATAGAAATCACTGTATACAGAGGCAAGCAACACACATCAAAGTTGCTGGTGAACGCAGCAGGCCAGGCAGCATCTCTAGGAAGAGGTACAGTCGACATTTTTTGGGCCGCAACCCTTCGTCAGGACTAACTGAAGGAAGAGCTAGTAAGAGATTTGAGAGGGGGAGATCCAAAATGATAGAATACAGGAGGGGGAGGGATGAGCCAAGAGCTGGACAGTTGATTGGCAAAAGGGATATGAGAGGATCATGGGACAGGAGGCCCAGGGAGAAGGAAAAGGGGAAGGGGGGGGGAACCCAGAGGATGGGCAAGGGTTATAGTCAGAGGGAGAAAAAGGAGAGAGAGAGAGAGAAAGAATGTGTGTGTATATAAATAAGTAATAGATGGGGTATGAGAGGGAGGTGGGGCATTAGTGGAAGTTAGAGAAGTCAATGTTTATGCCATCAGGGTGAAGGCTACCCAGATGGAATATAAGGTGTTGTTCCTCCAACCTGAGTGTGGCTTCATCTTTACAGCAGAGGAGGCAGTGGATAGACATATCAGAATGGGAATGGGATGTGGAATTAAAATGTGTGACCACTGGGAGATCCTGCTTTCTCTGGCAGACAGAGCGCAGGTGTTCAGTCAGCTCATAATTTCCAGCATCTGCAGTATTCCTCGTGTTTGCATACAGAGGCAAAACAGCTTGGTACAGCAACTGCTCTAAGAGATGTTGATATTACAGGGAGCAGCCTCCCCTCAATGGACTTCTGTTTATATTTCCCACTGCCTCAGTAAAATATAAGGCTCACTCTCTTCTCTCCTCTCCAATTTCTTTAGCCAGAGGTAGTGAATCTGTGGAATTCATTACCACAAACAGTTGTGGAGACCGAGTCATTGAGTATATTTAGAGGTTGATAGGTTCTTGATTAGTCAGGGTGTTGAAGATTACAGGGAGAAGAGAGGAGAATGGGGTTGAGGGGGATAATAAATCAGTCATGACGGAATGAACTGCCTCATTGGGTCCTATATCTTCTTGTCTTACCTTCACTGAGTAATCTTGGGGAAACTCATGCAAATAATTACTACTCCTGCACCCCCCCCACCAAGATATTGTCAAATTTGTTCATTACACAAGAAGCAAAATGGGGTATAACTGGGTAAAGGCCGTGAACTTCGACTGCATTTAATAATGAAAGGTTTCTGTGCAATGTGGAGTGTTTTGGGTAGGATATGGATAGAGGGTTGATCGAGTGACTGAAAATGTTGTGTGGGGATAAAAGGGAGATATTTTTCTGCATGGCACATTGTAACTGGTAGAAGCCTAGAGGGATCACTGCTGAACTATTTTTGTATTGCCTTTGAAGAATCATATGTATTATTTGCAAACTTGAATACTTAGAACGGAATGGGAACAGGCCCTTCAACATTGTGAGAAACCAGCTAAAGAGCAAATCACAAACATCCAAACACTAATTCCTCCTATCTACACAATGTCCATATCCCTCCATCTTCCTCACATTCACATGCCCATGTAAACGTCACATCCCTTTGAATCTAACACTCCCCCACCCCCCAGTGCATATCATGAGGTATTAGACATTTCAACCCTGGGAAACAGATACTCCCTGTCTACTCTATCTATGCCTCTCATAATTGTATAAGCCTCAGTCAGATCTCCCCTCAGCCTCTGCTGCTCCAGAGAAAATAACCCAAGATTACCCAGGCTCTCATGATAGCACATGCCCTCTAAAGCAGGCAGCATCCCAGTAAACCTCTTCTATGCCCTCTCCAAAGCCTCAACGTCCTTCCTACAGTGGGCAACCAGAACGCTTTGTAATACTTCAGATGTGGCCTAACCACATAGGCACAAATAATGTGAAAGCAAATTGAGAATGATGTGCAATGCCTATAAAGGGCCACAGACTGAATGAATTGATGGCAAATAATATAACCATATAAACATTACAGCACGGAAACAGGCCATCTCGGCCCTTCCAGTCTGTGCTGAACTCTTACTCTCACCTAGTCCCACTGACCAGCACTCAGCCCATAACCCTCCATTCCTTTCCTGTCCATATTGCTGTCTAATTTAACTTTAAATGATGACATCGAACCTGCCTCAACCACTTCTGCTGGAAGCTCGTTCCACACAGCAACCACTCTCTGAGTAAGGAAGTTCCCCCTCGTGTTACCCCTAAACTTTTGCCCTTTAACTCTCAACTCATGTCCTCTTGTTTGAATCTCCCCCACTCTCAATGGAAAAAGCCTATCCACGTCAACTCTATCTATCCTCCTCATAATTTTAAATACCTCTATCAAGTCCCCCCTCAACCTTCTACGTTCCAGAGAATAAAGACCCAACTTGTTCAACCTTTCTCTGTAACTCAGGTGATGAAACCCAGGTAACATTCTAGTAAATCTTCTCTGTACTCTCTCTATTTTGTTGACATCCTTCCTATAATTTGGTGACCAAAACTGTACACAATACTCCAAATTTGGCCTCACCAATGCCTTGTACAATTTCAACATTACATCCCAACTCCTATACTCAATGCTCTGATCAATAAAGGCCAGCAAACCAAAAGCTTTCTTCACCACCCTATCCACATGAGATTCCATCTTCAGGGAACTATGCACCATTATTCCTAGATCCCTCTGTTCTACTGCATTCTTCAATGCCTTGCCATTTACCATGTATATCCCATTTTGATTAGTCCTACCAAAATGTACAAGGTTACCTGTTTTGGTAAGAAGTATAGAAAAGCAGAATAATTAAGATTTGGGGTGAGCTAACAATAAGAGGTAGCATACAGGTACATGTTATTAGGAAGACAACTAGTGTGGAACTTTTTCTGCTAGAGCAATGGAGTGCAAATGTTTTTCTAGAAGAGGGCAATGCTGAGGCTAGGTACTATGCAGTTCCAGTCTCCTTGTTAAGGATAGAGTTATATTTGAGGTGAAGCTTCCCTGCATCACTGGACTGATTCATGGGATAATGATTTATGGGGAATGTGAATAGATTCTGGAGTTCCTTAATAGATTCAATTGGTGAATAGAATAGATCTGGAGTTTTTTAAGAATGAGAGGTAACGAGTGTTTCCAGACTTTGGTTTCCATTTCTGTTTGTTATTTAAGACTGATATGTGGAGGAATTTTACCTCTGGTTACGGATCTTTGGAAATGCCTGCTCCAGGGAGCTCTTGTTGAGTCATTAAGTGGACTCGAGGCTGAGGTAACAGGACATGAGTTTTGTGCCAGATTGGCCTGTGACACACTTATTAATATTTCCCCAGTGGAAGGCACCTAACTTCTGTTTAGTGTCAGCTTTGCTGAGAGAGAAGATAGATCAGAACCCATGTGTAGCACGGAAATCAGAGGAGCTAAGCTGGAGGTCAGGAGCTGAACCACTGCTGCTCCACCAACTGGAGAGTGTAGTGGTCAAGGGTCGAAACACTCTCTGAAGGTTGGGCATGACATGACGACATCTGCTCGTGGCCAAAGGCTACGGTCACCTCATCAGGTAACTGAAGAGAGTGCCTGGTGTATGATGCAGCAAGTACCAATTTTGAAGTGGCTGGAATGATCAATTTAAACTAGTCTTGAGAGGCAGCAGGAATTGATATTTGCAGATCAACTGCTGGTTTACTGGGCAGGGTTACAAAAGGTGGCTACCCGTACCTGTGACCATTTGTTTTACAGCCTAGGATGAGTTTCCCAGGGTGTTGCTATTGTCATTTACAAGGGAATTGTTTTCCAAATGCCACAGATTTGCAGCTCAAAGGTGGTGTCAATGTAACAAAGTGACCTCTAGTGAAGCCTCCAGATGTATGGACACAGAATGCTGGAGGGACTCGGCAGGTCAGGCAGCATCTATGGAAGAGAGTAATCAGGTGACGTTTTGTGCTGAGACCCTTTATCAGGACTGGAAAGAAAGAGGAGAAGTCAGAGTAAGAGGCTGGAGGGAGGGGAGGAAGAATTGCAAGGTGGTAGGTGATAAGTGAAACTGGGGGAGGGGGTGAGTAAAGAGCTGTGACGTTGATTGGTGAAAGAGATAAAGGGCTGGAAGAGGAATCTGATAGGAGAGGGCAGAAGACCATGGAAGTAAGGGAAAGGGAGGAGCACCATTGGGAGGTGATGGGCAGGTAAGGAGAT
Organism: Mobula birostris; assembly: GCF_030028105.1. Lineage (NCBI taxonomy): Eukaryota > Metazoa > Chordata > Chondrichthyes > Myliobatiformes > Myliobatidae > Mobula > Mobula birostris. The sequence continues at coordinate 45,922,160 of NC_092395.1, read as the reverse complement.
GAGGAGATAAGGTGAAAATGGAATGGTGAAGTGTGGGGGGGGGGAGTGCAATAACTGGAAGTTTGAGAAATTAATGTTCGTGCCATCAGGTTGGAGGCCACCCAGATGGAACATAAAGTGTTGTTCCTCCAACCTGAGTGTGGCCTCATTTGGATTTCCAGCACCTGCAGATCTTCTCATGTTTGCGATCCTCCAGATCTGCCTTTTTGTGAAAATGGTATAACTGGAGTTCTCTCTTCATGGAAGTCTGATTTTTCACAACAGAAAATAGTACACCTTATACCTACACAATCCCCATTGTACACTTTCATTCAGATAAACCAGAGAGGACAAATTGCTAGAGGGAAACGTAATTGAAGGCACTCTGGGACTTTTATAATTACAAAAGGAGAACTAGAATGGACATTTGACACTGTTGCACTACTTATTATCGAACATGGGGCAGTCCAGCAGGGGAACTGGGCCTTCATCCCACAGTGTGTTGCTTATGTCAAATTAAACTAAATCTCTACTGCGTGTACCTGATCTGTCTCCACCCAATTTCCTGCATACTATTGTCTAACTAACTGCCTCTTAACAGCATCATGGTATGTTTTTACCACCACCCCTGGCAGCCCATCAAGCACCCAATTTGCTCCACTCATCTCCTTTAAATTTGCCCCTTTTACCTGTGTAATGAGAACCAGGCTCAGAGGCCTTTTGTCATGGCCCGTTTAATCTGTGCTGCATTTCTTCAAATACTCTCTCTACATCAGATTCAGCTTGTGTCATGAAATTTGTTAATTTAGCAGCAACAGTACCATGCAATACATGATAAATATAGAATGTAAATTAACTTAATTTCAACTCCACCCTGATTCTCCTATCATCCCCAAAATAAATGGTAATTTACAGGGATCAATTAACCTTTCAATCCAAATTTATACTGGTAACTAAACATGAGGCACCTAAGTAAAACAAGATGGGTTCAGTTTGTACCAGTGAATGTTTCAATAATTAGAGGCTTAAACCTGCTGAATATATGCAGTGAAAAGCCAGCATTGTTCTTCAAATATATCTTTTCAAATGTGATGTTTCCAGGCTAAATCTGGAAAATGCCTTGGATGCTATCGCCTAGCAGGTCCAGGGCGATGCTCTCCCTTGCTGTAAGGAGGATGTGATTACGATAGAAAGGGTGCAGGGAAGATTCATGGGGAGTTTGGAGGCTTGAGTTATAAGGAAAGGCAGGGACTGTTTTTCCTTGTGGGGGAAGTTGAGAGGTGATCTATAAAATGAGCCGCTTGATGAGATGGATTGTCATAGTCTTTCCACAGCACAGGGGAGTCAAACTAGAGGGCATAACTTTAAAGTGAGAGGGGAATGATTTAAAGGATTCTTGAGAGGCAAACTTTTCCACATACCAGTTAGTGGTTACATTGAACAAGCTGTCCAAGGAAACGATAAAGGCAAGTACAATTACAACATTTAAAAGACATTTGGACAGGCATGTGGATAACAGGCCTGTTTTGATATGGGTAAATTGCATGCAAATTAATTCAGGTCGGCATGGATAAACTGCACTGTATAATCACTTTACTGTATGCTCTTACAATTTCACTGAAGTTGTGATCTAGTGATAATCACCTGTATTACAAAGACCATTGTCAAGATACATTTTTACCTGTAAGGTGTTTTTGGATGTCCTGATGTGAAATTCACCTTCCTTCCATTTGAACATCAGCTATTCAGGGTACAAGGAGGGCTTAAGGAAGAAAAGAATGGGTCACAAAATACCCTCAGATAGGACTGCGGTAAATAATGTCATTTAAAAAATCATTTTTAAGGGGAGAAGAGTAATCAGTGGAGGAGTAGCACTCATTATGTTCACCAGGAGCAATCTATTTGTAGAAGCAGAAAGTAGATGTAACATCCTAAATGAATATTTTCATTAAAATTCATAAAGGAAACGGACTTTATAGTTGGAAGGCTCAGTGAAGGTGAGGAAGAAATTCTCGTGCAAATTTTGAGAAATAAAGGGGAATTATTCAATACCTTTGAGGGTATTTAAATTGGGCTACCTTACGAAGCTAGGGTAAAACTTGCTGGGGTTGTGGTGGAGATAGATTTTTAAATCTTCACTGGCCATAGGGTATCAGATGGAAATGGTCTGGTAGTGATCGACCCCTGAGACTGTCAGTAGTAGGGACATGGTTGGAAAAAACTGACTGACAGGATTAATAACGTCTTGGAAAGTTAACCAGAGAAGGCTGGAATGACTTAAGTGTAAACAAACTGCTGGAGGAACACAATTATAGGGGGAAATAAATTGTTGTTTCAGCTTGAGATCCTGCATCAAGACTGAGAGTGGAGAGGGAAAGATGAGATGGGCTAGTAAGACCATAAGACATAGGAGTAGGATTATGCCATTTGGCCCATCAAACCTGTCCCGTCTTTCCATCATGGCCGATTTATTAGCTCTCTCAACCCCTTCTCCTGTCTTAGAACATAGAACAACACAGGAACAGGCCATTCGGCCCACAATGTTGTTCCAAACCAGATAAAAAGCAAATGAAAAACACCCAACACTAATCCCTCCTACCTACAGCATGTCCATAACCCTCCATCTTCCTTACATCCATGTCCCTATCCAAACATTCTTAGAGGTCTTTGCCTCTACCACCACACCAGGCAGTGCATTCCAGGCATTCACTACTTTGAGTAAAAAATTATCCCTTACGTCTCCTTTGAACCCACCCTCCCTCATCTTCAATGCCTGACCTCTGGTATTAGACATTTCAACCCTGGGAAACAGATACTCCCTGTCTACTCTGTCTATGCCTTTCATAATTTTATAAACCTTTGTCAGATCTCCCTTCAGCATCTGGAGCTCCAGAGAAAACAACCCTCTCATGACAGCACATGCTCTCTGAACCGGGCAGTATCTGCTGTACGCTCTCCAAAGCCTCAACATCTCCCTATAGAGGCGCAACTAGAACTGTGCACAATACTCTAGACGTGGCCTCACCAGCGCCTTATAAAGTTGCATAAAGTTTTATAAAGTCTCCTCCCCGTAACCTTTGATACCCTGACTCATGAAGAACCTAGCAAAGCTGCTTTAAATATACCCAACGACTTGGCCTCCACAGCCAGCTGTGGCAATGAATTCCACAGATTCATACCCTCTGGCTTGGGAAATTTCTCCTCCTCTCCATTCTACTCATAGTCATAGTCATACTTTATTGATCCCGGGGGAAATTGGTTTTCATTACAGTTGCACCATAAATAATTAAATAGTAATAAAACCATAAATAATTAAATAGTAATATGTAAACTATGCCAGGAAATAAGTCCAGGACCAGCCTATTGGCTCAGGGTGTCTGACCCTCCAAGGGAGGAGTTGTAAAGTTTGATGGCCACAGGCAGGAATGACTTCCTATGATGTTCTGTGTTGCATCTGGGTGGAATGAGTCTCTGGCTGAATGTACTCCTGTGCCCAACCAGTACATTATGTAGTGGATGGGAGACATTGTCCAAGATGGCATGCAACTTAGACAGCATCCTCTTTTCAGACACCACCGTCAGAGAGTCCAGTTCCATCCCCACCACATCACTGGCCTTACGAATGAGTTTGTTGATTCTGTTGGTGTCTGCTACCCCAGCACACAACAGCAAACATGATCACACTGGCCACCACAGACTTGTAGAACATCCTCAGCATCGTCCGGCAGATGTTAAAGGACCTCAATCTCCTCAGGAAATAGAGATGGCTCTGACCCTTCTTGTAGACAGCCTCAGTGTTCTTTGACCAGTCCAGTCCAGTCTAAAGGGATGTATTTGTATTCTGAGGCTATGCCCCCTAATCTCAGGTTTCCCCACCATAGGAAACAGCCTCCCCACATCCACCCTATCTAGGCCTTTCAATATTTGATAGGTTCCAATGAGATTTCCCCTCTAAACTCCAGCGAGTACAGGCCCAGAGCAAACAAATGCTCATATGTTAACCCTTCCATTCTTGGGATCATTCTTGTGAACCTCCTCTGGACCCTCTCCTATGCCACCACATCCTTTCTTTAGGTAAGGACCCGAATCTCTCACAGTACTCCAAGTGGGGTCTGACCAATTCCTCATAAAGCTTCAGCATTACATCCTTGCTTTTACATTCTAGTCCTCTGGAAATGAATGCTTACGTTGATTTTGCCTTCCTTACCACTGCCCACCCTGATAACCTTCAGTGAATCCAACATGAGCACACCCAAGCACCTTTGCACCTCTGATTTCTGAACTTGCTCCTAGTTTAGAAAATACATTCATTATTCATTCTTACGAAGTGCATGCCTATACATTTCCTTAAACTGTGTTCCACCTGCTATTTCTTTGCCCACTCTACGAATCCAAGTCCTTTTGCAGCCCCCGGCTTCCTCAACCCTACCTGCCCCTCCACCCATCTGTGTATCATCTGAAAACTTGGCCATAAAGCCATCAATACTGTCATTCAACTCATTGACATATCATGTGAAAAGAAGTTTTCCCAACACAGACCCCTGCATAACACCACTAATCACTGGCACCTAAGCAGAAAAGTCCCCCTTTAATTTTACTCTTCACTTCCTGCCAATCATCCAACCTTCTATCCATTCTTTCCTGTGTAAGGGTTTTTTTTCATGTTAATTGCTAAGGCTAATAAAATGGCTTCTTTGTAATATTCTCTATAGCAGCATATTTGGGTTACAATCATAGATAACTTGACTGTGGAATGCCATTGCTAAGCAACAGAATAGATGTTATTCTTTCTTGTGTGTGAAAGCTATTGTTTCTCGTGGGCTTTGGTGATGAAGAGAGAAGATGCACACGGAGAGATGCTGTGAGCTGGCTAGCGGAGCAGATGCCGAGGGCTCGGGACCCGGCGGAGTCCAGAGGACGTTGACTGGAGGAAAGGATACCTGATTTGTGAGCTCCAACAAATTATTTGTGCACAGAACTGACAGAGTTACTGACTTGGTGCCTTTATTATATTTGTTTCTACTAACCTATCACCAAGAAATAATCATAAGATGTAATCATTTAACCACATATGGTGTACTGTCTGTTTTTTGGTGTGGTGGGGTACATCACACAGCATCCACACAAAGTTGATTACCCAGTTTGGCAGGGCTGAAAGCTTCTCCCCTAGACGAAAGTGAGCTGATCAAGCCTGAGGCTTGCCAGGAGGCTACACCAGTGATGCCATGAGCTCTTATCTTGTTTAACAGCCTCATGTGTTAAGACCTTGTCGATCCCGCCTGTTATTTCCTCAAAGAATTTCAACAGATTTTTCAGGCAAGATTTCTCCATAAGGAGCCATGCTGACTTTGGCCTATTTTATCACGTGCCTCCAAGTACCCCAAAGCCTCATCCTTAATAACGGACTGCAACACCTTGCCAACTACTGAAGTCAGGCTAACTGGCCTAGGCCTATAATTTTCTGTCTTTTGCCTTCCTTCTTAAAGAGTGGAGTAACATTTGGAATGGTTCCGGAGACATTTGCAATTTTCCAGACCTCTGAAACCATTCCAGAACCCAGTGATTCTTGAAAGATCATTACGAGTGCGTCCACAATCATTTCAGCTGCCTCTTTCAGAATCCTGGGACACAGTCCATCTGGTCTGGGTGACTTACCTACCTGTCTTGGTAGGTGAGGGTTGACGGGCAGCCACGGCAGGAGAAGGGTGGAGTTGGGAGTCTCTCAGCAACTTGAAGTAAGAAAAATATTGATGAGGAGAGTGCAAACAACAGGAATTCTGCAGATGCTGGAAATTCAAGCAACACACATCAAAGTTGCTGGTGAACGCAGCAGGCCAGGCAGCATCTCTAGGAAGAGGTGCAGTCGACATTTCAGGCCGAGACCCTTCCACATGAAAGTTGCTGGTGGACGCAGCAGGCCAGGCAGCATCTCTAGGAAGAGGAGAGTGCATTAGGTGTGGTTTAGACGGATTTCAGCAAGTCTTTTGGCGATATTCCACAAGGGAGACTGGTCCAAAAGGATAGAACTCATGAGATCCACAGCACATGGTTTAATTATATTTGAAATTGGCTTCGATAAGATGATAGCAGGGAGTTGTTTTTGCGACTGGATGCCTGTGATTTCTGGCATTCTGCAGGATGACGGCAAGAATGGATTTGGCCTGGGAGAGATGGGACGAGAGAGATTGTGGAATCGGAGCAATGTGAGAAGTTCAGGTAGCATGTGTGACAAACCGGGGCATGTTTGGGGCTGGTTGAAGTTAGTGTAATGGTGGGGTGTGTAGTTGGAGATAGTTGTTTTTTTTAAAAGACAATCTTCATTTTGATTTGTTTTCCACCTTCAGACACCCTAAATTTTCAATATCTGAAAGCAAAAGTCAGGTATGTGATACAATGCTCTCAGTTTGACAGCAGGAGTGCATCACCAACAGCTCTCAAGAAGTTGTACACCACTTGGAATGGTGCATAACTGCCTGCCTGCCTGACACCCAGACTCCACCCTAACCAAAGATTGTTGCTACCACTGCCGTAAAATGGTTGAAGTGCGGACCACTGGTGAAAGGCAGCGCCCTTCTTAGCCGGGATTACTCCGAAAGCACCTCCCAAACCTACAACATCTACCACAGAGGGCAAGAGTAACAGATAATAGGAACTCCACCAGTTACAGAGCTCCCCTCCAAGTCAAGTATCACTGAATTTGGAAATATGTTGAAAGTCCTTTATTGTCACTGGGTCTGAAACTTGGAAAATTCTACTGAAAATCATCAGCTTTTCTAGGCATTTGAGAATGGGTGACAGATGCTGGCTTTGCCAATGGCACCTAGATCCTGAAAAAAAAATTAAAATATTAATTGCATGGCAGGGTCAACCCCTTATTCTAATGTTATTGGGTTGTAAGATCACCCTAGGAATGAGAGGGAGAGCTGGATAAAGGGAAGATAGTATGGGGAATGGAATGAGAAATGGAACAGAAGCAAATATGGATCAGTCCACCCTTCATCAATCACCTAGGACATGTCCTCTTCTCGTTGTGACCATCAAGGAGGGTGTACAGGAGCCTGAAGGCACACACTCAACAACTTCTTCCCCTCCGCCATCAGATTTCTGAATGGGCAATAAACTCACGAACACTGCCTCAGTAATTTTCCTTCTCTTTCTACACTACTATATATATACTATACATACTATTTGTAATTTACAATTACTATAAATTGCAATATATTTCTGCCACAAAATAACAAATTCCACACCTATTCATGTGATATTAAACCTGATTCTGACCTTCCCTCCCTTTCCACAGCATAGCTGTTCCAGTCTGGGTTGTACTCACACCCTCATGCTGTCCCTTGATTCTGTCTCCACTGGTTTTTGGGTTAGAGAATTCCAAAAATTCAAAGTCCTCTAAGAGAAGAACATTCTCCTCACCTCCCTCCAAAACAGACAACCCTTTACTCTGAAGTAATGCTACGTAATATAGATACCTCCGACAGGGGAAAGAAATATTATTTCAGCCTGTCAGACCTCTCTTCTCTCTGCTGCGTTTGGACAGAAAATACAAAAGCATGAGAGCATTAATTGCCAGATTCAAGGCCAGCTTCTATTCCACTTATCAGACTTTTAGATTAGATTTATAGAATAGTACAGCACAGTACAGGCCCTTCGGCCCACAATGTTGTGCCGACCCTCAAAACCCTGCCTCCCATATAAGCCCCCACCTTAAATTCCTCCATATACCTGTCTAGTAGTCTCTTAAACTTCACCAGTGTATCTGCCTCCACCACTGACTCAGGCAGTGCATTCCACACACCAACCACTCTCTGAGTAAAAAACCTTCCTCTAATATCCCCCTTGAACTTCCCACCCCTTACCTTAAAGCCATGTCCTCTTGTATTGAGCAGTGGTGCCCTGGGGAAGAGGTGCTGGCTCTTCCTATATCTATCTATTCCTCTTATTATCTTGTATACCTCTATCATGTCTCCTCTCATTCTCCTTCTCTCCAAAGAGTAAAGCCCTAGCTCCCTTAATCTCTGATCATAATGCATACTTTCTAAACCAGGCAGCATCCTGGTAAATCTCCTCTGTACCCTTTCCAATGCTTCCACATCCTTCCTATAGTGAGGTGACCAGAACTGGACACAGTACTCCAATTGTGGCCTAACCAGAGTTTTATAGAGCTGCATCATTACATCACGACTCTTAAACTCTATCCCTCAACTTATGAAAGCTAACACCCCATAAGCTTTCTTAACTACCCTATCCACCTGTGAGGCAACTTTCAGGGATCTGTGGACATGTACCCCTAGATCCCTCTGCTCCTCCACACTTCTAAGTATCCTGCCATTTACTTTGTACTCTGCCTTGGAGTTTGTCCTTCCAAAGTGTACCACCTCACACTTCTCCGGGTTGAACTCCATCTGCCACTTCTCAGCCCACTTCTGCATCCTATCAATGTCTCTCTGCAATCTTTGACAATCCTCTACACTATCTACAACATCACCAACCTTTGTGTTGTCTGCAAACTTGCCAACCCACCCTTCTACCTCCACATCCAGGTCGTTAATAAAAATCACGAAAAGTAGAGGTCCCAGAACAGATCCTTGTGGGACACCACTAGTCACAACCCTCCAATCCGAATGTACTCCCTCCACCACCACCCTCTGCCTTCTGCAGGCAAGCCAATTCTGAATCCACCTGGCCAAACTTCCCTGGATCCCATGCCTTCTAACTTTCTGAATAAGCCTACCGTGTGGACCCTTGTCAAATGCCTTACTAAAATCCATATAGATCACATCCACTGCACTACCCTCATCTATATGCCTGGTCACCTCCTCAAAGAACTCTATCAGGCTTGTTAGACACGATCTGCCCTTCACAAAGCCATGCTGTCCCTGATCAGACCATGATTCTCTAAATGCCCAGAGATCCTATCTCTAAGAATCTTTTCCAACAGCTTTCCCACCACAGACGTAAGGCTCACTAGTCTATAATTACCCGGACTATCGCTACTACCTTTATTGAACAAGGAGACAACATTCGCCTCCCTCCAGTCCTCCGGTACCATTCCCGTGGACAACGAGGACATAAAGATCCTAGCCAGAGGCTCAGCAATCTCTTCCCTTGCCTCGTGGAGCAGCCTGGGGAATATTCCGTCAGGCCCCGGGAACTTATCCGTCCTAATCTATTTTAACAACTCCAACACCTCCTCCCCCTTAATTTCAACATGCTCCAGAACATTAACCTCACTCATATTGTCCTCACCATCATCAAGTTCTCTCTCATTGGTGAATACCGAAGAGAAATATTCATTGAGGACCTCGCTCACTTCCACAGCCTCCAGGCACATCTTCCCACCTTTATCTCTAATCGCTCCTACCTTCACTCCTGTCATCCTTTTGTTCTTCACATAACTGAAGAATGTCTTGGGATTTTCCTTTACCCTACTTTTGAATGGACCTCACACTTAAGATGAATTCTTGATCTTCATATGGTCCTTGTGCACTTGTTTTCCTTTTTACCACCTTGCTGTGCTTAGACGTAAGGAATGATCTGTCTGGGTGGCATGCAAAAAAAGCTTTTCACTGTGGATGTGACCATGATAAAACAACTCCACTACCTCACTAGGATTGTGATAGTTGCGGCTTTGAGTCAAGACTGCAGGATCTCCACGCAAAACATCAGTGATCCCTTTACCTCCACAGATGCTGTCCCCGCTGAGCTCCTCCAGCAGTTTATGTTACCCCCAGATTCCAGCATCTGTCGTCTCTTGTGTCTGCACTAACATGTTCAATAACATCGGCCCACATTGTTCTAAATTTCAATGAGAAGACTCAATTTATCAACTTTCCCTCAGACATCAAGCTCTTCATTCCAAGAATTGAGTTGAACTTACTTTATTTCCTACATCCTTCACATACACGAGGAGAAGAAGATCTTTACATTACATCTCATCTGAATGTGCAATGTGGAAATTATAGTAATTTCTGATAAATAGTATGTACAACAGGACAGTCAATATAGCATAGAAATACAATTGTATTTGCGTGAATTAGTCAGTCTGATGGCCTGGTGGAAGAAGCTGTCGCGGAGCCTGTTGGTCCTGGCTTTTATGCTGCGGTACCGTTTCCTGGATGGTAGCAGTTGGAACAGTTTGTGGTTGGGGTGACTCGGGTCTCCAATGATCCTTCGGGCCCTTTTTATGCACCTGTTGCTGTAGACATCCTGAATAGTGAGAAGTTCACATCTACAGATGTGCTGGGCTGTCCACACCACTCTCTGCAGAATCCTGTGATTGAGGGAAGTACAGTTCCCATACCAGGCAGTGATGCAGTCAATCAGGATGCTCTCAATTATGTCCTGTAGAAAGTCCTCAGAATTTGGGGACCCATACCAAAGTTCTTCAATCGTCTGAGGTGAAAGGGGCTGTTGTGCTTTTTTCACCACACAGCTGGTATGTACAGACCACGTGAGGTCCTCAGTGATGTGGATGCCAAGGAACTTAAAGCCATTCACCCTCTTAACTCCAGATCCATTAATGTCAATGGGGTTTAGCCTGTCTCCATTCCTCCTGTTGTCCACAACCAGCTCCTTTGTTTTTGTGACAATGAGGGAGAGGTTGTTTTCTTGAAAGCACTGTGTCATGGTGATGACTTTTTCTCTGTAGGCTGCCTCATTATTATTTGAGATAAGGCCAATCTATGTAGTATTGTCAGCAAATTTAATTAGCAGATTGGAGCTGTGGGTGGCGACACAGTCATGGATATACAGAGAGTAAAGGAGGAGGTTTAGGATGCAGCCCTGAGGGGCTCCTGTGTTGAGAGTCAGAGGTAAGGGAGCCCACTCTTACCACCTGCCAGCCATCTGACAGGAAATCCGGGATCCTGACACCAGACAAAAGTAGATCCAACAATACAGCAGTACAGGATAAGCTGAAGTTAATTGGAGAGTTCAAAGTTCAAAGTACATTTATTATCAAAGTAGTATACTACCTTGACTCATTTCCTTCCGGGCGTTTACAGAACAAAGAAATGCAGTAGAGTCCATGAAAAAACTACATATAATGACTAACACACAACCAGAGTGCAAAGGACAACAAACTGTGAATTAATTAATTAATACTGAGAATATGAGTTGCAGAATCTTTGAAAGTTAGTCTATCGGTTGTGAGATCAGTCCAGAGTTGTGATGGCCACGCTGGTTCAGGAGCCTGATGGTCGAAGGTAGTAATTGTTTCTGAACTTGGTGGTGTGGGACCTGAGGCTCCTGTACGTCCCTCCCGATGGCAGCAGCAAGAAGAGAGCATGGCCTGGATGGTGGGTGCTTTCTTCTGGAGATGTGCCTTTCCAGTGATGGACTGGACTGTATCCACCACTTTTTGTCGGCTTTCCTGTTCCTGGGCATTGGCATTTCGGTAACAGGCTGTGATTCTATTGATGGAAATTGAAGTCGCTATGGGGGAATATACAGAAGGAAAATAGCATGGCCGTCGGGAGCTGCTCACATTTTGAATTCCCCGGCCTTTCCTGGTTCCTAGCACCACTTTTAATCGTAAATCCAGTCACGAATCCTCCAACAATAGTGATTGCCTGACGTGCTGCGCCTACGCCGTCGATGTAGCGAGCACACTCCGCCTCCTCCCCAGCGCTGCGATGGTGGTATAGTGGTGAGCATAGCTGCCTTCCAAGCAGTTGACCCGGGTTCGATTCCCGGCCATCGCAACTGTTTTACACAAAATTTCAGCTGGGTGCGGCCGTCGCTGTTTTTGCTGCCCCTCACTTCGCGGCTGATGTTTCATTAATGCGTGGAAGTGTCGCGGCGCCGCCCTCTGACAGTGCGCCACGTTCACCCATCGCCGCTGCGGCTCCGTGCACTCCAGTTCTTATATTCCCCTTGCTTTTGACTTTCGTACGCTGTCATTGTGAGTGTGCCCACCTGCACTTCCATCGGGTGGATACCCGCCCGCGGCATGTTGTCAAATAGCAAACCCGCAGCTGGAGATTCATTCACCCTGCGCTCCGGAGGAATCAGCCCCGCAACGGAGCTGCCGCTCGTGGTGTCGCTTCTCCCCTCCGTTAGTGGACGGGCCCCGGTACTGGTGGCGGGGCACAGTACTTGCTGATCGGTGTCGGGGTGGTTCGCATGTGGTTCCCGATGAGGCGTCATACCGGCCCTTCGGCCCATCGCTCTCTGTGTGTCAGGAATCAAACATCACTGCCATTATTTATTCTCAGTGTCTTTAACCCCACACGCATATTTTGTCATAGCAAGTTAACCTACTAACCGGGCTATGGGAAGAAAATGGGGGAAATCCGCACAATAATGGGAATGAAAGATGGCGCCAGAGGGCGAATCCTTCCGGCCCATCAGCGAAATAGTTAAATTCTTCCTTTATTAATGTCTCTGATTTCCTTTTCAAGGAGGTTGGGATGCTGTCGGACTCCGTGATCTACAGCGGCCCTCTGGACACGAATTCTGTGTGGCGTCGCGGGGAGCCGGTACGCCGCGACGGCGAGAGAGGCTGGCGGAGGCCTCTGAACTTGGGTGGCCTTGTCCAGGAACCTTAAATAAAACGACGCTTCGGACTGTGACTGTAACATCGAAACAGCGACTGTTTGTCGTGGAAGGAGTGATATCTGTCGCTCCCCTGTTAGTCAGAAAGAGCGAGTCTGAGGCCGAATTATTAGAATGAACAGTTAATTTTTGATGGGCTGTAGACCATAGTCTCTGTTTGGGGGTGGGGGTTTTGCTTTTGCTCGCATGGTGAGTGGTGAGAATGCTGATGCTTTTTGTTAGAGTAAGTGGGGAGAGGGTTGATGCTGTTTGTGCGGGGGGAGGGGGTCAGGGTGCTTTGGGATTCTTACGTTTTTTTGTCATTCATTCTTTGGGTGGGTTCTGTTTCGAGGATGGCTGTGTATAAGTGTGAATTTCAGGTTGTATATTGTATACATCCTCTGATATTAAATGTAACCATTAAACTCACAAACTCCACACAACAGCACCCAAGGTAAGGATTGAGCCTATATCTCTGGAGCTCTGAGGCAGAGGCTGTGCTGTACTCTACCGGTCACCTTCAGCCTTCACTCCAGCAAAAGCAAGCCCAGCCTCTTGCCCCTGTCCTCCTAACTTCCAAACAACACCCCCATAAACACAAGAGATTCTGCAGATGCTGGAAATCCTGAGCAATACACAGAAAATGCTGGGGGAAACGCAGCAGGTCAGTGCCTGTGAAGGGGGACAAACAGTAGATGTTTCAGGCCAAGACCCTTCATCAGGACTGGAAAGGAAGAGGGCAGAAGCCAGAAAAAGGAAGTGGGGGTGGTGGTGGAGTACAAGCTGGAAGGTGATAGGTGAGACCAGGTGAGGGGGGAGGGGTAGGTGGGCAGGGATGAAATAAACTGGGAGATGATAGGTGGAAGAGGTCAAGGGCTATAGAAGTAATCTAATAAGAGAAGGACAGTAGAGCATAGAAGAAATGGAAGGATGAGGGGAACAAGAGGGAGGTGATAGCCAGGTGAGAGAGAGGTGAGAGAGAGGGGAGGTAAGGAAACCAGAATGGAGAATGGAAAAGGAGAGGGGGGGGGAGAAATTACTTGAAGTTAGAGAAATCGGACTTCATGCCATCATTTTGGATGCTACCCAGCTGGAATATGAGGTGTTGGCAAAAGGCAGTATCTCCTGGTGACTACCCATTTCATCTTGATTTCCTATTCCTATTCTGACATATCTGTACATGGCCGCCTCTACTGCCACGATAAGGCCAAACTCAGGTTGGAGGAGAAACACTTCTTTTCTGTCTGGATAGTCTCCAACTTTGTGTCATGAACCTAGATTTCTCTATAACTTCTGGCAACTTCCCCAGAAGTTAGAGAGATCTGTCAGTATTACAGTGGAGTAAAGGGAACTACAGAGGCCATGAGAGAGAAGCCAGCCAAAATCGATTAGAAAGGGATACTAGCAGGGTGATGACAGAACAGCAATGGCTGGAGTTTCTGGAAGCAATTTGGAAGGTGCAGGGTAGATACATCCCAAGAAGAATTCTAAAGGGTGGATGAGGCAACTGTAGCTGATGAGGGAGGTTGGGAAATTACAGTCAGCATAGCTTCCCTCAGAGGAAATCTTGCCTGACAAATCTGTTCGAATTCTTTGAGGAAATAACAGGTATCACAGACAAAGGAGAGTCAGTGGATGTTGTTTAATGGGATTTTGAGAAGGATTTTGACAAGGTGGCACACGTGAGGCTGCTAAGCACGACAAAGCTGCTGAACAAGTTAAAAGGCCATAGTAATACAGTAAAGATAGCAGCAAGGGGATAATTGGCTGAATGGAAGAAGGCAAAGAGTGGGAATAATGGAGACTTTTCATGTTGGTTGCCGGTGAGGAGGGCCGTTCTCCAGGGGTTGGTGTTGGTATCATTTCTTCACGTCGCTGATTCAATGATGGAATTGATGGCTTCGTCGCCAAGTTTTTCAATGATACCAAGAGAGGTGAAGGGGCAGGTAGTGTTGAGGAAGCAGGCGGTCTGCAGAAGGACTTAGATTAGGAGAATGGGCAAAATCTTGCAGATGAAATGTAGGATAGGATAGTGTATGTTCGTGTACTTTGGTAGAAGGAATAAAGGCATAGACTGTTTTCTAAGTGGGGAGAAATTCAAAAATCAGAGGTGCAGAGGGACTTGGGAGCCCTCATGCAGGAATCCCTAAAGGTTAACTTGCAATTAAGTCACTGGTATGGAAGACAAATGCAATGTTAGCATTTATTCCAAGATGACTAGATATAAAAGCAAGGATGTAATGCTGGAGCTTTAAAAGGCATTGGTCAGACCACACTTAGAGTATCATGAACAGTCTTGGCCCCTTATCTAAGAAAGGATGTTCTGGCATTGGAGGGGGTACAGAGGACGATCCTGGGAATGACTGTGTTAATGTACGAGGAGTATTTATAGAGTTATAGAGTTGTACTGCAAAGAAATAGGCCATTCAACCCAACTGGTCCATGCTAACCATGATCGCAATGGCTCTGGGCCTGTACACTCTGGAGCCGAGAAGAATGAGGGCGGGGGGGGGGTGGATCTCATTGAAACCTATCAAATATTGAAAGGACATGACCCATCCAGCCAACACACTTCTCATCCCTCTTCCCTCTGGGAGAAGGCTCAGGAGTTTGAAGACTTGTATGGCCAGATTTGAGAACAGCTTCTTTCCAACTGTAATAAGACTGCTGGACAGATCCTGACTCGGGTCTGGGCTGTACCCTCCAAATATCCGGACCTGCATCTCGTTTTTTTAGCACTACCTTATTGTCCATTTTTCTATTTTCTATTTATGATTTTTTAATTTAAATTTTTATTATTTACTATCGACTTGTGATCCAGGGAGCGGGAAGTGCAGAATCAAATATCGCTCTGATGATTGTACGTTCTAGTATCAATTGTTTGGCGACAATAAAACATAAAGTATAAAGTGGATATTTCCTATAGTGGGTTAATCTAGGACCAGAGAGCACAGTCTCAGAATAAAAAGATGTCCCTTTAGAACAGAGATGAGGAGGAATTTCTTTAGCCAGATGGTTGTGAATCTGTGGAATTGCTTGCCACAGATGAAAGTGGTAAACCAAGACACTGGGTATATTTAAAGCGGAGTTTGGTGGTTTCTTGATTAGTAAGAATATCAAAGGTTACGGTGAGAAGGGAGGAGAGTGGGTTTGAGAGGGATTATAAATCAATCATGATGGAATGTCAATGCTAAATGGCTTAATTCTGCTCCTATTGTAAAAGAATAGCTGTGAAAGAGTTCCACAACTAATTGTTCATTGTTGTTGCCTGGCTCTCAGTGGAGAGGGGGTGTGGGTGGACCATGAACTGCGGAGCTGGGGAAGTTGCAAGCAGCCCATGTCTGCAACTATCCATTCTTCGGGCAGTTTCACAGTAGCGTAGACTCCCTGAGGAGGAAGAATTCAGCATGGCGGAAGTCTCATGCTTATGGGGAGAAACACTCCCTGTTAATGGAAAGATTGATTAAATTACGTACATGAGCTCAGCCGATGGTCGCCTATGGGGACCAGCAATGCACAAGGTGCAGGATGCTGTTTCAAGGAAATGGAAGGGGATGGAATGCGCGGTGCCTGAGGGAACTGCATGTTGACAGACACGGCAACAATCTGCGGGAGCCAGTTAGAAAGAACAGGTGGAACTGGATTTGGTTTATTATTGTCATGTGCATTGAGATCCAGTGAAAAGCAGAGTGTTCTTTCTTTCTTTTTTTTCAATCTTTTTATTAATTTCAAAATATAGAAACAAAACATAGCAATAATACAAATAGTAGGAGATATATTGTTACACTTAAAAAAGTAGTTGCAAAACCAAATAGTGTAAATTAACAAAGCTCCCAAACATGTAGAACTAACAACGGATAATACAAAGCAAAAAAAAAACTAGAAAAAAAATCATGAAAAAGAAAAAAAACAAACCCCATCCCCAAAGAAAAACAGAATTAATCAACTAAACTAAAAGACTTGGGCAAAACTAACAACTTAAAAATGGAAAAGAAGAAAACCTTAGTGTCGACAATTCCATTCCCCTCCAACAGCAGTACAGAGAGATAAAACAAGTTTGGAAATGATCAAATTACATCAAATGAAAATGCTGAATGAATGGCCTCCAAGTTTTTTCAAACTTAATGGAAGGGTCATAAACTGCACTTCTAATTTTCTCCAGATTCAAACACACCGTAGTTTGTGAAAACCAATGAAATACTTTAGGAGGGTTAATCTCTTTCCAATTCAACAAAATGGACCTTCTAGCCATTAAAGTAAGAAATGCAATCATCCTTCGTGATGAAGAGGTTAAATTATTTAAGTCTATCATTGGTAGTCCAAAGATAGCAGTAATTGGATGACGTTGTAAGTCTATATTTAGGACCGTTGAAATAATATCAAAAATATCTTTCCAATATTTCTCCAACAAGGGACATGACCAAAACATGTGGGTTAAAGAAGCTATCTCGGAATGACATCTGTCACATATTGGATTAATATAAGAGTAATAACGAGATAGTTTATCTTTGGACATATGAGCCCTGTGCACTACTTTAAACTGTATCAACCTATGCTTAGCACATACAGAGGATGAATTCACCAACTGATGAATTTTTTCCCATTTCTCAGTCGGTATATTAATCTCAAGTTCTCTTTCCCAGTCAGCTTTAATTTTATTAGAAGCATCAGGACATAAATTCATAATTATATATGATTGCTACTACACTTTTCTGAGAGAGATTTAAATCTAAAATTTTTTCCAAAGTGTCCATTGGATATGGGTGTGGAAAATTAGGGGAGAGAGTAATTAAAAAGTTTCTAATCTGTAGATATCTAAAAAAGTGAGATCTGGGTAAGTAATATTTATTAGAGAGTTGATCAAAAGACATAAAACAATTATCCAAAAATAAATCGCGAAAAGATATTATACCTTTGGTTTTCCAATCAAAGTAAGCTTGATCCATCGTGGAAGGTTGAAAAAGAAAATTTGATATAAAGGGACTTGCTAGGATAAATTGATTAAACCCAAAAAATCTTCGGAATTGAAACCATATACGTAAAGTATGCTTAACTATTGGGTTGTTCATTTGTTTATATGATTTAAAAGAAGTAAAAGGAAGTAAAGTTCCTAAAACCGAACCCAAGGAAAACCCTTGTAATGAATTAGATTCAAGATTTACCCAATGAGGGTTTAAAGATATGTCCAAATCTTGTAACCAAAATTTTAAATATCGAATATTAATTGCCCAGTAATAGAATCTAAAATTCGGGAGGGCGAGTCCCCCCTCCTTTTTAGATTTCTGTAGATACCTTTTACCTAACCTAGGATTTTTGTTCTGCCAAATATATGAGGAAATTTTTGAATCTACGTTATCAAAAAAAGATTTTGGGATAAAAATTGGAACCGATTGAAATATATACAAAAATTTGGGCAAAATGATCATCTTAATAGCATTAATCCGACCAATCAAAGACAAAGAGATTGGTGACCATTTAGTAAATAAAAGTTTAATCTGATCAATTAAAGGTAAAAAATTAGCTTTAAATAAATCTTTATATTTTTTCGTAATTGTTATCCCTAAATATATAAATGAATCAGTAACCAATTTAAATGGTAAACGTCCATAAATAGGTACTTGCTTATTTAAAGGGAATAATTCACTCTTATTAAGATTCAATTTGTAACCAGAGAAGTTACTAAATTGAGCCAACAGACCTAGAATAGCAGGCATTGACTTCTCCGGGTTAGAGATGTATAACAATTGGTTTTCACAAACTATGGTGTGTTTGAATCTGGAGAAAATTAGAAGTGCAGTTTATGACCCTTCCATTAAGTTTGAAAAAACTTGGAGGCCATTCATTCAGCATTTTCACTTGATGTAATTTGATCATTTCCAAACTTGTTTTATCTCTCTGTACTGTTGTTGGAGGGGAATGGAGTCGTCGACACTAAGGTTTTCTTCTTTTCCATTTTTAAGTTGTTAGTTTTGCCCAAGTCTTTTAGTTTAGTTGATTAATTTTGTTTTTCTTTGGGGATGGGGTTTTTTTTTTCTTTTTCATGTTTTTTTGATTTGTATTATCCGTTGTCAGTTCTACATGTTTGGGAGCTTTGCTAACTTACACTATTTGATTTTACAATTACTTTTCTTAAGTGTAACAATATATCTCCTACTATTTGTATTATTGTTATATTTTGTTTCTATATTTTGAAATTAATAAAAAGATTGAAAAAGAAAGAGATGTATAACAACAAATCATCTGCATATAATGATAATTTATGTATTTCGTTTCCACGGGTAATACCAAAAATATTTGGCGAGTCACAAATAGCAATTGCTAAAGGTTCAAGAGCAATATTGAATTGTAAAGGACTAAGAGGGCAACCTTGCCTAGTACCACGAAAAAGACGAAAAAAAGGAGATCTATAATTATTTGTACAAACTGAGGCTTCCGGGGAGTAATATAACAATTTAATCCAAGATATAAATGTCAAATTAAAATTAAATTTCTCAAGAACATTAAATAAATAAGGCCATTCATCTCTGTCAAAGGCTTTCTCAGCATCTAATGAGATAATACATTCCGGGGTAGTAAGTGAGGGGGTATAAACAATATTCATTAACCTCCTAATATTAAAGGATGAATAGTGATTTTAAATAAATCCGGTTTGATCCATGGAAATGATTTGAGGTAACACCTTCTCTAACCTAGTTGCTAGAATTTTTGAAAAAATTTTAGAGTCTACATTCAGAAGAGATATCGGTCTGTATGATGCACAATCAGTAGGATCTTTATTCTTTTTAAGAATTAAGGAAATAGAGGCTTCATAAAATTATTGTGGTAATTTACCTAAACTGATTGCTTCTTTGAATATTCTAGACAACTTAGAAGAAAGAATGGAGGAAAAAAATTTAAAAAATTCCACTGTAAACCCGTCCGGACCGGGTGCTTTACTGGAATTCAATGATGAGATTGCAGTTATTATTTCTTCCTCTGAAATGGAAGTTTCTAATGATAAGCAATCTTCGGGTGATAGTTTCGGAAAACTCAATTTACTTAAAAAATCATGCATGAAATTAGAATCATGAGGAAAATCAGAGTGATATAAAGAGGTATAAAATTAAAGCAGAGTGTTCATACAGATCCGATCATTGCATAGTGCATTGAGGTAAAGCAATAACAGAATGCAGAATAAAGTGCAGTACAGGCAGACAATAAGATGCAAGGATATAATGAGGTAGATTGTGAGGTCAAGACTTCATCTTAATCATAGCAGGTAACCATTATAACAGAGGGATAGAAGCTGGCCTTGATGGTGGTATGTGTTTTCAGGGGCTTTGTATCTTCTGCCCAGTGGGAGAGTGGAGAAAACAGAACGTCCAGGGTGGCTGGAGGTTTTGATGATGATGGCTGTGTTACTGAGGCAGAGAGAAGTATAGACAAAGCCCATGAGAGGAGGCTGCTTTCTGGGAACTGTGTCCACAACTCTCTGCAATTTCCTGCAGTCACTTCCCCATGACACTCTCTAGTGATAGATTATCGTTACCTGTGTTACCAGAGACACTCACTGAATGAACATATCAGCAGCTCAGTGCTGCAGAAGACATCCTCTGCTTGCTTCATCTCACGTTTTGAAAGGTTAAAAGTCAAAGTAAATTTATTATTGTATTATTATATTACCATCTAAAATGAGATTCATTTTCTTGCAGGCATTTGTAGGAAAATAAAGAAATGTCAATAAAATTTATGAAAAACTATATATAAGCAAAGAACAACACACACCAAAAAGTGGAGAACTTAGGACGTCAGGCAGCATCTATGGAAAAGAGTAAACAGTCAACGTTTTTGGATGAGACTCTTCATCGGGATTGAGAAGCTAAACAAAGACTGACAACCACCAAAGTACAAATGAAGACAAATTGTGCAGATAAAACAAACAATACTGAGAACATGAATTGTAGAGTTCTTGAGAGTGAATCTCCAGCTTGTGGAATCAGTTCAGTGTTGAGGTGATTGCACTTATCTACGGTGGTTCAGGAGCCTGATAGTTGTAGGGTAACAACTGTTCCTGAAGTGGATGATGTGCTTACAAAGGCTCGTATTACCTCCTGCCTGATGTTAATAGTGAGAAGGGAGCATGGACTGGATGGTGGGTGCCCTTGATAATGGATGGTCCTTTCTAGTGGCTGTGCTCCCTGTAAATGTTCTCAATGGTGTGGATGGCTTTGCCTGTGATGTTGCAAGGAAGCAGCATCCATCATCAGGTATCCCCACAACCCAGGTCTCACTGCTGCCATCAGGAAGAAGGTACAGGAACCTCAGGACTCACACCACCAGGTTCAGGAACAGTTATTGGACCTCAACCACTGGGAAAACTTTGCTCAACTTCACTAGCATCATCACTGAAATGTTCCCACAACCTATGCACTCACTTTCACAGACTCCACCTCTCTTGTTCTCGGTATTTATTGCTTATTTATATTTATTTATTTTTTCTTTTTGTATTTTCACAGTTGTCTTTTGCACACCGGTTGAACACCCAGTAGGTGCAGTCTTTTACTGATTCTATAATGGTTATTATTCCTTAAGGTTATTATAGTCAGAGGGTGGTAATGGGGACAAGCTCCCACTACCTATTAAGTGCTCCCAATGGCATTTGCCTCAAATAGGCTCTGACAACCAAATCCAGCTCCTGGCCTTCACGTGTGGCTTAGTTACTAAGCCTGACAGATATGTTTCTAATGACAGGAGAAGGGGCAACGGTGGGTTGATGGAGCCTTAAATCCAGTCACCTTGGGCAGATTGGCAGCTCACCTTGGAGAAGGTAAATTCTGACCTCAAACCTCTGCTGCCTTGCGGCTATACCCACTCATAGGGAAGGCTTTGGGAGTAAACCCCGAAGCTGAAGTCCTTAAGGCAGTCATACATTGAGTTCAATGTTAACTGGCAACTCCTGTACCAAACTCTGCTGTTCCTTTGGGTTCATCAGATGTGGGCAACGGTTTGCTCTCCATATTGTACTGCCCAGGCTTGCGTATCTAGACAGCTAGGAGACAATATCCATGGCCAACTCTGACCAACAGAGGCCTCAGACTCTGACTCAGACTCTATTATGGATTTATTGAGTATGTCCACAAGAAAATGAACCGCAGGCTATGTGGTGACATATATGTACTTTGACTTTGAATTTTGTACTTTGATGGTGTGGATGGCTTAGCCTGTGATGGACTGGGCTGTATCCACTTTCTGTAGACATTTTTCATTTCTGGGCATTGGAGTTTCTAGGCCAGGCCATGATGCAACCAGTCAGGCTACTGTGTACTGTGGATCAACAGTAGTTTGTCAAAGTTACAGATGACATGTTGAATCCATGCAAACTTCTAAGAAAGTAAAGGTGCTGTCATGCTTTCTTTGTGATGGTGTTTCTGTGTAGGTCCCAGGACGGATCCTCTAATATGATAACACCGAGGAATTTAAAGGTTCCTACCCTCTTCACCTCCAATCCCTCAATGATGACTGGCACACATACCTCTGGCTTCTCCATCCTTTTTCTGGGAATTGAATTCCCTGAGTCACCCTCATGTTGGACTCTGAGACTGAAATTAGACCATAAGACTTAGGAGCAGAATTAGGCCATTGGGCCCATCGAATCTGCTCTGCCATTCAGTCATGGCTGATCCTTTTTCCCCCTCCTCAGCCCCACTCCCCGGCCTTCTCCCCATTACCTTTGATGCCGTGTTTTTACATATCAATACATTAAATACACCCAATGACCTGGCCTCCACAGCTGCCTGTGTGATAAATTTCATAAAATTACCACACTTCGGCTAAAAACGTTTCTCTACATTTCTGTTTTAAATGGACACTCCTCTACCCTGAGGCTGTGCCCTCTTGTCCTAGACTCCCCACCATGGGAAATATCTTTTCCACATCTACCCTGTCTAGGCCTTTCAAGATTCAAAAGGTTTCAATGAGATACCCCTCATCCTTCTAAATTCCAGCGAGTCGGACCCAGTGCTGTCAAACATTCCCCTATGATAACCCTTTCATTCCCGAAACCACCCTTGCGAACCTCCTCTGAACTCTCTCCAATGCCAGCATATCTTTTGTTAGATGAGGACCCTAAAACTGTTCACCTGGGCCTTATAATCCCTCAGCATCACATCCTTCTCTTGTATTCTAGACCTCTTGAAATGAATGCTAACATTGCATTTGCCTTCCTCACCACCAACTCTACCTGCAAGTTAACCTTTGGGGTGTTCTGCACAGGACTCTGAAGTCCCTTTGTATCTCTGATTTTTGGATTTTCTCCCCATTTAGAAAATAGTCCGCACATTTATTTCTTCTACCAAAATGCATGACCATGCATTTTCCAACATCCTATTTCATTATCCACTTTCTTGCCCATTCTCCTAATCTGTCTAAATCCTTCTGTAGCCTTCCTGTTTCCTCAACACTACTTGCCCCTCCACCAATCTTCACATCATTTGCAAACTTGGCAACAAAGCTATTTATTCCATCATAGAGATCATTAATATACAGCAAAAAAAGAGAAGTGGTCCCAACGCCAACCCCTGCAGAACACCACTAGTCACTGGCAGCCAACCAGAAAAAGATCCTTTTATTCCCACTCACTGCCTCCTACCAATCAGCCAATGCTCTAACAATGCCAGTAACTACTGTAATACCATGGGCTCTTAACTTGGTAAGCAGCCTCACGTGTGGCACTTTGTCATAGGCCTTCTGAAAGCCCAAGTATACAACATACCCTGCATCCCCTTTATCTACCCTATGTGTAATCTCCACAAAGAATTCCAACAGGTTTGTCTGGCAAGGTTTTCCCTTAAGGAAACCATGCTGACTTTGTCCTATCTTGTCCTGTGTCACCAAGTACTCCATAACCTCATCCTTAACAATTGACCCAACATTTTTCCAACCACTGAGGTCAGGCTAACTGGTCTATAAATTTCCCTTATGCTGCCTTCCCCCTTTCTTAAAGAGTGGAGTGACATTTGCAGTTTTCCAGTCCTCTGGCACCAAGACAGAGTCCAATGATTTTTGAAAGTTCATTACTAATGCCTCCACAATCTCTACTGCTACCTCTTTCAGAACCCTAGTGTGAAATTCATCTGGGCCAGGTGACTTATGTACCTTTAGGTTTTTCAGCTTTTTGAGTACCTTGTAACAGTAACTGCACCCACTTCTCTTCCTTTACACACTACGACATCAGGCATACTGCTAGTATCTTCCACAGTGAAAACTGATGAAAAATACTCATTTAGTTAATCTGTCATCTCCTTGTCCCCGTTATTATTTCTCCGGCCTCATTTTCTAGCGGTCCTATATCCACTCTCATCTCTCTTTTATTTTTTTTACATACTTGAAAAAGCTTTTACTATCCACTTTGATATTGCTTGCTATCTTGCTTTCATGTTCATCTTTTGCCTCCTAATGATTCTTTCATTTGCTCTCTGTGAGGTTTTAAAAGCTTCTCAATCCTCTATCTTTCCATTAGTTTTGCTTTGTTGTATGCCCTCTCTTTTGCTTTTACATTAGTTTTGACCTCCCTTGTCAGCCACAGCCATACGATTTTGCCATTTGAGTATTTTGTTTGTTTTTGAAATATATCTATCCTGCACCTTCCTCATTTTTCCTAGAAACTCACACCATTTGCTGCTCTGCTGTCATCCCTGCCAGCATCTCCTTCCAATTCACTTTGGCCAATTCCTCTCTCATTTCCAAATATACCACCGTAATTTCCTTTACTCCACTGAAATACTGCTATGTCAGACATTACTTTCTTCCTATCAAATTTCAAGTTGAACAATCATATTGTGATCACTGCCTCCTAGGAGCTCTTTTACCTTAAGCTCCCTAATCACCTCCAGTTCTTTACATAACGCTCAATCCAGTATAGCTGATCCACTAGTGGGCTCAATGACAAGGGGAACATCGACTCAGACCATGAGAGGGCTGCGCTGGGCATTTTCATGCCTTACAAGGCGCAGATTGGAAGTCTGTGTGGGGCGTCACTCCTCACACAGACACTAGAGCAATGTGTGGTTAAGTGCCTTTCTCAAGGACACAAACATGCTGCCACAGCACTTCAGATCACTAGACGAACCACTTGGCCACATGCCCAACACATACTGCTCTAAAAAGCCATCTCATAGGCATTCCACAAACCCACTCTCTTGAGATCCATTTCCAACCTGATTTTCCCTATTCACTTGCATGTTGAAATCTTCCATGACTATCATAACATTGCCCTTTTGACATGCCTTTTCTATTTCCTGCCATAATCTGTGGTTCATATCCCAGCTACTGTTATATAACTGCTTATATAACAACTACTTATATAACAGCCTCCAGAGTCCTTTTACCCTTAACTCAACCCACAAGGATTCAACATCTTACTATCCTATGTCACATCTTCCTGCTGATCTGAAGCCGTTCTTTACCAGCAGAACCACACCACCCCATCTGACAACCTTCCTATCCCTCCAATACAAGGTGTAACCCTGGAGATTCAACTCCCACATACAACCATCCTTCAGCCACGATTCAGAGATGGCCACAACATCATACTTGACCATCTGTAACAGTGCAACAAGATCATCCACATTTATTTATACTTTGTGCATTGAGGTATAACACTTCGAGTGCTGCATTTGCTATCCTTTTTGATTCTGCATCCCTAATGCGCTGATACTCACACTGCTGGCTGCAATTTTGTCCCATCATCTGCCTGCCCTTCCTGACAGTCTGACTGCACGCCATCTTTGCTTTCTTTACCATCCGTCCTATCCTGAGTCCCTTCACTCTGGTTCCCGCTGCCCTCCCCCCCCCCAACCAAATTAATCTAAACCCTCCCCAACAGCTCTAACATACCTGCCCGTGCAATTATAGGGTTGTCAGGGGCTGTGGGGGTTTGTGAGTGTGTGTCCATGTTTTGATGGTCAAAGTGAGCATAAAAGGCATTGAGCTTATCTGGGAGCAAAACTTTGTTGTCCTTTATGTTGTTTGGTTTTGCTTTGTAGGAGGAGATGGCATTCAACCCCTGCCACAACTGACAAGCATCTTTCTATGATTCTAGTTTAATCTGGATTGCCACTTTGCACATGAGATAGGTTTCTGGAGGTCATACCTGGCCCTCTTGTACTTGCTGGATTACCTGTCCTGAACATCACCAACAGAGCCCTTAGCAGATTGTGAATCTCTTGTTTTATCCAGGGCTTCTGGTTGGTGAGGACTCTAAGTGATTTTGTGTGGACACAATTGTCCATGAATGCCTTTATAAAGTCTGCGACAATTGTGGCATATTTATTCAGGTGCTGTGATGTGTCCTTGAATATGTCCCTGTCCACCTACTTAATGCAATCCCATAGCCGCTCCCCTCCCTCCCATGACCACTGTTTTGATGCTCTTATCTCTGGAGCCTTACTCTCAGTCTCTGCCTTTATGCAGGTAGGAGGAGGACAGCCAGATGATCAAATCTGCCGAAATGCGGTCGAGGGATGGTACGGTAGGCATTCTGGGTAGTAGTGCAGCAGTGGTTGAGTGCTGGGTCGTCTGGTGCTGAAGGAATGTGCTGATGATAGTTGGGCAGAGATTTCTTCGAGCTAGCCTGATTGAAGTCTCTGGCAAGGATGTGAAAGGCACCAGGGTAGGCTGTTTCTGGTTTGTTAATCATGACACCTAATACATTGAGCACTTGATTAATATCTGCCTTTGGCAGTATGTAAACTGCAGTCAGGATCATAGCAGATAACTCTGTTGGTAAGTAGAACAGTTGGTGCTTAATATTTAGACGTTCCACGTTGGAAGAACAAGAGTGAGACAACACTGCTACATTGGAACACCGCCATGAATTTATCATGAAGCAGATGCCGCCACATCTGCCCTTTCCAGATGCTGCCATATGATCCATCTGGTGGACTGAGAACCTCTTGGGCTGGAGTGCAGTGTCCAGTGTGTTGGAGGTGAGCCATATCTCAGTGAACCAGAGAACACAGCAGTGCCTCATTTCTATCCCCTGCAGTAATCTTGCCCTTAGGTCCTCTATCCTGCTTTCTAGTGACTGCACATTGGCCAGGAGGATGCTAGGGAGCAGTGGTTGTGTTCTCCGTTGTTTTAGTCTGGCCTGAAGTCTAACCTAGTGCTGGTGGATATCCATTTGCTTCCAGGTGCTCTACCTGCATTCCTGAGAATCAAGTTTGCTGAGTCCTCCAGGACATCGTCAAATTGCTGGTTTATTTAGGTGGTTCAAAAGTACATTTCTTAAAGGGAAATCACAGGCTGAAGATTTCAGTGATTACAGTTCAGAAGAACAGTTTTGAGAGCTGCTGCAAATTGTCACCATGTATTGCCAATGCCATGTTGATAGCTAATTAAGATTTTATTGTTTTATCTCCCAACTCCCAAAAGCCTGTTTCCCATCTACAAGGCTAATGTCAGAAGTGTGATGGACACTCTCCAGTAGTCTGGATGAGGGCAGCTTCAACAAAACTGAAAAAGCTTGACTCCATAGAGGACATAGCAGCCCATGTGATATCCACCTTACCCACAACCATTCACTCACTCCACCACTGACTCATGGTAGCAGCAGTTTGTATCATCTACAGGATACACTGCAGCAACTCACCAAGATTCCTTAAGCAGCACCTTCTAAACCCACCACCTCAACCAGCTACTAGAACAAGGAGAGCAAAGGCATTGGGCTGGCAACACCTGGATGTTGCCCCCTGAGCCACACACCTCCCTGACGTGGAAACATATCGCTGTTCCTTCCCTGCTTCTAGGTCAAAACCCTGGAACTAACAAAACCAAGAATGAAGTTCACCACATCTTCTCGGGGCAGCTAGAGTGAACAATTAAATGTTGGCTCAGACTTTGGAGCCCACATCCCTTTAATGAAAATATATTTGAACAAACCGAGTATTCTACAGTTGATTCAAGTGCTGCCTAGTCATTTCCTGATATCAGCAGATTGCTTACTGTAAAATTACCGCAAAATTTAGCTAATCCATATTCCCAAGAGCATTTCAAACATTGCCTTGTCTTTCTGCTGTCACTGTGCTGAGAGTGCGCACTTCAATGTCTTCGAGGTATATTCGACTAAAATGTCCTAAAGCTTTGGCTTTCTGGCACCTTTCCTGCCATACTCAATGGAATATTCCATTTCTTTAGTGAAGGGGAAGTGTAAATGATGTGTATATATTGTTTGCTTACTGTATTTAAGGTAGAGACTTCTGTTTATTTTGTAATATGATTATAACTACATTGTGGAGTGCATCATATTCCGATTCACGTGTGGTCTTCAGTTAACTGCGTGGATAATTAAAGATGGTATGACCTGGCAGATCACTCTCAGTAGGACAGAGATTGAGCTGCCAATATTGGACATTCGCACTGGACATAACAGACATCCCACCTCTCCCGGAAGTTCCGGGAGTCTCCCTCATATTGATAGTAGCTCCCTGACACCTGGAAATCATGTACAATATCCCGGAAATTGATTTTTTTGAGAGGGAGAGCGAGAGCGAGCATCCTGATTGGTCTCTCTTTGTGCTAAGAGTGGTCCCCAGCAAGGAAATGATACGATTTGGCGATATGAAATGATATGAGTCAGCTGCACCTTTCCTCATTCCCTGTCATGCCCACTGTTGAATTTGAACGCACGTGAGGTCATTACCCACGCGTCATCCATGTCAGCACGGGAAGAAGATCAAATCCTCAAGTTTGCAAATGACGACGGGCAGAAAAGTATGTTTGACATAACATCTTTGCCGGCATTCTGGGTCAAAGTCAAGGCTGAATATCCCGAGGCAGCCACGGAAGCACTGAATATGTTGCTTCCATTTCCAACATCATATCGCTGCGAAGTGGGATTTGCTGCAATGAATGCAACAAAAACTAAATTGCGGAATAGACTGGACATAAGGAACCCCCTTCGAGTATCGCTGTCTCCCAACACCCCTCGATAGGACTGTCTTGTTGCAGGGAAACAAGCCCAGGGCTCCCACTGATTCAGCGATATTGGTGTGTTGCAATGATTTTATATGTTCATACGAGGAGAATATGCGCTGTGTTTAATATCCAGATGTTACTTAAAATGTTATGATGCTATTGACTTATAAGTGACTTATAATTGACTTATCACTATATTCATGCGAGGAAAATATGTGCTGTGTGTCTAATATTAAATTCATTAGATAAACCCTTTTAGAAGCGAAATCAAGTGTATTAGCCACTTATAAATGAGTTATAGTTGACTTATCACCTATATTCCAGTTGTGATTAACAACCACTCCCCCCCACCACCGTCCGTCGGCCGGTCTGCAAAATTTTAACCTGAGGGTCCAGGGTTCAAGTCCCTGTTCAGATGTTGCCTTTCTCACAAGTTGGTGTGGTCTTTCATTGATTCTATTATAGTTGTTATTCTATTGTGGATTTATTGAGTATGCCCGCAAGAGAATGGACCTCAGGATTGTATATGGTGATATATATATACTTTGATAATAAAATTTTTGAACTTTTGTACTTTGAACTTTTTTACTGTGGCCATGGCCTGTTCTTCATCAAGTTACGGTATTGCTTTGCACTGTTGTAACTATATGTTATAATTATGTGGTTTTTGTCAATTTTTCAGTCTTGGTCTGTCCTGTATTTCTGTGATATCACACCAGAGGAATATTGTATCATTTCTTAATGCATGCATCACTAAATGGCAATAAAAGAGGACTGTGCGTCCTCATAATCTAATCTAAATTATTTTGGACTTTGAATAATCTGATTGCCAAAGTGCTGAGCAAGTGTACTGCACCCAGGGGCAGAAGAAACAGAGTAACCCAGTGGGAGCAAACTGTGAGGATGTTACATTGCCAGAGCAATTTATCAGCTGTGCCATGCTCTGGATCTGAACTCCCTATGTGCCATCCAGAAGAAAACTGAATCTGCCCTATTTCACATTTTTTTTAAACAGGACTTATTTCCCTATCTTAAAAAAATACAGATGTTTAACTCTGTAACCAGTTTCTCTTAACATTAACTCTGATCTGTCCCTACGGATACTGCCTGACTTGCTGAGTACTTCCAGTCTGTTTGCGTTTCTTGCTTTCCCCTATTGGTTCAATATGGCCTCTGACATACATCAATGGCCACTTCATTAGCTACAGGAGGTACTTAAAGAAATAGCCATAGTCATAGTCAGTCATACTTTATTGATTTGTTTTCGTTATAGTTGCACCATAAATAATTAAATAGTAATAAAACCATAAATAATTAAATAGTAATATGTAAATTATGCCAGGAAATCAGTCCAGGACCAGCCTATTGGCTCAGAGTGTCTGACCCTCCAAGGGAGGAGTTGTGAAGTTTGATGGCCACAGGCAGGAATGACTTCCTATAACGCTCTGTGTTGCATCTCGGTGGAATGAGTCTCTGGCTGAATGTACTCCTGTGCCCACCCAGTACATTATGTAATGGATGGGAGACATTGTCCAAGATGGCATGCAACTTGGACAGCATCCTCTTTTCAGACACCACCGTCAGAGAGTCCAGTTCCATCCCCACAACATCACTGGCCTTACAAATGAGTTTGTTGATTCTGTTGGTGTCTGCTACCCTCAGCCTGCTGCCCCAGCACACAACAGCAAGTATGATAAAACTGGCCACCACAGACTCGTAGAACATCCTCAGCATCGTCCGGCAGATGTTAAAGGACCTCAGTCTCCTCAGGAAATAGAGATGTCTCTGTCCCTTCTTGTAGACAGCCTCAGTGTTCTTTGACCAGTCCAGTTTATTGTCAATTCGTATCCCCAGGTATTTGTAATTGTCCACCATGTCCACACTGACCCCCTGGATGGAAACAGGGGTCACCGGTACCTTAGCTCTCCTCAGGTCTACCACCAGCTCCTTAGTCTTTTTCACATTAAGCTGCAGATAATTCTGCTCACACCATGTGACAAAGTTTCCTACTGTAGCCCTATACTCAGCCTCATCTCCCTTGCTGATGCATCCAACTATGGCAGAGTCATCCGAAAACTTCTGAAGATGACAAGACTCTGTGCAGTAGTTGAAGCCCGAGGTGTAAATGGTGAAGAGAAAGGGAGACAAGACAGTCCCCTGTGGAGCCCCAGTGCTGCTGATCACTCTGTCGGACACACAGTGTTGCAAGCACACATACTGTGGTCTGCCAGTCAGGTAATCAATAATCCATGATACCAGGGAAGCATCCACCTGCATCGCTGTCAGCTTCTCCCCCAGCAGAGCAGGGCGGATGGTGTTGAACGCACTGGAAAAGCCAAAAAACATGACCCTCACAGTGCTCGCTGGCTTTTCCAGGTGGGCGTAGACACGATTCAGCAGGAAGACGATGGCATCCTCAACTCCTAGTCAGGACTGGTAGGCAAACTGGAGGGGATCTAAGTGTGGCCTGACCATAGGCCGGAGCAGCTCCAGAACAAGTCTCTCCAGGGTCTTCCTGATGTGGGAGGTCAATGCCACCGGTCTGTAGTCATTGAGGCCGCTGGGGCACGGCATCTTCCGCACAGGGACGAGGCAGGACGTTTTCTACAGCACAGGAACCCTCCGGAGCCTCAGGCTCGGGTTGAATACATGGCGAAGTACTCCACATAGCTGAGGGGCACAGGCTTTGAGCACCCTGGTACTGACACCATCTGGTCCTGCAGCCTTGCTTGGGTTGAGACGTTTCAGCTGTCTTCTCACCTGTTCAGCTGTGAAGCCCACCGTGGTGGTTTCGTGTGGAGAAGGGGTATAGTTATGAGAGCAGGGTGGGGGACTGTGAGGAGGGGTAGGAGGGGAGAGTGGAATATGTGTTGGTTGGGGGCTGACAACAGATGACTCATGTGGGGGATGGGCAGGGGCCACAATGTCAAATCTGTTAAAGAGCAGGTTAAGTTCGTTGGCCCTGTCCACACTGCCCTCAGCTCCTCTGTTGCTAGTTTGCCGGAACCCAGTGATGGTCCTCATCTCCCTCTAGACCTCTCTCATGTTGTTCTGCTGGAGTTTCCACTCAAGCTTCCTCCTGTACCTGTCTTTAGCCTCCCTAATTCTGGCTTTCAGGTCCCTCTGTATTGCCCTCAGCTCCTCCCTATTTCCATCTCTAAATGCCCTCTTTTTAGCGTTCAGGATGTCCTTAATGTCCCTTTTGTTACTCATGGCTTATTATTTGTATAACAAAGGACAGTTCTTGTCGGAACATTGCAGTCCACACAGAAGTTGATGTAATCAGTGATGCACTCTGTGAGCCCATCAATATCCTCTCCATGTGGCTCACAGAGTGCCTGCCAGTCTGTCACCTCAAAACAACCCTGGAGCGCCTCATAAGCCTCCTCCGACCATTTCCTCACTGTCCTCGAGGTTGCAGGTTTACTCTTCACCAGAGTCACGTAGCAGGGTTTTAGATGCACCAGGTTGTGATCTGACCTTCCCAGTGGGGGGAAGGGAGAGGAGCTGTATGCATCCTTAACGTTAGCATACATCAAATCCAGAGTCCTCCCCCCTCTGCTTGTACAGCTCACATACTGCGTGAAGTTGGGCAGTGTTCTAGCCATGGTAACCTGGTTGAAGTCACCCGAGATGGTAATGAAGGCACTCGGGTGCTGGGTTGTATGGCCACTGAGTGTATGTTCACGGCCTTCTTCTGTAGCCCGTCCACTGCCAGGTTTGATGTGTTGTGTGTCCAGAGACACTTTTCTCCACACTGTCATTGTAGAGACATGGTTTATTGAGTTACTGTTGCCTTCCTGTCAGCTTGAACCAGTTTGGCCATTCTCCTCTGACCTCTCTCATTGCAAGGTGCTTTTGCCCACAGAACTGAATGTTTCTTTGCTTCACGCACTGCTCTCCCTCTGTGAGCTCAAGAGACTGTTGCATGTGAAAATCCCTGGAGAACAGCAGTTTCCGAGATTCTCAAACCATGCCTTCTGGCAGCAACAATCATGGTCAAAGTCACTGAAATCACATTTCTTCCCTATTCAGATGTCTGGTCTAAACAAAACAAAAATCTCTTGAGCAGGTCTGCATGCTTTTATGCATTGAGTTGCTGCCACATGATTGGCGGATCAGATAGTTATATTAACGAGCAGGTGTACAGGCGTACCTAATAAAGTGGCCATTGAGAATATTCCGCAAGTTTCTATGCTGCCTTGGACAGTTAGTGTTGTTGGCCTATCTGCTCTGGGTATCTCCTCCAGCCCGACTCTGCACTCAGCAGTGCGTGACTGTCATGAACCCTGTAGGCCTCTGTGGCTTGGGGTAGAGCATTTCTTGAGTACCTGTATTTACTCATTGTTGTCTTAATGAGTGTTGTTAAACCCTTGTGGTTTCTGTTTAATCTTGACAAGTTAATTGTGACTGGCACAGGGTTTTTGATTATTTAGTATGGACTCTCATTTAGCGCTCGGGGAACAGTCGTTGTGTGGAGAATGATTTGTCTCACAGTGTTGCTTGGTGGTAGCACCAATGCTTTGTTGGTATTCGCATGTATAATCTCTCGTTTCCGTATCTCCATAGAAGTCTGCTGTTCCTCTACACCTGGGTTCGGTCACTGCCAGTGTTCACTGTGACAGAGTCTGCTGTTCATCTCTGTGCCTGGGTTCAGTCACTGCCAGTGCTCACTGTGACAGAGCCAGCTGTTCCTCTGTGCCTGGTTCGGTCATTGCCAGTGTTCACTGTGACAGAGTCGGCTGTTCCTCTGCACCTGGGTTCGGTCATTGCCAGTGTTCACTGTGACAGAGCCTGCTGTTCCTCTACACCTGGGTTCAGTCACTGCCAGTGCCCACTGTGACAGAGCCGGCTGGTCCTCTGCACCTGGGTTTGGTCACTGCCAGTGTTCACTGTGACAGAGCCAGCTGTTCCTCTGTACCTGGGTTCGGTCACTGCCAGTGTTCACTGCGACAGAGCCTGCTGTTCCTCTGTGCCTGGGTTCGGTCATTGCCAGTGTTCACTGTGACAGAGCCTGCTGTTCCTCTGTACCAGGGTTCGGTCACTGCCAGTGTTCACTGCGACAGAGCCTGCTGTTCCTCTGTGCCTGGGTTCGGTCATTGCCAGTGCTCAACATGACAGGTGTCAGGGCAGTAACCCAGACTGTTTTAGTTACTTCCCCGCCCCCAACTGATCTGGATGAACTAAACCGAGTCAGCTCAACACTGACTGCAGTAAGGTTTCACTGCTAATGTAATGGCTTCTCTGTAATGTTCCACTGCTGAGGTAATGGTTTCCCTGTAGCAGCAATGTTTGGGTTATGACTAGAGATAACGGGGCATGTTAGCCAATGAGCAGGATGCTGTTCTTTCTTGTGTGTCTGGGAGCCGGGAATTCATGGGTCTTTTGCCGGGGAGAGATGAGGAGAGAAGACGCGAATGGAGGGAGTTGTTAGACCACTGGACTGAGTGGACCAGGAGCGAGGGTCTGAAGGTCAGCGACGATCGGAGGAGGTCGATGGTGGACGACCAGTTTATCAGTGAGCTCCAACGTTGCGCAATAGACTGTTTCATGTGAATGGGCCCCTTATCTGTTTTTGTTTTCTTTACTTACCACATAGTCAAATTAAGAATTATAAAGCTCAATCATTTAATCACATATGGTGTACTGTTTGTTATTTTGTGGTACTGATTTGTAACAGGGGACACATCGCGCAGCATCCACCCAAATGAGATTTCTTAAGTTTGGCTGGGCCGGGGGGCTATTAAGCTGCTAGCTGAAGCGAGACTTACAGATCTTAGTCTTAAAATGGAAGGGAGATTCCCCCTGTTTAAACACGGAGGTGGTGGAAGGGATGTGGAATAAATTTCCTCTGAATCCATCTGGATCTGGTTCATTCATTGAAGGTGTGATATAAATGACAGTTGTTGCTGCAGTTCTGGCAAGTGCCTGCAGGTGTCCTCACGCCTCCACACACCGCCACTAAATACTGACAACTGCCCATGGCCCAGACACAGCCGAGACTGAAAATGCTAGAAATCTCAAAGCTTAAAGTAAATCTAATATCAAAGAATGTGTACCGTATACAATCTAGAGACAGGAAAACACAGAAATACAGTAGAATCCATGAAAAACCACTCGTACCAAAGACTAGCAAACATCCAATGTGCAAAAGAGGGGAAATTGTGAAAAATAATAAAAAGATAAGCCAATAATCCTGAGACGCGAGCGGTAGACTCTCTGAAAATGAACCCGCAGGCTGGGGAGCAACACCCACAAAACCCTGAAGGAACTCAGGGGGTCAGGCTGCATTTATGGAAGGAAATGAAGAGTCGATGTTTTGGGCCCAGACCCTAGACACTGCCTGACTTTGAGTTCCTCCAGCATTTTGTGTGTGCTGTGGAGACTTCCACAACCCAGCCCACAGCCAACAGCCCATTCCACGCTAGTTTATTTATTTCATGCTTTCAAAAGGAGGGAGATTCCAGTGAGAAAGTGGCAGCAGAAACACAAGGACCAGCCATGGAATGAAATGTTGCTGCGGGCTGCCCTGTGTGATGGAGCACAAAAGGAAAGCAGTGGTCATGATACTTTCTTCCCCTTGATGTGGGCGGCCATTTGGTCCAACAATTGCGTCCCTTCTCTTCAGAGTAACCCGTACATTTTGGTAAACCAAGTGGAGTCTCACTCAAGGCCTGAACAATCTGAGTGAGATTTCTCTTCTGTTGTACTTCAATCCCCTTTTCTGTGAAGGTCAACATTTCATTTGCCTGATTCACTCCTGCCTGCTTACTTTCCCTATCTCATGAATCAGCTCTACACCAATATTTACAGTTTCAGCACCTTTTAAGAAGTATCTGGCTTCTCTATTCTTCAGACCAAGTATAAGAGAGTGTGTTTTGAGAATCTGAACAATGTGATTGCGAGTATCTAGGGCCTCAATACTGGGTGATGAGAGAGGATCCCAACCTGGGCTTGTTTAGCCTTCCAGTGACACTGGAGGAATCTTTATTAGTTTAATTTTAGAGATACAGTACGGTAACAAGCCATTCCAGCTCAACAAACCTGCACTGCCCAATTACACCCACGTGACCAATTGCTCACTTGTATGTCTTTGTGGGGGCACACAGCGGAAACCCACTCAGCCACAGATTCTGCAGAGGCAAAGTTGGTGATATCTCCCCCGTGTCCTGAGCTGCCAGCTGCAGAGAGTCTAGGTCTCAAAAACACTCCAAAGGTTTGGACTCACTGCCTGGTGGATCGCAATTTTTTTGGCCAGGTTTGATCTTCACTTTTTCTCCTTAAATCGACCAAAGGTTGTGCTGGCACATTTTGTCTTTGAAGAGAGTTGGCTCCTGAGATATGGAACATGGTCCACAATCTCCAGAATCTTGTTGTGAACTTTATGTTGAGCAGTGTGGGGCAAGTTGGTTGAGGACCTTGGTCTCATCGATGTTGAATGGAAGGCCCAAACTCTCATACTTTGCTGGATAAATCATTGATTACAGTGGTGTGTTACTAGTAACATTCTCTCAATCTGAAAACAACCTGTGGATCCCCACTCTCTGTTTCTCCCCTTCTATCAACCTGCTCACCATAATGATGTTTAACTTCCAAACTCACAAGGCTGCATTTCATGCAATAAATTTTTTAGTGGTATCTCTTCAAATGCACTTGGAATATGATCTTTAATAATTTTCTTGTATTAATGTACTTGTTGGCATAGGGATTTAGAGCCGGGGAGAAACTGAGACTCACAATGATCTTCCAGGGTAAGGTGAGGATGCAGAGCCAATAGATGGGACCCCGTCTATGGTTTGAGTTCAGATCAGCTTTTAACTTTGTATCCAAGCAGAAAGTTTAGCAGAGATGATTACCTAAGAGCTTGGTGAGCAGGAATTGTGGAATAGTCACAGGGTTCACTACTTATCTCACCCAGTGTCAGGGAAGTGTGGGAAAACTTATGAGAGAGGCAACTTTGCTTAAGCTAATTGCATGCTGTTTGAGTGGCCAAAAGAGGAAGCATTCATCAGCTGACTGATCATCTGAATTTCATCACGAGGGTGGTGGTGGTTGCAAAATGTTAGGGTTGAATGGGAGAAGCTGATTTAGGACAAGGGCAGCAGATTTTTGGATGGGATAAAAAGGAAGAATTTGCACAAATACGAGAGCAATAATAGTAGGTTTACACAACCAATAAATGACACAATTGTAGACAGAATGGGTCTCACCAAAGCCCTGTGGAACTGCAGCAAAACATCCTTGTTGCTATACTCAATCTTCCTGCTGCCTACATAATGGGCTCTTCAGGACTGTACAGGGAATCCGAGAGCATTGGTCTCCGATGTTTTTAAAGCACCTGAAATGATTCATTGCTGTTTAATGAGAGTCACTAATATGGTCTCCTGGTGCTTTCTGTTTAAACTTGTTCAGTTTATTTTGATGGGCTCATGGATTCATGTCTCTTGTACTACTTAAGCAGACACCCGATCAGCACGAGTTGCAGTGTTGTTTTTGAGAATGTTACATCGCATGGTGTTGCTCGGCTGAGACACTGATGATCCATTGGAATTCTCATCAATCATCTCTGCTTGCCACTTCGACATTAAATCTGACTTTTCTCAGCACTTGGTTTCTGACTTGGCAGAGCACATTGTGACAGAAAGACCCTGGCAAGTAATGGAACCAGCAGAAGTTCATCAGTGGTTGTTTTGACATTCACAGGCTTTAACTGAGAATGCTATCTATTCTCAAGTCCATGTTCTGAAGTTCTCAAATTTACATTCCAAGTGTCTCTAGTCTACATTCCCTGGTTCTCAAGTCCACGTTCCAAGTCTATGTTCCAAGTGTCTCTAGTCTATGTTCTGAGTTTCTCAAGTCCACGTTCGAAGCAACATTCTGAAGGTTTCTTGTCTACATTCCTAGTTTCTCAGCTCCATGTTCTGAACTCTCCTTGTCTATGTTCTGAGTTTGAACAGCGGTCTTAGCTGTTTCTTGATATCACCTGGGGGTGGGGGGAGGGAAATGAATCAACAGAAGACCTGTTTCTGTGATGGTTGGCATTTCAGGAGGAGACTGAGACAATCTTCCACTTGACACTTCTGACTGATCATAGCTGTGAATGCTTTAATGATTCAAGAGGTTATTAGCACTGACAGACTGGGCTCCACTGTGGCTGAGGATGGGGATGTGTTCGGGTCCTCCTTCTCCAATTAACTATTTAAGGGTTACCACTATTCGCTGCTTGATGAAGAGCTTTGATCTGAACCACTGGATGTGAGGTCCGCCCTCAGCTCTGTCCAGCAAACACTGCGTTAGATGTTTATTGTGCACGAGGTCCTGTCTTGCAGCTTTCCCCATTCTGACAGATGCTGGGTTCAGCTGGTGCTGCTCCCAGAAGCCTTCCTGCTCTCCTCATTCAACTGGACTTCATGCCCTGGCTCGACAGTGAGGGCAGGGGGAGCGATGTACCGGGCTGGGAGCTTACAGGTTGTGTTGGTGGACATATCTGCTGATACTAATGGTCCACAGAGCCTCACAGATACCCAGCTTTGAGCTGCCAG
Organism: Mobula birostris; assembly: GCF_030028105.1. Lineage (NCBI taxonomy): Eukaryota > Metazoa > Chordata > Chondrichthyes > Myliobatiformes > Myliobatidae > Mobula > Mobula birostris. Next base: position 45,884,142 of record NC_092395.1, on the reverse strand, counting down.
ACCTGTTAGCAATTGTCGAGCTGCACACCACGATGGAGGGGGTCCTTGGTGCAAGGATGAACATTTGTCTCCCCAGGGACTGTGCGGGGGTCACTTCTACTAATGGGTGCACAGGTAGACTGCTGAGGGTCAGGTCAATCAGGTTTCACTGACTCTCTGTCTGATAGCTCTGCCTCTCAGGTCTTGGCTAGCCTAGTCTGTGGAGGTGCTCCCAAGCCAGCCTTGGTGAAGCCCCCATCCAGAACACGTTCTGGACCCTTGCTACTTTCAGTGTTTCATCCACATACTGTTCAACCTGGAGCAGAACGGATTCACCACCTGAATGGAGGACGTGGTGGTACTCAGATACAAGACTGTTTATTGTCATTCTTCAATACACAAGTATAAAGGAGAACAAAATGATTGTTACTCTGGATCTGGTGCAGCATAAAATAAAATACATAACAAGCATAAAACACAATCAATATCAATATAACAACAATCCTTCAAAACACAATCTATAGTACTGTGTGTGGCTGAATAAATATATAATATATATATAAAAGGCATCCGTTAGTCTTGCAAGACCATGGATCTGTGCCTGGAAAGTCTTCACTCTCCAGGGCGCAGGCCTGGGCAAGGATGTATGGAAGACCAGCAGTTGCCCATGTTGCAAGTCTCCCCTCTCCACGACACCAATGTTGTCTAAGGGAAGGGCATTAGGACCCATACAGCTTGGCACCAGTGTCGTCGCAGAGCAATGTGTGATTAAGTGCCTTGCTCAAGAACACAACACGTTCCCTCGGCTGGGGCTCAAACTCACGACCTTCAGGTAGCTAGTCCAATGCCTTAACCACTTGGCCACGTGCCCACATCATGGCTGTCTAAAAGCTAATCTTATGTATATACAACCACACTCAGTACTATAGATTGTGTTTTAAAAGATTGTTGTTATATTGAAATTGATTGTGTTTTTATGCTTATTATGCTGCACCAGATCCAGAGTAACAATCATTTATGAACATACAGTCTATATATTTATACATCGACTGGATGTTCATGAAGTAACACTTTAAGAAACACTGTAGGACAGTGACTGTGTCAATGTAGGTATGAGGATTATAAGTGCAAAGTGGCATTACGTGGGGAGATGAGGGTTCTGAGGAGCTGTGGAGAGGAGTGGATGTAGTGGTGTTGAGGGATAGTGGGATGGGTTACTGGGTGGAGGTGTTCTTAAGACCATAAGATATAGGAGCAGAATTAGGCCATTTGGGCCATCAAGTCTGCTCTGCCATTTTGTCATGGCTGATCCATTTTTTTCTCTCAGCCCCAATCCCCTGCCTTCTCCCCATATCCTTTCATGCCCTGACCAATTAAGAATCTATCAAACTCTGCCTTAAATATACACAGAGACTTGGCTTCCACAGCGGACTATGGCAATGAATTCCACAGATTCACCACTCTCTGGCTAAAGAACTTCCTACCCACTTCCATTCTAAAAGGATGCTCTCTTGTCTTAGACTCTCCCACCATAGGAAACATCCTCTCCACATCCACTCTATCGAGGCCTTTCACCATTCAATAGGTTTCAATGAAGACACACCTCATACTTCTGAATTCTAGTGAAACAGGCCCAGAACCATCAAAACCTCAAACCATCAACAAGCCGTTCAATCCTGGAATCATTTTTGTGAACCTCCTTCGAACCCTCTCCGGTTTCAGCACATCCTTTCCAAGATAAAGGGCCCAGAGCTGGCTGCTCACAATACTCCAGGTGAGGCCTCACCAGTGCTTTGCAAAATCTCAACATTACATCCTTGCTTTTATATTCTAGTCCTCTTGAAATGAATGCTAACATAGGATTTTCTTTCCTCACCACAAACTCAACCTGCAAATTAACCTCTAGGGAATCCTGCACAAGGACTCCCAAATCCCTTTGCACTTCAGATTTTTGTATTTTCTCTCTATTTAGAAAATAGTCAACCCCCTTCATTTCTTCTACCAAAGTGCATGACTATATACTTCATGACACTGTATTCCGTGTGCCAGTACTTTGCCCATATTCCTAATCTAAGTCCTTCTGTAGCCGCTTTACTTCTTTAAAACTACCTGCCCCACCATCTATCTTTGTATCATCTGCAAACTTTGCAACAAAGCCAGCAATTCAATAACCTGAATCACTGACATATAACAAAAATAATCAGTCCCAACACAGACCACTGTGGAACACTACCGGCCACTGGTAGCCAACTAGAAAAGGCTCCTTTTATTCCCACTCTTTACCTCCTGCCAATCAGCCACTGCTTTATCCATGCTAGAATCTTTCCTGTAATACCATGGGCTCGGAGCTTGTTAAACAGCCTCATGTGTGGCATTTTGTCTAAGGCCTTCTGAAAATCCAAGTACACAACATCAACGAATTCTCCTTTGTCTATCCTGCTTGCTACTTCTTCAAAGAATTCCAACAGATTTGTCAGCCAAGATTTTCCCTTGAGGAAACTGTGCTGATTATGGCCTATTTTATTATGTGCCTCCAAGTATCTCGAAACTACATCCTTAACAATTGACTTCAACATCTTCTCAACCACTGAGGTCAGACTAACTGGCCTATAATTTCCATTCTTTGGCCTTTCTTCATTCTTGAAGAGTGGAGTGATATTTGCAATTTTCCAGTCTTCTGGAACCATTCCATAACCTAGTGATTCTTGAAAGATCATTTCTAATGCCTTCACAATCTCTTCAGCCACCTCATTCAGAACCCTGGGGTGTACACCATCTCTTCCAGGTGACTTATGTCATGGTCTGGTCCATAAAGTCCGCATTCCATTTCACAATCCGGTCCGTCGATTCCTTATTCTGGGTCTTCCTGTTTTTCCTTTTTCCATTGGGTGCCTTAATTGAGGCACCTGATTCTCATTTTGGGCTGGCACATAAGTACTTCTGCAAACTAAGGATCCCTTGCTGGACTGTTCCCTTCCTCTTCTTTCTGAATCCTCACCTGCTACTTTTGTCTGCCACTTTGTCAGAATTCCCTGTCAAGTTAACCTGCTGGAGACAGACTGGAGCCTTGTCGCGTCAAGCTAAGGAACAATCTATCATTGATTTTGGAACTGTCTCTTTGTGTCCTCATATTTAGTGTTCTGTGTCTAGAAGAGTCCTGGCCCTATGTCCTGTTCCCAAGGACGGGTCCTGACTCTGTGTAGAGCCCCGGCCTTAAGTCCTGTTCCCAGGGAGGGGTCCCGGCTCTGTGTTCTGTGCTCCTGTGTTCCAAGTTCCAAGTGCTATGTTCCAGTTCTGTCCAAGTCAAGGCTTTGTGTTCTCCTCCTGCGCAGGAGTTTCTCTCCTGTGCTGGATTGTCCCCATTTGAATCCCCGACAGTTACCTAGGCAGTTTACCTCATCAGTTCCCTCAGCAGTCATCCCGGCCCAGCGTCCTAGAAAGGGTCCTGGCCCAGCACCCAAGAGCCTAACCAAGCAAGGTCCAAGAGCCGAGCGAAACCTAGTCCAAGAGCCACGTCGGCCCTGGAGTCCCTCACCTAGTCCAAGTCACGTCCAAGAACCTCATCTAGTCCAAGCCACGTCCAAGTAGCTCGTCCAGTCCAAGGCTACTCCTAGAACCTCATCCAGTCCCAGTCCAGGCTTCGTATTCCCAGTACTATCTAGTGTCTAGTCTGTTCCTTGTCCCAAGTCCTCGCCTGGATCTGGGTTCCGAGTCCGAGTCAAGACCCATGTTATGGGTCCCTGTCCAGTCTCTGGCTCAGACTCCTAGCCCAGGCTCCTAGTTCCTAGTTCCTCATCCAGGTCCCGCTTTCCTAGTCTTAGTCCTAGCCCAGGGCTGGTGTCCTTGTCTCATCCAATTGTCGCCAAACAATTGATACTAGAGCGTACAATCATCACAGCGATATTTGATTCTGCGCTTGGCACCCCCTGGTGGAGCACTTTTGCTGGTGGAGAGACTGACTCACCTGTCCATCTCTTCTGGAATTAGAGATGGACCGTGCCTTTTTATGCCGTGATCCTTTTACCCAGTATTTATTCATTTTATTTAGAGACGGTATGGATCGGGCCCTTCCGACCCTTTGAGCTGTATCACCCAGCAACCCACCGGTTTAACCATAAGCTAATCAAGGAACAATTTACAATAGCTAGTTAACCTACTAACTGCTACGTATTCGGACTATGAAACCGGTAGGAAACCCACGTGCACACAGGGAGGAATTACAAACTTGCTTACTTAGGATGCCAGAATTGAACTCCGAACTCTGACGCCCCGAGTGGTGATAGCTTTGTACTAAGCCAAGTCAGTCAAAGTCAAGTTTATTGTAATATGCACAGGTGTAAAGATAAACCTACTTACAACAGTATCACAGACACATAGCATCAGGTATGCAACACTTGGAAGAGAAACATAAACCATATGCCATTTTTTTCCAAAGAAAAATGTAATTAGAACAAAAAATAAAGTGCATTGTATTGCAAAGTGATGAAAGTGGTCAGAGTGTTGCTATACTGACTTGTGAGGCCAGTTGTGCCGGTTAGTTCAGGAACTGAATGGCGGAAGGGAAGTAGCTGTTCTTCATCCTGGTGGTGTGGGGCTTCAGGCGTCTGTACCTCCTGCCCGATGGTAGCTGCGAGAGATAGAGTGGCCCAACTGGTGGGGTTCTTTGTTTGGTAAATGTTGTCTTCTTGTGGCAACACCTCCTGTAGATACTAGCAGTGGTGAGGAGGGATGTGTCCACTACTCTCTGCGGCTTCTTATAGCCCTGCGATTTCAAATTGCCTTCACGGACTATCATGCAACCAGTGAGGTACTTTCAACAATACATTTGTAGAAGTTTGCATCTATGTGCTATCTGCCCAAGATATCAGAAATAGTTTTAAGAGCATCAAGGCCCACTATAGGGGAGCATCTTTGATGTGGTTTCCTTCAGTTCTGCTCAGTTTGTATGGTCACACGCTAGAATTCAGTACTTGGATGACTTCCACTCAGCACGTTTGACTTCTAGTTAGCTCAAGATTTCAAACAGTTTCAGAATGAATGCTGGTGTAAGACTCTTTCTACATCTCCATTTTTTTTGTCAACCCTCATATTGCATCACTTTTGGGAAGAGGCTTTAAGTTTGTGTTTCTGCCTCGAGCGCTCAAATCAGCACTCAGTGATTATTGCTGACTCTCACTATTTCCTGTCGGTTCTAGTGATTGTGTAATAGCGTCATTGACTACACCAATGTGGAGAGAGAGTTGCACTACGCTTTATGAAGCCAATGGAACATTTGCATCTCAGGTTTTCTTTTGTTTACAGAACATATGTCTCATGAATAGGGGTTGCATTTACCCCCCTCCCTAATTGCCATCAGTGGGGGGATCCAGCTGAGCTTTCTGACCCACTGCTGCGTTCTGGTGAAGGGACTCCCACAGTGCTGCTGGGATGGGTGTTCCAGGGTGGTGGAGAAGGGGAGGTCTTTCTCAAGTGACAGTGCGTGACCTTGGGGGGAGTTTGAAGGGGGTGGTGTTCCCCAGCAGGGAATTTTCCCTGGTGTTCTGGCCCATTCCTTCTGAACAATATCACGGAAAGGGTTTGTCTGTCCCCCTGTCCACTCTGCAAAGGACAGCCAATTACTTATCCATCTTATCGAAGCGCCCTCATGGAGGAAACAGTTTGCTTCATACACCCTTATCCATAGACTTTTCACTGCGAGGAATGAGGGGAGTTGTGCTGATAGAAGAGTGGGGCAGGTGAATGGCCTACTCCTTCCGTTCTTTATGGGGCAAGGTGACCTCACAGTCGGTTTTGTCCTTTGCTGTTGGTTTATCCTGCCTCCCCTCATCTTCTCTTTCTTCCAGTCACGCTGAGTTTATTGTCATGTGCACAAATACAGTGAGCTACAGGTACGATGAAAAATTTGAGTGCAACAGCATTACAGGCATCCAGACAACACACTGGATATAAATGGTAGATAAGCTGGCAAAACAGACCGTACAAAAGCAAGAGCTCAGTGCACAATGAAAAGCAAAGACAAATCCATGGTAGTGGAAGAGTGTTCCATTGTGGAGATAGGGTTAGCAATGCGCAGCTCAGTTCAAGAACTGAGTGATTGAAGGGAGTCGTCTATTCCTGAACCTGGTGGGGTGTATCTCCTGTCTGATTGCAACAGTGAGAAGATGGCATGGCCTGGTGCAGGGGATCATAGCTGCTGCCTTTTTGGGGCAGTGCCTCCTGTCGGCGGTGTGGAGGGAGTGAGTATAATGACTCTAACTCTGTGTCAGAGGAAGATTTTCCTGGCTGTGCACCCTTCTTTTGTTGTAGAGCAGAGGAGTTGATCTTTAATTCACTGGCTTAGAGCTGATGCTGTGCAATGATAATGAAACCCTTTGCTAGCTTGAAATCACCCAGCAGCTGATGCCACTGGGACGTAAGATGCCCAAGGCAGCACCCGTGGAGAAAGAAACAGATTAATCTCAGGGTGGTGATGGTTCGACAAAAACCGGGAGAAATCATCCACATAAAAACATGAAAAGTTGCAAAGAAAAGAGAAGAAGGGAGAAAAAAAGTCTGTGGCAATCAGAAAATAACTGGACATCTGGAATCAGTAGATGAAGCAACATCAGTGGGAAGAGGAGCAGGTCACATTTTAGGTCAAAGAAAGGCTGGTGCTGGGTGAAGGGGAAGCGTGATCAATAACGTAAGTGGAGGAGGGTGCTATTCACACCTCTGCAATCGCTTTCAGACAGTTGTACTAACACTTGTGTCATTCCCTTTTCACCCCACTGCCGAGGTTCAGAATTAGAGAGGCGAGGATGACATGTCCTGTTTTGTTCTCTAACCCACCCTCCAAATGTTATATGAAGCTAGATTATGAAGACACGTAGTTCCCTTTTATTGCTATTTAGTAATGCATGCGTTAAGAAATAATACATTATTTCCTCCGGTGTGATATCACAAAACACACAGGACAAACCAAGACTGAAAAGTGACAAAACCACATAATTATACATATAGTTGCAACAGTGCACAATACCATAACTTCATGAAGAAAATCTGTGAGCACAGTAAAGTTTAAAGTTCCTCAAATTTCCCACATCTCATGCAGACCGGAGAAAAATTCTCCCTGCCATGCCGACCACAACCCGACTCTGAGTCATCCGAAAACTTCGAGCTCTGCTCAGCTCTCCAACACCGAGTACTGAGCGCCATCTCTGTCCGAACGACTCAACCTCTTTCTCGGTCGCCAAAAGCAGGCAAGGCCGGGGATTTTGAGGCCTACCCTCCGAAAGATTCCCGACCCCACAGTAACGACAGCAGCGGACGGGCGTTTCAGCTTTCTATATCTCCAACTTTGCTCTGTTCAAATGAACAGTTTGGGTACCATTTTGGGGGGCAGAATGCCTCTCAGGGACAGCAGCAGCAACTGCCAAATCAGTGCCACGGCATCTGCTCCATTGTACGGCAGGGCAGGGCAGTGTGTAAGTGAGTGACAGTGATGGGGGTCTAATTTTCAGGGCCACAGATAGGCAATTCCATTGACCATAAGACATTGGAGAAGAACTAGGACATTTATCCCATCAAACTTGCTCTGCCATTCCATCATAGCTAATTTATTTTCCTCCTCAACCTCATTCTCCTGCCATCTCCTGACAACTCTTGATGCCCTTACTAATCAGGAACCTATCAATCTCTGCTCTAAGTATACCCAAACCTCTGAAAGAGTGGAGTGACATTTGCAATTTTCATGAGCAAAACTTGACAATTATGGGTTGCCTCTCTGCTAACAGGGCCAAGTATGGCTCTGGATGAGCACAGGATGTTCTGAAAGGGGAAGGTGAGAAGTGGAGGTTGTAGTCTGTATTGGTACATGGAAGGACATGGGCAGGAAGAGGGACAAGGTCCTACAAAGTGAATTTAGGGAGCTAATCAGAATGTTGCAAAGCAGGATCCCTAGGCTTGTGACGTTTGGATTACTTTCTGTGCGCACGCAAGTGAGGCTAGAAATAGGAAGAGAGTTAAATATGTGGCTAAAATGCTGGTGTATGACAGAGGGCTTCAGATTACTGGGTCATTGGGCCAGGGAAAGTGGGACCTGTGTAAGAGGGACAAGGTGCGTCTAAGCTGGAGGGGTACCAGTTGCAGGGAAGTTTGCTAGTGCTAATTAATCCTCAGTATTGACTGGGACTCCCAGGAGCTTAGGCGGGGCAGGATTTGTTAAGAGCATCCAGGAGGTTTCTTGAAATAATATGTTGATAGTCCATCGAAGGAAGAGGCTGTACTGGTTCTTACGCTGGGGAATATGCCTGGTCACGTAATTGAAGTTTCGTGGGGGAGCATTTTAGGAATGGTGATCAAAACTCTGTATGATTTAAGACAGACAAAGCTAAGTAAAAATCTGGAACTCAGGTGAAAGTGCTAAATTGGAGAAATACTAATAATAACAGCAATAGGTAGGAAATGGAGGGAGTAGATGGGGTGTGGCTGTTTGAAAGTAAATCCACTTCTGACATGTGGGGGCCAGTTAAAAGCCAGCAGGTCAGAGTTCAGAATCAGAATGTTCCTGTGAGGAGGAAAAGTCCGGATGGCAATGTTTGGGAACCTGGGATGACAAGAGGTATTGTAAGCTTTCTCAAACAGACAAAGTTCAAAGTTTAAAGTAAATTTATTCTCAAAGTACGTATATGCCATCATATGCAACCCTGAGATTAGTTTTCTTGTGAGCAATGTTCAAGAGGGTGAAATCATGCAATGCCCTTGAGGAATATAAGGTAGCTGTAAAGAATTTAAAACAAGGAATTAGGAGGGTTAAAGAGGGCCAGGGAATGTTCTTGACAAGTAGGATTAAGGAGAAGCACAAGGCATTTTACATGTGCATATATAAATAACATAGGGTAGCTACGGAAACTTAGGTCCTCTCAAGGGCAAAGGATGGGACTTATGTCTGGAGCGACAGGAAGTGTGCACGATCCCAAATGAGTAACTTTCATTGGCATTCCCCAAGGACAAGGACATGGATGATGGTGAGATCAGTGAGACATATACTGATATTCTTGGGCATGTCAATATTGATGAGGAGGACAGGCTGGATCTCTTGAAAAGCATTAAGATGGGTAAGACCCCAGGGGAAAAAAGGGTTTCGATCTTTGGATGCTAAGTGGGGGCTAGGGAAGAGATCATTGGGGCCCTGAGAGAGACTGCTGTTTCCTGTTTGGTTACAAGTGCAATCACAGAAGACTGGAGAAAAACTAATACTCTGTTGAAGAAGTGCAACAAGGATGAAACTTACAGCCAGCGAGCCCTATGTCAGTGGTAGGGAAACTATTGGAAAGGGTAACAAGGATGAACCTTATGTCCGCATTAGGGAAACTGTTGGAGAAGATCTTTACAGACGGGATTTACTCACGTTTGCTAAAAGATGGACTTACTAAGGAAAGTCAGCATGTCTTTGTGTTGGGGACATTCTGTTTCACCAATTCTATTGGAGGATCTTTTGAAGAAGTGACAGAAATGATTGATGGAGCAGGGCAGTACATGAACTCCAGTAGAGCATTTGACCAGCTCCCCTCTGGTTGGCTGGTCCAGAATATTAAGTCACACGGGATCCATGTGGGTTGTTAAGTTGGAAACCAAATTGGCCTGGTTATCGAAGACAGAGTGTAGTAATGGAGATCAGAAACACGAGAAAATCTGAAGATGCTGGAAATCCAAGCAACACACATGAAATGCTGGAGGAGCTGAGCAGGCCAGGCAGCATCAATGGAAAAGAGTACAGTTGACGTTTCAGGCTGAGACCCTTCATCAGAACAGAAGAAAAGAAGATGAGAAGTCAGAGTTGGAAGGTGATGGAAGGGGAGGAAGAAACACCTTGTGTTTCTATCGCCTCGTGTTTCTTCTTCCTCTCCCCCGCACCTTCTAACTCTAACTCCTCACCTTTATTCCTCCAGTCCTGATGTAGGCTCGGCCCGAAACTTTTCCATGGATGATGCCTGGCCTGCTGAGTTCCTCCAGCATTTTGTGTGTGTTGTGTAGTAACGGAGATGTTTCTCTGACTGGATGTCTACAAGGATCAGTGCTGGGATCTCTGTTATTTGTGATGTATATAAATGATCTGATGACGATGTACTGCAGGGGTCTGGTAAGTAAGTTTGCAGACGGCACAAAATTGGCACTGTCATGTGACCAACAACAATGAATATAGAATTGAGTCAGGTTTTATAAAAACAACAAACATTTATTAAACTCTGATCAACAATAACGAAAAATATTCAAACTACTAATTTAACCGGAAGTTAACTGCTATACGGCAACTCTGGAACAGTTCTTAAAAGGGTGAATGCGAAAACAGTTCCTGCTGTACTCACTGTACACCCATGATTGTGTAGCCAAGTTTCCATCAAACTCAATATATAAGTTTGCTGATGACACAACAATTGTAGGCCGTATCTCGGGTAATGATGAGTTTGAGTATAGAGAGGACATTAAGAACCTGGTGGCATGGTGCAAAGACAATAACCTATCCCTCAACGTCAGCAAGACGAAGGAATTAGTTGTTCAGAAGGAGTAGCGGACCACATGACCCAATTTACATCAGTGGTACACAAGTGGAACAGGTCAAAAGCCTTAAGTTCCTCGGGTCAATATAACAAATACCTGACTTGGTCCAACCAAGCAGAGTTCACTGCCAAGAAGGCCCACCAGCACCTTTACTTCCTGATACAGCTAAAGAAATTTGGCCTGTCCCCTAAAACCCTCACTAATTTTTATAGATGCACAGCAGAAAGCATACTTCTAGGGTGCATCACAACCTGGTATGGAAGTTGTCCTGTCCAAGACCAAAAGAAGCTGTAGAAGATCGTGAACACGGCGCAGCACATCACACAAACCAATCTCCGTCCGTGGACTCACTTTACATGGCACGCTGTCAGAGCAGTGCTGCCAGGATAATCAAGGACACGACCCACCCAGCCAACAGACTTTTCATCCCTCTTCCCTCCGGGAGAAGGTTCAGGAGCTTGAAGACTCGTATGGCCAGATTTGGGAACAGCTTCTTTCCAACTGTGATAAGACTGCTGAATGGATCCTGACCCAGATCTGGGCCGTACCCTCCAAATATTCGAATCTGCCTCTCGGTTTTTTTCACTACCTTACTTCCCATTTTTAAATTTTCTATTTATGATTTATAATTTAAATTTTTAATATTTACTAATTTTAACTATTTTTAGTATTTTTAATATTTAATATTTGTAATCCAGGGCGTGTGAAACGCAGAATCAAATATCGCTGTGATGATTGTACATTCTAGTACCAATTGTTTGGTGACAATAGGGTATAAAGTTAAGTATAAATTCGAAAGTCAAGGAGATTTATACAGTCAATTAGGAGAGACTTTCCGGAAATAAAGAATTCCTCGAAGACGTCACGTTACTGCTGGTCGCAGCCGGAACCTGACTTGTCCACAGGATTCACGACGGTGGAAATAAAACAGTTTAATGGAACCGCCCTTTTCCTCTGGCGAATAGACACTGCACTATCCTTAGGGGATATCTCAGTTGCAGGTCACTTTCACCTGAACGAAAATTCAATAAAGGTATATCCTTTCCAAAACCGCCAAACGATATCAGCTTTACTCGACTTGGTGAATTCCTGTATTTTGGTAAGGTCTTCACTCTCCAATACTACTTACAATAGAAAGTAGAACTCCACTGTAAAACAAAACTGCGTCATAAGCTGAATACGCAGCAAATTGGAATATCTAACACAAAACTAAACTGAAAACTAACTGCGTCACCAGGGGTCTCTCTTTTATATACCTGTTGAGAGCAGGTCATCATGTGACCTCACTGGCGGGAAAATTACATCATGTGACCTCGGCAAGACCATTACATCATCCTCATAAGACAGTCACAAGATATCCACGAGGTATGTAACAGCAGAGTGGTGGATAAGAGGGTATTTGTCAAAGACACAGCAGGATATGGTTCAGTTGGAAATTTGGGCAGAAAATAGCAGATGGAATTTAATCCAAACGAGTGTGAGGTATTGCATTTGGGGAGGTAAAATGCAAGAGGAAAGTATGCAGGACCCATTGCAGCATGGATGTAAAAGGAGATACTGGGGTGCAAGTCCAGAGCTTGCTAAAAGTGGCAACACAAGCGAGCAGGGCAGTAAAGAAGGCATGTGTCATACTTGCCTTTGTTGGTTGGGACACTGAGTATAAAAGTTGGTAACTCACGTTGCAGCTGTATAATAACTTTGTGGTACTGTGTACAGTTCTGAGCACCAGGTTACAGGAAGGATGCAGGCTTTGGAGAGGAGAAATTCACGAGGATGTTGTCTGGTTTGGAGATTATTAGCTATTAGAAGACATTGGACAAACTTGGATTGGTCAGATTGCTGAAGGGATTGGGAGTCTGAGGCCAGGGCCCGCAGCAGGCTACAAAAGAACTCTCGGAGGCAGCCGTGCGAAGCAGCCACCGGTTATGGATGAAGAGAAGTGACAGCAGCCAGACCCTAAAATGACCCATGGGTGGCCAGATGTGGAGGGGAGTGCACCTGGGACACTGGATCAAACTGTTGAGCCCTCTGCAGATGTGGTGGGCTTAAACAGGTGAAACATCTAAGGGGGAGATGCCCACCTGATGACCCCTGGGAAGCATCTCAAGCCCCACCTCAAGATCCCTATGCTGTGACCAGAGCTAGGATCTGTTTGTCAAAGGAATTGAAACATCTAGTCCTATAAGCTCGAACTTTAACCCCTGTGGAATACTGAGTGGCGACCTGATAGAAATATATACAATTAAGTAAGGCATCATTAGGGTAGATGATCAGGGCATGACTACACAAGCGCATGGACGTCAGCCAGTGAGAACAACAAGAAGAGTTTAAAAGGAGACAGCCTTATGAAGTGGGCACCAGAGGAACGGGAGACAGAGTAGGAAGGCTTTGGCTCAATGGGGCTTTGGCATTAATGGGTCAAGGTGAGGTAGATTACCTGAGTAGAATACAGACAGGAAGTATGTGTGTGAGGCTGGTTTTCTGTGCTCAGTGTCAGATGTGGGAAGTCCGGGAGACTCCCAGCCTCCCGGACGGCCACATCTGCGTCAGTTGCTTCAAGCTGCAGCTCCTAAGGGACCGCGTTAGGGAACTGGAGATGCAGCTCGATGACCTTCGTCTGGTCAGGGAGAGAGAAGGTGATAGATGCAGCTAGTCACACCGGGGCCTAGGGAGACAGATAAGTGGGTATCAGTCAGGAGAGGGAAGGGCAGGAGTCAGAGGCTAGAGAGCACCCCTGTGGCTGTAGCCCTCAACAATAAGTATTCCTGCTTGAGTACTGTTGGGGGAGATGGCCTACCTGGGGGAAGTGTTTGTAACAGTGGCCATGCCTCTGGCACAGAGTCTGGCCCTGTGGCTCAGAAGGGTGGGGAAAGGAAGAGGATGGCAGCAGTGACAGGGGACTCTATAGTTAGGGGGTCAGACAGGCGGTTCTGTGGACGCAGGAAAGAAGCACAGATGGTAGTTTGCCTCCCAGGTGTCAGGGTTTGGGATGTTTCTGATTGCATCCAAGATATCCTGAAGTGGGAAGGAGAACAGCCAGAGGTCGTGGTACATATTGGTACCAACAACAGAGGCAGGAAAAGGGAGGAGGCCCTGAAAGCAAACTAGTGGGAGGCAGGAAGGAAGTTGAGAACCAGAACCACAAAGATAGTCATCTCGGGACCATGAGTATAGGTATAGAGTGAGGTGGAGGATAAATGTGTGGCTGAGGGATTGGAGTGGGGGCAGAGATTCAGATTTCTGGATCATTGGGACCTCCTTTGGGGCAGGCGTGACCTGTATATAGAGGACAGGTTGTGCTTGAATCCCAGGGGGACCAATATCCTGGCAGGGAGATCTGCTAAAGCTATTGGGGAGAGTTTAAACTAGAATTGCTGGGGTGCGGGAACCAAACTGAGGAAACGGAGGAAGAGGTGGTTGGTTCACAAATAGAGAAAGCTTGGAGACAGTGCGAGAGGGAGGGTAGGCAGGTGATCGAGAAGGGACGCACTCAGACCGATGGCTTCAGATGTGTCTATTTTAATGCGAGGAGTATTATGAACAAAGTGGATGAGCTTAGAGCGTGGGTCAGTACTTGGTGCTATGAGGTTGTGGCCATTACAGAGACTTGGATGGCTCAGGGGCAGGAATGGTTACTTCAAGTGCCGGCTGTTGTAAATCTAGTCAAGAAGAAAAGAAGAGCTTACGAAAGGTTCAAAAATCTAGGCAATGAGTTAGAGCTAGAAGATTATAAGGCTAGCAGGAAGGAGCTCAAGAAAGAAATTAGGAGAGCCAGAAGGGACCAAGAGAATGCCTTGGTAGACAGGATTAAGGAAAACCCCAAGGCATTCTATAAGTATGTGAAGAGGATAGGACATGAGAGAATAGGACCAATCAAGTGTGACAGGTTGGAGGTATTGTGGACAGTGTGGACGGCTGTCAGAGGTTACAGCGGGACATTGATAGGATACAAAACTAGGCTGAGAAGTGGCAGATGGAGTTCAACCCAGATAAGTGTGAGGTGGCTCATTTTGGTAGGTCAAATATGATGACAGAATATAGTATTAATGGTAAGACTCTTGGCAGTGTGGAGAATCGGAGGGATCTTGGGGTCTGGGTCCATAGGACGGTGTATTGACCTTCATCAAATGTGGAGTTGAATTTAGGAGCCGAGAGGTAATGTTGCAGCTAATGTTGTGAAGGAAGGCAGTTTTTTTTTAAAACTTCGAGTGCAAGAAGGGCGAGACTGCGCAGGCGTGTGACGTCGGCAGGACCGCGCGGAGAGTTTAAAAAGCCGACCACCCTATACAGCGGGCAGCGGAGTGAGCGGTAGCAGAGTGTAGGGCTTTGGCTTCAACGAGCTTCGGCGATAAACGGGAAGAGGGGAGAGCGAAGCACCAACTCTTTTTTTCTCTCCCCCCCCCCCCCAACCCTTTCGCGAATCGGCCCGGACAGACAGGAACAGCAGGTTTCTCACAGCTAACGGTTTAAAAAGTTTGTTTGGCGAGGTAAGTGGGTGAGTAGACACATCTTTCCTGTTTCATTTAGTGCTTTGTTCAGGGTGTCAGATGTGGGAATCCTGGGAGACTTCCAGCCTTCCTGATGGCCACATCTGTGCCAGGTGCACCGAGTTGCAGCTCCCCAGAGATCTGGAGCTGCAGCTTGATGACCTACTGCTTATTAGGGAAAGTGAAGAGGTGATAGACAGGAGCTACAGGGAGGTAGTCATCCCTAGGCTACAGGAGTCAGTAGTCATCCCTAGGCTACAGGAGTCAGAACACTGGGTCACTGTCAAGAGAGGGAAGGGAAATGCCCGGATAGTGGAGAGCACCCCTGTGGCTGTCCCCCTCAGCAACAAATATCTTGTTCTGGATGCTGTTGAGGGGGATGACCTGACGGGGGACGCCCACGGTGACCGGGTCTCTGGCACTGAGCCTGGCGTTGTTGTGCAGGAGAGAAGGAGGGAGAAGAGAAATGCGGTAGTCGTGGGGGATTCCATAGTCAGGGGAACGGACAGGAGATTCTGTGAGCCTGATGGAGATACCCACATGGTGTGTTGCCTCCCAGGTGCCAGGGTACGGGATGTCTCGGATCGGGTCCTGAATATTCTAAAGGGGGAGGGTGAGCAGCCAGTTGTCTTGGTACATGTTGGTACCAATGACATAGATAGGACAAAGGAGGAGGTCCTGAAGAGATGTTTCTGGGAGTTAGGAAGGAAGCTGAGAAGCAGGACCTCCAGGGTAGTAATCTCGGGATTGCTACCTGTGCCACGTGCTAGCGAGGGCAAGAGTAGTCAGATCAGGCAGATGAATGCCTGGCTGAGAGACTGGTGTAGGGGGCAGGGCTTCAGATTCTTGGATAATTGGGATCTCTTCTGGGGGAAGTATGACCTGTTCAAAAAGGACAGGTTACACCTGAACCCGAAGGGGACCAATATCCTGGCGGGAAAATTTAATAGAGCTGTTAGGGAGGGTTTAAACTAATTTGGCAGGGGGATGGGAACCGGAATGATAGAGCAGAAGAAGGGGAAAACAGAAATAAATCTAAGATAGTGAGCAGTAAAGATGTCAGGAAAGACAGGCAGGTGATGGGGCAAATGTGTAGCCATTGGGATGAGTTGCAGTGCAATAAAGTTGCAGTGAAATCAAAGCAAAAAGTATCAAATACTGGTCTTAAGGTGTTGTACTTAAATGCACGCAGCATAAGAAATAAGGTGGATGATCTTGTTGTACAGCTACAGATTGGCAGGTATGATATTATGGCCATCACTGAGACCTGGCTAAAGGATGCATGTCTCTGGGAGCTGAACGTCCAAGGATACACGGTGTATCGGAAGGATAGGAAGGTAGGCAGAGGGGGAGGCGTGGCTTTATTGGTAAGAAATGATATTAAATCATTAGAAAGTGGTGATATGGGATCGGAAGGTGCAGAATCTTTATGGGTTGAGCTAAGGAATAGCAGGGGTAAAAGGACCCTGATGGCAGTTATTTATAGGCCTCCAAACAGCTGCAGGGATGTGGACTACAAATTAGAAAAGGTTTGTCAGAAGGGCAGTGTTATGATAATTGTGGGGGATTTTAACATGCGAGTAGATTGGAAAAATCAGGTCAGCACTGGATCTCAAGAGAGAGAATTTGTAGAATGTCTACGAGATGGCTTTTTAGAACAGCTTGTTATTGAGCCCACTAGGGGATCGGCTGTACTGGATTGGGTATTGTATAATGAACTGGAGGTGACTGGAGAGATTGAGGTGAAGGAACCCTTAGGAGGCAGTGATCATAACATGATTGAGTTCACTGTGAAATTAGAAAAAGAGAAGCCGAAATCTGATGTGTCAGTGTTTCAGTGGAGTAAAGGAAACTACAGTGGCATGAGAGAAGAACTGGCCAAAGTTGACTAGAAAGGGACACTGGCAGGAAAGACACCAGAGCAGCAGTGGCTGGAGTTTATGCGAGAAGTGAGGAAGGTGCAAGACAGGTATATTCCAAAAAAGAAGAAATTTTCGAGTGGAAAAAGGATGCAACTGTGGCTGACAAGAGAAGTCAAAGCCAAAGTTAAAGCTAAGGAGAGGGTATACAAGGAAGCAAAAATTAGTGGGAAACATAGAAACATAGAAACATAGAAACATAGAAAATAGGTGCAGGAGTAGGCCATTCGGCCCTTCGAGCCTGCACCGCCATTTATTATGATCATGGCTGATCATCCAACTCAGAACCCTGCACCAGCCTTCCCTCCATACCCCCTGATCCCCATAGCCACAAGGGCCATATCTAACTCCCTCTTAAATATAGCCAATGAACTGGCCTCAACTGCTTCCTGTGGCAGAGAATTCCACAGATTCACCACTCTCTGTGTGAAGAAGTTTTTCCTAATCTCGGTCCTAAAAGGCTTCCCCTTTATCGTCAAACTGTGACCCCTCGTTCTGGACTTCCCCAACATCGGGAACAAACTTCCTGCATCCAGCCTGTCCAATCCCTTAAGGATTTTATACGTTTCAATCAGATCCCCCCTCAATCTTCTAAATTCCAACGAGTATAAGCCCAGTTCATCCAGTCTTTCTTCATATGAAAGTCCTGCCATCCCAGGAATCAATCTGGTGAACCTTCTTTGTACTCCCTGTATGGCAAGGATGTCTTTCCTCAGATTAGGGGACCAAAACTGCACACAATACTCCAGGTGTGGTCTCACCAAGGCCTTGTACAACTGCAGTAGTACCTCCCTGCTCCTGTACTTGAATCCTCTCGCTATAAATGCCAGCATACCATTCGCCTTTTTCACCGCCTGCTGTATCTGCATGCCCACTTTCAATGACTGGTGTATAATGACACCCAGGTCTCGTTGCACCTCCCCTTTTCCTAATCGGCCACTATTCAGATAATAATCTGTTTTCCTATTTTTGCCACCAAAGTGGATAACTTCACATTTATCCACATTAAATTGCATCTGCCATGAATTTGCCCACTCACCCAACCTATCCAAGTCACCCTGCATCCTCTTAGCATCCTCCTCACAGCTAACACTGCCGCCCAGCTTCGTGTCATCCGCAAACTTGGAGATGCTGCATTTAATTCCCTCATCCAAGTCATTAATATATATTGTAAACAACTGGGGTCCCAGCACTGAGCCTTACCTGCCATTCTGAAAAGGTCCCGTTCTTTCTCACTCTTTGCTTCCTGTCTGCTAACCAATTCTCTATCCACATCAATACCTTACCCCCAATACCGTGTGCTTTAAGTTTGCACACTAATCTCCTGTGTGGGACCTTGTCCAAAGCCTTTTGAAAATCCAAATATACCACATCCACTGGTTCTCCCCTATCCACTCTACTAGTTATATCCTCAAAAAATTCTATGAGATTCGTCAGACGTGATTTTCCTTTCACAAATCCATGCTGACTTTGTCCGATGATTTCACCGCTTTCCAAATGTGCTGTTATCACATCTTTGATAACTGACTCCAGCAGTTTCCCCACCACCGACGTTAGGCTAACTGGTCTATAATTCCCCGGTTTCTCTCTCCCTCCTTTTTTAAAAAGTGGGGTTACATTAGCCACCCTCCAATCCTCAGGAACTAGTCCAGAATCTAACGAGTTTTGAAAAATTATCACTAATGCATCCACTATTTCTTGGGCTACTTCCTTAAGCACTCTGGGATGCAGACCATCTGGCCCTGGGGATTTATCTGCCTTTAATCCCTTCAATTTACCCAACACCACTTCCCTACTAACATGTATTTCGCTCAGTTCCTCCATCTCACTGGACCCTCTGTCCCCTACTGTTTCTGGAAGATTATTTATGTCCTCCTTAGTGAAGACAGAACCAAAGTAATTATTCAATTGGTCTGCCATGCCCTTGCTCCCCGTAATCAATTCACCTACATTTGTCTTTACCAGTCTTTTCCTTTTTACATATCTATAAAAGCTTTTACAGTCAGTTTTTATGTTCCCTGCCAGTTTTCTCTCATAATCTTTTTTCCCCTTCCTAATTAATCCCTTTGCCCTCCTCTGCTGAACTCTGAATTTCTCCCAGTCCTCAGGTGAGCCACTTTTTCTGGCTAATTTGTATGCTTCTTCTTTGGAATTGATACTATCCCTAATTTCTCTTGTCAGCCACGGGTGCACTACCTTCCTTGATGTACTCTTTTGCCAAACTGGGATGAACAATTGTTGTAGTTCATCTATGCAACCTTTAAATGCTTGCCATTGCATATCCACCGTCAATCCTTTAAATGTCATTTGCCAGTCTATCTTAGCTAATTCACGTCTCATAACTTCAAAGTTACCCCTCTTTAAGTTCAGAACCTTTGTTTCTGAATTAACTATGTCACTCTCCATCTTAATGAAGAATTCCACCATATTATGGTCACTCTTACGCAAGGGGCCTCTCACGACAAGATTGCTAATTAACCCTTCCTCATTGCTCAAAACCCAGTCTAGAATAGCCTGCTCTCTAGTTGGTTCCTCGACACGTTGGTTCATAAAACCATCCCGCATACATTCCAAGAAATCCTCTTCCTCAGCACCTTTACCAATTTGGTTCACCCAATCTACATGTAGATTGAAGTCACCCATTATAACTGCCGTTCCTTTATTGCACACATTTCTAATTTCCTGTTTAATACCATCTCCGACCTCACTACTACTGTTAGGTGGCCTGTACACAACTCCCACCAGCGTCTTCTGTCCCTTAGTGTTACGCAGCTCTACCCATATTGATTCCACATCTTCCCGGCTTATGTCCTTCCTTTCTATTGCGTTAATCTCATCTTTAACCAGCAACGCCACCCCACCTCCTTTTCTTTCATGTCTATCCCTCCTGAATATTGAATATCCATGAACGTTGAGCTCCCATCCTTGGTCACCCTGGAGCCATGTCTCTGTGATCCCAACTATATCATAATCATTAATAACAATCTGCACTTTCAATTCATCCACCTTGTTACAAATGCTCCTTGCATTGACACACAAAGCCTTCAGGCGCTCTTTTACAACTCTCTTAGCCCTTATACAATTATGTTGAAAGACAGAGGATTGGGAAGTCTTTAAAACCTTACAAAAGGAAACCAAGAAGGTCATTAAGAGAGAAAAGATTAACTATGAAAGGAAACTAGCAAATAATATCGAAGAGGATACTAAAAGCTTTTTCAAGTATATAAAGAGTAAAAGACAGGTGAGAGTAGATATAGGACCGATAGAAAATGATACTGGAGAAATTGTAATGGGAGATGAGGAGATGGCAGAGGAACTGAACAAGTATTTTGCATCAGTCTTCACTGAGGAAGACAGCAGGATACCGGACACTCAAGGGTGGCAGGGAAGAGAGGTGTGTGCAGTCACAATTACGACAGAGAAAGTACTCAGGAAGCTGAATAAGCTAAAGGTCGATAAATCTCCTGGACCAGATGGAATGCACCTTCGTGTTCTGAAGGAAGTAGCTGTGGATATTGCGGAGGCATTAGCGATGATCTTTCAAAAGTCGATAGATTCTGGCATGGTTCCGGAGGACTGGAAGATTGTAAATGTCACTCCGCTACTTAAGAAGGGGGCAATGAAGCAAAAAGGAAATTATAGACCTGTTAGCTTGATGTCGATGGTTGGGAAGTTGTTGGAGTCGATTGTCAAGGATGAGGTTACAGAGTACCTGGAGGCATATGACAAGATAGGCAGAACTCAGCATGGATTCCTTAAAGGAAAGTCCTGCCTGACAAACCTATTATAATTTTTTGAGGAAATTACCAGTAGGCTAGACAAGGGAGATGCAGTGGATGTTGTATATTTGGATTTTCAGAAGGCCTTTGACAAGGTGCCACACATGAGGCTGCTTAACAAGATAAGAGCCCATGGAATTACAGGAAAGTTACATACGTGGATAGAGCGTTGGCTGATTGGCAGGAAACAGAGAGTGGGAATAAAGGGATCCTATTCTGGTTGGCTGCCAGTTACCAGTGGTGTTCCACAGGGGTCCGTGTTGGGGCCGCTTCTTTTTACATTGTACATCAACGATTTGGATTATGGAATAGAGGGCTTTGTGGCTAAGTTTGCTGACGATACGAAGATAGGTGGAGGGGCCGGTAGTGCTGAGGAAACAGAGAGTCTGCAGAGAGACTTGGATAGATTGGAAGAATGGGCAGAGAAGTGGCAAATGAAGTACAATGTTGGAAAGTGTATGGTTATGCACTTTGGCAGAAAAAATAAACGGGCAGACTATTATTTAAATGGGGAAAGAATTCAAAGTTCTGAGATACAACAGGACTTGGGAGTCCTCGTACAGGATTCCCTTAAAGTTAACTTCCAGGTTGAGTCGGTAGTGAGGAAGGGGAATGCAATGTTGGCATTCATTTCTAGAGGAATAGAGTATAGGAGCAGGGATGTGATGTTGAGGCTCTATAAGGCACTGGTGAGACCTCACTTGGAGTACTGTGGGCAGTTTTGGTCTCCTTATTTAAGAAAGGATGTGCTGACGTTGGAGAGGGTACAGAGAAGATTCGTTAGAATGATTCCGGGAATGAGAGGGTTAACATATGAGGAACGTTTGTCCGCTCTTGGACTGTATTCCTTGGAGTTTAGAAGAATGAGGGGAGACCTCATAGAAACATTTCGGATGTTAAATGGCATGGACAGAGTGGATGTGGCAAAGTTGTTTCCCATGATGGGGGAGTCTAGTACGAGAGGGCATGACTTCAGGATTGAAGGGCGCCCTTTCAGAACAGAAATGCGAAAAAGTTTTTTTAGTCAGAGGGTGGTGAATCTATGGAATTTGTTGCCACGGGCAGCAGTGGAGGCCAAGTCATTGGGTGTCTTTAAGGCAGAGATTGATAGGTATCTGAGTAGCCAGGGCATCAAAGGTTATGGTGAGAAGGCGGGGTAGTGGGACTAAATAGGATAAAATGGATCAGCTCATGATAAAATGGTGGAGCAGACTCAACGGGCTGAATGGCCTACTTCTGCTCCTTTGTCTTATGGTCTTATATAGGAAAGACTCCAATTGGAGTACTGTGCTCAGTTCTGGTCGCCTTGCTACAGGAAGTATGTGGAAACCATAGAAAGGGTGCAGAGGAGATTTACAAGGATGTTGCCTGGATTGGGGAGCATGCCTGATGAAAACAGGTTGAGTGAACTTGGCCTTTTTTCCTTGGAGCAACGGAGGATGAGAGGTGACCTGATAGAGGTGTATAAGATGATGAGAGGCATTGATCGTGTGGATAGTCAGAGGCTTTTTCCCAGAGCTGAAGTGGCTAGCATGAGAGGGCACAGTGTTAAGGCGCTGGGGAGTAGGTACAGAGGAGATGTCAGGGGTAAGTTTTTTACGCAGAGAGTGGTGAGTGCATGGAATAGGCTGCCGCCGGCGGTGGTGGAGGTGGATACGATAGGATCTTTTAAGAGACTCCTGGACAGTGGTACATGAAAAATAGAAGGCAATGGGTAACCTTAGGTAATTTCTAAGGTAAGGACATGCTTGGCACAGCTTTGTGGGCCGAAGGGCCTGTACTATGCTGTAGGTTTTCTATGTTTCTATGATCAGTCTTTTTCCCAGTGAGGAAATGTTAAATACTAGAGAGCAGAGCTTTAAGGTGAGAGGGTAAAGACTAAATAAGAATTGTGAGGGAAGTTTTTACGCAGAGTGTGGTGGGTGCCTGTAATATGCTACAATGGAAAAGTTGTGACAGGAACGTTTGAGAGGCAAATGAATAGACAGGGAATAGAGGGTTAAAGAGCGTGCACAGAGGGAATTCACCATGTCAGTACAGGGTGAAGGACCTGTCTCCGTGCTGTTCTCTGTTCTCTAACCTGAAAGATTAACGCTTTTTCTCTCACCACAGACACCACCTCACCCTGAATGCTTCTGGCATGTTCTGTTTTAATTTCCACTTTCTCGAAGTGACTTGAGGAGGAGTGAAGAAGTTGTGAGGTTCTAGCATGGTGGCAGCAGAAGCCAGGGTTGTCAGAAAAGGGTACTGGAATATGGAAGTGGCTAAACATTTAAGATTAGATTAGCTATGGTGACTAGAATGGGGAAATAACCTTCAAGCTAGTTACATTTCCCCTTCAAAATTACTTGCATTATATTTAGTAAAAGCTTAAAATATCTGCCAATGTAACCATTTAAAAGTTGTATCTAATTTTGCTTTCGGATGGAGAAGTAGACCCCGGTTTTCCCTAGTGCTGGGATGAATATTATCTACAGCTGAGAATACTGGTGTCGAGAACTTGAGTTCATCTATATGGACCTTGAGATGACACAGGGCACACTGAGAGACCTATTAGCAAACCAATTTGGTTCCATAGATAGAAACCTGTTATCTGACCATCTGGAAGGCCTGATGGCTGGGCCACTGGCTCAACAGGTAATGATTATGTAATCCTTTTCCACCATTTGTTCACAGGCCACCCTGAATCCCATACCCTCTGTCCACTTCCCAGGGCCCCAAATTTCCTGGCACTGTTTCCACATTGCCCTTAATCTTATCGGCTTCACTGAAACGTTACCGTGAAACCTCCTTAAACATAATTAAATGTGTGTAACATCATTAAAATCATAAACCTGAGATATTCCTCAGATGATGGAGGAAAAGCTGGAGGAACTCAGCAGGTCAGGCAGCATCTAGGGAAAAAAGTAAACAGTTGACGTTTTGGGCCGAGACCTTTCTTCAGCACTGGAAAGGGGTGGGAGGGGGGGGAAGGTGACAGAATGAAGAGAGAGAGGAAGAGGCCTAGCTAGATGATGATAGGTGAAGCTCGGTGGGTAGGAAAGGTAAAAGGCTGGAGAAGAAGGTATATCATTGGAGAGGAGAGTGGAACACATGAGATAGGGAAAGAGGAGAGATCTAGGTGGAGGTGATAGGCAGGTGAGAAGAGGTAAAAGGCCAGAGTGGGGGGTAGAAGTGGGGAGGGTGAGGGAAATTCTTTTTTAAATGAAGGAGAAATTGATAGTCATGCCATCAGGTTGACAGCAACCCAGATGGATCATAAGGCGTTGCTCCTCATCATGGCACTAGAGGAGGCCATGAACCAACATGTTGGAACTGAAATGGGAGTTGGAATGAAAATCTTTAGCCACCAGGAAGTTCCACTTTTGGCAGATGGAATGGAGGTGCTTGGTGAAGGAATCCTCCAATTTTCATTAAAAGTATGTTGCAGATTTAATTGAATAACATTTAATAGCCCAGAAAAATCCACTAGTCCATCACCATCAAAGTCTCAATTCTGCCAGATTAATGGAGTTTTACATTACTGAATATAAATTGGGTAAGTTATTGTGAATCTTCATAAAGGTCTGGTAGAGCACAAGGAGTGTATTGTGACAAGTTTTGGTCTCCACACTTGTGGGAAAATGTGAAGGTCTTT
This sequence comes from Mobula birostris, assembly GCF_030028105.1. NCBI lineage: Eukaryota > Metazoa > Chordata > Chondrichthyes > Myliobatiformes > Myliobatidae > Mobula > Mobula birostris. The sequence goes on along the minus strand of NC_092395.1, from coordinate 45,859,802 downwards.
GAAAGGTGCAGAGGAAATCTACTCCAATGGTTCCAGAGGTGAGTGATATCAGTTACAGGGTTACACTAGAGGAGCAAAGGAGATGGGGGTGAGATTTGATAGATGATAGATTTAGGTGAAGGAGACAGAGAAAAGCTGTGCCATAGAAGCGCACAGGACAGACAGTTTTGGGCAAAGAGATGCAGAGAGGTTTGACGAAGAACTTCAACCACCTTGAAGAATCGAACCTGTAATTGTGATGGAGCAGGAGAAAAGGGCTGATGGGATTGCTCATAGAGAGCTGTCACGATCTGGTCTTATTCCGTGCCCTGATGACTCATCAGGTGGAGCCTCCTCACATGATCCAAGGCTGGAGAAGTGGTTTCACTTCTGTCACAAAGCTGACTTTGGAACAGGAAATGGTAGTTTGAATCAGCAATAAAAACTGATCGGTGACAAAATTTCTGGATCTGGTAAGGCAGAAAATCAGCAAAGGGCATAAACTATCTTGATTTGTTATCTTCAAGTTCCTCTCATTTTAAGCAAGACACCCACAAGACCTAAGATTGATTCTTTATTAGCTTGAAACATAGTTGGGAGAAGTGCAAGAGTCAAATAACAGGAAATGCCTACCATTGGTAGAGCTTTATGCAAGGTAGTTGCAAAAGGAAATTGAAAACAAGCTCAGTAGATCAATTTCACAAACAAGAGAAAATCTGTTTAATTTGATTAGTATCATCGAAATCTACTGCATATTACAGGCCCTTCAGCCCACAATGTGATGCTGACCATGTAATCTACTTGAAAAACTGCCTAGAGTTTCCCTACCGCATAGCCCTCTATTTTTCTAAGCTCCATGTACCTATCTAAGTGCCTCTTAAAAGACCCTATTGTATCCGCTTCCACCACTGTCACTGGCAGTGCTTTCCACGCACCCACCATTCTTCTGTGTGAAATACTTACCTCTAACATCCCCTTTGTACCTACTTCCAAGTACCTCAAAACTGTGCCCTCTCGTGTTAGCCATTTCAACCCTGGGAAAAAGCCTCTGGCTATCCACATGATCAATGCCTCTCATCATCTTATACACCTCAATCAGGTCACCTCTCATCCTCCGTTGCTCCAAGGAGAAAAGGCCAAGTTCACTCAATCTATTCTCATAAGGCATGCTCTACAATCCAGGCAACATCCTTGTAAATCTCCTCTGCACTCTCTCTCTATATTATCCACATCCTTCCTGTAGTGAGGTGACCAGAACTGAACACAGTACTCCAAATGGGGTCTAACTAGGGTCCTATATAGCTTTAACATTACCTCACGGCTCTTGAACTCAATCCCATGGTTGGTAAAGGCCATCACACCATACGCCTTCTTAACAACACTGTTAACCTGCACAGAAGCTTTTAGTGTCCTATAGACACAGGCCCCAAGATCTCGCTGATCCTCCACACTGCCAAGAGTCTTACCATTAATATTATATTCTGTCTTCAAATTTGACCTACTGAAATGAACCACTTCACACTTATCTGGGTTGAACTCCATCAGCCACTTCTCAGCCCAGTTCTGCATCCTATCAATGTCCAGCTGTAACCTCTGACAACCCTTCAGACTATCCACAACACCCATAACCTTTGTGTCATCTAGTCTACTCTTATACTTCCTCATCCAGGTCATTTATAAAAATCAGAAAGAGGAGGGGTCCCAGAACAGATCTCTGTGGAACACCACTCATCACCTCCTCTATGTAGAATACAAATAATCTACAACCACCCTTTACCTTCTGTGGACAAGCCAATTCTGGATCTATAAAACAAGGTCTCCTTGGATCCCATGCCTCATTATTTTCTGAATAAGCCTTGCATGGAGAACCTTATGAAATGCCTTACTGAAATCCTATAGACTACATCTACTGCTCTACCTTCATCAATGTATTTTGTTACGTCCTCAAAGAATTCAGTCAGGCTCGTAAGGCATGACCAGCCCCTGACAAAGCCATGCTGACTATCCTTAATCAGATTATGTCACTCCAAATGCTCATAAATCCTGTCTCTTAGGATCTTTTCTAACAACTTGCCCACCACTGAACTAAGACTGATTGGTCTATAATTTCCTTGGTTATCTCTACTCCCTTTCTTGAACAAGGGAACAACATTTGCAACCTTCCAATCCTTCGGTACTGCTCCCATCCCTATTGATGATACAAAGATTATCGCCAGAGGCTCAGTAATCTCCTCCCTTGCCTCCCACAGTAGCCTGGGGTATATTTCACCCAGTCCCGGCAACTTATCTAACTTAATACCTTTCAACATTTCCAGCACATCCTCTTTCTAAATGTTTATACACTGAAGCATTTCAGTCCGCTGTAAGTCATCCGACAAGATGTTATCTTGTTGGACTTTCTATATGGAAAGGTGGAGGGAAAGAAAGGAAGAGGAAGGCAAGGAACAACGTGGATGGACTACATCAAGGATTGGACCAAGCTGGACAAGACTAGGGATGTTGTGGACAAGTGTCGGGACAGAGCGGCGTGGAGGGAAATCGTCTGCCAACTGGAAATCCCAGAAGCGACCTAATGATGATGACGACGTAAGTCATCCCCACAATTGCCAAGGTCTTTTTCCCTGGTGAATACTGAAGCAAAGTATTCATTAAGTACCTCCGCTACCTCCTCCAGCTCCATGCATGTTTCCTCTATCACACCTGATTGGTCCTATTCTCACACGGCTCATCCTCTTGCTCTTCACATACTTGTAGAATGCCTTGGGGTTTTCCTTAATCTTGCTCGCCAAGGCTTTCTCATGTCCCCTTCTAGCTGTCCTAATTTCATTCTTGAGCTCCTTCCTAGCACCTATAATTTTCTGGAGCTCTAACAGTACCTAGTTTCTTGATCCTTTCATAACTTTTCTTTTCTTCTTAACTAGATTTTCTACATCCTTTTTACACTTGGTTCTTTTACCCTACCATCCTTTCCCTGCCTCAATGGAACATACCTATGCAAATGTTCCCTGAACATTTGCCACACTTCTGCCATGCAATTGCCTGAGAACATCTGCTCCCAATTTATATTTCCAAGTTCCTGCCTAATAGCATCATATTCCCCCACCCCAATTATATGTTTTCCTAAATTGTCTGCTCCTATCCATCTCCAGCACTATGGTAAAGGAGATAGAATTGTGGTCACTGCCTCCAAAATACTCTTCCACCAAAAAATCTAACACCTGACCAAGTTCATTTCCCAATACCAGACAAAGTATAGCCTCTCCTCTAGTTGCCTTATCTACATATTCGGTTAGGAAGCCTTCCTGAAAACACCTAACAGACTCCACCCCATCTAAACTCCTTGCTCTAAGGAGATACCAGTCAATACCAGGAGATATTAGTGGTTTGGATTCAGCTAATATAAAGATCCAAGAGACTGGATCAAATCTAATATCAAGAATGGTCAGAAAATTTGCCAGTGTATTGGTGATTGTCTTACAGAACAGCACTGGTTTCTACTGACTCTCACTGAAAGGAACTTGACAGTGAAGGTTACACACTTTTTAGAGTATGGTTCAGGTACATATACAAGAAAAAGGAAGAAAACGAACAAAGGATTTGAATGACTTGCAATGATTTTTGGGTTGTTGTAGCCCAGGTGACACTGTAAGTTCAAAGCACAAAGTAAGTTATTAATTAAGTACATATATGCCACCCATAGGGGTGGCGCAGTAGCATAGGGACGACATGGTACTGTAGTGGTTAGCGTACCGCTTTACAATGGCAGTGACTCGGGTACAATTCCCACTTCTGCCTGTAAGGAGTCTGCGCATTCTCCTCGTGACCACATGGATTTCCTTCAGGTGCTCCGGTTACCTCCAATGTACCAACGATGTTTGGGTTAGTAGGTTAATTGGTCACATGGGGTAACAGGCTGTCATGGGCTCGTTGGCCAGAGCGGCCTGTTTCTGTGCTGCTTCTCTAAGACTAATGTCACGATGCACTACCCTGAAGTTCATTTTCTTGTCAGCATTCACAGTAAATACAGAGAAGCACAATAAAATCAATGAAAAACTGCACAGAACAAAGACAACCAATGTGCAAAAGACAACAAATGGTGCAAATGCAAAAAAGAAAAAAAACCCAAAATAATAATAATAATAAATAAATAATTATTATTGAGAGCATGAGTTGTAGAGTCATTGGAAGTGAGTCCATAGGTCCATAGTAGACAACACTCCTTGTTGATGTGCTCAGTGATGGGGAAGGCTTTTCCTGTGATGGACTGGGATGTATCCACTACATTTTATTGTATTTTCTGTTCAAGGGCCTTGGTGTTTCCATACAAGGCCATGATGCAAACAGTCAGTATACTCTCCACTGCTGAGGACTGGGTCATGGACCTCCGGCTTCCTTCACCTGTAGTCAATAATCAGCTCTTTGGTTTTGCTGATGTTGAGTGAGAGGTTATTGTTGCTGTGGCTGCACTCAGCCAGGTTTTCAATCTCTCTCCTATACGCTGATTTGTCACCACCTTTGATTCGGCCAACAGCAGTGGTGTCGTCAGCATTCCAAGAGCCGGCAATCTTCAGCCACTCGGTACCCTCCTACACAAGTTTCAGCATGAAATTGCTCGTTAATTAATGCATAAAGTTCAATTCCATTTGTTATTCACAATTTCCCTTCTCAGTCAAATAACATTGCGGGTCTTTGAAGAGACTCCTGGACAGGTACATGGAGCTCAGAAAAATAGAGGGCTATGGTTAACCCTAGGTAATTTCTAAAGTAAGTACATGTTTGGCACAGCTTTGTGGGCTGAAGGGCCGGTATTGTGCTGTAGGTTTTCTATGTTTCCATATTTCTATCAATGTCAGTTGCTGCTCCTCCCTGCCTGCAACTTACTCTGTGAGAGCAAAGACTGTTGGAGTCCACGCATGGGGCCAGCACTGTCTTCACAAGGGAAGCAAAATACTATGGAGGCTTGTGGACTTAATCAGAAAAGGGTGGGGTGGGGGAAGTTGTGGAGAAATACTCAGCTGGAATGCTGTGTTTGGTGAATTTTGTTTGCTTCAGCTGTCGTCTGGTGAGGATGTTGGAAGCTATGGGTGAAAGATGGACATGTGGTAAATTTTACTGGGGCCTCTGCTCTTTTCTCCGTCTGTGCAATAGCCCAGGAACTAGAAAGTGCTGTTGAGAAGCCTTTTTTTAAATGAGAGATACACTGAACAGATGACTGGGTGAGGGAAGTGCCCTGTCACTCATGCTGTCCAATCAATGATTCCTTGTCTGTTTGGTGGGATCAGGAGCTAGGTAATTCAGTCGTCTGGGTAAAAACTCTTGAAAATCACGGGTGGGTTCCCTGCAGGTTAGTTGCTCAAACAACAAGGCAAGTGATCGGCGACTCAACAGAACCACCCACATAAATACTACCGTGGGTATAGCAGGGAGAGAGCTGTTTCTACCCCCTCAGATGCCGACTGTCCTGCTGAGAACTCACGACATTTTCTGTTATTGTTTTATATTCACCAAGCAGTTCCTGGGAACTCCTGCACTGGTTTAATGAGTCATTGCTCGAGGTTAGCTAATGGGAACACGTCCGAACACGGGGGAGGAAGTTCAGCAGGTATTGGTTTGTTGAGAACGTTTCCTAAAAGAGAAATCTGACGGCCATCGCATGAAGTGTGGAGAGGGGGAGGAGTCAGGCCAGTAATATTCCCCCAGAGGGGTGGAACATCGCCTCATCCTCACAGCCGTCCAGACCGCGTAAAGGGCTTCAAGGCTTCGGATCTAACTCCAATTACTCTTTGAAGTTTTGGGGCTGGGCATTGGATCTGAGATCCACCGGGAAGACGAGAGGAACCTGCCTGCATCGTGAGGAACTCGGGGGTCGGGAGGTGAGCGGAGCTCGGAATAAGTATTACCTTTCACTCAGGCTGCTGAATTTCGAGTCGATAAACTGCGCGGGTTGCTTCAGTAATCCGGTTCCAGGAGCCCGCGGCAGGTTTGGCGAGGCAGGAGCTCTTAGTTTCAGTTTAATATGGGCTCACGGTCGAAATGTAAATTCCTAATTCAAATTCTTGCTTGCAGTCGGATCCCCTTGAATCCACAGGTCGTCTCCGTGAATTGATCGCTGCATTGGGGGTTGGACACCTCCTCTCACTCTGGGCGCTTTAGGGTGGAGAGAGGGGGGAAGAGTGAAACCTCACTCGGGCATCGAAAATCTGCGCTGTTCACTAGACCGGTTCATTGGTATCTACAGTCTGGGCTGGATCATTGTAGGCTTTTACAGCCTGGGCTGGTTCACTGGTATCTATACTCTTTGGTTCAACGGTTGTTTACCGTCCCGGCTGCCTTGCAGTACATCCTTATCTGATTTACAACTGTTCTGATCCCTAAGGGCCGGTAGATCTACACATTTTGATAATTTCTGTTAGTTTTACTTTGCGACATGTTGAGGTCCACTGAATGGGCACAAACTCCTGGATATGGGCTGTGCATTAACCCCCGCAACACACACACAAAGCTGGTGAACGGAGCAGGCCAGGCAGCATCTCTAGGAAGAGGTACAGTCGACGTTTCGGGCCGAGACCCTTCGTCAGGACTAACTGAAGGAAGAGTGAGTAAGAGATTTGAAAGTTGGAGGGGGAGGGAGAGATCCAAAATGATAGGAGAAGACAGGAGGGGGAGGGATGGAGCCAAGAGCTGGACAGGTGATTGTCAAAAGGGATAGGAGGCTGGAGAAGGGAGAGGATCATGGGACTGGAGGCCTGGGGAGAAAGAAAAGGGGAGGGAAGCACCAGAGGATGGGCAAGGAGTTATACTGAGAGAGAGAGAGAGAGAAGGGGAGGGGGAGAAAAAGAGAGAGAAAACAAGATAATAATAAATAAATAACAGATGGGGTACGAGGGGGAGGTGGGGCATTAGCGGAAGTTTGAGAAGTCAATGTTCATACCATCAGCTTGGAGGCTACCCAGACAGAATATAAGGTGTTGTTCCTCCAACCTGAGTGTGGCTTCATCTTTACAGTAGAGGAAGCCGTGGATAGACATGTCAGAATGGGAATGGGATGTGGAATTAAAATGTGTGGCCACTGGGAGATCCTACTTTCTCTGGTGGACAAAGCGTAGGTGTTCAGCAAAGCGGTCTCCCAGTCTGCGCCGGGTCTCGCCAATATATAGAAGGCCACATCGGGAGCACCGGACGCAGTATATCACCCCAGCCGACTCGCAGGTGAAGTGTCACCTCACCTGGAAGGACTGTCTGGGGCCCTGAATGGTGGTGAGGGAGGAAGTGTAAGGGCATGTGTAGCACTTGTTCCACTTACAAGGATAAGTGCCAGGATCAGTGGGGAGGGATGGGGGGGACGAATGGACAAGGGAGTTACGTAGGGAGCGATCCCTGTGGAAAGCAGGGAGAGGGGAAGGAGGGAAAGATGTGCTTGGTGGTGGGATCCCGTTGGAGGTGGCGGAAATTGCAGAGAATTATATGTTGGACCCGGAGGCTGGTGGGGTGGTAGGTGAGGACAAGGGGAACCCTATTCCTAGTGGGGTGATGGGAGGATGGAGTGAGAGCAGATGTGCGTGAAATGGGAGAGATGCGTTTGAGAGCAGAGTTGATGGTGGAGGAAGGGAAGCCCCTTTCTTTAAAAAAGGAGGACATCTCCCTCATCCTGGAATGAAAAGCATCCTGAGAGCAGATGCGGTGGAGACGGAGGAATTATGAGAAGGGGATGGCATTTTTGCAAGAGACAGGGTGAGAAGAGGAATAGTCCAGGTAGCTGTGACAGAGCTGTATAGTAGACATCAGAAGATAAGCTGTCTCTAAAGATAGAGACAGAAAGATCAAGAAAGGGGAGGGAGGTGTCAGAAATGGACCAGGTAAACTTGAGGGCAGGGTGAAAGTTGGAGGCAAAGTTAATAAAGTCAACGAGCTCAGCATGCGTGCAGGAAGAAGCGCCAATGCAGTCGTCGATGTAGCAAAGGAAAAGTGGGGGACAGATACCAGTATAGGCTTGGAACATGGATTGTTCCACAAAGCCAACAAAAAGGCAGGCATAGCTAGGACCCATACGGGCGCCCATGGCTACACCTTTAGTTTGGAGGAAGTGGGAGGAGCCAAAGGAGAAATTATTAAGAGTAAGAACTAATTCCGCTAGACGGAGGAGAGTGGTGGTAGAGGGGAACCGGTTAGGTCTGGAACATCTGCTCTCACCCCATCCTCCCACCATGAGGGTTTCAGTGAGATCCCCCTCATCTTCTAAACTCCAGTAGGTGCAGGCTCAGAGCCAAAAAAAAAAAAATCCTCATACATTAACTCTTTCATTCCCAGGATCACTCTCATAAACATTCTCTGGACCTTCACCAATGCCAGCACATCCTTTCTTAGATATTCTTTGGATATTGGACCAAAATGATGCTGGAGAGGTAGTAATGGGGGACAAGGAAATAGCGGATGATCTGAATATGTATTTTGCATCAGTCTTCATTGTGGAAGACACTAGCAGTATGGTGGAAGTTCCAGGTGTCAGGGGTCATGAAGTGTGTGACCTTACCATTACTAGAGAGAAGGTTCTTAGGAAACTGGAAGGTCAGAAGGTCAGAACTGGACCAGATGATGTGGCTGAAGAGATTGTGGAAGCATTAGTAATGATCTTTCAAGAATCACTAGATTCTGGAATGGTTATGGAGGACTGGAAAATTGCAAATTTCAAGAAGAGAGGCAGAAGAAAGGAAATTATAGGCCAGCTAGTCTGACTTCAGTGGCTGGGAAGATGTTGTAGTCACTTCTTAAGGGTGTGGTTTCAGGATACTTGGAAGCACATGATAAAATAATTCGTAGTCAGCATGGTTTCAGATCATAGTCAGCATAGTTTCTTCAAGGAAGAACCTTGCCTAGCAAACCTGTTAGAATTCTTTGAAGAAAGAACAAGCAGGATAAACAAAGGGGATTCAGTTGATGTTGTGCACTTGGATTTTGAGAAGGCTTTTGACAAGGTGCCACCCATGAGGCTGCTCAACAAGCTGTGAACATAGTATTACAGGAAAGATTTCAGCATGGATGAAGCAGTGGCTGATTGACAGGAAGCAAAGACTGGGAACAAAGGGAGCTTTTTATGGTTGGCTGCCGGTGACTAGTGCTGTTCCATAGAGGTCCGTGCTGGGACTGATTCTTTCTACGGCATATGTCAATGATATAGATGATGGAGTTGATGGCTTTCTTGTAAGGTTTGCAGACGATATGAAGAAAAGTGGAGGGGTGGTACTTTTAAGGAAATAAAGAGGCTACAGAAGGACTTAGACAGATTAGGAGAATGGGCAAAGATGGAATACAGTGTCAGGAAATGTATGGTAATGCACTTTGGTAGAAGAAATGTAAGGGGAGAGAAAATACTTTTCTAAGCGGAGAGAAAATACAGAAATCTGAGGTGCAAAGGGATTTGGGAGTCCTTGTGCAGGATTCCCTAAAGGTTAATTTGCAGGTTGAGTCTGTGGTGAGGAAGACAAATGCTATGTTAGTATTCATTTCAAGAGGACTAGAATATAAGAACAAGGACGTAATGTTGAGACTTTATAAAGGACTGGTGAGGCCTCACTTGAGGTATTGTAGCAGTTTTGGGCCCCTTAGAAAGGATGTGCTGACACTGGAGAAGGTTAAAGGAGGTTCACAAAAATGATTCCAGGATTAAACAGCTTGTTGTATAAAAACCATTTGATGGCTCTGGGTCTGTATTTGCTGGACTTCAGAAGAATGAGGGATGACCTAATTGAAACCTGTTGAAAGGTGAAAGGCCTTGGTAGAGTGAATGTGGAGAGGATATTTCCTATGGTGGGAGAACTAAGACCAGAGAACACAGCCTCAGAATAGAGGGGTATCCTTTTTGAATGGAGATGAGGAGGAATTTCTTTAGCCAGAAAGTGGTGAATCTGTGGAATTCTTTGCCACAGGCATCTGTGAAGGCCAAATCTTAATGAATATTTAAGGCAAAGGTTGATAGATTCTTGATTGATCAGGGCATGAAGGGAGAAGGCAGAAGCTTGGGGCTGAGAGTAACATAGAAACACAGAAAACCTACAGCATTATACAGGCCCTTCGGCCCACAAAGCTGTGCCGAACATGTCCTTACCTTAGCAATTACCTAGGGTTACCCATAGCTCTCTGTTTTTCATATACCTATCCAGGAGTTTCTTAAAAGACCCTATCGTATCCACCTCCACCATCGTCGCCGGCAACCCATTCCACACACTCACCACTCTCTGTGTAAAAAAACTTAACCCATGACATCTCCTCTGTACCTACTCCCAAGCACCTTAAACCTGTGTCCTCTTGTGCTAGCCATTTCAGCCCTGAGAAAAAGCCTCTGACTATTCACACGATCAATGCCTCTCATCATCTTATACACCTCTATCAGGTCACCACTCATCCTCCGTCGCTCCAAGGAGAAAAGGCCGAGTTCACTCAACCTATTCTCATAAGGCATGCTCCCCAATCCAGGAAACATCCTTGTAAATCTCCTCTGCACCCTTTCTATGGCTGCCACATCCTTCATGTAGTGAGGCGAACAGAACTGAGCACAGTACTCCAAGTGGGGTCTGACCAGGGTCCTGTACAACTTTAACATTACCTCTCGGCTCTTGAACTTCACTCCCATGATTGATGAAGGCCAATGCACTATAAGCCTTCTTAACCACAGAGTCAACCTGTGCAGCAGCTTTGAGTGTCCTATGGACTCGGACCCCAAGATCCCTTTGATCCTCCACACTGACAAGAGTCTTACTATATAGGATACAGAATACTATATTCTGCCAACATATTTGACCTACCAAAATGAACAACCTCACACTTTTCTAGGTTGAACTCCATCTGTAACCTCTGACAGCCCTCCACACAATCCACAGCACCTCCAACTTTTCAGTCATCAGTAAATTTACTAACCCATTCCTCCACTTCTTCATCCAGGTCATTTATAAAAATCACAAAGAGTAGGGGTCCCAGAATAGATCCCTGAGGCACACCACTGGTCACCGAACTCCATGCAGAATATGATCCATCTACAACCACTCTTTGCCTTCTGTGAGCAAGCCAGTTCCGGATCCACAAAGCAAAGTCCCCTTGGATCCCATGCCTCTTTACTTTATCAATAAGCCTTGCATACTGTACCTTATCAAATGCTTTGCTGAAATCTATATACACTACATCTACTGCTCTACCTTCATCAATGTGTTTAGTCACATCCTCAAAAAATTCACTCAGGCCTGTAAGGCATGATCTGCCTTTGACAAAGCCATCCTGACTATTCTTAATCATATTATGCCTCTCCAATTGTTTGTAAATCCTGCCTCTTAGTATCTTCTCCATCAACTTATCAACCACTGAAGTAAGTCTCACTGGTCTATAATATCCTGGGCTATCCCTACTCCCTTTCTTGAATAAGGGAACAACATCGGCAGCCTTCCAATGCTCCGGATCCTCTCCCGTCCCCATTAATGATGCAAAGATCATCGCCAGAGGCTCAGCAATCTCCTCCCTTGCCTCCCACAGCAGCCTGGGGTACATCTCATCCGGTCCCAGCGACTTATTTAACTTGATGCTTTCCAAAGTCTCCAGCACATCCTCTTCTTTAATATCTACATGCTCAAGCTTTTCAGTCTGCTGTAAGTCACCCCTACAATCGCCAAGATCCTTTTCCATAGTGAATACTGAAGCAAAGTATGATTAAGTATCTCTGCTATCTGCACTGGTTCCATAAACACTTTTCCACTGTCACACTTGATTGTTCCTATTCCCTCATGTCTTACCCTCTTGCTCTTCGCGTACTTGTAGAATGACTTGGGGTTTTCCTTAATCCTGTACACCGAGGCCTTCTCTTTTCCTCTTCTGGCTCTCCTAATTTCATCTTTAAGCTCCTTCCTGCCAGCCTTATAATCTTCTAGATCTCTATCACTGCCTAGATTTTTGATCCTTTCATAAGCTCTTCTTTTCCTCTTGACTAGATTTACATCAACCTTTGTACACCACGGTTCCTGTACCTTACCATCCTTTCCCTGTCTCATTGGAATGTACCTATGCAAAACTCTATGCAAATATCCCCTGAACATTTGCCACATCTCTTCCGTACATTTCCCTGAGAACATCTGTTTCCATTTTATGCTTCCAAGTTCCTGCCTGAAAGCCTCATATTTCCTTTCTCAATCTTTTTATTAATATCAAATTCTTAAACATTACAAAGAATTGATAAAAAGCTATTGGGATTACATTGTTATATATAAATATAAACACAGTTAACACACAGATATTAAGCTCCCAAAATCTTACAGAGTACAAATATACTGTAATATATAGAAAAAAAATACAAAAATATCATGGAAAAAGAAAAAAAGAAAAAAATATATACCCCAATAAGAAAGAGAAAAATACCTTAATCTAATTCAACCTAATCAACTAAACTAAAAAAAGAAAAAGAAATGGGCTGTTATGTTACATCAGACAAAACCAATAGTGTCAATAGCTCCACTCCTCTCTCCATAGTAGCAGAATAGAATTGGAGAGGGTCAAATTACATCATACTGAATAAATGGCCTCCAAGTCTCTTCAAATTAGCCTCATATTTCCCCTTACTCCAATTAAACACTTTCCTAACTTGTCTGTTCCTATCCCTCTCCAATGCTATGGTAAAGGAGACAGAATTGTAATCACTATCTCCAAAATGCTCTCCCACTGAGAGATCTGATACCTGACCAGGTTCATTTCCCAATACCAGATCAAGTACAGCCTCTCCTCTTGTAGGCTTATCTACATATTGTGTCAGGAAACCTTCCTGAACACACCTAACAAACTCCACCCCATTTAAACCCCTTGTTCTAGGGACATGCCAATTGATATTTTGGAAATTAAAATCTCCCACCACAACAACCCTGTACTATTTTGAGGGAATTAAATGCAGCATCTCCAAGTTTGCGGATGACATGAAGCTGGGTGGCAGTGTTAGCTGTGAGGAGGATGCTAAGAGGATGCAGGGTGACTTGGATAGGTTGGGTGAGTGGGCAAATTCATGGCAGATGCAATTTAATGTGGATAAATGTGAAGTTATCCACTTTGGTGGCAAAAATAGGAAAACAGATTATTATCTGAATGGTGGCCGATTAGGAAAAGGGGAGGTGCAACGAGACCTGGGTGTCATTATACACCAGTCATTGAAAGTGGGCATGCAGGTACAGCAGGCGGTGAAAAAGGTGAATGGTATGCTGGCATTTATAGCGAGAGGATTTGAGTACAGGAGCAGGGAGGTACTACTGCAGTTGTACAAGGCCTTGGTGAGACCACACCTGGAGTATTGTGTGCAGTCTTGGTCCCCTAATCTGAGGAAAGACATCCTTGCCATAGAGGGAGTACAGAGAAGGTTCACCAGATTGATTCCTGGGATGGCAGGACTTTCATATGAAGAAAGACTGGATGAACTGGGCTTGTACTCGTTGGAATTTAGAAGATTGAGGGGGGATCTGATTGAAACGTATAAGATCCTAAGGGGATTGGACAGGCTAGATGCAGGAAGATTGTTCCCGATGTTGGGGAAGTCCAGAACGAGGGGTCACAGTTTGAGGATAGAGGGGAAGCCTTTTAGGACTGAGATTAGGAAAAACTTCTTCACACAGAGAGTGGTGAATCTGTGGAATTCTCTGCCACAGGAAACAGTTGAGACCAGTTCATTGGCTATATTTAAGAGGGAGTTCGATATGGCCCTTGTGGCTACGGGGGTCAGGGGGTATGGAGGGAAGGCTGGGGCGGGGTTCTGAGTTGGATGATCAGCCATGATCATAATAAATGGCGGCGCAGGCTCGAAGGGCCGAATGGCCTACTCCTGCACCTATTTTCTATGTTTCTATGTTTCTATTATACCTTTCCAGAATCTGTCACCCTATCTGCTCCTTGATGTCCCTGTTACTATTGGATGGTCTATAAAAAACACCCAGTAGAGTTATTGACCCCTTCCTGTTTCTAACTTCCATCCACAGAGACTCCATAGACAATCCCTCCATGACTTCCTCCTTTTCTGCAGCCGTGACACTATCGCTGATCGACATTGCCATGCTCCCACCTCTTTTGCCTCCCTCCCTGTCCTTTCTGAAACATCTAAAGCCTGGCACCCGAAGTAACCATTCCTGCCCCTGAGCCATCCAAGTCTCTGTAATGGCCACAATGTCATAGCTCCAAGTATTGATCCATGCTCTAAGCTCATCCAGTTTGTTCGTAATACTCCTTGCATTAAAATAGACACATCTCAAACCACCAGTCTGAGCGTGTCCCTGCTCGATCAACTGCCTATTCTCCCTCTCGCACTGTCTCCAAGCTTTCTCTATTTGTGAGCCAACCTCCTCTTCCTCCATCTCTTCAGTTTGGTCCCCACCCCCCAGCAATTCTAGTTTAAACTCTCCCCGATAGCCTTAGCAAACTTCTCCACCAGGATATTGGTCCCCCTGGGATTCAAGTGCAACCCGTCCTTTTTGTACAGTAACACCTGCCCCAAGACAGGTCCCAATGATCCAGAAATCTGAATCCCTGCTATCTGCTCCAATCTCTCAGCCACACATTCATCCTCCACATCATTCTATTCTTACACTCACTGTTGTATGGCACAGGCAATAATCCCGAGATTACTACCTTTGAGGTTCTGCTACTCAACTTCCTTCCTAACTCCTGGTAGTAAAAATGGATCAGCTGTGATGAAATGTCAGAGCAGACTTGATAGGCGAATGGCCTAACTTTGCTTCTATGTTTTATGGTCTAATGGTCTTATATAGGCCCCAAAGTGCTCACAATACTCCGGATGTGATCTGACCAATGCCTTATGAAGTTTCAGAATTACATCCTTTCTTTTATATTCTGGTCATCTTTAAATGAATGTTAATATTGCTTTTGTCTTCCTTACTACCGACTCAACCCGCAAATTAAGATTTAGAGAATCCCAGATTAGGACTCCCAATTCCCTTTGCACCTCTGGTTTCTGAATTCACTCTCAATTTAGAGAATAGTTTATGCCTTTAGTCTTACCAAAGTGTATGACCATACACTTCTCCATACTATATTCCATCTGTCAATTATTTCCCCATTCTCCTAATCTGTCCAAGTCTTTCTGCAGACCCCTTTCTTCCTCAACTCTACCTGCCCCTCCACCTATCCTTGTATTGTCCACAAACTTGCCCTCAAAACCATCAATTTCATCATTCAGATTATTAACATATTATTATTGTTGTTACTAGATTGAGGAAAGCTTTAAACATCTATGAAGAACTTGAATAAAGTCAGATTTCTGTAATTTATGTCATTTCTAACTTGGGAAGCCACTGTATAGATGAGTGATTTAAATTAAACCTTAATATGGGAGCAGATAAGGTTGCACATCATATAGAAATTAAGCACGAGTTTGACAGTGAGGAAAGCTATAGACTGCAGTGAGGTATTGATGGTCGGGACCATTGGGCAGATGGCATTTAATCATGTGAAGTGCAAGGTCATGCAATCAGAGAGGTGCAACAGGCAAGGGAATTAATTAAAGTATTAACTAAGGGTCTCGACCCAAAACGTTGACTGTACTTCTTCCTATAGGTGCTGCCTGGTCTGCTGCATTCCACCAGCATTTTGTATGTGTTCCTTGAATTTCCAGCATCTGCAGATTTTCTTGTGTTTGCATAAAAATCCATACAGAATGTTTTTCTGGTGGAACAGTCTATTAACTGAACCATAGAATCTAAAAGCAGGAAACATTGCTAGAACTAGTTAGGAAATTGAAAAAGGATCTAGTGTTTTCCTGGCACGTATGACTCTTCACAGGCTTCTAGCCTGGTACAGACGTCCATTTTAACTGACCATTTCGATGACAAACTCCGCCATCTTTATCAGGGATGATGCCTAGGCATGTCTAGTCCAGAGTATATGTACTTAATTCTGATTGTCCATCCCTCCTGATTGGTTAGTCCCCAACCAAAATTAGGTTTCTGCTGTCCCACCTTGTTTAAAATTGTATTCCTGACCTTGCTTAGAGTGAGACCTTTGTCTTTGTTAAAATTTTTATTCTCTAGTCTTATTTCAATGGTTTCCTTCACCAGGCAGTCCCAAAGGCCATTGGTGCAGAACAGTGGTTTTGTGCCATCAAAGTCAATAGTTAGGAAATTCTGAGTACTGCATAAAGTTTCAGTCACCAGATTACAGGAATAGTCTGGATGTAGAGGATATTTGCAAAGATATTGCTGGGGATATGAGAAAAGTTTGGATAAATTTGTATTGTTTTCTTTGTGTTGTATATGCACTTAATTGTGTATATAATTATGAAAGATTTAGATGGTATAAATCCCTCAGCAGGATGGTCTATGGTAATTTGTAGAAGGATTGAAGAAGGATAATCAAGAATCTTTTCATGCAGAGGTGGTGTGAGTGTGTAACTCACTGCTGAAAAGCTGATGGATACAGAAAGCCATGTCACACTTAAGCAGTCTTTGGGTGTGCACTGAAATAGTGACTTGTAGGAAGTGGCCACTTTTTTTCCGTCCCAGTGCATAGCTTAATCATCCAAAGTGAATCTCTTAACAGGTAAAAAAATAATCCATTATTGATCTATCCCACAGGCTGGAAACTTCCTACTCTTTTACTGCTCTGCTCCACCTTGCTGTACTTGCTCCTGTACCTCCTTTAATTCCCTGATTTCTTCCAATTTGTAGATGTAGCTGTCTCTTTGTGGGATGCTCAGGACAGTCCTTGCTTCAGGCTTGCCCAAGGCTCTTTCATTATCCCTTTTTCCAATACATTGATGTAGATCTCACACAGAACTCCGAAGTTTTATCACCTTTTCTTTTGTTTGTCCCTCCATCTCTGATACTTCTCTATCTCTGCCTCTATCTCAGGAGGTCCAGACTCTACATTAAAACACGACAGACTTCCACAGTTATGTTGACTACATCTTCTCCCACCCTTGACTCCATTCCATTCCCCCGATCCTCTATGCCGGTGTTTTGATGATGCCACCTTCCACAGCTGTACTTTCAATGAGTTTTCCTCTTCCCCTAACTGTGCATTCTCCTCAATAATAACTGATAACAATTTTTGTTCTTACCCCCTCTGCTCCTGCCCCAGAGCAAGGACAAGGTTCCCTTTGTCCTCACTCCCACCCACCAGTCTCCGTGTCAGATGGACCATCTTCTTTAACCAGGTACAGGAACGGGCAGAGCATGGAGGGATATAGACAATCTGCAGGCAGATAGGATTAGTTTAATTTAGCATCATGGTTGGCATGGATATCGTGGGCTGAAGGGCCTGTTCCTGTTCTTTGTAATTACTAGCATGTTCAATGTGATAACATCACCAGATATATTTTCCCCTTTGCTCTCCTCTTGTTGTCCTGAAGGGACTTTATCTGCTGTGGCTCCCTGCTTCAATCTAACATCTCTGTCAACAGCCACTGCCCTTCCAACATAAGCACAGGAGAAAATCCTTCTCACCGTCCAGGGCCTCAAGCGCCACTTTCACAGGTAAATCAGTGGTTCACCTGTACTTTTCCTGATGGAGTACACACCATTTAATGCTCATAGTGTGGTCCCCTGTGGAGAAACCATATGTGGAATAAATCACCACTTTGCTGGACATCTCTGTCCAGCCCACAGGGCTGCCCCTACTTTTACTCAGCCTCATCCCACTCCCACTCTGACCACTCATCCTGTCCCAATGAATCCCAGAATAAACATGCTGGAAAAACTGTAGCTGACCTTCAGCAGCTGATCCCCTCCGTCCCCTCCGTCCCCTCCGTCCCAGACTGTTGTCCCTTCCGTCCCCTCCGTCCCCTCTGTCCCAGACTGTCAACCCCTCCATCCCAGACTGTCGTCCTCTCTGTCCCAGACTGTCGTCCCCTCCGTCCCAGACTGTCATCCCCTCCATCCCAGACTGTCATCCCCTCCGTCCCCTCCATCCCAGACTGTCGTCCTCTCCATCCCAGACTGTCGTCCCCTCCGTCCCCTCCGTCCCAGACTGTTGTTCCCTCCGTCCCCTCTGTCCCAGACTGTCGTCCTCTCCATCCCAGACTGTCGTCCCCTCCGTCCCAGACTGTCATCCTCTCCGTCCCCTCCGTCCCAGACTGTCAACCCCTCCATACCAGACTGTCGTCCCCTCTGTCCCAGACTGTCGTCCCCTCCGTCCCCTCCGTCCCAAACTGTTGTTCCCTCCGTCCCCTCTGTCCCAGACTGTCGTCCTCTCCATCCCAGACTGTCGTCCCCTCCGTCCCAGACTGTCAACCCCTCCATCCCAGACTGTCATCCTCTCCGTCCCAGACTGTCGTCCCCTCCGTCCCCTCCGTCCCAGACTGTCGTCCTCTCTGTCCCAGACTGTCAACCCCTTCATCCCAGACTGTCATCCTCTCCGTCCCAGACTGTCGTCCCCTCCGTCCCCTCCGTCCCAGACTGTCGTCCCCTCCGTCCCAGACTGTCAACCCCTCCATCCCAGACTGTCGTCCTCTCAGTCCCCTCTGTCCCAGACTGTCGTCCCCTCCATCCCAGACTGTCGTCCCCTCCGTCCCAGACTGTCAACCCCTCAGTCCCAGACTGACATCCTTGGGAATTTAACAATTTCAGAAAAGTTGCCTTTTGTGTCAGAAATATGTTGTCAGCCTGTAAAGTAAAGTTAGTTTCTCTCTCTACCTGACCTACTGGGAATTTCCCACATTCTCTCTTCTTTCAGATCTTTAGTGACTGTATCCCATCATTTCCTCTGTCCACATTCAAACTCTTTTCATACAGATAACAATGCTGGGAAATCTCAGCATGTCAGGCAACATCTCCAGAGACAAAAGGTATCTGTTGGCATTTTGGATTGGGCCTCTGTGCTGATGCACAATCTGAACCCACTCTTCGAGGTACGACCATGCACACCAGTTTGTGGGAAGCAGGGGAGAGATCTCTAGGTGACCCTGTTCCAGGGTGAAGGGAGTTTAGTGAGAGCAAATGAAAGAGTCTCATTTAGGGTGAAGCAATCAGCTCTGTGACACTTGTTCTCCCATTCTCAGACACTTCCTCTGTTCCTTCCACCCCTCCCCCTTCCCTGTCCCATCACCCCTGTTATTCCTGACCTACAATGACTGTCCACCAAAATGTAAGAAATCCTAACCCTTGGGTCTATGGCTTTCATACTCTGGTTCTCTTTGATCTTCAGCAGCTGCTGCTGCCCCACTCAAACTGTGCAACCCCACACTCATGCACCACTGGCAGCCGAGCCTTCAGGCCTCCAGGTCTCTTACCCTCTCCTCCTCTAAGCTGCTGCTTAGAAACCTCTTGATGAAGTGTTTGGTCGAACTTAGTGGTCTCAGTTTTTTTTTAAACATAGTCCTGTGCAGTGCCTGGGAGTGTTAAAGGGCAAATTCAGGCTGCTGGAAACTTTCAAACTGTTGTAAACTAAGCCTATATGTCACCTGCAGACAATTTGGTTTCCTGCTGTAATAATGGATGTATGGTGTTTAAGCAGTGTTACACCGCAGTGTATATCTTACGATAAGTGAGAGTCGAGATATCCTACAGTGAGCCAGCCTCTAGTGTAATTTGTTCAAACCTTTGCAGAGGAAATGAGTATCTGAGAGGTTTCTTTCCTTGCTATCTTGTGTTAAGATCACCTTTGAAAGAAATCACCAGTGGTAAAAATGACGTGGCTTTTAATAACTCCTGTGGTTAAACTGAAGCTAGTTTAAATAGAATAAAGCCAGCAGTGGCAGGAATCAAACTCTGACCTTCCAGCTGGCACTGTAAACCAATGCACTAACCGTGAGAGCGCCACCCATGCTACAAGTGCAGAAGACAGGTCTTTGACCTCTTCTCTGCAACCATGAAGAAGTGTGTGTGGCCTCATCTCAGGTACATAATTCCAGTGAGTTGCTCATCATTCTTCATTGACCCTAGGTTGTTCATTCGTTGGGTGCTACAGGATGACATTTTCGTTCATTTCCGTCTGCGTGCTGGCGCCCTTTCTGGCTGCTGTCTTTGCGCACGTGCACGATCCTGCGTTGGATGAGGCCTGGCTCAACTGGAAGTCGTTTCACAGGAAGGAGTATGTGGGGGTAAGTTGTTGAAGCAAGCAAACTCAGGTCAAACCCGAGTCGGTAAATGTCCACGTCCCCACTTGTAACCATTAACTGTGTACAGCTCCCATTGTTTCTTACACAGCCATTGATGGTATCAGCTTCTATATAAACCTGTATATTCTGCTTATGTTGTTTTAGATTATTATTTTAGGTATGTCCAAGTTTCCTATGGCTGAGAGAGTATCCGTGTGGATACAATATCCTTTGGGCCAAACCAGTTCCCAACTGTGGGAATCCAATTTCGTTGTTCTCATTCAGAGAATTGGTGTGCCATCGTACATTTGATAAGCTTTCCACACAGCTAGGCTTTGTGTGGCCCACTCTAGTATCTGTCAGTAAATACACATGGAAGAGAATTACCGCCTTTAACACTCTGTACAAGTCACAAGCAAGAGAAAATCCACAGATACTCGAAATCCAAGCAACACACACAAAATGAGTTCTGATGAAGGGTCTCGGCCTGAAAGGTCGACTGTACTCGTTTCCATAGATGCTGCCTGGTCTGCTGAGTTCCTCCAGCATTTTGTGTGTGTTACTCTCTAGAAATTTATAGCTTTAGTCTTTCTCTCGCTCTGGAGGATAATATAAGGAATTCAGACCTTGCCATAGCAGTCTTTAATTCTCAGTTCTTTAAAGGGAATGCAACCTTACCATGGCACTTTATCAAACCAACCTGTAATTCTGCTGTGACAATTGATCACAATGATATTAATAAAAATTCATTTATCCTGGATACTGGCAATTGTTTCAGCACATATCTGCAAGATTTAAGTTAGTTCATCTAATTGACATGTTGCATTTGGTAGGGTACACATTGTTTTTTCTAAAGGCAATGTGGTTTTAAATTTAGGTTGCTTTATGGATCTCACAGATCTCATCCACTCATTGGAAACTCGCCTTTTGAATTTTATTGATTCCTGCGGGAGATTTAACCAAATATTGAACACCCTATTTCTCCGAGTTGCCTAACTGCTGCTCAAATTATACAGGACTATACAGTCCTGAATAGAATCAATTGCCTTCCCCAGCTCAGGTCACCTATTGCCTGTAAGAGATCGGGTTCTAAAATTTGTTACATCTGGCAAGAAGATTTATGCCAATAGGCCTTTGAGTAACTCATGTACCTTGGGAAACCCTGAACTTGATCTTTTCACAAGACTGCAGGAGAAGGAATAAATCCTTGTTGGCCAAGAAACTCATAAAGCAACTTCTCTAGTTACAGCCATGATCTTGTTGGCGTAAGTAAACTTCATGTCACATTGATACTTGCGGCCCACGGAATGCATGCTTGTCCTTTGCGATGCCAGTGTCAGTTCATTATTGTCTGTTAATTCTCAGGATGCACTGAGAAGACAAGTTTTTATTGGCAGTTCCTAGTTGAAGCAGCTGAATTACTACCCAGTACAGACCCAGGCTGTAAAAATAGTGGACAAGCTCTCCTCTACAGTCACTCTGAGCACTGGTGCCCCACAAGGCTGTGTACTCAGCCCCCTGCTGTACTCACTGTGCATGATTGTGTAGCCAAGTTTCCATTGAACTCAATGTATAAGTTTGCTGATGACACCACAATTGTAGGCCGTATCTCGGGTAATGATGAGTTTGAGTACAGAGAGGAAATTAAGAACCTGGTGGCATGGTGCGAAGACAATAACCTATCCTACAACGTCAACAAGACGAAGGAATTGGTTGTTGACTTCAGAAGGAGTAGCGGACCGCACATTTACCTTGGTGGTGCGCAAGTGGAACAGGGCAAAAGCTTTAAGTTCCTCAGGGTCAATATCACAAATGACCTGACTTGAACCAACCAAGCAGAGTTCACTGCCAAGAAGGCCCACCAGTGCCTTTACTTCCTGAGAAAATTAAAGAAATTTGGCCTGTCCCCTAAAACCATCACTAATTTTTATAGATGCACTGTAGAAAGCATTCTTCTAGGGTGCATCACAACCTGGTATGGAAGTTGTCCTGTCCAAGACCGAAAGAAGCTGCAGAAGATCGTGAACATGGCGCAGCACTTCACACAAACCAATCTTCCATCCTTGGACTCACTTCACACCGCATGTTGTCGGAGCAGTGCTGCCAGGATAATCAAGGACATGACCCAGCCAGCCAACACACTTTTCATCCCTCTTCCCTCGGGAGAAGGCTCAGGAGCTTGCAGACTCGTACAACCAATTTTGGAAGCAGCTTCTTTCCAACTGTGATAAGACTGCTGAACGGATCCTGACCCGGATCTGGACCGTACCCTCCAAATATCCGGACATGCCTCTCGGTTTTTTTGCACTACCTTACTTTCCCTTTTCTATTTTCTATTTGTGATTTATAATTTAAATTTTTAATATTTACTATCAATTTGTACTCCAGGGAGCATGAAGCGCAGAATCAAATATCACTGTGATGATTGTACGCTCTAGTATCAATTGTTTGGCGACAATAAAGTATAAAGTATAAAGTACAGTGGTTGAAGACCAACCCCCTCCCCCCGCTTCTTGGGAGACTAATGCCATACAGGCCAGTTATTTCTGTTCCTTAAGAGTGTAGTGGTTTTTACTGCAGTCCAATCCAAAATGGAACTCAAGTTCTTAAAATACCATGTGAAGAGTTAAACTCACATTCTCACAGCCATTTATTGAATGCAGTGTCTAGTAAACTACCACGAAGCTACTGTAGTTGTGTCAATATATAATATACCAATAATCTTCTGAAATTAATACATTGTATCCACCTATTTGCTTTCATTATATGTCTGAGGAAACATGAACGGTGACGGGGAGGGGATGTTCCTCCTCGGGTATTGGATTTTGGATAAGGTGACAGAGATTTGTTATCTGGGTTTGCTGTCCCGCCAATTGCCCTGGGCTGTCCTTCAACAAGTACTTGAGTGTCCCATCCCTCTTCTGCCTCCGTCACTGCAACATGGGGGCTGCACCCAGGAGCCCAGCAATGCCTCATCCCAGATCCACGATCTTTGCTACCAAGGTGAGGGTAACAGGTCTGTGGAGATAACACCACCAACAGAAGACATTCTGATTCAGAAATGTATCCTGGTTCCTTCGTTGTTGTTGGTACCTAGCTCTGGAGCTCGCTCCCCGCAGTGGCACTGCTGGAACAGCCACCACTGCACAGTTCAGTCCTGATCGCCAGTGCTGTCTGTGTGGAGTTTGCATGTTTTTTTTGTGGAGTTACCTCAGGTTCTTCCGATTCCTCATCCCAGAGTCGTGCAGTTTGGTAGGTTAATTGGCTACTGTAAATTGCCTGCAAGTTGTAGGACAAGGTGGGGGGTGGGGGTGGGACAGAATATGACAACATTAATGCAGATGGGTGGTTGCTGGTCGGTGAGCACTCTGTGGGCCGACAGGCCCGTCTCCATTCTGTATCTCTGATCTGTGGTTCGGGACGACAATAAAGGCATTGAACGCTGGCTTCTCAGCAAGGCAACTGAGAAAAAAGTCCTTGCACTACTCCTATGAACAGTACCTGAACTAAAAGGTGTCAGAGTGTTTTTGTGTGAATCACTGTTTGCTCCTGTTTGCCCATGGTCGATGACAAATGACCAGCATAATCACGTCATCTTCTGAGCAGTTTCGCTTACCTATACCCAGCTGGGTTTGGGCCACAGAACTCCTGATGTATGTTTCAAGCTCCCCACAACTGGGGCACTGCCAAAAAGAACAATGTTTGTGTGTTCAGAATAAAGTGAATTGCTGCCTTTTTTCCCTTCTCTGCCGGTGAAGCCTCCTGATGACTCAGGCTGGGATCCGAATGCTGACAGTGATTAGCATACAATGAGGACTAGTGAGTCCTGTGTTCCCAGGACAGCGTGCCAGTTAAGAGTGCTCAGCCTGTGCCAGCTTCCAGAGCAGTGGGTAGTACATGTCAGTAGGGGAATGGGTGTGAAAAGGAAGATATTAAAAGTTAAAATAACATGTCAGAGTGCAGTGCCAAGCAGGAAGTTGGCACTGAACTGGCACCTCACCCTGCCAGTCCTGAGAGTGGTATCAGCCAATCCTTCCTCAGTGATAGAATGACTGCAGGCAATGATTGTGATCATGTTCAATAGTTGCTTTTAATCAGACTTTATGAGCAAACCCTTTGATGTAGCAGCAGCGTTTGTATGTCTGTGCGCAGGATGCCACGTTTGAAACTTGCTCTAGGCTGATCAGATTTCTGGAATATCAACCCTAGGTTGTGGTATCTTTCAAAATCTTATGCTACTGTATCTGGGAGCAGGAATCCAGGTTGTCCTTGGCCTTGGGAGGAGTCTAATGCCAGTGTCCATTAGGCTAATTTATAAACCAGAAGCTGGACTGAGCTAACGAGTCCCTCCAGCGTTCAGTAAGATCTCAGGTGATCTGATCGACACCTTGAGTATATTTCTACCTTTCACCCCTTGCTCAACAAGAACCTCCACTTTAAAGATATTCACAGACTTTTCCACTGCCCGAGTTCTAGAGACTCTCCATCCTCAAAAAGAAGAAATTTTGCCACATTTCTGTCCTAAATAGAATGGTGTCTACCTCTGTGTCATCTTACCCAAGGAAGTGTCCTTTCCACGCCCCCCCTCCACCTCAGGATTTTACAATGTTCTGTCAGCTTCTTTCCTTTCTTCATAAACAGTGGCCGTTCCAAAAATGGTAATGGTAATTTTCAAGATGTTTACATGTGACATGTAATATGTGTCTAATTTGTGTTCTTTCTCTCTCTCTAAGGATGAAGGCAATTACAGGAGGACGGTGTGGGAGAAAAACTTGAAATTAATCGAGCTCCACAACCTGGAATATTCCATGGGAAAGCACTCATTTCAGATGGGAATGAATCACTTTGGGGACCTTGTGAGTGGGATGAAGTGTTGTTGACAGTTCAAACCATGCTCTGTTGTGGGTACCTGAGGGTCAGTATAGATTCAGTGGGCTGAAGGGCCTGTTCCTACACTGTGTGCAAGCTCCATGTTAGACTAAACTTCCAATCATCTTCTATCTGATCACTTGGAAACCCTGGTTTAAATTCACCAGAGTTTTTTTCCCATGCTCCATAAGACCATAAGACATAGGTGCAGAATTAGGCCATTCAACCCATCGAGTCTGCTGTGCCATTCCATCACTGCTGATCCCAGATCCCATTCAACCCCTTACACCTGCCTTCTCGCCATATCATTTGATGCTTTGAACAACCAGGAAATGACCAACTTCTGCCGTAAATATACGCATGGACTTGGCCTCCACTGCAGTCTGTGGCAGGGTATTCTACAGATTCACTACTCTCTGGCTAAAAAAGAATCCTTCTTACCTCTGTTCTAAAGGGTCACCCTCAGTCTTGAGGCTGTGCTCTCTAATCCTGGATACCCCCACTCTAGGAAACATCCTCTCTATATCCACTCCATCTCATCCTTTCAACATTCAGTACGTTTCAATGAGATCCCCCTGCATTCTTCTAAATTCCAGTGAGTACAGGCCCAAAGCTGCCAAACACTCCTCATATGTTAACCCCTTCATTCCCAGAATCATCCTCAGGACCCTCTCAAATGACAACGTATCCTTTCTGAGATATGGGGCCCAAAACTGTTGACAATACTCCAAGTGTGGCCTGACTAGTGTCTTATAAAGCCTCAGTCTTATCTCCTTGCTTTTATATTCTATTCTCGTTGAAATAAATGCCACTCTCCTTGTAAGTTAACCAGAGACTGATACTCACATTCCTTATAAACATGTGAGTCCCAGTTTCCAACATTTGTATAAATTCACCATTGCTCCTTATAATCCCAGCAGGGCCCCATTTTGCACTCCTTCAAACTCGTTAAATTTCTTCTCCATCTATAGCATTGAATCAGGTTCATAGGTCTGGTGAGTGAGACAGAAACACTGACTGCCAATAAGTATATTAATCATTTATTTTCATAGTAAAAATTCGATCAGACATTCATGTGCCCCAGGCTACAGAAACTACAAAGCTGAATGTTCAACAAGCATACTTAGAAGCATGTGCAGAGTAGACCTTCGCAATGGGTATGTGCATTGTGCCTTAGGCAAAAGGGAGAGAGAGAGATTCCTTGTGTGATTTTATACAGTACCCGGATATTTGAAACTGGACACCAGGCTGCTAACCTATGGGAGAAGTAGCTGCAATTTCTAAACTTACCAATCACAAGAGACGCAGCTTTCGACAAACAGAATAAGCCACAGTCCCCGCGGGACACCTTCACTCTGTTTAACCTCACTAGGGTCACTGAATAACTTACTGTATTCCTGCATAGCATCTTTGAAAAAGTGAATTAAATGTGTGTTGGGTACAAGTAGGGATATGTCTGATAGTCCAGTCGAAAGTCCCAGGGCTGTAGGGCTATCAGAGTTTTACTAAATGTGGTGTTCAGGACCAAACCACAATCTAAACTTGTTAGGGAGGTTAAGGGCCTGGTGTAATTGACCTCAAGGGTCCTTGGGCTCAGCAAGATAGAAATCCAACTGATCCACTAGCCAGTGATCCCTCTAAAGAGTGCCCATGTTTGGCACCCACCTGAGTGTTGATCTGCTTGGTGCTGGTGTTGACTGACCTCGTGGTTTGACTGTATTTAGATACAGCTGCCGTGCTGGTGGATGCAGAGTTTGACTGCGGTGGGAGTGCGCTGCTATTCTGTGACAGAACAGGTGGCTGACACAGGAAGGAGTTGACAAGTGAAGTGGAACAGTCAGCCACTGAAGTGAAACTCACAGAAGTTTTAAAACATGCTCAAAAACTCGAGGGAGTAAAGAGAAACTTCTCTTACCCTTCCTCGACTGCAGCTGAGACTTCAGTATCAGGCATGAACTTTGAAATGGAACAAAAGTGGGAAATCTAGTGCTGGGGAGAATGGCAGCCGCCTCCCTCATTCCAACAGCTGAATGTGGATGAAGTGGTTCTAGGTTTTATCCAGCCTGGCATTCCTGTTCCAGTTCCTGTTGCCAGACCAACCACAAGCCGAGAAACCATAACAGATTTTTCTGTTTTTAATTTTATGACTTGGTTTGTAGGAGTAAGGACTTTTCTGGGAAGGGTGGTGTGGGTGAAGTGGTTGGTCCTAGTATTAATTATCTGCTGCTTGTTACAGACAGCCGAGGAGTTCAGTGAACTTTGGAAACAATTCCGCACATTTGAAATGAAGAACTCATCTGGGAAAGAGCCGGCTTCAGGTGGACCCAATCTTTTCAAACTCCCTCAGAGTGTTGACTGGAGGACCAAAGGTTATGTGACAAAAGTAAAAAATCAGGTAAGGTGATAGATAGATACTTCATTGTACAGTGTCAAAGTGGCATTACAAGTGCACAGGTACACAAACATTAGAAGAGAAGTAGGAAAATATAAAAAAATAAGTTACCTCAAGTAGTCTAACAGGTGGGGACGGGGGGGTCATCACTTCCCCGGCTATAGGTGACTCATTATAGAGCCTAATGGGTGAGGGTAAGAATGACCTCATATAGCACAGTTTGGAGCAGTGCAGTTGACTTAGTCTGTTACTAAAAATGCTCTTCTTTTCAGTCAAGGTGATGAGAACAGTGGTTAAGGTATCCAAAGAAACCATCAACAGTGCAGTAAACCAGGGATCTGAAACAGCATTTGTTGATGATTTGCTTTTCCTTGCGGGGACTGGAACTCAGCTCCGAAGTTACTGATTCCTCCTCTTCAAGTCGGGCCTCCCCTGAAAATAAACCATCACAGCCCCCAAAACCATAAAGGCGTAGAATAATATAGCATAGAGACAGGCCATTTGGCCCAACTCACCCGTGCCGACCAAAATGCTCATTTAAGCTAGTCCCATTTTCTCGCCTTTTGGTGTGTATCGCTCTAAACCATTCTATTTATGTACTTACCCACAGCCACACACTTATCCACAAAAGAACCTGTCACCAATCCAATGACTCAGCACCAGCTCTGCAATTAGTTTTTCTCTGCCCCTCAGCCCCTAACTTTCTCTAGGAGCATCTTTGTCCCAATGTGCCTGAGATTCTGGCTAAAACAAATGTCAGATGAATTCCCACTGACGCTTGTCGGTTCTTGTATTTATTACCTTAGAGTCTTTCAATAGCTTATTATTTCAGACTATATAATTGCCATAAATCCCCGTCAAGCTGGACGTGTGGTGGAAGTGTTACTCTATTAACACCAGTTGTTGTCACACCTAGGGTCACTGTGGTTCCTGCTGGGCTTTCAGTGCCGTCGGTTCCCTTGAAGGACAAACATTCAGGAAGACAGGAAAACTCATCTCGTTGAGCGAGCAGAACTTGGTTGATTGCTCCAACTCCGAAGGGAACCATGGATGCAATGGTGGACTGATGCACTTGGCATTCAATTACGTACAATCTAACAATGGGATTGACACTGAGGAATCTTATCCATATACTGCTCATGTAAGTTTAATTTTTCACAATGCTGTCTTCTGCTGAATGTATTTCTTGATGTTAAAGTCCAGTTCCTTGGCTGTTAGCTGACCATTAGTTTGGTAATTCCAGATAGCAATAGCATTAGGGTGGCCCTATTAGTTTTTCATCATTTACCCCATTCAAGCTAAAACGCAGCAGAGTCAAGTTTGTTCCTTGAATTGGAGTCAAGCAAGGACTTATGGCTGCTTCACTCTCAGTAGCCCAGATAAAGTAGGAGGCAGTAGCAGAACCCATCATTTTGCCAGCTTGGCCAAGGAAAAACAATACGGGCAAAGGTCCTATCAGATCTGTATGGGTCTGTGTGAATCAGTAACACATGACATGATTCAATGGTTTACTGACTTTAAGATCCACAACTCCTCCAAAATAGTAGAGCAAAGAAATCCAACAAAAATCCTCACTCAGAGCTCATATACTAGGACTTATGGTTTTATAGGAGTAGTTTTAACTGAAGCAGTGTCATTGTCATAGAATTGTACAGCACAGAAATGTGCCCTGTGGTTCACAAAGTCCACGCCAACCTGCTTGCCCAACTAGAGAGTCCCATTTGTTGTGCCAGGCTGCATAGTAGATAATGTTGTCCAGAAACTGAGAACGTAGGCAACACCCACAAAATGCCGAAGGAACACAGCAGGCAAGGCAGCATTTATGGAGTAAATGTAAACTGTCGATGTTTTGGGCTGAGAGTAGAGCCTTCATCAGGACTAGAAAGGAAAATGCAGAATCCGGATAGAGGTGGGTAGAGGGGAAGGGGCAGGTGATAGATGAGACAGGTGAGACAGGTGAGGGGGTAAGGTGGGCGGGTGAGGGAGGATGTATGATGTAAGAAGCTGAGAGGTGACAGGTGGAAGAGTTAAGGGGCTGAAAAAAGGAATCTAATAGAAGAGAACTGCAGACAGTGCAAGAAAAGGAAGGGAAAGGGCACCAGAGGGAGCTAAAGGGCAGATGAAGTGAAGAGAAGAGAAGAGAAGAGAACTAGAATAGGGAATGGAAAAAGAGAGAAGGGAGAGGGGAGAGAAACTACTGGAAGTTAGAGAAATCGATGTTCATGCCATCAGGTTGGAGGCTGCTCAGATGGAATATGAGGCGTTGCTCCTCCAAACTGGCTTTGGCCTTGTCATGGGAGTAGAGGAGGTCACGGACAGAGAATTCAGTTTAGGAATGGGAAGATAATGGGAGATCCTGCCTTTTGCAGTCACCCAATGAAGCAGTCCCCAGTCTACGTCACAACACAGCAATGTAGAGGAGGCTGTACCAGGAGCACTGGATACAATTGGAGACCCTGACAGAGTCACTTGGAAGGACTCTTTCGGGCCCTGAATGATGATGAGGGAGGAGGTGTTGCGGTAGCATGTCACACTTGCAGAGATAAGTGGCGGGAGGGAGCTCGGTGAGGGGAGCTGAGTGGACAAGGGAGTCGCGTAGAGAACAATCCCTGTGGAAAGTGGAGAATAGGGGGAAAGAAAGGATGTGCTTTGTGATAAGATCCTGTTTAGAAGGTGGCAGTAACAGAGAGTCATGGAGGCTGGTGCAGTGGTAGGTAAGGACAAGGGGAGCACTATCCCTGTTATGGCGGCAGGAGGATGGGGCGAGGCAGATGTGTGGGAATAGGAGGAGATATGGGTGAGGGCAGCATCGAAGGTGGTAAATTGAGAACACAAGGAGGGAGAGAGTGGGTCTGTGGAGTTGAGTAGAGTAGCCATTCCTCTCAGTTTCAAAGGTTTCAATAAGTACACTTAATGCCAGAGAAATATACATCCTGAAATGCTTTTTCTTTGCAAACATCCACGAAAACAGAGGAGTGCTCCAAAGAACGAATGACAATTAAATGTTAGACCCCCAAAGCCCCTCTAGCTCCCCCACCTGCGCAAGGGCAGCAGCAGCAAGGCAATGACCCCCCCAATAGCAAAAAAGCATCAGCGCCCCCCACTGAACACTCAAGTGTGCAGCAAAGTATCAATAAAGACACAGACTTGCAGTACCCCAAAGACTACTCGTTCACCTGGTATTCGACATACCATAGACCCTCTCTCTCCCTCATAAGGGAAAAAGAGATGTCCCCATTTTACAGCGAGCGGGGAGACATAACAAACAACTCGCTGACTTACGATGTTAAAATTCTGTTGTGTTGCTTTTTCTGAGCTCTGTGCCCAAATAACTCGGGTCTCTGGGCACTCAGCCAGCAGCCAGCTTGCTGCTTTCAACCTTCCATCTCCTACGATACACCGATTTCCTGCAGAGACGCCAACCTTGAGTCCGCCCACCTCCAAATCCCAGAATTCCAAAGGTGAGCTAATCTTGTAGACCGCGTCCTTGGTATATTGAATAACGGCCAGTCGTGAGACCCTGCGAGCGGGTCCCATTCCCGCAAAGAACCGAAGTCAGCGTGTAACTCCAGGTCAGGGTCTTCAAAAGAACCCTGAAAGGGAAAAATAACGATATTAAAGAAAGAAATAGAGTTGTTTCTGAAGATGCAAGGAGAGGGGTCGCCGTTAGGGGCCACTGTCTCCTTAGAGCCTTAGATCTCCAGTTTCCACGCATTTCCCAAAGACAGGAGGCTTGGTAGCTTAACTGGCCACTCTGTGGGGTAGAATCTGGGTGGAATTGATGGGGAGAGGAAAAGGAATTGGCGTAGATTAGTGTGTAGCATAATTAGCTGTCATTTTTACTTGTTTTGTTATTTTTAAAATAATGCATTTAAACATGGTATCAGTCCTCAGTTGACAGTTGTACTCTGCCCTCAGTGACCAGTGGCTTTATCAGTCTTGTTACCACAAGCCAAAACTCTGAGATTCAAAAATCATGACTGCAAAGTTATATGTTTTCTTTATAATTTCCTCTCTTGTAGGAAGGCACCTGTAAATATAATGCCGAATGGCGTGGGACTACTTGCTCTGGTTATAGGTTTTTAAGCCATGGTAACGAGACCGCACTGGCAGAGGCTGTGGCCACAGTTGGACCAATTTCCGTTGCTATTGATGCAAGACATTCATCGTTCCAGTTTTATCGATCAGGTAAAAAAAGATGATCAATGATCTGACATTTTACATCTGTCTATCTCTTACTTCCCAGCTGCATTACCCCTGGCAACATTATCCAAAGACATGGAGTCTGGTTCACATGTCTGGCAAAGATAGAACTGGAGAAATAGAGGTCATCATTTAAAATAAGACTGAGAAGAGGCAAAGTTTATTCCCGCCAAGTGTTCAGTTTTTATATCTCTCTCCAATGACAGCGGAAGTGGAATGACTATGTTTAAGGTAGAGGTAGAGAGATTCATGATGTGTGAAGAGTGAGTGGAAGGGTACTTGGACTAGGCAGGACTGTGGAGATGAGGTTCCAATCTGAGCATGCTTTAAGGATTGAGTGCCTTACTCTTACTCTTTATTGTCTGTGAGGAATGGCTCAGACTTCCTGCCTCAGGACCACAGCTATGGGGATGGGCCTTCAACAATTTTGTGAACTGCAGCGGAATCCCATCACTCATCACTTCTTCCTCTCCTCTCTGCTCTGGGCAGGGGTCGCTCTGTCTGTGTGACTCACTGGGCTGCTCATCCCTCTCCACACACCCCTCCCTGACACCTGACACTTCCTCCCACAACTGTAACGTTTGTTTCTACACCTCCTCCCTCGCCGCTATCCAACCTAAAAGCTCTCAAAGCTGATTCATGTGCACCTTCTCCAACCTCATCTACTGTATTTGGTGAGGCCTCCTCCACATCAGCGAGACCAGGCACTGGCTGGGTCACCAGTTTGCAGGACCCTGCCCTTTGTCTGTGGCAGCCATCCTGAGCTCCTGGCTTCATGATATTTCAGCCCCTCTTCCCATTCCCACACTGACATCTCCAACCGACTATCTCCACCTCCAGGACGAGACCAAAAGTGAAATAGAATAAAACCCCATAGTCTGGCTAGGTAGCGTTGGCCAGAAAGAATTGCAATCAGTGAATAGGAATGAAGGCAGCCATTTTATGAAACTGTCCTTGCAGCCACCATTTGGTTTGATGAGCTGAATCTTGCTCTGGGATAACTTAATCAGAGCCATTGGATTTCTGTGAATGATCTATTAAACTTGAAACTGTTTTCAGATAAGAAGCTATTTATTTGGGAACCTGGCAGGGTTTGTAGAAGTAATCTTGTCATCTGGGCCCAGTAACTAGGTAACCCAGTTTGAACCAGTCAGAGCTGAACAGAAAAAAACAAAGTCAAGTCAGACATGGAGCTGAAGGTGAAGGCCATACAACAATACTGCTTGTAGCTGTGGGCTACATCCAATGGGAATCTGACACATTTCAATCACATGACCTCAAGCCAACAAAATTGAAACACCATAGATTGACCTGACGAGGAAAAGGATAAAGATAGAGGATTTTGGGAGCTCATACAGCAACAACGGTCTGGAGTCCAATCATTGTGGATGTGTCAGACATGTGGAGATCATATTGGGATCACAGGCCAGCATGACACTTCTTCCCACGTTTTACCTTTTCTGTTCTTTGACTGTTCGTGGAGAGTCAGAGAAACTCAGAAGGTGTGCACTCGGGCATCGGTTGTGTAAATTCACATGCTTGTTAACTGAACCAATGAAGGTACTTGTCATTAAATACGAATTCTCTCTGTGCCCAATTGAACATTATTACTAAACAATAATCCTTGTAACAGTAGGGTAAACTCAATGACATCAACATTACATTTTCCAATTGTGGTACGTGTATCCACGCACGCACGAACCAGTCAATGTTTCATTAAGGTGCCACGTTACAATACCCACTGGATGGCCACATTTTTTGGATACCTCCTCTACCAATAAAGTGGCCACTGAATATATGTTTGTAGTCTTCTGCTGGTGTAGCCCATCTACTTAAAAGCTTTGCATGTTGTGTGTTCTGAGATGCAAAATAACAAACCCTGAGGGGCCACAAAACAAGAGGTGCAGCTGGCAGCATAGGATGGTCCTCCATGCCCTCTTCCAAACATCCTGGCATTGGTGAACCAGGACCCTGGTGGATGGGACTTCCATTGTTGGCTCCTCTGCGGGGAACAATGGGAGTTGTTTAGCTATGAAGCACTTTGAAGAGTGACATACCTATAGCAGAGGACAGGTTTAGATTGTGGGACAGTTTGGCTGAGAACAGATATTTCTTCTGTGTGGAAGGGTTAGAGATGGCGAAGCATCGCAGGAACTTTCTCTGCTTACCGATTGGCTCCTTCTGACTAAATGTTTCTCTGTGGACAATAGCCAGAGGACAAGGTCACTGCAGAGGAGAGAGCAGAAGGCTCACCAGAAGTGGGAGATGAATTGTGGACCCGGGTCCGACAATGTCCTGAGGGAAGACATGGAGGTCAAATATATGTTGGAGAACCAGGCCCGCCATCTCAGGCTACGTCCACACTACGCTGGATAATTTTGAAAACAAAGCTTTTTCTCTTCGTTTTGACCTTCTGTCCACACTGAAACGACGTTTTCAGCCCCCCAAAATGGAGAGTTTCAGAAACGGTCTCCAGGGAGAATAAATCTGAAAACGCCTAATGTCCGTTGCAGTGTGTACGGGGTAACCGGAGCTTTTTAAGACCGCTGTCCTGACGTGCCGGAACAGATAGCCACAGCACAGCATTTCATTGTTTTCTTCTTATTCTTATTCTTCTTATTATTACTACTTTATTGTCGCCAAAGAATTGATACTAGAGCGTACAATCATCACAGAGATATTTGATTCTGCGCTTCACAGAACCTAACAATTTCAGAACAGACGGCAACGAGACTGAAACCAGAAGAGTTAGAAATGGACTCACCAAATACTTTGACCCATAGCTTACTGAATAAATAAGTATACTCACTTTGCCCTGTTTTCTGTCCTTGCTTGTATGAAGGTGTTTTACCTATTCATGCAAGTACTTCTCTGACAATAGATGTGTAACAGCCTAATGTAACATTGTATGGAAATACAAGATAACACTGATGCAGACATGTTTTATACATTTAACAAGGTGCTTTATTAATGCAACAGAGTTAGTCAGTTTTTCAATGTTCGTCGTCAGCCGGGTCATACTGTCCGTGAACTCCCTGTGGGTTGCCTCCATACGCTCCAGTATTTGTTTTTTTTAGTTTTAAGTCCTCCTGCACGAGAGCCAAGAGCAATTCCTTTTAAGTTTTTCTACTCTGTAACTGGACAAACGTGCACCAAGTATGGACAACTCTGCTTCCCACTCCCATTCAGATATGTCCATACATGGCCTCCTCTACTGCCATGATGAGGCTAAACTCAGGTTGGAGGAGCAACACCTCATATACCGTCTAGGTAGTCTCCAGCCCCTTGCTATGAACATAGAATTCTCCAACTTCCGGTAATTCCCTCCCCCTCCCTTCCCCTATCCCTATTTCACTCTGTCCCCTCCCCCAGCTGCCTACCACCTCCCTCTTGGTTCTGCCTCCTTCTACTACCCATTGTGTTTTCCCCTATACTTTCTTCACCTTTCCTGCCTATCCCCTCCCTGCTTTCCTTCCCCCACCCCTTTATCTTTCCCCTTACTGGTTTTTCACCTGGAACCTACCAGCCTTCTCCTTCCCAACCTCCCCCCACCTTCTTTATAGGGCCTCTGCCCCTTCCCTCTACAGTCCTGACGAAGGGTTCCGGCCCGAAACATCGACCGATCTTTTTCACGGATGCTGCCTGACCTGCTGAGTTCCTCCAGCATGTTGTGAGTGTTGCTTTGACCCCAGCATCTGCAGATTATTTTGTGTTTTTGTATAGTGACCTTGCTTCATTTCTAGTTGCCACATTCTGATTAATGTCATCTGCAATGCTCTTTAACGAATCGTGAATATTGGCATAATTTCCGCACAATGCCTGTGTGGCTTCCGCATGTGCAGCCCATCTAGAGAGAGACTTCAGAGTTTCAATGCGCTTGTTCGCATTAGGTTGAAGTCCTGCGGTCACCACCTCCCACATAGAGGTTGACTTCGAGCAGAAGTTGAACACATTCTGTGCGAAGCTGAAAAAAATCAGCTGTTTTAACACAACAGTTGACACTGTTGATTCCAGCGAGATTCAATGTGTGTGCTGCACATGGAACCCACTCAGCAAGTGGATTGATTTCCTTGATGTGGGATTGTAAGCCTTTGTTTGCACCGGACATATTTGCAGCATTGTCATAGCACTGCCCCCTGCAGTTGCTTATGTCAATATTCACCTCTCCTAAAACTTTTGAGCACAGACTCACATAAAGCCTCCCCTCTGTGGCTCTCAATGGGTTGAAATTGTAAGAATCGCTCCTGATTTTTTTCCATCAGTTGAAACACAACGTAAAATGAATGTGAGCTGATCTACGTGTGCAACATCTGTGCTTGAATCGATGCTAATGGAAAAGTATTTGGCCATTTTGACTTCACTGACGATCTCTGACAGAACTCGATCGCTCATGAGCTCAATAAACTCCTCAACATGTTTTAGGTGAAAGATATGAAGGGGTGCCTGATCCTGCATTTCAAAATTTCTGTATGTGAGCCTTCAAAAACGGGTCAAACTCACTTATTACCTCTAAAATACCCATGTAGTTGCCATTATCAGGCCTACCAAATATATTCCTGGAGCCTCGGACAGCCAGTCCCCTCTCGAACAAAAACTTCACAACCGCCACCACTCTTATCAACACGTCGGTCCAGTAGACACACTCTGGCTCGAACTGTTTTTGCAGTTCTGTATCTATCCTAACGCCGTCAGACGCTAGTGTAACGTAAATGCTAACGCTGGTGCTCGCACTAGCTGTTGAACAAGTCTCCGTTTGTCCACCGGTCTCAGACTGCGACAAGAGCAATGGTACTGCTGCATCTTCGAGAACAGGTTTAAAAAAATTCTGACAATTTCAATGTCTTTTTTAATGCTTCTTTCTAACGGTCCTCTTTTTCTTGTTTCTTTTTTCTTTTGTGTGCTCCACTCTTTTATTTTGTCCGCCATGATGATAGCTACCGATTTTGGGCCCCTCTGCAGCTCTGGCCCCTGGGCTGCAGCCCAGCCTAGCCCTGCCTAAAGTCCGGCCCTGGTTGGGTGAGTCAATAAGGAGGAAATGGGTGGACTCCTGGTGCTCTCTGATGCTCGTACACACAAACTGTGTGCACACTTTGACCATCCGAGACCCCGAGGGACGTCTGTCAATGGCTATGATGCAGAAATGGTGAGAAATAGGCTCATAAAAAATTCCTGACTTGTAAATACCTAAAAAAATTGTGCATTAGTTACATGGTTGTTATTAGCTAAATCATATTTATCCACCAGCTGTGAAAAAGACATTAAATAATCCTCTTAAAAACAAATCTAGAAAAGTTTTTATTCCCTTAGTTTTCCATGTTAAAAAGGCCTTAGTTAAAATTGATTTTTTAAAAAAATAGTTAAAATGGATATTACCAGAAAGAACAAAATTATTTAAGTCAAAAAATCTGCGAAACTGAAACCAAATTTTTAATGTATGTCTAACAATGGGACTAAGATCTTGTCTACCAATCTTAGAAAACAAAAAGGGAAGAGGAGCTCCCAGAAAAGAAGCCAAAGAGATCACCTTTACTGAGTTCTCCCAGTCCAACCATGAATGACAGTCCTGCATATCTATACAGTGAATCCAAAAAGTAATATAACGAATATTAATTGCCCAGTAATAGAATCTAAAGTTTGGTAAAGCCAAGCCACCATCTTTTTTTAGTTTTTGCAATAAAGATTTACTCACTATTATTCCACATATATGACAAGGTCATAGAATCTATTCTATCAAAAAACGTTTTCAGGACAAAGAATGGAACAGCTTGAAACGTGTGTAAAAATTTCGGTAGAATTTTTTATGCAATTTGTTACCGAATTACCCATGTGCTCATTTACCAAATATGATAGGTGTTATCTTTCAGCTTAAACCATTTCAAAAAGGATTGATAACCATTATATATAAATGGCTATTGAATTTACAAATGATATCTAATGATAAGGTTAAATGTGCTTGGGAATTGGAACTTCAAGAGTCACTTTCAGATAATCCATGGAATAAAACTTGTCATTTAGTTAATAATTCATCTATCTGTGCCCGTCACTCCTTGATTCAGTTCAAAGTAGTGCACAGGGTGCATAAGTCAAAAGATAAACTAGCGCAGATTTTTTCTAATGTAAGTCCTACCTGTGATAGATGCAACACTGAGGTGGCTACCTTAACTCACATCTTTTGGTCCTGAATAAGGTTAAATAATTTTTGGAGAGATGTTTTTAGAACATTATCAAAAGTCATAAGTTTGGACCTACAACCTAATTCATTTACAGCAATCTTTGGGATTATTGGAAAAAGGAGAGTGAGAGAAAGAATGTGTGTATAAAAATAAGTAACAGATGGGCTACGAGGGGGAGGTGGGGCATTAGCGGAAGTTAGAGAAGTCAGCGAGTCTGAGTCAAAATGTGGTCGAAAAGTTGAAGAGCCAAAGAAATTACAGGTGGGGAGCAGTGAGAGATGGTTTCACTGAACTCCCATCGAAGAGAGGATCTAAACTTCTTCGGTGTATCTGTTACTTATTTTTATACACACATTCTTTCTCTCACTCTCCTTTTTTTTCCCTCTGTCCCTCTGAATATACCCCTTGCCCATCCTCTGGGCCCCCCCCCCACCTCCTTGTCTTTCTTCCCGGACCTCCTGTCCCATGATCCTCTTGTATCCCTTTTGCCTATCACCTGTCCAGCTCTTGGCTCCATCCCTCCCCCTCCTGTCTTCTCCTATCATTTTGGATCTCCCCCTCCCCCTCCAACTTTCAAATCCCTTACTCACTCTTCCTTCAGTTAGTCCTGACGAAGGGTCTCGGTCTGAAACGTCGACTGCACCTCTTCCTACAGATGCTGCCTGGCCTGCTGCGTTCACCAGCAACTTTTATGTGTGTTGCTTGAATTTCCAGCATCTGCAGAATTCCTGTTGTTTGAGTCGGACGTTTGATACATCTTTTAAACTTGAGCAAACTTGGCGACCTTTTATTCAATATTTTCATATGATCTAATTCTTTTTACTTTTTCGGATAATTTTTTTTCTTCTCCGCGAAGTTTTAGATTTGACCAGAAGGATTTTTCCTTTTTTTCTTAGATTAGATTAGATTATGAGGACACTCAGTCCTCATTTATTGTCATTTAGAAATGCATGCATTAAAAAATGATACAACATTCCTCCAGAATGATATCATAAGAAAACACAGGACAAACCAAAACTAAAGCTGACAAAACCACATAATTATAACATATAGTTACAACAGTACAAAGCAATACCGTAATTTGATAAAGAGCAGACCATAGGCATGGTAAAAAAAAGTCTCGAAGTCCCGATAGACTCATCATCCCACGCAGGCGGTAGAAGGGAGGAACTCTCCCTGTCATGGACCTCCAAGCACTGCCAACTTGCCGATGCAGCACCATTGGAAGCACCTGACTGCAGCGGATTCTGAGTCCGTCCGAAAACTTCGAGCCTCCGACCAGCTTCTCCGACACAGCCTCTCCGAGCACCATCCTCCGCCGAGCGCTTCAACCCTGCCCCGGCCGCCGAGCAACAAGCAAAGCTGAGGACTTGGGGCCTTCTCCTCTGGAGATTCTGGACCACACAGTAGCAGCAGCAGCGAAGCAGGCATTTTGGAAGTTTCACCAGATATTCTCCCGTGCTCTCATGTCCGTCTCCTTCAAATCAGGATTGCGCACGGCACTCTACTTGACAAATAACAGACATCACGACCGGAGTGGCTGCTGCGAGCTGCATCGTGCTGGCATCTTCTCCTCCCACCTGATTTTTAACTGTATCCTCAAAATGGACTGCCCAGTCCCCTTTTTTTTGTTGTTTTAGGTTAGTTTAGTGGGTTTTTTTCTCAATAACAGAAATCTTGAGTTTTTTTTCTAGGAAATGTTAAGAGGAGAAGTGTTTCTTTTCTTTCTTTACATTTGCTGAATACTATATATGATTTTGACAGTATATATTCCTTTCTTTGTACTATTATTGAAATAGGTATTTGAGATAACCTCTCCTCTGGTTTGTATTTATCCTTAGTCTTTTAAATCAATAAAAAAGATTGGAAGTGAGAGATAGGCTCAGCAGGGAGTCCAAGCGGCAAATGGAGTCTGGTCCAGAAAGTTGTCTGCTGCACCGGAATCCATCAGACCCACCTGTGAGCGAAAGCTGTTGGGATGTGGAGGAGGACAGAGAGTGAGTTAACTGTGGTGCTAGGATAAGGGGCTGGAGGGAGCTTACCAGATAGAAGGCCCCTCACCTCTACCTTGCTGCCATTGCCCGGACGCAGTGGGAGATATTTGATGAGTTGGTGATCAGCGGCTCCGCAGTGAACACACAAGTTGTTTCTCCACTGGTGCTCACACTTTTGGAGGCTTAAGGTAGCTCCCTGTAAATCCGTGGAGGATTTGCTGATGAGAGTCCTGCAGCTGGAAATGGTTTTGGGAATGGAACTGGGGTTCTGGCTGATGACCTGGAGTGTCGTTCTTTAAGATGCTTGTCAAGAGTGATGAGGCTTTCGAGGTAGTTGGACATCTGTGCACACAGCTCATCTTTCAAGCCATGATGGTAATGAGAGAGCAGCACTTCCTCATTCCCTTGACAGAGGCAAACTTTCCAATGCACATCCTCCCTTCCACTTGCCAGTGGTCAAAAACCCAATGCACCTCAGAGGTAAAATCTTCACATTGGTTGCAAATGGGGGGTTTTATTGTCCCTGCTGGTGGCAGCCCAGGTCAGGGCCTGCCCAGTCAAGAGAGGAATGATGAAAGTAGTTAAGACTCAATCCACAACATACAGTAATAGCTGGAGCTTGAAGTGTAAGACACACTGGGAGAGGAATTTGCAGCATTGGGCTATATACCCGTCAAAACATTCAGGAACTGGAATCCAGGGCTCCAAGGGAAGATGCAACGTTGCTGTATTGAGACTGAGAGTTGGCTGAGAGTGGTGAACAGATGGTCAATAGCTTCCTGCTGCTCCTGGATCATGTGTTCCTGTTGATGGATGACCTCCTTTAGCAAGCAAACTCTGCTGGGTCAATTGTGGGTTCATCCATCCCATAAGGAAACATAGCGGAGGCTAGAACCAAAAGCAGTGGAGATGATTTAGTGGTGAGCAATAATTAATAATAAACTGCAAAATAGCAAGGCACAAGGGGGCACAAAACAGATACTTAACTCAACAAGGTAACTGGTCTGGTTGATGCAGCATGGTTCAATGGGTGAACAAGGATTGTAGGTGCGAGCTGGGTTTAAATAGGCTGCAGGTGATGAGTTGGAAATGAACGGCAGGTGACTCCTGTTAGCTGAGTGGAGACTGGGAAGTGCCTGCCTCTGCAGGCCTGACAGAAAGTAGTGGAATGAGGCTAATTGGATAACTCCTCCAAAGAACCAACACAGGCATGGTTTGCAGAGTGGGCTCCTTCTGTGCTGTTTCCATAAGACTAGGGGCAGAATTAAGCCATTCAGACCATGGAGTCTGCTCCACCATTCCATCATGACTGATCTATTTTCCCTCTCAATCCCATTCTCCTGCTTCCTACTGTGACCTTTGACACCATTACTAATCAAGAACATACCAGAATCAGGTTTATTACCACGGACATATGTTGTGAATTGTTTTGTTTTGTGGTGGCAGTGCAGTGGAATACATAAAAGATGCTATAACTTGTAATAAGAAACATATCGTGCAAAAAGAGGGCAGAAATAGTGAGGTAGTAGTTCATGCGTTTCATCATCCATTCAGAAATCTGACGGCGGATGGGTGAAGCTGTTTCTAAAGTGATGTGTGTGTCTTCACACTCCTGTACCTCCTCTCTGATGGAAGGAATGAGGAGAGGGCATGTCCTGGGTGGTGGAGGCTGCTTTTTTTGAGGCATTTCCTTTTGAAGATGCCTTTGATGGTGTGGAGGTTAGTGCCCATGATGGAGTTGGCCGAGCAGCTTTTTCCAATCCTGTGTAGTAGCCCCTCCGTACCACGTGTAAACCAACAATCTAGAATGCTGTCCTTGATACACCTATAGAAGTCTGCTGAGGTCTTTAGTGACATACCAAATTTCCTCAGACTGCTAATTAAGTATAGTTGTATTAATATTTCAAGCCCAGGATAAACCTTCTCAGATGTTGACAATAGAATGTTAAAAACTGCATGTGAAGATGCTGTGCAGTTATGGACTAAGGTGGTAGCCTGCCTTCATTCCGTGTTGCAGTCTACTTCAGCTTCTTGGGGAAGCGGCCATCAGAAGCAGAGTGTTCAAGCTCAGCAGTGCAGTAAGCGTGCTGGTATTTGAGCGAGACAAAGCAGATCCCTGCAGGCCAATGCCCCCAACAATTCTACTCGTTAACGTTCAATCACTAGAGAATAAGCTAGATCACCCATATCTGCGTCTGAACCAGTGGGAGATGAGGGACTGCTACACAGCACACTTGTCCTGACAGAAACATGGCTCCAGGATATCATTCCAGACTTGGCCATCCAGGTAGTAGGCCTAATCTCCTTTCAGGTGGACAGGAACACAGCAACCTTCGACAAGGACCACAAAGGAGGCCTATGTGATCATTAGGTTAACTGTGGAATTGGTCACTGGCTGCATAGGAAAATGCATTGAGGATGTAACTGCCAGGCAAACCAGAAACCATGGCTGACTGTGGATTCGTGCACTGCTTAGGGATCGGGGCACTGCCTTCTGATGGGGAGACAGGACAACTCAGCTCTCCCGTGACATCAGGAAAGCAAAACGCTTGTCACAGAAACCCAGACACCTTTGTGGCACCAGGGACACGCGGTGCATTCATAACTGATAACAGGTCCACCCTGCACGTCAATGATTCATTCCTGATAGACAGAATTCCTCCAGCGATTGAACGTTAACGAGTAGAACAGCTGGGAGCATTGATGCAATGGATAATGTGACATCGAATGTGAATGTGAAAGCCCCCTCTTCTCCTGAAGAACAGGCACTCTGCCTGGATGCAGCCGAGGTGAGGAGGATCCTAGCCAGGGTAAATCTACGAAAGCTGCAGGCCGGATAACACACCTGGCCAGGTACTGAAGAAC
Source organism: Mobula birostris (assembly GCF_030028105.1). Taxonomy (NCBI): domain Eukaryota; kingdom Metazoa; phylum Chordata; class Chondrichthyes; order Myliobatiformes; family Myliobatidae; genus Mobula; species Mobula birostris. The sequence goes on along the minus strand of NC_092395.1, from coordinate 45,817,271 downwards.
TGTGTGGCCCATCACAGACAGCTTTAATATCTCTCTTAAACAGTCCACTGTCCCTGCAGGCTTCAAGGCAGTCACCATCTTTCTGGTGTCCAAAAGAACAATGGTAGCTGGCCTAAGCTATTACTGCCCAGTGGCTTTGACTTCAACAATCATGAACTGTTTTGAACAGCTGGTAATAGATCATATGAAATCCCACCTACCAGCTACATTGAATCCTTTCCAGTTTGCCTACTCAAACCAGTCCACTGATGATGCCATAGACTTGGCCCTCCACTCTGTCCTGTCCCACTTTGAATACAATGCCTCACATGCCAGGGTGTTGTTTATCGACTTCAGCTTGGTGTTTAACATAATCATCAGTCAGAGGCTGGAGGGTAAGCTGTCCTCGTTGGGACTCAACAACCCTCTCTGATACCGGACTTCTTGATAGAAAGTGCAAGTTGGCAGCAATTTCTCAGCTCCATCACTGTCAGCACTGGTGCCCCCCCACCCCCCATCCAGGGCCGTGTGCCCAGCCTGCTGCTGACTCGTGACTGCTGTCTGATCCAGCTCGAACCGCATCGTCAAGTTTGCTGATGATGCAGTGAGTCAGCAGACAGAGAGACCGTCGAGAGGCTGGTCAAATGGTGTGAGACAACAATCTGACTCGGTGTAGCAAGACAGAAGAGGTGATTGTGGAGTTCAGGAAGGCGCGGGTGACCACTCCCCATTTCACATCAGTGTCCCTGCCACAGAGAGAGAGGTGTGCATGAGTTCCTTGGTGTGTCTGTCATGGCTGATCTACTCTGGTTCCACACCTCCTCACTAGTCAAGAAACCAAAGCAGCGTCTACACTTTTTGAGGAAATGGAGACGTGCAAGGATCCCGGCGCCCATTCTAACAACTTTCTACAGGAGCACCATCGAGAGCGCCCTGTCTAGCTGCATCACTGTGTGGTATGGAGGCTGCAAGGCATCTACAGAGGACAGTGAAAACCTCCGAGAAGATCAACGGGATCTTTCCCCCCTCCCCCACCCATTCATGACATTTACAGGGAGCGTTGTGGTTGAAGGGCCCAAAGCATTGCTGAGAATGCCTACCACCTGCCCACACTCACTTTGACCCACCACCAGCAGGAAGGAGGTCCAGAAGCATCATGACTAGGACTGCCCGACTGGTAACAGCTTCTTCCCTCAGGCTGTCAGAGTAATGAATACCTCCCCATTTCCGTGGCCTCCTCACTGGGCCAGCGAGCTGTTTACCGTTTACAAGTGCCGTACACTAAATGCATTTTTAAATGATTTATTTTATTTTCTAGTAGCAATACAGTGCAGAGTAGGCCCTTGCAGCCACACAACCCCACTGAACTAACCTAATCATAGAACAATCCACAATGGCTGAGAGTTACAATGAACTAACCTAATCACAGAACAATCCACAGTGACCATTTAATCTCCCTGGGCTGTCCTTTGACTCTGGGAGGAAACCTAGCAATTCCAAGGACAGGAATGCTTACAGAGCAGCGCTGGGAATGAACTCAGGACTCCAGAATGCCCCAAGCTGTATTAGTGTTGCACTAACTGCCATGCTACCGTGTAATGATTTATGTGCTGCGTATGATAAATGTTTTGCGGGTGCACCGTGCTCCAGAGGAATATCGTTTCGTTTGATTGTGTATGTGTACAGTCAGATGACAATAAACTTGCACTAGAACTTGAGGAACTTGGCACTGCTCACCCTTTCCACTGCTGACCCATCGATAAGCACTAGTGTATGTCCTCTTGACTTCCCCTTCCTGGCATCTACAATCAATCCCTTGGTCTTACTAACATTGAGTGCAAAGCTGCTGCGGTGATCTCACTCAACCAGCTGACCTATCTGACTCCTTTATGCCCCCTCACCACCTTCTGAAACTCTGCCAGCAACTGTTGTGTCATCAGTGAATTTATCGAGCAGTTTTATAGTTTCATTTAATATCGGAGAATGTATACAATATACATCCTGAAATTCTTGCTCTTTGCAGACATCCACGAAAACAGAAGGGTACCCCGAAGTAGGAGTGACAGTAAAAACATTAGAACCCCAAAGCCCCCCAGACCCCCTCCCACACACAAGCATCAACCATCCCCCTCCCCCCTATATCAGCAGCCTCCACCCATTTGAGCTGTGTCCAGCCACACAGCCGTGGGTGTAGAGCGATGGGCTAAGCATGCAAGCTTAAGGTGCAACAATGTTGATGATCAGCAAGGAGGGGTATTTCTTCTGATCCGCATTTGTGGTAGTCTGTTGATGAGGAACTCAAGGATCAATTGTAGAGAGAGGGTCAACCTCCGTTGTAAATATACCAAATAACTCGGCTGTCACGGCTATTATTTGATCTGCCACTGAATGGAAGTCTTGCATTTAAGAATTTTTATTTGAGTTTAGGCTTGGTTCTGCTGTAGGAATATTTAGACCATGAGACAATAAGACATAGGTGTAAAATTAGGCCATTCAGCCCATCAAGTCTGCTCTACCATTTCATCATGGCTGATCCATTTCTCTCTTAACCCCATTCTCATGCCTTCTCCCCATAAACTTTCACGCTTTGACTTATCACCTCCACCACCATTAAAGCATCCAGTGACCTGGCCCCCACAGTCACCTGTGGCAACAAATTCCACAGATTCAGCACTCTCTGGATAAAGAGGTTCCCCCACATCTCTGTCCTTCTATTTTGAGATTGTGCCTCTAGTTTGAGACTCCCCCCACCAAAGGAAACATCCCCTTCATCCATTCTATCTAGAACTTTCCGTAGGCTTCAATGAGATCCCCTCTCATTCTTCTAAATTTCAGTGAGTACAGACCCAGAGCTGGTATCTTTCCTGTAATACCTTGTAAAGTAACAAAGATGTATTTGTTCCTTGGGGTGCATTTGACTGCTGATCAATTGTTTTTCTCTTTTGGCCGTGTACACACTGAGGAATAACAGAATATATGCTGAGATTGTGACATTGAAGAATTACCTTGTGATTTAAACTCTTTATCACTACAGGTGTTTACTATGAGCCTAATTGCAATAATTTTACGTTTAACCATGGAGTCCTAGTAGTGGGATACGGAAGCGAAAATGGAGAGAACTATTGGATTGTTAAAAACAGGTATATATATTGGAACAGCACACATCAAAGCCTAAACATGTGAACAATTATAGCCACTGCATAGAGAGAGGATAAACTATTCAAACAGTTCTTAGATTTGTCAAATGTACTTCAATGTTCCAGAGCGAAAAGAAATATTTCAATTTCTCCACTGTATATTTCCTCCTTAAAACACAGAGTGTGAAATAAATGTTAATTACATAATGAAGCCCATTTGGAAAAGGATGAGGTTACTTTTAAGGCAGGTGGAGATGGGCAACAGTGTATTATACGAATACAAAATATCGTAACAAAATCAGGCCATTCAGCCCACTGAGTCAGCTGTGGCATACAATGATGGCTGAATTTGTTTTCAGTCCAATTCCTCTGCCTTCACTCCATGAACCTTAACCACTTCTTACCAATCGAAAACTTATAAATCTCTGTCTTAAGTACACCCAATTATTGGCCTCCATAGCCATCTATGGCAATGGAGTCAGTTAAAGTCTAAAGACACTGCCAATGATTTTTGCCACAATTTGGTTTTGGTCTGCCAGATTGAAGTAGAAAATGATCTGTGATGTATTTTCACTCTCAGACACCACTCCCTTTCAAGGTTCCTTCCTGAAACCGTTCTTGTTTTGGATACTCAAAGAACCTCTGCGTTTGGCAGTTCTGATGTTCACATTTCGTATGAGCAGCACCTACTGTATCACACCATTGACTCTTGTATCATGATTAAATTGGAGAAATCAGCCTGGATTGGGATGGTGAAGTTCAATGTCCATTCTGTGATATAACAAGTAAATTGGAATCAAAGTCTCCATGTCCATGATTACCAAAGAAACATTATCATCCTATTGGTCTTGTGGAGTCCCACCTGCTAAATCCTTTTGTCCTCCGTCTTTCAATGTCAGTCTTGTAGGGGAATCCAGCCTTGATCCTGAAACAGACCCGTTCATTGGCATGGGAGCCAGTTCCATTATAAAGGGCACAAACTGAGACAGAGTGACTTGAACAAGTCCTTCCCCAGTGATTACTCCTCAGATTTAGACATTTAGGAAGGCTTGTACCGATTGTTTTATAAATAACAAATGCAATTTGGCTAGAATTGACTCAAATTTTAATTTATTTTATCCTCAGCTTTGGCATCTGGTGGGGAGACCATGGGTACATCAAGATGGCCAAGGACAGGAACAACAACTGTGCTATTGCTAACTATGCAGTTTATCCTCTGGTTTAGGACAGAGGGATTATCATCTTTGCAAAACAACACATATAGGACTTTCTGCAACATTTAAATGCTTCTGCATAATGGTGTTTGGATGTTCGTTTATTACCGTGAATCATGAGTAAATTCTAATTTCCAGCACATAGGCTCTGAATTATCCTTTGTCATTGCATTTGAATTATTTGTTTCAGTTTTGGTGTAACTCATATTGAGCCCATCATTAATTATGATATTAATTATTGACAGGCTGAGAACCAAATGACATTAAATACTGTTATATGATAATTCTACCTTGGACACCATTCTACCTAATCTGTGATGAAAAAAGTGCATCAGGTGCCATTTTGATTTTAACATTGACTTTGGGTTTTACATTGCCAACACTATTCCCAGACACATTGGAGATGTCGGGTTATCCAACCATCCACAAAGTTCACTGGGTACACTGTTGTTAGTAACTGAGATAATTTTATCTGCATAGTTGTCAAGAGCTACCCTCCACTCACTGCAGATTTGTGGAGAAATTATCCTGCTTTTCTTGGAAAATATTGCAATTTTTTTTGCTTTTATTTCTGTTTTCTCTAATTTTTAACTAGACCAGCTCCTTAGTATAAAATATCTGGGGTGACTGTGCAATTATCTGCTTTCTGCGAACACATTTGAAAAATTTGGCCTATCTTCAACTCCGTGGCTGACACTAATTGGTCCGTATTCAACCCCTTGTGGTCATTGACGGAATTTACCTCTCCTCCTGTGTAGCTACTTTCGACGAATGGTGTATGTACAGAGGATTAAAATGGGTTATTTGTCAAATACTTTCGAACCAAAGTGCTTAGCTTGGGATAAGGTAATGCATTTACCTTAAGATTCATAAGATTCCCCCAATATCCTTTACCGGTTTAAATTTATTTTTAAATTGATTAACCCCTTATGGGGCTTCACAGTCTGATGAGAAATGTTGAGGAGATTGTCAGTTGTCCAGTAGAGCTCTGTAAAAAATGTTTAAAAACCTGTGAATTAGGTCCTTTGTGGGAAATTTAGTATTGTAGTGCAACGTGCAGAGTAGCCTGACTGCTGATTGCTTGCCTACCCCTTTGCTGACTGTGGGATCTGGTTATCTATGAGTTACTTCTGCGCAAATGTAGTTCTACTTACACAATTAATTGAAACCAATATATTTACTGGATTTTGACAAAACAGTCCATAGAAATTCAAGATTTATTCAATTTGTCTTATTGAATTTCAGGGTTGTATATGGTGACTTATGTGTATATTGATAATAAAATTGACTTTGCACTTGCTACTAGCATTTTGCTTCGTTTAGCAACTAGCTTTTTACTTTTGATTAGCTACTAAGCCTGGTGGAATGGTTTCTAAAGCCAGGAGAAGGGGAAATATGTGTTACTGGTGCATTAAAACTTTGGGCAGATTGGGGCTTCTCAGCAACGGCTGGCAGCTCATCAAGGACAATGAAAATTCTGATGTCAAAGCTCTGCTGCCTTGCAGCCGTACCCACTCCTGAGGAAGTCTTTGGGAGTAAACCCTGAGGGGAAATCCAGAGCTGCACCTCTTAAGGAAGTCCTATAGTGAGTTCAACACTAACTGACAACTCTTGTGATGCTCTTGGTGCCAATCTGATTGGTCTCTGTTGCTCCTTTAGATTCCTCAGCTGTGTGGAGAGCGGCAGCTTGCCGTATGAGCAACAATTTGCTCTGCATATTGTACTGTCCAGGCTTGCATATCATGTAGACAGTTGAGACACAATATCCATGCTCGTCACCACCAATGTAGAGCCTCATTAACCTCCACTGTAACTATCTCCAGTGCCCTGGCTCCATAGATGTATGTGTCAATGAATTCCGCAGATTCACCACCATCTGACTAAAGTGATTCCTCCTCATCTCTGTTCTAAAGGAATTTCATAGTCATAGTCATACTTTATTGATCCCGGGGAAAATTGGTTTTCATTACAGTTGCACCATAAATAATAAATAGTAATAGAACCATAAATAGTTACATAGTAATATGTAAATTATGCCAGTAAATTATGAAATAAGTCCAGGACCATATTGGCTCAGGGTGGCTGACCCTCCAAGGGAGGAGTTGTAAAGTTTGATGGCCACGGGCAGGAATGACTTCCTATGACGCTCTGTGCTGCATCTTGGTGGAATGAGTCTCTGGCTGAATGTACGCCTGTGCCCATCCAGTACATTATGTATTGGATGGGAGACATTGACCAAGATGGCATGCAACTTGGACAGCATCCTCTTTTCAGACACCATCATCAGAGAGTCCAGTTCCATCCCCACAACATCACTGGCCTTACGAATGAGTTTGTTGATTCTGTTGGTGTCTGCTACCCTCAGCCTACTGCCCCAGCACACAACAGCAAGCATAATAGCACTGGCCACCACAGACTCATAGAACATCCTCAGCATCGTCTGGCAGATGTTAAAGGACCTCAGTCTCCTCAGGAAATAGAGACTGCTCTGACCCTTCTTGCAGACAGCCTCAGTGTTCTTTGACCAGTCCAGTTTATTGTCAATTCGTATCCCCAGGTATTTATAATCCTCCACCATGTCCACACTGACCCCCTGGATGGAAACAGGGGTTACCGGTACCTTAGCTCTCCTCAGGTCTACCACCAGTTCCTTAGTCTTTTTCACATTAAGCTGCAGATAATTTCCTTCTACTCTGATGCTGTACCCTCTGGTCTTAGAGTCCACTACTAAAGGAAACATCCTCTCCCTATCCTCTGTATGTATGGCTTTCTATATTTGATAGGTTTCAATGAGATCCTCCTTCATTCTTCTAAACTCCAGTGTTTACAGGCCCAGATCTAGCAAACCCTCATCATTTCTTAACTCTTTCATTTCTGGGATAATTCTTGTCAAACTCTGAACCATCTCCAATGCCAGCTGGAACTTGATAGAGGAACGTAGCTGCGTGCTGGACATTTGAGGTGTTGATTCTCTGCAAAGTTTTAAATTTTGTGTCCTGGTAGCCTACTGGAAATGAAGTACTGTTCCGAAGGTCAGAGTTAGGTCTTGATGACTGTAGGAAGCTGATCACAGGGAAAATAGAAACATAGAAACATAGAAACATAGAAAATAGGTGCAGGAGTAGGCCATTCGGCCCTTCGAGCCTGCACCGCCATTTATTATGATCATGGCTGATCACCCAACTCAGAACCCCGCCCCAGCCTTCCCTCCATACACCCTGACCCCCATAGCCACAAGGGCCATATCTAACTCCCTCTTAAATATAGCCAATGAACTGGTCTCAACTGTTTCCTGTGGCAGAGAATTCCACAGATTCACCACTCTCTGTGTGAAGAAGTTTTTCCTAATCTTGGTCCTAAAAGGCTTCCCCTCTATCCTCAAACTGTGACCCCTCGTTCTGGACTTCCCCAACATCGGGAACAATCTTCCTGCATCCAGCCTGTCCAATCCCTTTAGGATCTTATACGTTTCAATCAGATCCCCCCTCAATCTTCTAAATTCCAACGAGTACAAGCCCAGTTCATCCAGTCTTTCTTCATATGAAAGTCCTGCCATCCCAGGAATCAATCTGGTGAACCTTCTTTGTACTCCCTCTATGGCAAGGATGTCTTTCCTCAGATTAGGGGACCAAAACTGCACACAGTACTCCAGGTGTGGTCTCACCAAGGCCTTGTACAACTGCAGTAGTACCTCCCTGCTCCTGTACTCGAATCCTCTCGCTATAAATGCCAGCATACCATTCGCCTTTTTCACCGCCTGCTGTACCTGCATGCCCACTTTCAATGACTGGTGTATAATGACACCCAGGTCTCGTTGCACCTCTCCTTTTCCTAATCGGTCACCATTCAGATAATAATCTGTTTTCCTATTTTTGCCACCAAAGTGGATAACTTCACATTTATCCACATTAAATTGCATCTGCCATGAATTTGCCCACTCACCCAACCTATCCAAGTCACCCTGCATCCTCTTAGCATCCTCCTCACAGCTAACACTGCCACCCAGCTTCGTGTCATCCGCAAACTTGGAGATGCTGCATTTAATTCCCTCATCCAAGTCATTAATATATATTGTAAACAACTGGGGTCCCAGCACTGAGCCTTGCGGTACCCCACTAGTCACCGCCTGCCATTCTGAGAAGGTCCCGTTTATTCCCACTCTTTGCTTCCTGTCTGCTAACCAACTCTCCACCCACACCAATACCTTACCCCCAATACCGTGTGATTTAAGTTTGCACACTAATCTCCTGTGTGGGACCTTGTCAAAAGCCTTCTGAAAATCCAAATATACCACATCCACTGGTTCTCCCCTATCCACTCTACTAGTTACATCCTCAAAAAATTCTATGAGATTCGTCAGACATGATTTTCCTTTCACAAATCCATGCTGACTTTGTCCGATCATTTCACCGCTTTCCAAATGTGCTGTTATCACATCCTTGATAACTGACTCCAGCAGTTTCCCCACCACCGACGTTAGGCTAACCGGTCTATAATTCCCCGGTTTCTCTCTCCCTCCTTTTTTAAAAAGTGGAGTTACATTAGCCAGCCTCCAATCCTCAGGAACTAGTCCAGAATCTAACGAGTTTTGAAAAATTATCACTAATGCATCCACTATTTCTTGGGCTTCTTCCTTAAGCACCCTGGGATGCAGACCATCTGGCCCTGGGGATTTATCTGCCTTCAATCCCTTCAATTTACCTAACACCACTTCCCTACTAACATGTATTTCGCTCAGTTCCTCCATCTCACTGGACCCTCTGTCCCCTACTATTTCTGGAAGATTATTTATGTCCTCCTTAGTGAAGACAGAACCAAAGTAATTATTCAATTGGTCTGCCATGTCCTTGCTCCCCATAATCAATTCACCTGTTTCTGTCTGCAGGGGACCTACATTTGTCTTTACCAGTCTTTTCCTTTTTACATGTCTATAAAAGCTTTTACAGTCCGTTTTTATGTTTCCTGCCAGTTTTCTCTCATAATCTTTTTTCCCCTTCCTAATTAAGCCCTTTGTCCTCCTCTGCTGAACTTTGAATTTCTCCCAGTCCTCAGGTGAGCCACTTATGCTTCTTCTTTGGAATTGATACTATCCCTAATTTCTCTTTACAGCCACGGGTGCACTACCTTCCTTGATTTATTCTTTTGCCAAACTGGGATGAACAATTGTTGTAGTTCATCTATGCAACCTTTAAATGCTTGCCATTGCATATCCACCGTCAATCCTTTAAGTGTCATTTGCCAGTCTATCTTAGCTAATTCACGTCTCATACCTTCAAAGTTACCCCTCTTTAAGTTCAGAACCTTTGTTTCTGAATTAACTCTGTCACTCTCCATCTTAATGAAGAATTCCACCATATTATGGTCACTCTTACCCAAGGGGCCTCTCACGACAAGATTGCTAATTAACCCTTCCTCATTGCTCAAAACCCAGTTCAGAATAGCCTGCTCTCTTGTTGGTTCCTCGACATGTTGGTTAAAAAAAACCATCCCACATACATTCCAAGAAATCCTCTTCCTCAGCACCTTTACCAATTTGGTTCACCCAATCTACATGTAGATTGAAGTCACCCATTATAACTGCTGTTCCTTTATTGCACACATTTCTAATTTCCTGTTTAATACCATCTCCGACCTCATTACTACTGTTAGGTGACCTGTACACAACTCCCACCAGCGTCTTCTGCCCCTTAGTGTTACGCAGCTCTACCCATATCGATTCCACATCTTCCCGGCTTATGTCCTTCCTTTCTATTGCGTTAATCTCTTCTTTAACCAGCAACGCCACCCCACCTCCCCTTCCTTCATGTCTATCCCTCCTGAATATTGAATATCCCTGAGCGTTGAGCTCCCATCCCTGGTCACCCTGGAGCCATGTCTCTGTGATCCCAACTATATCATAGTCATTAATACCAATCTGCACTTCCAATTCATCCACCTTATTACGAATGCTCCTTGCATTGACACACAAAGCCTTCAGGCGCTCTTTTACAACTCTCTTAGCCCTTATACAATTATGCTGAAAAGTGGCCCTTTTTAATGCTTTTCCTGGATTTGTCAGCCTGCCACTTTTACTTTTCTCCATAGTACTTTTTGTTTCTACCCTCACTTTACACCCCTCTGTCTCTCTGCACTGGTTCCCATCCCCCTGTAGTGAACTAACCTCCTCACGCCTAGCCTCTTTAATTTGATTCCCACCCCCCAACCATTCTAGTTTAAAGTCACCTCAGTAGCCCTCACTAATCTCCCTGCCAGGATATTGGTCCCCCTAGGATTCAAGTGCAACCCGTCCTTTTTGTACAGGTCATGCCTGCGCCAAAAGAGGTCCCAATGATCCAAAAACTTGAATCCCTGCCCCCTGCTCCCATCCCTCAGCCACGCATTTATCCTCCACCTCATCGCTTTCCTACTCTCACTGTCGCGTGGCACAGGCAATAATCCCGAGATTACTACCTTTGCGGTCCTTTTTCTCAACTCCCTTCCTAGCTCCCTATATTCTCCTTTCAGGACCTCATCCCTTTCCCTACCTATGTCATTGGTACCTATATGTACCACGACCTCTGGCTCCTCACCCTCCCACTTCAGGATATCTTGGACACAATCAGAAATATCCCGGACCCTGGCACCAGGGAGGCAAACTACCATCCGGGTCTCTGGACTGTGTCCACAGAATCGCCTATCTGACCCCCTTACTATCGAGTCCCCTATCACAACTGCCCTCCTCTTCCTTGCCCTACCCTTCTGAGCTACAGGGCCGGACTCTGTGCCGGAGGCACGGCCACTGTCGCTTCCCCCGGGTAAGCTGTCTCCCCCAACAGTACTCAAACAGGAGTACCTGTTGTTAAGGGGCACAGCCACCGGGGTACTCCCTATTACCTGACCTTTCCCCTTCCCCCTCCTAACCGTGACCCACTTGTCTGCCTCCCGTGGCCCCGGCGTGACCACCTGCCTGCAACTCCTCTCTATCACCTTCTCACTCTCCCTGACCAGACGAAGGTCATCGAGCTGCAGCTCCAGTTCCCTAACGCGGTCCCTTAGGAGCTGCATCTTGATGCACTTGGCGCAGATGTAGACGTTCGGGAGGCTTGGAGACTCCAGGGCCTCCCACATCCGACACCGAGAACAGCAAACTGCCCTCACACTCATACTGCCCCTCTCCTCAAATAACAACAGAAAATGAATGCCAAACCTTCCTCGCCTGTTTCCGCCTAAGCCCGTTGAGCCGAAGCCCTTAAGTCTTCACTCTGCTCCCAGCTCACTCCGCAGCCCGCAAACTATGCTGCCCGCTCTATGAGGCTCTGTTCCTTTTAAATCTGCCGCACTGCACAGCCCGACGTCACACGCCTGCGCAGTCAAGTGACAACAGACTGGCAGCTTAGGATCTCTCTCACAGAGTGATGGAGGTGTCCTACGAAGGGGAATCACTCATTATGCCTTCATTGTCACAGTCTGAGCAGTGAGTACAATGCACCAATCTGAACGTTACTGGTTGAAGAAAAAATCATATGTGGTGTTTTGGATATCGAGGAAGGAGTGACGAAAGGGCAGGTATTGCATGTCCTGTGGTTGCACAATAGAATGCTGTGGGAAAAGAAATCATTATTGGTGGAGAGGAACTAGGGTTATGAATTGAACAATATCTTTGAAATACTGAAAGGGGAGGTCAAGGTATGAGTTGACTTGTGGAGCTACCATGTTGGATGTTTCAGGGGTAATCTGTCAAATAGGAAGGCTAGTTGTTAGGAAATTGAGAATCTTGGACAATATACCATGTTACTTCCTCACACTACCTGCCCCTCCACCTATCTTCATATTATCCACTAACGTGGCCCCAGAGCCATCAATTTCATCACCCAAATCATTGACATAGAATGTAAAAAGAAGCGGTCCCAACACAGATCAGTGTGGAACACCACTAGTCACCGGCAGCCAATATGAAAAGTATCCCTGCCAATCAGCCAATGCTCTATGATGCTAATATCTGCCCAGTAAAGTAACAAAGATATATTTTGCTCCTTGGATGCATTTGACTTCTGATCAACTTGTTTTATCTAAAGGCAGTGTACACACGGAGGAATAACAGAATACATGCTGAGATTGTGACGTCTAATAATAACCTTGTGATTTAAACTCTTTATCACTACAGGTGTTTACTATGAGCCGAATTGCAATAATTTTGAACCTAACCATGGAGTCCTAGCAGTGGGATACGGAAGCGAAAATGGAGAGAACTATTGGATTGTTAAAAACAGGTATATATATCAGAACAACACACATCAAAACCTAAACATGTGAACAATTATAGCCACTGCATAGAGAGAGGATAAACTATTCAAACAGTTCTTAGATTTATCAAATGTACTTCAATGTTCCAGAGCGAAAAGAAATATTTCAAAATCTCCAACGTATATTTTCTCCGTATAATGAAGATTGTGAAATAAATGTTAATTTTTTACAAAATGAAGCCCATTTGGAAAAGGATGAGGTTACTTTTAAGGCAGGTGGAGATGGGCAACAGTGTATTATACGAATACAAAATATCGTAACAAAATCAGGCCATTCAGCCCACTGAGTCAGCTGTGGCATACAATGATGGCTGAATTTGTTTTCAGTCCAATTCCTCTGCCTTCACTCCATGAACCTTAACCCCCTCTTACCAGTCAAAAACGTATAAATCCCTGTCTTAAGTACACCCAATTATTGGCCTCCATAGCCGTCTGAGGCAATGGAGTCAGTTAAAGTCTAACCACACTGCCAATGATTTTTGCCACAGTTTGGTTTTGGTCTGCCAGATTGAAGTAGAAAATGATCTGTGATGTATTTTCCCTCTCAGACACCACTCCCTTTCAAGGTTCCTTCCTGAAACTGTTCTTGTTCTGGATACTCAAAGAACCTCTGCGTTTGGCAGTTCTAATGTTCACATTTCGTATGAGCAGCACCTACTGTATCACACCATTGACTCTTGTATCATGATTAAATTGGAGAACTCAGCCTGGATTGGGATTGTGAAGTTCAATGTCCATTCTGTGATATAACAAGTAAATTGGAATCAAAGTCTCCATGTCCATGATTACCAAAGAGACATTATCAACCTATCGGTCTTGTGGAGTCCCACCTGCTAAATCCTTTTGTCCTCCGTCTTTCAATGTCAGTCTTATAGGGGAATCCAGCCTTGATCCTGAAACAGACCCGTTCATTGGCATGGGAGCCAGTTCCATTGTAAAGGGCACAAACTGAGACAGAGTGACTTGAACAAGTCCTTCCCCAGTGATTACTCCTCAGATTTGGACATTTAGGAAGGCTTGTATCGATTATTTTATAAATAACAAATATAATTTGACTAGATTTGACTCAAATTTTAATTTATTTTATCCTCAGCTTTGGCATCTGGTGGGGAGACCATGGGTACATCAAGATGGCCAAGGACAGGAACAACAACTGTGCTATTGCTAGCTTTGCAGTTTATCCTCTGGTTTAGGACAGAGGGATTATCATCTTTGCAAAGCAAAACATATAAGATTTTCTGCAACATTAAATGCTTCTGCATAATATTGTTTGGATGTTCGTTTATTGCCGTGAATCATGAGTTAATTCTAGTTTCCAGCACATAGTCTTTGAATTATGCTTTGTTGTTGCATCTGAATTATTCATTTCAGTTTTGGTGTCACTTATATTGAGCCCATCATTAATTATGATATTAATTATCAACAGGCCAAGAGCCAAATGACAATTAAATACTGTTATATAATAATTCTACCTTGGACACCATTCTACCTAATCTGTGATGAGAAAAGTGCCATTTTGATTTTAACATTGACTTTGGGTTTTACATTGCCAACACTATTCCCAGACACATTGGAGATGTCCGGTTATCCAACCATCCACAAAGTCCACTGGGTACACTGTTGTTAGTAACTGAGATAATTTTATCTGCATAGTTGTCAGGAGCTACCCTCCACTCACCACAAGCTTGTGAAGAAATTATCCTGATTTTCTTGGAAAACATTGCAAATTTAGTTTTGCTTTTACTTCTGTTTTCTCTAATCTTTAACTAGACCAAGTTCTCAGTGTAAATTGTTTGAGGTTGCTGTGCAATCATCTGCTTTCTGTGAACCCATTCAAATGATTTCCCCTATCTTCAGCTCTGTGGCTGACACTGATTAGTCCGTATTCCTTGATGGAATTTACCTCTCCTCTTGTGTAATTACTTTCAATGAACTGTGTATGTACAGAGAATAAAATGGGTTATTTGTCAAATACTCTTGAACCAAAGTGCTTAACTTGGGATAAGGTAATTTTTTTTTTATTTCAAAATATACTTTATTCAAAAATAAATATATACAATAAACCATTCAATAACTTTTCATCCTTTACATACGTTTCCATTATACTCAGTAAAATACCCGTGTTTATAGCCACCCACGTGGCACTCCAGTAGTTCTGCTCTTGGGATAAGGTAATGCATTTAAATACATTAAAATATTGGTATTTTCATAAGATTCTCCCAATATCTCTTACTGGTTTAATTTTATTTTTAAACCCACTAACACGTTACGGGGCTACACAATCTGATGAGAAATGTTGAGGAGATTGTCAGTTATCCAGTAGAGCTCTGTAAAAATGTTTAAAAACCTGTGAATTAGGTTCTTTATGGGAAATTTAGTATTGTAATCAAACATGCAGAGTAGCCCGACAGCTGATTACTTGTTGACTGTGTGATGTGGTTATGTATGAGTTACTTTTGCACAAAGGTAATTTTAGTTATACAATTAATTGAATGCAATATATATTAGAACTTTTGACAAAATAGTCCATAGAAATTCGAGATTTATTCCATTTTTCATATTGAATCTCAGGTTTGTATCTGTTGACATACAGTTCTATAAAAAGTATTCACCCCCTTGGATGTTTTCTTGTTATGTTGTTTTGCGACATTGAAGTACAGTGGATTTAATTTGAACACAAGGAAATCTGCAGATGCTGGAAATTCAAGCAACACCCACAAAATGCTGGTGGAACACAGCAGGCGAGACAGCATTCATAGGAAGAAGCACTGTCGACGTTTCAGGCCGAGATCCTTCGTCAGGACTGAAAGAAGAGTGTTACGTACCCCGTAACTGGGTTGCCAAACCAGCAGAAATGGATCACTCAGTTGGAGTCTGGATTACTAGAACTAAGAAAGTTTTATTAAAGAAACAAACAACACAGTAATCGAAAGGATAATAAACGCAACAGTTCAGCAATGATAAACACACATGTGCACAGAATTAAGATAACAGCATCAATCAAGCTCTATCGTTGTCTAGGGGTAAATGACCAATTTCAAAGTGACACAAAGTCCAGTTCAATTTAGTTCAGTTCGCAGTAATCGTTGCCATGGCGATGGACAACATGGGGGGAGAGAGAGAGAGAACGAGAACGACTGATCATTCAGGAACGACTTCCACTCACAGACCGGCGATATTGCTCACAAGCAGCTTTCGGGCGGGTCCTTTGTGATGTCACCTGAGGTCACCGACTGTGACCCCTCCTCCAGATGCGGTCGATCCTCTGCAGTGAACCCGGCACCCAAGCAAGGGCGGACACACACCGGGTTCCCGCTGATCGTACCTTTCCACCCTGTGCGTTGTCCGGTACTTCCCACCGACTCGTGAGAGGCGCACCGCTTCCAGGGTCTCGTTACCTCGGGTGTCGTGCGTGTCCTGCCTTAGCGAACCTGTCCCTTTTTATCCCCCTGCTGGGGTATCGCCTGTCCGTCACTTCAAACAGTTCAGGGTTCAAAGGGGGAGCCGATCTTGGCAATACCCAGACTGATGGCTCCTTCATTAACATCTCCACATGCTGCTTCATTGTTCCTTATCTCTCCTTCCCCCCTGAAGACAGGTGGCAGACCAACTGCTGATCTCACAGGACAGCTAACATCTTATCTATGTGTATTCTCCTCACAAGAGATAGTAAGAGATTTGAAAGTAGTGGGGAGGGGGAGGGATAGAGCTAAGAGCTGGAAAGTTGACTGGCAAAAGGCATACGAGGCTGGAGAAGGGAGAGGGTCATGGGACGGGAGGCCTTGGGAGAACGAAAGGGGGAGGGGAGCGCCAGAGGAAGATGGAGAGCAGGCAGAGAGTGATTGTGAGGAACAGAGAGAGAAAAAAAAGGAAAATAAATAAAAAATAACAAATAAATAAATAAATAAGGGATAGGTAAGAACGGGAGGAGGGGCATTAATGGAAATTAGAGAAGTCAATGTTCATGCCATCAGGCTGGAGGCTACCCAGACGGAATATAAGGTGTTGTTCCTCCAACCTGAGTGTGGCTTCATCTTTACAGTAGAGGAGGCCGTGGATAGACATATCAGAATGCGAATGGGACGTGGAATTAAAATGTGTGGCCACTGGGAGATCCTGCTTTCTCTGGTGGACAGAGCACAGGTGTTTAGCGAACCAGACGCAGACTGGGAGACCGTTTCGCTGAACACCTACGCTCTGTCCGCCAGAGAAAGCAGGATCTCCCAGTGGCCACACATTTTAATTCCACGTCCCATTCCCATTCTGATATGTCTATCCACGGCCTCCTCTACTGTAAAGATGAAGCCACACTCAGGTTGGAGGAACAACACCTTATATTCCATCTGGGTAGCCTCCAACCTGATGGCAGAACATTGACTTCCCTAACTTCCGTTAATGCCCCACCTCCCATTCTTACCCATCCTCATTTATCTATCTATCTATCTATTTATTTATTTATCTATCCTTTTTTTCTCTCTCTGTCCCTCTCACAATAACGCCTTGCCTGCTCTCCATCTTCCTCTGGTGCTCCCCTCCCCCTTTCGTTCTCCCAAGGCCTCCCATCCCATGATCCTCTCCCTTCTCCAGCCTTGTATCCCTTTTGCCAATCACCTGTCGAGCTCTTTGTTCCATCCCTCCCCCTCCTGTCTTCTCCTATCATTTTGGATCTCCCCCTCCCACTTTCAATACTATATGTTCTTAGTCCTGACGAAGGGTCTCGGCCTGAAACGTCGACTGTGCTTCTTCCTATGGACACTGTCTGGCCTGCTGCATTCCACCAGCATTTTGTGGATTTAATTTGAGTTTTCTGACATTGATCAACAGAAAAAAACTCTTTTTGTGTCAAAGTGAAAACAGAGCTCTACAAGTGATCTAAATTAATTACAAATATACAACACAAAATAATTGATTGCATGTTGTTACGTACCCCGTAACTGGGTTGCCAAACCAGCAGAAATGGATCACTCAGTTGGAGTCTGGATTACTAGAACTAAGAAAGTTTTATTAAAGAAACAAACAACACAGTAATCGAAAGGATAATAAACGCAACAGTTCAGCAATGATAAACACACATGTGCACAGAATTAAGATAACAGCATCAATCAAGCTCTATCGTTGTCTAGGGGTAAATGACCAATTTCAAAGTGACACAAAGTCCAGTTCAATTTAGTTCAGTTCGCAGTAATCGTTGCCATGGCGATGGACAACATGGGGGGAGAGAGAGAGAGAACGAGAACGACTGATCATTCAGGAACGACTTCCACTCACAGACCGGCGATATTGCTCACAAGCAGCTTTCGGGCGGGTCCTTTGTGATGTCACCTGAGGTCACCGACTGTGACCCCTCCTCCAGATGCGGTCGATCCTCTGCAGTGAACCCGGCACCCAAGCAAGGGCGGACACACACCGGGTTCCCGCTGATCGTACCTTTCCACCCTGTGCGTTGTCCGGTACTTCCCACCGACTCGTGAGAGGCGCACCGCTTCCAGGGTCTCGTTACCTCGGGTGTCGTGCGTGTCCTGCCTTAGCGAACCTGTCCCTTTTTATCCCCCTGCTGGGGTATCGCCTGTCCGTCACTTCAAACAGTTCAGGGTTCAAAGGGGGAGCCGATCTTGGCAATACCCAGACTGATGGCTCCTTCATTAACATCTCCACATGCTGCTTCATTGTTCCTTATCTCTCCTTCCCCCCTGAAGACAGGTGGCAGACCAACTGCTGATCTCACAGGACAGCTAACATCTTATCTATGTGTATTCTCCTCACAAGAGATAGTAAGAGATTTGAAAGTAGTGGGGAGGGGGAGGGATAGAGCTAAGAGCTGGAAAGTTGACTGGCAAAAGGCATACGAGGCTGGAGAAGGGAGAGGGTCATGGGACGGGAGGCCTTGGGAGAACGAAAGGGGGAGGGGAGCGCCAGAGGAAGATGGAGAGCAGGCAGAGAGTGATTGTGAGGAACAGAGAGAGAAAAAAAAGGAAAATAAATAAAAAATAACAAATAAATAAATAAATAAGGGATAGGTAAGAACGGGAGGAGGGGCATTAATGGAAATTAGAGAAGTCAATGTTCATGCCATCAGGCTGGAGGCTACCCAGACGGAATATAAGGTGTTGTTCCTCCAACCTGAGTGTGGCTTCATCTTTACAGTAGAGGAGGCCGTGGATAGACATATCAGAATGCGAATGGGACGTGGAATTAAAATGTGTGGCCACTGGGAGATCCTGCTTTCTCTGGTGGACAGAGCACAGGTGTTTAGCGAACCAGACGCAGACTGGGAGACCGTTTCGCTGAACACCTACGCTCTGTCCGCCAGAGAAAGCAGGATCTCCCAGTGGCCACACATTTTAATTCCACGTCCCATTCCCATTCTGATATGTCTATCCACGGCCTCCTCTACTGTAAAGATGAAGCCACACTCAGGTTGGAGGAACAACACCTTATATTCCGTCTGGGTAGCCTCCAACCTGATGGCAGAACATTGACTTCCCTAACTTCCGTTAATGCCCCACCTCCCATTCTTACCCATCCTCATTTATCTATCTATCTATCTATTTATTTATTTATCTATCCTTTTTTTCTCTCTCTGTCCCTCTCACAATAACGCCTTGCCTGCTCTCCATCTTCCTCTGGTGCTCCCCTCCCCCTTTCGTTCTCCCAAGGCCTCCCATCCCATGATCCTCTCCCTTCTCCAGCCTTGTATCCCTTTTGCCAATCACCTGTCGAGCTCTTTGTTCCATCCCTCCCCCTCCTGTCTTCTCCTATCATTTTGGATCTCCCCCTCCCACTTTCAATACTATATGTTCTTAGTCCTGACGAAGGGTCTCGGCCTGAAACGTCGACTGTGCTTCTTCCTATGGACACTGTCTGGCCTGCTGCATTCCACCAGCATTTTGTGGATTTAATTTGAGTTTTCTGACATTGATCAACAGAAAAAAACTCTTTTTGTGTCAAAGTGAAAACAGAGCTCTACAAGTGATCTAAATTAATTACAAATATACAACACAAAATAATTGATTGCATGTTGTTACGTACCCCGTAACTGGGTTGCCAAACCAGCAGAAATGGATCACTCAGTTGGAGTCTGGATTACTAGAACTAAGAAAGTTTTATTAAAGAAACAAGCAACACAGTAATCGAAAGGATAATGAATGCAACAGTTCAGCAATGATAAACACACATGTGCACAGAATTAAGATAACAGCATCAATCAAGCTCTATCGTTGTCTAGGGGTAAATGACCAATTTCAAAGTGACACAAAGTTCAGTCCAATTTAGTTCAGTTCGCAGTAATCGTTGCCATGGTGATGGACAACGTGGGGGGAGGGAGAGAGAGAACGAGAACGACTGATCATTCAGAACGACTTCCACTCACAGACCGGCGATATTGCTCACAAGCAGCTTTCAGGCGGGTCCTTTGTGATGTCACCTGAGGTCACCGACTGTGAACCCTCCTCCAGATGCGGTCGATCCTCTGCAGTGAACCCGGCACCCAAGCAAGGGCGGACACACACCGGGTTCCCGCTGATCATACCTTTCCACCCTGTGCGTTTAAGGCTGATCCCTCGATCAGCCGTCCAAGAGCTTCCCACCGACTTGTGAGAGGCGCATTGCTTCCAGGGTCTCGTTACCTCGGGTGCCGTGTGTGTCCTTCCTTAGCGAACCTGTCCCTTTTTATCCCCCTGCTGGGGTATCGCCTGTCCATCACTTCAAACCGTTCAGGGTTCCAAGGGGGAGCCGCTCTAGACAGCTCTCTCTCCCGTCCCTTCATTACACATCTCCAGATGCTGCTTCATTGTTCCTTATCTCTCCTTCCCCTGAGGACAGGTGGCAGACCAACTGCTGATGCAACTGATGCTAGCCCAGGCCAGCAAACATCTTAATTTATGTGTATTCTCGTCACAATGTATATTCACCCACTTCAGGTCAGTATTCAGTAGATGCACCTTTGGCAGCAATTACAACCTTCAGTCTGTGTGAATGGGTCTCTATCGGCTTTGCACATCTGGACACTCCAATTTTTCCCTATTCTTCTTTACAAAACCACTCAAGCTCTGTCAGATTGCATGGGGATCGTGAGTGAACAGCCCTTTTCAAGTCCAGCCACAAGTTCTCAGTTGAGTTGAGGTCTGGACTCCGACTTGGCCACTCCAGGACATTAGCTTTTTGTTTTGAAGCCATTTGTGTGTAGCTTTGGCTTTATGCTTGGGGTCATTGTCTTGCTGGAGAACATATCTTCTCCCAAGTCACTGTTCTCTTGCAGACTGCAATAGGTTTTCCTCCAGGATTTCCCCGTATTTTGCTGTGTTCATTTTACCCTCTACCTTCACAAGCCTTCCAGGTCCTGCTGCAGTGAAACATCCTCACAGCATGATGCAGCCCCCACCATGCTTCACTGCAGGGATGGTGTGCTTTCGATGATGTGATGTATTTGGCTTATGCCAACTGTAGCATTTAGTGTGATGGCCAAAAAGCTCAATTTTGGTTTCATCAGACCATAGAATCTTCTTCTAGCTGACTTCAGAGCCTCCCACATGCCTTCTGGCAGACTCTAGCTGAGATTTTATCTGAGTTTTTTCAATAGTGGCTTTCTCTTTGCTACTCTCCTATAGAGCCTTGACTGGTGAAGCACCCAGGCAACAGTTGTATGCGCAGTCTCTGCCATCTCAGCCACTGAAGCTTGTAACTCCTCCAGAGTTGTCATAGGTCTCTTGGTGGCCTCCTTCACTAGTCCCCTTCTTGCATGGTCACTCAGTTTTTGAAGACAGCCTGCTCTAGACAGATTTACAGCTGTGTCATATTCTTTCCATTTCTTGGTGATTGACTTAACTGTACTCTGAGAGATATTCAGTGTCTTGGAAATGATCTTGTATCTATCTCCTGACTTGTGCTTTTCAACAAACTTTTTGCAGAGTTGCTTGGAGTGTTCTTTTGTCTTCATGGTGCAGTTTTTGCCAGGATACTGACTCACCAGCAGTTGGACCTTCCTGATGCAGGAGTACTTTACTACAATCAATTGAAACACTTTGACTGCACACGTCTCCAAAAACAGATCTTCATTTAACTAATGATGTGACTTCTAAAACCCCATTGGCTACACCAGTGATGATTTGGTGTGTCATATAAAGGGGTGGAGGGTGGTGAATATTTATGTACTGAATTATTTTGTGTTTTAAATTTGTAATTAATTTAGGTCATTTTGTAGAGATCTGCTTTCACTTTGACACGAAAGAGTCTTTTTCTGTTGATCAGTGCCAAAAAAGCCAAATAAATCCACTGTGATTCAATGTTGTAAAAGAATAAAACATGAAAACTTCCATGGGGGTTGAATACTTTGCTATTAGAGTTGACTTTGCACTAGCTGTTAGCTATTAAGCCTGGTGGAATCATTTCTAATGACAGAAGAAAGGGCAAAGGTGAGTTACTGATGCATTAAAACCAGTCACTTTGGGCAGATTGGGGCTTCTCAGCAACGGTTGGCAGCTCATCAAGGACAAGGAAAACTCTGATCTCCAACCATTCCTTGCTGCTGTACCCACTCCTGAGTAAACCCTGAGGGAAAATCCGGAGCTGGACCCCTTAAGGAAGTCCTATGTTGAGTTCAACGCTAACTGGCCACACTTGTGATGCTCTTGGTGGCAAACAGCTTTGTGCACCATGTAGACAACTGAGACGCAATTTCCATGCTTGACTCCGACCAATGTAGAGCTTCATTAACCTCCACTGTAACTATCCCCAGTGACCTGGCTCCATAGCTGTGTGTGTCAATGAATTCCGCAGATTCACCACCATCTGACTAAAGTGATTCCTCGTCATCTCTGTTCTAAAGGAATTTCCTTCTACTCTGAGGTTGTGCCCTCTGGTCTTAGAGTCCACTACTATAGGAAACATCCTCTCCCTGTCCGCTGTATGAATGGCTTTCAATATTCGATAGGTTTCAATGAGATCCTCCCTCATTCTTCTAAACTCCAGTGTTTACAGGCCCAGATCTAGCAAACCCTCATCATTCCTTAACCCTTTCATTCCTGGGATAATTGCTGTGAGCCTCCTCTGGACTGTATCCAATGCCAGCTGGAACTTAGCAGAGGAACGTGGCTGCGTGCTGGACACCTGTAGTGTTGATTCTCTGCAAAGTGTTAAATTTTGTGTCCTGGTGCCCTATTGGAAATGAGGTAATGTTCCGAAGGTCAGAGTTAGGTTTTGATGATTGTAGGAAGCTGATCACAGGGAAAATAGGAAGTGCCAACAGACTGGCAGCTTAGGATCTCTCCCACAGAGTGATGGAGGGGTCCTACGAAGGGGAATCACTCATTATGCCTTCATTGTCACAGTCTGAGCAGTGAGTACAATGCACCAATTTGAACGTTACTGGTTGAAGAAAAAATCATATGTGGTGTTTTGGATATCGAGGAAGGAGTGACGAAAGGGCAGGTATTGCATGTCCTGTGGTTGCACAATAAAATGTTGTGGGAAAAGAAATCATTATTGGTGGAGAGGAAAAGGTTCTGGATTGAGCAATACCTTTGTAATATTGAAAGGAGAGGACAGGGTAAGATTTGTCTGGTGGAGGCATCATGTTGGATGTTTCAGGGGTAATCTGTTGAATATGAAGGTGAGCGGATAGGGGATTGAGAATCTTGGAAAATATATCGTTACTGGGATTGGGGAAAAGAGCTAAGACGTGGGATATAGGCACTTCCAGGGGCTTTGCCAACTCTTCTGAAAGGAGACTATGGTTGAAAAACGGACACTGAGAGCTGCTGTGCAGGTTGACTCTGTGGTTAAGAAGGTATATGGCGCATTGGCTTTCATCAACCGTGGGACTGAGTTCAAGAACAGAGAGGTAATGTTACAACTATATAGTACCCTGGTCAGACCCCACTTGGAGTACTGCACTCAGTTCTGGTCACCTCACTACAGGAAAGATTTGGAAACTATAGAAAGGGCGCAGAAGAAATTTACAGGGATGTGGGCTGGATTGGGGAGCATATCTTATGAGAATAGGTTGAGTGAACTCGGCTTTGTCTCCTTGGAGAGATGGAAGATGAGAGGTGACCTGACAGAGGTGCACAAGATAATGAGAGGCATTGATCATGTAGATAGTCAGAGGCTTTTTCCCAGGGCTGAAATGGCTAGCACGAGAGGGCACAGTTTTAAGGTGCATGGAAGCAGGTACAGAGAAGATGTCAGGGGTAAGTTTTTTACGCAGAGAGTGGTGAGTGCATGGAATGGGCTGCTGGCAACAGTGGTGGAGGCAGATATGATAGGGTCTTTTAAGAGACTCCTGGATAGGTACATGGAGCTCAGAGAAATAGAGGGCTAAGGGTAACCCTATGTAATTTCTAAGGTAAGTACATGTTCAGCACAGAATTGTGGGCTGAAGGGCCTGTATTGTGCTGTAGGCTTTCTGTGTTTCTATGTTGCTAAGAGGTGTACTAGGTGTATGGTGAAGAAATATGACGGTGAAGCTGGGAAAATGGAATGGAGTTCTCACAGAGTGAAGTGGAAATGGAGAAATTGAGGAAAAATAAGAGCAAGTGATGGTGATAGCAGTGTGGGAAATGGAAGCAAAGGGGATGAAATGTTCTCATTGTGGACAGGAGTGTAAGGTAGTAATGTTATGGTCATCAATGCACGGAAAAATCAAGTGAGAAGTTGGTGGTACTGATATTGAGAATGGGGATGAAATGGATGGTAAGTGTAAAGTGTAAATGACTGTAATAGGTCAGGGTACACAGTCGTGCCATACTCCTCAATAAAATCAATGTGAGGTCGTTGGATCAAGGGTTCGTGGTTTTCAAAAAGCAATTTTCAAACCAACTTCCTGCTCTTGTCTGATCTTTTATCCAACTTTCATCTCTGTTAACAATTTTGTTGTTTTCAGTGCAATCTGAAATTTAAAAAAAACATTAAGAAATATACATTTCCCTACTTTGTATTTTTAAACAAATTCCTGAACAATAGATCTTCCAAAACTAAAGATTCCAAAACTTATCTAGAACTTCGAAAATTTAATAAGTTTCTGAGATCTCCCCACGTTATTCTAGATTCCAGTGAGTACAGGCTCAAAGCCTTCATTTGCTGCTGATATGATAACACTTGCAGTCCCAGAATCATTCTCCTGAGCCTCCTCTGAACCCTCTCCAATGTCAGCACATCCTTTCTTCAATAATACTCCAAATGAGGCCTCACCTGTGCCTATGCAGCCTCAGTACTACATCTTTGCCTTTATATTCTAGTCCTCTTGAAATGAATGCTAACATTGCATTTCTCTCCCTTACCCCAAACTCAACATGCAAATTAATCTTTAGGGAATCCTGCACAAAGACTAAAACCCTTTGCACCTCAGATTTTTGAGTTTCTCCCTGTTTAGAAAAATGTCTATGCTTTTATTTCTTCTACCCAAGTGCATGACCATAACTCTGTTCCATTTGCCATTTCTTTGCCGATTCTCCTCATCTGTCTAAGTACTTCTAGAGCCTCTGCTTCCTCATGCTACCTCTTGCTCCACCTATCTTTATATTGTCCACTAACTTGACCACAAAGCTATTAATTTCATCATCCAAATCATTAACATAGAATGTATAAAGAAGCGGTCTCAACACAGATCACTACTAGTGGAACACCACTAGTCACCGGCAACCAATACGAAAAGGATCCTTGCTAATCAGCCAATGCTCTATCCATGCTAGTACCCGTTCTGTAATACCGTGGGCTCTTGTTTAGCAGCCTCATGCGCAGCACCTTGTCAAAGGCCTTCTGAAAATCCAAGAACACAGCATCCACTGACTCTCCTTTGTCTATACTGTTTGTTATTTTTTCAAAGAATTCCAACAGATTTGTCAGGCAAGACTTTCCCTTAAGGAAACCATGCTGACTTACCCCTATTTTGTCATGTGCCTCCAAATACCGTGAAACCACATCCTTAACGATTGACTCCACAGCTTCCTGACAACTGAGTTCCAGTTAACTGGCCTATAACTTTCTTTTGGTCTGCCCCCGCAATTTCTTGAAGAGTGGAGTGACATTTGGAATTTTTCAGTCTTCTGGAACCATGCCAGAATCTACTGATGCTTGTAAGATCACTACTAATATCTCCGCAGTCTCTTTAGCTACCTCTTTTAGAACCCTGGGATGTAATTCATCTGGTCCAGGTGACTTAACTACCTTCAGACCCTACAGTTTCCCAAGCACCATCTCCCTGGTAATAACAATTGCTTTCACTTCTGCTCCCTGATACTCTTGAAGTTCAGGCACTGTCTTGCACTGTGAAGACTGATGCAAAATACTTATTCAGTTCATCTGCCATTTTCTTGACCCCATTACTATCTCTCCAGCATCATTTTCCTTCAGTGCAATATCTATTCTCACCTCTTTTATATTCTTTTAAATCTGAATTAACTTTTGGCATAATTCTGACATCATACACAAGCTTACCTACATATTTCATTTCCTCTCCCCAGTTGTTTAACTTCTTTCTAATTTTTACTCTATAGTTGGATGCATCAGCAAGGGAGATGAGGCTGAGTACAGGGCTACAGTAGGAACCTTTGTCACATGGTGTGAGCAGAATTATCTGCAGCTTAATGTGAAAAAGACTAAGGAGCTGGTGGTAGACCTGAGGAGGGCTAAGGTACCGGTGACCCCTGTTTCCATCCAGGGGGTCAGTGTGGACATGGTGGAGGGTTACAAATACCTGGGAATACGAACTGACAATAAACTGGACTGGTCAAAGAACACTGAGGCTGTCTACAAGGAGGGTCAGAGCCGGCTCTATTTCCTGAGGAGACTGAGGTCCTTTAACATCTGCCAGATGATGCTGAGGATGTTCTACGAGTCTGTGGTGGCCAGTGCTATCATGTTTGCTGTTGTGTGCTGGGGCAGCAGACTGAGGGTAGCAGACACCAACAGAATCAACAAACTCATTCGTAAGGCCAGTGATGTTGTGGGGATGGAACTGGACTCTCTGACGGTGGTGTCTGAAAAGAGGATGCTGTCCAAGTTGCATGCCATCTTGGACAATGTCTCCCATCCACTATATAATGTACTGGGTGGGCACAGGAGTACATTCAGCCAGAGACTCATTCCACCGAGATGCAACACAGAGCGTCACAGGAAGTCATTCCTGCCCGTGGCCATCAAACTTTACAACTCCTCCCTTGGAGGGTCAGACACCCTGAGCCAATAGACTGATTTTTTTGGCATAATTTACATATTACTATTTAATTATTTGTGGATTTATTACTATTTATTATTTATGGTGCAACTGTAATGAAAACCAATTTCCCCCAGGATCAATAAAGTATGACTATGACCATAACTATTATATGCTCCACTGTTTGCTTTTCTATTGGCTTTGACTTCCCTTGTCAGCCATGGTGTGTAATCCTGTTTTCAGAATACTTCCCATACTTTGGGATGTATCTTTCCTGCACTTTATGCATTGCTCCCAGAAACTCCAGCCATTGCTGCACTGCTGTCATCCCTGCTAGTGTCCCCTTCCAATCAACTTTAGCTCCTGTCTCATGTCTTTGAACATTCAATAGGTTTCAAAGAGATCCCACTGTTATTCTTCTAAATTCCAACGATCAGAGATGCAGAACCTTCAATCGCTGCTGATTTGATAACCTTTTAAATTT
Source organism: Mobula birostris (assembly GCF_030028105.1). Classification (NCBI taxonomy): domain Eukaryota; kingdom Metazoa; phylum Chordata; class Chondrichthyes; order Myliobatiformes; family Myliobatidae; genus Mobula; species Mobula birostris. Next base: position 45,790,026 of record NC_092395.1, on the reverse strand, counting down.
CCGGTATCAATCTCGTAAACCTTCCCTGAACCTTTAGGGAATCCTCCATGATGACTCCCAAGTCCCTTTGCAGCTTGGAATTTTAAAATATTCTTTCTCTTTAGAAAAGAGACTGTGCTTTTATTCCTTGTACCAAAGTGCAAGACGATACACTTCCCGGCACTGTTTTTCATCTGCCACTTCTTTGCCCATTCTTCTAATCCGTCTAAGTCCTTCTGCTTCCTCAACACTGTCTGCCCCTCAACCAGTCCAAGAATTGTCCACAAACTTGGTCACAAAGCCATCGATTTCATCATCTAAATTGTTGACATACAACACAAAAGGAGCAGTCACAACATAGAGCAACGCACATCAAAGTTGCTGGTGGATGCAGCAGGCCAGGCAGCATCTGTAGGAAGAGGTACAGTCGACGTTTCAGGCCGAGACCCTTCATCAGGACTAACTGAGGGAAGAGCTAGTAAGAGATTTGAAAGTGGGAGGGGGAGGGGGAGATCCAAAATGATAGGAGAAGACAGGAGGGGGAGGGATAGAGCTGGACAGGTGATTGGCAAAGGGAATATGAGAGGATCATGGGACAGGAGGTCTGGGAAGAAAGACAAGGGGGGGGAACCAGAGGATGGGCAAGAGGTATAATCAGAGGGACAGAGGGAGAAAAAGGAGAGTGAGAGAAAGAATGTGTGTATAAAAATAAATAATGGATGGGGTACGAGGGGGAGGTGGGGCATTAGCGGAAGTTAGAGAAGTCGGTGTTCATGCCATCAGGTTGGAGGCTACCCAGACGGAATATAAGGTGTTGTTCCTCCAACCTGAGTGTGGCTTCACCTTTACAGTAGAGGAGGCAGTGAATAGACATGTCAGAATGGGAATAGGATGTGGAATTAAAATGTGTGGCCACTGTGAGATCCTGCTTTCTCTGGCGGACAGAGCGTAGGTGTTCAGCAAAGTGGTCTCCCGGTCTGCGTCGGGTCTCGCCAATATATAGAAGGCCACATCGGGAGCACCGGACACAGTATATCACCCCAGCCGACTCACAGGTGAAGTGTCGCCTCACCTGGAAGGACTGTTTGGGGCCCTGAATGGTAGTGAGGGAGAAAGTGTAAGGGCATGTGTAGCACTTGTTCTGCTTACAAGGATAAGTGCCAGGAGGGAGATCAGTGGGGAGGGATGGGGGGGACGAATGGACAAAGGAGTCGTGTAGGAAGCGATCCCTACAGAAAGCAGAGGGGGGGGGGGAGGGAAAGATGTCCTTAGTGGTGGGATCCTGTTGGAGGTGGCGGAAGTTACGGAGAATAATATGTTGGACCCGGAGGCTGGTGGGGTGGTAGGTGAGGACCAGGGGAACCCTATTCCTAGTGGGGTGGCAGGAGGATGGAGTGAGAGCAGATGTACGTGAAATGGGGGAGATGCGTTTAAGAGCAGAGTTGATAGTGGAGGAAGGGAAGCCCCTTTCTTTAAAAAAGGAGGACATCTCCCTTGTCCTGGAATGAAAAGCCTCATCCTGAGAGCAGATGCGGTGGAGACGGAGGAATTGCGAGAAGGGGATGGCATTTTTGCAAGAGACAGGGTGAGAAGAGGAATAGTCCAGATAGCTGTGAGAGTCAATAGGCTTATAGTAGACATCAGTGGATAAGCTGTCTCCAGAGATAGAGACAGAAAGATTATTTATTTATAATAAATAGAACAGTCAATGTAATTCAGAGTACACTCAAATCAGTGTGAGTTCATTAGTCTGATGGCCTGGTGAAAGAAGCTGTCCCAGAGCCTGTTGGTCCTGGCTTTTATGCTGCGGTACCGCTTCCCGGATGGTAGCAGCTGGAATAGATTGTGGTTGGGGTGACTCGGGTCCCCATGAACCTACGGGCCCTTTTTACACACCTGTCCTTGTAAATGTCCTGAATCATGGGAAGTTCACAACTACAGATGTGCTGGGCTGTCCGGACCACTCTCTGCAGAGTCCTGTGATTAAGGGAGGTACAGTTCCCATACCAGGCAGTGATGCAGCCAGTCAGGATGCTTTCAATCATTCCCATGTAGAAAGTTCTTAGGATTTGGAAGCCCATACCAAATTTCCTCAACCGTCTGAGGTGAAAAAGGTGCTGCTCTGCCTTTTTCACCACACAGCTGGTGTGTATAGACCACGTGAGGTCCTCGGTAATGTGGATGTCAAGGAATTTGAAGCTTTTTACCCCCTCAATCCCAGATCCATCGATGTTAGCCAATCTCCATTCCTCCTGTAATCCACAACCAGCTCCTTTGGTTTTGCGACATTAAGGGAGAGGTTGTTTTCTTGACCCCCTCTTACCAATTGAAGATTTATAAATCTCCGTCTTAAGTACACCCAATGATTGGCCTCCATAGCCGTCTATGGCAATGGAGTCACTTAAAGTCTATCCACACTGCCAATGATTTTTGCCACAGTTTGGTTTCTGTCTGCCAGATTGAAGAAGAAAATGATCTGTGATGTATTTTCTCTCTCAGACACCACTCCCTTTCAAGGTTCCTTCCTGAAACTGTTCTTGTTCTGGATACTCAAAGAACCTCTGGGTTCGGCAGTTCTGATGTTCACATTTCATATGAGCAGCACCTACTGTATCACACCATTGACTCTTGCATCATGATTAAATTGGAGAACTCAGCCTGGATTGGGATTGTGAAGTTCAATGTCCATTCTGTGATATAACAAGTAAATTGGAATCAAAGTCTCCATGTCCATGATTACCAAAGAAACATTATCATTCTATCAGCCTTGTGGAATTCCACCTAGTAAATCCTTTTGTCCTTAGTATTTCCATGTCAATCCTACAGGGGAGAGCAGCCTTGATCCTGAAACAGACCCGTTCATTGGCATGGGAGCCAGTTCCATTGTAAAGGGCACAAACTGAGACAGACTGACTTAAACGAGTCCTTCCCCAGTGATTACTCCTCAGATTTGGACATTTCAGGAAGGCTTGTATCGATTGTTTTGTAAATAACAAATGTAATTTGACTAGATTTGACTCAAATTTTAATTTATTTTATCCTCAGCTTTGGCATCTGGTGGGGAGACCATGGGTACATCAAGATGGCCAAGGACAGGAACAACAACTGTGCTATTGCTAACTATGCAGTTTATCCTCTGGTTTAGGACAGAGGGATTATCATCTTTGTGTAAGGGGGTTTCGACTTTTATGTTACTGCGGAGGCTAATTAAAATGGCGTCTTTGTTATGTTAATCTGGGGAATGAGGCTTTGTTGTGTTAAACGCTGAGAAAGTTTGCGCTAACAGTTTTTTTTGCTTTAGTGTGTGATAAAAGAGTGCTATTAACCAATTGGGATAGTTGTTATGGTTTTGGTGTATTTGAAGATACTGTATGCGCGGGGTTTTGGGGCAGAAGGCGGGAGAGCGAGACAGAGGCTGGACCAGGTGCTGTGAGTCCGCTAACGGGGTCGGAACCCGAGCGGGACATTCGGCGAGGAAACGGAGACGGACTCGTGTGGAGCGTCTGGTCAACCACCGTTGTTGGTCCCAGGCGGCCGGTCGAGGTGGTCCGAGGGGGTCGCAGGGTGAAGAAGAAGGTTCTTGAGCTCCAACGGTTTTTGTGCATGAAGAGATTGAACTTTGATAAGTGTGGCGCCTTTTATTTTCCTTTTATATTTTATTCTCTTTTAATTATATAGTTCCAGTAATATCTATAAACTGTAAATCATTTAATTGCATCTGGTGTATTGTCTGTTATTTGGGCGGGGTGGGGTACCTCACTCAGCATCCACACAAACGAATCATCCAGTTTGGCGGGGCTGAGGCTGTTTCCCTAGACGACAGCGAGCCGAGCGACCCTGAGGGTGGCCGGGGAGGGCTACATTGTGTGGGCTTTGTCCGGGATTGAGTCTGCTGATATGCTGTGTGGTTACCCTGCTTAAATTTGTAATGTGTGTCTCTGTGGGTTATTTGCTGGTGATTGCTGTATGCGTTGTGGGTGCGGTCTTTGTTCGAGTTCGGGCTGGCATTGACGAGTTGGAGGTGGCACTCGGAGCTGCCCAAGCGGTTGGGAGAGAGAGGGAAGAGTGATCTGATTTGTAGGTAGGGTCTGCGAATAAATGTTCTAGCTCTGGCAGGCTCCGCCTGGCACTTGGGATAGTGTCCACCCCAAGAGGGGCGGAGGCGTGCGAGACGTGGGCGGAGCGGATCTCTCAGTTGTTAGATGAGTGGCAGTGCTCGGTTGAGGGAGAGCGACAGGGATTGGTTGAAAGTTTGAGTGGGCGGGCTGGTGACGGTGTTAGAGCTGTCAGGTTCACTTACACCATAGTGACAGCTGTCAGTTATTTGAAAGAGAGGTGTCGGGAAACTTAGTGGAGGCCCAGTGGGGGGACGGCTTGGGGTCTCGGGGGAAGCACGTTCCCAGCAATGTACCAATGAACTTCCGAAAGGAAAAGACTTTATTCCTGAAGGCTTAGAGGGGCCACGCCCCAGGGTGTCGCTATGGATAGAGGGAAGCGATGCTAAAGCTATCCTTGACCCCGGGGCACAGATCAAGTTGTTGTACCGTTTTACAACCGGTGTCTGAAGCATTTATCGTTGACAACCACAAGGGCACTGGAGACTTTGGGTACCAGTGCCAGTAGTTATCCAGAAAAACGATGATTGGTTAATGACCCTGGAGTTCATGGGGGCATTGTCTGGGCACCCAGCGTGTCGAGTTGCTTCTGAGGACGTGTGTAGCAGCCTTGAGCCAGTACCGAATTTAATCGAGACCCAGCGGTGGTACGGCCTGGGGAAAGTAGCTGAGGGTGAGACCCTCTTAGTAGACGCTCTGAACTACCACGAGGGAGGGGAGTTGACCGCTGAAGACACCTCAGTGAGAGAGAGGTCGCGGCAACTGGACACTGGCGGCGTGGAAGATGAGGGCAGCGTGTGTGTGGATTATGCGACGTGGTTTAATGTGCTGGATCTGAGGGGTGGATGTTGCCAGATCCTGAGGAGTGCGGCTGTTGAGCCGAAGATGGCCTTTACTAGTTCCCTAGGATTCCTCCGATCCGAAAAGATGCCCAAGGGCATATCCGGAGCCCCTGCGTCCTTCCCGCAGGGCATGAGGAAGACCATGGGGGAAGTGAAGGTGTGTGGAGTTTTGACGTATGTGGATGACCACCTAGAGCTTGGATTCGCCTGGGGGGACTATGAGGCGAGGCGTGTGGCTGAGCCCGGGCGACCGAAGCGAAATGTCAAATGTGGAGGAGTTTTTGGCCGGAGGAGTTTGGTGCAATGTGAGGAAAATGACCCGACATACCAGTTGAACTTCCTGGTGTTGGGACAGACGGTGGTGGACCGGGGGATGGAAACCCAGGTCGTCAATCTCAATGAGACACAGGGAAGAGGGGGGATTTGCACCGCACTGCGGTCATGTACTGATGAATTAATCCAGCGAGAAGAGACAATGACCCACCTTCGAAGGGATCAGCAGAAACTCAAGACGTCGATTCAGAACAGATTGGAAGACTTGCAAGTTGGGAAAGATCAAGGAAGTGTTCTGACTAAGGTCAAAAGAAAACCGAGAGCCCAGGGAGGGGAGTTTGACCACACTCCTGAGGAGGTAAAGAAATGGAGGACAGATCTCGGAAAAGGGAGGCGGACGCTTGAAAGGAACCTGAAGATGACAATCGCGAGTTTAAATGAAGTGGAAAAACTGAAAGTTGACCTGGAAGACATCCTCAGGAAGAAACAACCGGAGGCTGAACATCCTTTAACTGCTGCTTTTCAGGTCAGGGTGGAAGAAGCTGGTGGGGTAACTGCGTCCCAGATTGAGATGGCCAGGAACCCTGAGTCAGAACTGTTGAGGCTGTGGCGAGAGTTGAAGGAGTCCTTGAAGAAGCTGACGTCTCGACTGCAGGAGACTGAAGGGGTAGCCCCAGCTAAATGTTTCAGTTTGGAGAAACTTAAACAGCAGCTACCGATCGAAGGAATGAGGAAGGATACGGATTCGAAGGATGATATGCTGCACGTGTGGAACATGCAGCCTTTCGCTAACTTCCCCGTGATTGAGGAAGAGACCTTTGGCCCTTCTCCCACTGAGTCAGGTGTAGTGGGGAGGGCTAGCTGTGGGCAGACTGAGTTACGGCAGGATCAGGAAGGAGGAGAGGCTGGGCCCCGGACATGGGACAGGGGGCTCCGAGCTGTAGTGGTGGCCTGAGTGGGAGAGGAGTTGGCAAGCAGGCCCGAGGTATCCCTAGTAGTGTCTGAGCCTTTTGGGTTTAGGTGAGGGGGTACGGAGGTCTCAGAAGGTTAAGAAGCTCCCAGATAGGTTGGCCTATGTAGCGCCCGTGAGACGGGAGTAAGGTCCACTGTTTGGGGAGCACTGTCACTGTGTGTATGTGTGTGTTGTGTGTCTGTAGGACTGGGTGGCGAGTTATTTAGAAGTCATGAGGACATGACTTTATTTGGTGGGGGGAGAGTGTAAGGGGGTTTCGATTTTTATGTAACTGTGGAGACTAATTAAAATGACATCTTTGTTATGTTAATCTGGGGAATGCAGCTTTGTTGTCTTAAACGCTGAGAAAGTTTGCGCTAGCAGCTTATTGTGGTTTAGAGGGTGATAAGAAATACGTTATTAACCAATTGGGATAATTGTTATGGTTTTGGTGTATTTGAAGATACTGTATGCATGGGGTTTTGGGGCAGAAGGCGGGAGAGTGAGACAGAGGATGGACCAGGTGCTGTGAGTCCGCTAACGGGGTCGGATCCCGAGCGGGACATTTGGCAAGGAAACGGAGACGGACTCGTGTGGAGTGTCTGGTCGACCACCGTTGTTGGTCCCAGGCGGCCGGTCGAGGTGGTCCGAGGGGGTTGCAGGGTGAAGAAGAAGGGTCCTGAACTCCAACTGTTTGTGCACGAAGAGATTGAACTTTGATAAGTGTGGCGCCTTTTATTTTCCCTTTATATTTTATTCTCTTTTAATTATATAGTTCCAGTAATATCTATAAACCGTAAATCATTTAATTGCTTCTGGTGTATTGTCTGTTATTTGGGCGGGGTGGGGTACCTCACACAGCATCCACACAAACGAATTACCCAGTTTGGCAGGGCCGAGGCTGTTTCCCTAGACGACAGCCAGCCGAGCGACCCTGAGGGTGGCCGGGGGGGGGAGGGGGCTACATTTGCAAAACAACACATATAAGTCTTTCTGCAACATTAAATGTTTCTACATAATGTTAGTTGGGTGTATGATTATTGCCGTGAATCATGAGTAAATTCTAGTTTCCAGCTCATAGTCTTTGAATTATGCTTTGTCGTTGCATCTGAATTATTTGTTTCAGTTTTGGTGTAACTCATATTGAGCTCATCGTTAATTATCATATTAATTATCAACAGGCCAAGAACCAAATGACACTTAAATACTGTTATATAATATTTCTACATTGGACACCATTCTACCTAATCTGTGATGAGAAAAGTGCATCAGGTGCCATTTTGATTTTAACATTGACTTTGGGTTTCACATTGCCAACACTATTCCCAGACACATTGGAGGTGTTGGGTTATCCAACCATCCACAAAGTCCACTGGGTACACTGTTGTTAGTAACTGAGATAATTTTATCTGCATAATTGTCAGGAGCTACCCTCCACTCACTGCAGGCTTGTGGAGAAATTATCCTGCTTTTCTTGGAAAAATTGCAGTTTTTTTTGCTTTTACTTCTGTTTTCTTGAACCTTTATCTGGACCAAGTTCTCAGTGTAAATTGTCTGAGGTTACTGTGCAATTATCTGCTTCCTGTGAACCCATTTGAAAAACTTGCCCTATCTTCCACTCCGTGGCTGATACTAATTGATCCATATTCAACCTCCAGGTATTCCTTGATGGAATTTACCTCTCCTCAATGAGATGTGTATGTACAGAGAATAAAATGGGTTATTTGTCAAGTACTTTCTAACCAAAGTGCTTAGACAATAGACAATAGGTGCAGAAGTAGGGCATTCGGCCCTTCGAGCCTGCACCGCCATTCTGAGATCATGGCTGATCATCTACTATCGATACCCGGTTCCTGCCTTGTCCCCATAATCCTTGATTCCCCTATCCATAAGATACCTATCTAGCTCCTTCTTGAAAGCATCCAGAGAATTGGCCTCCACTGCCTTCTGAGGCAGCGCGTTCCACACCTCCACAACTCTCTGGGAGAAGAAGTTCCTCCTCAACTCTGTCCTAAATGACCTACCCCTTATTCTTAAACCATGCCCTCTGGTACTGGACTCTCCCAGCATCTGGAACATATTTCCTGCCTCTACCTTGTCCAATCCCTTAATAATCTTATATGTCTCAATCAGATCCCCCCTCAATCTCCTTAATTTTAGCGTGTACAAGCCCAGTCTCTCTAACCTCTCTGCATAAGACAGTTCGGACATCCCAGGAATTAACCTAGTGAACTTACGCTGCACCTCCTCCACAGCCAGGATGTCCTTCCTCAACCCTGGAGACCAAAACTGCACACAATACTCCAGGTGTGGTCTCACCAGGGCCCTATACAAATGCAAAAGGATTTCCTTGCTCTTGTACTCAATTCCCTTTGTAATAAAGGCCAACATTCCATTAGCCTTCTTCACTGCCTGCTGAACTTGCTCACTCACCTTCAGAGACTGATGAACAAGTACTCCTAGATCTCTTTGTATTTCTCCCTTACCTAACTCCACACCGTTCAGATAATAATCTGCCTTCCTGTTCTTGCTCCCAAAGTGAATAACCTCACACTTATTCACATTAAACGCCATCTGCCAAGTTTCTGCCCACTCACCCAGCCTATCCAAGTCACCTTGAATTCTCTTAACATCCTCATCACATGTCACACTGCCACCCAGCTTAGTATCATCAGCAAGCTTGCTGATGTTATTCACAATCTAAATCATTGACGTAAATCGTAAACAGCTGTGGTCCCAATACCGAGCCCTGTGGCACCCCACTAGTCACCACCTGCCATTCCGAGAAACACCCATTCACCGCTACCCTTTGCTTTCTATCTGCCAACCAGTTTTCTATCCATGTCAATATCCTCCCCCCAATGCCATGAGCTCTGATTTTACCCACCAATCTCCTATGTGGTACCTTATCGAATGCCTTCTGAAAGTCAAGGTACACCACATCCACTGGATCTCCCGCATCTATCTTCCTGGTTACATCCTCGAAAAACTCCAATAGATTAGTCAAGCATGATTTGCCCCTGGTAAATCCATGCTGGCTCAGCCCAATCCTATCACTGCTATCAAGATATGCCGCTATTTCATCTTTAATAATGGACTCTAGCATCTTCCCTACTACTGATGTTAGGCTAACGGGGCGATAGTTCTGTTTTCTCCCTCCCTCCTTTCTTAAAAAGTGGGATAAAATTAGCCATTCGCCAATCCTCAGGAACTGATCCTGAATCTAAGGAACATTGGAAAATGATCCCCAATGCATCCGCAATTTCCAGAGCCACCTCCTTCAGTACCCTAGGATGCAGACCATCTGGACCTGGGGATTTGTTAGCCTTCAGTCCCATCAGTCTACTCATCACCGTTTCCTTCCTAATGTCAATCTGTTTCAGTTCCTCTGTTACCCAAGTCCTTGGCCCATCCATACATCTGGGAGATTGCTTGTGTCTTCCCTAGTGAAGATAGATCCAAAGTACTTATTAAATTCGTCTGCCATTTCTCTGTTTCCCATAACAATTTCTCCCAATTCATTCTTCAAGGGCCCAACATTGTTCTTAACTATCTTCCTTCTCTTCACATACCTAAAAAAACTTTTGCTATCCTCCTTTATATTCCTAGCTAGCTTGCGTTCATACCTCATTTTTTCTCCCCGTATTTCCTTTTTAGTTAAGTTCTGTTGCTCCTTAAAAATTTCCCAATCATCCGTCTTCCCACTCACCTTAGCTCTGTTATACTTCTTCTTTTTTAATGTTATGCTATCTCTGACTTCCTTTGTCAACCACTGTGGCCACTTTCCCCCCTTTGATAAGCTTGGGATGAGGTAATGCATATAAATATATTAAAATACTGGTGTTTCATAAAATTCCCCCAATATCCTTTAATGGTTTAAATTTATTTTTAAACTGACTAGCACGTTACTGGGCTTCACAGTTTGATGAGAAATGTTGAGGAGATTGTCAGTTGTCCAGCAGAGCTCTGTAAAAAAAGTTTAAAAACCTGTAAGTTAGGTCCTTTGTGGGAAATTTAGTATTGTAATGCAACATGCAGAGTAGCCTGACAGCTGATTCCCTTTGCTGACTGTGGGATCTGGTTACACATGAGTTACTTTTGTACAAAGGTAGTTTTAGTTACACACATAATTGAATGCAATATATTTATATTTTTGACAGAGTAGTCCATAGACACTTAAGATTTATTCAATCTGTCTTATTGAATCTTAGGATTGTATATGGTGACATATTTGTACTTTGATAATAAAATTTACTTTGAACTTTGAGTCTGAGTTGATACCTTTGGAGTTTGACTTCGAAACCACTAATTATATGGAAACATTTATTTCAATAAGTTCAGCATGCTGCAGAAAGTTTTGCTTTCTAATTAGAAATCTGTCATGTATACCATATAATGATAGTGATGCTTGTGAGGAAAATCTTGCAGACAGCAGAAATTTTTAATTTTAAGAGAGAATTGCTTGCAGCAGAAAGAGAAATCCAGTCAACAATTCAAGTCAATAACTTTAATCACAGGTGGGGAATATTACTAATAAAATATGTTTTTATGTACAGAGAGTTGACACTTGTGTGTTCATAATGTGCGTTGTTTATAGCATGATTGATAGATTAGGGCAAACAACAGGAATTCTGCAGATGCTGGAAATTCAATCAACACACATAAAAGTTGCTGGTGAACGCAGCAGGCCAGGCAGCATCTCTAGGAAGAGGTATGGTCGACGTTTCAGGCCTTCGTCCTGACGAAGGGTCTCGGCCTGAAACGTCGACTGCACCTCTTCCTAGAGATGCTGCCTGGCCTGCTGCGTTCACCAGCAACTTTTATGTGTGTTGATAGATTAGGGAACTGTTTGCATTACATGGGCTGCGTTGGTTATACCATGATTAGTTAGACAAGTTTAAATATGTGCTAGGAAAGCAACCTCAGTCTGTTCTGCTAAAGTTTCTACATCATAGGTTTCATTGGGATGTGACTATCACATTATAGCAGAACTATGCACAGAAATAGGAGAGAGTGGTTGAGAGAACAAAGAGGAAAGTCTATGGGAGGATTGCTGTAGTGCAGATTGAAAGGATGTGGTAATGGGGGAAGAAAAATCAGAGTGGGACAGAGTAAATACGACCATAAGGCATAGGAGTAGAATTAGGGCAGTCGCTCATTGAGTCTGGTCTGCCATTCAACCATGGCTGATTTATTATCCATTTCAATCCCATACTCCTGCCGTCTCCTCATAATCTTCTAAGCCCTTACTAATCAAGAATCTAATCGACCTCCTTAAGGTTCCTTAAGGTTACCCCAACTGTGGAAGGTGGTGGGGATAAGCTATTCAATGTTCCAATGGTGTGCATCTCAAATAACTTCTGACAAACAAGTCCAGTTCCTGGCCTTCACGTGTGGCTTAGCTACTAAGCCTGGCAGAACTGTTTCTGCTGACGGGAGAAGGGTAAATTTGGGTTACTGGTGCCTTAAGACCAGACATTTTGGGCAGATGGGGCTTGTCAGGAATGATTGGAAGTTCATCTAGGAGCAGGAACACCCTGACCTCAAACCTCTGTTGCCTTGCGACTATACCCACTCATGGTGAAGGTTTTGGGCACAAATCCCATGGAAAAATCCAGGGCTGGAGCCACAATGAAGTCCTATGCTGAGTTCAATGCTAATTGGCAACTCTTGTGATCCTCTTGGTACCAAACTTTATCAGTCTCTGCCATTTCCTAGGATTCATCAGCTGTGTGGAGAGGGGGAGCCTGTTGCATGGGTAACAGCTTGCTCTCCATATTGTTTAGCCCTGGCTTGCGTATCATGTAGACAACTAGAACGTAACACATGGTCAACCCTGACCAATGGAGGGCCTTGACAATGATTTGACCTCCATAGCTGAATGCGGCAATGAATTCAACAGATTCAGCACCATCCGGTGAAAGAAATTCCTCCTCACTTCTGTTCTAAAGAGACTTCTTTCTATTCTGAGGCTGTGCCCTTTGCTCCTAGACTCTACTCCCTTGGAAACATCTTCTCCATGTCCACTCTATCTTGGCTTTCAATATTCGTTAAGTTTCAATGAGATCGCCCCTCATTCTTCTGGACTCCAGTGATAAGGCCATAAGACACAAGAGCAGAATTAAGCCGTTCAGCCCATTGAGTTTGCTCCACCATTACAGGCCCAGAGGCATCAAATACTCACCATACATTAACCCTTTCATTCCTGGGATTATTTTTGGGAACCTCCTCTGGACCATTTCCAATGCCAGCTGGAACTTCCAAGAAGAAATGTTGATTCTTTGCAAAGTGTAAAATTTTGTGTCCTCATGGCCTATTGGAAATGAGCTACTGTTTCAAAGGTTTTGATGACTGTAGGAAGCTGATGATAGGAAAAATGGGAAGTGACAACAGACTGGCAGTTTAGGATTTCTCCCATAGAGTGATGGAGGTGTCCTACAAAGAGGAGTCACTCACTATGTCTTCATTGCCACAGTCTGAGCAGTGAGTTCAATACACCAATTTGGAAATAGCTACTTTAGAAAAAAAATCATACATAGTGTTCTGGATATCGAGGAAGGAGTGATGAAAGGGCAGGTTTTACAGGACCTGTGGTTGCAAAATAAACTGCCGTAGGAAGAGAGATCGTTATTTTTGGAGAGGAACTAGGGTTCTGGATTGAACAATATCTTTGTAATATCGAAAGGGAAGGACAAGGTATGACCTGTCTGGCGGAGGCATGATGTTGAATTTTTCAGGGGTAATCCGTTGCATATGAAGGCTAGTGTATAGGGGACTGAGAACCTGAGAAAATATCCCCTGTTACTGGGATTAGGAAAAAGAGCTAAGACATAGAAAGGGGCTATGGTTGAAAAATATTTAGAGGTGTACTTGCTGTATTGTGAGGAAATATGACAGAGAAGCTGGGGAAATGGAATGGAGTTTTCACAGATGAATTGGAGATGGAGAAATTAAGGAATAATAAGAACAAGTGATGGTGAGAGCCGTGTAGGAAATAGAAGCAAAGGGGATGAGATGTTCTCATTGTGGACAAGAGTGTGAGGTGGTAATTTTACGGTCATCAATGCAGCGGAAAAATCAAGTGAGGTTTTGCTGGGACTGATATTGAGAATGGGGATGAAATGGACGGTAAGTGTAAAGAGCAAACAATTGTTAAAGAAGTCCTGCGGAAGGGTCTCAGCCCAAAACGCCGACTGTACTTTTTTCCAAAGATGCTGCCTGGGCTGCTGAGTTCCTGCATCATTTTGCATGTTTTGCAAGGACTGTAGTAGGTCAGGGTACACAGTCCTGCTGAACCTCTCAACAAATGTCAGCCTGAGGCCGCTAGGTCAAAGGTTCATGTTTTCTCAAAAGCCAGTTTCAAACTAACTTCTTGCTCTGGTCTGATTTTTTGTCCAACGTCCCTTGTGTGTTTCTTTGTTTGCATTGTAATTTGAAATAAATACATTTAGAAATATCAATGGTCCCTAATTTGTTCTTTTTTAACAAATCCTGAACTAAAGATCACCCTTTCCTTTCCTTAGGGATTTTTAAAAAGTATCCTTATGTAGCATTATCCTCCTTAAAGACCTCTGGTTAGGGAAGTGCAGTTGAAGCCTCTGAACTGATGCATTGCATTATGTCGATGGTACACATTGCAGCCACAGTAATTAGTAATAGATGGAGTGAACCTTTATTATGGTGTAAGGGGTGCCCGAGCCATTTGACAAGTTTAACGCACATGATAGAATGACATCGGGTTTTTCATCCCTTCCTCCCTCTACGCTCTCGACCCTGATGGGTGTTAATGGATTGTGGACAGAATTTTCAAAATTGGTTGATTGACTTTCACACTTCACTCCTTTCCTGATATTGGGGAATCTGCATTCACCCACACAGATGCCTTACATTTGAATTTAAAGGGATTGCCCACAACTTCTGGCTTAACAGCTTTAATTTCTTGCTTTAGTTGGATTGAATACATCCTTAATGTTTCAACAGACAACAGCGAGTTGTATGTCTGGTGTGACATTTTTTACAGATTTAAAGTTTTGGTAAACCATTTGCTTCCTGGCTATTTGACCAGAGGGATTCTTCATTGGGGAACATAAAGCTGGGCAATTGATAAAGTTGAGGTAGCTCTCTCGGTAAAAACGTGGGTCCGAAGAGATTTAAGGAGTAAATCTTTAGTCAGCAGACCTTTTAACTGCGGGATGACCCAATACATACTGGGGATTGTAGCCCACTTTTCCAAAGAGCAACTCAGCTTTGTATGATGGTCTGGTTCGACACAAGCAACCATTCCTGGTTAGGTCCACTAGTGCTTCTTCTAGTCTGACCTACTATATTTGAGAAAACACCCACGTATTGAGTGATTGCTTGGCAGACCACCTATGCTTAGTCAGCAGAGCTGTTGCAGATCTTCACGTTGCCTTTGCAGGCATTTTCATTTCTTAGACTTGCTTCCATTCTGGTCTGTTTGTCCGCAGCCTCCTCAGTGTGAAAACAACATCATGTTTTCTGTCTTTGCACTTTACAGCCTATTACGATGAACATTGAATTTACCAACTTTAGGTAAAAAGGCTCCCATTTTTTCCCATTATGACCTGTGTGCCCCTTTCCAGCACATTCCTTTATGCTCACGGTCGGTCCTCGAGATCCTTATCTCCTGTTCTGTCTTAACCTGTCCACAGTGTTTTCTCGGATACTTTGCTCCTACCATGGCTCTGCGTGGAAACTATAAATGCATCACTATCTCCACCCCCTCCTCCCAGCACGATACCTGATTACTCTCCACAAATGCTGCTGCTTGACTGGCTAAGTTTTTCCTGTATTTTATATTTCTGCTTTTACAATTTAATGATTTCTGACAAAATGTCTGCAGTTTCATGTACTGTTGTGTCTGGGCCTGTGGATGTGTGGTAGAAGCTGGGAGATTATCCACCTGATGCTGGTTCTGTGGATGGTGTTGGTGGAGGAGACCACATGCATCAGACTCTTTGCAAAGCTCTTCACCTGATTGGTGACTCCTTCATCTCCTCTGCTGAAGGCACACGCCATTTTGCTCTGTATTTCAGGCCATACACTTATCTTCCGCAGCCTTTCATAGGAACAGCTGGGCAACCCAGCCCCTCAAACTTGCCCCAACATTTCATTAGGTCATGGCTGACTTTGATGAAATGTGAAATCTATATCCTGTCTCCTACTCTAGTAATCCTTCACTCTGTTGCATATCTAAATTTGCCCAATAAAAATATTCACATTGCTATTTCTGTCACCCTTAGAAGAGAGTCCCAAAGAATTGTGACCATTGCGAATAAACACCACTTTATTTTGCTTGAACAGCTGATTCCCTGTTCTTAAGCAGTATTCACCTGATTTAGATTCCAGATCTAGAACTAGATCTATTTCTAGATTCTCCCATGAGAGGAAACATCCCTCAATATGTATCCTTAGGATCTTGTTTCAGTAAAGTTCCCTCTCACTCTGGCAATTAAGGGTTATGGGGAAAAGGCAGGTAGGTGTATATGAGTCCATGGTCAGATCAGCCATAACCTTATTGAATGGCAGAGAAGGTTCGACGGGCCAGATGGCTGACTCCTGCTCCTATTTCTTATGTTTTTATGTTCACTCTTGTAAACTCCAGCCTATCCTGTCCAACCTTTCTTTATAAGACAACTTGCCTAATTTAGGTATTGGGCATGTAAACCCCCTTTGAGGTGTTTCCAACATGCATGCTTCCTTAAAGCTGACCAACACCAAAGAATAATTATGTACAATAAATTGTGGGCACCAAGGAATGTTGACAATTACAGAGAGCTGATGAATGTTGACAATGATAGAGATCTTATGAATGTTGACAATTTACAGAGAGCTGATGAATGTTGACAATTACAGAGAGCTTATGAACGTTGACAATGACAGAGGGCTGATGAATGTTGATAATTACAGAGAGCTGATGAATATTGACAATGACAGAGAGCTGATGAATGTTGATAATTACAGAGAGCTGATGAATGTTGACAGTTACAGAGAGCTGATGATTGTTGACAATGACAGAGAGCGGATGAATGTTGACAGTCACAGAGAGCTGATGAATGTTGACAATGGCAGAGAGCTGATGAATGTTGACAGTTACAGAGAGCAGATGAATGTTGACAATGGCAGAGAGCTGATGAATGTTGACAGTTACAGAGAGCTGATGAATGTTGACAGTTACAGAGAGCTGATGAATGTTGACAATGGCAGAGAGCTGATGAATGTTGACAATGACAGAGAGCTTTTGAATGTTGATAATTACAGAGAGCTGATGAATGTTGACAGTCACAGAGAGCTGATGAATGTTGACAATGGCAGAGAGCTGATGAATGTTGACAGTTACAGAGAGCAGATGAATGTTGACAATGGCAGAGAGCTGATGAATGTTGACAGTTACAGAGAGCTGATGAATGTTGACAGTTACAGAGAGCTGATGAATGTTGACAATGACAGAGAGCTGATGAGTGTTGACAGTTACAGAGAGCTGATGAATGTTGACAGTTACAGAGAGCTGATGAATGTTGACAGTTACAGAGAGCTGATGAATGTTGACAATGACAGAGAGCTGATGAGTGTTGACAGTTACAGAGAGCTGATGAATGTTGACAATGAGAGTGAGCTGATAAGTGTTGACAATTACAGAAAGCTGATGAATGTTGACAGTTACAGAGAGCTGATGAATGTTGACAATGACAGAGAGCTGATGACTCCTCAACCATCAAGCTGTTGAATTAAAGGGTTAACTTTGCTTGCCCCATTATTGAAATGTTCCCACAACCTATGGACTTACTTTCAAGGACCTTCAACTTATGTTCTTGATATTTATTGCTAACTTATTTATTATTATTCTTCATTTCTTTATTTGTTCAGTTGTCTTTTGCACACTGGCTGATCACACAATTTGGTTCAGTCTTTCATTGATTCTATTATGGAATGAAGAAGGTGTGGTTGGATATAGAATGTAAGTGTTGCAACTTGGGCAACAGTTGATGTACAATGTGAGCTCTGGTTGCCACACTAAGGAGGATGAAATTGCACTGTAGAAAGTGAGGAGAGAAACCGCAGAACGTTTACCTCACTATGTACACACAGTGCATTGTGGTTTAGAGATAGTGGGAGGGAAGCAGATAAGAAATAATATAAGAATAACAAAAAACTTTGGATTGGGGAGCATTCATTCTAGGATTAGTGTATGATTTCTTTCCATGTACAGCTGGGGGGGGAGGGATGGCCAAAATTTATTTCCCATGGTGGGGTATCAAAAACAAGAGGGCACAGGTAAGGTGAGGGGAAGGAATTTTAAAGGAGATTTGAATGGTAACATTTTAAAGAGAGGCTGATATCTGGAATATGCAGTCAGAGGAGGTGATGGAATGAGATACAAGCACTACATTTAAGAAACATTATGACACTTTAATAGCAATCCGAATGTGGGCAAGTGGTATCAGTATCGGTGGGCCGGCCGGAAGGTCAGTATGTGGTTTGGTGGACTGAGGGGCCGAAGTTCCCCTCAACTCCAGGACTGTCATTCTATGTACACAGTGCTCTAGGCATGGTCTTTAAGTGAAGCTTAACCGCCAACTTTGTATAATTTTCCTCCCAATAAACAATAACTTTATGTTAGCTGTTTATTGTGCATTATATTAGCCTTCTGTGAATGGTGCAGTGACATGCAGATCCCTCTACATCTCACCATTCACATTATTCAATGTTTTTTCTGCAGATTAGCCAGCACCACATTTCTCTGCAGTATACTCTTTTCCAATTAACTTTAACTATCACTTTTAGCCTCTGCATGCCCTCTTCACAACTCACTTTCCTATCAGTCTGTGTCATCAGCAAGTTTAGCATCAGAGCTTTAGTGCCTTCATCCAAGTTGACTTAGATTCAGTACAATGTTGATTCCCTAGGACCAATTTGTATACCGCAGCACGGCACGCAACAAAAGATCACTCATACCTGCAGATTCCTGTTAGACAATCATCGACACTGTCCATATTATCAGCTTTTATTTTTCCACAATAAATCTTTGATGTTGCACTTAACAAATACCTTCTGGAAATTGAAGTATATACGCCCACTTGTTCCCCTTTTATCCACAATATGTTACTTTTCATAAGGATGTTTAAGTCTCTCATTATGTTGAATAAACAACAGTTTCCATCAGTAGGTAGTGGGAAAGCAGAGAATCACCTTTCATAATTAGTGGCATAAGAACAGAGAGGGTGGACGAGCAAGTCCTCACCTAGTGTTAACGGTGGTGGACAATTTAACAGTTAATGGAAGGAAGAGGCTCCAAGGACATTTCTGGGCTAAGCAGTGGCAGTGTTCATAGTGGCTGTGCTAAAGATAAGGTTTAAATGATTACAACTCTTTTCAGCCAGAAATGCTGAATAGGTTTCCACATCTCCTTCCAACATAGGAGGTTATTGAGTCTGTGCTGGCTCACAGAGCAATTTCCCCTGTAAACTCTGCTCCCCAAGTTCCTGGAAAATCTCCTTAGATTCTACCACTCACCTACACACTAGGGGCAACCTACAGAGGCCAATCAACTGGCACGTATGAAATGTGGAAGGAAACAGGAGCACTGGGAAGAAACCTATGCAATCACAGGGAGAACATGCAAACTCCACACAGACAGAATGGGAGATCAGGATGGAACCCAGACCACTAGAGTTGTGAGGCAGCACAGCGGCTCTACTACAGCTACCACTGCGTAGCTTTCAGGAGGTGGTTGAGACAAATCATCGCTAAACTGTTGAGAGCACCAGTTACAGCAAAGGCTTTGGGACTGACCGGCATCCCAGCTCTACTGAACAGCCAAACTCTTGGCCAACATGTTCCACTACTGTGACAGAACTGAAACCATCTGACAATTTGGAACAGATGCTGAGGCAAGTTCTGCCCAGAAAAAGCAGGGCAAATTCCATCTGCTCCTGGTCCAAACGTGGATCAAAGAGCAGAATCTTCAATGTGAGAGGAGGGCGGCTAAAACTGACATCAGGACAGTATTTGACTGTGTGACATTGTAGGGGAAAATGTGAGGTCCGAAGGGGTGTTGTGCACTCATCAGTGAAGAATGTTCAGTTCCATTTGCAACTTCTCAGCAAAGAGAGAAGCCCATGACATAGACAACATTCAGAGAGGGACGATATGTAGCAAGTAACAAAAGTGTCAGGCAATAGCAACTTCTAATTTGAGAGTTTAGCCATCACCCAGACATCACTGAGACCCCATCAGCAGTATGGTGGCAGGCTACCGTTTTGTTTTGTAACTCCAGAAACTAATCAAAATAAATACACAGGAGCTAGGATATTGTCTACTTAGTTATTCTTTTCCTTTTGGTTTAAAGAGGTGCTCACATATGATGTGGTGGTGTAATGATATCTTCCACTCATGTACTTCTTACATATAACCAATAATGAATTATGTAAACCGAGAAAAATGCATAATCAAACTAAATATTTGCAATATTATTCAAATATTACTGAAATATTAAATACACTGTACTCCTCCCTGCCTAGCTATAAACTCCAACTCAGTATAAAATGCATCCCAACTCGTATGTAACATGCCCCCTGACAAAAGGGAGTCACTCTACTTGGCAGGTGAGACTTGTGGCTGTGAAACAATCTCAGATTTATTTAATTTTATTTAGAGACACAGAGCAGAATAAACCCTTCCAGCCCTTCAATCAACGCTGCCAGCAACCCCTGATTTAACCCTAGCCTGATCACGGACAATTTACAATGACCAATTAAAGTACTAGCCGGTACGTCTTTGGACTTTGGGAGGAAATTGGAACACCCCGAAGGATGCTACTCATTCCATGGGGAGGATGTACAAACTCCTTACAGAGGATGCCAAGATTGAACTCTGAACCCCAGCACCCTGAGCTGGAATAGTATTGCGCTAACCATTACGCTACCATGGCATCCTGGGTTCTGGGGCCTCCTCCACCATGGTTTAAGGACTTGACTCTGGGACTGCAGCAAGTGGTTCTAACAGTTCTGGCCACCTCTCTTCTCTAACAATTGATTCTGCTCTCCTCAACTGATCGACACGTCATCTCCAGATGTATCAGACATAATCCCCACTGTGTAGGAGAGTGGTCCAGTTCTGTCCTTAAGCTTTCCAAGAACCCACTTTTGACTGCCTCTGTAGTCCTTTGCCAGGACTGCTTGTCCAGGAGTGAATCTCCTTGTTTGAGGACCCACATTTGTCTCAGCTGTTTGTCCTGCATACTGCCTCTGAGAGTGGGTTTGAGGAGATCCAAACATGAATGCAAGGGACGACCTAGGTAGAGCACATCTGGTGAGTTGTTGGGTTGTGGAGTGTGCTGCACTGTGATATGCAAAAAGGAAATTGGCGAGCTTCTGATTCGATGTCAGTGTAGTATGTTATGCTGACATTGCTCACTGTGTGCTCTTTAGACCCTAGACAAACCTTTCCACCAAGCCATTTGTCGCTGGGTGGTACAGTGCAGATGTAATATGTCTTATTCCATTCATTTTCAGGAATGACTGAAGCAGTTCCACAACAAATTATGGTCTATTGTCAATGACTAAGAGTTGTGGAATACCAGTCCTGAGAGGAGGCTTCTCAACATATGCAGTGTGTAAGGCTCTAGTGGAGGCCATTGGCAACACTTCTGGCCACTTTGTAGCTGCATCCACTACTACCAACAAATCTGTGACCATGAATGGTCCAGTAAAATCCACATGAATTCTCTGACAGGCCAATGCAGGCTATACCCAGGGACGGAGAGGAGCTTCTCCTGACATCTTCCGGATGTGTTCATATGGCAAGACTGCTGATCTATCCCAGGCCACCAGGCAGAGCTTGGGGCCAATGCTTTCATTTTGCCCATTCCCAGATGACAGGCATGTAGCTCCTCCAAAACTTTAATTCTCAACTTTATGATGCAACTCTCAGTCACAGTGTAAGACAACCCCCATCAAGGACAAGTTTAACTTAGCATTGGTAAAAATGGGGAACTAAAATTTCTGCTGCACGTTCCAGTTATTTTGGGTTGTAGACCTGAGACAGTGTAGGGTCTTTTCTAGTTTCCTTTGGACATCTCTGCCGTAATAGGGAGAATATTTTGTCATGTACCCCGTGACGGGTTAAAGAACCAGCAGAGATGGAAAACATTTTGGAGTCCAGTATTGCTATTAACTAATAATATTTATTAGTAACTACACAATACAGTAATATAAATGTAGATAAATCAAACAGGCGTTGGTGCATGGCCAAGTGGTTAAGGCATTTGTCTAGTGATCTGAAGGTCACTAGTTCGAGCCTTGACTGAGGCAGCGTGTTGCGTCCTTGAGCAAGGCACTTAACCACACATTGCTCTGCGATGACACCAGTGCCAAGCTGTGTGGGTCCTAATGCCCTTCCCTTGGATAACATCGGTGGCCTGGAGAGGGGAGACTTGCAGCATGGGCAACTGCTGGTCTTCCATACAACCTTGCCCAGGCCTGCGCCCTGAAAACCTTCCAAGGTGCAAATTCATGGTCTCACGAGACTAATGGATGCTATATATAAATCAAACAGGTTAGCAATGATTATATATAAGTAAGTAAATTAGTAAGTGTGGAAATATATATGAAAACCAAGCTTCTTCAAGTCTAGGGGTAAATAGATAGTCTTACGACAATGAATAAAGTTCAGTTCAGTTCGTGGTGTTGAGTTGAGTAGTGATGGAGAGAGAGGGAGAGATTTGAGTCTTCAGGTGAGCTGACGCTGTTGATCTTCTTGTTGTCCTCTGAAATCCTTTAAAAGTCACCGACTGTGACTTCAACAAAGGGGACCGTTTTTCTGTGGTGGAATCATCAACCCAGGCAAGGGTGGAGACATGGACAACTCCCCACCGGTCAATCCCTTTTCACACTGCAAGAGCCACTGATTGATCCGCCTGATTGATCCTCCAAAAACCTACTTTTTCTGTGGGCACAACAAAGCTCATTCAATGTCCAAAAACATGTGTCTGAGGTCTATCATTGGACCTCCAATTTATCTCACCGCACTGAGTACCAACTGTCTCTCAAATAACTCCTCCTTCCTTTGTCTGTGTAAGAAATGCACCAGCATGCCATGTTGTTGGGAAGTATCAACACGCTGCCGAAAAATCATAACATCGATTGTCCATCAAATAACGCCGCCCTCAGTCACCATAGCGACTTACGAGCTGCTTGGTGCTCTCTCTCTAACCCAGCAGAAATCCAAAAGTTAGTCTTCGTCTCTCTCTCTCTCTTTCTTTCTCTCTCTCTTTTCCAAAGCACAGTTCATAGGGGTAATTTAGGACCCCATCACAATGTCAAGAGGAGTGCCCTCTTTTTGTAAATTTTTCAGGAGTTTCCTTTTCCAAGGGTAATTGGGACAATCCATCCACATTTCTATGATTAGTTGTCTTATTTAGTTTGATCTTTTAATTGTGTCCTCCAAGAAACAGAATCTATCTCTGCATTTAGACAATAGGTGCAGGAGTAGGCCATTTGGCCCTTTGAGACAGCACCACCCTTCACTGTCATCATGGCTGCTACTGTTAGTGTAACACCATTCTGTGGGTTGAAAACGGACACCAGTGGTTGATGATCAGTAATGAGGGTGAACTCTCTCCCATACAAGCACTGGTTGAAACATTTTACACTCCAAACCAGACTCAAGACCTCTCTGTCTCTGTAGCAGTAAGGGAATATGATGCAAAGGCTTTCACTTCCATTACTCGTAGCATGTGAAATGACTGCACCTGTACCATAAAGCAAGGCATCACAGGCAAGCTTCACTGGGTGACTGTAGATCATCTTGTGTGAGAACAGTGTCTGACATTACTGGATCCTTTCCCTTTTTGAAAACCACCTCACACCGCTTTACCCATTGCTATTTCTTCCCGATCTGTAGTAATGAGTTCAAGGGGTAGAGCACAGTGGCCAGATTTGGCAGGAACCTGTTATAGTAATTGACAAATCCTAAAAAGGACTGCAACTGTGACACATCCTTTAGTCTTGGGGCATCCACCACTGGACACATGTGTCATTCTTGTGCGTCAATGGTGTGAGCACAGTAAGTGATACTTGTTTTAAAGAGTACACACTTGTCAAGTTATGCTCTGAGGTTGTAATCTTCTAATCCTTTTAACATTCTCTTGAGATTTTGGGGATGTTTCTTGTCATACTTCTTGGTAACAATGGTGTCATCCAGGTAACACTGGTTGCCTGGCTGCCTTGCAGCATCTGGCCCACAGCTTTCAGTCAGAGTGCAGGTATAGATGCACTCCAAAAATACGCCTACTGCAGTGATTAAACTCTTTGTGAGTGTTTATGGTGAGAAACACTTTGGACTCTTCTTCCACCTCCATCTGCAGGTAGGCCTCAGCGAAGTCCACTTTGCCAAAGTGTTTTTCTCCAGAAAGGTTTGCAAAGGTATCCTCTATCCTGGGCAGATATTGATTTACGTTCTGTACTGGGTTGATAGTGACCTTAAAATCACCACAGATCCAGCCTTCTGGGTTCTACTCAATCTTGGAAAGAATTCTTTCAGCCTCCATGCAATCTAGTTCATTGGCTACTTTATAACGGATGGCATAAGGAACCAGACGGGCTTTGTTAAACTTGGGTGTGGCCTTTTCAGATAATATTACTTTACCTGTGATATGTTTGAGTTTTCCAGTGCAATCCCTGAACACTACTGTGGCATCATCCAGTACCTTTTCATTCATCTTCAGTTGACTCTGTCACAGGGGGTGTGACATGAAAATTACAGATGGATCTACAATGAAGTTGTAGCTGTCTCAGCCACTCATGGCCCCACAACGCGGGCTCTAAACCACATACAAACCTAAAGTGACTTGTTGATTGTTGCATTTCTGTTACAAATGTCATTCCCACAAGAGTTTTTTTTTTCTCCAGTATAAGTTCTTAGTTGGATATCTGCAGACTTTAGTTCAGAATCTTTGAAATGCCATTCATATCTGATATTTGTCAAGTAGGATGCCATGCACAATCCAGATTTGAGGGAGACAGACGTGACAGTATGGAGAGCACGGAGGAACACCTGGTGAAACTTCTGAAATGCCTGTTTCGCCGCCACTGCCACTGTGTGATCCAGAATCTCCGGGGGGAAGGCCTCGAGTCCTCGGCTTTGCTTGTTGCTTGGCGGCTGGGATGGGGTTGAAGCGCTCGGCAGAGATGGTACTCGGTGCTCGGTGTCGGAGGGCTGGTCGGAGGCTCGAAGTTTTCGGACGGACTTAGAGTTGGCTGCGGTCGGGTGCTCCAGGTCATAGGCAAGTTTGCGGCACTTCTGTCTGCGTGAGATGATGGGGCTATCGGGACTTGAGACTTTTTTTTTACCATGCCCATGGTCTGCTCTTTATCAAATTATGGTATTGCTTTGCACTGTTGTAACTATATGTTACAATTATGTGGTTTTGTCCGTTAGTCTTGGTTTGTCCTGTGTTTCTGTGATATCTTTCCGGAGGAACATTGTATTATTTTTAATGCATGCATTTCTAAATGACAATAAATGAGGACTGAGTGTCCTCATAATTTAATCTAATCTAAACTCATTTTGTAGAATGACTGAAACCACTGAGACATTAACTTGTTGTTCACTTCCAGTGTAAGCCATATTGCTTAACTCTTGTTAGTTTCCACATCGTAAATCTCAAAAACTACATAGTCCTGTGCCACTCTCATCATGATCAGATAGTCAATCAACAGCATGTAGATTTGTGCTCTTTTTGAAACCGCAATGTGATGTTTTATCTTTTTCTCTTCCCTGTGCAGTCCATTTATTTTTGTCTGCCCAACATGCTCTGTGTGTGTGTCCTACTTTGTTGCATTTTCTGCAAGTAATGTCCTTAAACCTGCTTTGGTCTGGTGTATGTGAACCCCTGTCGCAACGGTAACACAATTTGTTCAGACAGTATGTTTATGTTTGGATGTTGCAAATTTGTTCATGCTTACTTTCATTCTTGACTGCAACTCAATTTCATCTCTGGCTGTTGTTTTCTTTGATACAGTAAAAATCCAATTACTCTTTTAAATGTGGGTTGTGCTTCAGTAAAGAATTATTTATTGTAAGACTCCATAAATTAAATGATCTCTCAGTGCATCATTAAGCCCATCACTGAACAGGCAGTACTCAGACAATTATATTGCAATTTTCTTCACATTCATGTCCGTGAGCTTGTGACAGCAGATTAAGCAGCAGTGCTAGCAAAATGTGGGATACTCGAATCAAACAGTGCGTTAAATTCTCACCAGGGTTGCAATGCACAGCATCTGGCTGCCCTTCAAACCTGAGTATGTGTGGTTCTGTGTTTCCCTGAGTCACCTTCCATTGTAGACCCCCATATTATCACAAAGTGTCTGGGAACTGAGGCTGTGAGGTGCAATTAGTGTGTGACATCTAGCCATTGAGTTTACTGAACCAGGTACTGTATAGAGTACTAATGACTATATTTTATGGGACGTGTGCATTGTTGGCGAGACCAGTATTTATTGCCCATCCTTACCAGTCCCTATGCAGAGAAGTTGCTCAGACAGTTAAGAGTAAACCTCACTGTTGTGGATCTGAATGGTGTATGTGGGTGGCGACAAATTTCATTTGCTGAACTTTGTTAGTGAAGGAGTAACTGCTTTGTTTCATTTTGTTAAATTGAACTAAAACAGAGCAGGGTTCTACCTTATGTAATACCTTGGTTTAGGACCATGCTTTATTTTATTAATACAGTTATGCTGTTGGGTATCTTATTTTCAGCAGATTTTCTCAAAATGCAACGTGTTCCTTGAATTACATTATACAATCAAGTATTTCATTTTTGTTGTTTAAAATAAAAAATTTGGTTGATTAAGTCAGGCTAGTTGAATTACCCAATAGGATTTGTCCTGTTAACATTTTTTTTCTCAAGAGAGTGCAGGAAAAGATCGGGTAATCATTTTCTAGACAGAGCACTGGATCGAGGAACGATGAGGAAGGAGAATGGAAATGGACAACGATCACTGGAGAAGGACATGGTGAAACATTCACAAGACCCATCTGGAGGGACAGATAGTGATGTTGGGAAATCTTCAGGCATGAAGAATGTTCAGATAACTTTTAGTTAGCTAGTTAGCACACGATATCGAACAAAGTTCGACGTTTTTTCCCCTTGGTTCAGGGCCGGATTAAACTAATGCGGGGGCTCTAGCATATGTTATAAAGGGGCCCTAAATTTAAAAAATGCACATAAGTATTAAAACATAAATTATTTACTTGCATAGTAAAGTAATTCAATTTTTTCATTTGTTATGCAGCCAGATAATACGACAAATGTCTGACACTTCAGTAATAGTATTACTTACATGTAGGTATCAACTTTGAAAGTCAAAAGCAACAAAACTACAATTTAAAAGTTAGATTTTCTAGACTTAGCATGAGCAAATTTGTTGATGATACTGGAAATGTCTGTTTTATGCAGAAGTTCATGTTCAATGCTCATTAGAGTGAGATTGTCTAATCTGTTTTGACCCATGGTGCTCCTTTGTTCATTTTTAATCCTTTTCAGTTTTGAAAATGAATGTTCTGCACTGCAGTTGGTAACCATGAGTGACAAATAGATGCACAAGGCATTTTCTACATTTGGAAAACATGACTCCAAGGAATTGTCGTTTATCAAACAGTACAACTGTAACTCTATAAGGTCTTGTTTGGTGCCAATATGAGAAGCAAGGTCAGTTTTCAACAGTTCAGTAAGCTGCACAAATTCTTCATTAAGACTTTCTTCCAGATCTTCCGGATATGATTTAATAAGATTTGGTGACTGCTTTACGATCTCTTTAGGTGTAAACGACTGTAACTGATGAAGGTATCCAAAAACACCATTCATCTTTAGATAAGCTTTCTACCTTTTTAACAGGGCAGAAAGCAAGCGGTCAATAATAGCAAGAAATGTTTGGCTTTTAAAATTCTGAGAAGGCGTTTGAGATTCAACAAGTGGATCAAGAGTGCTGGAACCACTGAAATCATTACACGTGCAATTTTGTTTGTGTTTTCTTCGTGTTTGCTGTGGATAATCTTTACACTTAGTCAGATCCTTGGCTTTTTGCTCAATGTCTGAAAAAGTAGACCTTGAATATATCCAGGCAAGGATTCATGGAGTGCACAAGCTGTGTTTAAGTCTTGGCCAGAAGGTTGCAAAGAAGCACTGGTCATTTGAAAATGCTGTAATACTTGATCCCACAATATGACCATTATTTCTGTTTCCAACTTCATCATGGTTGAAAGTAGTCCAGGAGCCTGTTGTCAACACTCTGCTTTCTGATCATTGTTATTTGAGGTGTCATCCAATACTTGTTTTATTGAAGAAAAGCTGGGTAAAAGTGCTTTTGTTGCATCTGCATGAGCTGACCACCTGGTATCTGACATTCTTTTCTCAACGAGCAAATGAGCACCACCATCAGATAATGCAGCAGAAAGGAGATCCCACCGATAAGTAGAAGCTGAAAAAAATGTGTACAGGCTTTCTACAAATTGAAAGAAAATTAATGCTCCTTGACAACATTCAGCAGCACATTTTCCAACCAAATTTAGTGAATGTGCAAAACATGGAATGTAATCCATAAACTCATTCAGCTCTTTAATTTGTGCTTGTAAGCCACTATACTTGCCACTCATAGCATTGTCATAACTTTGATCATGGCAGTCTTTTATATCAATGTCGTTTTCCTTTAAAAAGTCAAGTAAACTTTGAGCGAGCAGTTCAGCAGTATGACCTTCCATATCCAAAAACTTCACAAATCTTTCAACTAGTCCAGACGGCAAAACATGGCGCACAGTCAAAGTCAGCTGGTTCACATTGGATATATCTGGAGTAGAATCCAATGAAACAGAATGATACTTGATAATGTGATGCAGTATGCTGGATCCAATCAGATTGATGAATTCTTCACATGTTGTTTTAGATAGGTATGATTTATATCCCCTTCCTTGGTTTGCATGAGCATTTATACCACGACACAGCAAGGAGCCAACACACGCCTGCACGCACATACTGTACCATGCAGTATGCAGCTACCCTGATATGAAAACAACAGCGTTGCCAGCTCGTTGTTGTTGTGGTGCGGATGAAATCACAGAGCATTGCGTTACTGGTAGGTACAAGGCAGTTTCTTTATTCAACAAAACAAGGTTACAGCAGGCAGAGACACCTGGCAGAACAGGTCTAACCGCTTTGTGATTGAGGCTCAATATTTATTTGCTAAGCACAAAGGCCAGTTCATAGTTACAAGTATAGACAATTCTTTGAAGTTTTCACATCTTTTGATTAAATTCATTCTACTGGCGCCAGTATGCCTAAGCTGGCATTCATGGCCTTTAGGAATGCAAGTTAAAATCCATAATACATTATTTGGTATGTTACATGCTAACATAGAGGACAATTCATATTCAAAAAACATAGATATGATGTCTTTGCAACTACCTGTAAACTTAACATTCTTGTCTCAGAGGCACCAGAGATGCATTGTTACAAGTGAAACTGGGTTCACAGCTTTTAGGAAATGCATTGTTATGAACTCAATCCACAGTACTTTGTCAAAGAACAGAAGACTGATGGCTGAAGTCATTTATTATGTAAATGTAAATGAATCATCTACCCAATGTAGGACACATAGTCTCTCAGTATGGCATCGCTACAGATCCCACTAAAATAGAGGCAGTAACCACATAGACGAGAGTCCGGATTGTGAGTGCCCTGCGCTCATTCCTTGGAATCTGTGGGTACAATAGTGCTGTAAATTATGCATTCATTGTATTCACACAAAGACGCCACTTAAAGAGTTGCTCTCTTGTCTCACTTACAAAGCACAGGACCACTTGATCCAGTGTGTATAGATTTTCTTTCCATGGAGCCCGATTCAAGTAACACTGCAAATGCCTTGATCATCACTTATTACTACACCAGATGCACTCAAGCTTTTCCCACAAAAGGATAAGTAAGCATCCACAGTTGCAAAAGTATTGTGGGAGAAGTACGTTATTCATTATGGCCTTCGAGAAGGATGCACAGTGATCAGGGAAGAGCTTTTGAAAGCTGATACATGAGATGCTCAGCATGGTTGGAGTCAAGAAGTCAAAGACCATGCCATATCATCATCAAGGCATTCCTCAGCCTGAGAGATTCAATAGGACATTGTTGGACATGTTAGGGACTCTTGATGTCTGGAAAAAGAGCAAGTGGAGTCAGCATATTGGACATTTGGTACACTGCCATAACTGTACCCTTAGTTTTGGACAGGAGGGCAAGATTTCCTGTGAATCTTTGTTTGGGAATGTCTAGTGAGGATGTGCCACAGGAATCTTATCTCAGATATGCGTCCAATATGAAGAAGGAACTGACAAAGCTTATGAATTAGCAGAGGTTTCAGATAGAAAACAAAACCAAGAAAACAAGAGGAGATATGATCAAAAGGTTAAGTTTCTCAACTGATGCCTGGATATAATAAGAACTTTTGCGCTACAAGTGAAGCATAAGTTGGCTGATGCTGGATTTCTAAACCTTGTGGGTGCCAAATTTGCCTGTTTTTCAGTTAAAACCAGAAGGTGAAAATGGTTCTGTAAAAGTTCCCCATTTACCTCTAGGGCAGGGAGGAGATATTGATTCAGAGGCCAATGCGGAACCTACACTCTGTAAGAGAATTCTACAACAGAGAAGAAGAAAAGAAAGGAAACACACTGAAGATAAATCAGACAATAGTGTGCTTATGTTGAAAAGACTAGACAAATCAATTGAATACAGTATAGACACAGAAGATGAGGAAATTGGAATGTGGTATGACTTAGGAAAACTTCCCAAGAAGAGTTGATGAAGAGATATCAGAACCTTTCAGTCTAGACTTGAAAAGTACTATCAATGGACAACCAGAAGTGATATTAGATAGTGAAAGGGAAATGGACTCCAATATAATTGAAGATGAAGCTGAATTTAGTAAGAGAGCAGGAAAAGCTGAGTTGCAGGAAGGTACAAATAACAGACAGGATGAGATATCTCAAAATAGCCATGAAAAGTCACAAACAGAGGCTCAAACTGATGAAATAGTGTTTGAGAATGAACTATTAAGTGAAGATGAAATTGAAACAGATAAGACAATCTCAGAGAATTAGGAAACCTTCCAATAGGCTGGTATATGATGCATCTGGAAATCAGAATGTTGTGTCAATCCCAGTGGTGAGATACGGTACTTCCATTTACAAATGGATTGGAGGTCCTGTAATTACTTAATTAATTTAAATGCTGTAAGGTGTATGCTTGAATATTGTCAGAACTTAAGTGTGAACTCAACAGTTATTGTTACTGAGCGTAAGTGCTGTGTTAATAACAATGAGTTTGATAGTGTTGAAAGTTTATAAAGTCATGAGGACATGCCTACTTTCGTGGGTGGAGAATATAATACCCTGGTTTAAGACTATGCTTTATTTTATTAGTACAGTTACGCTGTAATTTTATTTTCAGCAGATTTTCTCAAAATGCAACGTGTTCCTTTGATTACATTATACAATCGAGTATTTCATTTTTTCTGTTTAAAATAAAAATATAGTTGATTAAGTCAGGTTAGTTGAATTACCCAATAGAATTTGTCTTGTTAACATTTTTCTCGAGAGAGTGCGGGAAAAGATCAGGAGAGTTATTTTCTAGAGAGAGCTTGGGATCGAGGATGGAGGCAGAAGGAGAATGGAAATGGACAACGATCACTGGAGAAGGACATGGTGAAACATTCACAGAACCCATCTGGAAGGACAGATACTGATGTTGGGAAATCCTCTGGCAGGAAATGGTCTCACAGAGAATGTGCAGATAACTTTTAGTTAAGTGGTTATCACACAGTGTTGAAGAAAGTTCAACCTTGTTTCCCTTGGAAGCTGCATGAATATTTGTTTCCTGGGACAGGTTCTTCAACGCAAAACCATTTCATGTTGTGAGTAAATGAAGTGCAGTGAACTGAATTGATTACATAACAATGAGCTCCAATGATTAAATGCATGATATAAAGTATTATTTATATATATGATAGGCCTTTTCTTTATTTTGTATTATAAGTATTATTGTATTTGTTATCGTTTAAAAAAATTGCCAATACATTTTCGATCTGTTTATACTGGTGTGAGTTAAATTGTTGTTTCCTGGTGAATGGTAAATTTGCCTGGGTGTGTCAGTGTGTTAGTGTATCAGTGTTCATACAGTAACTACCTTTGTTTTCCCTTGCAAGGACCATTCAAACTCTTATGTTTATGTTTACCCAAAATCATATTTACCCTAGACGTGTTTATTTAATGGAAATGACCTCTTTCATCATTATTCCCATGCACGTTACGTTGCTGCTAGTTTGTATTCACAGTAATAGCTAACTCATTACAAGCCTACAGTGAGAGATGGTTACACTTAATATTCAAGATTATTAAATGGATTTGAATTTCTGTGGCCAGTGCTATCATGTTTGCTGTTGTGCGCTGGGGCAGCAGGCTAAGGGTAGCAAACACCAACAAAATCAACAAACTCATTTGTAAGGCCAGTGATGTTGTAGGGATGGAACTGGACTCTCTCACGGTGATGTCTGAAAAGAGGATGCTGTCTAAGTTGCATGCTATCTTGGTCAATGTCTCCCATCCACTACATAATGTACTGGGTGGGCACAGGAGTACATTCAGCCAGAGACTCATTCCACCGAGATGCAACACAAAGCGTCATAGGAAGTCATTCCTGCCTGTGGCCATCAAACTTCATAACTCCTCCCTTGGAGGGTCAGACACCCTGAGCCAATAGGCTGGTCCTGGATTTATTTCATAATTTACTGGCAGAATTTACATATTACTGTTTAACTATTTATAGTTCTATTACTATTTATTATTTATGGTGCAACTGTAATGAAAACCAGTTTCCCGGGATCAATAAAGTATGACTAATGACTAATAACTAATTTCACAATTCTTATGGTGAGATTTCAATTGGAATTGCAGGATTCTTGGATTGCTAAAATAAAAACAGAAAATGCCGGAAACACTCAGCACGTCACATTGCATCTGCGGGAAGGGAAACAGAGCCAATATTTCAGATTGAAAATCCTTTGTCAGAAATGAAAGATGCAAAAGAAGTTTGCAAAGCTACAGTAAGTGGTGGTGGTGGGGTTGGGAAGGTCTCTGACAGTGTAAAACCAGGGTGACTATATGGTTAAGCTGTTCAGTGAGTAAAATAGTGAGCAGTTAGACAGTGAGAACACAGACAAAAGAATATGGGTGTTGTGAAGTGCAGGGTGGGAAAATATGCCCAGCAGGTCAGGCTGGACACCTCTTCTACTCCCAGCAAACATGAGGAAGGCAAAAAAAAAAATCAAACAAGCTGAGCCACTATCACAGATGGACAACTGAAACAGACAGAGGAATCAAGTAAAAATAACACAAGAGGTTCTGCAGATGCTGGAAATCCAGAGCAACACACACAAAATGCCAGAGGAAATGAATAAACAGTCAACATTTTGGGCTGAGACCCTTCATCAGGACTGAAAAAGTAGGGGGAAGAAGCCAGGATGAGAAGATGGGGAGAGGGGAGGGAGTACAAACCAGAAAATGATAGACAAAGTCATGTAGGTGGGGTACTGGGGGGTGGGGTTGGTGATAAGCAGGTGAGGAGGAGATATAAGGTATGGGGGGTGCAGAATGGGGAATTGAAGAATAGAGAAGGGTGAATGGGCAAAATTATCAGAAGTTGGAGAAATTGATGTTCATGCCATCAGGTTGGAGGCTGCCCAGACAGAATATGAGGTAATGCTCCTCCACCTTGAAAGTGGTCTTATTGTGTTAGTAGAGGAGGTCATGTCAGAATGGGAATGGGGATTGGAATTAAAATGTTTGGCCACCGGGAAATGGGGCTTCTTGTAGGTGGAGTGAAATTGCTTGACAAAGCGGTCCCCCAGTCGATGTCAGGTCTCACCAGTGTAGTGAAACAATGAGGCTGAGAAGAAATCAAGTTACCTGAAATTGCAGAATTGAACATTGAATCCAGAGGACTGCAACGTCCTCAGACAGAACATGAGGTGGTGTTCTGCATGTCTGCACTGTCATAGTCTGGTCCGTGAAGTCCGTATTCTGGTTCACGGTCTGATCCATCGACCCTTGCTCCAGGTTTTCCTGTCTACCCTGTTTCTGTCTTGTTGAGCTCTAATTGAGGCAGCTGATGCTCTTTGGGGTTGGCTGCATAAATACCTCCAGAGACCAGGCGTGGCCGCTGGATTGTTCTTGTCCTTGCATCCCTTCCCTTGCCTTCTGTTTCCTTGCCTGAAGCCCTGCCTTGTCTTGCCGGTAACTCTCGCCTCGCCTGAAGTTCTGTCTCGCCTTGCTTTGCCTGAAGCCCTGCCTTGTCTTGCCGGTAACTCTCCCCTCACCTGAAGTTCTTGTCTTGCCTTGCTTTGCCATTAGCCTTGCCTTGTCTTGCTGCCTTGTCCTGGAGCCACCCCGTACCTAGCTCCTTTCCTGTCCCTTGCCCCCGCCCAGGTAAGCCAGGCCGTCTTGCCATTACCTGGGGTTGATTCTGTCCGTTGCCTCTGTCGGGTGGTGATCCACGCCCTGCCCAGGTGATCCGCGCCCTGCCCAGGAGGAGCCTGCCAAGCTTCGCCTCAAGTCTCCAGTCTCCAGCCTCGCCTCGCCTCAAGTCTCCGGCCTCCAGCCTCGCCTCACCTCAAGTCTCCGGCCTCCAGCTTCGCCTCGCCTCAAGTCTCCGGCCTCCAGCTTCGCCTCGCCTCAAGTCTCCGGCCTCCAGACTCGCCTCTAGTCTCAAGTCTCCAGCCTCTTGCCAAGCCTCGCCTCGTCTCTAGCCTGTAGCCTCTAGCCTCCAGCCTAGACAAGCCAAGTCTAGCCTCTAGCCTCTAGCCTAGACAAGCCAAGTCTAGCCTCTAGCCTCTAGTCTCTAGCCTCTAGCCTCTAGCCAAGCCAAGTCTCTAGCCTCTAGCCTCTAGCCAAGCCAAGTCTCTAGTCTCTACCCTCTAGCCTCTAGCCTCTAGCCAAGCCAAGCATGTAGCCTCTAGATCTAGCCAAGCCTAGTCTCTAGTCTCTAGCCAAGCCAAGTCTCTAGACTCTAGCCTCTAGCCAAGCCAAGTCTCTAGACTCTAGCCTCTAGCCAAGCCAAGTCTCTAGTCTCTAGTGTCTAGCCTCTAGCCAAGTCAAGTCTCTAGCCTCTAGCCCCTAGCCTCTAGCCAAGCAAAGTCTCTAGCCCCTAGCCTCTAGCCCCTAGCCTCTAGCCTCTAGCCAAGCCAAGTCTCTAGCCTCTAGCCTCTAGCCAAGCCAAGTCTCTAGCCTCTAGCCAAGCCAAGTCTCTAGCCTCTAACCTCTAGCTAAGCCAAGTCTCTGGTCTCTGGTCTCTGGTCTCTGCTCTCTGGTCTCTGGTCTCTAGCCAAGCCAAGTCTCTAGTCTCTGCTCTCTGGTCTCTGGTCTCTGGTCTCTAGTCTCTAGTCTCGAGTCTCGAGTCTCGAGTCTCGAGTCTCTAGCCAAGCCAAATTTCTAGCCTCTAGCCAAGCCTGGTCTCTGGTCTCTGGTCTCTAGCCAAGCCAAGTTTCTAGTCTTTAGCCTCTAGCCTCTAGCCAAGCCAAGACTCTAGTCTCTAGTCTCTAGCATCTAGCCAAGCCTAGTCTCTGGTCTCTGGTCACTGGTCTTTAGCCAAGCCAAGTCTCTAGTCTCTAGTCTTTAGTCTCTAGCCTCTAGCCTCTAGCCAAGCCAAGTCTCTAGCCTCTAGCCTCTAGCCTCTAGTGAAGCCAAGTCTCTAGTCTCTAGCCTTTAGTCTAAAGCATATAGCCTATAGCCTCTAGCCAAGCCAAGTCTCTAGCCTCTAGCCTCTAGCCAAGCCAAGTCTCTAGCCTCTAGCCTCTAGCCAAGCTGTCTCTAGCCTCTAGCCTCTAGCCAAGCCAAGTCACTAGCCTCTAGCCTCTAGTCAAGCCAAGTCTTTAGCCTTTAGTCTTTAGTCTTTAGTCTTTAGTCTTTAGCCTCTATCCTCTAGACTCTATCCTCTAGCCTCTATCCTCTAGCCAAGTCTCTAGCCTCTAGCCTCTAGCCTCTAGCTACTAGCTTCTAGCCCCTAGCCCCTAGCCCCTAGCCTCTAGCCAAGCCAAGTCTCTAGCCTCTAACCTCTAGCCTCTAGCCAAGCCAAGTCTCTAGCCTTTAGCCTCTAGCTAAGCCAAGTCTCTGGTCTCTGGTCTCTAGCCAAGCCAAGTCTCTAGTCTCTAGCCTCTAGCTAAGCCAAGTCTCTAGCCTCTAGCCTCTAGCCTCTAGCCAAGCCTAGTCTCTGCTCTCTGCTCTCTGGTCTCTAGCCAAGCCAAGTCTCTAGTCTCTAGTCTCTAGCCTCTAGCCTCTAACCAAGCCAAGTCTCTAGTCTCTAGTCTCGAGTCTCGAGTCTCGAGTCTTTAGTCTCTAGCCTCTAGCCTCTAGCCAAGCCAAGTCTCTAGCCTCTAGCCAAGCCTGGTCTCTGGTCTCTGGTCTCTGGTCTCTGGTTTCTGGTCTCTGGTCAATAGCCAAGCCAAGTCTCTAGTCTCTAGTCTCTAGTCTCTAGTCTCTAGCCAAGCCAAGTCTCTAGCCTCTAGCCAAGACTGGTCTCTGGTCTCTGGTCTCTGGTCTCTAGCCAAGCCAAGTTCCTAGTCTTTAGCCTCTAGCCAAGCCAAGTCTCTAGTCTCTAGTCTCTAGTCTCTAGCCTCTAGCCAAGCCTAGTCTCTGGTCTCCGGTCTCTGGTCTTTAGCCAAGCCAAGTCTCTAGTCTCTAGTCTCTAGTCTCTTGCCTCTAGCCTCTAGCCTCTAGCCTCTAGCCAAGCCAATTCTCTAGCCTCTAGCCTCTAGTGAAGCCAAGTCTCTAGTCTCTAGCCTCTAGTCTAAAGCGAATAGCCTATAGCCTCTAGCCAAGCCAAGTCTCTAGCCTCTAGCCTCTAGCCAAGCCAAGTCACTAGCCTCTAGCCTCTAGTCAAGCCAAGTCTTTAGTCTCTAGTCTTTAGTATTTAGCCTCTAGCCTCTATCCTCTAGCCTCTATCCTCTAGCCAAGTCTCTAGCCTCTAGCCTCTAGCCAAGTCTCCAGCCTCTCACCAAGCCAAGCCTCTAGCCTCTAGCATCTAGCCAAGCCATGCCTCTAGCCTCTAGCATCTAGCCAAGCCATGCCTCAAGCCTCTAGTCTCTAGTCTCTTGTCAAGCCAAGTCTCTAGCCTCTAGCCAAGCCATGTCTCTAGCCTCTAGCCAAGCCATGTCTCTAGCCTCTAGCCTAGCCAAGTCTCTAGCCTCTAGCCAAGCCAAGTCTCTAGCCTCTAGTCTCTAGCCTCTAGCTTCTAGCCAAGCCAAGTCTCTAGCCTCTAGCATCTAGTCTCTAGCTTCCAGCCTAGTCTCTAGCCTTTAGCCTCTAGTCTCTAGTCTCTAGCCTCCAGCCTACCCTCTAGCCTCTTAGCCTCTAGTCTCTAGCCAAACCAAGTCTCTAGCCTCTAGCCGCTAGCCCCTAGCCTCTAGCATCTAGCCTAGTCTCTAGCCTCTAGCCAAGCCAAGTCTCTAGTCTCTAGTCTCTAGCCTCTAGTCTCTAGTCTCTAGTCAAGCCAAGTCTCTAGCCTCTAGCCCCTAGTCTCTAGCCTCTAGCCTCTAGCCAAGCCAAGTCTCTAGTCTCTAGGTTCCAGCCTCTAGCCAAGTCTCTAGCCTCTAGCTTCTAGCCTCTAGCCTCCAGCCTCTAGCCAAGCCATGCCTCTAGCCTCTAGCCAAGCCATGCCTCTAGCCTCTAGTCTCTAGCCAAGCCATGCCTCTAGTCTCTAGCCAAGCCATGCCTCTAGGCTCTAGCCTCTAGCCAAGCCATGCTTCTAGCCTCTAGTCTCTAGTCTCTAGTCAAGCCAAGCCTCTAGCCTCTAGCCAAGCCATGTCTCTAGCCTCTAGCCTCTAGCCAAGCCGTCTCTAGTCTCTAGCCCCTAGCCCCTAGCCTCTAGCCTCTAGTCTCTAGCCAAGCCGTCTCTAGTCTCTAGCCTCTAGCCTCTAGCCAAGTCTCTAGCCTCTAGCTGCTAGCTTCTAGCCTCTCGCTAAGCCAAGTCTCTAGTCTCTAGCCTCTAGCCTCTAGCCAAGTCTCTAGCCTCTAGCCCCTAGTCTCTAGCCTGTAGCCAAGCCAAGTCTCTAGTCTCTAGGTTCTAGCCTCTAGCCAAGTCTCTAGCCTCTAGCTGCTAGCCTCTAGCCTCTCGCCAAGCCAAGTCTCTAGTCTCTAGCCTCTAGTCTCTAGCCAAGTCTCTAGCCTCTAGCTTCTAGCCTCTAGCCTCTAGCCTCTAGCCAAGCCATGCCTCTAGCCTCTAGCCTCTAGCCAAGCCATGCCTCTAGCCTCTAGCCTCTAGCCAAGCCATGCCTCTAGCCTCTAGTCTCTAGCCAAGCCATGCCTCTAGTCTCTAGCCAAGCCATGCCTCTAGGCTCTAGCCTCTAGCCAAGCCATGCTTCTAGCCTCTAGTCTCTAGTCTCTAGTCAAGCCAAGCCTCTAGCCTCTAGCCAAGCCATGTCTCTAGCCTCTAGCCTCTAGCCAAGCCGTCTCTAGTCTCTAGCCCCTAGCCCCTAGCCTCTAGCCTCTAGTCTCTAGCCACGCCGTCTCTAGTCTCTAGCCTCCAGCCTCTAGCCAAGTCTCTAGCCTCTAGCCTCTAGCCAAGTCTCTAGCCTCTAGCTGCTAGCCTCTAGCCTCTCGCCAAGCCAAGTCTCTAGTCTCTAGCCTCTAGCCTCCAGCCAAGTCTCTAGCCTCTAGCTTCTAGCCTCTAGCCTCTAGCCTCTAGACAAGCCATGCCTCTAGCCTCTAGCCTCTAGCCAAGCCACGCCTCTAGCCTCTAGTCTCTAGTCTCTAGTCAAGCCAAGTCTCTAGCCTCTAGGCAAGCCATGTCTCTAGCGTCTAGCCTCTAGCCAAGCCGTCTCTAGTCTCTAGCCCTTATCCTCTAGTCTCTAGACCCTAGCCCCTAGCCTCTAGCCTCTAGTCTAGCCAAGCCAAGTCTCTAGTCTCTAGCCTCTAGCCTCTAGCCAAGTCTCTAGCCTCTAGCTGCTAGCCTCTAGCCTCTCGCCAAGCCAAGTCTCTAGTCTCTAGCCTCTAGCCTCTAGCCAAGTCTCTAGCCTCTAGCTTCTAGCCTCTAGCCTCTAGCCTCTAGACAAGCCATGCCTCTAGCCTCTAGCCTCTAGCCAAGCCACGCCTCTAGCCTCTAGTCTCTAGTCTCTAGTCAAGCCAAGTCTCTAGTCTCGAGCCAAGCCATGTTTCTAGCCTCTAGCCAAGCCATGTCTCTAGCCTCTAGCCAAGCCAAGTCTCTAGCCTCTAGTCTCTAGCCTCTAGCTTCTAGCCAAGCCAAGTCTCTATCCTCTAGCCTCTAGTCTCTAGCCTCCAGTCTAGTCTCTAGCCTTTAGCCTCTAGTCTCTAGTCTCTAGCCTCCAGCCTACCCTATAGCCTCTTAGCCTCTAGTCTCTAGCCTCTAGCCAAACCGTCTCTAGCCTCTAGCCGCTAGCCTCTAGCATCTAGCCTGGTCTCTAGCCTCTAGTCAAGCCAAGTCTCTAGTCTCTAGTCTCTAGCCTCTAGTCTCTAGTCTCTAGCTCTAGTCTCTAATCAAGCCAAATCTCTAGCCTCTAGTCTCTAGCCTCTAGCCTCTAGCCAAGCCATGCCTCTAGCCTCTAGCCTCTAGCCAAGCCATGCCTCTAGCCTCTAGCCAAGCCATGCCTCTAGCCTCTAGCCAAGCCATGCCTCTAGCCTCTAGCCTCTAGCCAAGCCATGCCTCTAGCCTCTAGTCAAGCCAAGTCTCTAGCCTCTAGCCAAGCCAAGTCTCTAGTCTCTAGCCTCTAGCCTCTAGCCAAGTCTCTAGCCTCTAGCTGCTAGCCTCTAGCCTCTCGCCAAGCCAAGTCTCTAGTCTCTAGCCTCTAGCCTCTAGCCAAGTCTCTAGCCTCTAGCTTCTAGCCTCTAGCCTCTAGCCTCTAGACAAGCCATGCCTCTAGCCTCTAGCCTCTAGCCAAGCCACGCCTCTAGCCTCTAGTCTCTAGTCTCTAGTCAAGCCAAGTCTCTAGTCTCCAGCCAAGCCATGTTTCTAGCCTCTAGCCAAGCCATGTCTCTAGCCTCTAGCCAAGCCAAGTCTCTAGCCTCTAGTCTCTAGCCTCTAGCTTCTAGCCAAGCCGTCTCTATCCTCTAGCCTCTAGTCTCTAGCCTCCAGTCTAGTCTCTAGCCTTTAGCCTCTAGTCTCTAGTCTCTAGCCTCCAGCCTACCCTATAGCCTCTTAGCCTCTAGTCTCTAGCCTCTAGCCAAACCGTCTCTAGCCTCTAGCCGCTAGCCTCTAGCCTCTAGCATCTAGCCTAGTCTCTAGCCTCTAGTCAAGCCAAGTCTCTAGTCTCTAGTCTCTAGCCTCTAGTCTCTAGTCTCTAGCTCTAGTCTCTAATCAAGCCAAATCTCTAGCCTCTAGTCTCTAGCCTGTAGCCTCTAGTCTCTAGCTCTAGTCTCTAATCAAGCCAAATCTCTAGCCTCTAGTCTCTAGCCTCTAGCCTCTAGCCAAGCCATGCCTCTAGCCTCTAGCCAAGCCATGCCTCTAGCCTCTAGCCAAGCCATGCCTCTAGCCTCTAGCCTCTAGCCAAGCCATGCCTCTAGCCTCTAGTCAAGCCAAGTCTCTAGCCTCTAGCCAAGCCAAGTCGCTAGCCTCTAGCCTCTAGTCAAGCCAAGTCTTTAGCCTCTAGCCACTAGCCTCTAGTCTCTTGCCAAGTCTCTAGCCTCTAGCCTCTAGCTACTACCTTCTAGCCTCTAGCCTCTAGCCAAGTCTCTAGCCTCTAGCCAAGCCATGTCTCTAGCCTCTAGCCAAGCCATGCCTCTAGCCTCTAGTCTCTAGTCTCTAGCCTCTAGCCTCTAGCCAAGCCAAGTCTATAGCCTCTAGCCTCTAGCATCTAACCTCTCGCCAAGCCAAGTCTCTAGTCTCTAGTCTCTATCCTCTAGCCAAGTCTCTAGCCTCTAGCTTCTAGCTTCTAGCCTCTAGCCTCTAGCCAAGCCATGCCTCTAGCCTCTAGCCTCTAGCCAAG
The DNA here is from genome assembly GCF_030028105.1 of Mobula birostris. NCBI lineage: Eukaryota > Metazoa > Chordata > Chondrichthyes > Myliobatiformes > Myliobatidae > Mobula > Mobula birostris. The sequence goes on along the minus strand of NC_092395.1, from coordinate 45,749,813 downwards.
CCATGCCTCTAGCCTATAGTCTCTAGTCAAGCCAAGTCTCTAGCCTCTAGCCAAGCCATGTCTCTAGCCTCTAGCCTCTAGCCTCTAGCCAAGTCTCTAGCCTCTAGCTGCTAGCCTCTAGCCTCTCGCCAAGCCAAGTCTCTAGTCTCTAGCCTCTAGCCTCTAGCCAAGTCTCTAGCCTCTAGCTTCTAGCCTCTAGCCTCTAGCCTCTAGACAAGCCATGCCTCTAGCCTCTAGCCTCTAGCCAAGCCACGCCTCTAGCCTCTAGTCTCTAGTCTCTAGTCAAGCCAAGTCTCTAGTCTCGAGCCAAGCCATGTTTCTAGCCTCTAGCCAAGCCATGTCTCTAGCCTCTAGCCAAGCCAAGTCTCTAGCCTCTAGTCTCTAGCCTCTAGCTTCTAGCCAAGCCAAGTCTCTATCCTCTAGCCTCTAGTCTCTAGCCTCCAGTCTAGTCTCTAGCCTTTAGCCTCTAGTCTCTAGTCTCTAGCCTCCAGCCTACCCTATAGCCTCTTAGCCTCTAGTCTCTAGCCTCTAGCCAAACCGTCTCTAGCCTCTAGCCGCTAGCCTCTAGCCTCTAGCATCTAGCCTAGTCTCTAGCCTCTAGTCAAGCCAAGTCTCTAGTCTCTAGTCTCTAGCCTCTAGTCTCTAGTCTCTAGCTCTAGTCTCTAATCAAGCCAAATCTCTAGCCTCTAGTCTCTAGCCTCTAGCCTCTAGTCTCTAGCTCTAGTCTCTAATCAAGCCAAATCTCTAGCCTCTAGTCTCTAGCCTCTAGCCTCTAGCCAAGCCATGCCTCTAGCCTCTAGCCAAGCCATGCCTCTAGCCTCTAGCCTCTAGCCAAGCCATGCCTCTAGCCTCTAGTCAAGCCAAGTCTCTAGCCTCTAGCCAAGCCAAGTCGCTAGCCTCTAGCCTCTAGTCAAGCCAAGTCTTTAGCCTCTAGCCACTAGCCTCTAGTCTCTTGCCAAGTCTCTAGTCTCTAGCCTCTAGCCTCTATCCTCTAGCCAAGTCTCTAGCCTCTAGCCTCTAGCTACTAGCTTCTAGCCTCTAGCCTCTAGCCAAGTCTCTAGCCTCTAGCCAAGCCATGTCTCTAGCCTCTAGCCAAGCCATGCCTCTAGCCTCTAGTCTCTAGTCTCTAGCCTCTAGCCTCTAGCCAAGCCAAGTCTATAGCCTCTAGCCTCTAGCATCTAAACTCTCGCCAAGCCAAGTCTCTAGTCTCTAGTCTCTAGCCTCTAGCCAAGTCTCTAGCCTCTAGCTTCTAGCCTCTAGCCTCTAGCATCTAGCCTAGTCTCTAGCCTCTAGTCAAGCCAAGTCTCTAGTCTCTAGTCTCTAGCCTCTAGTCTCTAGTCTCTAGCTCTAGTCTCTAATCAAGCCAAATCTCTAGCCTCTAGTCTCTAGCCTCTAGCCTCTAGTCTCTAGCTCTAGTCTCTAATCAAGCCAAATCTCTAGCCTCTAGTCTCTAGCCTCTAGCCTCTAGCCAAGCCATGCCTCTAGCCTCTAGCCAAGCCATGCCTCTAGCCTCTAGCCAAGCCATGCCTCTAGCCTCTAGCCTCTAGCCAAGCCATGCCTCTAGCCTCTAGTCAAGCCAAGTCTCTAGCCTCTAGCCAAGCCAAGTCGCTAGCCTCTAGCCTCTAGTCAAGCCAAGTCTTTAGCCTCTAGCCACTAGCCTCTAGTCTCTTGCCAAGTCTCTAGCCTCTAGCCTCTAGCTACTACCTTCTAGCCTCTAGCCTCTAGCCAAGTCTCTAGCCTCTAGCCAAGCCATGTCTCTAGCCTCTAGCCAAGCCATGCCTCTAGCCTCTAGTCTCTAGTCTCTAGCCTCTAGCCTCTAGCCAAGCCAAGTCTATAGCCTCTAGCCTCTAGCATCTAACCTCTCGCCAAGCCAAGTCTCTAGTCTCTAGTCTCTATCCTCTAGCCAAGTCTCTAGCCTCTAGCTTCTAGCTTCTAGCCTCTAGCCTCTAGCCAAGCCATGCCTCTAGCCTCTAGCCTCTAGCCAAGCCATGCCTCTAGCCTATAGTCTCTAGTCTCTAGTCAAGCCAAGTCTCTAGCCTCTAGCCAAGCCATGTCTCTAGCCTCTAGCCTCTAGCCTCTAGCCAAGTCTCTAGCCTCTAGCTGCTAGCCTCTAGCCTCTCGCCAAGCCAAGTCTCTAGTCTCTAGCCTCTAGCCTCTAGCCAAGTCTCTAGCCTCTAGCTTCTAGCCTCTAGCCTCTAGCCTCTAGACAAGCCATGCCTCTAGCCTCTAGCCTCTAGCCAAGCCACGCCTCTAGCCTCTAGTCTCTAGTCTCTAGTCAAGCCAAGTCTCTAGTCTCGAGCCAAGCCATGTTTCTAGCCTCTAGCCAAGCCATGTCTCTAGCCTCTAGCCAAGCCAAGTCTCTAGCCTCTAGTCTCTAGCCTCTAGCTTCTAGCCAAGCCAAGTCTCTATCCTCTAGCCTCTAGTCTCTAGCCTCCAGTCTAGTCTCTAGCCTTTAGCCTCTAGTCTCTAGTCTCTAGCCTCCAGCCTACCCTATAGCCTCTTAGCCTCTAGTCTCTAGCCTCTAGCCAAACCGTCTCTAGCCTCTAGCCGCTAGCCTCTAGCCTCTAGCATCTAGCCTAGTCTCTAGCCTCTAGTCAAGCCAAGTCTCTAGTCTCTAGTCTCTAGCCTCTAGTCTCTAGTCTCTAGCTCTAGTCTCTAATCAAGCCAAATCTCTAGCCTCTAGTCTCTAGCCTCTAGCCTCTAGTCTCTAGCTCTAGTCTCTAATCAAGCCAAATCTCTAGCCTCTAGTCTCTAGCCTCTAGCCTCTAGCCAAGCCATGCCTCTAGCCTCTAGCCAAGCCATGCCTCTAGCCTCTAGCCTCTAGCCAAGCCATGCCTCTAGCCTCTAGTCAAGCCAAGTCTCTAGCCTCTAGCCAAGCCAAGTCGCTAGCCTCTAGCCTCTAGTCAAGCCAAGTCTTTAGCCTCTAGCCACTAGCCTCTAGTCTCTTGCCAAGTCTCTAGTCTCTAGCCTCTAGCCTCTATCCTCTAGCCAAGTCTCTAGCCTCTAGCCTCTAGCTACTAGCTTCTAGCCTCTAGCCTCTAGCCAAGTCTCTAGCCTCTAGCCAAGCCATGTCTCTAGCCTCTAGCCAAGCCATGCCTCTAGCCTCTAGTCTCTAGTCTCTAGCCTCTAGCCTCTAGCCAAGCCAAGTCTATAGCCTCTAGCCTCTAGCATCTAAACTCTCGCCAAGCCAAGTCTCTAGTCTCTAGTCTCTAGCCTCTAGCCAAGTCTCTAGCCTCTAGCTTCTAGCCTCTAGCCTCTAGCCTCTCGCCAAGCCATGTCTCTAGCCTCTAGCCTCTAGCCAAGCCGTCTCTAGTCTCTAGCCCCTAGCCCCTAGCCTCTAGCCTCTAGTCTCTAGCCAAGCCGTCTCTAGTCTCTAGCCTCTAGCCTCTAGCCAAGTCTCTAGCCTCTAGCTGCTAGCCTCTAGCCTCTCGCCAAGCCAAGTCTCTAGTCTCTAGCCTCTAGCCTCCAGCCAAGTCTCTAGCCTCTAGCTTCTAGCCTCTAGCCTCTAGCCTCTAGACAAGCCATGCCTCTAGCCTCTAGCCTCTAGCCAAGCCACGCCTCTAGCCTCTAGTCTCTAGTCTCTAGTCAAGCCAAGTCTCTAGCCTCTAGGCAAGCCATGTCTCTAGCGTCTAGCCTCTAGCCAAGCCGTCTCTAGTCTCTAGCCCCTATCCTCTAGTCTCTAGCCACTAGCCCCTAGCCTCTAGTCTAGCCAAGCCAAGTCTCTAGTCTCTAGCCTCTAGCCTCTAGCCAAGTCTCTAGCCTCTAGCTGCTAGCCTCTAGCCTCTCGCCAAGCCAAGTCTCTAGTCTCTAGCCTCTAGCCTCTAGCCAAGTCTCTAGCCTCTAGCTTCTAGCCTCTAGCCTCTAGCCTCTAGACAAGCCATGCCTCTAGCCTCTAGCCTCTAGCCAAGCCACGCCTCTAGCCTCTAGTCTCTAGTCTCTAGTCAAGCCAAGTCTCTAGTCTCCAGCCAAGCCATGTTTCTAGCCTCTAGCCAAGCCATGTCTCTAGCCTCTAGCCAAGCCAAGTCTCTAGCCTCTAGTCTCTAGCCTCTAGCTTCTAGCCAAGCCAAGTCTCTATCCTCTAGCCTCTAGTCTCTAGCCTCCAGTCTAGTCTCTAGCCTTTAGCCTCTAGTCTCTAGTCTCTAGCCTCCAGCCTACCCTATAGCCTCTTAGCCTCTAGTCTCTAGCCTCTAGCCAAACCGTCTCTAGCCTCTAGCCGCTAGCCTCTAGCCTCTAGCATCTAGCCTAGTCTCTAGCCTCTAGTCAAGCCAAGTCTCTAGTCTCTAGTCTCTAGCCTCTAGTCTCTAGTCTCTAGCTCTAGTCTCTAATCAAGCCAAATCTCTAGCCTCTAGTCTCTAGCCTCTAGCCTCTAGTCTCTAGCTCTAGTCTCTAATCAAGCCAAATCTCTAGCCTCTAGTCTCTAGCCTCTAGCCTCTAGCCAAGCCATGCCTCTAGCCTCTAGCCTCTAGCCAAGCCATGCCTCTAGCCTCTAGCCAAGCCATGCCTCTAGCCTCTAGCCAAGCCATGCCTCTAGCCTCTAGCCTCTAGCCAAGCCATGCCTCTAGCCTCTAGTCAAGCCAAGTCTCTAGCCTCTAGCCAAGCCAAGTCGCTAGCCTCTAGCCTCTAGTCAAGCCAAGTCTTTAGCCTCTAGCCACTAGCCTCTAGTCTCTTGCCAAGTCTCTAGCCTCTAGCCTCTAGCTACTACCTTCTAGCCTCTAGCCTCTAGCCAAGTCTCTAGCCTCTAGCCAAGCCATGTCTCTAGCCTCTAGCCAAGCCATGCCTCTAGCCTCTAGTCTCTAGTCTCTAGCCTCTAGCCTCTAGCCAAGCCAAGTCTATAGCCTCTAGCCTCTAGCATCTAACCTCTCGCCAAGCCAAGTCTCTAGTCTCTAGTCTCTATCCTCTAGCCAAGTCTCTAGCCTCTAGCTTCTAGCCTCTAGCCTCTAGCCTCTAGCCAAGCCATGCCTCTAGCCTCTAGCCTCTAGCCAAGCCATGCCTCTAGCCTATAGTCTCTAGTCTCTAGTCAAGCCAAGTCTCTAGCCTCTAGCCAAGCCATGTCTCTAGCCTCTAGCCTCTAGCCAAGTCTCTAGCCTCTAGCTGCTAGCCTCTAGCCTCTCGCCAAGCCAAGTCTCTAGTCTCTAGCCTCTAGCCTCTAGCCAAGTCTCTAGCCTCTAGCTTCTAGCCTCTAGCCTCTAGCCTCTAGACAAGCCATGCCTCTAGCCTCTAGCCTCTAGCCAAGCCACGCCTCTAGCCTCTAGTCTCTAGTCTCTAGTCAAGCCAAGTCTCTAGTCTCGAGCCAAGCCATGTTTCTAGCCTCTAGCCAAGCCATGTCTCTAGCCTCTAGCCAAGCCAAGTCTCTAGCCTCTAGTCTCTAGCCTCTAGCTTCTAGCCAAGCCAAGTCTCTATCCTCTAGCCTCTAGTCTCTAGCCTCCAGTCTAGTCTCTAGCTTTTAGCCTCTAGTCTCTAGTCTCTAGCCTCCAGCCTACCCTATAGCCTCTTAGCCTCTAGCCAAACCGTCTCTAGCCTCTAGCCGCTAGCCTCTAGCCTCTAGCATCTAGCCTAGTCTCTAGCCTCTAGTCAAGCCAAGTCTCTAGTCTCTAGTCTCTAGCCTCTAGTCTCTAGTCTCTAGCTCTAGTCTCTAATCAAGCCAAATCTCTAGCCTCTAGCCTCTAGCCAAGCCATGCCTCTAGCCTCTAGCCAAGCCATGCCTCTAGCCTCTAGCCAAGCCATGCCTCTAGCCTCTAGCCTCTAGTCTCTTGCCAAGTCTCTAGTCTCTAGCCTCTAGCCTCTATCCTCTAGCCAAGTCTCTAGCCTCTAGCCTCTAGCTACTAGCTTCTAGCCTCTAGCCTCTAGCCATGTCTCTAGCCTCTAGCCAAGCCATGTCTCTAGCCTCTAGCCAAGCCATGCCTCTAGCCTCTAGTCTCTAGTCTCTAGCCTCTAGCCTCTAGCCAAGCCAAGTCTATAGCCTCTAGCCTCTAGCATCTAAACTCTCGCCAAGCCAAGTCTCTAGTCTCTAGTCTCTAGCCTCTAGCCAAGTCTCTAGCCTCTAGCTTCTAGCCTCTAGCCTCTAGCCTCTCGCCAAGCCATGCCTCTAGCCTCTAGACTCTAGCCAAGCCATGCCTCTAGCCTATAGTCTCTAGTCTCTAGGCAAGCCAAGTCTCTAGCCTCTAGCCAAGCCATGTCTCTAGCCTCTAGCCTCTAGCCAAGCCGTCTCTAGTCTCTAGCCCCTAGCCCCTAGCCTCTAGCCTCTAGTCTCTAGCCAAGCCAAGTCTCTAGTCTCTAGCCTCTCGCCAAGCCAAGTCTCTAGTCTCTAGCTGCTAGCCTCTAGCCAAGTCTCTAGCCTCTAGCCTCCAGCCAAGCCATGCCTCTGGCCTCTAGTCTCTAGACTCTAGTCTCTAGCCTCTAGCCTCTAGCCAAGCCAAGTCTATAGCCTCTAGCCTCTAGCATCTAACCTCTCACCAAGCCGTCTCTAGTCTCTAGTCTCTAGCCTCTAGCCAAGTCTCTAGCCTCTAGCCAAGTCTCTAGCCTCTAGCTTCTAGCCTCTAGCCTCTAGCCTCTAGCCAAGCCATGCCTCTAGCCTCTAGCCAAGCCATGCCTCTAGCCTCTAGTCTCTAGTCTCTAGTCAAGCCAAGTCTCTAGCCTCTAGCCAAGCCATGTCTCTAGCCTCTAGCCTCTAGCCAAGCCGTCTCTAGTCTCTAGCCCCTAGCCCCTAGCCTCTAGCCTCTAGTCTCTAGCCAAGTCTCTAGCCTCTAGCCAAGTCTCTAGCCCATAGCTGCTAGCCTCTAGCCTCTCGCCAAGCCGTCTCTAGTCTCTAGCCTCTAGCCAAGTCTCTAGCCTCTAGCTTCTAGCCTCTAGCCTCTAGCCTCTAGACAAGCCATGCCTCTAGCCTCTAGCCTCTAGCCAAGCCATGCCTCTAGGGTCTAGCCTCTAGCCAAGCCATCCCTCTAGCCTCTAGTCTCTCGTCTCTAGTCAAGCCAAGTCTCTAGCCTCTAGCCAAGCCATGTCTATAGCCTGTAGCCAAGCCATGCCTCTAGCCTCTAGCCTCTAGCCAAGCCATGCCTCTAGCCTCTAGTCTCTAGTCTCTAGTCAAGCCAAGTCTCTAGCCTCTAGCCAAGCCATGTCTCTAGCCTCTATCCTCTAGCCAAGCCGTCTCTAGTCTCTAGCCCCTAGCCCCTAGCCTCTAGCCTCTAGTCTCTAGCCAAGCCAAGCCTCTAGTCTCTAGCCTCTAGGCTCTAGCCAAGTCTCTAGCCTCTAGCTGCTAGCCTCTAGCCTCTCGCCAAGCCAAGTCTCTAGTCTCTAGCCTCTAGCCTCTAGCCAAGTCTCTACCCTCTAGCTTCTAGCCTCTAGCCTCCAGCCTCTAGACAAGCCATGCCTCTAGCCTCTAGCCTCTAGCCAAGCCATGCCTCTAGCGTCTAGCCTCTAGCCAAGCCATGCCTCTAGCCTCTAGTCTCTAGTCTCTAGTCAAGCCAAGTCTCTAGCCTCTAGCCAAGCCATGTCTCTAGCCTCTAGCCAAGCCATGTCTCTAGCCTCTAGCCAAGCCAAGTCTCTAGCCCCTAGTCTCTAGCCTCTAGCCTCTAGCCAAGCCAAGCCTCTAGCCTCTAGCCTCTAGCCAAGTCTCTAGCCTCTAGCTGCTAGCCTGTAGCCTCTCGCCAAGCCAAGTCTCTAGTCTCTAGCCTCTAGCCTCTAGCCAAGTCTCTAGCCTCTAGCTTCTAGCCTCTAGCCTCTAGCCTCTAGCCAAGCCATGACTCTAGCCTCTAGCCAAGCCATGCCTCTAGCCTCTAGTCTCTAGTCTCTAGTCAAGCCAAGTCTCTAGCCTCTAGCCAAGCCATGACTCTAGCCTCTAGCCTCTAGGCAAGCCGTCTATAGTCTCTAGCCCCTAGCCCCTAGCCTCTAGCCTCTAGTCTCTAGCCCAGCCAAGTCTCTAGTCTCTAGCCTCTAGCCTCTAGCCAAGTCTCTAGCCTCTAGCTGCTAGCCTCTAGCCTCTCGCCAAGCCAAGTCTCTAGCCTCTAGCTTCTAGCCTCTAGCCTCTAGACAAGCCATGCCTCTAGCCTCTAGCCTCTAGCCAAACCATGCGTCTAGCCTCTAGCCTCTAGCCAAGCCATGCCTCTAGCCTCTAGTCTCTAGTCTCTAGTCAAGCCAAGTCTCTAGCCTCTAGCCAAGCCATGTCTCTAGACTCTAGCCAAGCCAAGTCTCTAGTCTCTAGCCTCTAGCCTCTAGCCAAGTCTCTAGCCTCTAGCTTCTAGCCTCTAGCCTCTAGCCTCTAGCCAAGCCATGCCTATAGCCTCTAGCCTCTAGCCAAGCCATGCCTCTAGCCTCTAGTCTCTAGTCTCTAGTCAAGCCAAGTCTCTAGCCTCTAGCCAAGCCATGTCTCTAGCCTCTAGCCTCTAGCCAAGCCGTCTCTAGTCTCTAGCCCCTAGCCCCTAGCCTCTAGCCTCTAGTCTCTAGCCAAGCCAAGTCTCTAGTCTCTAGCCTCTAGCCTCTAGCCAAGTCTCTAGCCTCTAGCTGCTAGCCTCTAGCCTCTCGCCAAGCCAAGTCTCTAGTCTCTAGCCTCTAGCCTCTAGCCAAGTCTCTAGCCTCTAGCTTCTAGCCTCTAGCCTCTAGCCTCTAGACAAGCCATGCCTCTAGCCTCTAGCCTCTAGCCAAGCCATGCCTCTAGCCTCTAGCCAAGCCATGCCTCTAGCCTCTAGTCTCTAGTCTCTAGTCAAGCCAAGTCTCTAGCCTCTAGCCAAGCCATGTCTCTAGCCTCTAGCCAAGCCATGTCTCTAGCTTCTAGCCAAGCCAGGTCTCTAGCCTCTAGACTCTAGTCTCTAGCCTCCAGCCTAGTCTCTAGCCTTTAGCCTCTAGTCTCTAGTCTCTAGCCTCCAGCCTACCCTCTAGCCTCTTAGCCTCTATTCGCTAGCCTCTAGCCAGACCAAGTCTCTAGCCTCTAGCCGCTAGCCTCTAGCCTCTAGCATCTAGCCTAGTCTCTAGCCTCCAGTCAAGCCAAGTCTCTAGTCTCTAGTCTCTATCCTCTAGTCTCTAGCCTCTAGTCTCTAATTAGCCAAGTCTCTAGCCTCTAGCCTCTAGCCAAGCCATGCCTCTAGCCTCTAGCCTCTAGCCAAGCCATGCCTCTAGCCTCTAGCCAAGCCATGCCTCTAGCCTCTAGCCTCTAGCCAAGCCATGCCTCTAGCCTCTAGTCAAGCCAAGTCTCTAGCCTCTAGCCTCTAGCCAAGCCAAGTCGCTAGCCTCTAGCCTCTAGCCAAGCCAAGTCGCTAGCCTCTAGCCTCTAGTCAAGCTGTCTTTAGCCTCTAGCCTCTAGCCTCTAGTCTCTTGCCAAGTCTCTAGTCTCTAGCCTCTAGCCTCTATCCTCTAGCCAAGTCTCTAGCCTCTAGCCTCTAGCTACTAGCTTCTAGCCTCTAGCCTCTAGCCAAGCCATGTCTCTAGCCTCTAGCCAAGCCATGCCTCTAGCCTCTAGTCTCTAGCCTCTAGCATCTAACCTCTCGCCAAGCCAAGTCTCTAGTCTCTAGTCTCTAGCCTCTAGCCAAGTCTCTAGCCTCTAGCTTCTAGCCTCTAGCCTCTAGCCTCTCGCCAAGCCATGCCTCTAGCCTCTAGCCTCTAGCCAAGCCATGCCTCTAGCCTATAGTCTCTAGTCTCTAGTCAAGCCAAGTCTCTAGCCTCTAGCCAAGCCATGTCTCTAGCCTCTAGCCTCTAGCCAAGCCGTCTCTAGTCTCTAGCCCCTAGACCCAGCCTCTAGCCTCTAGTCTCTAGCCAAGCCAAGTCTCTAGTCTCTAGCCTCTAGCCTCTAGCCAAGTCTCTAGCCTCTAGCTGCTAGCCTCTAGCCTCTCGCCAAGCCAAGTCTCTAGTCTCTAGCCTCTAGCCAAGTCTCTAGCCTCTAGCTTCTAGCCTCTAGCCTCTAGACAAGCCATGCCTCTAGTCTCTAGCCTCTAGCCTCTAGCCAAGTCTCTAGCCTCTAGCTTCTAGCCTCTAGCCTCTAGCCTCTAGACAAGCCATGCCTCTAGCCTCTAGCCTCTAGCCAAACCATGCCTCTAGCCTCTAGCCAAGCCATGCCTCTAGCCTCTAGCCTCTAGCCAAGCCATGCCTCTAGCCTCTAGTCTCTAGTCTCTAGTCAAGCCAAGTCTCTAGCCTCTAGCCAAGCCATGTCTCTAGCCTCTAGCCAAGCCATGTCTCTAGCCTCTAGCCAAGCCAAGTCTCTAGCCTCTAGTCTCTAGCCTCTAGCTTCTAGCCAAGCCAAGTCTCTAGCCTCTAGACTCTAGTCTCTAGCCTCCAGCCTAGTCTCTAGCCTTTAGCCTCTAGTCTCTAGTCTCTAGCCTCCAGCCTACCCTCTAGCCTCTTAGCCTCTATTCGCTAGCCTCTAGCCAGACCAAGTCTCTAGCCTCTAGCCGCTAGCCTCTAGCCTCTAGCATCTAGCCTAGTCTCTAGCCTCCAGTCAAGCCAAGTCTCTAGTCTCCAGTCTCTAGCCTCTAGTCTCTAACCTCTAGTCTCTAATTAGCCAAGTCTCTAGCCTCTAGCCTCTAGCCAAGCCATGCCTCTAGCCTCTAGCCTCTAGCCAAGCCATGCCTCTAGCCTCTAGCCAAGCCATGCCTCTAGCCTCTAGCCTCTAGCCAAGCCATGCCTCTAGCCTCTAGTCAAGCCAAGTCTCTAGCCTCTAGCCAAGCCAAGTCTCTAGCCTCTAGCCTCTAGCCAAGCCAAGTCGCTAGCCTCTAGCCTCTAGTCAAGCCGTCTTTAGCCTCTAGTCTCTTGCCAAGTCTCTAGTCTCTAGCCTCTAGCCAAGTCTCTAGCCTCTAGCTGCTAGCCTCTAGCCTCTCGCCAAGCCAAGTCTCTAGTCTCTAGCCTCTAGCCTCTAGCCAAGTCTCTAGCCTCTAGCTGCTAGCCTCTAGCCTCTCGCCAAGCCAAGTCTCTAGTCTATAGCCTCTAGCCTCTAGCCAAGTCTCTAGCCTCTAGCTTCTAGCCTCTAGCCTCTAGACAAGCCATGTCTCTAGCCTCTAGCCTCTAGCCAAGCCATGCCTCTAGCCTCTAGTCTCTAGTCTCTAGTCTCTAGTCAAGCCAAGTCTCTAGCCTCTAGCCAAGCCATGTCTCTAGCCTCTAGCCAAGCCAAGTATCTAGCCTCTAGCCAAGCCAAGTCTCTAGCGTCTAGCTTCTAGCCAAGCCAAGTCTCTAGCCTCTAGCCTCTAGTCTCTAGTCTCTAGATCTAGCCAAGCCAAGTCTCTAGGCTCTAGTCTCTAGCCTCTAGTCTCTAGTCTCTAGCCTCTAGTCTCTAATGAAGCCAAGTCTCTAGCCTCTAGTCTCTAGCCTCTACCCTCTAGCCAAGCCATGCCTCTAGCCTCTAGCCAAGCCATGCCTCTAGCCTCTAGCCAAGCCATGCCTCTAGCCTCTAGTCAAGCCAAGTCTCTAGCCTCTAGCCAAGCCAAGTCTCTAGCCTCTAGCCTCTAGCCAAGCCAAGTCGCTAGCCTCTAGTCTCAGCCTCTAGCCTCTAGCCAAGCCGTCTATAGCCTCTAGCCTCTAGCATCTAACCTCTCGCCAAGCCAAGTCTCTAGTCTCTAGTCTCTAGCCTCTAGCCGTCTCTAGCCTCTAGCTTCTAGCCTCTAGCCTCTAGCCTCTAGCCAAGCCATGCCTCTAGCCTCTAGCCAAGCCATGCCTCTAGCCTATAGTCTCTAGTCTCTAGTCAAGCCAAGTCTCTAGCCTCTAGCCAAGCCATGTCTCTAGCCTCTAGCCTCTAGCCAAGCCGTCTCTAGTCTCTAGCCCCTAGCCCCTAGCCTCTAGCCTCTAGTTTCTAGCCAAGCCAAGTCTCTAGTCTCTAGTCTCTAGTCAAGCCAAGTCTCTAGCCTCTAGCCAAGCCATGTCTCTAGCCTCTAGCCAAGCCATGTCTCTAGACTCTAGCCAAGCCAAGTCTCTAGCCTCTAGTCTCTAGCCTCTAGCTTCTAGCCAAGCCAAGTCTCTAGCCTCTAGCCTCTAGTCTCTAGACTCCAGCCTAGTCTCTAGCCTTTAGCCTCTAGTCTCTAGTCTCTAGCCTCCAGCCTAGCCTCTAGCCTCTTAGCCTCTAGTCTCTAGCCTCTAGCCAAACCAAGTCTCTAGCCTCTAGCCGCTAGCCTCTAGCCTCTAGCATTTAGCCTGGTCTCTAGCCTCTAGCCAAGCCAAGTCTCTAGTCTCTAGTCTCTAGCTACTAGCTTCTAGCCTCTAGCCTCTAGCCAAGTCTCTAGCCTCTAGCCAAGCCATGTCTCTAGCCTCTAGTCTGTAGTCTCTAGCCAAGTCTCTAGCCTCTAGCCTCTAGCTACTAGCTTCTAGTCTCTAGCCTCTAGCCAAGTCTCTAGCCTCTAGCCAAGTCTCTAGCCTCTAGCCTCTAGCTACTAGCTTCTAGTCTCTAGCCTCTAGCCAAGTCTCTAGCCTCTAGCCAAGCCATGTCTCTAGCCTCTAGCCAAGCCATGCCTCTAGCCTCTAGTCTCTAGTCTCTAGCCTCTAGCCAAGCCAAGTCTATAGCCTCTAGCCTCTAGCATCTAACCTCTCGCCAAGCCGTCTCTAGTCTCTTGTCTCTAGCCTCTAGCCAAGTCTCTAGCCTCTAGCTTCTAGCCTCTAGCCTCTAGCCTCTAGCCAAGCCATGCCTCTAGCCTCTAGCCTCTAGCCAAGCCATGCCTCTAGCCTCTAGTCTCTAGTCTCTAGTCAAGCCAAGTCTCTAGCCTCTAGCCAAGCCATGTCTCTAGCCTCTAGCCTCTAGCCAAGCCGTCTCTATTCTCTAGCCCCTAGCCCCTAGCCTCTAGCCTCTAGTCTCTAGCCAAGCCAAGTCTCTAGTCTCTAGCCTCTAGCCTCTAGCCAAGTCTCTAGCCTCTAGCTGCTAGCCTCTAGCCTCTCGCCAAGCCAAGTCTCTAGTCTCTAGCCTCTAGCCAAGCCATGCCTCTAGCCTCTAGCCTCTAGCCAAGCCATGCCTCTAGCCTCTAGTCTCTAGTCTCTAGTCAAGCCAAGTCTCTAGCCTCTAGCCTCTAGCTACTAGCTTCTAGCCTCTAGCCTCTAGCCAAGTCTCTAGCCTCTAGCCAAGCAATGTCTCTAGCCTCTAGCCATGCCATGCCTCTAGCCTCTAGTCTCTATTCTCTAGCCTCTAGCCTCTAGCATCTAACCTCTCGCCAAGCCAAGTCTCTAGTCCCTAGCCTCTAGCCTCTAGCCAAGTCTCTAGCCTCTAGCTTCTAGCCTCTAGCCTCTAGCCTCTAGCCAAGCCATGCCTCTAGCCTCTAGCCTCTAGCCAAGCCATGCCTCTAGCCTCTAGTCTCTACTCTCTAGTCAAGCCGTCTCTAGCCTCTAGCCAAGCCATGTCTCTAGCCTCTAGCCTCTAGCCAAGCCGTCTCTAGTCTCTAGCCCATAGCCCCTAGCCTCTAGTCTCTAGCCAAGCCAAGTCTCTAGTCTCTAGCCTCTAGCCAAGTCTCTAGCCTCTAGCTGCTAGCCTCTAGCCTCTAGCCAAGCCATACCTCTAGCCTCTAGCCAAGTCTCTAGCCTCTAGCTTCTAGCCTCTAGCCTCTAGCCTCTAGACAAGCCATGCCTCTAGCCTCTAGCCTCTAGCCAAGCCATGCCTCTAGCCTCTAGTCTCTAGTCTCTAGTCAAGCCAAGTCTCTAGCCTATAGCCAAGCCATGTCTCTAGCCTCTAGCCAAGCCATGTCTCTAGCCTCAGGCCAAGCCAAGTCTCTAGCCTCTAGCTTCTAGCCAAGCCAAGTCCCTAGCCTCTAGCCTCTAGTCTCTAGCCTCCAGGCTAGTCTCTAGCCTTTAGCCTCTAGTCTCTAGTCTCTAGCCTCCAGCCTAGCCTCTAGCCTCTAAGCCTCTAGTCTCTAGCCTCTAGCCAAACCAAGCCTCTAGCCTCTAGCCTCTAGCATCTAGCCTAGTCTCTAGCCTCTAGCCAAGCCAAGTCTCTAATCTCTAGTATCTAGCCTCTAGTCTCTAGTCTCTAGTCTCTAGTCAAGCCAAGTCTCTAGCCTCTAGCCCCTAGTATCTAGTCTCTAGCCTCTAGCCAAACCAAGTCTCTAGCCTCTAGCCAAGCCATGCCTCTAGCCTCTAGTCTCTCGCCTCTAGCCAAGTCTCTAGCCTCTAGCTTCTAGCCTCTAGCCTCTAGCCAAGCCATGCCTCTAGCCTCTAGTCTCTAGTCTCTAGTCAAGCCAAGTCTCTAGCCTCTAGCCAAGCCAAGTCTCTAGCCTCTAGCCAAGACATGTCTCTAGCCTCTAGCCTCTAGCCAAGCCGTCTCTAGTCTCTAGCCCCTAGCCCCTAGCGTCTCGCCTCTAGTCTCTAGCTAAGCCAAGTCTCGTCTCTAGTCTCTAGCCTCTAGCCTCCAGCCAAGTCTCTAGCCTCTAGCTGCTAGCCTCTAGCCTCTAGCCTCTAGCCAAGTCTCTAGCCTCTAGCTTCTAGCCTCTAGCCTCTAGCCAAGCCATGCCTCTAGCCTCTAGCCTCTAGTCTCTAGACTCTAGCCTCTTAGCCTCTAGTCTCTAGCCTCTAGCCTCCAGCCTAGCCTCTAGCCTTTTAGCCTCTAGTCTCTAGCCTCTAGCCACTAGCCTCTAGCCGCTAGCCTCTAGCATCTAGCCTAGTCTCTAGCCTCTAGCCAAGCCATGTCTCTAGCCTCTAGCCTCTAGCCAAGCCATCTCTAGTCTCTAGCCCCTAGCCCCTAGCCTCTAGCCTCTAGTCTCTAGCCAAGCCAAGTCTCTAGTCTCTAGCCTCTAGCCTCTAGCCAAGTCTCTAGCCTCTAGCTGCTAGCCTCTAGCCTCTAGCCTCTAGCCAAGTCTCTAGCCTCTAGCTTCTAGCCTCTAGCCTCTAGCCTCTAGCCAAGCCATGCCTCTAGCCTCTAGCCTAGTCTCTAGCCTTTAGCCTCTAGTCTCTAGTCTCTAGCCTCCAGCCTAGCCTCTAGCCTCTTAGCCTCTAGTCTCTAGCCTCTAGCCGCTAGCCTCTAGCCGCTAGCCTCTAGCCTCTAGCATCTAGCCTAGTCTCTAGCCTCTCGCCAAGCCGTCTCTAGTCTCTAGCCTCTAGCCACTAGCCAAGTCTCTAGCCTCTAGCTGCTAGCCTCTAGCCTCTAGCCTCTAGCCAAGTCTCTAGCCTCTAGCTTCTAGCCTCTAGCCTCTAGCCTCTAGCCAAGCCATGCCTCTAGCCTCTAGCCTAGTCTCTAGCCTTTAGCCTCTAGTCTCTAGCCTCCAGCCTAGCCTCTAGCCTCTTAGCCTCTAGTCTCTAGCCTCTAGCCGCTAGCCTCTAGCCGCTAGCCTCTAGCATCTAGCCTAGTCTCTAGCCTCTAGCCAAGCCAAGTCTCTAGTCTCTAGTCTCTAGCCTCTAGTCTCTAGTCTCTAGTCAAGCCAAGTCTCTAGTCTCTAGCCCCTAGTATCTAGTCTCTAGCCTCTAGCCAAACCAAGTCTCTAGCCTCTAGCCAAGCCATGCCTTTAGCCTCTAGTCTTTAGTCTCTAGTCAAGCCAAATCTCTAGCCTCTAGCCCCTAGTCTCTAGCCTCTAGCCTCTAGCCAAGCCAAATCTCTAGTCTCTAGCCTCTAGCCTCTAGCCAAGTCTCTAGCCTCTAGCTGCTAGCCTCTAGCCTCCAGCCAAGCCAAATCTCTAGTCTCTAGCCTCTAGCCAAGTCTCTAGCCTCAAGCTGCTAGCCTCTAGCCTCTCGCCAAGCCGTCTCTAGTCTCTAGCCTCTAGCCACTAGCCAAGTCTCTAGCCTCTAGCTGCTAGCCTCTAGCCTCTAGCCTCTAGCCAAGTCTCTAGCCTCTAGCTTCTAGCCTCTAGCCTCTAGCCTCTAGCCAAGCCATGCCTCTAGCCTCTAGCCTAGTCTCCAGCCTTTAGCCTCTAGTCTCTAGCCTCCAGCCTAGCCTCTAGCCTCTTAGCCTCTAGTCTCTAGCCTCTAGCCGCTAGCCTCTAGCCGCTAGCCTCTAGCCTCTAGCATCTAGCCTAGTCTCTAGCCTCTAGTCAAGCCAAGTCTCTAGTCTCTAGCCCCTAGTATCTAGTCTCTAGCCTCTAGCCAAACCAAGTCTCTAGCCTCTAGTCTCTATTCTCTAGCCTCTAGCCTCTAGCATCTAACCTCTCGCCAAGCCAAGTCTCTAGTCACTAGCCTCTAGCCACTAGCCAAGTCTCTAGCCTCTAGCTGCTAGCCTCTAGCCTCTAGCCAAGTCTCTAGCCTCTAGCTTCTAGCCTCTAGCCTCTAGCCTCTAGCCAAGCCATGCCTCTAGCCTCTAGCCTAGTCTCTAGCCTTTAGCCTCTAGTCTCTAGCCTCCAGCCTAGCCTCTAGCCTCTTAGCCTCTAGTCTCTAGCCTCTAGCCGCTAGCCTCTAGCCGCTAGCCTCTAGCATCTAGCCTAGTCTCTAGCCTCTAGCCAAGCCAAGTCTCTAGTCTCTAGTCTCTAGCCTCTAGTCTCTAGTCTCTAGTCAAGCCAAGTCTCTAGTCTCTAGCCCCTAGTATCTAGTCTCTAGCCTCTAGCCAAACCAAGTCTCTAGCCTCTAGCCAAGCCATGCCTTTAGCCTCTAGTCTTTAGTCTCTAGTCAAGCCAAATCTCTAGCCTCTAGCCCCTAGTCTCTAGCCTCTAGCCTCTAGCCAAGCCAAATCTCTAGTCTCTAGCCTCTAGCCTCTAGCCAAGTCTCTAGCCTCTAGCTGCTAGCCTCTAGCCTCCAGCCAAGCCAAATCTCTAGTCTCTAGCCTCTAGCCAAGTCTCTAGCCTCAAGCTGCTAGCCTCTAGCCTCTCGCCAAGCCGTCTCTAGTCTCTAGCCTCTAGCCACTAGCCAAGTCTCTAGCCTCTAGCTGCTAGCCTCTAGCCTCTAGCCTCTAGCCAAGTCTCTAGCCTCTAGCTTCTAGCCTCTAGCCTCTAGCCAAGCCATGCCTCTAGCCTCTAGCCTAGTCTCCAGCCTTTAGCCTCTAGTCTCTAGCCTCCAGCCTAGCCTCTAGCCTCTTAGCCTCTAGTCTCTAGCCTCTAGCCGCTAGCCTCTAGCCGCTAGCCTCTAGCCTCTAGCATCTAGCCTAGTCTCTAGCCTCTAGTCAAGCCAAGTCTCTAGTCTCTAGCTCCTAGTATCTAGTCTCTAGCCTCTAGCCAAACCAAGTCTCTAGCCTCTAGCCAAGCCATGCCTTTGCCTTTAGCCTCTAGTCTTTAGTCTCTAGTCAAGCCAAGTCTCTAGCCTCTAGCCCCTAGTCTCTAGCCTCTATCCTCTAGCCAAGCCAAATCTCTAGTCTCTAGCCTCTAGCTTCTAGCCAAGTCTCTAGCCTCTAGCTGCTAGCCTCTAGCCTCTCGCCAAGCCAAGTCTCTAGTCTCTAGCCTCTAGCCTCTAGCCAAGTCTCTAGCCTCTAGCTTCTAGCCTCTAGCCTCTAGCCTCTAGCCAAGCCATGCCTCTAGCCTCTAGTCTCTAGCCAAGCCATGCCTCTAGCCTCTAGCCAAGCCATGCCTCTAGCCTCTAGCCAAGCCAAGTCTCTAGTCCCTAGTCTCTAGCCTCTAGCCTCTAGCCAAGTCTCTAGCCTCCAGCTTCTAGCCTCTAGCCTCTCACCAAGCCAAGCCTCTAGCCTCTAGCCAAGCCATACCTCTATCCTCTAGCCGAGTCTCTGGCCTCTAGCCCCTAGCCTCTAGCCTCTAGCCAACTTAAGCCTCTAGCCTCTAGCTTATCAAGTCTCTAGCCTCTAGCCAAGCCATGTCTCTAGCCTCTAGCCAAGCCATGTCTCTAGCCTCTAGCCAAGCCATGTCTCTAGCCTCTAGCCTCTAGCCAAGCCAAGTCTCTAGTCTCTAGCCTCTAGCCAAGCCAAGACTCTAGCCTCCAGTCTCCAGTCTCTAGCCTCCAGCCTAGTCTCTAGCCTCCAGCCTAGTCTCTAGCCTCTAGTCTAGTCTCTAGCCTCTAGCCTCTAGTCTCTAGCCTCTAGCCTCTAGTCTCTAGCCTCTAGTCTGTAGCCTTTAGCCTCTAGCCTCTAGTCTCTAGCCTCTAGTCTCTAGCCAAGCCGTCTCTATCCTCTAGCCTCTAGCCACGAGCCTCTAGCATCTAGCCTAGTCTCTAGTCTCTAGTCTCTAGCCTCTAGCCTCTAGCCTCTAGTCTCTAGTCTCTAGCCTCTAGCCTCTAGCCTCGCCAAGTCTCTAGTCTCTAGTCAAGCCAAGCCTCTAGCCTCTAGCCTCTAGCCAAGCCATGCCACTAGCCTCTAGCCAAGCCATACCTCTAGCCTCTAGTCTCTATTCTCTAGCCTCTAGCCTCTAGCATCTAACCTCTCGCCAAGCCGTCTCTAGTCTCTAGCCTCTAGCCTCTAGCCAAGTCTCTAGCCTCTAGCTTCTAGCCTCTAGCCTCTAGCCAAGCCATGCCTTTAGCCTCTAGCCTCTAGCCAAGCCATGCCTCTAGCCTCTAGTCTCTAGTCTCTAGTCAAGCCAGGTCTCTAGCCTCTAGCCTCTAGCTACTAGCTTCTAGCCTCTAGCCAAGCCATGTCTCTAGCCTCTAGCCATGCCATGCCTCTAGCCTCTAGTCTCTATTCTCTAGCCTCTAGCCTCTAGCATCTAACCTCTCGCCAAGCCAAGTCTCTAGTCTCTAGCCTCTAGCCACTAGCCAAGTCTCTAGCCTCTAGCTGCTAGCCTCTAGCCTCTAGCCTCTAGCCAAGTCTCTAGCCTCTAGCTTCTAGCCTCTAGCCTCTAGCCTCTAGCCAAGCCATGCCTCTAGCCTCTAGCCTAGTCTCCAGCCTTTAGCCTCTAGTCTCTAGCCTCCAGCCTAGCCTCTAGCCTCTTAGCCTCTAGTCTCTAGCCTCTAGCCGCTAGCCTCTAGCCGCTAGCCTCTAGCCTCTAGCATCTAGCCTAGTCTCTAGCCTCTAGCCAAGCCAAGTCTCTAGTCTCTAGTCTCTAGCCTCTAGTCTCTAGTCTCTAGCCTCTAGTCTCTAGTCTCTAGTCAAGCCAAGTCTCTAGTCTCTAGCCCCTAGTATCTAGTCTCTAGCCTCTAGCCAAACCAAGTCTCTAGCCTCTAGCCAAGCCATGCCTTTAGCCTCTAGTCTTTAGTCTCTAGTCAAGCCAAGTCTCTAGCCTCTAGCCCCTAGTCTCTAGCCTCTAGCCTCTAGCCAAGCCAAATCTCTAGTCTCTAGCCTCTAGCTTCTAGCCAAGTCTCTAGCCTCTAGCTGCTAGCCTCTAGCCTCTCGCCAAGCCAAGTCTCTAGTCCCTAGTCTCTAGCCTCTAGCCTCTAGCCAAGTCTCTAGCCTCTAGCTTCTAGCCTCTAGCCTCTCACCAAGCCAAGCCTCTAGCCTCTAGCCAAGCCATACCTCTATCCTCTAGCCGAGTCTCTGGCCTCTAGCCTCTAGCCTCTAGCCTCTAGCCAACTTAAGCCTCTAGCCTCTAGCTTATCAAGTCTCTAGCCTCTAGCCAAGCCATGTCTCTAGCCTCTAGCCAAGCCATGTCTCTAGCCTCTAGCCAAGCCATGTCTCTAGCCTCTAGCCTCTAGCCAAGCCAAGTCTCTAGTCTCTAGCCTCTAGCCAAGCCAAGACTCTAGCCTCCAGTCTCCAGTCTCTAGCCTCCAGCCTAGTCTCTAGCCTCCAGCCTAGTCTCTAGCCTCTAGTCTAGTCTCTAGCCTCTAGCCTCTAGTCTCTAGCCTCTAGTCTCTAGCCTCTAGTCTGTAGCCTTTAGCCTCTAGCCTCTAGTCTCTAGCCTCTAGTCTCTAGCCAAGCCATCTCTATCCTCTAGCCTCTAGCCACGAGCCTCTAGCATCTAGCCTAGTCTCTAGTCTCTAGTCTCTAGCCTCTAGCCTCTAGCCTCTAGTCTCTAGTCTCTAGCCTCTAGCCTCGCCAAGTCTCTAGTCTCTAGTCAAGCCAAGCCTCTAGCCTCTAGCCTCTAGCCAAGCCATGCCACTAGCCTCTAGCCAAGCCATGCCTCTAGCCTCTAGTCCCTATTCTCTAGCCTCTAGCCTCTAGCATCTAACCTCTCGCCAAGCCAAGTCTCTAGTCTCTAGCCTCTAGCCTCTAGCCAAGTCTCTAGCCTCTAGCTTCTAGCCTCTAGCCTCTAGCCTCTAGCCAAGCCATGCCTTTAGCCTCTAGCCTCTAGCCAAGCCATGCCTCTAGCCTCTAGTCTCTAGTCTCTAGTCAAGCCAGGTCTCTAGCCTCTAGCCTCTAGCTACTAGCTTCTAGCCTCTAGCCAAGTCTCTAGCTTCTAGCCAAGCCATGTCTCTAGCCTCTAGCCATGCCATGCCTCTAGCCTCTAGTCTCTATTCTCTAGCCTCTAGCCTCTAGCATCTAACCTCTCGCCAAGCCAAGTCTCTAGTCTCTAGCCTCTAGCCACTAGCCAAGTCTCTAGCCTCTAGCTGCTAGCCTCTAGCCTCTAGCCTCTAGCCAAGTCTCTAGCCTCTAGCTTCTAGCCTCTAGCCTCTAGCCTCTAGCCAAGCCATGCCTCTAGCCTCTAGCCTAGTCTCCAGCCTTTAGCCTCTAGTCTCTAGCCTCCAGCCTAGCCTCTAGCCTCTTAGCCTCTAGTCTCTAGCCTCTAGCCTCTAGCCTCTAGTCTCTAGTCTCTAGCCTCTAGCCTCTAGCCTCGCCAAGTCTCTAGTCTCTAGTCAAGCCAAGCCTCTAGCCTCTAGCCTCTAGCCAAGCCATGCCACTAGCCTCTAGCCAAGCCATGCCTCTAGCCTCTAGTCTCTATTCTCTAGCCTCTAGCCTCTAGCATCTAACCTCTCGCCAAGCCAAGTCTCTAGTCTCTAGCCTCTAGCCTCTAGCCAAGTCTCTAGCCTCTAGCTTCTAGCCTCTAGCCTCTAGCCTCTAGCCAAGCCATGCCTTTAGCCTCTAGCCTCTAGCCAAGCCATGCCTCTAGCCTCTAGTCTCTAGTCTCTAGTCAAGCCAGGTCTCTAGCCTCTAGCCTCTAGCTACTAGCTTCTAGCCTCTAGCCAAGTCTCTAGCCTCTAGCCAAGCCATGTCTCTAGCCTCTAGCCATGCCATGCCTCTAGCCTCTAGTCTCTATTCTCTAGCCTCTAGCCTCTAGCATCTAACCTCTCGCCAAGCCAAGTCTCTAGTCTCTAGCCTCTAGCCACTAGCCAAGTCTCTAGCCTCTAGCTGCTAGCCTCTAGCCTCTAGCCTCTAGCCAAGTCTCTAGCCTCTAGCTTCTAGCCTCTAGCCTCTAGCCTCTAGCCAAGCCATGCCTCTAGCCTCTAGCCTAGTCTCCAGCCTTTAGCCTCTAGTCTCTAGCCTCCAGCCTAGCCTCTAGCCTCTTAGCCTCTAGTCTCTAGCCTCTAGCCGCTAGCCTCTAGCCGCTAGCCTCTAGCCTCTAGCATCTAGCCTAGTCTCTAGCCTCTAGCCAAGCGAAGTCTCTAGTCTCTAGTCTCTAGCCTCTAGTCTCTAGTCTCTAGCCTCTAGTCTCTAGTCTCTAGTCAAGCCAAGTCTCTAGTCTCTAGCCCCTAGTATCTAGTCTCTAGCCTCTAGCCAAACCAAGTCTCTAGCCTCTAGCCAAGCCATGCCTTTAGCCTCTAGTCTTTAGTCTCTAGTCAAGCCAAGTCTCTAGCCTCTAGCCCCTAGTCTCTAGCCTCTAGCCTCTAGCCAAGCCAAATCTCTAGTCTCTAGACTCTAGCTTCTAGCCAAGTCTCTAGCCTCTAGCTGCTAGCCTCTAGCCTCTCGCCAAGCCAAGTCTCTAGTCTCTAGCCTCTAGCCTCTAGCCAAGTCTCTAGCCTCTAGCTTCTAGCCTCTAGCCTCTAGCCTCTAGCCAAGCCATGCCTCTAGCCTCTAGTCTCTAGCCAAGCCATGCCTCTAGCCTCTAGCCAAGCCATGCCTCTAGCCTCTAGCCAAGCCAAGTCTCTAGTCCCTAGTCTCTAGCCTCTAGCCTCTAGCCAAGCCATGCCTTTAGCCTCTAGCCTCTAGCCAAGCCATGCCTCTAGCCTCTAGTCTCTAGTCTCTAGTCAAGCCAGGTCTCTAGCCTCTAGCCTCTAGCTACTAGCTTCTAGCCTCTAGCCAAGTCTCTAGCCTCTAGCCAAGCCATGTCTCTAGCCTCTAGCCATGCCATGCCTCTAGCCTCTAGTCTCTATTCTCTAGCCTCTAGCCTCTAGCATCTAACCTCTCGCCAAGCCAAGTCTCTAGTCTCAAGCCTCTAGCCACTAGCCAAGTCTCTAGCCTCTAGCTGCTAGCCTCTAGCCTCTAGCCTCTAGCCAAGTCTCTAGCCTCTAGCTTCTAGCCTCTAGCCTCTAGCCTCTAGCCAAGCCATGCCTCTAGCCTCTAGTCTCTAGTCTCTAGTCAAGCCAGGTCTCTAGCCTCTAGCCTCTAGCTACTAGCTTCTAGCCTCTAGCCAAGTCTCTAGCCTCTAGCCAAGCCATGTCTCTAGCCTCTAGCCAAGCCAAGTCTCTAGTCCCTAGTCTCTAGCCTCTAGCCTCTAGCCAAGTCTCTAGCCTCTAGCTTCTAGCCTCTAGCCTCTCACCAAGCCAAGCCTCTAGCCTCTAGCCAAGCCATACCTCTATCCTCTAGCCGAGTCTCTGGCCTCTAGCCCCTAGCCTCTAGCCTCTAGCCAACTTAAGCCTCTAGCCTCTAGCTTATCAAGTCTCTAGCCTCTAGCCAAGCCATGTCTCTAGCCTCTAGCCAAGCCATGTCTCTAGCCTCTAGCCAAGCCATGTCTCTAGCCTCTAGCCTCTAGCCAAGCCAAGTCTCTAGTCTCTAGCCTCTAGCCAAGCCAAGACTCTAGCCTCCAGTCTCCAGTCTCTAGCCTCCAGCCTAGTCTCTAGCCTCCAGCCTAGTCTCTAGCCTCTAGTCTAGTCTCTAGCCTCTAGCCTCTAGTCTCTAGCCTCTAGTCTCTAGCCTCTAGTCTGTAGCCTTTAGCCTCTAGCCTCTAGTCTCTAGCCTCTAGTCTCTAGCCAAGCCGTCTCTATCCTCTAGCCTCTAGCCACGAGCCTCTAGCATCTAGCCTAGTCTCTAGTCTCTAGTCTCTAGCCTCTAGCCTCTAGCCTCTAGTCTCTAGTCTCTAGCCTCTAGCCTCTAGCCTCGCCAAGTCTCTAGTCTCTAGTCAAGCCAAGCCTCTAGCCTCTAGCCTCTAGCCAAGCCATGCCACTAGCCTCTAGCCAAGCCATGCCTCTAGCCTCTAGTCTCTATTCTCTAGCCTCTAGCCTCTAGCATCTAACCTCTCGCCAAGCCGTCTCTAGTCTCTAGCCTCTAGCCTCTAGCCAAGTCTCTAGCCTCTAGCTTCTAGCCTCTAGCCTCTAGCCAAGCCATGCCTCTAGCCTCTAGCCTCTAGCCAAGCCATGCCTCTAGCCTCTAGCCTCTAGCCAAGCCATGCCTCTAGCCTCTAGTCTCTAGTCTCTAGTCAAGCCAAGTCTCTAGCCTCTAGCCTCTAGCTACTAGCTTCTAGCCTCTAGCCTCTAGCCAAGTCTCTAGCCTCTAGCCAAGCCATGTCTCTAGCCTCTAGCCATGCCATGCCTCTAGCCTCTAGTCTCTATTCTCTAGCTCTAGCCTCTAGCATCTAACCTCTCGTCAAGCCAAGTCTCTAGTCTCTAGCCTCTAGCCTCTAGCCAAGTCTCTAGCCTCTAGCTTCTAGCCTCTAGCCTCTAGCCTCTAGCCAAGCCATGCCTTTAGCCTCTAGCCTCTAGCCAAGCCATGCCTCTAGCCTCTAGTCTCTAGTCTCTAGTCAAGCCAGGTCTCTAGCCTCTAGCCTCTAGCTACTAGCTTCTAGCCTCTAGCCAAGTCTCTAGCCTCTAGCCAAGCCATGTCTCTAGCCTCTAGCCATGCCATGCCTCTAGCCTCTAGTCTCTATTCTCTAGCCTCTAGCCTCTAGCATCTAACCTCTCGCCAAGCCAAGTCTCTAGTCACTAGCCTCTAGCCACTAGCCAAGTCTCTAGCCTCTAGCTGCTAGCCTCTAGCCTCTAGCCTCTAGCCAAGTCTCTAGCCTCTAGCTTCTAGCCTCTAGCCTCTAGCCTCTAGCCAAGCCATGCCTCTAGCCTCTAGCCTAGTCTCTAGCCTTTAGCCTCTAGTCTCTAGCCTCCAGCCTAGCCTCTAGCCTCTTAGCCTCTAGTCTCTAGCCTCTAGCCAAGCCAAGTCTCTAGTCTCTAGCCTCTAGCCTCTAGCCAAGCCAAATCTCTAGTCTCTAGACTCTAGCTTCTAGCCAAGTCTCTAGCCTCTAGCTGCTAGCCTCTAGCCTCTCGCCAAGCCAAGTCTCTAGTCTCTAGCCTCTAGCCTCTAGCCAAGTCTCTAGCCTCTAGCTTCTAGCCTCTAGCCTCTAGCCTCTAGCCAAGCCATGCCTCTAGCCTCTAGTCTCTAGCCAAGCCATGCCTCTAGCCTCTAGCCAAGCCATGCCTCTAGCCTCTAGCCAAGCCAAGTCTCTAGTCCCTAGTCTCTAGCCTCTAGCCTCTAGCCAAGCCATGCCTTTAGCCTCTAGCCTCTAGCCAAGCCATGCCTCTAGCCTCTAGTCTCTAGTCTCTAGTCAAGCCAGGTCTCTAGCCTCTAGCCTCTAGCTACTAGCTTCTAGCCTCTAGCCAAGTCTCTAGCCTCTAGCCAAGCCATGTCTCTAGCCTCTAGCCATGCCATGCCTCTAGCCTCTAGTCTCTATTCTCAAGCCTCTAGCCTCTAGCATCTAACCTCTCGCCAAGCCAAGTCTCTAGTCTCTAGCCTCTAGCTGCTAGCCTCTAGCCTCTAGCCTCTAGCCAAGTCTCTAGCCTCTAGCTTCTAGCCTCTAGCCTCTAGCCTCTAGCCAAGCCATGCCTCTAGCCTCTAGTCTCTAGTCTCTAGTCAAGCCAGGTCTCTAGCCTCTAGCCTCTAGCTACTAGCTTCTAGCCTCTAGCCAAGTCTCTAGCCTCTAGCCAAGCCATGTCTCTAGCCTCTAGCCAAGCCAAGTCTCTAGTCCCTAGTCTCTAGCCTCTAGCCTCTAGCCAAGTCTCTAGCCTCTAGCTTCTAGCCTCTAGCCTCTCACCAAGCCAAGCCTCTAGCCTCTAGCCAAGCCATACCTCTATCCTCTAGCCGAGTCTCTGGCCTCTAGCCCCTAGCCTCTAGCCTCTAGCCAACTTAAGCCTCTAGCCTCTAGCTTATCAAGTCTCTAGCCTCTAGCCAAGCCATGTCTCTAGCCTCTAGCCAAGCCATGTCTCTAGCCTCTAGCCTCTAGCCAAGCCAAGTCTCTAGTCTCTAGCCTCTAGCCAAGCCAAGACTCTAGCCTCCAGTCTCCAGTCTCTAGCCTCCAGCCTAGTCTCTAGCCTCCAGCCTAGTCTCTAGCCTCTAGTCTAGTCTCTAGCCTCTAGCCTCTAGTCTCTAGCCTCTAGTCTCTAGCCTCTAGTCTGTAGCCTTTAGCCTCTAGCCTCTAGTCTCTAGCCTCTAGTCTCTAGCCAAGCCGTCTCTATCCTCTAGCCTCTAGCCACGAGCCTCTAGCATCTAGCCTAGTCTCTAGTCTCTAGTCTCTAGCCTCTAGCCTCTAGCCTCTAGTCTCTAGTCTCTAGCCTCTAGCCTCTAGCCTCGCCAAGTCTCTAGTCTCTAGTCAAGCCAAGCCTCTAGCCTCTAGCCTCTAGCCTCTAGCCAAGCCATGCCACTAGCCTCTAGCCAAGCCATGCCTCTAGCCTCTAGTCTCTATTCTCTAGCCTCTAGCCTCTAGCATCTAACCTCTCGCCAAGCCGTCTCTAGTCTCTAGCCTCTAGCCTCTAGCCAAGTCTCTAGCCTCTAGCTTCTAGCCTCTAGCCTCTAGCCAAGCCATGCCTCTAGCCTCTAGCCTCTAGCCAAGCCATGCCTCTAGCCTCTAGCCTCTAGCCAAGCCATGCCTCTAGCCTCTAGTCTCTAGTCTCTAGTCAAGCCAAGTCTCTAGCCTCTAGCCTCTAGCTACTAGCTTCTAGCCTCTAGCCTCTAGCCAAGTCTCTAGCCTCTAGCCAAGCCATATCTCTAGCCTCTAGCCATGCCATGCCTCTAGCCTCTAGTCTCTATTCTCTAGCCTCTAGCCTCTAGCATCTAACCTCTCGCCAAGCCAAGTCTCTAGTCCCTAGCCTCTAGCCTCTAGCCAAGTCTCTAGCCTCTAGCTTCTAGCCTCTAGCCTCTAGCCTCTAGCCAAGCCATGCCTCTAGCCTCTAGCCTCTAGCCAAGCCATGCCTCTAGCCTCTAGTCTCTACTCTCTAGTCAAGCCGTCTCTAGCCTCTAGCCAAGCCATGTCTCTAGCCTCTAGCCTCTAGCCAAGCCGTCTCTAGTCTCTAGCCCATAGCCCCTAGCCTCTAGTCTCTAGCCAAGCCAAGTCTCTAGTCTCTAGCCTCTAGCCAAGTCTCTAGCCTCTAGCTGCTAGCCTCTAGCCTCTAGCCAAGCCATACCTCTAGCCTCTAGCCAAGTCTCTAGCCTCTAGCTTCTAGCCTCTAGCCTCTAGCCTCTAGACAAGCCATGCCTCTAGCCTCTAGCCTCTAGCCAAGCCATGCCTCTAGCCTCTAGTCTCTAGTCTCTAGTCAAGCCAAGTCTCTAGCCTATAGCCAAGCCATGTCTCTAGCCTCTAGCCTCTAGTCTCTAGACTCTAGCCTCTTAGCCTCTAGTCTCTAGCCTCTAGCCTCCAGCCTAGCCTCTAGCCTCTTAGCCTCTAGTCTCTAGCCTCTAGCCACTAGCCTCTAGCCGCTAGCCAAGCCATGTCTCTAGCCTCTAGCCTCTAGCCAAGCCATCTCTAGTCTCTAGCCCCTAGCCCCTAGCCTCTAGCCTCTAGTCTCTAGCCAAGCCAAGTCTCTAGTCTCTAGCCTCTAGCCTCTAGCCAAGTCTCTAGCCTCTAGCTGCTAGCCTCTAGCCTCTAGCCTCTAGCCAAGTCTCTAGCCTCTAGCTTCTAGCCTCTAGCCTCTAGCCTCTAGCCAAGCCATGCCTCTAGCCTCTAGCCTAGTCTCTAGCCTTTAGCCTCTAGTCTCTAGTCTCTAGCCTCCAGCCTAGCCTCTAGCCTCTTAGCCTCTAGTCTCTAGCCTCTAGCCGCTAGCCTCTAGCCGCTAGCCTCTAGCCTCTAGCATCTAGCCTAGTCTCTAGCCTCTAGCCAAGCCAAGTCTCTAGTCTCTAGTCTCTAGTCTCTAGTCAAGCCAAGTCTCTAGTCTCTAGCCCCTAGTATCTAGTCTCTAGCCTCTAGCCAAACCAAGTCTCTAGCCTCTAGCCAAGCAATGCCTTTAGCCTCTAGTCTTTAGTCTCTAGTCAAGCCAAGTCTCTAGCCTCTAGCCCCTAGTCTCTAGCCTCTAGCCTCTAGCCAAGCCAAATCTCTAGTCTCTAGCCTCTAGCCTCTAGCCAAGTCTCTAGCCTCTAGCTGCTAGCCTCTAGCCTCCAGCCAAGCCAAATCTCTAGTCTCTAGCCTCTAGCCAAGTCTCTAGCCTCAAGCTGCTAGCCTCTAGCCTCTCGCCAAGCCGTCTCTAGTCTCTAGCCTCTAGCCACTAGCCAAGTCTCTAGCCTCTAGCTGCTAGCCTCTAGCCTCTAGCCTCTAGCCAAGTCTCTAGCCTCTAGCTTCTAGCCTCTAGCCTCTAGCCTCTAGCCAAGCCATGCCTCTAGCCTCTAGCCTAGTCTCCAGCCTTTAGCCTCTAGTCTCTAGCCTCCAGCCTAGCCTCTAGCCTCTTAGCCTCTAGTCTCTAGCCTCTAGCCGCTAGCCTCTAGCCGCTAGCCTCTAGCCTCTAGCATCTAGCCTAGTCTCTAGCCTCTAGCCAAGCGAAGTCTCTAGTCTCTAGTCTCTAGCCTCTAGTCTCTAGTCTCTAGCCTCTAGTCTCTAGTCTCTAGCCAAGCCAAGTCTCTAGTCCCTAGTCTCTAGCCTCTAGCCAAGCCCTGTCTCTAGCCTCCAGCCAAGCCAAGTCTCTAGTCTCTAGTCAAGCCAAGTCTCTAGCCTCTAGCCTCTCGCCAAGCCAAGCCTCTAGCCTCTAGCCAAGCCATACCTCTAGCCTCTAGCAGAGTCTCTAGCCTCTAGCCGAGTCTCTAGCCTCTAGCTTCTAGCTTCTAGCCTCGAGCCTCTCGCCAAGCCAAGCCTCTAGCCTCTAGCCAAGCCATGCCTCTAGCCTCTAGCCAAGCCATGTCTCTAGCCTCTAGCCTCTAGCCTCTAGCCAAGCCAAGTCTCTAGTCTCTAGCATCTAGCCAAACCAAGTCTCTAGCCTCTAGTCTCCAGTCTCCAGTCTCTAGCCTCCAGCCTAGTCTCTAGCCTCTAGCCTCTAGCCTCTAGCCAAGCTGTCTCTAGCCTCTAGCCTCTAGCGGCGAGCCTCTAGTCTCTAGTCTCTAGTCTCTAGCCTCTAGTCTCTAGCCTCTAGGCAAGCCAAGTCTCTAGCCTCTAGCCAAGCCAAGTCTCTAGTCCCTAGTCTCTAGCCTCTAGCCAAGCCAAGTCTCTAGTCTCTAGCCAAGCCATGCCTCTAGCCTCTAGCCTCTAGCCAAGCCATGTCTCTAGCCTCTAGCCAAGCCAAGTCTCTAGTCTCTAGCCAAGCCATGCCTCTAGCCTCTAGCCTCTAGCCAAGCCATGTCTCTAGCCTCTAGCCAAGCCAAGTCTCTAGTCCCTAGTCTCTAGCCTCTAGCCTCTAGCCAAGTCTCTAGCCTCTAGCTTCTAGCCTCTAGCCACTCGCCAAGCCAAGCCTCTAGCCTCTAGCCAAGCCATACCTCTAGCCTCTAGCCGAGTCTCTGGCCTCTAGCCCCTAGCCTCTAGCCTCTAGCCAACTTAAGCCTCTAGCCTCTAGCTTAGCCAAGTCTCTAGCCTCTAGCCAAGCCATGTCTCTAGCCTCTAGCCTCTAGCCAAGCCAAGTCTCTAGTCTCTAGCCTCTAGCCAAGCCAAGACTCTAGCCTCTAGTCTCCAGTCTCTAGCCTGCAGCCTAGTCTCTAGCCTCCAGCCTAGTCTCTAGCCTCTAGTCTAGTCTCTAGCCTCTAGCCTCTAGTCTCTAGCCTTTAGCCTCTAGCCTCTAGTCTCTAGCCTCTAGTCTCTAGCCAAGCCGTCTCTATCCTCTAGCCTCTAGCCACGAGCCTCTAGCATCTAGCCTAGTCTCTAGTCTCTAGTCTCTAGCCTCTAGCCTCTAGCCTCTAGTCTCTAGTCTCTAGCCTCTAGCCTCTAGCCTCGCCAAGTCTCTAGTCTCTAGTCAGGCCAAGCCTCTAGCCTCTAGCCTCTAGCCAAGCCATGCCACTAGCCTCTAGCCAAGCCATGCCTCTAGCCTCTAGCCTCTAGCCTCTAGTCTCTAGTCAAGCCAAGCCTCTAGCCTCTAGTCAAGCCAAGTCTCTAGCCTCTAGCCTCTAGCCTCTAGCCAAGCCATGCCTCTAGCCTCTAGCCTCTAGCCAAGCCATGCCTCTAGCCTCTAGTCTCTAGCCAAGCCATGCCTCTAGCCTCTAGCCAAGCCAAGTCTCTATCCTCTAGCCTCTAGCCTCTAGCCAAGCCAAGTCTCTAGCTTCTAGCAAAGCCAAGTCTCTAGCCTCTAGCAAAGCCAAGTCTCTAGTCTCTAGCCAAGCCATGCCTCTAGCCTCTAGCCTCTAGCCAAGCCATGTCTCTAGCCTCTAGCCAAGCCAAGTCTCTAGTCTCTAGCCAAGCCATGCCTCTAGCCTCTAGCCTCTAGCCAAGCCATGTCTCTAGCCTCTAGCCAAGCCAAGTCTCTAGTCCCTAGTCTCTAGCCTCTAGCCTCTAGCCAAGTCTCTAGCCTCTAGCTTCTAGCCTCTAGCCACTCGCCAAGCCAAGCCTCTAGCCTCTAGCCAAGCCATACCTCTAGCCTCTAGCCGAGTCTCTGGCCTCTAGCCCCTAGCCTCTAGCCTCTAGCCAACTTAAGCCTCTAGCCTCTAGCTTAGCCAAGTCTCTAGCCTCTAGCCAAGCCATGTCTCTAGCCTCTAGCCTCTAGCCAAGCCAAGTCTCTAGTCTCTAGCCTCTAGCCAAGCCAAGACTCTAGCCTCTAGTCTCCAGTCTCTAGCCTGCAGCCTAGTCTCTAGCCTCCAGCCTAGTCTCTAGCCTCTAGTCTAGTCTCTAGCCTCTAGCCTCTAGTCTCTAGCCTTTAGCCTCTAGCCTCTAGTCTCTAGCCTCTAGTCTCTAGCCAAGCCGTCTCTATCCTCTAGCCTCTAGCCACGAGCCTCTAGCATCTAGCCTAGTCTCTAGTCTCTAGTCTCTAGCCTCTAGCCTCTAGCCTCTAGTCTCTAGTCTCTAGCCTCTAGCCTCTAGCCTCGCCAAGTCTCTAGTCTCTAGTCAGGCCAAGCCTCTAGCCTCTAGCCTCTAGCCAAGCCATGCCACTAGCCTCTAGCCAAGCCATGCCTCTAGCCTCTAGCCTCTAGCCTCTAGTCTCTAGTCAAGCCAAGCCTCTAGCCTC
Source organism: Mobula birostris (assembly GCF_030028105.1). Taxonomy (NCBI): domain Eukaryota; kingdom Metazoa; phylum Chordata; class Chondrichthyes; order Myliobatiformes; family Myliobatidae; genus Mobula; species Mobula birostris. Next base: position 45,719,720 of record NC_092395.1, on the reverse strand, counting down.
TAGTCAAGCCAAGTCTCTAGCCTCTAGCCTCTAGCCTCTAGCCAAGCCATGCCTCTAGCCTCTAGCCTCTAGCCAAGCCATGCCTCTAGCCTCTAGTCTCTAGCCAAGCCATGCCTCTAGCCTCTAGCCAAGCCAAGTCTCTATCCTCTAGCCTCTAGCCTCTAGCCAAGCCAAGTCTCTAGCTTCTAGCAAAGCCAAGTCTCTAGCCTCTAGCCAAGCCATGCCTCTAGCCTCTAGCCTCTAGCCAAGCCAAGTCTCTAGCCTCTAGCCATGCCAAGTCTCTCGCCTCTAGCCTCTAGCCAAGCCAAGTCGCTAGCCTCTAGCCTCTAGTCAAGCCAAGTCTTTAGCCTCTAGCCTCTAGCCTCTAGTCTCTTGCCAAGTCTCTAGTCTCTAGCCTCTAGCCTCTATCCTCTAGCCAAGTCTCTAGCCTCTAGCCTCTAGCTACTAGCTTCTAGCCTCTAGCCAAGTCTCTAGCCTCTAGCCAAGCCATGTCTCTAGCCTCTAGCGAAGCCATGCCTCTAGCCTCTAGTCTCTAGTCTCTAGCCTCTAGCCTCTAGCCAAGCCAAGTCTATAGCCTCTAGCCTCTAGCATCTAACCTCTAGCCAAGCCGTCTCTAGTCTCTAGCCACGAGCCTCTAGCATCTAGCATCTAGCCTGGTCTCTAGCCTCTAGCCTCTAGCCAAGCCAAATCACTAGTCTCTAGTCTCTAGTCTCTAGCCAAGCCATGCCTCTAGCCTCTAGTCTCTAGTCTCTAGTCAAGCCAAGTCTCTAGCCTCTAGCCCCTAGTCTCTAGCCTCTAGCCAAGCCATGCCTCTAGCCTCTAGTCTCTATCCCCTAGTCTCTACCATCTAGCCAAGCCAAGTCTCTAGTCTCTAGTCAAGCCAAGTCTCTAGTCTCTATCCCCTAGTCTCTACCATCTAGCCAAGCCAAGTCTCTACTCTCTAGTCTCTAGTCTCTAGGCTCTAGCCTCTAGCCAAATGTCTAGCCTCTAGCCAAGTGTCTAGCCTCTAGCCAAGCCATGCCTCTAGCCTCTAGTCAAGCCGTCTCTAGCCTCTAGCCAAGCCAAGTCTCTAGCCTCTAGCCTCTAGCCAAGCCAAGTCGCTAGCCTCTAGCTTCTAGTCAAGCCAAGTCTTTAGCCTCTAGCCTCTAGCCTCTAGTCTCTTGCCAAGTCTCTAGTCTCTAGCCTCTAGCCTCTATCCTCTAGCCAAGTCTCTAGCCTCTAGCCAAGCCAAGTCTCTAGTCTCTAGTCAAGCCAAGTCTCTAGTCTCTATCCCCTAGTCTCTACCATCTAGCCAAGCCAAGTCTCTACTCTCTAGTCTCTAGTCTCTAGGCTCTAGCCTCTAGCCAAATGTCTAGCCTCTAGCCAAGTGTCTAGCCTCTAGCCTCTAGCCTCTAGCCAAGCCATGCCTCTAGTATCTAGTCAAGCCAAGTCTCTAGCCTCTAGCCAAGCCAAGTCTCTAGCCTCTAGCCTCTAGCCAAGCCAAGTCGCTAGCCTCTAGCTTCTAGTCGAGCCAAGTCTTTAGCCTCTAGCCTCTAGCCTCTAGTCTCTTGCCAAGTCTCTAGTCTCTAGCCTCTAGCCTCTATCCTCTAGCCAAGTCTCTAGCCTCTAGCCTCTAGCTACTAGCTTCTAGCCTCTAGCCAAGCCATGTCTCTAGCCTCTAGCGAAGCCATGCCTCTAGCCTCTAGTCTCTAGTCTCTAGCCTCTAGCCTCTAGCCAAGCCAAGTCTATAGCCTCTAGCCTCTAGCATCTAACCTCTAGCCAAGCCGTCTCTAGTCTCTAGCCACGAGCCTCTAGCATCTAGCATCTAGCCTAGTCTCTAGCCTCTAGCCTCTAGCCAAGCCAAATCTCTAGTCTCTAGTCTCTAGTCTCTAGCCAAGCCATGCCTCTAGCCTCTAGTCTCTAGTCTCTAGTCTCTAGTCAAGCCAAGTCTCTAGCCTCTAGCCCCTAGTCTCTAGTCTCTAGCCAAGCCAAGTCTCTAGCCTCTAGCCGAGCCATGTCTCTAGCCTCTAGCCAAGCCATGCCTCTAGCCTCTAGTCTCTAGTCTCTAGTCAAGCCAAGTCTCTAGTCTCTATCCCCTAGTCTCTACCATCTAGCCAAGCCAAGTCTCTAGTCTCTAGTCAAGCCAAGTCTCTAGTCTCTATCCCCTAGTCTCTACCATCTAGCCAAGCCAAGTCTCTAGTCTCTAGTCAAGCCAAGTCTCTAGTCTCTATCCCCTAGTCTCTACCATCTAGCCAAGCCAAGTCTCTACTCTCTAGTCTCTAGTCTCTAGGCTCTAGCCTCTAGCCAAATGTCTAGCCTCTAGCCAAGTGTCTAGCCTCTAGCCTCTAGCCTCTAGCCAAGCCATGCCTCTAGTATCTAGTCAAGCCAAGTCTCTAGCCTCTAGCCAAGCCAAGTCGCTAGCCTCTAGCTTCTAGTCGAGCCAAGTCTTTAGCCTCTAGCCTCTAGCCTCTAGCCTCTTGCCAAGTCTCTAGTCTCTAGCCTCTAGCCTCTATCCTCTAGCCAAGTCTCTAGCCTCTAGCCTCTAGCTACTAGCTTCTAGCCTCTAGCCAAGCCATGTCTCTAGCCTCTAGCGAAGCCATGCCTCTAGCCTCTAGTCTCTAGTCTCTAGCCTCTAGCCTCTAGCCAAGCCAAGTCTATAGCCTCTAGCCTCTAGCATCTAACCTCTAGCCAAGCCGTCTCTAGTCTCTAGCCACGAGCCTCTAGCATCTAGCATCTAGCCTAGTCTCTAGCCTCTAGCCTCTAGCCAAGCCAAATCTCTAGTCTCTAGTCTCTAGTCTCTAGCCAAGCCATGCCTCTAGCCTCTAGTCTCTAGTCTCTAGTCTCTAGTCAAGCCAAGTCTCTAGCCTCTAGCCCCTAGTCTCTAGTCTCTAGCCAAGCCAAGTCTCTAGCCTCTAGCCGAGCCATGTCTCTAGCCTCTAGCCAAGCCATGCCTCTAGCCTCTAGTCTCTAGTCTCTAGTCAAGCCAAGTCTCTAGTCTCTATCCCCTAGTCTCTACCATCTAGCCAAGCCAAGTCTCTAGTCTCTAGTCAAGCCAAGTCTCTAGTCTCTATCCCCTAGTCTCTACCATCTAGCCAAGCCAAGTCTCTAGTCTCTAGTCAAGCCAAGTCTCTAGTCTCTATCCCCTAGTCTCTACCATCTAGCCAAGCCAAGTCTCTACTCTCTAGTCTCTAGTCTCTAGGCTCTAGCCTCTAGCCAAATGTCTAGCCTCTAGCCAAGTGTCTAGCCTCTAGCCTCTAGCCTCTAGCTTCTAGCCTCTAGCTTCTAGCCTCTAGTCTCTAGCCTCTAGCCAAGCCATGCCTCTAGCCTCTAGTCTCGTCAAGCCAAGTCTCTAGCCTCTAGCCCCTAGTCTCTAGTTTCTAGCCTCTAGCCAAGCCGTTTCTAGCCTCTAGCCAAGCCATGTCTCTAGCTTCTAGCCAAGCCAAGTCTCTAGCCTCTAGCCAAGCCATGTCTCTCGCCTCTAGCCTCTAGCCAAGCCAAGTCTCTAGTCTCTAGCCTCTAGTCTCTAGCCTCTAGCCTCTAGTCTCTAGTCTCTTGTCTCTAGCCAAGCCAAGCCTCTAGCCTCTAGCCAAGCCATGCCTCTAGCCTCTAGCAAAGCCATGCCTCTAGCCTCTAGCCAAGCCATGCCTCTAGCCTCTAGTCTCTAGTCTCTAGGCTCTAGTCAAGCCAAGTCTCTAGCCACTAGCCAAGCCATGTCTCTAGCCTCTAGCCTCTAGTCAAGCCGTCTCTAGTCTCTAGCCCCTAGCCCCTAGCCTCTAGCCTCTAGTCTCTAGCCTCTAGCCAAGCTAAGCCTCTAGCCAAGCCATGCCTCTAGCCTCTAGCCAAGCCAAGTCTCTAGCCAAGCCATGCCTCTAGCCTCTAGTCAAGCCAAGTCTCTAGCCTCTAGCCTCTAGCCTCTAGCCAAGCCATGCCTCTAGCCTCTAGCCTCTAGCCAAGCCATGCCTCTAGCCTCTAGTCTCTAGCCAAGCCATGCCTCTAGCCTCTAGCCAAGCCAAGTCTCTATCCTCTAGCCTCTAGCCTCTAGCCAAGCCAAGTCTCTAGCTTCTAGCAAAGCCAAGTCTCTAGCCTCTAGCCAAGCCATGCCTCTAGCCTCTAGCCTCTAGCCAAGCCAAGTCTCTAGCCTCTAGCCATGCCAAGTCTCTCGCCTCTAGCCTCTAGCCAAGCCAAGTCGCTAGCCTCTAGCCTCTAGTCAAGCCAAGTCTTTAGCCTCTAGCCTCTAGCCTCTAGTCTCTTGCCAAGTCTCTAGTCTCTAGCCTCTAGCCTCTATCCTCTAGCCAAGTCTCTAGCCTCTAGCCTCTAGCTACTAGCTTCTAGCCTCTAGCCAAGTCTCTAGCCTCTAGCCAAGCCATGTCTCTAGCCTCTAGCGAAGCCATGCCTCTAGCCTCTAGTCTCTAGTCTCTAGCCTCTAGCCTCTAGCCAAGCCAAGTCTATAGCCTCTAGCCTCTAGCATCTAACCTCTAGCCAAGCCGTCTCTAGTCTCTAGCCACGAGCCTCTAGCATCTAGCATCTAGCCTGGTCTCTAGCCTCTAGCCTCTAGCCAAGCCAAATCACTAGTCTCTAGTCTCTAGTCTCTAGCCAAGCCATGCCTCTAGCCTCTAGTCTCTAGTCTCTAGTCAAGCCAAGTCTCTAGCCTCTAGCCCCTAGTCTCTAGCCTCTAGCCAAGCCATGCCTCTAGCCTCTAGTCTCTATCCCCTAGTCTCTACCATCTAGCCAAGCCAAGTCTCTAGTCTCTAGTCAAGCCAAGTCTCTAGTCTCTATCCCCTAGTCTCTACCATCTAGCCAAGCCAAGTCTCTACTCTCTAGTCTCTAGTCTCTAGGCTCTAGCCTCTAGCCAAATGTCTAGCCTCTAGCCAAGTGTCTAGCCTCTAGCCAAGCCATGCCTCTAGCCTCTAGTCAAGCCGTCTCTAGCCTCTAGCCAAGCCAAGTCTCTAGCCTCTAGCCTCTAGCCAAGCCAAGTCGCTAGCCTCTAGCTTCTAGTCAAGCCAAGTCTTTAGCCTCTAGCCTCTAGCCTCTAGTCTCTTGCCAAGTCTCTAGTCTCTAGCCTCTAGCCTCTATCCTCTAGCCAAGTCTCTAGCCTCTAGCCAAGCCAAGTCTCTAGTCTCTAGTCAAGCCAAGTCTCTAGTCTCTATCCCCTAGTCTCTACCATCTAGCCAAGCCAAGTCTCTACTCTCTAGTCTCTAGTCTCTAGGCTCTAGCCTCTAGCCAAATGTCTAGCCTCTAGCCAAGTGTCTAGCCTCTAGCCTCTAGCCTCTAGCCAAGCCATGCCTCTAGTATCTAGTCAAGCCAAGTCTCTAGCCTCTAGCCAAGCCAAGTCTCTAGCCTCTAGCCTCTAGCCAAGCCAAGTCGCTAGCCTCTAGCTTCTAGTCGAGCCAAGTCTTTAGCCTCTAGCCTCTAGCCTCTAGTCTCTTGCCAAGTCTCTAGTCTCTAGCCTCTAGCTACTAGCTTCTAGCCTCTAGCCAAGCCATGTCTCTAGCCTCTAGCGAAGCCATGCCTCTAGCCTCTAGTCTCTAGTCTCTAGCCTCTAGCCTCTAGCCAAGCCAAGTCTATAGCCTCTAGCCTCTAGCATCTAACCTCTAGCCAAGCCGTCTCTAGTCTCTAGCCACGAGCCTCTAGCATCTAGCATCTAGCCTAGTCTCTAGCCTCTAGCCTCTAGCCAAGCCAAATCTCTAGTCTCTAGTCTCTAGTCTCTAGCCAAGCCATGCCTCTAGCTTCTAGTCTCTAGTCTCTAGTCTCTAGTCAAGCCAAGTCTCTAGCCTCTAGCCCCTAGTCTCTAGTCTCTAGCCAAGCCAAGTCTCTAGCCTCTAGCCGAGCCATGTCTCTAGCCTCTAGCCAAGCCATGCCTCTAGCCTCTAGTCTCTAGTCTCTAGTCAAGCCAAGTCTCTAGTCTCTATCCCCTAGTCTCTACCATCTAGCCAAGCCAAGTCTCTAGTCTCTAGTCAAGCCAAGTCTCTAGTCTCTATCCCCTAGTCTCTACCATCTAGCCAAGCCAAGTCTCTAGTCTCTAGTCAAGCCAAGTCTCTAGTCTCTATCCCCTAGTCTCTACCATCTAGCCAAGCCAAGTCTCTACTCTCTAGTCTCTAGTCTCTAGGCTCTAGCCTCTAGCCAAATGTCTAGCCTCTAGCCAAGTGTCTAGCCTCTAGCCTCTAGCCTCTAGCTTCTAGCCTCTAGCTTCTAGCCTCTAGCCTCTAGCCTCTAGCCAAGTCTCTAGCCTCTAGCTTCTAGCCTCTCGCCAAGCCAAGCCTCTAGCCAAGACATGCCTCTAGCCTCTAGTCTCTAGCCTCTAGCCAAGCCATGCCTCTAGCCTCTAGTCTCGTCAAGCCAAGTCTCTAGCCTCTAGCCCCTAGTCTCTAGTTTCTAGCCTCTAGCCAAGCCGTTTCTAGCCTCTAGCCAAGCCATGTCTCTAGCTTCTAGCCAAGCCAAGTCTCTAGTCTCTAGTCTCTAGCCCCTAGCCTCTAGTCTCTAGCCTCTAGCCAAGCTAAGCCTCTAGCCTCTAGCCTAGCCACGTCTCTAGCCTCTAGCCTCTAGCGGCGAGCCTCTAGTCTCTAGTCTCTAGTCTCTAGTCTCTAGCCTCTAGCCTCTAGCCTCTAGCCAAGCCAAGTCTCTAGTCTCTAGCCAAGCTATGCCTCTAGCCTCTAGCCTCTAGCTGAGCCATGTCTCTAGCCTCTAGCCAAGCCAAGTCTCTAGTCTCTAGTCAAGCCAAGTCTCTAGCCTCTAGCATCTAGCCAAGCCAAGTCTCTAGTCCCTAGTCTCTAGCCTCTAGCCTCTAGCCAAGTCTCTAGCCTCTAGCCTCTCGCCAAGCTAAGCCTCTAGCCTCTAGCCAAGCCATACCTCTAGCCTCTAGCAGAGTCTCTAGCCTCTAGCCGAGTCTCTAGCCTCTAGCTTCTAGCTTCTAGCCTCGAGCCTCTCGCCAAGCCACGCCTCTAGCCTCTAGCCAAGCCATGCCTCTAGCCTCTAGCCAAGCCATTTCTCTAGCCTCTAGCCTCTAGCCTCTAGCCAAGCCAAGTCTCTAGTCTCTAGCCTCTAGCCAAACCAAGTCTCTAGCCTCTAGTCTCCAGTCTCCAGTCTCTAGCCTCCAGCCTAGTCTCTAGCCTCTAGCCTCTAGCCAAGCTGTCTCTAGCCTCTAGCCTCTAGCCTCTAGCGGCGAGCCTCTAGTCTCTAGTCTCTAGTCTCTAGCCTCTAGTCTCTAGCCTCTAGCCAAGCCAAGTCTCTAGTCTCTAGCCAAGCCATGCCTCTAGCCTCTAGCCAAGCCAAGTCTCTAGTCCCTAGTCTCTAGCCTCTAGCCTCTAGCCAAGTCTCTAGCCTCTAGCTTCTAGCCTCTAGCCTCTCGCCAAGCCAAGCCTCTAGCCTCTAGCCAAGCCATACCTCTAGCCTCTAGCCGAGTCTCTGGCCTCTAGCCCCTAGCCTCTAGCCTCTAGCCAATTTAAGCCTCTAGCCTCTAGCTTAGCCAAGTCTCTAGCCTCTAGCCAAGCCATGTCTCTAGCCTCTAGCCTCTAGCCAATCCAAGTCTCTAGTCTCTAGCCTCTAGCCAAGCCAAGACTCTAGCCTCTAGTCTCCAGTCTCTAGCCTGCAGCCTAGTCTCTAGCCTCTAGTCTAGTCTCTAGCCTCTAGCCTCTAGTCTCTAGCCTTTAGCCTCTAGCCTCTAGTCTCTAGCCTCTAGTCTCTAGCCAAGCCGTCTCTATCCTCTAGCCTCTAGCCACGAGCCTCTAGCATCTAGCCTAGTCTCTAGTCTGTAGTCTCTAGCCTCTAGCCTCTAGTCTCTAGTCTCTAGTCTCTAGCCAAGCCAAGCCTCTAGCCTCTAGCCAAGCCATGCCTCTAGCCTCTAGCAAAGCCATGCCTCTAGCCTCTAGCCAAGCCATGCCTCTAGCCTCTAGCAAAGCCATGCCTCTAGCCTCTAGCCAAGCCAAGTCTCTAGTGTCTAGCCTCTAGTCTCTAGTCTCTAGTCTCTAGCCTCTAGCCTCTAGTCTCTAGTCTCTAGTCTCTAGCCAAGCCAAGCCTCTAGCCTCTAGCAAAGCCATGCCTCTAGCCTCTAGCCAAGCCATGCCTCTAGCCTCTAGTCTCTAGTCTCTAGTCTCTAGTCAAGCCAAGTCTCTAGCCACTAGCCAAGCCATGTCTCTAGCCTCTAGCCTCTAGTCAAGCCGTCTCCAGTCTGTAGCCCCTAGCCCCTAGCCTCTAGTCTCTAGTCTCTAGCCTCTAGCCAAGCTAAGCCTCTAGCCAAGCCATGCCTCTAGCCTCTAGCCAAGCCAAGTCTCTAGCCAAGCCATGCCTCTAGCCTCTAGTCAAGCCAAGTCTCTAGCCTCTAGCCTCTAGCCTCTAGCCAAGCCATGCCTCTAGCCTCTAGCCTCTAGCCAAGCCATGCCTCTAGCCTCTAGTCTCTAGCCAAGCCATGCCTCTAGCCTCTAGCCAAGCCAAGTCTCTATCCTCTAGCCTCTAGCCTCTAGCCAAGCCAAGTCTCTAGCTTCTAGCAAAGCCAAGTCTCTAGCCTCTAGTCTCTAGCCTCTAGCCAAGCCATGCCTCTAGCCTCTAGCCTCTAGCCAAGCCATGCCTCTAGCCTCTAGCCTAGCCATGTCTCTAGCCTCTAGCCAAGCCAAGTCTCTAGCTTCTAGCCAAACCAAGTCTCTAGCCTCTAGTCTCTAGCCAAGCCATGCCTCTAGCCTCTAGCCTCTAGTCTCTAGCCAAGCCATGCCTCTAGCCTCTAGCCAAGCCATGCCTCTAGCCTCTAGCCAAGCCAAGCCTCTAGCCTCTAGCCTCTAGCCAAGCCATGCCTCTAGCCTCTAGCCAAGCCAAGTCTCTAGTCCCTAGTCTCTAGCCTCTAGCCTCTAGCCAAGTCTCTAGCCTCTAGCTTCTAGCCTCTAGCCTCTCGCCAATCCAAGCCTCTAGCCTCTAGCCAAGCCATACCTCTAGCCTCTAGCCGAGTCTCTGGCCTCTAGCCCCTAGCCTCTAGCCAACTTAAGCCTCTAGCCTCTAGCTTAGCCAAGTCTCTAGCCTCTAGCCAAGCCATGTCTCTAGCCTCTAGCCTCTAGCCAATCCAAGTCTCTAGTCTCTAGCCTCTAGCCAAGCCAAGACTCTAGCCTCTAGTCTCCAGTCTCTAGCCTGCAGCCTAGTCTCTAGCCTCTAGTCTAGTCTCTAGCCTCTAGCCTCTAGTCTCTAGCCTTTAGCCTCTAGCCTCTAGTCTCTAGCCTCTAGTCTCTAGCCAAGCCGTCTCTATCCTCTAGCCTCTAGCCACGAGCCTCTAGCATCTAGCCTAGTCTCTAGTCTGTAGTCTCTAGCTTCTAGCCTCTAGTCTTTAGTCTCTAGTCTCTAGCCAAGCCAAGCCTCTAGCCTCTAGCCAAGCCATGCCTCTAGCCTCTAGCAAAGCCATGCCTCTAGCCTCTAGCCAAGCCATGCCTCTAGCCTCTAGCAAAGCCATGCCTCTAGCCTCTAGCCAAGCCAAGTCTCTAGTCTCTAGTCTCTAGCCTCTAGTCTCTAGTCTCTAGTCTCTAGCCTCTAGCCTCTAGTCTCTAGTCTCTAGTCTCTAGCCAAGCCAAGCCTCTAGCCTCTAGCCAAGCCATGCCTCTAGCCTCTAGCAAAGCCATGCCTCTAGCCTCTAGCCAAGCCATGCCTCTAGCCTCTAGCAAAGCCATGCCTCTAGCCTCTAGCCAAGCCAAGTCTCTAGTCTCTAGCCTCTAGTCTCTAGTCTCTAGTCTCTAGCCTCTAGCCTCTAGTCTCTAGTCTCTAGTCTCTAGCCAAGCCAAGCCTCTAGCCTCTAGCCAAGCCATGCCTCTAGCCTCTAGCCAAGCCATGCCTCTAGCCTCTAGTCTCTAGTCTCTAGTCAAGCCAAGTCTCTAGCCACTAGCCAAGCCATGTCTCTAGCCTCTAGCCTCTAGTCAAGCCGTCTCTAGTCTGTAGCCCCTAGCCCCTAGCCTCTAGTCTCTAGTCTCTAGCCTCTAGCCAAGCTAAGCCTCTAGCCAAGCCATGCCTCTAGCCTCTAGCCAAGCCAAGTCTCTAGCCAAGCCATGCCTCTAGCCTCTAGTCAAGCCAAGTCTCTAGCCTCTAGCCTCTAGCCTCTAGCCAAGCCATGCCTCTAGCCTCTAGCCTCTAGCCAAGCCATGCCTCTAGCCTCTAGTCTCTAGCCAAGCCATGCCTCTAGCCTCTAGCCAAGCCAAGTCTCTATCCTCTAGCCTCTAGCCTCTAGCCAAGCCAAGTCTCTAGCTTCTAGCAAAGCCAAGTCTCTAGCCTCTAGTCTCTAGCCTCTAGCCAAGCCATGCCTCTAGCCTCTAGCCTCTAGCCAAGCCATGCCTCTAGCCTCTAGCCTAGCCATGTCTCTAGCCTCTAGCCAAGCCAAGTCTCTAGCTTCTAGCCAAACCAAGTCTCTAGCCTCTAGTCTCTAGCCAAGCCATGCCTCTAGCCTCTAGCCTCTAGTCTCTAGCCAAGCCATGCCTCTAGCCTCTAGCCAAGCCATGCCTCTAGCCTCTAGCCAAGCCAAGCCTCTAGCCTCTAGCCTCTAGCCAAGCCATGCCTCTAGCCTCTAGCCTCTAGCCAAGCCATGCCTCTAGCCTCTAGCCTAGCCATGTCTCTAGCCTCTAGCGTAGCCATGTCTCTAGCCTCTAGCCAAGCCAGGTCTCTAGCCTCTAACCAAGACAAGCCTCTAGCCTCTAGCCTCTAGCCAAGCCATGCCTCTAGCCTCTAGCCTCTAGCCAAGCCATGCCTCTAGCCTCTAGTCTCTAGCCAAGCCATGCCTCTAGCCTCTAGCCAAGCCAAGCCTCTAGCCTCTAGCCAAGACAAGCCTCTAGCCTCTAGCCAAGCCAAGCCTTTAGCCTCTAGCCAAGCCAAGCCTCTAGCCTCTAGCCTAGCCAAGCCTCTAGCCTCTAGCCTAGCCATGTCCCTGGCCTCTAGCCAAGCCATGTCTCTAGCCTCTAGCCAAGCCATGTCTCTATCCTCTAGCCTCTAGCCTCTAGCCAAGCCAAGTCTCTAGCCTCTAGCCAAGCCAAGTCTCTAGCCTCTAGCCTCTAGCCTGTAGCCTCCAGCCTCTAGCCAAGCCATGCCTCTAGCCTCTAGTCTCTAGCCAAGCCATGCCTCTAGCCTCTAGCCTCTAGCCAAGCCATGCCTCTAGCCTCTAGCCAAGCCATGCCTCTAGCCAAGCCATGCCTCTAGCCTCTAGCCAAGCCATGCCTCTAGTCTCTAGTCTCTAGTCTCTAGCCAAGCCAAGCCTCCTGCCTCTAGCCTCTAGCCTCTAGCCTAGCCATGCCTCTAGCCTCTAGCCAAGCCATGCCTCTAGCCTCTAGCCAAGCCAAGCCTCTAGCCTCTAGCCTCTAGCCAAGCCATGCCTCTAGCCTCTAGCCTCTAGCCAAGCCTTGTCTCTAGCCTCTAGTCTCTAGCCAAGCCATGCCTCTAGCCTCTAGCCTCTAGCCAAGCCAAGTCTCTAGCCTCTAGCCAAGCCATGTCTCTAGCCTCTAGGCAAGCCAAGCCTCTAGCCTCTAGCCAAGCCAAGCCTCTAGCCTCTAGCCTAGCCAAGCCTCTAGCCTCTAGCCTAGCCATGTCTCTGGCCTCTAGCCAAGCCATGTCTCTAGCCTCTAGCCAAGCCATGTCTCTATCCTCTAGCCTCTAGCCTCTAACCAAGCCAAGTCTCTAGCCTCTAGCCTCTAGCCTCTAGCCAAGCCATGCCTCTAGCCTCTAGCCTCTAGCCAAGCCATGCCTCTAGCCTCTAGCGTCTAGCCAAGCCATGCCTCTAGCCTCTAGCCTCTAGCCAAGCCAAGACTTTAGCCTCTAGGCAAGCGAAGCCTCTAGCCTCTAGCCTAGCCAAGCCTCTAGCCTCTAGCCTAACCATGTCTCTAGCCTCTAGCCAAGCCATGTCTCTATCCTCTAGCCTCTAGCCTCTAGCCAAGCCAAGTCTCTAGCCTCTAGCCTCTAGCCTCTAGCCAAGCCATGCCTCTAGCCTCTAGTCTCTAGCCAAGCCATGCCTCTAGCCTCTAGTCTCTAGCCTCTAGCCAAGCCGTCTCTATCCTCTAGCCTCTAGCCTCTAGCCAAGCCAAGTCTCTAGCTTCTAGCCAAGCCAAGTCTCTAGCCTCTAGCCTCTAGCCTCTAGCCAAGCCATGCCTCTAGCCTCTAGCCTCTAGCCAAGCCATGCCTCTAGCCTAGCCATGTCTCTAGCCTCTAGCCAAGCCAAGTCTCTAGCTTCTAGCCAAACCAAGTCTCTAGCCTCTAGTCTCTAGCCAAGCCATGCCTCTAGCCTCTAGCCTCTAGCCAAGCCATGCCTCTAGCCTCTAGCCAAGCCATGCCTCTAGCCTCTAGCCAAGCCATGCATCTAGCCTCTAGCCAAGCCATGCCTGTAGCCTCTAGCCTCTAGCCAAGCCATGCCTCTAGCATCTAGCCTCTAGCCTCTAGTCTCTAGCCAAGCCATGCCTCTAGCCTCTAGCCAAGCCAAGCCTTTAGCCTCTAGCCAAGCCAAGCCTCTAGCCTCTAGCCTAGCCATGTCTCTAGCCTCTAGCCAAGCCATGTCTCTAGCCTCTAGCCAAGCCACGTCTCTATCCTCTAGCCTCTAGCCTCTAGCCTCTAGCCAAACCAAGTCTCTAACTTCTAGCCAAGCCAAGTCTCTAGCCTCTAGCCTCTAGCCAAGCCATGCCTCTAGCCTCTAGCCTCTAGCCAAGCCATGCCTCTAGCCTCTAGTCTCTAGCCTCTAGCCAAGCCAAGTCTCTAGCCTCTAGCCAAGCCAAGTCTCTCGCCTCTAGCCAAGCCATGTCTCTAGCCTCTAGCCAAGCCAAGTCTCTAGCCTCTAGCCTCTAGCCTAGCCAAATCTCTAGCCTCTAGCCTAGCCATGTCTCTAGCCTCTAGCGTAGCCATGTCTCTAGCCTCTAGCCAAGCCAGGTCTCTAGCCTATAGCCAAGTCTCTAGCCTCTAGCCTCTAGCCTCTAGCCGCTAGCCTCTAGCCTCTAGCCAAGACAAGTCTCTAGTCTCTAGTCTCTAGCCTCTAGCCTCTAGCCAAGCCAAGTCTCTAGCTTCTAGCCTTTAGCCTCTAGCCAAGCCAAGTCTCTAGCCTCTCGCCTCCAGCCTCTAGCCTCTAGCCTGAAGACTCCAGCCTTGTCCTGCCTGCTTGCTAAGCCTCATCCTTGCCTAGTTCTGGGGTCTGAGCCAGAGGCAAGACCCAGGTACTGGGTCCTTGTCCAGTCTCTGACTCGGAGTCCAAGCTTGGGCTCCTAGCTCTCTTGTTCAGTCCTGTTCCAGGTACCAGGTTTTCCTGTCGATGTCTTTGCCATCGCCCTGTAGCCTAGTCCTGTCCCTAGTACTTCAGTGTCTGTGTCTTGCACTTGGGTCCGTTCCCAGCCTCCCACCTTTTGACATGCACAGGGTCTCACTATGACTATGCAGGGGGCCACATACTGTTAGAACAGATTTGGAGTGGGATGGGGATTTAAAAGTGGCTAGCAATGGAATCTCAGAGTGACCCCAGCAGACAGAACACTGGCATTCAGCTAATCTGTGTTTAGCTTCTCCACTGTAGAGGAGACCACATTGTGAACACCATATGCAGAAGACAGATTGTGTGAATTGCTGCTTCAGCTGGAATGACTGAATCTCTAGTTGGTGGAAGAAAAGATTTGGAAGAGTAAATGTTGCAGCAACTGTCATTGCATGAGAAAGTGCCTTAAGATGGGAAAGGGGAGTGTGGGGGAGGGGAGATAGTTTGTGGGAAAAGAAGAATGGATCAGGTATTCAGTTCTTCCTAAATGTGGAAATGGGAAGAGAAGATGTATCTAGTGGTGGAATCTCCTTGTATGTGGCAAAAATTGTGGAGGATGATCAGTTGAATGTGGAGTCTGATGGAGTGTCAGGTGAGAACCAAGGGGACTGTATCCTTGTCTTGTCTCAGAATAGAGCGGTGAGAACAGAGTTCTAGGAAATGCATGAGATGCAGTAAAGGGCTTTGTTAACAAAGCTAGAGGGGAAGCCATGAAAGAAAACAGCTGAGCAAATATTACAGCTAGAGGAACATGTTGGATGGAAATAGGGTCTAACAGGAGGCATGGTGAAGGGAGAATAGTTGAGATAGTAATACAAATTTGTAAGCTTCTCATAGATGCTAGCAGCTGGCCCATCTCCTGAGATGAGGCCAAGAGATACAGCAAAGGAAGGAAAGAGTCAGAGGTTGTCCATATAAAAGTGAGGGCAGTGTAGAAATTGGCAGCTAAAGTAACAGAACGGTTGAATTCAGACTGAGTACAGGAGTAAAACCAATGCATTCATTGATGTACCAGAAAGATGTTGAAGGAGTAGGCTTGGGAAAGATTGGAAGAAAGACCGTTCTCCCTCCCCCAAGATATTCCACAAATAATGTGGACCCATGCAAAGCGTCAATAGTTGGATCTTTGATCTGGCAATAGTATGTAGGGCTGTAGGAGTTATTCAATGTGAGAACATGTTCAACAAGGTTGTTGGTGTGGGGAGGGAACCAGTTGGGCGGATGCTCCAGAAAGAAGTTGGGGGGGGGGTCCTTGCACCATCCTGATGTGAGATGGAGGTGTAAAGGGATTGTAGGGAATTGGAAACCGTCAAAATGAGGAAGGCATTAGAGGTGTCATGGATATGTGGGAAGGGACAGGACCAGAAAAGAATGGATAGAGAAAAGGTTGGATTAAATTGGACAAGAGCAGGCTGAAGCAATGGTCTACCAGCAGAGTTCTGCTTGTGGATTTTGGGCAGGAGACAGAGAGGGCTTGGCAGGACTGGACGGTAAGCTTGTAAGCACCAGCTCAGGGGGAGTTCTTAAGGATGAGGCTGCTATCAGTGAATCATTTTCCATGATGCTCTCCATTGAAATGAAATGGAGCTGGCAGATGCTGTAGGGCAGAGAGAGGTGAGCTAGTGAGGCCTGTGTTACTGCACAGCCCCAAACTCCACCACCTGCCCCTAGATTTGGTGAGTAAACGGCAATGGTGACAGGTGGCTAGTTTCTGTCAGTAGCAGAGGAAACGCACTAAATGCCCTGGGGATCGTGACCGTGCAACAGTTACTCGGAGAAAAGTGGCAAGGTTGAGGGGAGCTGTACACAGTTAACCTCCCAGCAAGCCACCACTCCTGCAACACTAAGTTGTACATGAAAAAAATACACATGAATCAGGCCAAGTTTCAGACTGGCGTTTTTTTCCTGCAGTTACACCGCACATTTGTTTCCACTTTTCTCAGCTCGGGGGATATCACGCGTTGCACAATCCGACTGGGCTGTTCGAATTCAAAGTCACATGGGAGCAGAGATATAAAACTTACAGCATTCGCTGCTGTCCCTTCAGTTGTTTCTGCAGGGAATCCTTGCAGGTCGTGTCCGGACCGGAGAGCGAGGCAGGAGGAGACTCCGAGGTAAGTCGGCGATCTGTAACGGAGTGACTGACAGCCGGCTAGGCACTGACACCTAGTCGGCGGCGGAGCTGGACTTGTGGAAACTTTGTCTGGAGCCCTTCCAGCCGGCATTGAGCACAAAACCAAAACTGTTGGGCCGCGGGAGGCGACTGAAACAAAACCAGCCTGTTCCGTGGGTCCATCTGAAAAGTTACCCGAGGGAAGTGTGGGGAGAGGGCCGTAACGTGAGGGAATGGAGGAGAGGGGAAGGGAGTTGTGGAGAAGTGAAACGTAAATTGAGAAAACAGAAAGGAATGTGTGGTGGGGAGAAAGGCAAACAATGGAGACACACGGAGCTTTGCGAATTATAACCAGATTTGTTATCGTTCACTTATATGACGTGAAATATGTTATTTGAGTGGCAATATGACTTGAAATTACGAGAGGAATAGTGCCAAATAAAGGCATAACTAGGTAGTGTTTATGTACCGCTCAGAAATCTGATGACAGAGGGGTGGATGCTGTTTATGAATCGTTGAGTGCAGTTCTTCAGGCTCCTTTCCCTCCTTCCTGGTGGTAGTATTGAGAAGAGGGCAATAGCTAAATGGTGAGAGTCCTTAGTGATACATGCCGCCTTCCTGATGTACTGCCTCTTGAAAACATTCTTGATGGTGGGGAGCGTTGTGGCCTGATGGAACTGGCTGAGTCTGTAACTGTCAGCAGCCTCTTGCAAACCCATGACTTTGTGTCTCCGTACCAGAGTATGTGGCAACTTGTCAGAAGTTCTCCACAGTAGTCTGTAGAAACTTCCAAGTCTTTGTGACATAGCAAATCTCTTCAAACTGCCAACAAAGTAAGCCACTGCCCTGCCGCCTTCAGTGTTATCCCAGGAGAGGTCCTCTGAAGTGTTGACTCCAGATGCTTACCCTGTCCATTACTGATCCCTCAATGAGGACTAGTGTGCGTTTTCATGACTTGCCCTTCTTCAACCCCACAATCAATTCCTTGATAAACAAGATGCACAACTGAATGCAAGGTGATATCACCCAACCAGCCAGCCAATCTTCCTCATCTGTATGCCTCTTCGTTGCCAATCTGAGGTTCCATCATAACAGTGGTGTCTTTGGCAATTTTATAGACCAGAATTGAGCTGTGCTTAGCCATCAATATCATCAGAGACCCCACCAGCTCTCTTCTCATTGCTGCCATCTGGAAGAAGGTACAGGAGGCTCAGGACTTGCACCACCAGGTTGAGGAACAGTTATTACCCCTCATCCATCAGAAACAGCTATTACCCCTCATCCATCAGGAACAGTTATTACCCCTCATCCATCAAAACAGTTATTACCCCTCATCCATCAAAACAGTTATTACCCCTCATCCATCAGGAACAGCTATTACCCCTCATCCATCAGGAACAATTATTACCCCTCATCCATCAGGAACAGCTATTACCCCTCATCCATCAGGAACAGCTATTACCCCTCATCCATCAGGAACAATTATTACCCCTCATCCATCAAAAACAGCTATTACCCCTCATCCATCAGGCTTTTGAACCAAAAGGGATAACTTCACTCACCTTCACTTGCTCCATCACTGAAATGTCCGTGCAGCCTATGGACTTATTTTCAAGTACTCTTCATCTCATGTTCTCGATGTTTATTGCTTATTTATTTATTGCCTTTTGCCTGGTTGAACAGACAGCTGGTGCAGTCTTTCATTGATTCTATTATGGTTATTATTCTATTAAGGATTTACTGCGCACGCCTGTAAAAAAATAATGAATCTCAGGGTTGTATATGGTGACACAAATGTACCTTAATAATTTCATTTGAGCTTTGTACACACAGATGTGGGTGTAGAGAGATCATGGCAGTGGGCTAAGTGTGCATCCTCTCAGGTGTGCCTGTGTAGGTTGTCAGCAAGGAGGAGTTTTTCAATAAGGAAGTCAAAAATCTAGTTGCTGAGGGAGGTAGAGAGGCCTAGGTTTTGAAGCTTATTGATTAATACTGAGGAGATGGTGGTGCTGAACACTGAGCTGTAATAGATAAACAGCAGCCTGATTGTGTCTTACTGTCGCCAAGGTGTTCCAAAGCAGAGTGGAGAGCCAGTGAGATTTTGTCTGCTGTAGACTTGTTGTGATAGGATAGGACAATTCAATCTGGTACAGGTTCTTGCTCAGGCGGGAGTGAATGCTAGCTTCTTAAAGCACTTCATCACAGTAGATGTGAGTGTTACAGGTAATGTTCACTGAGGCAGCTCCCTCTGCTCTTCTTGGGTACTGGTACGATTGCTGCTCTTTTGAAGCAGCTGGGAACCTCAAACTGCAGCAACGAGAGGTTTAAGGACTGGGTCTAGAGAGGCCCAGAGGGATCTTGTGAGAATTGGGATATCCAAGTTGTCCTGTCTGATTTGTTTTATTTCAGGAGCTTGGCAGCTGAGTTCCTTGCCTCATTCACTGATACATGTAACTCACCACACTGATGTCACTGTCTATCCAGACCACTTGTTTGTATTTAATGTTACTTTTTAATCAGGGTTAAGTGACCTTAAAGTCATGGGTTTTATCTGGACATATCAATTAACATATTAATATCTCCACTGCTTACAGGGTGTGTGGGGGAACTGGGTTTGCTGTTTTTCTCTGAACTGACTTCCATGGGTTTTCTTTGTTTCATGGCTATCTGGAGAAGACGAATCTCAGAGTTGTACACTACATACATACTTTGATAATAAATGAATCTTTGAACCTGTTTTGAGAATGCTACAGTGTGTTGAGGTCCATCAGTGACCACGGACATGATTAATGTACATGGGAACAGTATGCATGTGGTGGGCTGAAGGGCCCATTCCTCAGCTGTATGACTTTCTGACGGTATTAATGTGACAGTCTATTCATACCCATCAGCTTTCAGACTTGTAATGTCTCTCCTGGACATGCCAATCACTGATCCTGCTATGATCAATATGCTTGCTAACTGGTACTGTTGCTGCTTTTCCATGCATACCACTGAAAAAGAGGTAACATTGGTATTACTATTAACCCTATTGCTGATCACGGATCACTGAGAAATGGGAGGAAAAATGACAGGTGGAATTTAATGCAGACAAGTGTAAGGTGGTGCACTTTGGGAGGACAAGGTATCAATCTGGGCATCTACAGGTACCCACACTCTCAGGAGTTTATACTGTTATACCCTACTCTTCAAAGAGTAGCTTACTTCTCTGTCTAGTCTGTATGGCAAGATCTAACTGAAGGTTGAGGAATTAATTCTAATTCTTTCTGTCAACACACACAAAATTCTGGAGGAACTCAGCAGGCCAGGCAGCATCTGTGGAAAAGAGTACAGTTGACGTTTCGGGCTGAGACCCTTCAGCAGGACCAAAACATTGACTGTACTCTTTTCCATAGATGATGCCCATCCTGCTGAGTTCTTCCAGCATTTTGTGTGTGTTGCTTGGATTTCCAGCATCAGCAGATTTTCTTGTTTCTTCTTTTTGTCACCCCATCTTTCTGTCATTGCTAACAATCACCAATGCTTTCTAGCATTTATACTGTTTTGCTACTAGTTGACATTATTTGCCTGTGATGTTTTTCAGATTCCTTTGCTGGGGCAAAGTAATTCACACAGATGGTCTAAAAGTTTCTATGGAAAGAGATCCCAGTCACCCAAAGTTAATGCTGTGAGGCTGACTCTCTGAGCCCACAAATATCCCAACTATTGATTGATCATACCTGTGCCAACTTTGATCTGCTAAGTGACAAAATAAGTCTGGTCTGGAAACTTCCTTGATCTCTATCACAATGATGCAAATAACTTAGCTGTAGATGCTTGGTTTGATGTAGGGCAATTAACATGACCCCATTGTTTTACATTTAGCTGATGCAGACCAGAACACCTCATGGTCACTTCACCACACCTCTTGAGCAGCCAGTCACCTACTGTGGGCCAGCAGGCTCTGCTCTGTAGACAGTGTTGTTTGTTTGCAAAGCTCCCCTTTTCACTTCAGACTGATTACTGCTTGTAATTTGCATTTGGAACTGAAGACTAGTTCTTGTTCACAGCGAGAAGGTGAGTAAGAAATATTGGTTAGAAGTTTAATAGGCCATTCATTCAACATTTTCACTTGATGTAATTTGATCATTTCCAAACTTGTTTTATCTCTCTGTACTGTTGTTGGAGGGGAATGGAATTGTCGACACTAAGGTTCTCTTCTTTTCCAATTTTAAGTTGTTAGTTTTGCCCAAGTCTTTTAGTTTAGTTGATTAATTCTGTTTTTCTTTGGGGATGGGGTTTTTTTTTGGTTTTGTTTTTTTTTCTTTTTCATGACTTTTTTTTTGATTTGTATTATCCGTTGTCAGTTCTACATGATTGGGAGCTTTGTTAACTTACACTATCTGATTTTACAATTACTTTTCTTAAGTGTAACAATATTTCTCCTACTATTTGTATTATTGCTATGTTTTGATTTTATACTTCGAAATTAATAAAAAGATTGAAAATGAAAAAAGAAAAGAAGTTTAACATTGTCACAAACAACTCTGACCCTTTGGAAAGGTCATGCTGCTATGTTAGAAAGCTGAGGTTGGCAATAAGCCTCTCAGGCACTGGAAAGCCAATATCCATCACATGGTTTATTGAAAAAATCTGAAAACCCTAGATTGGAGAAAGTTAATGAGAGACCGCCCCCCCCAACGGCTTTTGTAAGTTTCTATCCAAAACTAAAACACGACCAGTGCTTAGAAACTAGGAACAAGATTAAAACCAGAAATAAAAACCTTTCAAAGCCTGAATACAGAAACAAGGGTCTGAAAGAAAATTAATGAAGAAGGGGAAACAATCTACTTCCTTTCTGTATTTGAGAATTGTTGTTTTGAAGTTGGATTGCATATATTTTTGTTCTGGTAAATTGATTAGGTCAGCAGTTAATGCCAAGTTAGAGTTCAATCAAAAGCTTTACAACTGGAGCATTCTTGCCTTCTGAAAGCGTTTGGATCATTTACCAGCACTTAAATGATGTTGCAACCTGATCTGTGTGATTCAGACAAACTGCTCCTCACTAAATAGGTGCCAGCAATGACATCATTGTGCTGACTCCCCCACCCCTCAGATGGTCATACATCTGAATCAGGGTAATTCAGACAAGGAGGAATCTGATAGAGACTGAGTCCCCTTGGATCTTGACAACAGAGAGAATCCTGTCCCAGATGTATCCCTCTGATTAGCACTAGCATCAGAACAGAGTTGCAGTTATCTGTCCACAGACACCTTGACCTATACCAATCAATACAAAAGCTTAATTAAATAATAGTCAGGGTGACTATCAGCATATAAACTATCTACTGTTCGCACATTGCGAATGAGGGAATTTATCTAATTCTATTTCTAGGATCACAATTCCAGGCAAAGCTAATCCAACTTTCCCAGTTAGATATTAATGTTAAATACATTAATTTATTTAAACAGTTACAATAGGAAAGTAAGGATTGTTTATTGCAACACTTCTCAGGAGATGTGAAAGCCAGCTGGAAGTCATCGTGTTTTAAGAATATTTGGCATGTTACATAGGGTAATGAATTGACATAATTTACCACCAAAAGCTCTTCAGGGTGTTACATAGAAACATAGAAACATAGAAAATAGGTGCAGGAGAAGGCCTTTCGGCCCTTTGAGCCTGCACCGCCATTCATTACGATCATGGCTGACCATCCAACTCAGAATCCTGTACCTGCCTTCTCTCCATACCCCCTGATCCCTTTAGCCACAAGGGCCATATCTAACTCCCTCTTAAATATGGCCAATGAACTGGCCTCAACTGTTTCCTGTGGCAGAGAATTCCACAGATTCACCACTCTCTGTGTGAAGCAGTTTTTCCTCATCTCAGTCCTAAAAGACTTCTCCTTTATCCTCAAACTGTGACCCCTCGTTCTGGACTTCCCCAACATTGGGAACAATCTTCCTGCATCTAGCCTGTCCAATCCCTTTAGAATTTTATACGTTTCAATCAGATCCCCCCGAATCTTCTAACTTCCAGAGAGTATAAACCTAGTCGATCTAGTCTTTCATCATATGAAAGTCCTGCCATCCCAGGAATCAATCTGGTGAACCTTCTTTGTACCCCCTCTATGGCAAGAGTGTCTTTCCTCAGATTAGGGGACCAAAACTGCACACAATACTCCAGGTGTGGTCTCACCAAGGCCTTGTACAACTGCAGTAGAACCTCCCTGCTCCTATACTCGAATCCTCTTGCTATGAATGCCAGCATACCATTCGCCTTTTTCACCGCCCGCTGTACCTGCATGCCCACTTTCAATGACTGGTGTATAATGACACCCAGGTCTCGTTGTACCTCCCCTTTTCCTAATTGGCCACCATTCAGATAATAATCTGTTTTCCTGTTCTTGCCACCAAAGTGGATAACCTCACAGTTATCCACATTAAATTGCATCTGCCATGAACTTGCCACTCACCCAACCTATCCAAGTCACCCTGCATCCTCTTAGCATTCTCCTCACAGCTAACACTGCCGTCCAGCTTCGTGTCATCCGCAAACTTGAAGATGCTGCATTTAATTCCCTCGTCTAAGTCATTAATATATATTGTAAACAACTGGGGTACCAGCACTGAGCTTGCGGTACCCCACTAGTCACTACCTGCCATTCTGAAAAGGTCCCGTTTATTCCTACTCTTTAACCATAGAAACCATAGAAACTACAGCACAGAAACAGGCCTTTTGGCCCTTCTTGGCTGTGCCAAACCATTTTCTGCCTAGTCCCACTGATCTGCACACGGACCATAACCCTCCATACACCTCCCATCCATGTATCTGTCCAATTTATTCTTAAATGTTAAAAAAGAACCCGCATTTACCACCTTGTCTGGCAGCTCATTCCATACTCCCACCACTCTCTGAGTGAAGAAGCCCCCCCTAATGTTCCCTTTAAACTTTTCCCCCTCACCCTTAACCCATGTTTTCTGGTTTTTTTCTCCCCTTGCCTCAGTGGAAAAAGCCTGCTTGCATTCACTCTATCTATACCCATCATAATTTTATATACCTCTATCAAATCTCCCCTCATTCTTCTACGCTCCAGGGAATAAAGTCCTAACCTATTCAACCTTTCTCTGTAACTGGGTTTCTCAAGTCGCGGCAACATCCTTGTTAACCTTCTCTGCACTCTTTCAACCTTATTTATATCCTTCCTGTAATTTGGTGACCAAAACTGAACACTATACTCCAGATTCGGCCTCACCAATGCCTTATACAACCTCATCAAAACATTCCAGCTCTTATACTCAATACTTTGATTAATAAAGGCCAATGTACCAAAAGCTCTCTTTACGACCCTGTCTACCTGTGACGCCACTTTTAGGGAATTTTGTATCTGTATTCCCAGATCCCTCTGTTCCACTGCACTCCTCAGTGCCTTACCATTAACCCTGTATGTTCTACCTTGGTTTGTCCTTCCAACGTGCAATACCTCACACTTGTCAGTATTAAACTCCATCTGCCATTTTTCAGCCCATTTTTCCAGCTGATCCAAGTCCCTCTGCAGGCTCTGAAAACCTTCCTCACTGTCTACTACACCTCCAATCTTTGTATCATCAGCAAACTTGCTGATCCAATTTACCACATTATCATCCACATCATTGATATAGATGACAAATAACAATGGACCCAGCACTGATCCCTGTGGCACACCACTAGTCACAGGCCTCCACTCAGAGAAGCAATTCTCTACCACCACTCTCTGGCTTCTTCCATCGAGCCAATGTCTAATCCAATTTACCACCTCTCCATGTATACCTAGCGACTGAATTTTCCTAACTAACCTCCCATGCGGGACCTTGTCAAAGGCTTTACTGAAGTCCATGTAGACAATATCCACTGCCTTCCCTTCATCCACTTTCCTGGTAACCTCCTCGAAAAACTCCAATAGATTGGTCAAACATGACCTACCACGCACAAAGCCATGTTGACTCTCCCTAATAAGTCCCTGTCTATCCAAATGCTTGTAGATTCTGTCTCTTAGTACTCCCTCCAATAACTTACCTACTACTGACGTTAAACTTACTGGCCTATAATTTCCCTGGTTACTTTTCGATCCTTTTTTAAACAACGGAACAACATGAGCCACTCTCCAATCCTCCGGCACCTCACCTGTAGACAGCGACGTTTTAAATATTTCAGCCAGGGCCCCTGCAATTTCAACACTAGTCTCCTTCAAGGTCCGAGGGAACACCCTGTCAGATCCCGGGGATTTATCCACTTTAATTTTCCTCAAGACAGCAAGGACCTCCTCCTTTTCGATCTGTACAGTTTCCATGATCTCACTACTTGTTTCCCTTAATTCCATAGACTTCATGCCAGTTTCCTTAGTAAATACAGACGCAAAAAACCTATTTAAGATCTCCCCCATTTCCTTTGGTTCCACACATAGCCGACCACTCTGATCTTCAAGAGGACCAATTTTATCCCTTACAATCCTTTTGCTCTTAATATACCTGTAAAAGCTCTTTGGATTATCCTTCACTTTGAATGCCAAGGCCACCTCAAGTCTTCTTTTAGCCCTCCTGATTTCTTTCTTAAGTATTTTCTTACACTTCTTATACTCCTCAAGCACCTGATTTACTCCCTGTTTCCTATACATTTCATACAACTCCCTCTTCTTCTTTATCAGAGTTGCAATATCCCTTGAGAACCAAGGTTCCTTATTCCTATTCACTTTGCCTTTAATCCCAACAGGAACATATAAACTCTGCACTCTCAAAATTTCCCCTTTGAAGGCTTCCCACCTACCAATCACATCTTTGCTTCCTGTCTGCCAACCAATCCTCTATCCACATCAATACCATTCCCCCAATGCCGTGTGCTTTAAGTTTGCACACTTATCTCCTGTGTGGGACCTTGTCAAAAGCCTTTTGAGAATCCAAATATACCACATCCACTGGTTCTCCCCTATCCACTGTACTAGTTACATTCCAGTGTTGCACTGGAATGGGGAGGAATCAATCTTTGCTGCATCCCTTCTATCACAAGTATATTCTTGGACAAGGAGACTAGACATCAAAATTCCAGATGTGGCTTCATCAGAGGTCTATTATTGGAAAAAAAGACATCTCTACCCTTGTCTTCTTTGCCTCTTTTAGTGAAGGTAAATATTCCATTAATTCTTCAATTGTTCAGTGTAACAGTGACTTGTGTATACGGACACCCTAGTTGCAGTGAGGCTGCTGTGAGCTGGATTCGCTGCTGACCTCCACTACTGTCTGTCTGGAGTTTCCGCACCAACCTGCACCAACCTGCAGACTGGTACGTTATTTGACTGCCATATCACCTCTGTTGTGCTGGTGAGAGGGAAAATCTGGGGGAGGTTGATGAGAATGTGCGAAGAATAAATGGCAATTGTCGTAATCATTATGCCATAATGGATGTTTGATGATCGGAGAAGAGTCAATGTGATGAAGGGCTTGTTCCATGAGCACCACCGTGTGTTAGAACTTCCAGCACTGAAAGCAAATGCAACACTTTCAGATAAACCTTTTCTTCATGGGGTTGGCTATACCGATACAGATATCTCAATGGAGTAGCAGCCGGATTTTAAAGTAAGTTTTGCTTCACTTTGTCTGCATCCTATCACACGTTCCCTCTGTTCTCTTCACCCTTTCCTGTAACTTATACACACTTGTTTACTCTCCTCTGTTCTGAGTCTGGGTCTTGACACAAATCATCCACTCGGGCACTGCCTGATCTGCACAGCACCTCCAGCAGTCTACAGAAGATAGTGGCACAGCAGTTAAGTTACCAGACGACCAATCAGAGACCCAGAAGAACAACTGAGTAATGTGTGCTCAAATCCCACCACAGCAACTGTGGAATTTAAATTCAGTTAATAATTTGGAATTTGCAGGGTAAAAATTTACACCAACTATTTTAAATAAGGATAATCATGAAAACCACCAGATTGTTTAGCTCACTGATAACTTTCAGTGGTCCTAATTGGCCAGTCTTACCTGGTCTGGCCTATTTTTGGTTGCAGACCCACACCAGGTGGGCCTCTGAACAGGGTGAGGAGAGCAGACTCCACAGATGTACAAAGAAGGATCTGGGCACCAAATGCAGACAGAGTAAAATCACACCCAGCTCAATGCTTGCCTCTCAAACATCTGGGGACAGCTTTTTAAATTGGGAGACTAGTTGAGGAACAGTCTGAAGTAGTTGTAATCACAGAAACATACCTTGCAAACATTATGCTAGCCTCCTCCCGTGCCTTATCCTGTCCACATGGCTGGACAGTGAGTAGTGCAGAAGGACAAGCTGATATATCACCCATACCTAGAAAGGACAAGTTGCAGGCCTGGCCAGTCTGCAACACATGGCCTTGCATTTGATCCGTTCAGTATGGGAACCGAGCCATCTCGCATCCAATGGATCAGATCATCCCTCTACTCTCCTACCACATCTAGTTGGGAATGGTAATGGACAGTTCAATAACTAACATGTAGAGTGGGCTCCAAGAACATCTCTGTGGACCAGTGCATTAGTGCCAAAGGAAGGCTGAAGGGTTCATAACCATGTTCAGCCAGAAATGGGTAATCAATATTGACCTCCCCGAGATCTCCGCCATTACAGAAACTAGTCTTTGGACAATTCAATTCTCCACAAGTAATAAGAAACAGGTGAGATTACTGGGTACAGTGAGGCTCTGGGAGCAGATGACATCCCAGCTGTAGTTCTGAACACCTGTGCTCAAGAACAAGCTGTGACTCTAGCCAAGCAGTTCCAGGACAGCTGCCAAACTGGCATTTGCTGGACAATGTGGAAAACTGTTCAGGAATATCATATTCACAAAAATCAGGACAAATCCAATTGGTCTAATTACCACTGAATTAGATTTCTCTCAATTTTCTGCAAAGTAATGGAGGGTGTTTTTAACATACCATAAGCTAATGCACAGTTTGATTTTTGCTAGGATTGTTTGGCTGCGGTTCTCATTGCAGCCTTTAGTCCTAATGTGGACCAAAGAGATGATTTCCAGACATCAGATAACATTGATAATCTGTGACATCAAGTAGCATTTTACCAAGTGTGGCATCAAGGTACCCTGTTAAAACTGAAGACAGTAGGCATCAGTAATTGTTGAAGGTTAATCATCCCAGCTCCAAGTCATGACTGCAGGAGTTTATCAGGGCAGTAAACCAGGCCCAATCATCTTCAGTTGCTTCACCTATAACCTTCCTTCCATCATTCGGACAGACATGGGGATGTGTGTTAATGCTTATACAATGGTTACTTCCATTTGAAACTTTGCAAAATTGAAACTATCTGTTTCTGCATTGAGCAATTCCAAGACAACATTCAGCATGGCCTGATAATGGAATGCTAGGTAAGAACCAACTCCAACCCATCACCAATACCATTCTGTCATCTACGATGTGAGTGATGGAATGTTCTCCACATGCCTGATGCGCAGCACTAATGACCCTCAAGGAACTTGGCATCATTGAGAACAAAGCAGCCATATTGATTGGTGATCCTTTAATGAACCTAAACATCCATTCTCTCTGTCAGTGGTACACAATGGCTGCAGTGCAGACCATCAACAAAATGCACTCCAGTGATTGGCCCAGGCACCATGATCTCTAACACCCAGAAGCACAAGGGCAGCAGGGCACATGGACAACCTGCAAGTTCCCCTCCAAGTCACATGCACCTTCTTAACTGGGAAGACATTCCCGATCCTTTACTGCCAAGAATTCTGTAGTGTTCGGGAGTTTCTTCTAAAGGAAGATTGCAGCCGTTCAAGAAGGTAGTTCACCATCACCTTCTCAAGGGTGTTTGGGGTTGGCCACAAATATTGGCCCTGCTAGTGACAACCAGATCCTGAAAATAAACAAGAAAAAAAACTTCATTGACAATATCCGTACATCTACGTTGATACTGCCCAAGCCTATGATTATCTTCTGTCATACCCTTCCTAATAGATCCTAGCACTTTATCTAGTACTGAGGTCCTCAAATTGTCTAATTTTTACTAACCAACAACAGTATTTCATGTGTAAACCATCAGATAAAAAGCACCTTTTCTCATCAGGCCACCAGCAGATTCTCACAACTTTGGATCTTTATCTGTTCCCTATGCACTGGGTGGAGGGGTGATAGTGGTGCATCTGCCCCAGCCTGCTGAAACCAGTCCTTATCTGTTGATTGCTGAGTACGTTGGCACAGTCTATATCTTTTGTATGAAAACATTTTCATCTTGACCTCTATGACTTAGTTTGCATCTTCCTTACTGCCTTTATTTTATGGCTACAAGATTTTATCTTAAACAAATATATTTACCAATTATTTCTGACTTAAAATTAAATTGTACAATATAGTTACTCCTCAGAATCATGCAATCATTTCTTTTCTCTGGTTGCTTATGTGAAGCACAGTAATACCCAATGGATCATTGTTAACTCAGGAATTTGACTTCACCTTTCTTGGGCAGGAGGTATCCTGTGTAGGATGATATTATGCTGTGTGAACTTGGTGTGGGATGGGGGGTGGTGTTCAATGTTCTGGGACGCTTACCATTGGCCACTCCCATGAGAGTCAGCTGATTCCCAGAATACTGACCTGTAAGTCCTGCAATGTAAACAAAATACCCATACCTCGTGCCTCTTGTATTTATTATCTCCCACCCCTAACGACATAAAGAGCACTACAGAACGCCATCAGGTCCTTCAATCCCACTGAAACGTGCCAGCCATAGCATCCTCCCTACTCGTCCCAGTGGCCCTTCCCCGCCATGTACCTATGCAAATGTCTCTTAAATATTGCAACATCCCCCAGCAGCACATTCCAGGTACTCATTACCCTCTGCAAAGAAGTTACCTCTTGGGTCTCTTTCAAATCTCTCCCCCTGTATCTGTGCCAGCTTGTTTTGCTGTCTAGTTCTCCCCAGTCCTTGGAAGAAGGCAATGGCCATTCACTTTATCCATACCTTTCATGGTTTTATAAAGTTACGTAAGGCCACCTCTCATTCTCCTGTGCTCCAAGGAATGAAGATCCAGCTTGACCAACCTCTTCTTATAATCAGGCCCTCTAATACACCCTCTCCAGCTTGATAATATCTTGCCAAAAACAAGATGGCCAAAACTATACACAGTACCACAAGGGTGATCTCACCAACAACTTGTTTCACTGCAACATAACGTCCCTGCTCCTGAACTTGATGCCCTGCCTGATGAATGCCTGCATGCTAAATGCCTCCTTCACCACCATGTTTACTTGTGTGGCCACTCTCAGCGAACTGTGCCCTTGTACTCCCAGGTCCCTCTGTTCCACAACACTTGTTATTGCCGTGCCATTCACTGTATAGGTCCTACTCCCGATAGTTGTCCAAAATGTATCACCTCAAGTTGAAATCCATAGCTACACTCTCACCTCACCCTTGAGCCCAATCCTCCAAGTAAAAAGTGCAAGTGTGGTCTTTTACCTCCCAAATCCTCAAATGCTGCTGTTTTGTCTCCTTCCAAATCACCCAATTTCACCCTTTCTTCACTAAGTAATGGTCATTTAGCCCCAACCCTAGGTCGTGGCATTGCAATCTTCCAAAGCTGGTCTCACAAGGGGAGAATGGGCCAGGGCAGTGAAAATGTGCATTGCTTCTCTGTTGTGACTTAAGCCTTGTACCTTGGTGCCAACTGGATTATGAAGCAGCGGATCAATGAGAAGATCCGTCATTATTGCCAATAATGACCTGTTGTACTTATTTCCCAGTTATCTTGTTACTTGTACCAGTACATCTAGTTTCCTAGTTTCAGATTTCTGAGCCAGTTAACAGATAGCCATTTCCAAATATTATGACCAATACAGTTCAAAATGGGGCAAGTCAGCAAGTGCCATTCCTTGGTATTTTTGCGGTGTGGATGCTGTTTGCCTCTTAGCAGCCATGCCTGAATGTTGGTTTGTACAGACATACTGTAGGTTACTTTATTAGCTGCATTGCTAATGCACTGACCATTGTACAATCATTGGTGAACATTCCCAGTTCTGACCTTATGACAGAAAGATGATCACTGATGGAACAGTTGAAAAGGAGTTGCTTAGGAGACTGTCCTGAGGAATGGCTGTTTTGGGGCTAAATGAAATGGTAGCACAGCTAGTAGAACTGTTTCTTTATAGCTCCAACACAGGTTTTGTCATAGAAACATAGAAAAACTACAGCACAATACAGGCCCTTCAGCCCACAATGCTGTGCAGAACATGTGCTCACCTTAGAAATTACCGAGGGTTACCCCTATTTTTCTAAGCTCCATGTGCCTATCCAGGAGTCTCTTAAAAGACCCGATCGTACCTGCCTCCACCACCGTCGCTGGCAGCCCATTCCACACACTCACCACATCGTGACCTGTTGTGTTATCTGTATGGAGTCTGCATGTTCGCTCTGTGGCCATGTGGGTTTCCTTCAGGTCCTCTGGTTTCCTCTTGCATCCCAATTCCTTGTCAGTTGACAGATTAATTGGGTACCGCACATTACCACAAGTATCTAGGTGAATGGCAGAACCCGTCAGTTGGCAATCCCCTGTAGAGGGAATAAACTGTCAACATTTTTGGCAGAAATCCTTCAAGGATGAGAATCACTGGCAAAACGCAAATGCTGGAGGAACTGAGCAGGGCAGTCGGCATCTTCTCGTTTCTTACCCCTTCCTTTCCAGTCCTGATGAAGGGTCTTGGCCCTAGAAGTCGATAGATGCTGCCCAACTTGCCGAGTTCCTTCAACATTGTGTGTGTGTGTGTGTGTGTGTGTGTGTTGCTGAAGATTTCCAACATGTGTCTGAGGGGAGTATAAAATGGGATTAGTGTAGGATTAATGTAAATGGGTTGGTGCAGGGTTGGTGGGCTGAAGGACCCATTTTTGTGCTGTAAGTATGGTTAAGATTGAGATGTTGGTCTTTGGTTCATTTGATTTGCTTTAGTGTTGCTTCTCTGAGATGGTAATTACACCTGATTGTGCCTCGGTGGCATTGTGTTCACGGTCCCAGGAAGAGAGAGGGCCATTGTCGAGCTGCACAGATTTCGCTGACGGGAAACCGCCCAATATCAGACATCCACTGCTTGCAGACTTTCTAACCGGGAGGGAGGGGAGTGTGACTGCATATTAATAAACCATGAATTCCAGTGTGTGAACCAGCAACTGTCGGCTGTTCTTCCTGTTGACAGGGCCGCGTTTCCAGGAATGGGGAGCTTTGAGAGAACAGCAAAAGTGAATTGTGTTGTGTTTTTCCGTTATCAGGTGAGCTATCATGAAGGCCATTCTCCTTCCGGTGACCTTGCTTGCAGTGCTTCTGGCAGTGGTTGCCGCCTCCTCGATTGATCCAGCGCTGAATGAGGACTGGGAGAAGTGGAAGCTGTTGCATGAGAAGCAGTATACAGAGGTGAGGCCATGAAGCAGCAGCCACACTTTGTGTGCTTCAGTAGGTAGATTGACTGTGAATCCAAATGGACTGTTAAAACTTGCATTTCCATAGCATCTTTCAGAACCTCTGGCATTGCGAAATTCTTCATGCCGTACTCCAGTGACCAGGGTTTGAGCCTGACCTTGGGTGTCATACATGCAGGGTGTGCATGTTCTCTCCGTGACTGCATGGACTCTCGTTGCTGCTTCAGTTTCTTCCCATTTTCTGGCATCACGCTGGATGGCAGGGCAATCGGCCGCTATGAATTCTCCCATTGTGCAGGCAAGAGACAGAAGAGTCAAAGGGAGAGATGGGTTTGTGAGGGAGAATGAAATAGAGGGCTACAGTGTGAATAAGGAGAGAGGGTGGGACCAATGTGATTACTTTTGTTGGGATCTAGCAAGGGCCCACGTGGGCTGAATGGCCTCCTTGTGTGTCATGTTAACCAGGTAGCAAATACTGTTGACCAGCAGAGAGCAAATAGGAAATTGCCAGCAAGACCTGGGAACAAATATCTTTGCTCCAGACACTAATTTGTGGGTGGGGCTGGGTAGGTATCAGCAATACAGGAAAACCAGCCTGATGTTCTCCAGAATATTGCTGTGGATCTTCTTATCGCCCGGCAGAGAAGTTGGGGTGTCACCCTGCAGTAGCCACCTCTGGCATCGTGGCACCGTGAACCTGTCAGCCCATGTGAGAAGGTCTGAGAATGATACCGCAATCTACAGAGCCTCGGTGACCCCTAAATTCCATCACACAGAGTCATGAGAAAAGAATAAGGCATCTGGGAGATGACTGGTCAGATCTAAAGTAACTTCAACTTTGTATGACACAGAAGTATATGAAGTACACAGTATCCTACAGACTTGGTGACTCTTGATTAAGGCTCTTGGCCTGAAACATAAACTGCTTATTTCCCTCCACAACCCTAACCAGCTGAGTTCTCCTAGCATTTTGTGTGTTACTAGTGATTCCAGGGCCTGGGTATGCAGCAGTACTAAATGTAAGAACCTTATGAAACAGAAGGAAACAGAAGGAACAGTGGTTATGGAACAGTGGTTCTACCTGGCTGGTCTTTCACCCCACCACTACCTTTCGACTCCATCTGTATAGATGGCACACAGTTTTCAGTGTATCTCGATGCCTGTGGCTATAGTAGTCCAATGACCATCTCTGGGACCTGTGGCCTGAAGAGTTTAGGCTACAGTACAGCCTTGATCTGCAGACAGCAGCTCACCCTGAAACCTTGCTAGCTGATCGTTATTGGTGTGTGAGAGCCTGCCTGATCTGACTTTGAAAAAAATGATCAGTTGTTGCGTTGGGTGTTCCTTATAAATTAAAAAAAAAGTGCTCTCATTTGACTCGGGGGCAGTGTGTATGGCCTGTCCCGAGTGGGGGGGGTGGGGGGAGTGTGTATGGCCTGTCCCGAGTAGAGGGGGGAGTGTGTATGGCCTGTCCTGAGTAGAGGGGGCAGTGTGCATGGCCTGCCCCGAGTGGGGGGGGGGGGGGGCGAGTGTGTATGGCCTGTCCCGAGCAGGGGCGGGGGGGGGGGAGTGTGTATGGCCTGTCCCGAGTAGAGGGGGGAGTGTGTATGGCCTGTCCCGAGTGGGGGGGGGGGGGAGTGTGTATGGCCTGTCCTGAGTAGAGGGGGGGAGTGTGTATGGCCTGTCCCGAGTAGAGGGGTGAGTGTGTATGGCCTGTCCCGAGCAGTGGGGGGAATGTGTATGGCCTGTCCCAAGTAGAGGGCGGAGTGTGTATGGCCTGTCCTGAGTAGAGGGGGCAGTGTGCATGGCCTGTCCTGAGCGGGGCGGTGGGGGGGGTGAGTGTGTATGGCCTGTCCTGAACGGGGGGTGGGGGAGTGTGTATGGCCTGTCCGGAGTAAGGGGGGGGGAGTGTGTATGGCCTGTCCCGAGTAGAGGGGGGAGTGTGTATGGCCTGTCCTGAGTAGAGGGGGCAGTGTGCATGGCCTATCCCGAGTCGGAGGCTCTATGTACTGGTGGGCTTGGGGAGAGAACACAAAGGCAGCTGGAACTGAACCAATCAGTGGGTCTCCAGATGTATAACTGGCGGAGGAACTTGCTACTCCATCCCAGCCTGATGGAACCTGACCATAAGGGTCAAGCTAAGATCAAGTATCAAATATAAAAAAAAATTCCTTTGGGTTTACTGGATTTGTGTTTGGGTTTGATTCGATACCTGAGCAGCCCTCTAACACATTCGTAGGAACAATGGTTGTTCGTCAAATGGCAGCTTCCTGCCCAGAATGCAGTTTGCACGAGGAACTTCCTTCATGTACACACTCTTCTTTAGAGGTGTGCTGGTTCCACCGCACTGCACCACACCACACCAAGGATTCTGCCAGCCTTCATCCATTTTTGTAGGGTGCATTCCTATCCCTTCCCTGGATATGCGAAGATACCAAAGCCTGACCTCGTCACTGTCTGGAGATGGAAGTTTTTCAGTTAGGTTTGTCGGTGTTAAATTGCACCCTTAATTCAAGCCCCATCACCATCTTGCAGGTCTGCATGGATTATTGCTCAAACAACCATCTTTTCATGCCCTGCTTCGTAAAGGTTAGTGCAAAGAAACCGATGAATTGGGAGCAGGAGTGGGCCACTTGACCCTCTCATTTGCGCTGCCATTTAGTGAGATCAGGGCGGATCTGAGTAACCTCAACCTCGAGGTGACATTTCATCCTACGCATTCATAATGGGTCTATCAAGCTCTGCTTCCACTGCCCATTGAGGAAGAGGGTTCCAAGCATTCTCAAAAGGTTTGTCTCGGCTATCCCGTGTGAGCCTGAGTCAGAGGCCCAGTGGCACGTCTGGAAGTTGGAGGCCTGATGTCTGCAAGTCTGGGCCAGAGACTATAGGTTGTCTGTGTCTGTCTGCATGTCTGTGTGCAGAAAGGAGGAAAGGGGGTTGTTGTTTTGTTTTGTTGTTCTGTATAGTTGTTGCTCGTGTTGTACTGCTGAAGTTTTGTGGGCAACACTTGCTGGCTGCTCACAGCACATCCTCAGGGTGTGTTGGTTGTCAAAGCAAATGACGCATTTCACTGTATGCTTTAATGTCCACGTGATAAATAAATTAATCTGAATCCTTTTCGAGTGATAGCTTATTCTTGAATAGTGACACCTAGTCCTAGATTTCTAAAAGTGGAGAATGATGAGTATTCATGGAAAACTTGTATCCTTTGGTTAGAATATTTTTTCCACAAAGGGAAAGAGGGTGTGGCACAATGCTTTACAATGCCAGCGACTGGATTCAACTTCCACTGCTGTCTGTAAGGAGTTTGTTCATTATCCCTGTGACTGCGTGGGTTTCCTCTTGCAGTCTGAAGGTGAACAGTTGGGTCAGTTGGGTGTAATTAGGTGCCATGGGCTTATAGGACCAGAAGGCCCTGTTACTGTACTGTATCTCTAAATATTATCAAACCTTTTCATGAATGAGGTCCAGGAATAACTGAAAACTTACAAGACATAATGCATGACGCTGTATTGTTGGGTGACGATGATGATCTGTGGAAGTGACAAGCATATTCTTATCTCCAAGTACAGAAAGCTCCCTAAGAGATGTTGCTTCATCAGCAGAACTCTGTTTCTTTATTGTCCTTCAGGAAGAAGAAATTGTTCGGAGAATGGTGTGGGAGAAAAACTTCAGGTTTATTGAATATCACAACCTGGAATACATGAAGGGAAAACACACCTATGATCTTAAGATGAACCATTTTGGAGACTTGGTAAGTGAGAAGTCCTTAATGTGAAGAAAACATTTGAACTGAGGCTTAGAATTGGGTAATATGAATGAATGGGCTCCTGTGCTACTACACAGTGGCATGCAAGAGGTTTTTGAGAATATTGTCAAGCCTGGTGACAACTTGATGAAGTTAAGTTTTGACTATCCGCATCTGTTGACTGAGTGGTGTTTCCTAAAGCTGACTTTTAAGATCCGGAGAGGTGAGAACAGATTGATTTTACTTGGGATGGTTGCTACATGCAACCAAGCACAAAAGGGTCAAAGAATAATACTGTCCTCTTGCGGGGGTGGGGTGGGGGGGGAGGGAGGAAATACACCATCAAAAAGAGCAATGATATTAATTGAGGTGGCTTTCTGGACTAGTCTGTTGAGGAACCAATTGGTGAGCAGGCCATTTTGCACTTCAGTAAAGAATTCATTAGTGATCTGTTTGTGCAAAGCCTTTGGAGAGGAAAGACCATAACATGATAGAATTCCTTACTAAAACAGAACGTGATTTGGTGG
Source organism: Mobula birostris (assembly GCF_030028105.1). Lineage (NCBI taxonomy): Eukaryota > Metazoa > Chordata > Chondrichthyes > Myliobatiformes > Myliobatidae > Mobula > Mobula birostris. The sequence continues at coordinate 45,684,710 of NC_092395.1, read as the reverse complement.
ATTTTAAAATCAGGATCCAGGCTGGCTATGAGACTGAGAAACATTAATCTTTGAGTTAACAGCAGATCAGCAGTTATGTACATTTAAGGAGCAAGTGGATGAATTCCAGTGAGTTTTAATTACTGAGGCACATAGAATAGAGTGGGTCGCTCAGCTGTGGCTAACAAGTGAAATTCTATATGAAGGAATATATTGTGGCACAAGAGACTGTAGATGTTGAAATTAGAGCAACAAACAATCTGTCGGATAAACTTAACGGGTTGAGTAGCATTTGTGGTCGATGTTTCAGGTTGTTGAAAATGGAGGGCATCTTGTGGCTAATTTTCTGTATTTTGAAAGTTCTTTGATTTATCCTTCTTTTGTTTGATGCTCACTCACTTACCTTTCAGACCCTGGAGGAGTTCAACAAGCTTATGAATGGCTTCCGTCTGCCCAAATCCAGGAACTCAACAGAGCACCTTTTAAAGTTTCGGGAATCAGTTGAGATTCCACAGGAAATTGACTGGCGTGAAAAAGGATATGTCACTCCTGTGAAAAATCAGGTAAAAGAGTTTTGCCTAAAGAGAAAAGTTAGGGGAAAACTTCCTTGTTCGAATAGCACTGGTAGAGGTGGTGCTGGAGTGTATTCATCTGGGTAGATCCAGTGAGGCTGGGATTAGACTCAGGCCCAAGGGAATCAGGAACCAATTTTAACCCACCCCCAGTTTTATTTTACTTGAGTCAGTTTGGTGGCATGATAAATGGGTTAGCGCCCAATAGTAATTTCATCCCATTGTTTTCTTCCTGACAAAACTATCAGTTTCTTCAGTGATTTATGGTGTCAGAGGGCTTCAAACTGTGAGTACTTACCAACCTATTTAGAATACAACAGTAAGTATGTGATGCTGAGTCTTTATAAGGTACTGATGAGGTCTCACCTTGAGTATTGTGAACAGTTTTGGGCCCCTCATCTTAGAATAGATGTGCTGGCATTGGAGAGGGTCCAGAGGAGGTTCACAAGGATGGTTCCAGGAAGGAAGGTTATCGTACGAAGAACATTTGATGGCTCTGGGTCTATACTCACTGGAATTCAGAAGGATGGGGGGGGAATCTCATTGAAACCTTTCGAATGTTGAAAGACCTAGGCAGAGTAGATGTGGAAAGCATGTTTCCCATGGTGGGGGAGTCTAGGACAAGAAGGTACAGCTTCAGGATAGAGGGGCGCCCTTTCAAAACAGAGATGTGGAGAAAGTTCTTTAGCCAAAGGGTGGTGAATTTGTGGAATTTATTGCCATGTGCAGCTGTGGAGGCCAAGTTGTTGGGTGTATTTAAGGCAGAGATTGATAGGTCCTTAATTGGACATGGCATCAAAGGTTACGGGAGGAAGGCTGGGAACTGGGGTTGAGGAGGAGAAAAATAAAGGATCAGCTATGATTTAATGGCGGAGTAGACTTGATGGGCCAGATGGCTTAATTCTGCTTCTATGTCTTATGGTCTTATACTGCCTGTTATGCTGCTGGCGTTTAGGGCAGCAATAAAGGTCCTCCATCTCTGACAATGTTCGGGGCTTCCTTCATCGTGTCAGTAGCTTCCTCTCTGTTTTCACTACTGTGAGTCATGCAAGTCCTGGGTGGAGACTGAGGAGTCCCATTGCACTCAGATGTCGAAGGGTTCTTCATTACTACTTCCCTAACAGTTCTCTTTGACCAGTTAGGCTGTTGGCCCTGAGCTGAACCCCCGAACCTGGAGGACTGGTGGACCACTCTTATTCTGACCTGTACGCTTTGACCTGTTTGGCATGGATGACCCTACAAAGAGTCAAAGCATCAAGCCCTGACTCCAGCCAGCATAGCTTTCTTTGTCATTGAGCCACACAAACCCTGCACCTAGGCTGTGGTCCTCTTGGAGGTCAAACAGTGAGTAGCAGCAGGATAATCTCTCACAAGGGTTGACACTGTACATAGAACATAGTCAAGGTCAAAGCTGAGTTTAATTTTAAATGCACAAGTACAATGAAAACTTACTTGCAGCAGCAACACAGGCACATAACATCACATCAGCATCATTCACAAGAAAAACAAACATAAATAAACACCAGTTTTACAAGAAATAACATGAGTAGAACAGAAAGTCAATTTTAGTGCAAAATGATCAGACTGGTAATAATGTTGCTTAAATGAAACGGTTATTTGGGTTTACCCAGTGGTTCAAGAAATTAATGGTTGAAGGGAAGTAGTTGTTCTTTAACCTGGTGGTGTGGGACTTCAGGCTAGAAAAGTACAGCACGGGAACAGGACTTTCAGCCCATCATGTGTGTGCTGACCATGATATCAATCTAACTAACCCCATCTGTCTGCACATGCCTGAGAACTAAAGACCTGTGCTGATCAACTGGCTGGAGTGTTCACTGAGATCTTTAACCTCTCGACTCGGCAGTCTGCTTTATGAAAGCTTCAATTATGGCAGTGCCCAAAGGAACGAGGTAACCTGCCTCAACAACCATCATCCTGTAGCACTTGCATCCACAGTGACGAGGAGTTTTGAGAGGCTGGTGATGAAGCATATCAACTCCTGCCTGAGAAGTGACTTGGATCCCCTCCAATTCGCCTGCTGGCACAACAGGTCCTCGGCAGATGTAATTTAATTCTCTTTACTCTTCACAAATCATTCCGTTGCTACCCTCACTGGTGCATGGCACAGGTAGCGATTCAGAAATTACTACTCTGGAGGTCCTGCTTCTCAGATTGCTGTCTAGCTCTCTCTTAAGGACCGCTTTGCTTCTCCTTCCCATGCCACTGGTACCAATATGTACCATGATATCTGGCTGCTGTCCCCTTCCCTTCAAAATGCTGCAGACGCAATCTGAGATGTCCCTGACCCTGGCACCTGGGAAGCAACCTGCCATCCAGGTGTCCCATTCATGTCCATAGAATCTTCTATCTGTTCGTCTGACTAATGAGATCTGTATCACTACCACTCCCACTCCCCTCTTCTCCATCTTTCCCTTCTGCTCAGTACCAGTAACCAGGTCTCTGTGGCATTCCCCTGGGAAGACATCCCCCAGAGAAGACATCCCCCAGAACAGTATCCAAAACTGTATATTTATTATTGGGGGGAATGGCCACAGGGGTGATCTGTGCTAACCTTTCCACCCCTTCTCCTGACAGGCACCCAGCTAACCGCCTCCTGCAACTTGGGGCGTGACTGTCACTCCAATCGATGATCTTGTTGTCCTGTACAAGCCGAAGGTCGTCTAGCTGTTGCTCCAGATCCTAAGACGGTCTTCAAGGAGTTGCAGCCAGATGCACTTCACACAGATTTAGTTCCCTGGGAGACTCTGGGTTTCCCAGGCCCTCCAACATCCAGCATGAAGAACACACAATAGCCACTAAAACTACACTAAGTACCCCTGACATAGTAAGACAAAAGGGAAGCTTAACAGAAACTTACCGGGAAAACTTATCCAGAGCCAACACCACTTCTGAGCTGAACCCACCTTTGAGCCCAGGCCTGAAACTTCCACTCTCACCACTGGCCTACTTCCAACAATGGCCGCTCTTCTTGTCCCTTCTGTACATTTATTTACTCTTCTCTGCACTGCGCCACAGCACTGATAGAGCTGCTAAGATGACACGGAATGCCCGCGAAGCTCCCCTTTTAAACAAACGCCGCTGACCTGAGACGAACCTCCTCTCACCACTGATTGGGTGTTGGAATGATACCCAGAAATTTGAAATTGCTCACCTTTTCCACTTCTGATCCTCCGATGAACACTGGCGTGTGTTTGCTTGTCTTACACTTTCTGAAGCCCACAATCAATTCTTTATTCTCACTGGCATTGAGTGCAAGGTTGTTGCAGCAACACCACTCAAATCAGCTGACATATCTGATTCAAGAATTTTGATGGCGGTGGGGAAGAAGCTGTTGTTCAATCCCGAGGTGGGAGCTTTCAGGCTCCTGTACCTCCTGCCTGATTGAGGTATGGAGAAGTGGGCAGGCCTGCATAGTGGAGTTGTCTGATGGATGTTGTCTGTGATGTAATTGGCCAAGTCCACTCCTCTATGTTCCTAGCCATTGGAGTTTCCATACTAGGCCATAATGCTTTCCATTCTACATTCTACATCTGTAGATGTTTATTAGATACCATTAGAAGAGATTTACAAGTTGAAACATCATTCTTCCCCTCTTTTGTTGTGTCCAGGGAGAGCTTGGAGATGGAGGTAGAAGGAACTCGTACGTTAGTGGCTTAGGCCAAGTGTTATTCACCGGTTGGAAAGGCCTACTCCTTAACTGAAACTTGATCAGTTACAGTGCTCGATGTGAACATTTTACAACTGGGACTCAATGGCATTGAGATAACTGACATTGCACTTTTCACATTTGGCAAAGGCAATATTACTTGCTAAAGTTCAGCTCTATTTGTTATCGTTCTCCCTTAGGGCAGCTGTGGATCCTGCTGGGCATTCAGTGCAGTTGGAGCATTGGAGGGACAGACCTTTAAGACGACAAAAAAACTCGTCTCCCTCAGTGAGCAGAACCTGGTCGATTGTTCATGGGAACAGGGGAATGCAGGATGTCGCGGTGGATGGATGGAAAATGCCTTTTTGTATGTACACAAAAATAATGGAATTGACTCTGAGGTTGGATACCCCTATACTGGGAGGGTGAGTAATCTTCTTCACAGCTACATTAATCATGGTGATATTCAGTGAAGTTCTTTTTTAAACTGGTGCACATATTTGATGCAGATTCAGGAAAAGTGTAAAGACTATGTTCCGTCATTACTGTGCTTTGTCATCTGTACCAGGGTTCAAATCCAGTCCATGCTCGTATTTTCTGATAGTGGCCTTATGGGCTCCAGAGCACAATTTAGAGATTTAGAGATGTGGTCACACTTTAACACGAGTGTGAGGAGGCAGAAAGGGAAGGCAGTGGCCACCATACTGCCAGAAAGAGCAAGCGTCCTTCTCCCTCTCACAAATTGGTTCTTCAGGGGAACAGCCAGATCCAGGAGTTGGACTGCTCAAGGAACTCAGTTACATAGGAGGAGAGGCAGAAGAGTGAGACAATAGTGATGGTGAAATAGTGACAGAGTGAAAGTAGGGGGGAGGGGAGGCATCTCAGTAGCTGAAGACAAAACTCTGGAAAGTGTGTTGCCTCCCTGGTGAAGGATGTGATTGAATATATACAGGAAAGAAAACAGCCACAGGTTTTCTTCATATGACGATAGGCAGAGGGATGAGGCTCAGCAGGCAGAGGTTAGTGAGCTAGGGAAAAGGTTAAAAAGTGGAAACTTAAAGATGGTCATCTCTGGGCTGGAGAGAAAGAGTGTGTGTGTGTGTGTGTGTGTGTGTGTGTGTGTGTGTGTGTAAGTGGTGCTGATGTGCTTCAGATTTATGAGGAATTGGGACTTCTACAAGCCACCTTAACAGGTCTGGGACCTTGGGGTATTGGTGTGGGTCAAGGTTGCTAGTATGAGGAGGATTTAAACTGCCTTGAATGTGGAGGGAATCAGAACATGAAGGAGGAAGAGACCATAAAGGTCAGCTGCTGGAGACTCAGGAATGAGTGTTTGTAAATAACAGGTAACGATAACTAGAACATATTCAGAAGGGGGAGTGAATGTAGAGTCAAAGTAAGGAAATGTGAGGATAGAACTAATGGCGCTTTATCTGAATATACACAGCATTCATTACAAGATGGATGAGATGAAGGTACAAATAAGAATAAATGGGTTTGATCCTGCCGCATTAAGGAGATAAGGTTGAAAATTGACCAAGGCAGGGAACTGAATATTTTGGCATATGAGAAACTTCCAAAGAAATGGAAAGCTGGTCGAGCAGCTTGGACAATAAAGAATGAGATTACTGTTATGGTGAGGAACAGCATTGACTCAGAACACAGGGTGTGGAATCAGGTGGAGGCAAAGAGCAGTAGGGGTAATTAGTCACTGATGGGAGACTTGTATCAGCTTTCTAACAGTAGCTAAACTATGGGACAGTTATGGGGTATTTGTAGAAAAGATGCTGCAATAAATATGGGTGATTAAAATTTTTATATAGATTGGACAAATTGAATTGACAAGGGTAGTCTTGAGAATGAGTTCACAGGGTATATTCAGAATAGGCTCTTGGCAACATTGAGAAATCAACCAAAGAGCAAGCTAGTTTTGACCTAGAACTTTGTAATGAGACAGGGTTACTGTAATAACTTCATGGTGAAAAGCAACTTCCAGAAAAGTGACCATATTCAGAATTTCAAATTGTTTGATTATGACTCTGGGACTGAAGACTGAAATAATTCAAAGGCAAAGACAAGAGGTGACTAAAGTTTACTGGAAAATAGATTAAAGGGTAAGACACCAGATCAGTAGAGGCAGATACTTAAGGAGATAATTTGTAAATCTCAGCAGAAATATGTTCTGTTAAGAAGGAAAGCCATATGATAAGGATGAATAACTAAAGAAGTTAAAGATGGTATCAATGAAAAATAAAGACTTAAAATGCTGCAAAGATTAGTGGTAGGCCAGAGAATTGGGTAATTGTTAGAAACTAGCCAAGGACAACTGAAATTGATTACCAAACAGATGGAGTTTAAGAGTAACTTAGCAATTTATATGCAAATATAATAATAATTCTGCATGTAAATAAACAGGAAGGGTTAAGTAAACTGTGATCCCTTTCCTCAAGGTCTGATGCCAGGCAAATAACCTTTTCCTCAATGTCAACCAGACAAAGCGGATGGGTTATCGACCTCAGGAGAACTGGCACCACTCACTCCCCTCTGCACATCAGTGGCACAGGTGTGGAAACTGCAAGCAGTGTCAAACTCCTGAGAGTGCACACCTCGCACAACCTCTCATGGTCCAGAGCATGTTCTACACAATCGAGAAAGCTCACCAACACCTACCTCTTCTTTCTGAGGGGGCTTAGAGAGCTGGACTATGCAAGTCTACACTCACACAGCCCCCAGATGTGTAGCAGAGAGCATCCTACCATGCTACATCAAGGTATGGTACAGAAACTGCACTGCGCTGGACAGGAAAGCTCTACAACAGGGTTGTTAAAAGTGCTCAACGCATCACCAGCACCAGCCTACACACCATCAAGGAATATATAGGGAAAAGTGCTGGATAAAAGGCAGCAACATCATGGAGAATGCCACCCATCCCACTCATGGACTGTATCCCACTCCCATCAGGGAGGAGGCTACATACCATCCATGCCAGCACCACCAGACTCAAAAACAGTTACGCTCCCCAAGCAGTAAGGCTGATCAACACTCCGACCCACTAACCCATCCCACCACCACTACTTTATCGTTACCTGTCAGAGTTACCTAATGTAGAGACACTCCTGTGCCCAGCAATACTTTGTGGGCATACTTTACAAACTATTTAAGCTATCTTGTGTATTTATATTTATTGGGTTTTCTATTAGTGTTCATTACCTTGTGTTTTTTATGTGTTGCATCAGTTTCAGAGGAACAATTATTTTATTCTCCTTTACATTTGTGTACTGGAAATAACATTAAACAATCTTCAATCAAGAGGACAGGACTGGGAAATTAATTAAAGTCACAGTAAAGAATTGCACTTGCCATTGAGTGCAGTGGCACGGAAATGAGTGAGACTGACATCAGTGAGTTCAACACTGATTGAAAGTGCAATGTAGTTTGTGGAGTTTATTGGATTGGATCCTTCTGGTACTTTTTTTTAAGTTTAAGGACACTTCATTTCTCTGGAATATCACTGAATTTACAGAATACCTTCATTGGTCATTCCTTTGGGTTATATGATGATAACATTGTATTTACAGCATATTTTGTTTTTCTAAACAGGAGGGTCTCTGTGCTTATAAATCCGCATACAAAGCTTCCAGATGCTCCAATTACTATTTTGTTCCGCAAGGTAACGAACAAGCTCTAGCTCAAGCCGTGGCACAAGTTGGACCAGTTTCGGTTGCTGTCGATGCCACACATCAATCCTTTATGTTCTACCATTCAGGTAATGCAGTGTAGGCAGATTAGATGCCAGCGGGAGTTGTTCACGTATGATAGATGGCTTTACTGTATCTCCCTTGAAAATCAGCATTCAAGGACAACGTTGTCACAGATTATAGAACTTGAAGAAAACCATTTGTCCTGTTGCAAATATGTGCCAAGTACTGACTATTCTGTATAATGATATTTCATATCTGATACTGTAACATGTTAGAATTATTGGCTTTGATATTAACCCACAAGAAAGTCAAACAAAGAGGTCTTCAGACTTGCACGTGAAGAATTCACCTCAAAACTGTCATATTCAGCAAATTGCTGTGGAGAGATGGGCCCCCCCCATTAACATATTTAAATTGGTTTCCAATGTCGCAATTTGGATTTTAATTTGAGGGTCATTATTTCTGTGTAGATTTCCCAGGTGAAATATGAGCCATAAAAGCAGTCATTTCTGGAATAATTTTGGGATATTTGGAGAATCAACAAGGAACAAATATTGTTAATAATAATACGATTGGAAGGAGATAGCTCATTTAAATTGGAGTCCCAGAATAATACAGTCGAGAAATAGGCCCTTTGGACCAATTTGTTGATACCCATCTAAGCTGGTCATATTTGCCTTCATTTGGCCCATCTCTGTCTAAACCAGGGGTTCCTGACACGATCCGTGGACTTTTAGGTTAATGGTATTGGTCCATGGCATAAAAAGGTTGTGTACCCCTGCTCTAAACCTATCCTATCATGGACCTGTCCTAGTGTTCTTTAAATGTTGCATTGTACAGGCGTCAACCACTTCCTCTGGAAACTTGTTTCCTATATGCACCACACTATGTGAAATTGGCCCTTGGATACTCTCAGGTTAAACATCTACCATCTAGTTTTTGATTTCCTTTTTCTGAGAAATAGATTGTGTGTTTTCACCTTGTCTTGTGTCCCTCACGATTTTATACACCTTCATAGTGTCCTCACTTCCCTGCGCTCCAAGGAACAGAGTCACAGTCTGTTCAACCTTTTCCTATAACTCAGGCCCTGGAATCCTGGAAATATTCTCGTAAATCTCCTTTGTACTCTTTGCAGCTTAATGACATCCTTCCTATTACAGAGTAACCAAACTGCACATGGTACTTGAAGTGCAGCTTCACCAATGTTTTGTACAAGTGCAACATAACATTCCAACCCCTTTACTGAAGCAATGAAGATCAGTGATAACAAATGCCTTCTTCATCATCGTCTCTATCTGGTAAAAGAGAGTAAACATTTCAAGTTTAAGCATGACAAGAATGGAGGCTATGAGAAATGAAAATAAGTCCTTCTGCATTGTCATCCCCTTTCAGAATTCAAACAGTCTGCATTCTGGGGAATACAAATTTAGTGTATGTAATCTGATATCATGACCTGAAGACGTAACTCTGAGAACCTGAAAACATTCCGCTAAGTATTCCACGCTAATATGATCTTGTGTAGCCTGAATGAACACACAGATGTAGTCTAACCAGAGTTTTAAACAGCTGGAGGAAAACCTCCTTGCTCTAATATGCTAGCAATTTAATTATCAATGGTGATGTTCCATCCCTTTTATCATTATATCTTGTACCTGACTACTACATTTTAATGATCTGTGTTTGTGGATCTTCAGATTTCTTTACGTCATTCTAAAGCCCTTGAATCTATCCCTGCTTTCGTACTGAGTAGAAAACCTCGTAACCTATTCTGAGGTCAAAAATTACTGTGGATACTAGACATCTGAAATTAAGGCAGAAACACTGAAAACATGCTGCTGGTCAGGTAGCATCTGTGTTTTGATTCTTTAACCCTTTGTCAGAATTAGAACAAAGGTCTACAAGTCAGTTTTTGGTGGGAGAGAAGGTGGGGAGGGTGGGAATCACTGTCGTAGGTGAGTCAAAATGGCTTGTGGAGCAGGTACTCACACATACAACTCCTGTTCCGTGTAATGTGCAGTTAATAAGATGCCGTGGAACTTGCCTGACAGTCTGGACTTTTGTATGAAAAGGATGAGAAAAACTGAGCTGACATGAGATGGAAAATTCACCAGGTCAGGCAATATCAGTAGAAAAACAAACCATTAAAGGCTCGATGAGGGACACATCAAACTGTAAGACGGTAGACTTAGGCCATTCAGCCCATTGATTCTGCTCTGCTGTTCCATTATGGCAGTTTTATAATCCCTCTCAACTCCATTCTCCTGCCTTCTCCTAATAACCTTTGATGCCCTGACTAACCAAGAACATCAACACCCTCTATCAATTTGCTCAATGGCTTTGCCTCCAAAGCCATGTGTGGCAATAAATTCCACAGATTCACCACCCTCTGGCTAAAGAAGCTCCCCGTCATCTGTTCAAGGGCGATGTCCTTCTGTTCTGAGGCTGTGCTCTCTGGTTCCTGATGGATACACTAGAGGAAACATTCTCTCTATGTCCACTCTATCTAAGCCTTTCAATATTCAATGTTTCAGTGAGATCATCCCTCCATTCTTCTAAAATCTAATGAGTACCGGCCCAGGGCCATCTAACGATCGTCGCACATTAACCCTTTTGTTCCTAGAATCATTCTCATGAACCTCCTCTCGATCTGCATCAATGTCAGCACATCTTTTCTTAGATAAGGGGCCCAAAACTGCTCTCAATACTCCAAATATGGTCTGACCAATGCCTTATAAAGCCTCAGCATTACATCCTTGCTCTTATATTCTAGTCCTCTCAAAATGAATGCTAACATTGCATTTTCCTTCCCAACCACCAACTCAACCTGCACGTCAACCTTTAGGGAATCCTGTACAAGGACTCCCAAATCCCTTTTCACCTGATTTTTTTCATCTTTCTCTCTGTTTAGAATATAGTCTATGCCTTAATTACTTCTATCGAAGTGCATGACTATAAACTATACACAGATATATTCCCCACTATATATTCCATCTGCCTCTTCTCCACCCATTCTACCAACCTGTCTGCCCTTCTGCAGACTCTCTGCTTCCTTAACACTGCCTGTCTCACCTCCTATCTTTGTCTCTTTTGCAAACTTGACCACAAAACCATCAATTCCATCATCCAATCATTGACATATATTGTGAAAAGAAACAGACCCATTACTGACCCCTGTGGAATACCACTAATCAGCAGCAGCCAGTCAGAATAGGCCTCCTTTATTGCCACCCTTTGCCTCCTGCCAGTAGCCAATCTTCCATTATTGCTGGTATCTTTCCTTTAATACTACTGGCCTCTTATCTTGTTTAGCAGCCTCATGTGTGGCACCTTGACGAAAGCCTTATGAAAAATCCAAGTAAACAACATCCACTGACTCTTCTTTGTCTATCCTGCTTGTTAGACCTTCAAAGAATTCCAACAGATTTATCAGGCAAGATTTCCCCTGAAGGAAACCATGTTGACTTTGGTCTATTTATCATGTATTTCCAAATACCCTGAAATCTCATTGTTAATAATAGACTCCAAAATCTCCCCCAACCTCTGAAGTCAGGCTAACTGGCCTATAATATCATCTTCTACCACACTCCCTTTTAGAGATTGGAATGACATTCGCAATTTTCCAGTCCTCCAGAATCTAGCAATTGTGGAAAGATCATTACTGCTGTCTCCACAATCTTTTCAGAACCCTGGGGTGTAATCCATCTGATCTGACTTATGGACCCTCAGACCTTTCAGCTTCCCAAGCCCCTTCTACTTAGAAATAACAACTAAACTCATTTCTGCTCTGCTAGCCACTCTCATCTCTGTTTTATTCTTTATACACCTGAAAAAACTTCTGGTATTTTTATAAAAATTGATTGCCTAGCCTACCTTCATATTTCATCTTGTCTCTCCTTAACGCTTTTTAAATTGTCTTCTGTTGGTTCTTAAAAGCTCCTAAACCCACTAACTTCCCACTATTTTTGCTCTATTATATGGCCTCTGACTTCCCTTGTCAGCCACAGTTGCCTCATTCTCCCTTTAGAATATTTCTTCTTTGGGATGTACAGCATCTATTCTGTACCTTCCAAGTTGCTCCCAGCCATTGCTGTTCTGTTGTCATCCCTGATGGTGTTCCCTTCCAGTCAGCTTTGGTTAGTTCCTCTCTCATGCCTCTGTAATTCCCTTTCTTCCACTGTAATATTGATGTATTTGATTTTGTCTTCTCCCTCTCAAACTGCAGGATGAATTCTATCATGATCATTGCCTCCTAAGTGTTCTTTTTCCTTAAGCTCCCGAATCAAATCTGGTTCACGACACAATACTCAGACCAGAATTGCCTCCCCCCGACCCCCAGTGGGCTCCAATCACAAGCTGATCCAAAAAGCCACCTCAAAAGCCCTACAAAATCCCTCCCTTGGGACCTAGCACCAACATGATTTTCCCCACTTTACCTGCATATTGAAATCCCATGACTATCATAACATTGTCCTTATAACGTGCCTTTTCCACCTCTCATTGTAAATTGTATGGCACATCCTGGCTACTGTTCAGAGACCTATATATAAATTCCATCGGGGTGTTTTTGCCTTTGCAGTTTCTTAACTCTACCCATAAAGATTCTACATTTTCTGAGGATTTAATTTATTTTTTTTTTACTAACAGCCACCCCACAGTCTCTGCTTGCCTGCCTGACCTTTCAATACAATGAGTATACTTGGATGTTAAGCTCCCAACTATGATCTTTTTTTCAGCCATGACTTAGTTGTTGCCCATGACTTCATACCTGCCAATATACTCACACTCTCTCTCTTTGCCAAGCACAGAGAGGTAGAACAAAGGGAATTGCTCTGATGGTGTTAAGTCATGTTCTAGCTGAAATCAGTTGAGCTCCTCACACTGTAATGTGCTGCTGGTGAGGTTTCTATGTTACAAGGACATTCTGAGTCAGCCAAGTGGGAGACAGAGGAAAAGCAAGGCAGGCAGAACCAGTTCTTACATAGATGAGAATGCAGCCCCTCCATAATTCAGTGGTTGGTGGTGAGTCGCCTGAATACCAGACTAGATGTGAACCACTGCTTTACCTGGGAAGAGCGTTTGGGTACCTGGATGGTGGGGAGGGGAAAAGTGAAATGATAGGTGATACATTGGCTGTGGCTGCAAGGAAAATCTCCGTATGACAGGATGTGGTGAGCAGGGAGCATAGAGCTGACCAGAGAGCCACAAAGGGAGTGATCCCTACAAAGACTGAAAGGTGAGGGAGAGGAATACGTCTTTGGTGCTGAAATCTGTTTTTGGAATTGGCTGAGTTTATGAAGAATGATTCATTGAGTGTGGTTGATGATGGGACAGAAAGTGAGAATGAGGAGAACTCAGGAGGAGAAGGGGGTGAGAGCAGAAGTGTGGAAAAATAGATGATATGTGGTTACAGCTCTGTCCGCTGTGGTAGAGGGGAAGCCACAGTTAAGGGGAAAGAAAGATATTCTGTGCGAGATGGCTCGTCAGCAGATGACACTATGAAGTCTGTTTGGCATAGTTAGTCTCTATGCCATCATTACTACTTGCAGTGGCACTAACTAGTGTATTAGCTGCATTCTTTTTAACATAATTAACCACTCTATCAATAGTACATTGCTGGGAAATTAGTACTGACTTTATTAGCAATAGGCACTAACAAGGCCACATTTATTACCTTTCAGAAGATGGTCGTGAACTGCTTTTGTGAATTGTTGTGGTCCTTTTGGTGCTGCTGTTGCTACAGTGCTGTTGGGAGTACGGGATTTGGACTCAGTGATAACAAAGGAAGAGCCATGTATTTCCAGGGCAGGCTGGTAGGCAGGGAAGCTGCAAGGATGTCTTTTTCTGGCAATCACCTACTGGGGATCTTTGATTTCCACTTGCTGGAACCAGTGGAGACTCTGTTCCAATCAGACAAAGTCTTGTTACAGCTGTACAAAGCCCATAGCATCAGTCCAAATCACACTTTAGGGGTGTGAATCTAACCCACACCCTCTGACCCTGGGAAGAAAGCCACAGCCCACACACAAATCATTGAGATGGATATAAAAATGGAATCTGCAGTTGAAAGCTTTTAAAAAAAATTCTGAAACTGTTTCAGTTTAGTTTTGTAATAAGAAGACAGTACTGCTGCTGAGATTTTGCTGAGGAGTGTGTTATTTTTCTCCAGGTATTTATTATGAACCGAATTGTCAGACATACCTCATGAGTCACGCGATGCTGGTTGTCGGCTATGGAAGTGAACATGGACTGAACTACTGGATTGTTAAAAACAGGTATAGTCGCAGCATCAGATTTAAGTAAGAATACTTTAAATCCTCTTGCCATGTTGGCTCATTATTACTTTTAAGGATGTTTAAGAAAATATTGGCAGGTTGGTAAGGGTGGCAGGAGATGGGAAATTTCTATTTGTTTTTTCGGAAACTGACATCTAATTTACATCGCTGAACTGCAGCTTGGTACAGTGTAGGTTGGATGTCAACCGAGAATGGGAGAGATGCCCAGCAGGTCAGGCAGCAGCAGTGGAGAGAGAAACTGGCCGATGAACCTTCATCAGATTTAGGAAAAGTTAGACATCAAGTGTATGTTAGGTGAAGAAATTTTGGGTAGAGAGAACCCAGGGGGTGTCTGAGGGTGGAGGTGCAGTATCATAGTCATTCAGCGTGACATGAATCTGTCTCTGCTAATCATCAAGGCCCCATTCACACTAATTCTATGTTTTTTTCCCCATTTTCCCTTCCTTGTGCCATGTCATATGATGTGGGTGATCATGGTCTTTCCATGACCATGGCTATTCTTGGCAATTTTTTCTACAGAAGTGGTTTGCCATTGTCTTCTTTTGGGCAGTGTTTTTAGAAGATGGGTGACCCCAGCCATGATCAACACTGTTCTGAGATTGTCTGCCTGGCATCAGTGGTTGCATAACCACGACATGATATCCAGCAGCTGCTCATACAACGTCAAATTCTCTTATCTGTTGGGTACCTGTGCTCCTAGGAGCAAAGTCTACACAGGACAGTCCCTGACTCCAGTGGCCCTCAAATTCGAACCCATGTGCCCGGGCCGTTCAGGGTCACAGTCACTCTGTTCAAGATTCAGGACCATTCCACCCCCAAGGGGAAGAAATGTTGGGTACATTCCCTTAAACCACAGGAGCAGGCAGAGCAGGACAAGGGCTTGATTGTGCACTATAAATTTCTACCAGTTGCAGGAATTTATACTCTGCTTCCATTGTTAATCCCCATAGAGACATCCTGGGCAAACCCTTACCAGGGCACTGTGGCTCCCATATTTAAAGCTCTTGCCTTTTACAGACTCTATTCTCCATCAGCCTGTCCAAGTCTCCCTGATCTCCGGGACTTCTCTCTGTTCAATTTCCTTCCTTGCAGCATCTATTTTAGAAGGAGCAACCAATCTCCTGAAGCCAGAAGAGTATTTTTTTCATATTGTGGGCTCCTCTCTTTAAAGTTTAGCTTTCAAGTGTATACATGTGAGTGTACTGGAGAGCGTATATATGAAGGGTGGTGTACTAGACTTGCCTAACAATAGCGTAGTGCACAGCATGTACATATAGGACTGTGGACGTCAATGTTCTCAGCAGTATATGTATAGACAAGTTTAGTGGACATAATTAATACAGGGCAGTGTACAGGTTGTATGCTGAACTGTACTTGCATGACAGTGTACGTAGTGTATTGGATAATGTGTGTTCCGGTGTATACTGGACTGTGTATATCAGGGACAATACAGGCTCATATAGAATAATACTTTTAGGAAGTTAGACTGTACACAGACCTCAAAGGAGTATTCAGGGAAGCACTGACCACAGCAGTTGTTACAACAATAGTACTAAGTACAAGCCATGTTTACTAATTTGCCATTTCTTTAATATTTTCTAGCTACAGCACTCAATGGGGAAATCAAGGCTACATTTTGATGTCCAAAGATAGAGATAACAATTGTGGCATTGTAACACATGCTGTCTTTCCAGTGATTCTGGACTGAGTCTCACACTGTTATGCAGGAAGTGCTTCACCCTCTGCGTGTGACGGTGTGAGACAGAGAGCTTGCTGGTTTGCTTACTGTTGCTTTGTTTACAATTTTGTGTGGTGATATGAACATCGTCTGTCTTTCCTGGAAATCAAACTACTGTTTAAATTGTGAACACAGTGAATGCAATGCTTGTCGGATGATTGGAATTGGATGATAAACAAATCTTATTGATAATGTAATTCCTGTGACTACTTCCGAGCAGAGACAAGACCCTGTTGACCAGGGTACTCCTCATCCTCCTCCCCCTGAAGGGAGCAGCCTGGATGAAAAACTTGACACAGAAAGCCACTTGGCCCTTTGGCTCCAGTTGACTCTGAGTGGAGCAATCCCATCATTATACACCATTCCACATTTTGCTCGCAGCCCTGCAACTTCTGCTCTGAAAAGCTCACAAACTGTTCTGGTTCTTCAGTCATTTAACTGCACCAATAGCAGCTCCCAGTGATCAACTAAGCTACCAGCACTTCGATATTTTTTTTTGAATTGCTTCCACGGTTTTGCTTCATGGCTGTCTGGAGAAGACGAATCTCTGTATACTGCAAACATACTTCGATAATAAACGCATCTCAGACTGTGAATACCCAAATTGTGTAGAGCATGGTGACTGATTTTAAATCTTGCATTTAATTTTTCAACCTCCATGTCTCTCAAGAATGCAAGGGTTCAAAGACGCAAGCACATCAGTACAAAAACAGGATTAGCACTTAGTCAACTGGTCCCTTCAGACTCCAGCACGGTTCAGACAGAACGACACACAAAATGCTGGAGGAACTCAGCGGGTTAGGCAGCATCTATGAAGATTAATAAATAATCAATGTTTTGGGCTGAGACCGTTCTTCAGGACTGGAAAGGAAAGGGGAAGATGCCCGAAATAAAAAAGGTGGTGGGGAGGGGAAGAAGGACTAGCTAGAAGGTGATAGCCAGGTGGATGGGAAAGGTAAAGGGCTGGAGAAGAATGAATTTCTCCACTTTCTGCATTCCACAGGGATTGACCTCTCTAATTTCTTTGTTCATTTGTCTTCCCTCACTAATCTCCCATCCGGCACATACAAGCGACAGAAATGCTACACCTGGCCATTTACCTCCTCCCTTACCTCCGTTCAGGGCCACAAACAGTCCTTCCAGGGTCACCTCCAGGGTAGGCAGCCAGTGCAGAGTAACCCTGAGGCTGTTCCCCTCAACCACTTTGGATAATGTTGGGGGGAATGACCTACCAAGGTGAAGATGCAGTGACCTGATCTCTGGCATTGAGTCTGTCTTTGTGGCTCAGAAGCGAAGGGGGAAGAGGAGGAGCACAGTAGTGATAGAAGGTTCCATAATTAGAGGAGTGGGCAGCAGATTCTGTGGGCATGGAAGAGACACCTGGCTGATACGTTGCCTCCCAGGTGTCAGAGTCAGAGAAGTCTCACACTGGGTCCACAGCATTCAAAAGGGCGAGGGTGAACAGCTGGAAGACATGGTACATATTAGTACCAATAACGTGGGCAGAAAAAGGGAGGAGGTCCTGGAGAGAATATAGGGAGTTGGGTAGAAAGCTGAAAAACAGGACATCCAGGGTAGTAATCTCTGGATTCCTGCCTGCGCCACACATCAGTCAGGGCAAGAATGGGATGAATTGGCAGATGAATGCCTGGCTGAAGAGTTGGTGGGGGGGTGGGGGGGAAAGAGTCTCAGATTTCTGGATCACTGGGGTCTTTTTTTGGGAAGGTATGATCTGTGTGCAAAGAGAATGGGTAACATGTGAACCTAAGAGGGATCAATATTCGTGTGGGCAGTTTAGCAAGAGCTGTTGGGAAGTTTTAAACTAATTTGACAGGAGGGTGGGAATCAGAATGATAGGGCTGAGAAAGGGGAAGTTTGTATATATAAAAAAAACTCTGAGGAAGGACAGGCAGATGATAGGACAAAGTTACAGTCAGAGGGATGAGTTAACAGGAGGCCAACATTGAAAAGGGTGATCAATATAGGACTGGAAGTCTTATATTTGAATTTACACAGTGTGCAGAATAAGGTAACTGATCTTGTAGTGCAGTTAGAGACTGGCAGGTATGACATGGGCATCACTGAGTTGTGGCTGAAGGAAGATCACGGTTGGGGTCTTAACATCCATGGATTGAAAGGACAGGCAGGTAGGAATAGGGGGTGGAGTGACTATTTGGGTAAAAAAAATCAAATCCTCAATAACGCAGTGACATAGGATTGAAAGATGTAGAACACTTGTGGGTAGAGTAAAGAAACTGCAAGGGTTAAGAGACCCAGATGGGAGTTGCATCCAGGCCTCCCACCGGTAACCGGGTTGTGGGGGCACGTGCTATAACGAGGTTAGACAAACTTGTAAACCTCTTCTGCACCCTCTCCAAAGCCTCGATATCCTTCCTATAGTGGGGCAACCAGAACCGTATGTAATACTCCAGATGCAGCCCAGCTAGCATTTTAGAAAGCTGCAATATAACTTCCTGAGTTTTGAACTCAGTGCCCTGACTATTAATAGTAAGTGTGCCATATTCCTTCTTAATCTCCTTATCAACCTGTGTAACCACTTCCGTGGAGCTATGAACGATGCTCAGTAATCTGTTCAATGAATTAGATAGTTGTTAATTGGTGGTGATGATGCCCATGTAAGAAGACTTCATAGAGTTTATATGAAGTAATGGTTAATACAGACTCTATATAAAGTTTGTTAATGCAGAACGTCTCTTGTTCATGTGCAACATTCCTTCAACCCTGCATTAGTCTCAACCCCTAGATTAAATTTTATCAACCATGATCTGTCTGAAAGGTAAACACAAGAGATTCTGCAAATGCTGGGAATTCAGAGTAACACACAGAAAATGCACGAGGAGCTCAGCCGATCAGATGGCACCTATAAACAGTCAATGAGACCCTTCTTCAGGAGTGGGAAGGAAGGGGGGAGATGCTAGAATTAAAAGGTGGGGCGAGTGGAAGGAGGACTAGTTAGAAGGTGATAGGTGAAGCCAGGTGGGTGGGAAAGGGCTGGAGAAGAAGGAATCTGATAGGAGAGGAGGGTGGACCATGGGAGATAAGAAAGAAGGAGGGGCACCAGAAAGAGGTGAGGGCAAAAGAGGAAGAAAAAGAGGGCAGAGTGGGGACTAGGAGAGAGGGAAGGGGAGTGAAAAAATAGTTACTGGAAGGAGAAAGTGATGTTCATACCATCAGGCTGGAGGCTGCTCAGACAGAATAAGTGCTGTTTCTCCCCTACCTCAAGAGTGGCCTTGTTATGGCAAAAGAGGAGGCCATGGACTGACATATTGGAATGGGAACTGGGATAGGAATTGATCTGCAACTGATCTTCAGCACGCTGTATTCTTTTCCAGTGGACTACACTGTCCACAACTCCACCAATATTGGTATCATTCACAGACTTACTAACTTTCCCATTTATATTTTCATCCAAGTCATTCATACACATCACAAACAGCAGAGTTCTCAGCACAGATCACTGTGGAACTTCACTAATTACAGATCTCCAGTTCGAATATATCCCTTCAACCACTACCCTGTCTTCTTTGGCTGGCACCAGGGCAGGAATGGATTCTCAATATTCCTGGATTTCAGTGCTTTCAAAGGGATGGGGGGGAGGGGAGGAGGGGTGGCATTACTGGTCAGGGATACTATTACAGCTACAGAAAGGGTGGGTAATGTAGCAGGATCCTCTTAAGTCAGTATGGGTGGAAGTCAGGAAAAGGAAGGGAGCAGTTACTCTACTGTGGGTATTCTATAGGCCCCCTGGTAGCAGCAGAGATACAGAGGAGCAGATTGGGAGGCAGATTTTGGAAAGGTGCAAAAATTACAGGGTTGTTATCATGGGTGACTTTAACTTCCCTAATATTGATTGGCACCTGATTAGTTCCAAGAGTTTAGATGGGGCAGAGTTTGTTAAGTGTGTCCAGGATGGATTCCTGTCACAGTATGTGGACAGGCTGACTAGGGGGAATGCCATACTAGATCTAGTATTAGATAACAAACCGGGTCAGGTCACAGATCTCTCAGTGGGTGAGCATCTGGGGGACAGTGACCACCGTTCCCTGGCCTTTAGCATTATCATGGAAAAGGATAGAATCAGAGAGCACAGGAGAATTTTTAATTGGGGAAGGGCAAATTATGAGGCTATAAGGCTAGAACTTGCGGGTGTGAATTGGGATGATATTTTTGCAGGGAAATGTACTATGGACATGTGGTCGATGTTTGGACATCTCTTGCAGGATGTTAGGGATAAATTTGTCCCGGTGAGGAAGATAAAGAATGGTAGGGTAAAGGAACCATGGGTGACAAGTTAGGTGGAAAATCTAGTCAGGTGGAAGAAGGCAGCATACATGAGGTTTAGGAAGCAAGGATCAGATGGGTCTATTGAGGAATATAGGGAAGCAAGAAAGGAGCTTAAGAAGGGGCTGAGACAAGCAAGAAGGGGGCATGAGAAAGCCTTGGCGAGTAGGGTAAAGGAAAACCCCAAGGCATTCTTCAGTTATAGATAGATAGGTAGATATACTTTATTGATCCCGAGGGAAATTGGGTTTCGTTACAGCCGCACCAACCAAGAATAGAGCATAAATATAGCAATACAAAAACCATAATCAAACAACAAAATGCAAACTATGCCAGATGGAAAAAAGTCCAGGACCAGTCTATTGACTCAGGGTGTCTGACCCTCCACGGGAGGAGCTGCAAGTTCGATGGCCACAGGCAGGAACGACCTCCCGTGCCGCCCAGTGTTTGAATCTCGGTGGAATGTGGCCAAAGTCCAACAGTAAAAAGTTCAATATCCGGTCAACAACATGTTCCTTGATCGTAATATGACCCGGATTGCACCATCTGTTGTTAACCAGAACAATAACCACCCAACTCCTTTACGCTTACCGCTCTCAGTGCACTTCTGGTCAGCCGGAATGGTCTGGAAGCCGTCCATGGAGAAGTTTTGATCGGGTATGTCCTCGTGCAGACCCGTTCCAGTGAAACACATAACACTGCACTCCCGAAATGTTCTCTGACGCCTGGCTAGCGCCGTGAACTCGCCATTTTATTACCCACCGAACTCCTTTCTCCACAAGTCTCTGTTGTCTCAACCTGGTCCTCTTTCCTCAACTTTGTGATCCCCCTCTGCATCCTCTGTGTGTTTTCCTCCAGATTTCAGCAGGGGTATCCGCTGCTCTGCTCGCTAAACCGGTCGGCATTAGCGCAAGCAGCTGGTCATTGGAATGAACAATGCAACCTTGCTTCCGTCCTGCGTGTCGGGATGGAACTATTTCCTATTTATTTAACTATTTATGTGAAGGAAAAAAGGATGACAGGAGTGAAGGTAGGACAGATTAGAGATAAAGGTGGGAAGATGTGCCTGGAGGCTGTGGAAGTGAGCGAGGTCCTCAATGAATACTTCTCTTCGATATTCACCAATGAGAGGGAACCTGATGATGGTGAGGACAATATGAGTGAGGTTGAAGTTCTGGAGCATGTTGATATTAAGAGAGAGGAGGTGTTGGAGTTGTTACAATACATTAGGACGGATAAGTTCCCAGGGCCTGACAGAATATTCCCCAGGCTGCTCCACAAGGTGAGGGAAGAGATTGCTGAGCCTCTGGCTAGGAGCTTTATGTCCTCGTTGTCCACGGGAATTGTACTGGAGGATTGGAGGGAGTTGAATGTTGTCCCCTTGTTCAAAAAAGATAGTAGGGATACTCTGGGTAATTATAGACCAGTGAGCCTTACGTCTGTGGTGAGAAAGCTTTTGGAAAAGATTCTTAGAGATAGGATCTATGGGCATTTAGAGAATTAAGGTCTGATCAGGGATAGTCAGTATGGCTTTGTGAAGGGCAGATCGTGTCTAACAAGCCTGATAGAGTTCTTTGAGGAGGTGACCAGGCATATAGATGAGGGTAGTGCAGTGGATGTGACCTATATGGATTTTAGTAAGGCATTTGACAAGGTTCTACACAGTAGGCTTATTCAGAAAGTCAGAAGGCATGGGATCCAAGGAAGTTTGGCCAGGTGGATTCAGAATTGGCTTGCCTGCAGAAGGCAGAGGGTTGTGTTGGAGGGAATACATTCAGATTGGAGGATTGTGACTAGTGGTGTCCCACAAGGATCTGTTCTGGGACCTCTAATTTTTATGATTTTTATTAACGACCTGGATGTGGGGGTAGAAGGGTGGGCTGGCAAGTTTTCAGACAACACAAAGGTTGGTGGTGTTGTAGATAGTGTAGAAGATCGTCAAAGATTGCAGAGAGACATTGATAGGATGCAGAAGTGGACTGAGAAGTGGCAGATGGAGTTCAACCCAGAGAAGTGTGAGGTGGTACACTTTGGAAGGACAAACTCCAAGGCAGAGTACAAAGTAAATGGCAGGATACTTGGTAGTGTGGAGGAGCAGAGGGATCTTGGGGTACATGTCCACAGATCCCTGAAGGTTGCCTCACAGGTAGATAGGGTAGTTAAGAAAGCTTATGGGGTGTTAGCTTTCATAAGTCGAGGGATAGAGTTTAAGGGTCATAATGTAATGATGCAGCTCTATAAAACTCTGGTTAGGCCACACTTGGAGTACTGTGTCCAGTTCTGGTTGCCTCACTATAGGAAGGATGTGGAAGCATTGGAAAGGGTACAGAGGAGATTTACCAGGTTGCTGCCTGGTTTAGAGAGTATGCATTATGATCAGAGATTAAGGGAGCTAGGGCTTTACTCTTTGGAGAGAAGGAGGATGAGAGGAGACATGATAGAGGTATACAAGATATTAAGAGGAATAGATAGAGTGGACAGCCAGTGCCTCTTCCCCAGGGCACCACTGCTCGATACAAGAGGACGTGGCTTTACGGTAAGGGGTGGGAAATTCAAGGGGGATATTAGAGGAAGGTTTTTTACTCAGAGAGTGGTTGGTGCGTGGAATGCACTGCCTGAGTCAGTGGTGGAGGCAGATACACTAGTGAAGTTTAAGAGACTACTAGACAGGTATATGGAGGAATTTAAGGTGGGGGCTTATATGGGAGGCAGGGTTTGAGGGCGGCACAACATTGTGGGACGAAGGGTCTGTACTGTGCTGTACTATTCTATGTTCTTTGCACAAGCCAGTTCTGGATCCACACAGCCAATTTGCCGCAGACCCCATGCTAATTTTCTGGATTAGCCTCCCATGAGGGACCTTATCAAATGCCTTACTAAAATCCATGTAGACAACATACACAGTTCTAACTTCATTAATTATTGGCTAGCTTACTTCATATTTCATTCTTTCTCTCTTCATGGCTTTTTAGTTGCCTTCTGATGGTTTTTAAAAGCTTCACAATCCTCTAACTTCCCAGTAATTATTGCTTAATTAAATGCCCTGCCATTTCCTTTTATGCTGTCTTTGACTTTCCCTGTTAACCACGGTTTCCTTGCCCTTCCTTTAAAATACTTCTTTATCTTTGGGAGGCATCTTTCCAGCACCTTATGAATTGCTCCCAGAAACTCCAGCCATTGCTGATCTGCCATCATCCCTGCTCATATTCCACTCCATTCAACTTTGGCTACCCCCTCTCTCATGCCTCTGTAATTCCCTTTACTTCACTATGATACTGATACATCTGATTTTAGCTTCTCCTTCTCAAACTTCAGGGTGAATTCTATCACATTATGATCACCGTCTCCTATGGGTTACCTTACTTTCAGTTCCCTAATCAAATTTGGATCATTACATAACACCCAATCCAGAAATGCCATTCCTCTCGTGGGCACAACCACAAGCTTCTCTAAAGCGCCATCTGGCAGGCATTCTACCATTTTCCTCTCTTGGGATCCAGCACCAATGTCATTTTCCCAATCTACCTGCATATTGCAACCCTCCATGTCTATCGTAACATTGTACTTATTACATGTCTTTTCCATCTTGGGTTGTTTTCTCTAGAGCAGTGGAGGCTGAGGGGAGACCTGATAGAGGTTTACAAGATTGAGAGGTATAGATAGAGTAGACAGTATCTTTTTTTTTAAAAAAAAAAGGGTTGAAATGTCTATTACCAGAGGGCACAGGTTTAAGGTTAGAGGGGGTAATTTCAAAGATGTGAGGGGTAAGAATTGTTCTTTTTTACAAACACACAGAGCAGTGGGTGCCTGGAATGCACTGCCTGTGGTGATGGTAGAGAAAGATACATTAGAGACTTAAGAAATGTTTAGAAAGGCACAAGAATGTGAGGAAAATGGAAGGCTATGGACATTATGTAGGGAGAGAGGATTAACTTAGTTGGCCATTTGATTACTAATTGAATTGGCTAGGCACAACTTTGTGGGCTGAATGGCCTGTTTCTGTGCTGTACTCTTAAAATCTGGAGGAACTCAGCAGGTCAGGCAGCATCTATGGAGAGGAATTAACAGTCGGTGTTTCAGGCCAGAACCCTTCATTAGAACTGACGTGTTTATCATCCTCAAATCTTTCATGCACCCTTTCTAGTTTCACCACATTTGTTTTAACAGGGTGACAAAACTGTACACAGTGGCTGCACCAATAACATAGATCTGCAACATAATGTTACAAATCCTTTACTCAGTACTCTGACTGCTGAAGGCCAGTGTACAGAACACCTTTTTCACCACCTCATCAACCAGCGATGGCACTTTCAATGTGCTATGCACTTTTACTCCAGGTCATTCTGTGCCATTACACACCCAAATGCCCACAGTTCATAGTACAAATCCTACGCTGGTTTGACTTCCTGAAACATATCACCTCACACTTAAGTATACTGCAAATTCATTTGCCATTCCTCAGTCCACTTCCTTAACTGACTAGGATCCAATTGTAATCCACAATTAACAACCTTCTTCACTATCAAACAGGCTTCATAATTTAATGTCATCTGCAACCTTATAGACCAAGCCTTGTGCATTCATATCCAAATAACAAGAGTCCTAACACCAACTCTTACCCCCCTCCCACCCCAACAGCACACCACTAGTCACTGGCCTCCATTCTGAGGAGCAACCTTCAACATCCACCTTCCTATCTCTGAGCCAATTTTCAATATGTCTGACTAGCTCTCCCTGGATTCTGTGGGACATTATCTTTCAGACTCGTCTATTATCTGAGGATGCACTTGGCCAGGCTCTGGGGATTTATCCACCTTAATGGACTGTACAGCTGAAAATACCTCCTTCCTGTCCTCAAACATCTCTACTTGTTTCACTTATCACTTGAACAACCATGATTTTCTCCTCAGTAAATACTGAAGAGAAATATTTGTTTAAAATCTCAAGACATAGGGAGCTCTGCTGATTTCTAAAGGGACCTACTCTCCCTGGCCACCCCTTTCATTTTTAATATATTTCTAAAAACTTGGGATTTTTCTTAACTGCTCCTGGACACTTGCTGTCATGCTCTTAAAAGCCTCCCATTTGCAAGTTGCTCCTTTCTCTTCTAATAGGCTCACCCAATCAGCCTCTGCTGGTTCCTGTCTAATTTTAGTCACCTATCTATTTGAAGCCTGTACCCTGGATGCAACCACCTCGAGTCTCATCTCTGAGATTCTCAGCTTCCCCAGTGGGCCTGTAATGGCAACGGCCTTCCCAATGGGCCAGTTTCTGGTCTGTCAGGAGCTTCAGCTGGGTGTACTTCCCACAGATGTAGTCATCATGGAGATGAAGAGGTTCTCTGACTTCCCACATCTGGCAGGAGGGACATTCCACTGCTATCCTGCCAGCATTGAATCAATTACTAAGGCTGAGCATCGTAGATGAACCTTACCTATTCCCCTTCAACAAAACATCTTCAACTAAGGTATCCACACCCCAATCTCCCAATTTATAATTCAAAAGGCTACTTCAGTTAATCTTATTTTTCTCTAATTGGATAAAATGCCATTCAATTAACCAATCAATGAGTCCTGCCTTTTCATAGTTCCTATTCTCACTCCGAGCACCTGGGCCACTTAACCTCTTCACACTGAATCCTCTTGAGCCAAATCCTCCCTTCCCCAATTTCAGAAGAGAGTTCTAAATTTTGTGAATTAACTTCTTGAGCAGCTGGCTTCAGACGACTGTAGCCTTTTGTATGATAGTTAAATGCTTGGAGCCAATGTGGGATATTCAGCATCAAGCACCAAAGGCAGGTCATAAAACAATACACAGCCCCTGACTATGTCTTGATTCAATACCACTGCACCAAAGTTACAGTGCCACTTAACTGTGTAGCACTGGTAAAATAGTAACTCACAGTGGATGAAGTACTTTGAGTTGTGTTAATACAGACCTTAAATCCATGTATAATGCTGGACACTAGTGTCATTAACAAGGACAGAGTCAGACAGAGGGAAGGACTGCACACAAACAGGCCCTTCAGCCTACGAGTCCACAGTGATCCTCAACCACCCATTTACATTCTTTCTACAAAAATTGCATTTTGTTTTACTCTTCCCATATTCTCATAACCCCAAACTCTACCACTCAGGGGCAATTCATAGCAGCCAACAAACTCTTTAACCTGCATGTCTTTGTGATGTGGAGGAGACCCATAGTCAGAGTGCGAGAGTAAGCAAACTGCACACAGACAACACCTGAGGTCAAGATTGAATACGGATCACTGGGTCTGTGAGCCTATGCCCTGGTGTCTCTACCTACAGCACCACCAGACGTTCTCCTGCAGTTCCACCTATCAAGCTGTAATTGTATTAAAGGTATTTCATCCTTTGTCTATTTACTAAAGCATTCACTAGGCTGTGATGTATTGAGCTCCTTCTGAGGCTCACTGGGTAAACGTAGAGCTTGTGGAGTAAGGCAGCCTGATTAGTCTCCAAATAAAACAATTTCTGTGGAACAGCATTTATAGAACATACAAGATATTCACAGATCAGAAACTTTTAAATACTGTTCTTCCTACCTTCCCGAATTTATATTCAACGGGTATTTTGGAAAAAAAATTAGATTTAAATCCTATATAATAGCAACTATTTATAATATAATTATGAAAATATGTTCAGACGTATCTAATAAAGTTAAGACTGATTGGGAAAGGGAACTTTACTTTACCGATTGAAAAATGGGAAAAAATTCTTCAATTAGTTTACTCATTCTCTATATGTGCTAAACATGCATTGATACAGTTTAAAGTTGTACATAGGGCTCATATATCTAAGGATAAATTAGCTCATTATTACTCTCATGTAAATCCTGTATGTGATAGATGTCACTCTGAGATAGCTTCTTTAACTCATATGTTTTGGTCATGTCCTTCTTTGAAAAAATACTGGAAAGATATTTTTGATATTATTTCAACTGTTCTGAATATTGATTTATAACCTCACCCTATTACCACAATTTTTGGGTTATCAATGATAGAACCAAATCATTTAACCTCTTTGCCTCGTCGGATCGTCGTATTTCTTACATTAAAGGCTAGAAGATCCATTTTGCCGAATTGGAAAGAGATCAATCCTCCCACCATATTTCATTGGTTCTCTCAAACTATGTTGTGTTTAAACTTAGAAAAAATTAGCAGTGTTATTTATGATCCCTCTATTAAATTCGAAAAGACTTGGAGACCATTTATTCAACACTTCCATAGGATGTAATTTGACCTTTTCCAAACATATTCTATTTCTTTTTAATACGTGTCGAGAGGAGTGGAGTCGACGACACTAATGGTTCTTTTTTTTGATATACATAACAGCCCATGTCTTTCTTTTTTAGTTTAGTTTAGTAGTATTGTTTAGGTTAGTTTCTCTTTTGGGGTGTACATTTTTTTCCTTTTCCATGTTATATTTAAAAAAAAATTTGTATATTATATTTGTATCCTGTATGATTGGGAGGTTTAATACCCGTGTGTTAACTGGGTTTATATTTAAAATATGTTAGTTACAACAATGTAATCCCAATAACTTTGTATCAATACTATGTTGTGTTTATCATTATGAAACTAATACAAAGATTGAAAAAGAAAGAAAGAAAAGAAAGAACATGCAACACTAGACAGGCCATTCAGCCCACAATTCTGTGTCAATCTTGATGCTAATTTATACTAAATTTCCTCCTCCAGTGTACAATCTATATCCCTCCATTCTCTTCATATTAAACTCCAGCAGACTGCCTGATTCCACTACTGTCCCTGGTAACCCATTCCAGGCACCTTGTATTCTCTGCATAAAAAAAACATTTATACTGTCTATGCCTCTTGTAATTCTAAAAACTTTTATCAGATTTCTCTTCAGCCTCTGATGCCTTAGGGAGAGCAAAGAAAGTGTGTCCAAAGTTTCCTTACGGCTTGCACCTTCTAATCCAGGCAGTGATAGGCCTTTTCTGAACTTTTCCCACAATGTCCACAGATTTCCTACAATGTGGCATCCAGAGTCTAAATGCAGTCTGAACAAAGTTATATATTGCTGGAGGGTGATTTCCTTACTCTTGTACTCAACACCTCCACCCATGAAGGCAAGTATGCCATACACTTTATCCCTTTCACAGCCACTTCCGGTGAACTATGGACCTATGTCCCATGATTCCTCTGTGCCTCAATGCTATTAAGGAGAGCACCATTAACTGTATGTTTTCTCCTTCCATTTGACCTCCCGATGGGCAACACTCACAGTTGCCTGGATTAAACTTTATTACCACTTCTTTTATTATATCCCACTGCGTTCTTTGATAGTTCTTAAAACTGTCCACAACTCCACCAATCTTGGTGCCATCCGCAAACATGCTAATCCACTCATCTGCATTTTCATCCAAATTATTGATATATATTCACAAAACAGAGTTCCCCACACCAATGCTTGGAGAATACCACTGGTCATTGACCCTCAGCCAGAAAAAAATTGCCTTCCACCTCTACTCTCTGTATTCTATGGGCAAACCATTTCCGAATCTAAACTTGCAATTAACCCTTTATATTTTAATCTAATCTACCACGGGGGACTTTATCAAATGGCTCACTGTAGAGAACTTGCACTGCCTTACTATCAGCAAGAGTTTTGTTACCTCCTGACAATACTCAATCATTTGTAAGGTATGACCTGCCATGCACAAAGACATGTTGAATGTCCCTAAGCAGGCCATGTCTTTCCAAATGTGCATAAACCTGCCTTTCAGTATCTTCTTCAATACTTCCCTACCACTGACATGAGGCTCACTGGCCTGTAGTTACCTGGATTATCCCTATTTCCCCTCTCAGACAAAAGCACAACATTTGTGGCTCTCCAGTCCTCCAGGTCCCTGCCTGTTGATAATGAGGGCACAGGGATCCTTGTCAAAGGGCCAGCAAGCTCCTCACTTGCTTTCTTTCGATATTTTGGGATATTTGCCATCAGGCCCGGGGGACCCATCCATCTTGATGTTTTTCAGAAGACCAAGTGCTGCCTTCCAAACCTCAAATGGCCCAGCAGATTAGCACGCTCCACTTTGTCCTCACTGTCCTCCAGTTCATCCTTCCAGGTCAATACTGAAACAAAGTACTCATTTACTACCTTGCCACTTGCTCTGACTCCAAGCACAAGTTCCCTTCCTTATCCTTGAGTGGACCTACCCTCCCCTTAGTTATCATCTCTTTCTTAACACAAGTACAAAATGCCTTGTGATTATCCTTGACCCTGCTGCCTAAGGACATTGTGGCCCCTTGTGGCCTTTTATAATTGCCTGTCTGAGCACTTTCCTGCTACCTTTATATTCCACAAAGGTCCAATCTGATTTTTGCTTCCTAAACCTGATGCATGTTTCCTTTTCCCTCCTGACTAAAATTAGGACCACTCGTGTACATTCTCACTACTAGATGGACAACCCACAAACTGTTTCAAGAACCCCTCTTGGATGCATTGAAGACATCCTCCTTTTCTGAGCTTCATGTATTAAAGAATCAATACCACAGAAGTTAAAGTCCCCCACGATGACAACCCTGTTGTTTCTGTACTTTTCCATAATCTGTCCTCATATCTGTTTCTCCATCACGGTGGCTGTTGTGGGACCTATAATATAACCTCATCAGTGTAATTGTACTTGTGCTGTTTCTGAACTCCACCCAAACGACTCTGTGGATGGTTCCTCCAGTGTGTCCTCTCTGAGTACTGCCATGACATTCTCCCAAATCACTACTGCAACCCCTCCACCTCATTACCCACCCCATCACATCTAAATCAACGAAACCCAGGCATGAGTTGCCAATCCTGTCCCTCACACTACCAGATCTCTGCAATGGCAACAGCATCATTCACTTACAAAGCCAGGTGCAGATTAGGATGAGTCACCATGTTTTATGTAGGGGAGATTATGTCTTGCAAATCTGATTGATTGATCTATGCATGTATGTATGTATGTATGTATTTATTGATTGATTGTGATACAGTGTAGAATAGGCCCTTCAAGCTGCAAGCTCTGATTTAACCCCAGCCTAACCATGGGACAATTTACAATGACCAATTAGCTTACCAATCGGTATGTTTTTGGACTGTGGGAGGAAACCCATGGGGCAATGTACGAACTCCTTACAGGCAGTGGTAGGAATTGAACCCAGGTCGCCCGTACTGTAAAGCATTGAACTAACCACTATGCTACCATGCCTTTTGAGGATGTAAGTAAGAAAACTGATGAAGGCAGAGGGGAAGGTGTGGTTTACATGGACTTCAGTAAAGTTTTTGACGAGGTCCTGATAGTAACCTGGTCCGGAATGTTAAGGCACAAGGGATCGGAGATGTGTCGGCAAACCTGGGTCCATGATTGGGTAGGTGACAGAATGGAGAGAGTAATGGTAGATGGGTGGTTTTATGACTGGAAATCTACAACAAGTGGTGTGCCACAGAGATTACTGATAGGACGTTTTGATGTTGTGGTATATATACACATGACTTGGATGAGAGCATAGGTGGCTGATTCATAGATCTGAAAATAACACAAAAATTGATGGAGTCATAGATGGTGAAGTGGGTGTCTAAAGATACAGCAGAACAGATCAGCTGAAAAGTTGGATGCAGTCTTAACAGACAAAATTTAATCCAGAAAAATGTGATGTGATTCACTTTGTGACATCTAGTTTTAATAGGACATATAGAGACAGTCAGAAGATTGATGTAGACCATACGACCATAAGACCATAAGACAAAGGAGCAGAGGTAGGCCATTTGGCCCATCGAGTCTGCTCCACCATTTTATCATGAGTTGATCCATTTTATCCTATTTAGTCCCACTGCCCCGCCTTCTCACCATAACCTTTGATGCCCTGGCTATGCAGATACCTATCAATCTCTGCCTTAAATACACCCAATGACTTGGCCTCCATTGCTGCCCGTGGCAACAAATTCCATAGATTCACCACCCTCTGACTAAAAAAATTTCTTCGCATTTCTGTTCTGAAAGGGCGCCCTTCAATCATGAAGTCATGCCCTCTCGTCCTAGGCTCCCCCATCATGGGAAACAACTTTGCCACATCCACTCTGTCCATGCCTTTTAACATTTGAAATGTTTCTATGAGGTCTCCCCTCATTCTTCTAAACTCCAAGGAATACAGTCCAAGAGCGGACAAACGTTCCTCATATGTTAACCCTCTCATTCCTGGAATCATTCTAGTGAATCTTCTCTGTACCTTCTCCAACGTCAGCACATCCTTTCTTAAATAAGGAGACCAAAACTGCCCACAGTACTCCAAGTGAGGTCTCACCAGCGCCTTATAGAGCCTCAACATCACATCCCTGCTGCTATACTCTATTCCTCTAGAAATGAATGCCAACATTGCATTCGCCTTCTTCACTACTGACTCAACCTGGAGGTTAACTTTAAGGGAATCCTGTATGAGGACTCCCAAGTCCCGTTGCATCTCAGAACTTTGAATTCTTTCTCCATTTAAATAATAGTCTGCTTGTTTATTTTTTCTGCCAAAGTGCATAACCATACACTTTCCAACATTGTACTTCAGTTGCCACTTTTCTGCCCATTCTTCCAATCTATCCAAGTCTCTCTGCAGACTCTCCGTTTCCTCAGCACTACCGGCCCCTCCACCTATCTTCGTATTGTCAGCAAACTTAGCCACAAAGCCATCTATTCCATAATCCAAATCGTTGATGTACAATGTAAAAAGAAGCGGCCCCAACACGGACCCCTGTGGAACACCACTGGTAACCAGCAGCCAATCAGAATAGGATCCCTTTATTCCCACTCTCTGTTTCCTGCCAATCAGGCAACGCTCTATCCACGTATGTAACTTTCCTGTAATTCCATGGGCTCTTATCTTGTTAAGTAGCCTCATGTGTGGCACCTTGTCAAAGGCCTTCTGAAAATCCAAATATACAACATATACAGAGAGACCATAAGCTGTAGGAGTAGATTTACACCACTCTGCCCATTGAGTCTGCTCCACCATTCCATCATGGCTAATTTATTAACTTTCTCAACCCCATTCTCCTGCCTTCTCCCCATAAACTCTGACACACTGTCTAGCCAAGAAGCTATCAACCTCTGCTTTAAATATATGTCATGGTCCAGTCCGTGAAGTCTGCGTTTTGGTACATGATCTGGTCCGTGGACTCCGGACTCCAGGTCTTCTGGCTGCCCCTTGTTTTTGTTGGGCTTAATCTTAGGCACGTGATGCTCGTCTTGGGGCTGGGAATATAAGTGGCCCTGGGTTCGAGTGTGGGTGCTGGGTTGTATTGTCAGTATCCTGTCCTTGCCTCTGTTGGGTAAGCCAGGCTATCTTTGCTGTTACCCTAAGGCTGGACTGTTCCCTTCCCTTCCCCTTCCTTCTGAAGCCCTTGCCCCATGGCCTGCGCCTGGAGCCCTCTGTGTTCCGTGTTCCTGTCTCTCAAGTCCAAGGCTCTATGTTCCTGTCCTACCCAAGACCAAGTCAAGGCTTCTGGCTTTGTGTTCCGAGGTTCCTGTCTTCCAAGACCACATCATGTCTTTGCCTAGTTCTGGAGTCCGAGCCCGAGTCAAGACCCAGGTTTTGGGTCTTGTCCAGTCTCTGGCTTGGAGTCCGAACCCAGGCCTCGTCATGTCTTCGCCTTGAGGAACCCAAGCCTCGTCATGTTTTCCCCTTGAGGAACCCAAGCCTCGTCATGTTTTCGCCTTGAGGAACCCAAGCCACGTCCAGTCCTGTAGCCATGTCATGTCCTTGCCTAGTTCCGGGGTCTGAGCCCTAGTCAAGACCCAGTCTCTGGGTCCTTGTCCAGCCTCTGGTTCAGAGTCCAAGCCCAGGCTCCTAGTTCCTAGTCCTGATCCCGCTTGCCTAGCCAATGTCCTAGCCCAAGTCTGTGTTCTTGTCCCAGTTCCTGGTCTGTATCCAGTCATGTCCCTAACTCTAGTCTCTAGTCCTGTCCTGTTCCTAGTACTTCAGTGTCTGTGTCTTGCATTTGGGTCTGCCTCCCAATGCCCCCTTATGACAATATACTCAATGATTTGGCATCCACACCCATCTGTGGCAATGAATTTCACAGAGTCACAACTTTCTGGCTGAAGAAATTCCTTCTCCACTCTGTTCTAAATGGACACCCCTCTATTCTGAGGCTATGCCCTCTTCCTAAACTCACTGGCTATAGGAAACATTCTCCCCACGTTCACTCCATCTAGGCCTTTCAATATTCGGTAGATTTCATGGAGATCACGGTTGAGTGAACTCGGCCTTTTCTCCTTGGAGCGATGGGGGATGAGAGGTGACCTGATAGAGGTGTATAAGATGATGATAAGGCATTGATCGTGTGGATAGTCAGAGGCTTTTTCCCAGGGCTGAAATGGCTAACAAGAGAGGGTATAGTTTTAAGGTGCTTGGAAGTAGGTACAGAGGGGATGTCAGGGGTAAGTTACTGTTTTACTTTTTTACATAGAGAGTGGTGAGTGTGTGGAATGGGTTGTCAGCAACAGTGGTGGAGGCAGAT
Source organism: Mobula birostris (assembly GCF_030028105.1). Lineage (NCBI taxonomy): Eukaryota > Metazoa > Chordata > Chondrichthyes > Myliobatiformes > Myliobatidae > Mobula > Mobula birostris. The sequence goes on along the minus strand of NC_092395.1, from coordinate 45,650,929 downwards.
ATGATAGGGACTTTTAGGAGACTCCTGGATAGGCACATGGAGCTTAGAAAAATAGAGGGTAACCCTAGGTAATTTCTAAAGTAGGTACATGTTCAGCACAACATTTTGGGCTGAAGGGCCTGTATTATGCTGCAGTTTTTCTATGTTTCTATGAGATTGTCCCTCACTCTTCTAAAGTCAAGTGAGTACAGGTCCAGAGCCCTCAAATGCTTCTCATACATTAACCATTTCATTTCCATATTCTTCCTTGTGAACTTCCTCTGGACCCACTCCAATGTCAGCACATTTTTTTTTCTGAAGGGGCCCAAACCTGCTCACAATGCTCGGTGCAGTCTGACGAATGCCGTAAAAAGCCTCCGCATCACATACTTGCTCTTGTATTCTAGTCTTCTCAAAATGCCAACCTGCCAAACTTCCATCCATGCTAGTATCTTTTCTGTAATACCATGGGCCATGTATTCTCATGTACGGCACCTTGTCAAAGGCCTTCTGAAAATCCAAGTAAAGAACATTCACTGACTCTCCTTTGTTTACCCTGTCTGTTATTTCTTCAAAGAATTCCAGCAGATTAGTCAAGCAAGATTTACCCTTAAGGAAACTATGTTGACTAATTTTATCATGTGCCTCCAAGTAACTCAAAAACTCATCCTTAATAATCAACAACATCTTCCCAACCATGGAAGTCACACTAACTGGCCTATAATTGCCTTTTTTCTGCCTTCTTAAAGAGTGGAATGACATTTGCAATTTTCCAGTTATCCAGAACCATTGCAGTGATTCTCGAAGGATCATTACTAATGCCTCCACAGTTACCTCTTTCAGAACCCAGGGTGTAGTCCATCTGGTCCAGGTGACATACCTTCCGATTTTTGCACTCCCCAAGCACCTTTGCCTTGGTAGTAGCAATGACATTCACTTCTTCCCCAACACTCTCAAATTTCTGGCATACTGCTAGTGTCTTTCACTGTGACAAGTGACACAAAATACTTAAGTTCATCTGCCATTTCTTTGCCCTGCACTACAACCTCCAGCATCTTTTTCCAGTGGTCCAGTATCCACTTTCACCTCTCTCTTACTCCTTGTACACCTGAAAAATATCTGGTATCCCCTTTGATATTATTGGCTAGCCCATGAAACCCCTTTCTATTGGGCATCTTTGGAAATGCAGCTCATTAACCCCTCGCTAACAGCCACTGGACTTTGCAGCAAGAAACTCACTTTTCTCAGGCTTTGTATGTGTGTATACGACCTTGGTCCCGCCATCTTGCCAAATCCGTGAGGTTGGGATGTCTCACCCTCCCGAACCTTGGTTTGTGTGTATGCTGTGTGACTTACTGCCTCCTGCAATCGCCTGTCGACAAGAAGTATCAGGTCGTACACTGTGTACAATTATAAAGAAGAATATTATCTTAAGCAAACAGTTATTAAAGGAAAGAAAGAAAAAACACAACAAGCACCAATTATTATTAAACAGTCAAACGTGCACATAAATTGGAGCTCATCTTGAACTGGTCTGGACCCTCGCTCTTTGTGAAAGCACATACCGCCTTCTGAATGTCGCTTGAAATCCATCTCGAACCAACGGGTCTCCCACGGGAGTATTGGTCCTTCATCCTTGAAGCAGTCACCTGCACAAAGCACCTTGTACCACAGGGACGGCATTCTCAGTTATTCCCCCCCATCTTCTCCCAGCTCCTGCCAAAAAAGACCTCGACCCACACCAGTGTCCCTCACAAAACCTCTCTGCCCAGCATTCTCTAGAACCTTCTCCCAGTTCCACCACCCTGATTGGCTGACACCACATTCCTAAGTTGAACAGCAAAGCCTCTTATCTCAACTTAACCCAAACAGGCTGAAAGCAGGCTGCTCTTACAGGACTGCTAAAATGAACTACCTACAGCATAGCAGTAAAAACATTAACCAGGGTATTACACTTACTTTCATTTTTATCTTCAGGCCTTAAGGTGCAAGTTCATAGCTCCCTGAAGGAGGCAATACAGATGGATGGGATAGTGAAGAAAGTATCAATAGGCTTGTCTTCAGAGACTGGTGAATTGAGTATCAGAACTGGGACATCATTAGTTAGGCATTGGTTTGGAGTATTACGTACGGTCTGGTCACCACTCTACTAAAAGGCTGTGGCTGCAACAGAGGGAGCGCATAAGAGATGCCTCAGGATGTTACCTCAAAGGGATGGTTGTTGTTCTAAGGAGAGATTGGAGAGGCTGAGGTATTCTTACCAAACCGTGCAGGTCTATAAAATTATGAGGGTTATTACAGACAGTCAGATTTTTTCTCCCAGGGCAAGGGTCCAGAATAAGAGAGCACAGGTTTAAGGTGAGAGGGGAGAAATTTAAGAGATCTGAGGGGCAAGCTTTTGACAGAGGGAGGTGAGTGTCTGGAATGAGCTTCCAAAGGAGGTAGCAGAGGCAAGTACAATTACAACAATTAGAAAGCATTTGGACAACGTGGAAAAAGTGTGAGAGAGGAAAGGATGTTATGCAGGTAAACGGGGCTAGACCGATGGTTAGAATGAATAAGGAGTGGCTGCTTTGGTGATTCCTAAGTGATTCTGTGACTCCAGTCCACATAGAGTGAACCGAATTGGGTTACAACCCTCTTCTCTAGGGAGCTAAAGCTGTCCCAAGCAGATCTGGCTTTGGGTTTCTGCTCTCGGTCCATGGTCCAGCTGTGCCACAACTAAGAACTGGACTTGTCTTGGCTCAGAAACCTTCCACAGTAAAATAATGTGATAATTCCATCGTAGAAACATAGAAAATGGGTGCAGGAGTAGGCCATTTGGCCCTTCGAGCCTGCACCGCCATTCAGTATGATCATGGCTGATCATCCAACTCAAAACCCTGTACCAGCCTTCCCTCCATACCCTCTGATCCCCCTAGCCACAAGGGCCATATCTAACTCCCTCTTAAATATAGCCAATGAACTGGCCTCAACTGTTTCCTGTGGCAGAGAATTCCACAGATTCACCACTCTCTGTGTGAAGAAGTTTTTCCTCATCTCGGTCCTAAAAGCCTTCCCCTTTATCCTCAAACTGTGACCCCTCGTTCTGGACTTCCTCAACATCGGGAACAATCTTCCTGCATCTAGCCTGTCCAATCCCTTTAGAACTTTTATATGTTTCAAACAGAGCCCCCCTCAATCTTCTAAATTCCAGAGAATATAAGCCTGGTCGATCCAGTCTTTCAGCATATGAAAGTCCTGCCAGCCCAGGAATCAATCTGGTGAACCTTCTTTGTACTCCCTCTATGGCAAGAATGTCTTTCCTCAGATTAGGGGACCAAAACTGCACACAATACTCCAGGTGTGGTCTCACCAAGGCATTCAGCTTCCTTTTCACTACATGTTGGCAGAGTTAGTGAAGGAAGTTGGTCCATTGGTTGGTGGGCTTCATTTCGAGATCTGGCTGCCTGGGACTTGGCTCTGGGCTCTGGCTCAGTGATGAGCTGTGCATCCCCCTCAGATCACAGAGGTGTGCAGTGAGTTAAAGGTGGGCTTGAGTTTCTGAACTTTCCAGTGTACTGGGTTGTGGGTTTTTACCAGCAAGGAGTCTGTGCTGGCCAGGTCACCTGCCCAGCCTTTCAGTGCTGGCAGAGGGGTAGTGTTTTTTTTGTCTCTTCCTAGGCGAAATTACTTGTTATCAGTCCCAGTGTTACAGGCCTTGGAGGAAACTAGTACAGGAGAGTGTTCACTTGGAGAGGCATACCCAGTGTGAGGCAATGTACCCAGGAGAAGGGGAAAAATGACCAGGAAGTTAAAAGCATGGGAAGCTGCAATTTAATGCCCAGTTCTACCAGTGCTTCAGCTCATGACTTCTCCAACTGCTGAATCAGTTCCAAAATGCAAAGCCTAAAAATTGCATCTCCAGCACTGTTTCTTAAGGCACTACATGAACTTATTGAAAAAACAGGTTCCAGGAAGTGAACTGGATTGGGGATTTCCACGTCTACAGTTCCGGGGAAAGTCCAGTTACCAGTAGTGGCAGAGGACCACACCTATACACATTCCTCTGAATCTGCCACACTTTGTTGACCCTCTCCACACAACGAAGTACTAACTCTTAATGTTACATTTTACTGATTAAAACCTTTGGCAGGTTTGGTCAGAGGAAGGAGCAGTAAGTGTTGCCAACTGGAAGTAAACTACTGGCTGGATTTAATGGAGGAGGTGCCTGACAGCTTACTCTGGGTTCTCCTTTAGGGGCCTCAGCGCCATCTTGTGGAGCAAGCAATCCTTCACCAAAAACACCCTTAGCCAGCAGACAACAAAGTATTGCTTTCACAGATTTTTTTGTTGTGATAGACTGAAGCTAAACTCAAATGTAACTTGAGACTACTTGTATCACATAGGAATTTGGAGAAACAAAGAGGTTAACTTTTTGGGCTGTTGTGGAGGGCTGTCAGAGGTTACTGCGGGACATTGAAAGGATGCAAAACTGGGCTGAGAAGTGGCAGATGGAGTTCAACCCAGATAAGTGTGAGGTGGTTCATTTTGGTAGGTCAAATATGATGGCAGAAAAACGTATTAATGGTAAGACTCTTGGCAGTGAGGAGGATCAGAGGGATCTTGGGATTCGTGTCCATAGGACACTCAAAGCTGCTGCGCAGGTTGAATGTGTGCTTAAGAAGGCATACGGTGTATTGGCCTTCATCAACTGTGGGATTGAGTTTAAGAGCCGAGAGGTAATGTTACAGCTATATAGGATATTGGTCAGACCCCACTAGGAGTACTGTGTTAAGTTCTGATCACTTCACTACAGGAAGGAAGTGGAAACTATAGAAAGGATGCAGAGGAGATTTACAAGGATGTTGCCTGGATTGGAGGGGGGGCATGCCTTATGAGAATAGGTTGAATGAACTTGTCCTTTTCTCCTTGGTGTGACGGAGGATGAGAGGTGACCTGATAGAGGTGTACAAGATGATGAGCGGATTATCAGCACCTAATTGCCCACCATTGAGAACATCTACCATAAACACTGCCTGGGCAGGGCGAAAAGCATTATCAGGGATGCATCTCACCCTAACCCTCACCCTCTCCTCCCATCTGGTAGGCGCTACAGCAGCCTCCGCTCCCGCACCAGCAGGCACAGGAGGAGCTTCTTCCCTGAGGCTGTGACACTGCTGAACCTCACATCACAGCCCTAAGCAGTATTGCACCCATATTGTACTGTCTCAGTACTTTTATATTTGTGTGCTGTAGCACTTTTTTATTTGCAGTTATTTTGTAAATAACACTATTCTTTGCGTTTCTGGTCAGATGCTAAATGCATTTCATTGGCTTTGTATCTGTACTCGGCACAATGACAATAAAGTTGAATCTAAATCTAAATCTAAATCTAAAAATGAGAGGCATTGATGGTGTGGATAGTCATTTTCCCAGGGCTGAAATGGCTAGCACAAGAGGGCACAGTTTTAAGGTGCTTGGAAGTAGGTACAGAGGAGATGTCAGGGGTAAGTTTTTTTATGCAGAGAGTGGTGAGTGCGTGGAATGGGCTGCTGGCGACGGTGGTGGAGGCGGATACAATGGGGTCTTTTAAGAGACTCCTGGATAGGTACATGGTGCTCAGAAAAATAGAGGGCTATGAGTAATCCTGGATAATTTCTGAAGTAAGTACATGTTCAGCGCAGCATTGTGGGCCAAAGGGCCTGTATTGTGGTGTAGGTTTTCTATGTTCTATGTTTCTAACTTTTATTGAATATAATGCATTTAATTTTATAACGGTGCTGATGTTTTGCAATAGTTCAATGAATCTAAAAATGTTTTATTGATGATGATTCGTATTCAGCATGTGAGGTTTTTCACTTAAATGTCCAATAATCAGCCAGCATTGATGGATTCCAGTTGCCCTTGTACCGTTCTGCATGACTACAATGTCCTGGTCAAACCTTTCACCATGTGCATCAATGACAGCTCCAAGATTTGCAGGGAAGAAGTCTAAATGGAAATTGAAAAAGTTGATCTTTTGTGACATGATTCACTTCATGGTCTTGAATGCTTGAAACATGTTGTCAACCAGCTGCATGTAGCTTGGTGCTCAGTAGTTGCCAAGAAAATTTTCAACAACATCCTTGAATGCCTTCCATGCAATTTTCTCTGCTCCCATTAGAAGCTCTTCAAATTGCATTTAATTGATGACCTCTGATTTGTGGACCAACAAAAATGCCTTCCTTAATCTTGGCATCAGTTATTCTCAATGGAAATAACAAATACAGGTGCTTTAAAAAATGGTGTGTGATAGGGACATTGAACAGTGATATTTATGATCAGCAGCCTAAAATCCATAAGTTACACCCAAAAGCAGTGATTCCCAATAGGGACAATACCATTTCCGCCCTCCCCCACCCAAGGGGGCGGTTGCATGTCCTAAGCGAGCATTAGGCACATGGAAGTCGTCAGCGGTGACCATTAGTAGAGTAGGCACTTTCAGAAAAAACAAGAGGGTGAGGCACTGGGACACAGGAAGAACCAAAGCTCTGCAGGCGGCGAGGACTTGTGATCAAAGCTTCTGAAACTCTGCAATCTCATCCAACCTTACCAACCACGCATTAATGGGGATGTCTAAATGAGCAGCCAAAGTGTCCAACAGATCCCCTTGACTTGTGGCACAGAATGAGTTCATGCAATTTAATAGTTTAGCTCCATTAATGATGGATAAATACATATGGCATGATCTCTGAGTCTGAAGGCAATGAAGCCTTGATTTCTAATTCTGCTAAGGAACAGAAACTACAGAAAGTCCATCAAGACAATGTAACATAACTGGAGTATGGGTTTTAATCTGTCCCTGTCAGATCAGTGACGCCCCATGTGTCTTATTTGTAATACTGTACTGCCTAAAGGAGCCATGAAACCATCAAGATTGCAGGAACACTTCCATAAAAGACACCCTGAAAAGGCAGCTTATGGTATTACTCAGTTCCAGAAGATGAAAAACGTGGTACACTCGAGTTATTTGCCAAGAAAGTTAAAAGTGACCTTGATAGTGGTCTCATTGCTTCTTATAACATCTCTAAAATGACAAAATGTGAAAAATCTTATACAATTGGAGAAAGATTAATAACACCTGCTGTGTCAGAAGTGTTCTCAAAATGGATACCGGTATTTTAAAATCAATTCCTCTGAGTAATAACTGTAGCTTGTCATATTGCTGAAATGAATGAAAACATTGAGAATCAACTATACAGGACCATAAAAAGCAGAATTTGGGAAACAACTGGATGAGCCAACTGTGCAAAACAATGAGGCATTGCTAATGACATATTTATGGTTTATCACAAAAATGGAAGTTTATGGAGAAATTCTCTTTTGTAAAAAGTTAGAAACAAATATCAACAGAGAATCAATCTATGACAAACTCAAAATGTATATTGAAGATAAAAGTATTCCGATTAGGAACATGATTTCTTGTGCAACAGGTGGAGCACCACAGGTTGCCATGCTGGTTTAGTGGCATTTATGAAAAGGAAATTCCAAGTCTGTTAATTGCAATCCAAGTCTGTGTAATTCAACGCCAAAAACCTCAGCCAGCAAGTTTTTTCAAGCATGACTCTTGTAATATCTGCCATCAAAATTAAAGTTCATCCATTAAATAGCAGAATATTTCACTAGCTATGCCAAGGTACCGATGAAGAGTTTGAACGCTTGCTTTTTCACACTGAAGTGCATTGTTTGTCAAAAGACTGCTGCTTAAAAATTTTCTTTGATCTTTTTGACACATTGGTTGAATTTTTTGCTCAAAGTTGACAAGAGCTTGGGAAACAAGATTGAACTTCTATGTGGAGATGTGACATAACTAGTTGATCTGTATGACAAAATGAACATTCAAAATATGAAATTGGAGGGTGAGAATTTCAATTGAATCCAGGCAAGAAGTGCAGTGTCCACTTTTATTGGAAAATTGGAAATATAAGCGCAAAACATTGGAAGAAGGATTTTCTCACAGCTTCCCTGCATGGGAAGTTTGGCACTCTCTTTCACAGATGGTGACTTGTAGATTACTACTTACACCAAAGTCACTGAAGAACGATTTTCAGAATCAATTCAAGGATTTGAACAATCTGGAAATTCTGGACTGCACAATTAACCCATTTCTTTGCAAGGTGGAAGAACAGAAAGAGCTTGCAAGAAGAAATTATGGAAATTCAGAATGATGAAGAAGCAAAAATGCTTTTTAAAAAATGTTGGCTTTCGTGGTATGTGGCAATACTGTAATATGAAGTTTCCTGGTCTTTGGAGAAGGGACAAACTGCTCTTCATTGCATTTCCATCCTCCTACCTTGTTGAAAGAGGCTTCAGTGCAGTAAACCATACACTCACCAAAAAAGAAAATAGAAACCGCTTGGACGTTGTTACACGTGGGGACTTAGGACGTCTGATGTCATAACTTGAAACAGATATTTCAACTATTGCTAAAACTTATCAAGCCCAAAGATCAGATTGATATCAAAGCTGCTGTACTGAGCACAGGTACTGTGTAAGCTAGGTTTAAAGACAAATAAAATTTTAAAGCAGAATGATTTTTCTCATGTTAGCATATGGTAGACATGTTTTTATACAATGGAAGTGCCGGAAAGTATATTGTGCCTAAGAGGGGTGTTGGCAAGTATGAATGTGCTTTGGGGGGGGGGTGTTGGCAAGAATGAAAGTGCTTTAGGGGGACATTGGGCTAAAAAAAAGGTTGGGAAACACTGTCCTAAAGTATTCAGGAAGCAAATCTTTGTTGTCCAGTGTTATTATTGGTTTATGATTGCCACTTGCACCAAGCTACAGCGAAAACCTTGACTTACGTACTGTTCATACAGATCAATTCAGTCTTGATCTTGGGGTTACAACTGGAACATCAAGACTTACATCCCTGACCTTTGATTCAGCTGTTGCACTTAGAACAATTTAACAGTTGCTGTCCTCTGTTCACCAGTTACTGATTCTTCAAGGAGCCAGTGAAAATGAGACCCACTCCACACCATCTTCAGGAATGAAAGATGATTCTTCATTTTAATAACTTTAAAAAAGCTCTCATCTTATTTACATTCATTAGAATTTAATGATTAATTTGAGCATGCTTGCAGTGGCCCTTGGGCCAGTGGCTTAGGAGATGAAGACTGTCTGGGCTGGCAACCAACAGCAGTACAGGCCTTGGCTACTGCTGCAGTGTTGGGTGAGGTGCTGAGTCAAGCTCCAGTCTGCACAGTTAACTGCAGCAAAAGATCCCAGCAAAGTACTTCTGAACTTCTTCCAGAAGTGGTCTAAGAATTTGAAAATTCAGGGTGACGGGTTGTGATGAAAGCTGATGAGTGTCTTTTATTCCATGTTCTTCAACGGCTTTATTTTGTTACAGTGGGAATAAAAACCTTAATATTCTACAGATATTAAAAGTACAGAAAAGAACAACAAATAAATAGAGAGACAGTAGAATGATGGAAGATTTGATAGAAGTATACAAAACTGAGGGCTGTAGCTAAGGTAAATGCAAGCAGCGTTTTCCACTGAGGTTAGGTGAGACTAGCACTAGAAGGCATAGGTCAAAGGTAAAAGGTGAAATATTTGCAGAGAATCTGAAGGCAACTTCTTCATTCAGAGGGTGATGCATGTGTGGAACATGCTGCCAGCAGAAATGGTGGATGCGGGATTGATTGCAACATCAAAAGAGAAGGTTAAGTACATGGATGGAAGGAGTGTGGAGGGCTACAAGTCCAGGTGAATGGGACTAGGCAGAGTGACAGTTCAGCATGGAACAGACAGCTGAAGGGTCTGTTTCTGTGCTGTAGCTGAAGCAACAAACTCAGGGTATCAAACGCAGATGGGAGAAACTGGAGACTCTAGTACAAAACATTGATGAGAATTTGTTCACCAAAGCATCAAAGATACACAGGTCACTTGGAACTACTGTCTCTATGGGCTACTTCAAGACTCAGCGATGAGTGCCTAGCATGTGCAACTGAAATAGCACAAAGTTGCATGAGAAACCTGCAGTTACCGATAAATAGCACAGAAAACTTCAGGGAGCAATTAACAGGTAACACAAGCTACGATGAAGTAAATTAATGATATGCAGGTGAAGTAGAGGGCCAAGATGTGGGGCCCCTCAGAAGACTCCCACTGGGGCAAAGAGTTCTTGAAAGGACCCTGTTATGTTTGTTCTTCATAAAGAAACTTGGAGTGGGCTTAAGTTAAAACATTTTATTACTGTACTGCTCCTCAACCCTGTTCGTGCCCAACCCAGTCACCATCGTGGCTTCTGGTTCTGGGTGGACCCATGCATTTCCCACTGGGAACTGAAGTTCTTCATGCATACATAATAATACATCTTTCCCCTTGAAAGCAAAACAAACACAATATTATGTCCTCAAACCTGCCAGGAACAATAATCCTTTTCAACAAAGATATCTACATTCTGTGGTTAAAATCTTTTCTTTTTCTGAATTTTCAACATTTCAACTTTAATGAGCAACTGCAGTCCCTTAACTACTCATCAACTTTCAATCAGTCTCTGAGGTGGTTTAATGGTCCTTTTCAGTCTGCTATTTGTTTCCACAAGTGCATTGCTTGCATTGGCTGCATTAATATTTGTCTTTCTGCGAATTCTGATCAAAATGCTCATTTTTCTTTAACACCTTAGGCCAATGTTAAACAGGCTCTGGATGATCTGAGCAATGGGATTAACATACATGAAACAGCATACCCTGATGCCTTCATCATTCTGGGGGATTTTAACCAGGCTAGCATGAGAAAGTCAATAAATAGTTACCATCAACAAATCACTTATAGTACCAGAGGATACAACACACTGGACCACTGTTACTCCACCATCAAGAGCGCTTACTGTGCTATTCCACACCCTCACTCTGATCACCTGGCTCTACCTTTATTCCTCTCCCCCCCAACCCCGAGCATAGACAAAGACTGAAAACTGCAGCACTAGTAGTGAGAACCAAGAATATACGGACAATGGAAGCACAGGAGCGCTTTGAATTGGTGGACTGGACTGTACTCAGGAATTCATCTTTGAACCCGGATGAGTATGCCACAGTTGTTACTGACTGATGTCGAAAGCATCTTCGCCAATTACATGCAGAAAAACAGAGCTTTCCCATTTCTCATTGGTCCCTCTTATGCCGCTAGCTGCTAGTATAATTGAACCACTGTTTGAAGCATTTCCGGTTATCAGATTGCTGGTAAACTGCATAGATGCAGGAGGATTTAGCTGATCCATGATTGGAACTCGCAGCCTCTCACCTGAATCTCTTGGTGAATGGTCTCGGTTTATGTTAGACCACTATATTACTGAACTGCCCCTTAACCCTGTGAACGTGCAACCCTGTCACCATCGTGACTTCCAATTCCAGGTGAACTTCACGCATTGCCCACAGGGAACTGAAGTTCTTTAATATGAACACATAATAACTCAGACACCAGCCCCGCCCCCACTTTTCCCATATGTTCTTTTCTCCCCCCATAGATGCTGCCTGGTCTGCTGAGTTCCTCCAGCATTTTGTGTGTGGTGGTTATGAAAGTTATTAATTCAGGGTCCAAAATGTCCCTGGAAGGAACCCAGCACAGCTCCTTCAGACCATATCCTTCCTAGTCCACCACATATTGCATCTTGCCAAGTACCATGCAAGAGTCCAACGGTCGCTGATCTGTCCCGAAGGTCAGCAATTGGTGAGGCATGAGGCTGACCAGCCCTACACGGTGCCAGTGGATCAATTGATCAGAGTATTGTGGGAAGCCAGGAAAAAATCAGGGGAATCTCAAGGGAGTGGATAAGAAAACGGATCAGATTCTGGCCAATAGCAAGTTTGAGAGGAGAGGTAAGAAAAGAAATTTCCCTCGGGACTTAATGTCTCCCATCCAGAGTCATGGCGATGAGTGACTATTCTAGACAGGAAAGGGTAAAAAAGGATAGAAACATAGAAACATAGAAAATAGGTGCGGGAGTAGGCCATTCGGCCCTTCTAGCCTGCACCGCCATTCAGTATGATCATGGCTGATCATCCAACTCAGAACCCTATACGAGCCTTCCCTCCATAACCCCTGATCCCTTTAGCCACAAGGGCCATATCTAACTCCCTCTTAAATATAGCCAATGAACTGGCCTCAACCGTTTCCTGTGGCAGAGAATTCCACAGATTCACCACTCTCTGTGTGAAGAAGTTTTTCCTAATCTCAGTCCTAAAAGGCTTCCCCTTTATCCTCAAACTGTGACCCCTCGTTCCGGATCTAGTACTTCCTGGTGTATGTGACAAATAAACTCTTCTCGGGCTTCCAGCCAGGTACAGTTTTGATTTTAATCTACATTTCGATTACAAGTTCTGCCGCCTTCATCAGGGATGGCAAGCCGAAGAGTTTGTTCAGGTAAAACGTGCTTTAATTCATCTAGCTAGACCAAGATCTAGGAAATTCCCCACAGCACCAGAGTCAATGAGGCTGTAAGGGCTTATTGATGCCCTCCTACCTCCCCAACCCCCAATCCTTCAAGACATTAGCGAAGGTAACACCACACCGGAATTTATCGAACCAGGAGTGAGACAAAGGGCTGTCAGGTCTTACCCTCAGTGGACAGCCATGGGAGTCTCCCAACAACTAGCGACAATAAATCCAAAAATATCCAGCCTTACCACAGCACTTCTCTCCATCTCTCCCGCTCATTTAGAGTCTGGTTCTGCCCACTTGCATTGGATCCTGAGGAGGAGTTGGCGGAGGTCTGGGTCAAGTCCTTCAACGTGGGGGCCAAGACAATGTAGAACGTGAAGGAAAGTCCTTTGGGAAAATACACGTCTTCCTCATCTCTTCTTGGATAGTTGGTTGGTTATTAATCCGGATTGCCAGTCTAGCCTATGAGACTCCAAATCCTCGCCGAGGCCTCTGGCCACTAAAATATCCTTTAGAATCATTATTAAAACACTGATGAAATACCGCTGTGGTGATATGACGTGTCACGTGTAAGGACGTGATTGCACAGAGTTCGGAGCATGCGCAGAACTGACACAATGATTTAGAAGCTTGTATGTTAAAACGTGGTGGCTATTTGCTGTTAAATAAAACTTCTAGTTATGTTCTTCCAGAATATGTTTCTTTGTGAGTAACCCACTGTAAGTATAAAGAACACAACAATGGCGGTTATTGCCCCCATGTTCCAACTGCTCCCGGCAGCCAGGGCGCGGAATTCCATAGATTGGGCGCACTGACGTAAATGGAGGAGGCCATTGACTGCCTTCCGACCACCAGCGATTGAACACCCTCCTGACTGTCCGGGGGAAGAGGTCAACATCGAAGCAGGTGGGCGGATCCTTCTCCCGTAGTATCGTTGCACAAAAAGGGGACTCGATCCGAAAGGAGAGCTAACGTGTGCTACCTTACTGTGATCCGAGGGGAACGGGGAAGACTAACTAAACTGTTGAGGAACATTGTATCAATCCCCCCACGGCAATTCTTGAGGTTACTATCAAACCGCTCAGGTTTAATGATCCTTCATGGGAGTTAAGGGAATACGTGGCAGGGTGCACAGGCAAGTGCTCGCAACTACAGCCAATCTCAGGTGGACGTAAGTTTCACCAAACAGATTGAGAATTTCTGCAGCGAGATGAGTATCTACTGGAGCATATATTCATGTCTCCCAGCAGCAGCTTCCCCCTGACAGGCCAATACTGTACGCAATTAACCCAATGGTGCTAGCATCTCCTGGAGTAGCTCATGCCGTCCAAATGCCCCTACTTGGCAGGTCACCACAGTACGTAACTGATCCGCTGGTTCTATGATGGCTCAATCTTGCAGTAACGATGAACTCAGGTTAGTATACCCAGGCACGGAGTAACTAGCAGCTTGAGCATAAAACACTGATGAGAGTTTATTGCCAGAAGAATCAACAAAAGTACACACATCACTATGGAAAGGTGAATTTAAGACTGAGCAACAAGTGCTCAGCACGCGTAATTTAAATAGTACAGAGTCACACGAGGAAGCTGCAGTTACTAACTACATGACAAACTTAAGGGAACAATTACCAAACACGGGAAAATCTGCAGATGCTAGAAATACAAGCAACACACAGAAAAAGCTGAAAGATCTCAGCAGACCAGGAAGTTCAAAAAAGTTCAATGTACCTTTTTTATTAAAGTACATATTGTATATGTCACAATATACAGCCCTAAGATTCATTTACTTGCTGGCATCCACAGTAAACACAAAGAAACCCAATAGTCTTTGAAAGACCACGTGCAAGACGGATAAACAACAAATGTGCAAACGATGACAAACTGTGCATATACAAAAAATAAAATGAAAAAAAATTATTAATAAATATTGTGAACATGTAGTTCACCTGATTATTGGAATTGGATGATTATTGTCAATGCACCAAGATGCAGTGAAAACCTCTTGTTTTTATGAAACACAATTTAGATCACACAGGCATTAGGACCACATCAGCTAGGACTAGAAGCTCCCTTCGGTTGCTGAACCTTTGATGGTTTGAAGGGAGAAGCCCTGGAAAGATGCGTTTTCATTCACTGGTGATGTTTCAGAGCAAGCTGAGTTTGTCACTTCGACCGTAAGATATAGGAACAGAATTAGGCCATTTTACCCATCGAGTCTGCTCTGCCATTTTAACTTTCCTCTCAACTCCAATCTCCTGCCTTCTCTCTGTATCTCTTCATGCCCTGACCAGTCAATAATCCATCAGCCTCTGCCTTAAATATACATAAAGACTTGGCCTCTACCACTACCTGTGCTAAAGAATTCCAGAGATTCACCACTCTCTGGCTAAAGAAGTTCCTCATCTTCTCTGTTGTAAAAGGGATGGGTCTCTATTATAGGGCTGTGTCTTCTGGTCTGAGACTCTCCCACTATAGGAAACATTTTCTCCACATCCGTCCTATCATGGCCTTTCCACCGTTTGATAGGTTTCAATGAGGTGTCCCCTCCTTCTGAATTCCAGTGAATTCAGGCCCAGAGCCATCAAACACTCATCATATGACAAGCCATTCAATCCTGGAATCCTTTTTGTGAACCTCCTTCGAACCCTCTCCGGTTTCAGCACATCCTTTATAAGATAAGAAGCCCAAAACTGCTCACGATACTTAAGTGAGGCCTGATCAATGCTTTGTAAAGTCCAAACATTACATCTTTGCTTTTATATTCTAGTCCTCTTGAAAAAAATGCCAACATTCATAGAAATCTACAGCACATTACAGGCCCTTCGGCCCACAATGTTGTGCCGACCATGTCACCTACTCTAGAGATTGCCTAGAATTTCCCTAACGCATAGCCCTCTATTTTTCTAAACTCCATGTACCTAAGAGGCTTTTAAAAGTCCCTATTGTATCCGCCTTTACCACTGTCACTAGCAGTGCATTCCACATACCCACCACTCTCTGTGTGGGAAAAACTTACGTCTGACATCCCCCTTGTACTTACTTCCAAGCACCTTAAAACTATGCCCCCTTGTGTTAACCATTTCAGCCCTGGGAAAGGGCCTCTGGGTATCCAGACGGTCAATACCTCTCATCATCTTATACACCTCTATCAGGTCACCTCTCATCCTCCATTGCTCCAAGGGGAAAAGGCTGAGTTCACTCAACCTATTCTCATAAGGCATGCTCTCCAGTCCAGCCAACATCCTTGTAAATCTCCTCTGCACACTCTATAGTTTCCACATCTTTCCTGTAGTGAGGTGACCAGAACTGAACACAGTACTCCAAGCGGGCTCTAACTAAGGTCTTATATAGCTGTAACATTACCTCACAGCTTTTGAACTCAATCAGTTGATAAAGGACATCACACCATATGCCTTCTTAACAACACTGTCAACCTATGCAGCAGCTTTGAGTGTCCTATGGACACAGGCCACAAGATCTCTCTGATCATCCATACTGCCAAGAGTCTTACCATTAATACTATATTCTGTCTTCAAATTTGACCTACTGAAATGAACCACTTCACACTTATCTGGGTTGAAATCCATCTGCCACTTTTCAGCCCAGTTCTGCATCCTATTGATGCCCCATTGTAACCTCTAGACTCTCCACGGCACCCCCAACTTTTGTGACATCGGCAAACTTACTAACCCACCCTTCTACTTACTTATCCAGGACATTTATAAAAATCACAAAGAGGAGGGGTCCCAGAACAGATCCCTGCAGAACACCACTAGTCACTGACCTCCATGCAGAACACGAACCACTATTTGCTCTTACTATCTCTTTTTTCAGTTAGTCCTGACGAAGGGTCCTGGCCCGAAACGTCGACTGTACCCCTTCCTATAGATGCTGCCTGGCCTGCTGCATTCCACCAGCATTTTGTGTGTGTTGCTTGAATTTCCAGCATCTGCAGATTTCTTTGTGTCAGGTTCCACAAAGCAAGGTCTCCTTGGATCTGTCATAGTGTGGGGCGCTGAGAGTGGACCCAAATGCAAGATGCAGACACTGAAGAACAAGGAACAGGACTAGGACTAGAGTTAAGCAAGAGAAGTGGGGAAGAAAGGATGCTGGACACGACAAAGGCCCTGAACGAGACAAGGATTCAGGGCCTGGGCTAGGACTTGACTAGGAGAGTGGAACCAGGACAAGGAACTGGGAACTAGGAGCCTGGGCTTGGACTCCAAGACAGAGACTGGACAAGGACCCAGAACCTGGGTCTTGACTTGGGCTTGGACTCCGGAACTAGGTGAGGACAAGACGTGGCTACAGGGCGAGGAGGGGCAACAGGACTGGATGTGAGACTCCTGGACAGGACAAGGGAACCCCAGCACTGGGATGGACAAGGTACTCCTGGGCTGGGCGAGACACATAGACAAGACGAGAACACAAAACCATAGCTTGGACAGGACAAGGTTCTTGGATTGTGGCTAGGACTGGATGAGACCCCGAAGCCTTGACTTGGTCGAGGGAGAGACAGGAATGCAGCGCCTTTGTCAAGGGAGAGATAGGAACATGGGACACAGAGCCAGGACCCCTCCTTGGGTACAGGACATAGGGCCGGGACTCATTACACAGAACGCAGAATATGACAAGACAGTTTCCCAACACAAGGTAGCGGCAGACGGCCGGACCTACCTAGCGAAGGCGTGGATACAGACAGTTCCCAACACTAGGTAGCAGCAAACGGTCGGACCTACCTAGCGAAGGTGTGGATACAGACAGTCCTCAACACTAGGTAGCGGCAAACGGCTGGACCTACCTAGTGAAGGCGTGGACACAGAGACAGTTCAAAACAACGATAGACGGTTCCTTATCTTGCTCCGGCGATTGAACTAGACAGAGTTGCAGGCGAGGGTTACAGATGAGGCAGGGCTTCAAACGAGGGAAGGCTTCAGACAAGGCAAGGCGAGACAAGGCTCCAGGCGAGGCAAGGCAATGCAAGGCACCAGGCGAGGCAAAGCGAGGCTTCAAGCGAGGCGAGACGAGGCGAGGCGAGGCTTCAAGCGAGGCGAGATGAGGCGAGGCTTCAGGTGAGGCAAGGCTTCAGACACAGGTTGCAGGGGTATGGAAAGACTTCAGGAGGAAGGAGCAGAGAAGGGATTCAGACAGGGCGTTAGGACAGGAACAATCCAGCAGCCAAGCGCTGGTCTCCAGAGGTATTTATGTGTTTGCCCAAACAAGAATCATGTGCCTCTATTAGAGCACCCAACAGAAATGGGGAAAACAGGAAAACCTGGAATATGGATTGATGGACCAGACCATGAACCAGAATGTGGACTTCACAGACCGGACCATGACAGGATCCCATGTCCCATTACCTTCTGAATGAGCCTTGCATGGGGAACCTTATCAAATGCCTTACTGAAATCCATATACACTACATCCACTGCTTTCTCTTCATCAATGAGTTTTGTTACCTCCTCAAAGAATTCAGTTAGGCTTGTAAGGCACAATCTACCCTTGACAAAGCCATGCTGATGTCCCTATTCAGATTATGTCTCTCCAAATGTTCATAAATCCTGCCTCTCAGGATCTTCTCCAACAACCACCACTCGCCCACTACTGAAGTAAGGCTCACTGGTCTATAATTTCCTGGGCTATCTCTACTCCCTCTCTTGAACAATGGAACAACATTTGCAAACCTTCTTTTTCTTTTTCTATCTTTTTATTAGCTTCACAAAATATAAACATGACATAGTAGTAACACAAAGTTATTGGGAATACATTGTTATAATTAACATGAGTAGTCATAGAACTAAAAAATTGATTGACAAAACTCCCAATCATAAAGGATATCAATGAATAATAGAGCAAAGAGAAATAACTAGACAAAAATCATGAAAAAGGAAAAAAAAACCCTCCCCCCCAAAAAAAACTAATCTAAACAGAATTAATCAACTAAACTGAAAAAAAAAAAGACCTGGGCTGTTTTAACATCATAAAAAATCGGAGAAATGAAAAACCTTAGTGTTGGCAGCTCCGTTCCTCTCAACCAATATTACAGAGAAGTAAAATAAGTTCGGAAATGGTCAAATTACATCATACGAAAATGCTGAATAAGTGGCCTCCAAGTCTTTTCAAATTTAATGGAAGGATCATAAACCACACTTCTAACTTTTTCCAAATTTAAACGCAACAGAGTTTGTAAGAACCAGTGAAATATAGTAGGGGGGGTTAATCTCTTTCCAATTCAGCAAAATGGATCTTCTAGCCATTAAAGTAAGAAATGCAATCATCCAACAAGCTGAAGAGCTTAAATGATTTAATTCTATCATTGGTAGCCTAAAGATAGCGGTAAGGTTGTAAGTCTATATTCAAAACCGTTGAAATAATATCAAAAATGTCTTCGCAATATTTTTTCAACAAAGGACATGACCAAAACATGTGAGTTAAAGAAGATGTCTCGGAATGACATCTATCACATATAGGATTTATATAAGAGTAATAACGAGATAATTTATCTTTGGACATATGAGCCCTGAGCGCTACTTTAAACTGTATCAATGTACGCTTAGCACATATAGAGGATGAATTAACTAGTTGAAGAATTTTTTCCCATTTTTCAATCAGTATAATAATCTTAAGTTCTCTTTCCCAATCAGTTTTAATTTTATTAGATACATCAGGACATAAATTCATAATTATATTATAAATAATTGCTACAACACTTTCTGAGAAAGGTTCAAATCTAAAATTTTTTCCAAAATATTCAAGCTTCCAATTCTCTGGTACTTCTCCTGTCCCTATTGATGATGCAAAGATCATCACCAGAGGCTCAGAAATCTCCTCCCTTGCTTCCCACAGTAGTCTGGTCCCAGTGACTTACCTACCTTAATACCTCTCGACAGCTCCAGACTCCTTCTTAATGTCTATACACTCAAGCATTTCAGCTTACTGGAAGTCATCCCCACAAATGCCAAGGTCCCTTTCCCTGGTGAATACTGAAGCAAAGTATTCATTAAGTACCTCTGTTACCTCCTCTGGTTCTATGTACACGTTTCCACTATCACACTTGATTGGTCCTATTCTCACACGGCTCATCCCCTTGCTCTTCACATACTTGTAGAATCCTTGGGGTTTTCCTTAATCCTGCTCGCCAAGGCCTTCTCATGGCACCTTCTAGCTCTTCAAATTTCATTCTTGAGCTCCTTCCTGGCACCCTTGTAATTTTCTAGAGCTCTAACAGTACCTAGATTTTTGAATATTTCATAAGCTTTTTTTTTCTTCTTAACTAGATTTTCTACATCCTTTGTACACCATGGTTCTTTTACCCTATCATCCTTTCCCTGCCTCAGTGGAACATACCCATGCAGAACTTCATGCAAATGTTCCATGAAAATTTCTGCCTGGCATTTCCCTGAGAACATCTGCTCCCAATTTATGTTCCCAAGTTCCTGTTTAATTGCATCATTTTTCTCCAACCCTAATTAAATGTTTTCCCAATTTTTCTGCTCCTATCTCTCTGTCTCTTTCTCCAGATTTATGGTAAAGGAGAGAATTGTGATCACTATCTCCAAAATGCTCTCCCACCAAGAGATCTAACACTTGACCAGGTTCATTTCCCAATACCAGATCAAGTACAGCCCCTCCTCTAGTTGGCTTATCTACATATTGCATCAGGAAACCTTCCTGAATACACTTAACAAACTCCACCCCATCTAAACCCCTTGCTCTACGAAGATGCCAGTCAATACTAGGAAGGTTAAAATCAGCCATCACAACAACTCTATATTATTGAACCGTTCCAGAATCTGCTTCCCTATCTGCTCCTCGATGTCTCTGTTACTATTGAGGGGAGTCCATAAAAAACACCCAGTAGAGTTATTGGCTCCTTCCTGTTTCTGACTTACACCTACAATGACTCAGTAGACTTCCTCCTTTTCTGCAGCCGTGATACTATCCTTGATTAGCAATGTCACTCCCCCACCTCTTTTGCCTCCCTCCCTGTCTTTTTTGAAACATCTAACGCCCAGCATATTCAGTAGCCATCCTTGCCCTGAGGCATCCAAGTCTCTGTAATGGCCACAACGTCATAGTTCTACGTATTGATCCACGCTCTAAGTTCATCTGTCTTGTTTATGATACTCCTTGAGTTAAAATAGACACATCTCAAACCATCTGGCTGAGCGCAACTTTGCTCTATCATCTGCTTATCCTTCCTCACAAATTCCCTTCAAGCTGTCTCTACTTGTGTGCCAACTGCCCCATCTTCTGCCTCTTTCACTTCGGTTCCCACCTGTTTTCAAATCTAGTTCAAACCCTCCAGTTCAGGTGCAAACCATCCCTCTTGTACAGGTCACTCCTTCCCCAGAAAAAGTTCCGATGATCCAAGGACTTGAAACCCTGGCCCCTGCACCATCTCCTCAACCAGTCATTCATCTGAGCTATCTTCCAGTTCTGATCTTCCCCAGCTCATGGCACCGGGAGTAATCCAGAGATTACCACCGTGGAGGTCCTGCTCTTTAGCCTCCTTCCTAACTCCCTAAACTTACTGTGCAGGACCTCTACCCCTCTCCAGCCTATGTCATTGGTACCAACATGTACCATGACCTCTGGCTGCTCACTCTCCCCTTCAAGAATATTCTGCAACAGCTCAGAGACATCCTGGACCCTAGCACCTGGGAGGCAACTCACTATCTTGGCGTCTCTTTTGATACCGCACAATCTCTTATCTGCCCACCTAACGACTGAGCTCCCTTTAAATATTGCTCTGTCAGACTTCACCTTACCCTTCCGAGGCTCAGAGGTGACCACAGTGCTATTGGCCTGGCTGCTGCTGGCTTGCCCAAACCTGTTGCTGAGGGGAATGGCCACAGGGGGACCCTGCACTGACTTCTTTCTCCCTTTATCTCTCCTGGTGTTCACCTATCTACTCCCCGAATTCTGCACTCTGGCTGTAACCACCTGCTCAAAAGTCACATCTACCAATTTCTCTGCCTCCTGGATGATTCCAATTTCATCCAACTTCAGCTTCAGCTCCTTAATGCAGTCTTCCATGAGCCGGAGTTGGTTGCACTTCCTGTAGGTATAGTCATCAGGGGGACTATCAGATTCCATGAATTTCCACATCCTACAGGAGGAGCATTCCACTGCCATATCTGCTATCCTGCCTGCACTGTACAATGGGCAACCAACACCAAATCTTCTAATCTGTTTTGTTGGCCTCAGCCTCTTCAAAGCCTCTTGAGTCAAAGCCTGACACTCCCACTCTCACCGTTGGCCTACTCCCAACAATGGCCGCCCCGCTTGACCCTTTTGTACTTTTATTTACTTCAGAGTGCTCTGCTCCTGATGATGATTGGGCCTCCGGAATGCAGTTGCTTCCCTCACCACAGACTCAACTTGCAATTAGCCTTTAGGGAATCCTGCACAAGGTCTTTCAAGTCTCTTTGCAGCTCAGCTCTTGTATTTTCTCTTTCATTTCTTCTACTGAAGTTTATGACCATACATTTTCTGATGCTATATTCCATCTGCCATTTCTTTGCCCATTCACCTAATCTTTCTAAGTCTTTCTGTAGTCTCTCCACTTCTTCAACACGACCTGCCTCTCCACCTATCTTCATATCATCTGCAAACTTTGCAACAAAGCCATTAATTCCAGTATCCAAATCATTGACATATAATGTAAAAAGAATTGGTCCCAATGCAGGTCCCTGTGGAACACCACTACTCTAGCAGCCAGCTAGAAAAGGCTCTCTTTATTCCCACTCGTTGCTTCCTGCCAGTCAACCACTGTTTTGTCCATGCTAGTATCTTTCCTGTAATACTAAAGGCTCTTAAATTGTTGAGCAGCCTCATGTGTAGCACCTTGTCAAAGGCCTTGTGAAAATCCAAGTGCACAAAATCAACTGATACTCCTTTGTTTATCCTGCTTGTTATTTCTTCAAAGAATTCCAACAGATTTGTCAGGCAAGATTTTCCCTTGAGGAAACTACGGCTTATTTTATCATATGCATCCAAGTACCCTCAAACCTTATCCTTATTAATTGACTCCAATATCTTCCCAAACACTGAGGTCAGACTAACTGGCCTATAGTTTCCTTTCTCCTCTCTCTCTTCTTGAAGAGTGGAGTGACGTTTGGATTTTTTCTGTCTCTGGAACCATGTAGAACCAATTGATTCTTTAAAGATAATTACTAAAGCCTCCACAATCTCTTCAGGAACCTCTTTCAGAACCCTGGCGCATATACTATCTGGTCCCGGTGACTTATCTACCATCAGACCTATCATTTTCCCAAGCACCTTCTCTCTAGTAGTGATAACTTCACACACCTCATATCCCCTGACACCTGGAACTTCACCATACTACTAGTGTCTTCCTGCGTGAAGATTGATGCAAAATACCTGTTCAGTTCATCTGCTTTTTCATTGTCTTCCATTTCTACTTTTCCAGTATAGTTTTCCAGCAGTCCAATATCTATTCTTGCCTCTTTTTTTACACTTTGTGTATCTGGAGAAGCTTCTGGTATCCTCTTCAATATCACTGGCTAGCTGAATTTCATATTCCATCTTTACATTCTTAATGACTTTTTAGTTGCCTTCTGTTGGTGTTTTAAAAGCTTGCCAATCCTCTAACTTCCCACTAATTTTTGCTCTATTATATGCCCTCGCTTTGCCTTTTATGTTGGCTTTGACTTCTCCTGTTAGCCACAGTTGTATCTTCTTTCCTTCAGAATATTTTTCCTCTTGTATATAACCTGTGCCTTTTGAATTACTTCAAGAAATTTCAGACATTGCTGCAATGCTGTTATCCCTGCTAGTGTTCTTTTCTAGTCAATTTTGGTCAACTCCTCTCTCATGCCTCTGTAATTCCCTTTACTCCACTGTAATACTGATACATCTGACTTTAGTTTCTCCTCAAATTTCAGGGTGAATTCAATCATATTATGATCACTTACTCCAAAGGGTTCTTTTACTTTAAGCTCGCTAGACAATTCTGATTCTTTGCACATCTCCCAATCCAGAATAGCTGATCCTCTAGTGGGATCAATAGGCTGCTCTAAAAAGCAATCTCATAAGCACTCTAGAAATTCTCCCTCCTATAATCTAGCACCAATCCGATTTTCCCAATCTACCTGCATATTGAAATCACCCATGACTATTGCATAGTCACCCATGACTATTGCACTGCTGTTTTGCATTTTCTATCTCCTGTTGTAATTTGTAGGCCTTGCTACTGTTTTGGGGTCTATATATAATTCCCATCAGGGTTTTTTTTACCGTTGCAGTTCCCTAGCTCTAGCGACAATGGATCAACACCTTCCGACCCTATATCACCTAATGATTTGTTTTCATTTTTTACCAACAGGGCAATGCTATCTTTCAGCCATGATTCAGTGATGCCTACAGCACCCTACCTGCAAATCTGCAATTGTGCTGCAAGTTTATCTACCTTGTCCTGTATACTGCATTCTTTCAAATATAACACCTTGATTTTGGCAGCCTTTTAAGTTGCAACTCATCCTGTTGACTGCAATTTTGCCCTGTGGACAATCTCTCCTCACTACACATTGCCTCTGTTTGTAAACCAGCTACCTTATCTTCAGCACTATTATCCACCTTTCCTATCATTCTCCTTGCACTGAAATAGATGCAGTTCAGGATACCAGTAGCACCATGCTCAACCTTCTGATTCCCAGCTGTGTCTGAGGTTTTACCAGGATCTGCTTCCACAACCTCTCCACTAACTGTTCTGGCACTCTGGTTCCCATCTCCCTGCAACTCTAGCTTAAATCCCACCATGCAGCATTAACAAACTTTCCTACTATGATATTAGTTCCCCTCCAGTTCAGGTACAAACTATCCCTTCTGTACAGATCCCACCTTCCCTAGAAGAGAGCCCAATGATCCAAAAATCAGCCCTTGTTATGTATTAAACTGTACAATCTTCCTAGTTCTGGCCTCACTAGCACGTGGCATGGGTAGCAATCCTGAGATCACAACCCTGGAGGTCCTGTCTTTTAACTTAGCACCTAACTCCCTTTGCAAAACCTCGTTACTCACCCAACCCATGTCATTGATACCTACATGGACTATGACTTCTGCCTGTTCACCCTCCCACTTAAGTATGCTGAGGACTCGATCTGAGATATCCCAGACCCTGGAACCCAGGAAGCAACATACCAACCGGGAATCTTGTTCTCACCCTCAGAACCTCCTGTCTGTTCCCTTGACTAACAAATCCCCTGTCACTGCAGTGTGCCTCTTCTCCCCCCTTCCCTTCTGAATCACAGAGGCCGACTCAGTGCCAGAGACCCGACCACTCTGATTTTCCTCTGTTTCCTCTGTTGGGTCATCTCCCCTGACAGTACCCAAAGTGATTTACCTGTCGATGAGGGGGATTACCAGGGTACTCTGCACTGGCTCCTCAACCCCATTCCCCTTCCTGACTGGCACCCAGTTTCCTGTGCCTTGCACTTTGGGTGTAACTACCTCTCAATATGTCCTATCTATCACCCCTTCAGCCTCCCGAATGATCCAGAGTTCATCCAGTTTCAAACGTTAACATGGTTTGTTAGAAGCTGGAGCTGGATGCACTTCTCGCAGTTGTATTGGTCAGGGATAATGGAGATTTCCTTATCTTCCCACATCCTGCAAGAGGAGCATTCAACTATCCTACCTGTCATCCCTACTGTCCCAGTTGAGCAGATATAAATAAGAGAGGAAGAACAAAAGAGCCTTTCTTTCCTTTGCATTCTCTAAGTGAAGCCTCTCTTCTGAAAACCTCAAAGAGGAAAGCCTTCAGATCACCACTCTATGTCCACTCAAACAATGGCTGCTGTGTTTGCCCCTGCCTTCCTTTAATTTGTTCTTACTAATCAATGCCAAACGCTGATTGGTCACTGGTCAAAGCTCTGTTACGCTGCTGCGACCCACTCCTGCCTTTATCATTGGGCAGTAGACCTGAGTGAGTCTCCTCCTCTGCAAACTTCCCATGTCTGGATTGGCCACCGGCCAAAGCACTATCATTAGACCGGTGGAGTAAGCATGTTCATTACACGGTTTTACTAAGGTATTGTCCTTACTTCAATGCTTTTTACGCAAGCATGTTTAAATCCACAGTAGCAGGGAGGAGATAAGATCCTTTTGGGGAGATGCCCCTGGTTCAGATTTTGTGATTTTACTGTTATGAACTCCATCTAGTGGTGAGATAGCAGCACCAAATGAAATGACTGGACACAGAATTGATGATCTGAGATTGTTTTTAATTCAGTGTTTCAGAGTTGTTAGTGTTCAACAGTGTGGTTATTCAGTCCGGAGGTAGAAGAAAGCCTTACCATGTAGAAGTGGACACAATCGTGGGTAAAAGGTCAAACACCAGAAATGCATGAAGCACAGCACTTATCTAAAGATGTAGAAGTTTACTTAAAAACAAACTAATTAGATACCGAGACATTAAGACTTACTGCAAACTGAATATCTGTGTAATCGTTAGCTTTTTGAGAAACAGGACACCATGCAGTTCTCCTAGCCAATCAGAATCCCAATATGAATATTGACACTGACGGACGCTTTGATGATTAAAGGGATATCTCTCTAATTTTAAAAGTGCCAGTGAGAGAAATGTAGATAATTAGCATACAAGTTTATTGATCAGATTTCAATTTAGTTGTAATTAAGTTTCAATTTTCTTGATTGTTAAAACCGTTGAGTTGAAAGCACTTTTAGACTGTGTGATCCTGGATTTGAACTGTTCCTTTGGGATTGATTTGTTTTAATACTTCACATCTGGAATTTTGCCTACATCTAAAACAGATTGAGCTACCTCTCTGTATGTCCTATCTATCACCCCTTCAGCCTCCCGAATAATCTGGAGTTCATCACTAGGTTCTCTGAGTAATAGATTAAGAGAGGCCTAAACTCACAGTCACCCTTGGCTTTGCCTCCCAGAAGATGATAATGGCGATCTTCAGCTGCCCTAAAGCTTGGCACAGTTTTCTTGGCCTTGAGGCTAACTCTTCCAATAGGGCCCTGTCTCACCCACATTAAACACCTGTTGGGAGGATAGCCTCTTCCTCAATATCTTTCAGCTGGTTGGAAATATTTTCTGCTGCCTCTGGATCTATACTTGCTGCTTTCCCTGCAAGAAACTTATTGTACAGATGTGCACGTTTGTTGAAATGTTCAAACTGGTCAGGGCTGCCCTTCTACAAAATCATTAACCCCGTGTTCTTTCAAATCTTGCTGTAACAATGTTGCTTTTCACTGGATCATCATCAAACTCAGGGGCACGTGCCAATGGCCGTGATAAGCCCCATGTTTAATATTTTTCCATTCTCTCCATTGTAGTGAACAGAACTCAGTGGGTCGAGATGCATCTGTGGGGGGTGGGCAAGGAATATCGAGGTTTTCAGTTGAAACCCTGCATCAGGACTGAGAATGGAGTGGGGAGGTTGCTGCTACAGGGAGGAGAGTGGGTGGGCTGACATCGGGGCTGGTAATAGGTGGGTGGAAGAAGTGTGTATGACAACAGGTGGGGAGAGGAATGGGTGAAGGTGGAGAAAAAAGCTGGAGGGTGATAAACGGGAACACAAAGCTGAGTGCTGTAGCCTGGTAAATAAGGAAGGTGGTAATGAGACCCATGGAAAGAGAATTAAGGGTTGGGGGAGGAGTTCTGGTTGGGTGAAGTGTGGATGGGACCAAGAGCAAGGAGGTTGAAAATGAGCAAGCGGTGTTGGAAGGAGAGTATGGAGGAGGAGAAAGGTGAATGAGAAGTAGAGGGAGAGGGGAAGACAAGAAGTAAGGGTTAATTCAATGGAGAAAATGCAATGAAGACTCAAGAGACTGCATGGAATATGAGCTGTTGCTCCTCTAGTTTGTGCTGGTCAGTGTGGGAATGGGAAGTGGAATTGAAATGGCTGAGAGTTGGGGATGGCCTTTGCAGACAAAGCAGAGATGCTCTGTGAATCGGTCACTCAGTCAGGACTTGTGCAGGAGGCAACATCAGGAGACCTGAATGCAATAGGCAAGGCTGGAGGTGGTGCATGTGCATCTCTGCCTCACCTGGAAAGTCTGCTTAGGTCCCTGGATGGTGATGAGAGAGCAGGTGTATGGGGGTTGACTGGATCAGGGAGTCACAGAAGGAATGATCCCTGCAGAAGATGGTAGGGAGGAGAAGATGTGGCGAGTGGCAGGAAGCCATTGCTGCGGTCGGAAATGTTGAAGGATAGAAACATAGAAACATAGAAAACCAGCAGCACAATACAGACCCTTCGGCCCACAAAGTTGTGCTGAACATGTCCTTTCCTTAGAACTACCTAGGCTTACCCGTAGCCCTCTATTTTTCTAAGCTCCATGTACCCACCCAGGAGTCTCTTGAAAGGCCCTATCGTATCCGCCTCCACCACTGCCGCCGGCAGCCCATTTCACGCACTCACCACTCTCTGTGTAAAAAAACTTACCCCTGACATCCCCTCGATACCTACTTCCAAGCACCTTAAAACTGTGCCGCTCGTGCTAGCCATTTCAGCTCTGGGGAAAAAGCTTCCAACTATCCACCCGATCAATGCCTCTCATCATCTTATACACTAGATGATGTGCTGGAAGTGAAAGTACATTGGATAACTATTGATGCTCTGTCTAGAGGGAGGCAGGGTGAGGGCAGAATTCTGAGAGAGTGCAGAAATGTGAAAGTGGGCTCCATCAACCACAGCAGAAGGGAAGGGACAATTTCAGATGTTCCAGGATGAAAGGCCTCATCTTGAGAATCATTACAGCAGAAGTGGAGAAACTGGGAGAAACGAGTGACATCCTTATAAAAGACATTGTGTGTGGGAGGGGGGTAGAGAAATGTTGTCCAGGTAATTGTGGGGATTACTGTGTTTCCACTAGAGGATCTCTGCCCTTTGTAACACATAATAATGTGTCCTGGTACAGTCAGTTGTTAATTCTGTGAATTGTTAATTGTGACTATAGATCGTGGATTCTTTCAAAAAGTACTTATCCCAAAAGTTTGTGTAAATTGTAGTGTATTTCAGAGCAATATGAGTGGATGGTGAACTTTGTTGATACCGCTATCTGGGATTTTAATTTCTACCATTGCTAATATTGTTATAATCTTGCAGTTTCCCCAAACATTAAGGAATGTTTTTTGATTTATAGTGAGAAAATATTTGTAAATTGAGGGAAAAAAAACAAAACTGTCAGCTCTTTGTAAGTTGAATGTTCAAAAATTGAGGGTTACTCATAGATACAGGTGACCAGCGGATATGGTGTACTTGGACTTTCAGGTGCTCTTCAATGAATGCCATATAAAAAAGTATGGTGTCAGAGCTAATATTTTGGCATGGAATGAGAATTGGTTGATGGACAGAAAGCAGTTAGTGAGAATAAATGGATAATTTCTTGGGTTGTAAAGTTGTGCCAAGTGAGATGTCATGGAAACCCCATTTGGGGTCTCAGCAGTTCAATCATTCCATGAGGGGCCTGTGTAAAACATCCAGGCTGCAGGTGGCAAACACTGGTGGACGTGGCAGTGTGAGTTGTAAGAAGGATGCTAAGAGCATTTGGGGAGAGTTAGGCAAGTTCAGTGAATGGCTAAAATACATGTGGTCATCTTTCCTTGCTGGAGTGACTTGACTCACTACTGTGCCAACACCTTTGGACTTTAGCTCTCTTGGATGCCCTTTCCACTAACATAGCAAATTGCATATACGTTCACTTGCTTTGAATTTGAACTGGTTAATCCACAAGCCCAAACCCACGGCATGAGCCAAAACGTTGCCAACACTGCAATGGCAGAACAAGTTCTTCGGTGAACCCACATATCCACTGATTGCTCAATTACTGAATATAGAATCTTTTTATGCCAGTTCAGTGGGTTGAATCCCAACATTTTCACATGGACATTAAGGACTTCCATCTCCAATTGTTTTTAAAGACCCTCATCAAGGCAACCAGGGAAGAGATGGGAAGTAATTTGTTAAATTCCAAGATGTGATGTACAAATGCAACTATTTGGCAAAGCGGTGGAATAACAATTTCATTTGCAAAGATGGAGCAACAGTTTCAGAGTACATGGGAGCAGGTGAAGTGGAGTATAGATTATTGAAAAATGACTATGATTATTTTCTTTTATTAACTGTCTGATATAAATGTTTTGTTCTTTTAAATATCTTAACTGTAGGTTTTATCTAAGCATCAGCAGAGGGCAACATTGTACTCTGAACATGAGTAACCTACACTCTTTGACTGTGCTGCAGATTTAGTGATGCCTGGGTGTTCCAGTATCTAGACAGCATCTCAAGTCTTCAGCAATCACTGCTAATTGGTGCATGTGCTGACATTACAGTCAGCTGGGCCTGCGACCTATTAATAAAATTCCCCAATTTTTTGCACCTCTTTCTTGTTTAAGAAGGCAAATGACCCTACAAGTAACACTTACATTAAAACCGTGTGTGGTCATGGAAGTGAACTTATCTACATCTTTATCATGGGACAGAAGACATGGGCCGAGCTCACACCTTGTACGTAGGGAGGCCCTTTTGCTCAGGTTTAGAGAAGATTGGAATCAGGAGCCCGATAATGTCAGCGACGGACTCCAACCTAGGATGAGCATCATGTGTTGACTGTTGGCCTATTTCCTATCCATTCCCCTCCCTGTTCCGTGATAAGACCAATGAAACAGGAGTAGAATTAGGCCATTCAGCCCATCAAGTCTGCTCTGCCATTCCATCATGGCTGATTTATTATTCCTCTCAACCCTGTTCTCATCCCTTCTCCCAATAAACTTTGAATATCTGACTAACCAAGAACCCTTCAACCTATGCTTTAAAAATACTCAATAACTTGGTCTCCACAGCCATCCGTGGCAATGAATTCCACAGATTCACCACCCTCTGGCTAAAGAAATTCCATCTAATCTCTGTTCTAAATGGACATCACTCTATTCTGTAGTCCATCTAGCCCTATTTTAAAGAGTGGAGTGACATTTGCAATTTTCCAGTCCTCCGGACGAATTCCAGAATGTAGTAAATCTTGAAAGATCATAACTAATGCCTCCACAATCTCTTCAGCCACCTCTTTCAGAACCCTGGGGTGCAGTCCATCTGGTCCAGGTAACTTACCTACCTTCAGATTTTTTCACTTCTCCCTAGTAATAGCAACTATACTCACTTCTGCCCCCTGACATTCTCAAATCTGTGACATACTGCTAGTCTCTTCCACAGTGAAGACCGACACAAAACACTTATTAGGTTTGCCTGCCATTTCTTTGTCCTCCATTACTATTTCTCCAGCAGCATTTTACAGTGGTCCTGTATCCATTTTTGCCTCTCTTTTACTCTCTAGATATCTGAAAGACCTCTTTGATATTATAGGCTAACTTATCTTCACATCTCCCCTTTCCGATGCCTCTTTCTCCCTCTCTGGAGACAAGCTGTCTATTGACACTTTCTATAGACCAACTGATTCCCTGACTATCTTGATTATGCCTCTTCCCACCCTATCTCCTCTAAAACTGCTATTCCCTTTTCTCAGTCCCTTCATTTAGCTGTACCTGTTCTCAGGACATCAGAGCTGTCCTTCTTTTTCAAAGAACGGGGTTTCACATTGATACTAACCTCACCCATGTCCCCTCTATTTCCTAGACAGCTGCACTCACCCCATCTTCCCACTGCTTTAACGCAGACAGAGTTACTCTTGTCCTAACCTGTCACCTAATGAGCCTCTGCATCCAACACATCGCTCTTTGCAGCCTCAGTCATCTCGAACAGGATCCTACCACCAAAAATATGTTTACCTCCCCACACCACTCTTCATTTTCCCCAGGGATTGCTCCCTCTATGATTCCTTTGTCCATTGTCCCTCCCCACTAATTTCCCTCCTAGTATCTATCCCTGCAAGCAACAGAAATGTTACACCAGCCCATTTACCTCCTCCTTCACCTCTATCCGGGGCCCCAAGCAGTCCTTCCAGGTGAGCCAACAATTCACCTGCAAATCTTTCGGGGTTCTCTATTTTATCCAGTGCTCCTGATGTGGCCTTCTCTACTTTGGTAAGATCCGTAATAAACTGGGGAACCGCTTTGTCAAGCACCCTCACTCCATCTGACAAAAGTGAAATTTCCTGGTGGCCAGCCTTCTTAATTCATTTTCCCATTCCCCTTCTGACACAGTGGTCCATGACCTCCTCTTGTGCCACAATGAAGCTATTTTCAGGGTGAAGAAGCAACACATATTCCATCAGCGTAGCCTTGAACCTGATGGCATGAATGTCGATTTCTCCTTCCAGTAAAAAGTATTTTCCCTCCCCCTTCCTTCTTCTTCTATTCCTATCTCTGGGCTCTTATCTCTTCTCATCTGCCTAAAACCTCCCCCCAGGTGCCTCTCCTTCATCCCTTTCTATCACAGTCAACTCTCCTGTTCTGTCGGATTCCTTCCTCTCCACCCCTATACCTTTCCCACCCACCTGGTTTCACCCATCAACATGTAGCTATTCCTGCTCCCACTCCCCCACTTTATTCTGGCATCTTCCCCCTTCTTTTCCAGCCTGAATTGTCAGTTTTTTAAATTCATTTCCTGGAATTCAGAAGAATAAGGGGAGATCTTATAGAAACATACAAAGTTATGAAAAGGATAGATAAGATAGAGGAGGGAAAGTTTTTCCACTGGTAGGTGAGACTCGAACTAGGGGACATAGCCTCAAGATTCGGGGGACTAGATTTAGGATGGAGATGAGGGGAGACTGCTTTTCCCAGATAATGTTAAATCTGTAGAATTCTCTGCCCAATGAAGCAGTGGAGGCTACCTCAGTAAATATATTGAAGACAAATTGGATAGATTTTTGCATAGTAGGGGAATTAAAGGTTATGGGGGGAAAAGGCAGGTAGGTGAAGATGAATCCAGGGCCAGATCAGCCATGATCTTATTGAATGGTGGAGCAGGCTCGACGGGCCAGATGGCCGACTCCTGCTCCTATTTCTTATGTTCTTATGTCCATAGATGCTGCCTGACCTGCTGAGTTCCTCTAGCATTTTATGTGTGTGTTACTTTGGATTTCCAGCATCTGCAGATTTTCTTGTATTAAGGAGATAATACATTTCCTCTTCCACATTGTAGAAATGGTATTGGTTACATATTTTGGAAGGCTCACAAGTAGCCTGAAAATCACCGACAAGATGCCAGAATGGCACAGAATAGACCTAGTCTCTCAGCAACGATCACCACCTAACCAGCTTCCGAAACACAAGCATCATGAGTGAAACACACTGAGGAAGATAGCTGATTCTGCCTGCCAGGCAGCTGGCAGATGGATGAACCAATGTGGTACATTTCATACCAGGAGCACTTCATTTTTGGAAACTATTAACTAGTAAGCGAACCACATGATGTAAAGAACGGGACACTGAGACGCATTTCAAAGTTCCCACCCTGCTAAAGTAAAGCCCTTACATTCAGAGACCAGACTCTTGTAGGTTCTCTGCAGCAAACATTCAGATTTTAGGGTGGGAAGGAGATCCCTGGGATGAGAATCACTCTTTCTGAATTGATAATAACTTCAGGTACAATTTGAGGATAAATAATTGTGTGTTGTATTAGAATCTTGTGATTGCAGAGGTACAAACATTATTTCTGCAATGATCACTTTGGGTAAACTTCGCTAAGGCAGCGCAGCACAACTCTACGTATACATACAGGAGTCTCAGCCATTGTTATAACAAGGTTACATGATGCTCATGTTCTGGACTGAACACAACCTTGTGACGTTTTTAACAGAGCATACGGACAAGCTGAGGCTAGGCTCCATAAACGGTTTCACAAATGAAGAACCCTTGTTTGGGAGTCACAGCTGGAGATAAACTTCAGCAGAACATTGACGGCTGTTAAGTTTTCATTTGTTCAGCTGCTCTGGAGAAATGAAGTCACCCTTAAAGGCGTGGCCCAGCTGTAATGAGCTTCGGTTCTCTAGTGAAGCCTTGGGGAACTTTATTAGCGCTTTGGAAGGTGGCTGATGCTGGCTGTGTTTCACTGGATTTTATCTAAATGGCTTCACAGACTATTTTAAATGACAGTAATATTTAACCACATATTCTGGAAATTTAGCCCCATACAGACCAACCAGAGTACTTAGTGCAGCTGCTTGTCCCTGCAGAATTTGACTAATTCAGTTAAACTTTTAACAGGAACTTAGAAACTTTCTTGCCTGTTTCTTCTAGAATCAGGATGTAAAAATATCAAATGTGTTGTACCATTTCTGGCTGTTGGTAGCTGGCAGTTTTGATGGGAATGGATGGAATTCAGCCATTTGAACAGAAGTAATTCCTAGATCCAAGTGCAAGGAATGCTTATTGACCCATCTGTGACGGTGGTGGTGATGGGGGGCTGGGGGTGAGCGGGTGAACTGAATCTGTCAGATCCATTAAAAATAATCACTTACATACTAACAGTTTTAGAAGTATCTCACTATGACTCCTTGAGACTCTATACACAGTTAAATCTCCAATCAGCCTCCACCATTCTAAAATATCAGATTTATATTTTTCATAACATAGGACACCATTCAGCTGATCAAATCAATTCGTGTTCTCGCAGCTTTTCCATCGATCCCATTCTCCGGTTTATTTCTTGCAGCCCAATATTAACCGAGCCTTGTCAATCAACCCTGGTAAAATGTCCCCTCCTGGGCAACACACTCAAATATTTTTTTAATGCCCCCTCTAGTCCCACACTGAGTTGACGAAACCACATATACTGCTCCAGATCAACGTAAGATCAGGTTCCTCTACAGTAACAAAATTAAGGAACAGTGTTGAATGCCACAGCAAGCTTTCTGAGATTGCTTTCCCTAGGGACCCAGTCTAATCAACATTTTGTGCAAAAATAAAGAAAAAAAATCTAGAGTGAACCTTAAACTTTTATTTAAATTATTCACACGTATTAAAGTTTCCTGAGTGTCAATGGTTATATATCAAAGAAGCTTATTTAAAGATTAGAAAAATGTACACTTATACAGCATCCTAAAACATCTTTTGCAAAGTTCTTGGTGCTGCCTATGAATTACTTTTTGAAGTGCAGTGACCTTGCTCTGTACTGGAAAGGATAAAAAAACTTATTCAGCAGCATTTATGTAATATACTCTCCCATAACGCACAGGTAATATTACTTGTTGTATTAGTGACCTCGACCTTTCCAATCAGTTTTGTTACAGCAGCTTCTTGGCAAGAGACGGACAAGCAAGAGTATATAAACAGTCCAGACTTTCTCTGGTACATTCACAGCAAGGGGAACTGCAGGTTAAAACTGAGAGGTAAGCTCAGTGTCTTCTTTCTGATTCTGTAAGAATTAGTATTCTATTTTCCAGGCAATGATGTGTGTAAGGAGTAGAGAAAGGAAGCACAGTAAATTACAAGCTGCTTCATTTAGTTCATATGGTAAAATCACATTCATTTAAACACTGAAATTCAAAATAAAAAGTCAGCAGGTGCTAAACATCTGACACATAAAGGGAGAATGCTGGAAAACTCAGCAGGACAGGCAACATCTGTGGAGAGACAAACAGTTAACCTTTCAGGTCAGGGACCCATATTTCAGAACTGGGAAAGAAGCAAAATCTAGTTATCTGCTACTGAAACGTGATTTGTTTTACTCTCTCCCCATTTTTTCACAAGGTCCTTTTAATGGTTTCTCTTTCCAGAGATGCTTCCTAACCTACTGAGAATTTCCAGTACTTTTTCTTTTTGCTTTTTGGGAATTCAAAGGCCAAATCTGTATCTCTGCTGAAAATTTCACTAAGAAGGTGGGAGAAGGGTTCACAGAAACAATGGGTACAGTGCCCAAAAAGCTGAGGGCACTCCCATTTTATGACTAAAATATTTTGATGTACTAAAACAAAGTTTACACTCCATGTTACTGAAATAGATTTTGCAGAAGGATCATTCCTGTAGATGTCATACCACTGGTTTTTTTCCATCATGAAACTCCTTCCGCTCTTGGCCTGTGCGATGGTCTCCACTGGGGCGGCACGATCCAGCTCAATGTTTGACCCAACGTTAGATGAAGGTTGGAAGAGCTGGAAGTCATTCCATAAAAAGCAATACGAAGAGGTAAGAAGCAATAAATGGATTCCTTCGGGTTATCATAGCTGGTGGGGGCAGGGGTGTGGTGGGAAGAAGTTCTGAATCCCAATCAGAATCAGGTTTAATATCACTGGCATATGTCGTGAAATTCGTTGGTGTACGTTGCAATACACAATAAAACTATGAATTGCAATAAGAAGCATGTATAAAGAGAAGATTAAAGTTTTGCAACATGAGCAGAACAATAATGAGGGTTCATGAGTTCCTTGCCCATATGGAAATCTGATGGCGGAGGGGAAGAAGCCACTACTGAAATTTTGAGTGTGTTTCTTTAAGCTCCTGTACCACCTCCTTGATATGGCAATGAGAAGAGGGCATGTCCTGTGTGATCGGAGTCCTTGATGGTTGCTACTTTCTTTTGAGGCATCACCTTTTTAAGGTGCACTGAATGCTGGGGAGGCCAGTGCCCATGATGGAGCTGGCTGAGTTTACAACTTTCTGCAGCTTTTCCCAATGAAGTATAGCTAATGTCTTTGTAATTGCATCAACATGTTGGTCTTGGGATAGATCCACAGAGAAGATACACATAGCCAGGCACTTGAAAATGCTTACCCTTTCCTTTCTGATACCTCGGAGAAGACTTCCCCTTCCTGAAGTCCACAATCAATTCCTTGGCCTTACTGACATTGTCTGTAAGGTTGTTGCTGTAACATCACTCAACTAGTTGATCTATCTTGCTCCTCTACATCTCCTCTTCACCCTCTGAAATTCTGCCATGCCAATAATAGTTGTGTCATTGGAAAATTTATCGATGGCGTTTAAGTTGTGCCCAGCGACGCAATCGTGGTTGAATTGAATTGAATTAACTTTACTACTTGCATCCTTCACATACATGAGGTGTAAAAATCTTTACGTTACGTCTCCGTCTAAATATGCAATGTGTAATTTATAATAAATAGTATGTAAACAGAACAGTTAATATAGGAGGAGGCAAGAGATAGCAGCGTGCCGTGTGCGCGCGGCCCTCCGGTGAAAATGATATCGTATCCTTTTCATAGGGGCTGTGGACAATTCTGATTTGATGGAGACAGATGTGAAAGCACAGAGGAACATCTGGAGAAATTTCTGAAACGCCAGTTCACTGCCGTTGTTACTGCGTGATCGAGAAATCTTCCGGAGGGAAGGCCCCAAAATCCCCGGCTTTACCTGCTGCTGGCGACCGAGATTGAGGTCAAATCGTTTGGATAGAGGTGGTGCTCAGTGCTCGATATCGGAGGGCTGATCGGAGGCTCGAAGTTTTCGGATGACTCAGAGTCGGACTGTGGTCGGGCATGGCAGGGAGAGTTTTCTTCCTTCTCCCGTCTGCGTGACATGTGGGACTTTCGAGAGACTTTGGACTTTTTACTGTGCCATGGACTGTTCTTCATCAAGTTATGGTATTGTTGCACCGTTGAAACTATATGTTATAATTATGTGGTTTTGTTAGTTTTTTCAGTCTTGGTTTGTCCTGTGTTTTGTGATTTCACACCGGAGGAAATATTGTACCATTTCTTAATGCATGCATTACTAAATGACAATAAAAGAGGACTGCATGTCCTCATAATCTAATATAACATAGAAATACAATTGTATGTGTGAATTAATCAGTCTGATGGCCTGGTGGAAGAAGTTGTCTTGGCTTTTATGCTGTGGTACTGTTTCCTGGATGGTAGCAGTGGGAACAGTTTGTGGTTGGGGTGACTTGAGTCCCCAATGATCCTTCAGGCCCTTTTTACGCACCTGTCTCTGTAAATGTCCTGAATAGGGGGAGGTTCACATCTATAGATGCTCTGTTCTGTCCACACCACTCTCTGCAGAGTCCTGTGATTGAGGGAAGTACAGTTCCCATACCAGGCAGTGATGCACCCAGTCAGGATGCTCTCAATTGTTCCCCTGTAGAACGCTGTTAGGATTTGGGGCCCATACCAAACTTGTTCAACCACCTGAGGTGAAAGAGGCACTGTTGTGCTTTTTTTAATCACACAGCCAGTACGTACAGACCACATTAGGTCCTTGGTGATGTTTATGCCGAGGAACCTAAAGCTGTTCACCCTCTCAACCCCAGATTCATTGATGTCAATAGGGGTTAGCCTGTCTCCATTCCCCCTGTAGTCCACAACCAGCTCCTTTGTTTTTGTGACATTTTGGGGAGAGGTTGTTTTCTTGACATCACTGTGTCAGGGTGATGACTTCTCTCTGTAGGCTGCCTCATTATTATTTGATTAGGCCAATCAATGGGGGCATAGTATTGTCAGCAAATTTAATTAGCAGATTGGGGCTGTGTGTGGTGACAGAGAGCAAAAGAGGGGGCTTAGTACACAACCTTGAGGGGCACCTGTGTTGAGGGGCAGAGGTGAGGGAGCCCACTCTGTTGTAGAGAGAGTAGAGCAGTGGGTTAAGCACACATCCTTGAGTTGCACCAGTGTTGATTGCCAGTGAGCAGATGTTATTTCTGATCCGTGCCCTGGTGAGGATGTCAAGGATCCAGTTGGAGAGAGGCGTACAGAGGCTCAGGTTTTGGAGTTTGTTGATTAGAACTGAGGGTATGATTGAGTTGAACACTGAGCTGTAGTCAATAAACAGCAGCTCTGATGCGGGTATTGCTATATGAACAAGATACAGTGAAAAACATTGCTTTGCATGTCATCCATACAGATCATTTCATCACACCAGTGCATTGAGGTAGTACAAGGGGAAAGCAATAAAAGGATGCAGAATAAGTGGTAGCGTTACAGAGAAAGTGTTGTGCTGTCAGACAATAATGTGCAAGACCACTCCTACTGTGAAAAGAGATCTGATTGTTTTGATAACAGAATTTAATTCAGAAAGTTCATTCTCAGAATATTGGCCAAGGGCGACATCTTCAATCGATGCTGAACCATAGCAACCACACTGCAGAGGCATCTCTGTGGAATTTGATAGAGAAAGAAGAGCTCAGGCAGTATTGTACACTGATCGGAGTGGACCTTGAACACTGCCATCAGTTCTGGTGGCCTATGAACAGCACTGGGGGTGGTGCAGGGGAGAGTAATGATAGGCTGATCCTGTGAGTGGTAAAGAAAGAAAAAGGAGTCACCTTGATGGGAAAACAAGAAAATAAAACCAAGGCGCAACTTCCATTGTACTGATTCTACTGCCAATTGAACGGTATTTTGTGTAGAGTTATAAGATAGAGGAGCAGAATTAAGCTATTCAGCCCATCGAGTCTGCTCCACCACGCCATCAATGCTGATCTATTACCACGCTCAACTCCATTCCTGTTGCCTTCTCCCGGTAACCTTTGACGCCCTGATTAATCAAGAATCTATCAGCCTCTCCCTTAAATATACTCAATGACTCGGCCTGCACAGCTGTCTGTGGTAATGAATTCCATAGGTTCACCACCCTCTGGCTAAAGAAGTTTTTCCTCATTTCTGTTCTAAATCACTCAATGTTCCAGGAATGGCTCCTTCCCTTTTGCCATCAGATTTCTGAATGGATAATGCACCCATGAACACTTCTTCAATTTTTAATTTATTTTTTAATTTAGTTTTTCTTTCTATGTATTGCAATGTACTGCTGCCGCAAAACAACAGACTTTGAGACATATACCGATAAAATTAAACCTGATGTTGATTCTGAAATGGATGTCCCTCAATTCTGAGGCTGTGCCCTCTGGTCCTAGACAGCCCCAGTATAGGACTTCCCCAGAGCCATCAAACGCCCTTCATATGTTAACCTTTCAATCCTGGACTCGTGAGCCTCCTATGGACTGTCTCCAGTTTTTTTTGTATAAGGGGCCCAAAATTGCTCACAATACGCCAGGTGTTGTCGGAGCGATGACTTGTAAAGCTCCAGCATTACATCCTTACTTTTGTATTCTAGTCCTCTCTAAATGAATGCTAACATTGCACTTGCCTTCCTTACAACTGATTCAACCTGCAAGCTTATCTTTAGGGAACCTTGCATGAGGACTCCCAAGTCCCTTTGAACTCTGATTTCTGAATTTGCTCCCCATTTAGAAAATAGTCTACTCCTTCATTGCTTTTACCAAAGTTCATGACCATGCACTTCTCTACACTATATTCCATCTGCCACCTCTTTCCCCACTCACCCAATCTAAGTTCTTCTGCAGACTCTGCTCCCTCAACACTACCTACCCCACCACCTTTCTTTGTATCATCTGCATACTTGGCCACAAAGCCATTGATTCCTTTATCTAAATCATTGATACATATAACATGGAAAGAAGCTGTCCCAAAAATGGCCCCATTTAGCTGCAGCCAACCAGAAAAAGCCCCTTTTCTTCCCCCACTCTTTGCCTCCTGCCACTCAGCCAGTCTTCCATCCATGCTAGTATCTTTTCTGTAATGCTATGGGCTCTTAAACTATTGAGCAGCCTCATGTGTGGTACCTTGTCAAAGGGCTTCTGAAAATCCAAGTAAACAACATCCACTGACTCTCCGTTGTCTATCCTGCCTGTTTTTTCCCTCAAAGAATTCCAACAGATTTGTCAGGCAAGATTTCCCCGTAATGAAACCATGCTGACTTTGACTTATTTTGTCATGTGTCTCCAAATGCCCTGAAGCCTCATCCATAATAATACACTCTGAAATCTGTCCAACCACTGAAGTCAGGCTAACTGGCCTATAATTTCCTTTTCTTCTGCCTCCCTCCCTTCTTAAACAGTGGAGTACATTTGTAATGCTCCAGTCCTCTAATGATTCTTGAAAGATCTTTACTAATGCCTCCACAATCCCTTCTACTGCCTTTTTCAGAACCCTGAGGTGTAGTCCATCTGGTCCAGGCGATTTATTTACCTTTAGACCTTTCAACTTCCCAAGAAACTTCTCCATAGGGCAATAGCACTCACTTATGCTCCTGACATTCTCACATTTCTGGCATTCTACCAGTGTCTTCCACAGTGAAGACTAATGCAAAATACTTCGTCTGCCATATCTTTGTCTCCAAGTACTTCTTTAACAGCAGTCCAATATCCACTTTCATCTTTCTTTTACTCTTTAGATGTCCGAAAGACTTTTTGTATCCTCTTTTATATTATTGGCTGGTTTAGCTTCATATTCCATCTTTTCTCTCTCAATATTTTCTTTAGTTGCCTTCTGTTGGTTTTTTAAAAGCTTTTCAATCCTCTACCTTCCCACTATTTTTGCTATTTTATATGCCCTCTCTTTTGCTTTTATGCTTTCTTTGACTTCCCTTGTCAGCCAAGGTTGCCTCATCCACCCTTAAGAATACTTCTTCAGTGATAGGATGCATCTTTTCTGTACCTTCCGAATTGCTCCCAGGAACTCCAGCCATTGTTGTTTTACCATGATCCCTGCTGGTAAACTCTTCCAATCAACTTTGGCTAGCTTCTCTCTCATGCCTCTGTAATTTCCTTTACTCCACTTTAACACTGGTACATTTGACTTTAGCTTCTCAAATTGCGGGGTGAATTATTTCATATTATGATCACCATCCCCCAAGGGTTTCTTTACCTTAAGCTCTCTAATCAAATCTGGACCATTACATAACATTCAATCGGGAATTGCTGTTCTCCTAGTTATCTCAACCACAATATGCTCTAAAAAGCCATCTCATAGGTATTCTAAAATTTCCCTCTCTTGGGATCCAGCACTAATCCAATTTTCCCAATCTACCTGCATTTTAAAATCCTCCATGACTATCTCAACATTGCACTTTTTAGAAAAATAGAAAACCTACAGGACAATACAGGCCCTTCGGCCCACCAATCTGTGCCAAACATGTCCTTACCTTATAAATTTCCTAGGGTTACCCATAGCCCTCTATTTTTCTGAGCTCCATGTACCTGTCCAGGAGTCTCTTA
Source organism: Mobula birostris (assembly GCF_030028105.1). Lineage (NCBI taxonomy): Eukaryota > Metazoa > Chordata > Chondrichthyes > Myliobatiformes > Myliobatidae > Mobula > Mobula birostris. The sequence goes on along the minus strand of NC_092395.1, from coordinate 45,609,615 downwards.
AAAGACCCCATCGTATAGGCTTCCACCACCGTTGCCAGCAGCCCATTCCACGCACTTTTAACAAGTGTAACGTGCTGTAATGTTCCACTGCTAATGTAATGGCTTCTCTGTAATATTCCACTGCTGAGGTAATGGTTTCCCTGTAGCAGCAATGTTTGGGTTATGACTAGAGATAACGGGGCATGTTAGCCAATGAGCAGGATGCTGTTCTTTCTTGTGTGTCTGGGAGCTGGGAATTCATGGGTCTTTTGCCGGGGAGAGATGACGAGAGAAGACGCGAATGGAGAGAGCTGGTAGACCGCCAGATGGAGTGGACTTGGAGCAAGGGTCCGAAGGTCAGCGACGATCGGAGGAGGCCGATGGTGGATGACCGGTTTATCAGTGAGCTCCAACTTTGAGCATTAAACTGTTTCATGTGAATGGGCCCCTTTTCTGTTTTTGTTTTCTTTACTAACCATATAGTCAAATTAAGAATTTTCAAGCTCAATCATTTAATCGCATATTGTGTGATGTTTGTTATTTTGTGGTACTGATTTGTAACAGGGACACATTGCACAGCATCCACACAAACAAGATTTCTTAAGTTTGGCTGGGCCGGGGATCTATCATCCCCTATATTAAGCCACTAGCCGAAGCAAGAGTTACACAAACTTTTTCTATCTTCCACATCCTGGCAACTGTTCAGAATCTATATCACTCCCACCAGAATCTTTTCCCCTTACAGTTTCTTAACTCTACCCACAAGCATTATACATTTTCCAATCCTATGTCACCTCTTTCTAAGAATTTGATTTTATTTTTTTGGGAACAGAGTCAATCCACCCCCTCTGCCCACCTGCCTGTCCTTTTGATACAACGTGTATCCTTGGATGTTAAGCTGCTAACCATGATCTTCTTCTAGCCATGACTCAGTGATGTTCACAGCTTCATACCTGCCAATCTCTAACTGCACTACAAGATAATCTGTGTGCATTCAAATACTACACCTTCAGTCCAGTATTCATCACACTTTTCGATTTGGGCCTCCTGTTATATTTTACTCATGATGTCATCCCATTGAATGCAATTTTTCTCTGTCAGCCACCTACCCTTCCTGACAGTCTCACTACACACTGCATCTAGTTGTATACCAACTGCCCTGTCCTCAGCCTTATCACTCTAGTTTCCATATCCCTGCCAAATTGCTTTAAACCCTCCCCAACAGCTCTAGCAAACCTGCCCACAAGATTATTGGTCCCTCTCTGATTCTGGTGTAGCCCATCCTTTTTGTACAGTAAAGCCTTCCCCAGACGAGATCCCAATGAAACAGAAATCTGAAGCCCTGCACCCGCTCCAGATCTTCCGCCACATATTCATCCATCAAATCATCCTACTGGCATGTGGCACAGGCAGCAATCCAGAGATTAGTACTCTGGAGTTGTTGGTTTTTCAGCTTTCTACCTAACTCCTTATGTTCTCTAATCAGGGCCTCCTCCCTTTTCCTACCTATGTCATTAGTATAAATATGTACAGTAAAATGAGTTCCAGCTTTTCACCCTCCCCTTCAGAATGCTGTGGACCCAATCTAAGACATCCCTGACTTGGTACCTGGGAGGCAACATACCGCTTGGGTGTCTCTTTCACGTCCACTGAACCTCCTGTCTGTTCCTCTAACTATGGAATCCCCTATCACTACTGCACTCGTCTTCCCTTCTGAGCCACAGAGACAGACTCAGTGAAAGAGACCTGATTGCTATGGCCTTCTCCTGTACCAATTCCATTTTCTACCGCATTGCTTTAGTCTTGGCTACCTTAGCAAGTCAAGTGTTGCATCACCACCACCCTTCAGGCAGCTTTTTCCAGATTCCATCCACCCTTGAGGTGACAACCTTTCTTCCTCAGATCCCCTCCAACCCACTAACTCCTCACCTTAAACCTGTGGTTTGGCTTTCTGTGCCTCTGCTATTTAGGAAATGGTCCTGACTATCTAACCTCTCTCTGACCCTCCTAATTTTTGTGCACCCTATTCAGAAACCATTTAACCTCGTCCATTCTAGGGATGACCTAGAGATAGGGTAGATAGTCAGGACCATTTCCTAAATAGCAGAGGTGTAGAAAGACAGAAAACAGAAGACAGAAATTCTTGATCTCATGCAAAACACTGATGAATTTATCCTGAAACTTTCCAACAGAATCTTATCGTTCCTACAGTATGACAGCTAGAACTGCATATACTGTAGTTCTCCAATTGCATCCTACCAATGCTTTATAAAGTTATATTCTAATCTTCCTATCCTTGTATTCTATTCCAGCTAATGAAATTGTGTCTTCTTAACCACTGTATCTGCCTATGCTCAAATTTTAGAGATATTTGGATGTGCACCCGGGTCTCTCTATTCCTCAACACTTCCTAAGGTCCTAACATTCATTGTGTATGTTCAAACCTCATTAATCCTCCCAGAGTTCACCTTAGAGTCAATTGGCCTGCCCAATTTAACAGCTGATCAATATCATCCTGAAGCCTGAGACTGTACTTCTCACGATGGACATCATCAACTTTTGTCATCTAATAGCTTACTAATCATACTTGCAGCATTCGCATCCAAAAAGCTAGCGTATACGACAAACAGTATTGATTGCTGTTTTAAGCCGCTGATCACAGGCTTCCAATCACAAAAACAGCTCTCGATCATTGCCCTCTGCCTCCCAATAACAAATCACTTTTGGATCCAATTTGCCAAATTGCTCTGGATCCCATGTCTTGTAATCTTTTGGACAAGTCTCCAATGTAGGACCTTGATAAGGGTCTTACTGAAGTCATGTAGACTATATCAGCTGCACTGTCCTCATCAATACACTATTCCCTGAAACATTTAATCATATTTGGCAGAAGATTAAGATCTCTCCTTAACAAAGCCACACTGACTGGCTTTGATTAATCCTCACCTTTCTAAGTATAAGTATAACTGTCCCTTAGTCTTTTTCAATAACCTCCTTACCTTCATTGCCCTTCTAGAATAACAATACATATGCTATCCTTCAGTTATCTGACACCTTTCAGTTTAAAATCTCCGTTATGGCCCCAAGAATCTCTCCCTTGCCTTCAATTGAAGTCTTAGATTCATCTCATTAGTCCTTCTGAATTTATCCACCTTTAGGCCCACTAACACATCCTCCTTTTTGAGTTCAACTGTTCCACCCTGCTCCGCCACTGAATTCCCCAGCTATAAAATCCTTCTCCTTAGTCAACATATATCATCTCCCACCACCTCTGGCTTCACATACTGAAAGTTTCTTGATCCCAGCTTTTTCCTTGTTTAGTCTAATGTCCTGAATATACTTATAAAATACTTTATGACTTTCCTTAGTGTTGTCCATTTCTGATCAAATTCAACTTTATTGTCATTCAACCCTATGCATGTCTACCACCAAATGAAACAATGTTCCTCTGGACCAAGGTTCACAACACAGTATGTATAACTTACACACAACACAAGAAGTAATATTACCACAAGTAAATTAACAAATAATAAGGAGCATTTATGACACAAGTTGAAAAGTAAACAATATTACGATGCTGGTGTTTCATATGTGATGAGACCCGGGTGGTGGGAGAGAGCTCAGTAGTCTCATGGTCCAGACGAGAAGCTGTTTCCATCCTAACAGTCCTTGTCCTAAGCTATGGTGCCACCTGCCAGATGGTGGTGGGGGTCAGTGAGATTGTTGGACAGGTGGGAGGTAACATTGACAAAACTAAGGGCCCTGCGTATATTGCACTTCTGGTATATTTCTCTAATGGTGGAACAGAGACTCTGATTATCCTCTCATCAGTCCTCGCAATCCTTTGTAGGGTCTTGTAATTACCGTACCAGCCTGTGATGCACTGGTCAGGCACTCTGAATGGTGCTCTTGTAAAAAATTGGTTAGAGCGTGGGGAGGGTGTTTGGAGGAGGTAGCTCGCTCACCTCAATCTCCTCCAGAAGTGGAGACACCGCTGTGTTTTCTTGGCCAAAGAGGTGGTATTGAAGGTCCAGGTGAGATTGTCCGTTCTGTGCACCCCCAGAATCTTGGTGGTCCTAATTCACTCCATGGAGGAGCCATTTATGTGCAGGGAGGAGTGGTGAGCCCGCACTTTTCTCTTTAGTCTTGTCACATTGAGACTGAAGTCGCACACTCTACTCGCCACTCTACTTCCTCTCTGATTGCTGTCGCATCATTGTCGTTGATGTCAAACACTCTTGTGTCATTGGTGAACTTGATTCATTTGAAACTGGATCCAGCAATACAGTCAGGTGACAGTAGCGTGAAAAGCAGTGGGTTGAGCACACAGCCCTGGGGTGTGCCACTGCTCAGCTTGATGGAGCGAGAGATATTGCTGTCAACGCTGATTGATTGTGGTCATTCTGTTAAGAAGTCCAAGATCCAGTTACAAAGAGAGGTGTTGAGATCCAGCAAGGACAGTTCACCCACCAGGTTCTAAGGGATGATCGCATTAAATGCTAAGCTGAGATCGATAAATCGCACCATTTTCTAGGTGGGACAAGACAGAGGGGAGTGCGTAGGCTAGGGCATCAACAGTGGACCAATGTGAGTGATAAGCGAACTGGAAATGTAGCAGGAAGATGGGATTTAATGCTATCCGTGACCAGCCGCTCAAAGCACTTAATTATCATTGAGGCCAGTTCCACTGGATGGTAGACATTGAGGCAGATTCCTTTTGTCCTCTTGGGCACTGGGATGATGGTGGTTGCCTTGAAGTCTGTAGGGACAGTGGATTGTTCCAGAGAAATGTTGAGGATGTCTGTTAGAAACTCTGTTAGCTAGGCTGCATCTGACCAGATCTGCTTACCTGCCCAGCTCAAACCAGTTTTCAGTGTAAAGAAAGACCATGAGTCAGGTTATTTGTGAGTTGGTTACCGTGAGAGTTAGTTCCCTGCTGCTGTGTAACTTGCTCACAGAGCTTTACTGTTATTTCTTTGTTATGAAGATCTAATAAAATGGCTGTAACAACAAGGTTTGTTTCTCATTCTTCACTTCCAAAGAACTTTCTGTCCAGATCCAAAAGAGTTGACGAGTCATACAGCACCGGATCAAGCCCTTTGGATCATCCCTATTCATCCTCACCATGCCGCACTCAGCTGTGCGAATCCTGTTTATCAGCACTTGGTCTGTAGGCCTCCCATTGAGATACCATGTCCAGCCCAATAGTGACACTGACGGGACTGAGAACGTACTGTCCAGGTGCATTTTGTGACTCTGCCTAGTCTGCTGCAGTTCTGGTTACCACCGGGCTCAGGTGATACCTGCCAGTTATGGAAATGTACAAAATTCTTCAAATATGAACAGACAATTTCTTGTGTGTGATATTGTTACAGACCATTCAGAACATTTTCAGAGACTTGGCTTCCTGCTTTTGTGATTCTCTGACCATTGTTTATAATTAATAGAAACAATAAATCCTGGTGTTATAGGAAATTAATCATCGAATTCTAGTCTTGTATCATGTAGGGTGTTGTTGTCATGCATGTGGCTATCTAACTAATCCTTGTTATTGGGACTTGGGTAGAAATTCCCAGTTGTAATCTTATGGGACAGTTTAAAAAAACTTGTACCTATTAAGCATATTTCATAGCTCTAGGATGACTTACTGATGAATTATTTCTGAGGAATTACTATCCTCGCTTCAGAAATGCAGCTGTTCAATGTAATCAGACTACTTAAATTGTGATTAAATAAGTGAGCAGATAATTATGGTGGTTAGAGTAATCAGCAGTAGCCAGGGTGAAAAGCCAGTTATCCTGCCCTTCTAACAGTGCTGTGGGAATTTTTTTTTTGTTGTCCACCCATGAAGCCACTGTCCAGAGTTGAGGTCTCTGTCGAAAGACGGTGGCTACGATGAAGCAGTGTGGTAAAGCTCCCATAATCCAGCACCTAATTGTTTGGAAACAGGGCATTGTTTGATGCCTGGCTCATTCATTAGTCTGGAAAGTGAGCTGGGGGTCTGGGGTGCTGCTGAACCTGGGGTCTAACTGTAGGCTGGGTGCACGGCTAGAGCTGGACTGAGGGTGTGGAACACCAGAGATCAACGTGAGTGAGTCGGTGGCTGGAGCCAGGGTCCAGAGTGTTTCAACTTTTCCTGCTCCTCAGAATTTCATCAAGTTTATTGGAAAGTTTATTATACTACTGCGTAGCAGGTAAATGTGATGTTAGAGTGTGTTAGGATAGCAATAGGAGAACATCAGATAGTCCTGAAAATCTGCCTGTCTAGCATCAATGTGTTCCAGTAAAGCCAGATTATTGTAATTTTACAGTGTACTACATTAATGTCAGCAAAGAGTGCACAATGAGAAGTTTCTTGTAGGGAATAATCCCACAACTTTAGCGGCAAAAATCTTTTCTGTGACCAAAATAAATTAAATCTGTTCTGAGTTGGTCAGATATAAGTAAATAATTACCCAATCTGAAGTCAGTTCTTTCTGTTGTCCACCTGAAATATCTCCCTACTAATCTCTCTGAGAATCTCAGCGACTGAGGAGTGTGGTTTAAAACTGCTGTAATGCTGTTGCTCCATAAGTGTTTCATTCTCGGAGGATAATTAGAGGAGGATTATTTTTTGTGGATTTGGATTTCAAGACATTTTACAACAGAATTTTCTGTTTATTTTGCTGTGATGTGTTAAGGGAGCAATTTCATGTCCTTTGTGACTATTGTCTCGAACATAAAGATAAAAAGCAATAAAGACAAAATGAATTAGAATTTAACTTTGTCACGTTTATTTCAGAATGATGAAAATTACAGAAGATTGGTTTGGGAGGAAAATATGAACTTCATTGCGAAGCACAACCTTGAGCATTCCATGGGAAAACACACATTTACTGTAGGAATGAATCAGTTTGGAGACCTGGTACGTACAGAGGCACCTAAAGTAGAATTAATAGGGAATAACAGGCCCTTTGGCCCATCTGACCTGTACCAATATTCATGATCCATTTGAGTCTTCTCTCTCCCTTCTTCTAAACCTGTCAGCTGCTTTTTCAGATTCCGTTATGTTTATCACATGTTTATCACATTAAAACATAGAGTGAAATGCATTGTTGAGAGTGAAATGCATTGTTAAGAGTCAAAATACCCAAGGATGTGCTGGGTCAGCTGGTAAGTGTGGCCACACTTTCCAACGGCAAGAGAGCATGCTCACAATGTTCTTCAGAGCAACACTACCAACAACAGCTATACCAAAACAAGGCATCAACAGCTAAACAAGCCTCATTCCCAGCCCTCCAGCCCTCTCACACCCCCCCCACCCACTTAAACACATGCACACAACTTCCAGCCTTAGGAAAGACTGCATCTGGGTCTGCAGACCTTGTCCTCGGATTCTCAGACTCACAGCCATGGGGCTTCCAACTTCAGACTTCACCCCAGGACTCACTGATCACAGGTTTGACCTTTGGACCTCGCATGGATCTCTAACCCAGGTGACCCCGCCCCTCATGACTCCTTCACACCTTTGGGCCTCCACATTGGGCCTTTAATCTTCAGGCTTCCAACTCCAGACTGCGACTTCCGGTTTTGCCTCCCAGACTTCGTTGGGTTTGATTTGGGGTGGTGAGGAGAGGGTGTACATCGGTGGCTAGCCTGGGACTTGCTGTCCTGTACGGTTCTCTGACCTGGGCACACTGATCTCCTCAGCACCAGCGAATGGACCTCTGGGATCGCTGACTTTCGACCACAGAGTGCTTGGACCTGGACTTGACCTCCTGCCTAGACTCTTCCTTTATGGCCCCTAACCTCTAACGCCCTGTCATCACTGTCCCTGAACCCTAACCTGATGTTTGACTCTCAGCGCTATTCCCAAAACCATCCCTATAAACCAAAAAACAACAAATAAGTCTGAGCCACAAATTTGACAGATGTTGTAGCTTGGCATCACCATGACCAGAAGTCTAGATGTCCTCATACACAGGGAATGAAAGCAAATATGAGAAAACCTTTCTATGCTCTTCTCTCTCAAATGTCCTCTCAAAGGAATCCATGTTTACCACATGTATTCTTAGCCGTAGCATGTTCCACATATTAGCAGTGGTTGGTAAAGAAATCCATGATAACTTCAGTGAGCAGATGAGTTCCTGTTTTACATCCAACACGCATCAAAGTTGCTGGTGAGTGCAGCAGGCCAGGCAGCATCTCTAGGAAGAGGTGCAGTCGATGTTTCAGGCCGAGACCCTTCGTCAGGACTAACTGAAGGAAGAGCTAGTAAGAGATTTGAAAGTGGGAGGGGGAGGGGGAGATCTGAAATGATAGGAGAAGACAGGAGGGGGAGGGATGGAGCCAAGAGCTGGACAGGTGATTGGCAAAGGGGAGATGAGAGGATCATGGGACAGGAGGCCCTGGGAGAAGGGAAAGGGGGAGAAGGGGAAGAACCCAGAGGATGGGCAATGGGTATAGCAGACTGGGAGATCCTGCTTTCTCTGGCAGACATTCAGTGCCTTTTCTATCTCTTGTTGTAATTTGTAGCTCACATCCTGGCTACCATTCGGAGGCCTGTATATAATATAACTACCATCAGGATCATTTTACACTTGCAGTTTCTTCACTCTATCTATAAGGATTCTACATCTTCTGATCCTATGTCACATTTTTCCAAGGATTTGGTTCATTTTTAACCAACAGAGTCCGGTGCTCCCGATGTGGCCTTCTATATATTGGCGAGACCCGACGCAGACTGGGAGATCATTTTGCTGAACATCTACGCTCTGTCCGCCAGAGAAAGCAGGATCTCCCAGTGGCCACACATTTTAATTCCACATCCCATTCCCATTCTGCATGTCTATCCACGGCCTCCTCTACTGTAAAAGTGAAGCCACACTCAGGTTGGAGGAACAACACCTTGTATTCTGTCTGGGTAGCCTCCAACCTGACGGCATGAACATTGACTTCTCTAACTTCCGCTAATGCCCCACCTCCCCCTCGCACCCCATCTGTTACTTATTTTTATACACACATTCTTTCTCTCACTCTCCTTTTTCTCCCTCTGTCCCTCTGACTATACCCCTTGCCCGTTCTCTGGGTTTTCCCCCCTCCCCCTTTTCCTTCTCCCTGGGCCTCCTGTCCCATGATCCTCTCATATCCCTTTTGCCAATCATCTGTCCAGCTCTTGGCTCCATCCCTTCCCCTCCTGTCTTCTCCTATCATTTTGGATCTCCCCCTCCCCCTCCAACTTTCAAATCTCTTACTAGCTCTTCCTTCAGTTAGTCCCGACGAAGGGTCTTGGCCTGAAACGTCGACTGTACCTCTTCCTAGAGATGCTGCCTGGCCTGCTGCGTTCACCAGCAACTTTGATGTGTGTTGCTTGAATTTCCAACATCTGCAGAATTCCTCGTGTTCCTGTTTTACATCCTTATTTTGGATGCACATTAGTGGAATCGTCCTCTGTAGGTCATCATTTTAAAATTATTAATTTGCAACCTCTGTCTTCTCTGCTGTAGAAGGAAGCGGTCCACCTTGCTTTTTGACATCTGCAATCTTTCTGTTGTGTTGTTAAAGGGGAGGCGAAGAGAGCAGCAGCTCATGCAGAGAACCAGATGTGACTGCTGCATCAGCAAACAAGTCAATCATGGGTCGGTTATCTACTAAATGTGCCAGCGTTTCTGGATGAACAGCAGTTACCTTTCGCTGCTTTGTTCTGTCACACTTGCTTCAATTTCTTGTGTATGGAGATGTTTGGAAAATGCATTTGGTTTATTGACTGGGTCCTCTGATTTATTCTTGTGGCCTGGCAGAACTCCCAAAGCCATCTTCTAAAATCTTAAAGCTGCAGAGCAGGTGTTCCCAACCTTTTTTTACGTCATGTGCCAACACCATTAAGCAAGGGTTCTGTGGATCAGTAGGGAACCGCTGAAGTAGAAGATCCCACCATCATGACCAGCAGCCAGAGGAAACCACACACACATGGGAGGAACGTACAAACTCTTGCAGAGGACGCTGGAGCTGAACTCTGCACTCTGATGCCCTGAGCTGTAATAGCGCTGCACTAACCGCCACGTTACCATGCCGACTATGGTAGTGTAGCAGTTGGCATAATATTGTTATAGCGCTCGAGATCACTGATCAGGGTTGCCTGTAAGGAGTTTGTACGTTCTTCCCTGACCAGATGGGTTTACTCGCTGTGCTCCGATGTCCTCCCACATTCCACAGATAGGTGGTTAGGGTTCGTGAACACACTATGTTGAAGCCCTAAATGTGGTGACATTAGTGGGTAGCCCAGCACAATCTTCACTGATTTGATGCACATGTGACAAATAAAGCTAATCTGTATAAAAAATCTTTTCTTTAACTGTGGTGCAAGGACTTGTATATATTAACAGCTGGGTGCTTGATCTGTCATCTGAGTCTTTCTCCGCAGACTCAAACAAAAAACCAGACGCTGACCTTTCTTGCTGCCACTTGCTCCCCTGTGTTTGGCTAATCCCAGTGAAATGCCTGCGGACTCACTGCCAAGTTCCCGCCAGCTTCAGCACTGGCTGTTGATGTAATAAGAGAAAAGAGAATAATGGTGCATCATTTATAACATTTCCATTTTCATTTGGGGTTGAATCAAGGTGGCCAAGAACCTACAGTGGCCACTTACCAATCAACACTTTTATGCCACTTGGCAGAGAACTGGAGCCTTAGAGGCAATATGCACAACTCGCACAGCAAGCACCCAAGGCCAGGTGTGAAACAGCAGCACTAACTGCTGCAACACAGCCATAGGGGAAACAGGAAACAAAAATAAAATTTAAACAAATATTTTCTGACCATTTTCATGGAAGTAGACACACAGAAAAACTACCAGACATACTGGAACGAAGGGTCCAGTGATAACGGAGAACTGAAAGACACTAATGTTAGTAAAAAAATACCTTACTGAAGAAGTTGGTGAGCCCGAAATCCTAAAGCCTAAGGATCCATTGGTGTATATCGCTGAATTTTAAAAGAGATGGCTATGGATATATAGATGTATTGGTACTATCTTCCAAAACTTTTGGGTTTTAGATTGCATCCTACTGACTGGAGGGGAGAAAATATGAGCCCGTTATTGAAGAAAAGAGTGAGAGAGAAATCTTGGAACTATTGACCTCTTAACCCAGTGTTCAGTGATGAGGAAAATTCTGGAATCCATCATGAGACCTGCAGTAAAAGAACATCTTGAAGAACATCTCAGAGGGTTTAAACTAGATTTGCGGGGGGTGGGAACCGAAGTGAAGAGGCAGAGGATGGGGAGGTTGGAGCACAAGTAGAGACAGCTTGTAGGGAGTTTGTGAGGAAGGATAGGCAGATGTTAGAGCAAAGATGTGCTCAGCCAGATGGTTTGAGATGTGTCTATTTTAATGCAAGGAGTATCATAAACAAGGTGGATGAACTTAGCGCGTGGATGAATACGTGGAACTATGATGTAATGGCCATTACAGAGACTTGGATATCTCAGGAGCAGGAATGGCTGCTGAGTGTGCCAGGCTTTAAATGTTTCAAAAAGAACAGAGAGGGAGGCAAAAGAGATAGGGGCATGGCATTGCTAATTAGGGATAGTGTCATGGCTGCAGAAAGGGGGAAGTCAATGGGGGGTGGATTACTGAGTCAGTGTGGATGGAAGTTAGAAACAGGAAAGTGGCAATAACTCTGTTGGGTGATTTTTATAGACTCCCCAGTATTAACAGGGATTTTGAGGAGCAGATAGGGAGGCAGATTCTGGAATGGTGCAATAATAATAGGGTTGTTGTGATGGGAGATTTTAACTTTCCCAATGTTGATTGGCATCACCTTAGCGCAAAGGGTTTAGATGGGGTGGTGTTTGTTAGGTGTGTTCAGGAAGGTTTCCTGACACAATATGTAGATAAGCCAACAAGAGGAGAGGCTGTACTTGATCTAGTATTGAGAAATTAACCTAGTCAGGTGTCTGACCTATAGGTGGGAGAGCATTTTGGAGGTAGTGACCACAACTCTATTTCCTTCACCATAGTGCTGAAGAGGGATAGGATTAGACAATATTTAATTAGGGGAGGAGGAAATATGATGCTATTAGGCAGGAACTTGGGAACATAAATTGGGAGCAGATGTTCTCAGGGAAATGCACAGCAGAAAGGTAGCAAATGTTCAGGGAACCTTTGCATGAGGTTCTGCATGGGTATGTTCCATTGAGGCAGGGAAAGGATGGTAGGGTAAAATAACCATCTGTACAAAGGATGTAGAAAATCTAGTGAAGAAGAAAAGCTTACGAAAGGTTCAAGAAACTAGGTACTGTTAGAGCTGTAGAAAGTTACAAGGTTGTTAGGAAGGAGCTTAAGAGTGGAATTAGGAGAGCCAGAAGGGGCCATGAGATAGCCTTGATGAGCAGGATTAAGGAAAACCCCAAGGCATTCTACAAGTATGTGAAGGGCAAGAGGATAAGCCATGTGAGAAAAGGACCAATCAGGTGTGATAATAGAAATGTGTGCATGGAGTCGGAGAAGTTAGTGGAGGTACTTAATAAATGCTTTGCTTCAGTATTCACCAGGCAAAAAGACCTTGGCAATTGTGTTATGACTTACAGTGGGCTGAAATGCTTGAACATATAGACATTAAGAAAGGGGATGTGCTGGAGCTTTTGAAAAACATTGTTAGATAAGTCACCGGACCAGATGAGATATACACCAGGCTACTGTGGGAAGCGAAGCAGGAGATTGCTGAGCCTCTTGCAATGATCTTTGCGTCATCAACAGGGACAGGAGAAGTACTGGAGGACTGGAGGGTTGCAAATGTTGTTCCCTTGTAGAGGGAGTAAAGGGAGTAGAGATAACCCAGGAAATTATAGACCCATGAGTCTGACTTCAGTAGTGGGCAAGTTGTTGGAAAAGATCCTGAGAGGCAGGATTTATGAGCATTTGGAGAGACATAATCTGATTAGAGATAGTCAGTATGGCTTTGTGAAGGGCAATTCGTGCCTTACAAGCCTAACTGAATTCTTTGAGGATGTAACAAAACATCAGGTAATAGTGTTTCCGACTTGTGGAAACTTTAGATTACAGGCAGTTTTTGTAACCCTGGGAGTGTCTAAAAGAAGTGTTAAAGTGCTGAGTACCTCAGCTCTGAGAAAATAGATCGCAGTATTTTCTGCAGTCTGGCACTGGTCTGTTCTCAAGGGTTCTGATCTAGAAAGTTTCAACCTTTAACAGGCATCTTCTGTAGACTTTCCTCCATCACTCAGTGGCTCATTAGTGGCTACAGTTGGTTTCTAAGGAGATCCACACTCTGAAAATTTCCTCCTGACTGTTGATATAGGGATTTGACCTGAAACATTTACAATTCTTCTCCTGCTTGGCATGTTGAGTTCCTCCAGCAGATTATTTGTTGCTATAAATTTCTCCATCTGAAGTTAGGACAGCTTCTGGATGGGTACATAGGACAGCTCTCGAGTTACTAAGCTGCTCAGATCTGAGGCACACTTTTGATGTGCCAGGATGTTTCCTTTCTTTCCTTTCTTTTTAAATCTTTTTTATTAATTTTTCCAAAATTATAAACAAAATAACAATGTTGATACAAAGGGATTGGAATAACCTTATTGTTAATAAACATATACAGAAAAGATTTCAGATAACACAGGTATCCAAACTCCTGATGTAATTAATCTTAAAGAAAAAAGAAATAAAAAGAAAAAAAATACAAAGAAAAACACCCCAAAAAAAGAGAAAAAAAAGAACTAAATTCTAAACCCAAAAAGCAAATGGAACAAAACATGGCTAGACCAATATCTTAAATCGAACACGTTCAGTGATGTCGTCAACTCCGCTCCTCTATTCATGTATTTTAAGTTAATAAGAAGGATTCGGAAAGGTCAAAGATGTTTTAAACAGTATGTAATGTCATGCAAGTTCATTAGTAATGCAGTAAGAATCAAACTCTGCAATGTATCGATAATAGATCTCAGGTTTCTTCATCTTCTAGACCATGAAGGAGTTTTCACAACTTTTGAATAAGTTCAACAAAAATGAAGTTGGGAACATGACTTACAAGTTGTTTACAGCTCAGAGGAATGCTGACCTGCCATCATTTGTTGACTGGCGTCCTAAAGGCTATGTTACTCCAGTAAAGGACCAGGTAAGAAGGGTTAAGGACCATCATTGATTATTAAGCTGTGAAGTTTTGAGGAATTGTTGGGTGAAATATGATATGGTAACACAAACTGTTATACATTATGCAACTCTTTCGTTGAAGTTTTCAGATCGATTTTGAGTAGTTTGACTTAATTTCAATGCAGAGCAATTATTTGCATATACAATCAGTGACCACTTTATTGGATGCACCTATACACTTGCTCATTAATGAAAACATCTAATTAGCCAATCATGTAGCAGCAACCCAATATACAAAAGCATGCAAACATGGTCAAGAGGTTTAGTTGTTGACCAAGTAACAGAATGAGAAAAATGCGATCTACATGACTTTGATGGTGGAATGATTGTTGGTGCCAGATGGGGTGGTTTGAGTATCTCAGAAACTGCTGATCTCCTGTGGTTTTCATGCACAGTAATTCTTAGAATTTACAGAGAATGATGTTTTAAAAAAAAATCCAGTGAGCAGCAGTTCTCTGGGTGAAAATGCCTTGTTAATGAGAATGGTCAAAGGAGAATTGCCAGTCTGGTTGAAGCTGACAGGAAGGTGACAGTAACTCAGATAACCATGTGTTACAACAATGGTGTGCTGGAGAGCATCTCTGAACACACAACATGTCGGACCTTGAAGAGGATGATCTACAACATCAGACACCAGTCCTGTACCTAATAAAGTGGCTACTGAGTGTATCTTACATTCATAAAACAGTACAGCATCCAAAGAAACTTTTTCAGGAGTAAAGTATACAGTAAACCATAGGAGAATGTACTGAGCCCAATAATGCCATTTGAGCTCATGGCTCCCAAGGAAAGAGCAGGAGCAATTCCTACTGTAGCTGCATCCACCATGGGTCTATAGTTAACGGATAGATTTTGGGTCTGCATGCAGAGCATACGCCAGGGAATTGCACCTCAGACCCTACATTGGTCAGACTGCCTAGGGTCTGAATCACTGTGCATCTCACTGGTAATTCAATCTGTGATGAGAAAACAAGGGCATGGTCAGTTAGGTGATCATCATTTTGGTTTTAAATTATTTCTTAGTATATTTATCCAGTTTTAATTAACTTTGTGTAGTTTCTTAAGTTAAAACAGAAAATGTTGGAAATATGCCAGTAGGTCAGGCAGCATTTGTGAAATGTGAGGCACAAGAATACAAGAAAATAGGAGCAGAAGGCCACTCAGCCCTTCAACCCTAACCCAACATTCCATCTGATTGTGCCAGATCTACTCTGTACTGCTTTGCCAATTCCACCTTCAATGCCCTGATTGCCCAAAAATGTATCCTCTTTCACCAGTTAAAGGATTTACCCGCTACACACTTACCCCTTGCTTTACCCCCATCATGAACTGGGCTTCAGCTGATGGACTACTACAAAGGTTTCAAAGTACCCCAGGCATTTTAATCTCAAGTGGTTGTTTATTTTGCAGGGACAATGTGGCTCTTGCTGGGCCTTCAGTACAACTGGAGTACTCGAGGGCCAGGTATTTAAGAAAACGGGAAAACTGTTTTCTCTCAGTGAGCAGTACCTGATGGACTGTAGCAGAGACGTAGGGAACCGAGGCTGCAATGGTGGATATAAAGTGCGATCGCTTCTATTTATCGAAGAAAAAGGCATCAGTTCAGAACAATCCTACCCCTACACTGCAAAGGTAACTAGCTGCCCTCCTTTAAGCTTGCTAAGGAATTTTGTTGTGCTCAGAAAGAGGACCAGCTGTCAATCAGCAAAGAGGCTTTGCCTCATCAGCCAAACAGGGTGACTCCTTTTTAATTTTATATAACCTCCGTAACATAAATGCACTTTCTCTCTTACGATAACACTTCATTCTGCATACTGCTTATTTTTCCCTTGTACTGCATCAAATGTATGGATGACACGTTAAAGAGTTTCCACTGAACCTCAGTACACATGACAATAATAGACAGATCTATCAGTTTCGAACAACAGGAATTCTGCAGATGCTGGAAAATCAAGCAACACACATCAAAGTTGCTGGTGAACGCAGCAGGCCAGGCAGCATCTCTAGGAAGAGGTACAGTCGTCGTTTCAGGCCGAGACCCTTTGTCAGGACTAACTGAAGGAAGAGTGAGTAAGGGATTTGAAAGTTGGAGGGGGAGGGGGAGATCCAAAATGATAGGAGAAGACAGGAGGGGGAGGGATGGAGCCAAGAGCTGGACAGGTGATAGGCAAAAGGGGATACGAGAGGATCATGGGACAGGAGGTCCGGGGAGAAAGACAAGGGGGGGGGGGAACCCAGAAGATGGGCAAGGGGTATAGCCAGAGGGACAGAGGGAGAAAAAGGAGAGTGAGAGAAAGAATGTGTGTATAAAAATAAATAACGGATGGGGTACGAAGGGGAGGTGGGGCATTAGCGGAAGTTAGAGAAGTCAATGTTCATGCCGTCAGGTTGGAGGCTACTCAGACGGAATATAAGGTGTTGTTCCTCCAACCTGAATGTGGCTTCACTTTTACAGTAGAGGAGGCCGTGGATAGACATGTCAGAATGGGAATGGGATGTGGAATTAAAATGTGTGGCCACTGGGAGATCCTGCTTTCTCTGGCGGACAGAGCGTAGGTGTTCAGCAAAGCGGTCTCCCAGTCTGCGTTGGGTCTTGCCAATATATAGAAGGTCACATCGGGAGCACCAGACGCAGTATATCACCCCAGCCGACTCACAGGTGAAGTGTTGCCTCACCTGGAAGGACTGTCTGGGGCCCTGAATGGTGGTAAGGGAGGAAGTGTAAGGGCATGTGTAGCACTTGTTCCGCTTACAAGGATAAGTGCCAGGAGGGAGATCAGTGGGGAGGGATGGGGGGGACGAATGGACAAGGAAGTCACGTAGGGAGCGATCCCTGTGGAAAGCAGAGGTGGGGGGAGGGAAAGATGTGCTTAAGTGGTGGGATCCAGTTGGAGGTGGCGGAAGTTACAGAGAGTAATATGTTGGACCCGGAGGCTGGTGGGGTGGTAGGTGAGGACCAGGGGAACCCTATTCCTAGTGGAGTGGCGGGAGGATGGAGTGAGAGCAGATGTGCGTGAAATGGGGGAGATGCGTTTGAGAGCAGAGTTGATGGTGGAGGAAGGGAAGCTATCAGTTTGCCAATTTACAGTATATATAACTTGCTCGCACATACACTCACACTCTCTCACACGCATGCATGTATTTATAAAAAACTCTATATAATGTGCATAGCGAAACGAATCCATTTGTAATACAATTTAGTAAAACCAATTAAGAAAGGACTAAGCTGCAGGAAGATTAAGAATATTTTCCTCAGCTGCCGATGGCCATGGCTGCTTTGTTTGGATCTACCCCATGGGAGTAATCTATGTTTTTGATGCTGGTGAAGTGGAGTATGCAGTCTGACAGAGGATATCTCAGTGCTCCCTGCTGCTGAAGTAAACGGTGAGAAAAATCACTCCCTGTCGCTCCATGGGATAATTGAACCCCTTTTAAAATGTTGGGTTAGTGATTTGAGAAGGTGCTTTTTCTTCAGTTTGCTTTTAAGGGAAAAGGTGATTTTTTTTTTGTAGAATTGCTAGCAATTGAAAGGTTCACGGTTCACCTATTTGAGCAGCATGCTGCCATGAACGATCAGTGACAAGCTTTGTGTGTATGTGGTTGGGATTTACTGCCTCGATAGCAATCAGCAGTCACTGTTTAGGTTGTGTAAATTCAACTTCAAGTTTAATTGTCATTCAACCATACATGAATACCCAGGAATACAGCCGAATGAAACAGCATTGCTTCAGGGCCAAGGTGTAAAACACAATACCTAAATTCAAACACAGCACCAAACACATACAAGGTAGCTACACATATAAGAAATCAGTAAAATAGAGTCACACAAAAGATACATAGTCTAAGACCTGGAGTCCATGAACGATGCAGAAATCTGCCGTCGACCACGGTACAGCTTGTCTTCTACTGAGTGAACACTGGGGGGCAGCACTGACTCTGCCTTGGATGCCTCGCCACACTGCCTCCAGTGGAGGGTACCAACCCTGACGGTTCTCCCGGGCAGCTGCAAACAGGCGACACTGAGGCTTGAGGCCCAGACCTCGCTCCGACCTAGGCCGCACGGCTCCCCTGCCGTCTGCCAATAAATCAGTGAATCGGACTTGCAGGGATCCACATCAACGATATCGCACAGGGTCTTGCGATCACAAGGAAAGCATCGAGGATGATCACTCGCTGTTAGACTGCACACCACCTGCGAGCTTCATACCCTCCGACGCCTCTCTGACACAGTCACGTGTACAATCTGTACCAAGTCCAGGTTCACCGGTTTCTCCACCTATGAGCAACTTGCTGATGCAGTAGACCTACAGTACTTTAAGATTTTAATGTCCAGCAGGACTTGTGATCCTGCGTTTTAAAAAAACCATTTAGAAAGGGCATTAACACCTTTGGTTGACCCTGTTGAAGCCGCTGCAATCAAAGACACTGCTATCTTACCAGAAACCGTTCTTCTGTTGCAGGCTGCAGCAGGAGATCCAGTTCATCTTGTGCACACTTCTTCCTTCTGACTGCACGGCCTGACTCCACTGGGATTCCCTCCTTATCATGAAGAAAACCATGGATCCAGCAGAGAAATCCCAACCGTCCCATTCCCATCCCCTGTAGCCCAGCACACTTATCCTGGGTCACTTAGGTGCCTGTGGGGGACTGGTCATTGTCCAGGCCGAGCGAGCTGAGGAATTTATTGAGAGAGGACACATTAGGAGCAGAAGGCTTGTTTGAATGTATCAGTTAATAAGGATTTAAGCTGTAAGAGAGTTAAGAATGTGGCTATGTCCTGGATTTCCTCAGCACCTTGTTAATTGGCTGCTTTTTTGGACACGTTGAAACTGAGGTGGTCTGAGGCCCCGGACTGAACTGGGCCCACGTTAGGAGAGGGACATCCTCTGCACACTCCACCAGTGCAGGCTGTCAGGTAAATTAAGGGCTGGGTCGTGGTGTGGGGCGAGGAGGCTGGGGTTAGTGTGGGGCAGGGGAGACCTGGCTGGAGAGGGCTGTGGGATGAAAGGGAAGTCATGAGGGGTCTCCTGTTCAAGTGATGGGTAGGTAGTGTGACCTGTGAATATGGATGGGAGAAACTGTCAGTCTGGGTGGTGATTCAGCTCGGTTTTGGAAACCATGCCCTGTGCCTGTGACTGGTGGTGTTGGATACTGCGGGGGGCGGGGGGTACGGGTGGTTAGAGGGATAGTGCAGGATGCTGAGGCTGGAGGGCTGCACTTGGTGGCCTGGTGTGGTCTTGGTGGGCAAGCAGACGAATAACTTTGTGGGAAACACTCTATGTACGGCTTCCAGTACTGGGCTGGGTGTTGGTCAGAGAGACCCCCCCTTTAAATCAAGCAGTTGTGGAACACCATTAAAGCCCATCTGGGTTGTGAGTAGGGTTGCCAACTGTCCTGTATTAGCCGGGACATCCCGTATATCGGGCTAAATTGGTTTGTCCCATACGGGACCGCCCCTGTCCCGTATTCACCCCCTAAGGTAGAGCGTTCCTATGAAAACTTTCGTGCCAAAATGGCGTAAAGCAAAGAAGCAATTACCATTAATTTATACAGGAAAAATTTTTGAGCATTCCCAGACCCAAAAAATAACACGTAACCAAATAACACATAAAACCTAAAATAACACTAACATATAGTAAAAGCAGGAATAATATGATAAATACACAGCCTATATAAAATAGAAATAATATATGTACAGTGTAGTTTCACTGAACAGAATGGCTAAAACCGATTTGAAGAAAAAAAACGGCACGTACGCGCATGCGCGCACAGGTGCCCGCGCAAGGCTTCATGGTCATGGTAGTCATTCTCAGGGTAAACACAAGTGTTCCGTACCTGACTGCTACTTTTGTCCTTTACCTGGGAATGAGAAAGTTGGCAGCCCTATTTGTGAGTGACGGGTGCAACTGGTAACATTGGGATTGCTCTTCCTACAGTACTCTAAAGGTCTGGCAGTGGTAGTGCTCACCTCTGTAACACAGGCTCTGGGGGAGGCGGTGTGGAGAGGAGGAAGTACTGACGCTTAATTTTACTTATTTAGTGAACAACACAGTCCCAGGCCCTTTCGGCACAAACCCGCACTGCCCAATTAACCTACTAACTCCCGTGTGTTTGGAGTGTAGCAGGAAACCTGAGCACCCAGAGGAAACCCACGTGGACATGATTAGATTGTACAACGTCCTTACAGTCAGTGGCAGAATTGAACCCACGTCGCTGGTACTGTAGTACTAACTGCTATGCTACCACACGGCCCCAGTCTCACCTCACACACCCCCCCACATCAAGCAGAAGCCTGAAAGTGAGAACCACCACCCTTAAGGATAGCTTCCACCCTGCTGTTATAAGGTTAAGGGATGATAAGATGGAGTTAACCTCACAATCTACCTCTTTGTGACCATGCACCCTACCGTCTGCTACACTGCACCTTCTCCGCACTTTATTCTGCATTGTTACGACCACCACAATGCACTGTTGTAATGGATTGATCTGTACGGATGGTATGCAAGACAGGTTGTTCACTGTGTCTTGGTGCACGTGACAAAAATAAACCAATTTAGAGTGATACAGCATAGAAATGGGCTTTTACTTCAGTCCACTTGTCCACGTTAACGAGCCCTTCCTTCAGTCCGCTTGTCCATGTTAATGGACCCTTCCTTCAGTCCACTTGTCCATGCTAATGGGCCTCTCCTTGAGTTGTTACGTACCCCGTAACTGGGTTGCCAAACCAGCAGAAATGGATCACTCAGTTGGAGTCTGGATTACTAGAACAAAGAAAGTTTTATTAAAGAAACAAACAACACAGTAATCGAAAGGATAATAAATGCAACAGTTCAGCAATGATAAACACACATGTGCACAGAATTAAGATAACAGCATCAATCAAGCTCTATCGTTGTCTAGGGGTAAATGACCAATTTCAAAGTGATGCAAAGTTCAGTCCAGTTTAGTTCAGTTCGCAGTAATCATTGCCGTGGCGATGGACAATGTGGGGGAAGGAGAGAGAGAGCAAAAACAGATGAATATTCAAAAACGGCTTCCACACACAGACCTGCGATATTGCTCACAAGCAGCTTTCCGGGCGGGTCCTTTGTGATGTCACCTGAGGTCACCGACTGTGACCCCTCCTCCAGATGCGGTCGATCCTCTGCAGTGAACCTGACACCCAAGCAAGGGCGGACACACACCGGGTTCCCGCTGATCGTACCTTTCCACCCCGTGCGTCTATGGCTTGGTTCCGCAACTAGCCTTCCAAACGACTCCCGCCGACTTGCGGGGGGGCACCGCTTCCAGGGTCTCGTTACCTCGTGGTGTCGTGTGTCCCTGCCTTAGCGAACCTGTCCCTTTTTATCCCCCTGCTGGGGTATCGCCTGTCCATCACTTCAAACAGTTCAGGGTTCAAAGGGGGAGCCGATCTTGACAATACCCAGACTGATGGCTCCTTCATGAACATCTCCAAATGCTGCTTCATTGTGTTCCTTATCTCTCCTTCTCCTGAGGACAGGTGGCAGACCAACTGCTGATGCCACTGGTGCTAGCCCAGGCCAGCTAACATCTTAATTTATGTGTATTCTCGTCACAGAGTCCACTTGTCCATGCTAATGGACCCCTCCTTCAGTCCAGTTGTCCATGCTAACGAACCCTTTCTTCAGTCCACTTGTCCATGTTAATGGGACCCTCCTTCACTCCACCTGTACAGCAGTGGCATTTGAGGCTTTTGGACAGACACATGAGTATGCAAGGAGTGGAGGATATGCATCACGAGCAGACAGAAGAGATTTAGTTTAATTTGACATCGAGAGCTGAAGGACCTGTTGCCGCGCTGTATGGTTCTATGTCTCTGTGAGCTATCAGCTTTCTACAATCTCTTTGTTTCAGGATGGGGAATGCAAGTATAACAGGAACGATATTGTTGCCACTTGTAAAGGTGTCAGGAAGATTCCGACAGACTCTGAAGCAGATTTGGCTGCGGCAGTGGCCACTGTTGGACCGATCTCGGTTTCCATCGATGCAGAGCACAGATCCTTCATGTTGTACAAATCAGGTGAGAGCCAGGGACCAGGAGGTCCCACTGCAGAGCCCCCACTTTGTACCCTCCAATTGTAAAACACTTGAGCAGTAGTGGCTGCTCTGCTGTTCGTCTTCATCGTCAGAAGACAGTGTTTTGTATGTATGATGTCTGTTAATGGCAAGGGGCTACTACACTGAAGCAGGCTTCGTCTGCAGCTACAGCCTCCCTTGGTGTTGTTGTTAAAGGGACCCCTTCCCTTCCCTGCTGCTGGTGGTACTTCAAAACCTCCATCTTAAGGGGCAAGAACAGCTGATCCAGTCCCTCTAGCAGCCACACTCCTTCATATCTGGACCAATGTGGACAAACTCTCTTCCCTTGTGGTCCAGTCTTAGTCAAGATAGTGTCCCCATGGACATGCCTGACAGGTGGCAAAGCTGGAGGGGGAGATCAGCAAAAATTCTCATTGATTGTAATAGGTTTTACATAGTAGTTTAAACCGAAGTACATATATCCAGCGGGCAGCATAGTTTGCGGGCAGCAGAGTGAGCTGGGAGCAGAGTGAAGGCTTAAGGGCTTTGGCTCAACAGGCTTAGGCGGAAACGGGTGAGGCAAAGAAGGTTTGGTTTTAAATTTTTCCTGTTATTTGAGGAAAGGAGGAAGTTTGAGTGTGAGGGCAGCTTGTTGTTCTCGGTGCTGGATGTGGGAGGCCCTGGAGCCTCCCAGCCTCCCAGACGTCCACATCTGCACCAGGTGCGCCGAGATGCAGCTCCTAAGGGACCGCGTTAGGGAACTGGAGCTGCAGCTCGATGACCTTCGTATGGTCAGGGAGAGTGAGGAGTTGATAGAGAGGAGTTACAGGCAGGTGGTCACACCGAGGCCGCAGGAGGCAGACAACTGGGTCACGGTTAGGAGGGGGAAGAGGAAGAGTCAGGTAATAGAGAGTACCCCGGTGGCTGTACCCCTTCACAATAAGTACTCCTGTTTGAGTACTGTTGGGGGGACAGCTTACCTGGGGGAAGCGACAGTGGCCGTGCCTCCGGCACAGAGTCCGGCCCTGTAGCTCAGAAGGGTAGGGAAAGGAAGAGGGCAGTAGTAATAGGGGACTCGATAGTTAGGGCGTCAGATAAATGATTCTGTGGATGCAGTCCAGAGACCTGGATGGTAGTTTGCCTCCCTGTTGCCAGGGTCTGGGATGTTTCTGATTGTGTCCAAGATATCCTGAAGTGGGTGGGTGAGGAGCCAGAGGTCATGGTACATATTGGTACCAATGATATAGGTAGGAAGAGGGAAGTGGCCCTGAAAGGAGAATATAGGGAGTTAGGAAGGGAGTTGAGAAAAAGGACCGCAAAGGTAGTAACCTTAGGATTACTGCCTATGCCATGCAACAGTGAGAGTAGGAATGGAATGAGGTGGAGGATAAATGCGTGGCTGAGGGATTGGAGCAGGAGGGCAGGGATTCAAGTTTCTGGATCATTGGGACCTCTTTTGGCGCAGGTGTGACCTGTACAAAAAGGACGGATTGCACTTGAATCCTAGGGGGACCAATATCCTGGCGGGGAGATTTGCGAAGGCTACCAGGGAGACTTTAAACTAGAATGGTTGGGGAGTGGGAATCAAATTGAAGAGAGTAGGAGAGAGGTGGTTAGTTCACAAATAGAGAAAGCTAGTAGATAGTGTTTGAGGTAGGATAGGCAGGGGACAGAGAACGGGAGCACTTAGACCGAAGATGTAGGGGAGAAGGAAGAAAAAGATAACAAAGTTGTTTGCACCATCAGGGATAAACAGAGAGTAAGAGGTGGAGAGTTTCTTAAATACATCTATTTTAAAGCTAGGAGCATTGTAAGAAAGGTAGATGAGCTTAGAACATGGATTGATACCTGGAAATATGTTGTTGTAGCTATTAGTGAAATATGGCTGCAGGAGGGGTGTGATTGGCAACTAAATATTCCTGGATTTCATTGCTTCAGGTATGATAGAATCGGAGGGGCAAGAGGGGGAGGTGTTGCATTGCTTGTCAGAGAAAATATAACACCGGTGCTTTGGCAGGATAGATTAGAGGACTCATCCAGGGAGGCTATTTGGGTGGAATTGAGGAATGGGAAAGGTGTAGTAACACTTATAGGGATGTATTATAGACCACCTTATGGAGAACAAGAATTGGAGGAGCAAATTTGTAAGGAGACAGCAGATATTTGTAGTGAGCACAAGGTTGTGATTGTGGGAGATTTTAATTTTCCACACATAGACAGGGAAACCCATTCTGTAAAAGGGCTGGATGGTTTGGAACTTGTAAAATGTGTGCAAGATAGTTTTTTGCAGCAATACACAGAGGTCACCAACGAGAGAAGGGGCAGTGTTGGATCTCCTGTTAGGGAATGAGATAGGTCAGGTGACAGAGGTATGTGTTGGGGAGCACTTCAGTTCCAGTGATCACAATGACATTAGTTTCAATATAATTATGGAGATGGGTAGGACTGGACCCAGGGTTGAGATTTTTGATTGGAGAAAGGCTAACTTTGAGGAGGCGCAAAAGGATTTAGAAGGAGTGGATTGGGACAATTTGTTTTATGGGAAGGATGTAACAGAGAAATGGAGGTCATTTAAAGATGAAATTTTGAGGGTACAGAATCTTTATGATCCTGTTAGGTTGAAAGGAAAGGTTAAAAGTTTGAGAGAGTCATGGTTTTCAAGGGATATTGGAAACTTGGTTTGGAAAAAGAGAGAGATCTACAATAAATATAGGCAGCTTGGAGTAAATGAGGTGCTCAAGGAATATAAAGAATGTAAAAAGAATCTTAAGAAAGAAATTAGAAAAGCTAAAAGAAGATATGAGGTTGCTTTGGCAAGTAAGGTGAAAATAAATCCAAAGGGTTTCTACAGTTATATTAATAGCAAAAGGATAGTGAGGGATAAAATTGGTCCCTTAGAGAATCAGAGTGGATGGCTATGTGAGGAGCCAAAAGAGATGGGGGAGATTTTGAACAATTTCTTTTCTTCGGTATTCACTAAGGAGAAGGATATTGAATTGTGTAAGGTAAGGGAAACAAGTAGAGTAGTTATGGAAACTATGATGATTAAAGAAGAGAACGTACTGGCGCCTTTATGGAATATAAAAGTGGTTAAATCTCCGAGTCCTGACAGGATATTCCCTAGGACCTTGAGGGAAGTTAGTGTGGAAATAGCAGGGGCTCTGACAGAAATATTTCAAATGTCATTAGAAACGAGGATTGACGTATTGCTCATGTTGTTCCATTGTTTAAAAAGGGGTCTAAGAGTAAACCTAGCAATTATCGGCCTGTGAGTTTGACGTCAGTGGTGGGTAAATTGATGGAAAGTATTCTTAGAGACGGTATATATAATTATCTGGATAGACAGGGTCTGATTAGGAACAGCCAACATGGATTTCTGTGTGGAAGGTCATGTTTGACAAATCTTATTGAATTTTTTGATGAGGTTACTAGGAAAGCTGACGGGGGTAAAGCAGTGGATGTTGTCAATATGGACTTCAGTAAGGCCTTTGACAAGGTTCCACACGGAAGGTTAGTTAGGAAGGTTCAATCGTTAGGTATTGATATTGAAGTAGTAAAATGGATTCAGCAGTGGCTGGATGGGAGACGCCAGAGAGTGGTAGTGGAAAACTGTTTGTCAGATTGGAGGCCAGTGACTAGTGGTGTGCCTCAGGGATCTGTACTGGGTCCAATGTTATTTGTCATATACATTAATGATCTGGATGATGGGTGGTAAATTGGATTAGTAAGTGTGCAGATGATACTAAGATAGGTGGAGTTGTGGATAATGAAGTAGGTTTTCAAAGCTTGCAGAAAGATTTAGGTCAGTTAGAAGAGTGGGCTGAAAGATGGCTGATGGAGTTTAATGCTGATAAATGTGAGGTGCTACATTTTGGTAGGACTAATCAAAATAGGACATACATGGTAAATGGTAGGGCATTGAAGAATGCAGTAGAACAGAGGGATCTAGGAATAATGGTGCATAGTTCCCTGAAGGTGGAATCTCATGTGGATAAGGTGGTGAAGAAAGCTTTTGGTATGCTGGCCTTTATAAATCAGAGCATTGAGTATAGGAGTTAAGATGTAATGTTGAAATTGTACAAGGCATTAGTAAGGCCAAATTTGGAGTATTGTGTACAGTTCTGGTCACCGAATTATAGGAAAGATGTCAACAAAATTGAGAGAGTACAGAGAAGATTTACTAGAATGTTACCTGGGTTTCATCTCCTAAGTTACAGAGAAAGGTTGAACAAGTTGGGTCTTTATTCTTTGGAGCATAGAAGGTTGAGGGGGGACTTGATAGAGGTATTTAAAATTATGAGGGGGATAGATAGAGTTGATGTGGATAGGCTTTTTCCATTAAGAGTGGGGGAGATTCAAACAAGAAGACATGAGTTGAGAGTTAAAGGGCAAAAGTTTAGGGGTAACATGAGGGGGAACTTCTTTACTCAGAGAGTGGTAGCTGTGTGGAACGAGCTTCCAACAGAAGTGGTTGAGGCAGGTTCGATGTTGTCGTTTAAAGTTAAATTGGATAGCTATATGACAGAAAAAGAATGGAGGGTTATGGGTTGAGTGCAGGTTGGTGGGACGAGGTGAGAATAAGAGTTCGGCACGGACTGGAGGGGCCGGGATGGCCTGTTTCCATGCTATAATTGTTATATGGTTATATGGTCATTTAAACTTGTAACTAATTTAAAAAGTGCATATTAACAAGTAAAACATTGATAAAGCAAAATCATTTAATGGTAATTCTTGTTGTCCAGTTAGGCCTGAAGTCAGGTGGATTTCGAACAGGCACGGTCAAAGCCTCAGGGAGGTTTGCCCCGTGGCGAACGATGAAGTCCCCAGGAATACTCGGCCCTGCAGATGGGGTACAGTGGCTCCCCAGTGGTGACTGTAGATACCACACTTGTGTTTTTCACAGCACATCGATGGATGTGGGAGATTGGCGGCAGTTCCAATGTCCAGCACATGGGGTGCTGCTGAGATCAGTGGCTGCACTGTTTGGCACCAGTTGTATCTTTGAACACACAAGAGAATCTGCAGGTGCGGGAAATCTTGAGAAACACACAGATAATGCTGGAGGAACTCTACAAGTCAGGCAGCATCTATAGAAGGGAAGGGTAGCCTTCAACTTGATGGCATATGCATTGACTTCTCTAACTTCCTGTTTCACTCCTCTCTGCTTCCCCCACCATCCCCATATTTTGCATTCCCCATTCTGGTTACCCTCTCACTTACTTCTCTTCGCCTTATCTGACATCTCCACTCTCTGGTTCCCCTCCTCCTTTCCTTTCTTCCATGGTCCACTATCCTCTCCTATTAGATTTTTAGCCCTTTATCTCTTCCACCTACCCTCTCCCAGTTTCTTGCATCATCCCCACTACCTTCTCCCTCGCCTGCTCTCACCTATCACCTTCCATCTTCTGCCCCTCCTCCTCCCTCCACCTCAATCTGGCCTCTGCCCCTCTCCTCGCCAGTCCTGATGGAGAGCCTCAGCCCAATATTTTGACTGTTTATTCCGCTCCATAAGTGCGCCTGACCTGCTGAGTTCCTCTGGCATTCAGTGTATGTTGCCTGGTGTTTCTCTGAGTGTTCCTTCCAACCAGTTGTGCTCCTGGAAAGCAGAGAATATTCCCAGCCACTCTCAATCCCTTCCCTAAAGGACGTTCACCTTTTTGTTTCCGCAAGTCCACCCAGGTTGCTTTCCTGATCCTCGTTTCCCTGTTCGTCTCCTCAAGCAATCAGTCTTCTCCCACCATTCACCTTCCCATCCCGACAAAGGAAGATGCCCAGGATGCCTGCCAGGAGACATGCCCTTGATCTTTATTCTCCACATTGGTACCAGCTCATGGGTGAAGGGATGTTGTGGGCATTAAAGACTGTTCTATCACCGCCACCATCTTGGGCTTCCTGATGTGGACAATCTCCACTCCAGGGTGACAATGCCTTGTCCTTGTAGGTGTATTTTATGAGTCCCGCTGCAGCCCTGCCAGACTGGATCATGAAGTGCTGGCTGTCGGGTATGGGACTGAAGATCAGAAGCCGTACTGGATCGTTAAAAACAGGTAAATCAGTGGGAACAGTGCAGGCACGTTCACCGTCCATTAGCACGGCCATGGAGTTCAAACTACAGTGCTGTACCACTTCAGTCTCCCCAGTTACACGTAGCGCAAAGGGCGGCACTGCGGTGCACCTGACTTCCAGCATGTTCTCCCTGTCACTGCGTGGGTGTCATCTGGGTGCTCTTGTTTCCTCCCACGTCTCAAGGTGTGAGTGGGTAGATGTACAGACCACAGTAAATTGTCCCTCGTGTGAAGGTGAGTGGCAGAATCAGGGAGAGGGATGTAGAGGGGAAGGAAGGGGGTGGGTAGTGGGGTTGATACAGAATGGGATTACTGAAATGCAGTGGGTTGAAAATGGTCAGACTTGGTCGGCTAAAGGACTTGTGTGTGTGCTCATCCGTCGTTTAAGCTCTCTTGCCTCTTTGTTATCTGGAGCTGCTAGAATTTCTTCCTGGCAGAGTTTCTGAGACACATTGGGCTCTAATTGTATCTCACTTGCTCTGAGATGGATATTGATTGGGAACAGAATGTCTGTGTATCCTCTTTCCCCAGCTGTAGGGCCATAAGACATTGGAGCAGAATTCGGCCACTTGACCCATTGAGTCTGCTCTGCCATTACATCATGGTTGATTTATGACCCCTCTCAACCCCTTTCTTCTGCGTTCTCTCCGTACCACTGATGCCCTGCCTAATCAAGAATCTATTAACCTCTGATTTAAATAAACTCCATGACTTGGCTCCACAGCGATCTAAGGCAATGAATTACACAGATTCACCACCCTCTGGCTAAAGAAATTCCTCCTCATCTCTGTTCAAAATGGACATCACTCTATTCTGAGGCTGTGTCCTTTGGGCCAAGGTTCATTCACTATAGGCAATATCCTCTCCACATCCACTCTATCTAGGCCTTTCAATATTCAATAGGTTTCAAAAAGATCCTCCTTCATTCTTCTAAACTCCAGCTAATACAGGCCCAAAGCCATCAAATAATCCTTAAACTCCTCTGAACCCCCCTTAATGCCAGCACAGCCAAAATTGCTTACAATACTCCAAGTCTGGTCTGATCAATCTCTTACAAAACCTCAGCATTACATCCTTGCTCTTATATTCTAGTCCTCTTGAAATGAATACTAACATTGCATTTGCCTTCCATACCACTGACTAAACCTGCAAGTTAACCATTAAGGAAGTTTAGAAAATAGTCTAGGCCTTTATTCCTTCTACCTAGGTGCATGATCATAAAGTTCCCTATACTATAGTCCAGCTGCCACATCTTTGCCCATTCTCTCATTCTGTCTGAGTCCTTCTGCAGACTCCCTGCTTCCTCACCACTATATGCCCCTCCACCTATCTTTAGTATCATCTCCAAACTCAGCCACCAGCCATCAATTCCATGATCTAAATAGCATGAAAAGAAGCAGTTGAACACCACTAGTCACCGGTAGCCAGTCTTTGCCTCCTGCCATTCAGCCAGTCTTTTTTCCATGCTAGTATCTTTTCCATAACCATGGGCTCTTATCTTGTTGTGCAGCCTCATGTGTAGCGTCTTGTCAAAAGCCTTCTGAAATCCAAGTGAACAACATCCACTAACTCTGCTTTGTCTATCCTGTCTTAGTTCCTCAAAGAATTCCAACAGATATTAAAGAAACCATGCCATCTTTGACCTATTTTATCAAGTGCCTCCAAATACCATGAAACCTCATCCTTAATTATGGACGACAACATCTTCCCAACCACTGAAATCAGGCTAGCTGGCCTATAATTTTCTTATCTCTGCCTCCCTCCTTTCTTAAAGAGTGTTGTGATATTTGCAATTTTCTGGTCCTCCAGAAACAGTGGAGAATCTATTCATTCTTGGAAAATCATTATAATGCCTCCACTATCTCTTCAGCCGCCTCTTTCAGAACCCTGGGGTGTAGTCCATCTGGTCCAGTGACTTTTCTACCTTCGCACCTTTAGCTTCCCAGACACCACCTTCTTAATAATAGCAACTACACTCACTTCTGCCCCCTGCCACTCTCAAATTTCTGGTGTTCTACTTGTGTCTTCTACAGTGAAGTTGACACAAAATAGTTATTAAGTTCATTCACCATTTCTTTATCTCCCATTATTACCTCCTCGACATAATTTTCCAGTAGTCTGATATCCACTCGCTTCTTTTACTCTTGAAATATCTTTAAAAAACTTTTGGTATCATCTCTTATATTATTGGTTAACTTATTAGCATATTTAATATTTTCTTATGGCTTTTTAGTTGCCTTCTGTTGCTTTTTTAAAAGCATCCCACTTATCTAACTTCCCACTAATTTTTGTTATATTATATGCCCTCTCTTTTGCTTTTACGTTGTCTTTAACTTCCCTTGTCAGTCACAATTACCTCATACACTGCTTATAATACTTCATCTTCAAGATGTATCTATCCTGTCCCTTCCTAATTGCTCCCAGAAACTCCTACCATTGCTGTTCTACCATTATCTCTGCTAGTGTCTCCTTCCAATCGACGTTGGCCAACTCCTCTCCCATACCTCTGTAATTCTCTTTACTCCACTGTAATACTGATACATCTGACTTTATCTTCTCCCTCTCAAACTGCATGGTAAATTCTATCATATTATGATCACTGCCTCCTGAGGGTTCCTTTATCTTAAGCACCCTAATCAAATCTGGTTCATTACACAACACTCAATCCAGAATTGGCTTTCAATCACAAGCTCCACTAAAAAAACATCTTGTAGATACTCTACAAATTCCTTCTTTTGGGATCCAGCACCAACCCAATTTCCCCAATCTACCTACGTATTGAAATTCCCCATGACTATGTTAGCATTGCCTTTTTGTACACCTTTTCTATCTCCTGTTGTAGTTTATATCCTACATCCTGTCTACTGTTTTGGGTTCTTTCCTGAAGGTAGGGTCAGCAAGATATTGTTGAGTACTTGCACCATCTGGAGCCAGTCCTTGTGTGAAGTGGAGCAGTATGTTGGTGGTAAAGAGATACCTAGTCCAGACTGAGTCTAGGCACATAGCATTTGTGGAGGAAAGAGGTACTGAAGTCTAAGTCCAGCCATGGCCTTTTTGAATGGTGGAACCAGGACAAGGGGCCATCGCCATCCCCTGATGATCTGAACATGACTCCTTACTGCACAATGACTACACTGCAATACTTGTTGTCAGGGTGGGACAGAAGGCGCCAGAAGCTAGAGTTGCTTCGGTGAAATTGATGGGAATATGTTGATCAATCTCTTCTCCCATTTTCTCCTGATTGTAGACCGAGACCCTGTAAAAGGCACTCAGCTTGTCCTCTAATGGGAATCATAGGGTCTTTGAGAAGGGAGGGCTGTGAACTGCTTCCCCAGCCTGAACTCCAGCAGGGGTAGCTGTAATGGTGTTACAGTGCCAGTGACCCTGATTCTACTCCGCTGCAGTCTGTAAGGAGTTTGAATTGTACATTCTCCCCAAGACCACGTGGCCTTCCTCTAGATGCTCTGGTTTCCTCCCACATTCCAAAGACAAACAGGTTAGAAGGTCAATGGCTCACATGGGTGTAATTGTGCCCAATTACAATTATAGCTTGCTTAAAAATATGGTGCTGTAATCTCTAAATAAATAAAGTCTGTCTCGGTATTACCTTAACTCATTCCATTTCCACAGCAGCTAATCTCTTCACCTCTCATTTGCCCCCACCTCTCCCTGCCTCTCATCTGAAGCAAAAGTAACTGATTTTAAAAATGCATAAAGATTTGTTTAGCCAGGAAATTAATGCAAAAGTTTCTGTTCCATTTAGTTGGGGAACGAGTTGGGGCATGGATGGTTATGTCCACATGTCCAGGAATATGGATAACAACTGTGGAATTGCAACGGACGCTGTTTATCCTGAGGTGTGACGGTTGGAACTGGATGGCACACCACAACGTGAACTAGATTCCACTTACCTGAAGCTGTTGATCCATTGTTTCATTGTTAACCACATAATCTTGCCTTGCCATTTACATTTACATGGTCATTTACAGCTGCAGCAGGGTATAACAAATTGCATAGAAACTTCCCTTTTGGAAAGATTACTAATAGTTGTTAGAATCAATGTAAGAGTTACTGCTTGTGCTTTCGTAGTTGTATTTGAAAATTTTATGCTCATTGTAGCAAAATCACACTAAACTTATTTTACTATGATACTAAGGCTATTATAAGTTGAACTGCAATAATCTAACAAATATTATTGCTTGTCAATCTGTGAGTCCTGTTTATGCAGCTAAGGATAAATAAAGATTAATGGGTAAAGTAAAATTACTATAGATACTCTGGTCCAGTCTTGTCTTTCTTCCTCTATCAATATCTTTATCACAAAACATACTCAACAGAAGTGTTCAAGGTGTTGGCATTGTTGTTTTCATTGCCTTTTTGAATTTTCTGTGTGTTAACGGCAATAGTCATAGAAACATAGAAAACCTACAGCACAGTAGAGGCCCTTCGCCCACAAAGTTGTGCCGAACATGTCCCTGCCTTAGAAATTACTAGACTTATTCATAGCCCTCTATTTTTCTAAGTCCTTGGGATGAATCTTTTCCCTTTGGAACCCTCTGTCGTTGCCGCATTATGTATGTTGCCAGATGTAGCTCCAAGATGAAGGAGCCAGTGATGTCAAACGTTCCAACAATTCCGTTGGCTCCAAGGTCCAACGTGAGGTCAGCTGGAGCCAGAGTGATGAATCAGTGATCAGTCTCCACAGTTGGCCGTTTGTTTGGCTAGAGCATGTGACCTCACCATTCTGAGAGAGACCAATTCTGGCTTAGGCTTCCACCCAAAGTCTTACTAATGTCAGAGCACCCTGTTTTAACAAGAAGGAGCCATGAGCAAGTAGCACTGTGAACACCCAGTGGCGAGGTCTGTTCACAATAGAGCCAATCACATCAGGGTAATTAACCTTATGTAAAGGCAGCTCTCACCGGATAAAGGCAGCATCAACAGAACAATCAGTCCAATGGTCTGCAAGCAGCATTGCCCCTCAAAGTTCTTTGGGATGTGGACATCACTAGTTCCGCTGTTCCTGAATGTACTTCTGAGGCCAAGCCACCTTTGGAGCTACTGGGCCATTCAGATGCTAGTCAAGGACAACCATGTTGGTCAGTCTGGACTCGGCTAACAGCAGCATCTTCTCTCAGAGGGACCTCTAGTGGACCAGAGGAGATTTTCTTCCAACAATTCACTGGTTTCGAAATTACAGAAATGATATATATTTTTAAAATTATGTACTATTAATTCACAGAAATCAAGTTCCAGAGTGGGTTTTAAAAATATATTTTGCCAAAGGAGAGCTTTTGGCCCATAGCCTCCATGTGGATCCTATCAGAGTATTAATTTAACCTCACATTAAAGGTTACGGACCTTCTAATGTAACTACTGATTTGTTTCTCCGCCCACTAATGCAGTGAAAAAAAGTTCACTAAGGTCTGCGTAGCTGCTGATATGATGTTAAACGTGGCAGTTGTGGGTGACGAAGCAGTGCAAATGACAGAGCTGCTCTCTCACAGCTCCAGCAGCTCAGGGTTAATACTGAGCTCTGATGCTGTGTGTGGGGAGTTTCTGCTTTCCCTGTTCCAGTGTCCTCCTGCAGCCTAAAGAGTGCAGGCTGGTTGGTTAACTGGCCACTTTCAGTTACCCTGATTGTAGATGGGTAGCAGGAGTTGGAGGGGCAGGTAGGATAGTATGGGTTGCTGAGAAATAAGAAGGGTAGCAGGAGTCGGAGGGGCAGGTAGGGTAGTATGGGTTGCTGAGAAATAAGAAGGGTAGCAGGAGTTGGAGGGGCAGGTAGGGTAGTATGTAGCAGGAGTTGGAGGGGCAGGTAGGGTAGTATGGGTTGCTGAGAATAAGAAGGGTAGCAGGAGTTGGAGGGGCAGGTAGGGTAGTATAGGTTGCTGAGAAATAAGAAGGGTAGCAGGAGTTGGAGGGGCAGGTAGGGTAGTATGGGTTGCTGAGAAATAAGAAGGGTAGCAGGAGTTGGAGGGGCAGGTAGGGTAGTATAGGTTGCTGAGAAATAAGAAGGGTAGCAGGAGTTGGAGGGGCAGGTAGGGTAGTATAGGTTGCTGAGAAATAAGAAGGGTAGCAGGAGTTGGAGGGGCAGGTAGGGTAGTATAGGTTGCTGAGAAATAAGAAGGGTAGCAGGAGTTGGAGGGGCAAGTAGGGTAGTATAGGTTGCTGAGAAATATGAAGGGCACTGGGAATAAGGAAATACTGTAGCTCAGAACAAGCACAGACTCAATGGGCTGATTGGCCTTCTCTGGCCACAAGAATTTTGACTTCAGCAGAACCTTGTGGTACATTACCAACATTGCATTGATAACTATGGGCGGACCGGAAGTGCACTGAGAGCGGTAAGTGTAAAGGAGTTGGGGGCTTGCTGTTCTGGTTAACAACAGAAGGTGCAATCCTGGTCATATGACGATCGAGGAATGTGTTTGTAGCCCGGATATTGAACTTTTTGCTGTTGGACTCCGGCCATATTCCACCGAAATACATCACTGGACGTCATAGGAAGTCATTCCTGCCTGTGGCCATCGAACTTTGCAGCTCCTCCCGTGGAGGGTCAGACACCCTGAGCCAATAGGCTGGTCCTGGACTTATTTCCATCTGGCATAATTTGCATATTGTTGTTTGATTGTTTGTGGTTTTTGTATTTCTATATTTATGCTCTATTCTTGGTTGGTGCAGCTGTAACGAAACTCAGTTTCCCTCGGGACCAATAAAGTATATCTATGTCTATGTCTAACAATGCAATGTTAGTAATGTACCACAGAGGTTGTAAGTCCCTGCAAAACAATAATCTCACCTTAATTGGTGGTCATCGGTCAAACATCCGGATATGTTTCATATAACTTGCACTAATCCATACACTGAAACCAAAGCCTGAATCCAACCTCTCTGAACATCTCTTTTTTTCCTCCCACTGGTTCCCTTCCTCCACTGTTCCCATCTGCCCTTCCCATCCCCACTTGATTTCATGCCCCAACGTCCTCTCCTGTCTGATTCCAATATCTTCAGCCCTTTGTTCCATCCACCTATCATGTGCCAGCCTCCATCGCCATTTCCCCCATCTGCCCATCACCCCTCCTCACCTGAATCCACACATCACTTGCCAGTTGCTGTACGAACCCTTCCCTCCACCTTTTCATACTGGCTTTCTCTCCTCCGTCTTTCAGTCCAAATGATTGGTCTTGACCTGAAGCATCGACTGTCTATTTCTCTCCACGGATGCTGCCTGACCCATTGAGGTCCGGCAGCGTCTGGTGTGTTGCTCCAGATCCCAGCATCTGCAATCTGTTGTGTCTCCATCCCTTTCTCTCACTCTGTCTACTTGGACCCTAGTTTGGACTCAAGTTTGTAAGACATAGGAGAAGAATTAGGCCATTCAGCCCATTGTGTTTACTCCACCATTCAATCGTGGCTGATTTATTATCCCTTCTCCAGCCTCCTCCCCATAAACTCTGCCACCCTTGCTAATCAAGAATAAACCCAATGACTTGGCCTCCAAAGCCATCTGTGGCAATGAATTCCACAGATTCACCACCTTTTGGCTAAAGAAATTCCTCCTCATCTCTGTACTAAATGGATGGCACTTCATTCTGAGGCTGTACTCTCTGGTCCTAGACTCCCCCATTATAAGCAACATCCTTTCCACATCCACTCTATCTAAGGCTTTCAATATTTGATAGGTTTCTATAAGACCCTCCTCATTCTTCTAAATTCCACTCTTAAAGGAGAGAAAGAGACAGAAGAAAGGAAATTACAGGCCATTCAGTATGACCTCAGTGGTTGGGAAGACGTTAGATTCAATTGTTAAGGACATGGTTTAGGGATACTTGGAGGCACATGATAAAATAGGCCAAAGCCAGCATAGTTTCCTTAAGGGAACATCTTGTCTGACAAACCTATTGGAGAAATAACAAGCAGGATAGACAAAGGAGAATCGGTGGATATTGTGTACTTGGGTTTTCAGAAGGCTTTTAATAAGGTGTCACACATGAGGCTGCTTAACAAGTTAATAGCCCTTGGTATTGCAGGAAGGATACTAATATGGATAGAGCAATGGTTGATTAGGAGGAGGCAAAGAGTGGGAATAAAGGGAGTCTTTTCCGGCTGGCTGCTGGTGACTAGTGGTCTTCCACATGGGTCTGTGTTGGGACCAATTCTTTTTACATTATATCTCAATGATTTGGGTGATGGAATTGATGGCTTTGTTGCAAAGTTTGCAGATGATATGAAGATAGGTGGAGGAGCGGATAGTTTTGAGGAAGTAGAGAGGCTACAGAAGGACTTAGATTAGGAGAATGGGCAAATAAATGGCAGATGGAATACAGTGTTGGGAAGTGTATGGTCATGCACTCTGGTAGAAGAAATGAAAGGGTTGACTATTTTCTAAATGGAAAGAAAATACGTAAAACTGAGGTGCAAAGGGACATGGGAGTCCTTGTGCAGGATTCTCTAAAGGTTAATTTGCAGGTTGAGTTGGTGGTGAGGAAGGCAAATGCAATGTTGTGAGAGTAGGAGTGCGGCACGGACTAGAAGGGCCGAGATGGTCTGTTTCCGTGCTGTAATTGTTATATGGTTATATGGTTAATGTAAGCATTCATTTGGAGAGGACTAGAATATAAAAGCAAGGATATAAAGTTAAGGGTCTTTAAGTCACTGGTGAGGCCTTATTTGGAATATTGTGAACAGTTTTGGACTCCCTTTCTAAGAAAGGATCTGCTGAAACTGGAGTGAGTTGAGCGGAGATTCACAAATATGATTCCAGGATTGAAAGACTTATATAAGGAATGTTTAATGGCTCTGGGCCTGTATTTACTGGAATTCAGAAGACTGAGGGGGATT
This sequence comes from Mobula birostris, assembly GCF_030028105.1. Classification (NCBI taxonomy): domain Eukaryota; kingdom Metazoa; phylum Chordata; class Chondrichthyes; order Myliobatiformes; family Myliobatidae; genus Mobula; species Mobula birostris. The sequence goes on along the minus strand of NC_092395.1, from coordinate 45,572,543 downwards.
TCATTGAAACCTATTGAATGTTGAAAGGCATCAACAGAGTAGATTTGGGGGAGGATGTTTCCTATGGCGGAGTCTAAGACTAGAGGACACAGTTTCACAATTGAGGGACATACATTTAGGACAGAGATAAGGAGGTATTTCTTCAGCTAGTGAGTGGTGAATCTGTGGAATTCTTTGCCACAGGTGGCAGTGAAGGCCTCGTCATTGGATATATTTAAGGCAGAGCTTGATAGTTTCTTGATGAGTCAGGGCATGAAGGGATATTGGGAGAAGGCAAGAAATTGGGACTGAGAGAGAAATGGATCAGCCATGATGAAATGGCAGAACAGATTTGATGGGCTAAATGGCCTGATTCTGCTCCTATATCTTATGGTCATATGGTTTTAAAGAATACTGGCCCTGAACTATAAGACGCTCCACATACTTTCATTCCCAAGACTATTCTTGGGAACCAACTCTGGACCCTCTCCATTGCCAGCACATCCTTTCCTCGATCAGGGGCCCAGAATTTCTCACAATAGTCCAAGTGTGGTCTGAACAATGCTTTATAAAGCCTCAGCATTACAATCTTGCTTTTATATTGTAAAGCTCTCAAAATCAGTGTTAACATTGCATTTGCCTTCCTTATTGTTGTTCAACCTGCATGTTAACCTTCAAGGAATCCTGCATGAGAATTCCCAAGTTTGCTTGCAACAATGATTTCTGAATTTCACCCAGTTTAGTCTAGGTATTATTCTTTCCACCAAAGTACATGACCATGCTTTTCCCTATACAATATTCCACTTGTCACTTCTTTGCCCATTCAACTAATCTGCCATAGTCCTTCTGCAGACCCTCTGTTTCCTCAACTCTACGTGCCCCCTCCATCTATCTTCTTGTCATCCTCAAACTTGGTCACAAAACTGTCAATTCCATCATCCAAATTAACTCCTGCAGAGCACCACGAGTCACCAGCAGCCAAACAGAAAAGGCCTATTTTATTCCCACTCTTTGCTTTCTGACAGTCAACCAATCTGCTATCCATGCTAGTATCTTTCCTGTAATCCCATGGGTTCTTATCTTGTAAAACTGCCTCATATGTGACAGTTTGTCAAAGGTCTTCTAAGAACCCAAAACAATGTCCACTCACTCTCCTTTGACTATCCTGCCTGCAGTTTCCTCAGAGCAAGTCCAACAGATCTGTCAGGTGAGATTTTCTCTTAAGGAAACAATGCTGACGTTGGTCTATTTTATCATGTGCCTTCAAGCACCCTGAAACCTCATCCTTAACAAAGGGCTCTGACATTTTCCCAACCACTGAAATCAGGCTAACTGGCCTATTAATTCTTGCCTTTTGCCTGCCCCCCCCCCCCACTTCTTAAAGAGTGGGGTGACATTTGTAATCCTTCAGTCCTCTGTAACCATTCCAAATTCTAATGATTCCTGACAGATCACTACTAATGCCTTCACAATCTCTTCAGCTACCTCTTTCAGAACCCGGAGTGTAGTCCATCTGGTCCAGGTGACATATCTACCTTCAGACCTTTCAGCTTCTGAAGCACCTTTCCTTAGTAATAGCAGCTATGCTTCTTCCTGCTGACGCTTGAGTCTCACTCTGGAGTTTAAGGCTTACTGCTGCTGGCTTCCATGTGGAAAACTGACACAAAATACTTACTGAGTTTGTCTGTTATTTCTACCCCTCCAGCATCATTTTCCAGCTGTTATATATCTACGCTCTTTTATTGTTTATATCTATATTCTTTGGTACCCCCTTTTGTAGTATTGGCCAGCTTGCCTTCATATTTCAACTTTTCTTTCCTTATTGCATTTTAGTTGTCTTCTGTTGGTTCTTAAAAGCTTCCCAGTCCTCAAGCTGCCCACTAATTTTTGCTATATCGCATGTCCTCTCTTGATTTTCCGCTACCTTTGACTTCTCTTGTCAGCCACCGTTGTCTCCTCCTCCCTTTAGAATACTTCTGCTTTGGGATGTGTCTACAACAAAGCCAAGCTGCTACAAATGTTGCCAATCAGTCCATCTGACAGGGGAAGGAGCTAATTGAAAAAAATAGACTCTTCCCCAGCATACATCTGGATTTACTTGCCAGCATTCTGAATGCTTCAGTTGTCAATAAGATGAACGACAACAACATTGTGGTGAGGGAAGGACGCTGCAAACATTTACAGTATAAAATACATCCTCAGGACTTCATCTTGATGCATTTAGACAACAGACGCTGGGAGGTAAGTCCTCTGATATAATTTTTTCTTGATTATTATTGCAATGTTGAAGTACTTGTGTATGTTGTTCAGTAACTGTTTGATTAAATTAATATTATTGGTACTAATGTCAGTATTTCCACATGTGCTCTGATAGCTCTCCAATATTCCAGAAAAAGAATATCTTTGCTTGTACACACAAGAGAAAATCTGCAGATGCGGGGAATCCAAGCCATACAGTTAAAAAGCTAGAGGAACTCAGCAGGCCAGGCAGCATCTATGGAAAAGACTGTACTCTTTTCCAGGGATGCTGCCTGGCCTGTTGTGTTCCTCCAGCATTTTGTGTGCGTTGCGTATCTTTGCTTGTACTGCTTAAAATGGACAGGCTCAAAATGTAAGCAAGTTCAGATATATTGGCAATAACTGCACTTCTTCTTCCTGTGCCTTGCGCATTACACCCTTGGGTGATCATGGCTCTCGCCATTGAACGATCCCTTGCAGTGTCAATGATATCTCGCACACTTAGATCTGTTAGTTCTTTCACAGTGTCCATATATTTTCTTCTTTGCCTTCCTCTTCCACGTTTCCCAGGCGTACGGCCTTGTAATGTGAGGCATTCTATTTCTCCCTTTCTGATAACATGGCCCAGGAATTTAAGTTTCCTCTCACTTAATGTTCTCATTAGAGATCTTTTTGTATGGGCATGTTGGAGTACTGCCTCATTAGTTACCTTATGTCTATATGATATTTTTAGCATTCTTCTAAGAAACCACATTTCTGTTGCTTTTAAGTTTCTTTGGAGTTCTGGTGTTATAGTCCATGTTTCGGAAGCATACAGCAAGATTGACCAGATGTAACATTTTAGTAGCCTGTGCCTTGTTTTCATAGAAATGTGTCTGTTGGTAAAAATAGGTTTCATATTTTGGAAGTTGGTTTTGGCAATGGCAGTTCCTCTTTTTATTTCTACTTTACTCAGGCAGGGCAGATTAGAGGGCTTGTCTACTGAGTCCTTATGGGTGGAGCTGAGAAACAGGAAAGGTATGGCCACATTAGTGAGCTTGTATTATAGACCACCCAATAGTCAGTGAGAATTGGAGGAGCAAATCTGCAGAGAGATAGCAGGCAACTGCAGGAAACATAAAGTTGTGGTGGTAGGGGATTTTAATTATCCACATATTGATTGGGACTCCCATACTGTTAGGGGTCTAGATGGGTTAGAGTTTGTAAAATGTGTTCAGGAAAGTTTTCTAAATCAATATATAGAGGTACCAACTAGAGGGGATGCAATATTGGATCTCCTATTAGGAAAGGAGTTAGGACAAGTGACGGAAGTCTGTGTAGGGGAGCTCTTTAGTTCCAGTGATCATAACACCATTAGTTTCAACTTGATCATGGATAAAGATAGATCTGGTCCTAGGGTTGAGGTTCTAAACTGGAAGAAGGCCAAATTTGAAGAAATGATAAAGGATCTAAAAGCGTGGATTGGGACAGGTTGTTCTCTGGCAAGGATATGATCGGTAAGTGGGAAGGCTGCAAAGGAGAAATTTTGAGAGTGTAGAGCTTGTATGTTCCTGTCAATATTAAAGGCAAAGTGAATAGGAATAAGGAACCTTGGTTCAAGGGATATTGCAACTCTGATAAAGAAGAAGAGAGAGTTGTATGACATGTATAGGAAACAGGGAGTAAATAAGGTGCTTGAGGAGTATAAAAAGTGCAAGAAAATACTTAAGAAGGAAATCAGGAGGGCTAAAAGAAGACATGAAGTTGCCTTCGTAGTGAAAGTGAAGGATAATCCAAAGAGCTTTTACAGGTACATTAAGAGTAAAAGGACTGTAAGGGTTATAATTGGTCCTCTTGAAGATCAGAATGGTTGGCGATGTGCGGAACCAAAAGAAATGGGGGAGATCTGAAATCGGTTTTTTGCGTCTGTATTTACTAAGGAAACTGACATGAAGTCTATGGAATTAAGAGAAACAAGTAGTGAGATCATGGAAACTGTACAGATTGAAAAGGAGGAGGTGCTTGCTATCTTGAGGTAAATTAAAGTGGATAAATCCCCAGGACCTGACAGGGTATTCCCTCGGACCTTGAAGGAGACTAGTGTTGAAATTGCCGGGGCCCTGGCAGAAATATTTAAAATGTCGCTGTCTATGGGTGAGGTGCTGGAGGATTGGAGAATGGCTCATATTGTTCCGTTATTTAAAAAAGAATCGAAAAGTAATCCAGGAAATTATAGGCTGGTAAGTTTGACATCGGTAGTGGGTAAGTTATTGGAGGGAGTACTAAGAGACAGAATCTACAAGCATTTGGATAGACAGGGACTTATTAGGAAGAGTCAACATGGCTTTGTGTGTGGTAGGTCATGTTTGACCAATCTGTTGGAATTTTTCGAGGAGGTTACCAGGAAAGTGGATGAAGGGAGGGCAGTGGATGTTGTCTACATGGACTTCAGTAAGGGCTTTGACAAGGTCCCGCATAAGAGGTTAGTTAGGAAAATTCAGTTGCTAGGTATACATGGAGAGGTAGTAAATTATGTTAGACATTGGCTCAATGGAAGAAGCCAAAGAGTGGTAGTAGAGGATTGCTTCTCAGAGTGGAGGCCTGTGACTAGTGGTGTGCCACAGGGATTAGTGCTGGGTCCATTGTTATTTGTCATCAATGATCTGGATGATAATGTGGTAAATTGGATCAGCAAATTTGCTGATGATACAAAGATTGGAGGTGTAGTAGACAGTGAGGAAGGTTTTCAAAGCTTGCAGAGGGATTTGGACCAGCTGGAAAAATGGGCTGAAAAATGGCAGATGGAGTTTAATACCGACAAGTGTGAGGTATTGCACTTTGGAAGGACAAGCCAAGGTAGAACATACAGAGTAAATGGTAAGGCACTGAAGAGTGCAGTGGAACAGAGGGATCTGGGAATACAGATACAAAATTCCCTAAAAGTGGCGTCACAGGTAGACAAGGTCGTAAAGAGAGCTTTTGGTACATTGGCCTTTATTAATCAAAGTATTGAGTATAAGAGCTGGAATGTTTTGATGAGGTTGTATAAGGCATTGGTGAGGTCGAATCTGGAGTATTGTGTTCAGTTTTGCTCACCAAATTACAGGAAGGATATTAATAAGGCTGAAAGAGTGCAGAGAAGGTTTACAAGGATGTTGCCAGGACTTGAGAAACTCAGTTACAGAGAAAGATTGAATAGGTTAGGACTTTATTCCCTGGAGCGTAGAAGAGTGAGGGGAGATTTGATAGAGATATATAAAATTATGATGGGTATAGATAAAGTGAATGTAAGCAGGCTTTTTCCACTGAGGCAAGGGGAGAAAGAAACCAGAGGACATGGGTTAAGGGTGAGGGGGGAAAAGTTTAAAGGGAACATTAGGTGGGGGGCTTCTTCACACAGAGAGTGGTGGGTGTGTGGAATGAGCTGTCAGACGAGGTGGTAAATGCAGGTTCTTTTTTAACATTTTAGAATAAATTGGACAGATACATGGATGGGAGGTGTATGGAGGGATATGGTCCGTGTGCAGGTCAGTGGGACTAGGCAGAAAATGGTTCGGCACAGCCAAGAAGGGTCAAAAGGCCTGTTTCTGTGCTGTAGTTTTTCTATGGTTCTATAGTTCTACTTCTAGCATCTTGTGATATAAAGCTACCAAGGTAATTAAAGCTGGTCTTTTGTTCAATCTCTTGGTTACCGATGTACAATTGGCAGTTGGGAGTATCCTGCTGTTTTGATATTACCATACATTTCTTTTTTTTACAGTTGATGGTTAGACCAAAATCTGCACTCGTTTGTACTACTTTGTCTAGGAGGATTTGTAGGTCTTCTGTAGCACTTGCTATTCGGGTGGAATTGTCTGCATATCTTGTATTGTTGATGTTAACACCTCCAATTTTTATCCCATCTTCGTCTTCTATTTCTCTAAGAATCATTTCACTATAGATATTAAATAATTCCGGTGAGGCAACACATCCCTGTCTAACTCTTCTTTGAATTTTAGTCCAACTTCTTATATTATCATCAATTTTTACTGCTGCCGTTTGATTCCAATATAAATTTTGAAGCAGTTGTTGGTCCCTTCCGTCTATGTTTAGTTTAGCAAGAACTTGAAATAATTTTTCATGATGCACTTCGTTGACTGCTTTAGTGAAATCAATAAAACATAAAAAGACATCGTTTTGATATTCAAATGCCCTTTCTGAAAGTATTCGTCGTATGAAAATTGCATTCCTAGTTCCTCTATCTCCAATAAACTCATATTGCAGTTTAGAATTTTCTGGCCTTAACTTGTTTTTAATTTGACTCAGAACAATTCTCAACAAAATCTTTATTATGTGACTCATCAGACTGATTGTTCTATAATTTTTGCAGTCAATAGTTCCAGAAATTTTTAGCAGAGTTATAAATACTGATCTCAAGAGGTCGTCAGGCAATACACCAGACTCATATATGCCATTAAACAGTTCAAAAAGAATATCTATGCCCAGATCTTCTTGGGCTTGTATCATTTCCACTGAAATTTCATCAGGTCCAGTGGCTTTACCATGTTTCATGCTTTTCATTGCTTTAGTTATTTCTTCTTTGGTGAGAGGTGGGCCAGAATTAGGGTGTTTAATATCTGGGGGTTCCCCTCTATTATCTCCAAAAAGCTGCTCTATATATTGAATCCACCTCTCACATACTTTATCTGGATCTGTTAGCATGGATCTGTCTGCTGATGTTATGCATTCTGTAGAGGAGGTTTTCTTAATTCCAGTAATTTCCTTAATTTTCTTGTGCATTTCTTTGCTGTTGTTAATATGGCCTTCTACTTCATTGCATTTTTGATTCAGCCATTCTTCCTTTGCAATATTGCACAATTGTCTGGTCTGTCTGTCTAGCTCTCTGTATTGTACTTCATTATTCTTCACTAACCTTCTTTGTTCCATCAGATCTAAAATTTCCTGGGTTATCCACCTCTTGTTGGTGTATTGGATTTCTTGTACTGGGATTATCTCCTCTGCTGATTGTTGTATCGCATATTTAAATCTGTCCCAAATAGGTGTTGTTTCGTTTTCGTCGAGGTGTTCTTCTACAGCTGTTTTGAATTGTTGCATAAGTATGCTATCATTTTTAAGTTCTCCCAACATATACTTCTTTCTCTTTTTTCCATGTTTCAGTTTCTTTAATTTTGTTTTAATGCTGCATGGTGATCTGAAGCACAAGTCTGCTCCTGGGTAGGCTTTAGAATTTGTGATATTATTTCTAAAGTGTTCATTGATGGTAATGGAATCTATTTGATTCCTTGTTCTATCTCCAGGGCTAATCCAAATACACAATCTTCGTAGATGATTTTTATACCAAGTATTGGTGATCACTTGGTTGTTTCTGACACACCAATCAGTAAACCTTTCTCCATTTTCATTTTTCTCTGCTAATCCAAGAAGTCCTATGATGTTATCAACCCTTTCCTGTCCAACTTTGGAGTTAAAATCTCCCATGACTAGTTTTATACCCTGAGATAACTGCACAGCGAAAGTAATTAATCCTGTTGTTAGAAGTGGCTGCTCATTATGGTCAGTCCCCAGATTAAACTGTGAATATTGAGTGAATGAACTGTGAATATTGAGTGAACACACTGCAATGTTTTCTCCCACCAATATCTCCAGTGAAGACTAGAAAGATCTCTAAGGATTAAAAGTTCCTACTGTCATCATAACCTGACTGATCCACACATTCACTCTCTCTTGAAACTCATCCTGTGGGCTCCTTGTCAAACTCAAGGATCCATTTCTAGTGGTCCACTCCCTCAACTCATGGAGTCATATGGCACAGAACAGAACCTTTGCCCCAACAGGTCTGTAATAACCAAGATGTCCATCCAACCTAGTACCACCTGTCAGGGTTTGGCCAATAGCCTTTTGAACCTTTCCTATCCATGGACCTGTCCAAGATGCTTTTTCACCTGGCTCAATGATTTTCTCATATATACGCGCCTCCGTGTAAAAGTGTTGCCTGTTCAGTTACTGTTTAGTTTTTCCTCTCTTACCTTAAACCCATTCTCTCTAGTTCTTGATTTCTTGACCCTGGGGAAAAACAAAATAGTTTCTCGAGTGCATGTTCTGTTGACTCTGGGTGTCCAGAATGAACTCCTCCTTCCTATACACCGGCTTCTGCACCTGTGGCGATAAAGAGCATTTCTATTTCATTACCTTGAAAGGAAAGGAAAATCATTGTCAGTCTTGTTATGTAGGTCAACATTTTAGGAGTTTTTAACAGCCATGGAAGATATGGGCATAATACAGTTTTAGGATTGGGCATCGCTAACTTTAGTTGCTGGGATATTCCTTCTTCTTGAAATAGAGTGACAGAGTCATTACATAGTAAAGCACAGAAACAGGCTCATCGGCTGTTTTTGCCCATCTACAGTAACCCTATTTGCCTACATTAGGAATATATCCAAGGATTAACATTGGTGAACATTGGACACAAATGAAAAACCAAAAAAAACCTGCAGACGTTGAAAATTTGAAATAAAAAACAAAATGCAGCAGATCATGCAGCATCCGTGGAAAGAGGAACAGTTAACATTTAAAGTTCAGGGCTCTTTGTTGGTTCTGAATCATTCACTGTTTCTCTTTCCAAGATGCTGCCTGCCCTGCCGACTGTCTGCTTCCAGCATTTTCTGTTATTATTTGACACACTTAAGTATTTCACAGGAAACTTTAGAAGGCAATTAAGGGGCAATAAATTAGAGTGAGACGGGAGTCACATAATGTAAGATTGGATAAGCATGTTTGATGTAACCTCTGAAGGACATTAGTGAACTAGATAGGTTCTTCTGCCAATATGGGAATAGGCCCTTTGGCCCAACAGCTCTGTATCCATTTACAGAAACCCCATTTTATTAATGCTATATTCCCATCCACTCCCCCAGATTCTATTTCTCAGCTACACTCCTGGGGTCAATTTGAAGCAGCCAATGAACACACACCGTTAAAATGGGAGAAGTAACTGGAGTGCCAAGAGAAGCTCATGTAGTCATAGGGAGATCATACAAACCTGAGGTCAGGATTGAATTTGACCAACACAGCTGTGAACAGCAGTTCTACATGTGGCATTGTGTCACCCACAAGGATGTTACTGAAACCAGCTTTACAATAAAGGTTTGCTTAGAATTATATTTCCAGTATTGACGAAGTGCCACTTCAACTAACTTGTCTGGATTCAGATCCATAGCACAACTAACATGTCTGCTATATCAGGCAGGGACCAAGAGTCGCTTCGCGGTATAGTTTACTGGCGGAGAAAGTAAATCAATCAGGGAACACAGATCTAGAAAGTCCGGAGAAGGTCCAAGCACACGTTAGGCTTTAGGCTGTATCTGATACACTGGGAGCAAAGTGGGAATAGTAGTATAAATAGTAGTTTACTTTTAGGAATTTAAATAAATACAATTATCTTAATCTTCAGTAGTTCTTCCCCCCTAAAAGTATAATAATAGCCATAGTCATAGTCATACTTTATTGATCCAGAGGGAAATTTGGTTTCGTTACAGTTGCACCAACCAAGAACAGAGTATAAATATAGCAATATAAAACCATAAATAATTAAATAATAATATGTAAATTATGCCAGGAAATAAGTCCAGGACCAGCCTATTGGCTCAGAGTGTCTGACCCTCCAAGGGAGGAGTTGTAAAGTTTGATGGCCACAGACAAGAATGACCTCCTATGACGCTCTGTGTTGCATCGGTGGAATGAGTCTCTGGCTGAATGTACTCCTGTGCCCAACCAGTACATTATGTAGTGGATGGGAGACATTGTCCAAGATGGCATGCAACTTGGACAGCATCCTCTTTTCAGACACCACTGTCAGAGAGTCCAGTTCCATCCCTACAACATCACTGGCCTTACGAATGAGTTTGTTGATTCTGTTGGTTTCTGCTACCCTCAGCCTGCTGCCCCAGCGCAAAACAGCAAACATGATCGCACTGGCCACCACAGACTCGTAGAACATCCTCAGCATCGTCCGACAGATGTTAAAGGACCTCAGTCTCCTCAGGAAATAGAGATGGCTCTGACCCTTCTTGTAGACAGCCTCAGTATTCTTTGACCAGTCCAGTTTATTGTCAATTCGTATCCCCAGGAATTTGTAATCCTCCACCATGTCCACACTGACCCCCTGGATGGAAACAGGGGTCACCGATACCTTAGCCTCTGTAACGTCAGTCTTGCCTTATGTTTGGATTCAGGGAAAATTGCTCACCTGGAGAGTTCATATGCGAGAAATGTCAGCTCATCCAGCACCTCAGGAACAAGGTGGCCAAACTTGAAGAGGAGGTAGCTGACCTCCGATGTTGTAGAGGATTGGCAGATGTGCTCCAGATGTCCTTTAGGAAGATAGCACGTACCCCAAGAGATCCGTGGGTTGAGACTCCAGACCAGAAAGAAAGAGGCAGTCGGCGACCGTGGGAAGGAAGCGCAGGGAAAAGGTTCACGCAGTCCACGGGCATCACTTCAGAGATGGAAGTGTCCAACCATTGTGAACATCTAGTGATGCTCGACAACAACCTTGAAACCTCTGAGGTCGTAGGCAGGATAAAGGAGCACAACAGGATCCTCTCTAATCCTAAACCTAAACCCCATAAAAAGTAAGAAGTGATAGTAGGGGACTCAATTATCATGGGGGGTTGAGAATCAGGTGTGCACTGACAGAGTCTTATATGGTGTGTTGCCTACCAGGAGCACAAGTAGGAGACCTCCCTGGACCAGTAGATAAATTCTTGGCTTGAGCTGGGGTGGATCCAGTGGATGTTGTGCACATCAGAACAAATGACGTAGGTAAGGGCAGGCTATCCATTCTGCAAGACAAGTTTAAAGAGTTAGGTCGGAAACTTAAGGGCGGAATAGACTAGGTGGTCTGCCTGTGCCGTGCACCAGTTCAGGTAAGATGGAGGAGATCAGAAAATTCAAAGCATTGTTCGGATCATGGTGTCAGTGAGAGGGGCATAGGTTTATGAAACATTGGGGTGGATGGAACCTATACTGCTGGGATGGCTTGCATTTGAACCGGAGGGGCACTAATTACTAAGGAAGTGTCTGCTTCAGTTTGTTGAGGACTGTTTAAACTAGGGAATGGGGATAGGGAACTCAGAACAGGCCAGGCTCAACTCTTTAAATACCTTAGTGGAGAATAATATATTCGGACAGAAACCAATTTTAAGCTTCAGAAATGTAAAAATGGGTCAGAATAAGATGAAAAGCATCATTAATAGACTAAAGATGGCCTGTATAAGTGCAATATGTATTAAGAATAAAATAAGTGAGCTGGAATTATATGCAAGTGCATGTGAGTATGATATAATAGGAATAACTGAAACCTGGCTGGCCTCAAAAGATGGTGATGTCTTCAAGGATGTAATGGATACTCTTAACTCATATTTTGCTAAAATGTTCACCTGTGAAGATGCTAGCAATATGGAAATAGGTGCAGAGAAAATTAATGTTGTTTTAAGTGATTTAGGGATCTTAGAAAGTGAAGTCTTGCTTAAACTGAAAAGGCTGAAAGTTAATAAATCTCCAGGACCAGACAAGATATATCCAAGGGTATTTCAAGAGGTATTTACAAACCACTAACATGTATTTTTCAAAGGTCAGTGAATACTGGGTGAAATCCCTAAGGACTGGGAATGGGCTAACATTGTCCTGGTATATAAGAAGGCTGACACTGGTAATTACAGACAAGTAAGCTTATCCTGTATTGCAGACAAGATGATGGAAACAATAATGAAGAATGAGATGGAAAAGCAGATGATAAGAACAGGCAAGGTAGCAGAAAGCCAGCATGGGATCAGAGAGGGGAAATCATGTTTTACTAATATGTTGGAATTCTATGAAGAGGCAACTAAAATTTATGGTAACAATAGAATGGTAGATATAATTTACTTGAATTTTCGGAAAGCTTCTGACAAGGTACCCCACAAGAGATTAATAACCAAATTACAGGAGGCGGGGATTCTGGGTAAGGTGTGTGAATGGGTCCAGAATTGGTTCAAAAACAGAAAACAATGAGTTATGGTGAGAGGATCATTTTCACACCGAGAAGACGTTAAAAGTTGGGTTCCGCAGGAATCAGTTTTGGAGCCACGGTTGTTTCTAATTTACATTAATGATATGGATAAGCACATAACAAATAAATTAGGAGAGTTTGCTGATGACACAAAATTAGGGGAATGGGCTGATATCATTCAGGCAGCAGAATCAATACAGTTAGATCCAACCCGGATCCAGATGTGGGCAAATAAATGACAGATGAAATTTAGTAAATGTAAAGTATTAGATAGAGGAAGTAGAAATATTAGATATAAATATACAGTGGGGGGGGGTCTTGAGTTAGAAAGTGCAGTGTATGAGAAGGATTTGGGGGAGCTGATAGACTTATCACTATCAACATCTAGACAATGCACAGAGCGATTAGGAAGACTAACAGAATGTTGGACTGTGTAATGCGGTCGGTGGAGCTCAAGTCTAGAGGTGTTCTCCTTAAACTGTAAAATGTGCTGTGGGGCCACATCTTGAGTACTGTGTACAATCTTGGTCTGCAAATTGTGTGAGGGATGTGAAGGCACTGGAGAGAGCTCAGAGAAGGGCAACAAGACTCATTCCAGGTCTGTAGGGTATAGGCTATGAAGAAGGATTGAAAGAATTAAATCTTTTTAGCCTAAGTAGACGTAGAATAGGAAGAAACATGATAGAGTTGTTCAAAGTCATTAAGGGTATAAGCAAGGTGGATGCCAGTTGCTACTTCAAAGTTAATCCGTCATCAAGGACAGAGGGACATAGGTGGAGACTGGTTAAAGGAAGATTTCAGTCTAAAATCAGGAAGCATTTCTTTACACAGTAGATTGTGGACACATGGAACAAACTACCTAGTTGTGTAGTTGAGGGTAGTAGCTTAGAGACTTTAAAATCTAAACCTGATAGTTATTTCAACACACCATGTGAATATGAATTTGGCAATCTTTGTTGGGCCGAATAGCCTGTTCTTGTCAAAATCTTTCTAATGTTCTAACCAAATGTTCATAAGCAATAAATAAGCAATTACCCTTCAGGTATTTATGAATGCTATTCACAATGTTGATTGATTTCAAAGGCCTTCCTCTATCAGACTCCTCACCATGAAGTTCCCTCTGAGTGCCGGATGTGTGATAGTTGGATTTCTGAGAGTAACTTTTGGCTTCCCCTTTGACCCAGCACTGGATGAAGCCTGGACTAGTTGGAAATCATTCCATAGGAAGCAGTACCAAGAGGTAAGAGACAGCAAATGCCTGTTGTTCTGTCAAAGCACTGTGGTGATGAAGGTTGGAGAAAATTTTCATAATTCAAATCAACTTACTCTCTATTTTTGCTCCAGCTGCGCAGACCAGCCATTGTTCTGAGCAGAAAACTTTTTACATGGCCTGAAAACTGCGCGGCACTTTAAGCGATTTATTTCTGTAATATGTATACTATGAAAATTGAAAAATCGCGTTATTTTGATTTTATTTATTAATTGAAGGGTATAATGAAATACAGTACAACAAAGAAAATCTTTTATGTTTCATAAACTTTTTCTTGTCTGATTTTATTACAAATACATTGTCTACAAACACCGTCCGGATTAATTTCGCATCCAGATGAAAGGTACATCTTAATCTTCATTAGATCATTCAGAACTTTGCTTCTAGTCTGTTTCTGAATTTAGATTTGATTGAATTCTTAAGACTGAATCCAAGTTCACAGTCAGCACTAGAAGCTTGAAGTATTCCAACGATGCCAACAAGTACTGACGGTTTTCCAAATTCTTCGTTTCTAAGCCCATAGTTCAATATACCAGTGGGTGTCTTAATTAAACCAGTCTGAACTTTCTCAGAAATGCTTTCATCGTAGTTTGTAACAACAGCTGAGTATTTTTCGTCAGTTGTACACCATTCTCTTCCAATTTCAAAATTGGCTGCGTTTGCAATAGCAACAGGGTCAAAAGCTTTCCATTCTCTTAATCATCGTCAGGAAATCCACTGTCCAAGTAATTGCACACATGTTTAGTGAATCGAATAATATCGACATCAGAACTTATAGGTGCAAGCAGATCTTTCACTTTGTCACTGAGTAAAGAGCATCACCAAGATACAGTTACCGTCACTTGTTCATACTGTAGTGCTTCAATTGTATTCCAACAGCTTTTCTGAAGGACCTTACAAAGAGATGCCAGATCCATCTAAAACATAGTTACGGCCAGTTAGTACTATTCGATATTGCGGATTAGTCAAAATCTTTAGGCAGTAGTTGTTGATTGGATCGTTACATTCATTAACTTGCCCTTTGCAATTCTGGATCAAAACTTCGTAAACCCTTATTAAAGCAGTAACGGCAAAATGTCTTTTCAGCTATTTTACTTAATTTGGAAGTCTAAATGACACAATACCACATTCTGTGACATTAGCTAATTCTTCTAGCTTTCCTTTTGTAATCGACGACCTACTGAGCATTGTATACAGTGTATCTGTACCCTGCCTAATTGATGCTTTTTTTTCCCCTATGCATCGTCTAATCCCAGATTTTATCAGTGTGGACACAATGTGCTCAGACAGAAGAATTGCTGCCCCACTATTTTTTACAAGCATAACATTTCCCCGTCTGCCGTAAACATCACCATCTTTTGAATATCAGGATTATTGTTGATGTTGAAAACTTCTTTTTATTGCTTCAACAATAGTGATACTGTATTTTATTTTAAAATACTCACACTGTCTTACAGAAAATTTCATTTTCCAGTTGAAATTTAAAATAGAAAATTAACATTTTCTGTAGAGAAATGTCTGTACTTCCGCCAGCAGTAAATGTATGGAAAGTAGATTTCGCAACTCTTCCATTATCTGTTTCTGAAGCACAGAGCCGATGCACTCAACAAATACAAACACGAAGTTCTTGCTGCACCAACTCTGGTATATTTACACATTTGGCCACACGTGCATGGACTTCTTGCACAGAATGCATAGAGGCATTATTTTTAATTGCAAAGATAATGTTATCCCTTTGAGCATATCAGTTAGACTTCTGTCGCACATCTCGTTTCCCTCTTACTTCTCGCTCCTGTGGTGTTTCAGTTAACATGCGCAAAATTCCACAGTTCTTCTGGTTGAGTAATTTGGGAACTGTGTCTCCATGAATTCTCTGGTTAAGATGTAATTTTAAGTAATATAACTTCCATTCTTCCTGTTTTTCCACTACTTGTCCCCAACTTCCACTTCTACACAAATACAACATCATCAGTATCTTGTTAATGTAAAGTATTGCCAACTTTATCAACACAAACATGAGAAAATCTGCAGATGCTGGAAATTCAAGCAACACCCACAAAATGCTGGTGGAACGCAGCAGGCCAGGCAGCATCTATAGGAAAAGGTACAGTCGATGTTTCGGGTCGAGACCCTTCGTCAGGACTAACGGAAAAAAGAGCCTGTCCTCATCAAAAGATCTGAGGTGGACAGAGTCAGCAACTTCAAATTCCTCAGTGTTATCACTTCAGAAGATCTGTCCTGGGTCCAACATGTAAGTGCCATTACAAAGAAAGCTTGGCAATGCCTCTACCTTCTTAGAAATTTGTGAAGATTCAGCAGGTCACTTAAAACTTAAAAAAACTTCTATAACTGGAAACACCAATGCCTTTGTATGGAAGAGCCTACAAAAAGTAATGGATACTGTTCAGTTCATCACAGGTAAAGCCCTCTCCACCATTGAGCCCATCTACATGGAGCACTGTCACAGAAAATGAACACCCAACATCAAGGTGTCCTATCATCCAGGTCAGGCTCTCTTCTCGCAGCTGCACCCATCACTGAACTGCTCCTGCAACCTCACATTCAAGGGATCTCTTTCTCATATTCTCAATATTTATTGTTTGTTTATTTCTTTACTTATGCATTTATGTCTTTCTCAACTCAGGCTGATAAAACGTGAAGTACGGGCATAGCCAAGCATACTCATTTCTTAATTGCTAGGAACTTTGGGACTATTGTAGTGGTGTTTAGTTTTGTGGCTCTCTGAAGATTTACATACATACATATTGCTGTGTATCCCTAATTGTTTAATACCATTATTTTTTTTCTCTTTGTTTTTGTATTTGCACTGTTGTTTTTTTTGCACATTGGTTGTTGTCTGCCCTGTTGGGTACGGTCTTTTATTGATTTTATTGTGTTTCTTGCATTTACTGGGATTGCCCACAAGAAAATGAATCTCAGGGTTGTATATGGCGACTTAAATTTACTTGATAATAAATTTATCTTGAACTTTTAAACTTCAAAGCCCACACAGCCATTTTTCCTGGATCCCACGCCTCCTGACTTTCTGAATGAATTTACCACAGGGAACTTTGTCAAACAGCTTACTATAACATACATATATATACAGAATGTGCACCAATCTACCTTCATCAAGTTGTTTCGTTACAATGTAGTGTTTAACACAATTCTCTCTGCCTGTTAATTTAAAAAGTTAAGACACATTCATCATTCGTTTCTTGGAATGTTCTATGCGGAGAATTGCAGACCTTAGCCAAAGCCAGACAAGTGTATAACAAACCAGAGAGTGATTTGTTCACTTACTGCTTGATAGTGGGAGCTAGGTGGTAGCAGAGTGTTCATTCTGAGAGTCTTCCTTCTGAATATAGCTCCTATGATGTCTCTAGTTCCTTTCAGCAAACAGGAAGAATGATACACTGAGGAACTGCAGATTCCCACAGGTTCCCACAGAGTTTGGCTTCTGTTGTGGATGGTGGAGTGAAGTCCTTTAGTGTAGGCCTGCAGTAATGTTTATTTAACAGTAGATTGGTACACAACAGTTCAAGAGTACACTACAGTTCTGCACAGAGAACAGCAGAGGAACATTGTGGATGACATTTAAGGCTCTCTCCTTGATGTCTATCCTCCATTGTTGTTAATACAGAACTTCAGAGATATAGTGGGAGTGGAGAAATGGGAATATTGACATGAGATATGGAATCTCTCCATTCCTATTTGATTAGGCTGGTGGAATAATAACAAATCTTTGACAGAATGATAAAATAAAATAACCTTTAGTATAATGTTGCTTTTAGGACAATGTAATTTACAGAAGAATGGTTTGGGAGAAGAATATGAGATACATTGAACAACATAACCTGGAGCATTCAATGGGGAAGCATTCATTTACTGTGGGGATGAACCAGTTTGGTGATCTGGTACGTACAAAGTGGAAGTGAGGGATGCCAACTTCCAAAAATATTATCAATTGATCAAATGTGGCGTTACATCATAGAACAAACGTGAAGTGTACCAAATATTCATTTTGTTCTGACAAAGGATCAAAAATATTGACTGTTTCACTTTTCACAGATGTTGGCCAATCAGTTGAGTTTTTCCAGTGTTTTCTGTTTTTAAGTCTATTTTCTTTAATTTGAATACCTAACTACCCAACATTGTTGGAACCAAACACCGTAGGTAAGATTAGTCCGGTATAAAGTACTAAGAAGCTCACACATTTTTGTTTGCCCTTAGGAATATTACATTTGCTTCCTAGAGGTTTTGGGAGTTTAGGATTCCATATAAATTCCAGCAGAGTAAGTGGTTAAAAAATTAAAAGGGATGTGAAAGAATAAGGTGCAGGGCACTTTTACCCTGTTCAGACTCAATATAGTTCACTCGATATCTGTACTTTTATTTCTGGTCACCTCAGGATTCCTAATACACTCAACATGAAAACCAAAATCAAGCAATCCAGCAAGCCAATCATTTTCATCCTCTTATTCAAGGTCAAATCCATTTAATAATTCTCCAGTTCGCTTGCATGTTCTCTTTGGTTCCTGACTCCCAGTGGCTGCACCTCACCATCTCAACACAGAACCAGAGCTAACTGGTAGACGAAAGCTCCCTTAGCGCAGTTGTGCAGAGCGACCCGGAGCAGCTTTGGGCCTGGATGCACTGTATTCTGATGGCATGATCAGGTGCTGGGTTGTGTCAGTGTGTGCTGGTTGACTGGTGGGAAAGCATCGCGGCCAGTGGTGAGGCTGCAGCAGTACTGTCATGAGCCCTGTGGCTTGCTGTAGAGCATTGAGCTTCTGGGGTTTTGGAGCACCTGTATTTACTCATCAATATCTTAACTAGAACTGTTCAGCCCTTGTGCTTTTTGTCGTGGCTGACACATCTCCCAAATTCTATGATTATTTAAGAAGATCTCTCATTCAGTGCCGTAGTGGGGCCATTGTGTCGGGGAGGATGAATTACCTCATGGTATCGTTCAGTCATTCTGATTCCAATGTCTAACCTCTTGTTTCTGTCTCTTCCTGGGGATCCTGCTGTTCCTCTGCACCTGAGTCCAGTCCTTTGTGAGCGCACCATGATAGGTAGAAACATGAACTCTGTCACTGTGAGGAGGAGTGCTGACTCTTTGCCCAAGGAGGTTTGCCAGTCTACCAGGGCACTAACTGGCCTGGAAATCTGCTGAGGAACTGTTACCAATGTGCCATGGCAGTTTCAAAGTTCTGGCCAGTGGTGAGGTATAGAGCCATGATGGCACAACCTGCAGTTGTGTGAAGGTGGCACTGAGCCGACAAGGTAGATCTCATGCACTGAGTGTTTGTCATAGCTGGCTTGGAAAGTGTTGACATGGAGCTGCTCACCCTGGAGAGGATGGGCTCAGGCTCTACATTAGGAAGTCTGGCAAATTGCAGTTGTGCTCCTTTTTGCTCTTGTATATTTACGATTGGCTGAATGATGACAGAAGCACATTTGTGTCCATGGGTGTCAGCCTTCATCCATGCTGCCTTTACGTAGCCCTTATCCGCACCATCCCGAGTAGGATTAGAATGCAGACTCACCACCGGGGAGTCACTGTCCTTTCCTCTGCCCTGTTTTAAAGTCCACATGTACTGATGATTAGAGGAATAGTCATGGTAAGGTGGGAGATGTGTGTTTAAACTACTTGAATCTTATAGGGCCTGAGAAACTGTGGGATGGGAAGTAAAGGGGATGAAGGATGCACACACTGTCACCCTCAGTAATCTGCTCAGTGCTGGCTGGACTCATGGCTGACACTGCTACTCAGGTGAGAGTATAGTTGCAATAACTCCAAACTGTCTCCTGCTATCTTTTCAGTTGTGTGAAATAAGTGAGAGAGAGAGAGAGTCTGAGTATGACTTGTGTGTGCAGAGGATGTGAGTGTACAGTGCATTGATATAGTCATGTCTTCCAGCACGTCATCCTAATTCTTAATGTATATGCAGGAGACATACATCTTTCTTCAGTGAAAGTGCATGAATGACTCACTTTCCATCTGTCTTTGAGCAGCGATCGTTTTCCAGTTATATCCTGCATGTTAACTGTCAATGTTCTCATTGTTGTCATTTGTACATCTCCCTTATCTGTTGAAGCCTACCCACTCTTCTGCAGACATTCTCTTCTTTTGCTCTAGAGTTAAGATGACCCAGTTATTGGATCATACATACATGATTTGCTTGGTTGTCCAGAATATCTCATTGTTGACAGTGATTCTCAAAAACTCTCATTTCCGGCAGTCAGAATTAAATGAAAGTTTTTTTTGTGCAGTGAACAATCATGGACATGTAAAACATTATGGCAGATTCTTTAAACTCGTAGAAGTTAAAATTTCAGATTTCTTGAATTTGTAGACTCTGGAGGAATTCAAGCAACTTCGGTTGAATACAGACAGGAGAAAGGAAGTTGAGAACACAACTTGGAAAATATTTGCGCCACAAGAAAATGCTCAATTGCCTCCACATGTTGATTGGCGGCCAAAGGGCTTTGTAACTCCAGTGAAGGATCAGGTAACCATCAGCTACCCGGTAGGTTCAATAACTGAGCAGTTTATTGATAACGAGCAATATCAAAACTTCACTGGGATAGATCAAGTTTGGAAAGGTGGTGCCAGAAGAGTAATTTACTGAAGTTTTTACATCATGTAATGACTTGATTAAGGTGAAATTACTGGGCCATTTTCCTTTATGCAGCAAAATTGTATTCTGTGCCCTCTACACAGTCACACAAAGAAAATTCTTTTTTTGCTTTCCCTGTATTTCCCTTCTAATTTTTACCCAGAACATTTCTTTGTTCTTTAAATTGCCATCTGTCCTGCAGCACTCCCTTCCTCCCTCACACTGGGTGGTTCCTTGGCCTGTACTGACCAAATTCTCTCTTCACGTATATTACAGCCTCCCATCCTTTCCAACGTTATTAAATTTCTTAAAAATTAGAAGAGAAAATGTTCGTGGAATGTTAGACACACTCAGGAAGTCAGACAAGAATGAGAAACAGGTGTCAGATCAAAGATTTTTACTGAATCTGCAGTTTTCCTGTTTTTGACTGACAGTTTAAAATATCACTGAATATTGGAACAAATTAGAACAAGTTAGGATCCATCGTGCCTTCACAGCTGGCAGACTCCAGCTCCATGCTTTGCCTCTTGAGAAAGACTGTTGGGATGTTTGGAGACAGGCCTCTGCATTCAGTTACTCCATGGCTGAATCATCATTCAGCTCTCACTGCCTGACTGGACATTTAAGGCAGTCGATTCCTAGTGAAACCCCCGGTTTAATGGGTTGTGTAAGTCTTGGGAAGACAACCTCCGGTCCCATCAAACTCGTGAGATTGAGGCTCTGTCCCACCCCAAACCCCTGTTTGTGCGGATGCTGTGTAGTTTGCTACCCTGTTACAAATTACTGCCATGAAATAACAGAAAATACACTGCATACGATTAAAGGAATTGTATTTATGAATCTCATCTTAACTAAAGGGTTAGCAAAGATTAACAAAAAGAAAAGGTCCCATTCTAATTAAACAGCCAAATGTGCACAAGTTGGAGGTAATCTTGAACTCCTCCATCACTCACGCGCAGGGCCCTCAGTCAGCGTGAATACCTGCAGCACCTTCCGAACATTGCTCGCAATCCATCTCAAACAGACGGGTCTCCCACCAGATTGTATGCTACAGCTGGTTCTCCCCAGCACATTCTCTCTTCATCTCCCCTTGAACAAAAAGCCCAAGCCCAATGTTAGTGTCCCTCACCAGAGAAACCTCCCCTTAATTTGACCATCCTAATTGGACGGCACACATTTCTCCTCATCTCTTATCTTCAACCACAACCCAAACAAGCTGAAAACGGAGCAAGTTGGAAACAAGCTGCTCTTACAGAACTGCCAAACTGAAACACATACAGCATAACAGTAAAAATATGAACTATAGCATTACACTATTTGATTGGCCTTTCACACCTGGCCCTGGTGAACGCAGCCATGTCGGGACCATTAGTGGCCATTCCACCAACTGCTCGAGTGCAACTGCATCTGGCTCTTCAGGAACACTCAACAAAATCTTCTTTCCAGAGGTAGGTCTCAGATGACCCCAGTGTTTACTCTGTTGGTTTTTGCACGGATGCTGCCTGATCTGCTGAACATTTTCTGTTTTTATTTAGAACTGAAGTTTGGTGTCTTTTCACCAATATCTCTATTTTTCTTCCCTTGTCTCACCTTATTTTGCCCTTGATGGAGTTCAGTATTCCTTAATAATTGTGAAGACAAGGACTGGTGTGCAGTTCTGCTCCTCCTCCTCATCTCACTTTGAGTCTTTGTGTATTTACTAGGGCCAGTGTGGTTCTTGCTGGGCATTCAGCACAACTGGAGTACTGGAAGGACAGGTATTTAACAAAACAGGAAAGCTCATTTCCCTGAGTGAACAGTACCTGATGGACTGTAGCAGAACTGTGGGAAATGCAGGCTGTAATGGTGGATCTGTCATGGCCAGCTTCGCATTCATAAAAGAACAAGGTATTGCTTCCGAACAGTCTTATCCGTACATTGCAAAGGTAATGTTCCCTTTCCTTTCCTCTCATTCTTTGTACTTGCCAGATAACTGTCTAACTATTTGCTCAGTTTGACTGTGGCACAGCTGGAGAGACAGGGGTTCAATTCCCACCTGCGGTGTGGGGTTTGTTCAGTTGCTCCGTGATCTTGTGCGTTGCTTTTGGTGGCTAGGTTTTGCCCCACATTCTGAATGTAGCCCCCTGGTAAGCCTCAGGCTCGCTCAGCTCACTTTCATCTTGGGGGAGCAGCGCTCGGCCCCACCAAACCGGTAATCAAGTTTGTGTAGATCCTGTGTAATGTACCCCACCACGCCAAGTAACAGACAATACACCGTATGCGATTAAATGATTACACTTTATAGATCTTACTGGAACTATGTAATTAATAGAGATACAATACAAAAGGAAAGTAAAAGGCGCCAAACTTATCAAAGTTCAACCACTTCGTGAACACAGTTGGGGTTCAAGTAACGGAGTCTTCTTTCCACCATTTGATCCCCTCCGACCTCCTCGACCCGCCGCCTGGGACCAACCACGGTGGTCGACCAGAGCGCGTCCAGCACGTCCTTCCTCTTCAGTTCTCCTCCAGAAAAGCCCTGGGCCTCGGACTCCCTCACGGGTCTGATCCTCGCCCAACTTACAGCATCTCTCTCATCACTTCTCCTCTCTGTCCCTATCGTGCCTTCTGCCCAAAGCCCGCGAAAACAATAGCTTACAGACACACAAGAAAGAGTAACATCTATCCCAATTGGTTAGCAAATGAATACAATTCCTGTAATCAGTAATTATAACCCAAACAAGCTGCTACCCTTAACTCAGCAGTTAACATAACAAAGAAGCCATTTTATTAGCCTTTGCAGTAACATAAAAGAAGAAACCCCTTACATAAATAAATGCAAGATGGTGACTAATTAGAGACTGTACATTGCCCTCAGTGTGTGGGCTATTGGTAGAATTTAAGTATGAATGATATGAATAAGGAGAATATAACAAATGAGTAAGTATGCTTGATGGTCAACACAGATTCAGTGGACCAAAAGACTTATTTGATGCATGATTCTATGATAATGTCTCATTTTAGAAACAGATTCCTGCAAAGTTGTCTCATTGGTGCAACACAATTCCTGGCCTTCACTTGGATCTGATACATACTGACAGGCGTGTTTCCCTTTAGAATGGTGATTGCAAGTTCGAACAGAGTGACATTGTTGCCACTTGCAAGGGTGTCATGCGGATTCGGAAAGACTCTGAGGTGGATTTGGCTGCAGCAGTGGCCACAGTTGGACCGATTTCAGCTGGCATCGACGCAGAGCACAGATCCTTCATGTTGTACAAATCAGGTAAGGATCAGGATTTGCAGGTAAGGTTGAAAAGGAGAGACAAAAGGAGAAAAATTGAGGTGTGGGTTTGGTGACGCTAAACCTTAATTTCAAGAATATAAACAGAAAATGTTCAGCAGGGCAGACAGCATTTGTGGAAAGAGAAACACAATTAACCTTCTGAAACTTGCATCTGGGAATAAGATTCTGTTCTGTTTTTTTTCATTGGGAGAAGTAAATTGGCTCAAATCTGCTTGCAGAGGTAAGCCAAGAACAATCTAGCTGGCCAAAGTTCTTCCAAAATTGGACTTAGGCTTTGGCTTACTAATTTGGGGCAGCTCTGTTTTAAAGAATCTTTTTTTATTTTTCCTCATTATTTTTTCACATCTGGCCATTGCTGGCATTTATTGCCTATCCCTCACTGCCCTCTGAGATGGTGATGGTGAGTCACCTATCTCCAAAAGCCTTCCTCAACCACTTAGGGAGCAAACAGATGGTTGTGTATGCACTCAGATTTTGGCCAGTTCAGATAAGGGCAACAGATGTTGGCCAGCCAAGGCAGGAAACCCATGCAGTCACAGGGAGAATGTGCAAACTCCACAGAGAGAGAGATCCCAAGGTGAGGATTGAACCTGGCTCCTAGCAGCTACGAGGCACTGGTAGTGCTAACTGCACCGATTTGCCAGCAATGTTCACAGCTTGTGAACAAATAATAACAGAAGATCCATCTGAGTGATATACAGGACATTTTTGCAACACTTTTCACTTTTGCCTAAAATTCCCATTTTCAGAGGAGAAAAGAAGCAGCATTTTCTTTCTTCACCTTCATTCTCTTCCATCAGAATCCATGAAACAGGGTCATTTCACTGCATTGGTGGGGTAGGGGAGGTACTCTTGGCCAGCTGGGAAGGATAATTATGGGATATCACTCTGCTTCCCAAATTACCCCTGAATTTGGTGGCATGCTAGATAATTTCGAATAGCAGTTAAACTTCTGTGACACTGGTAAGTCCGGTGTTGACACTAGAAACCAGGTGGGGATAGCAAAGTCCTCCCATCAAGAACATTAGTGAATTAGAAGACATTTTATGATAACATGGTTGTTCGATGATTCTGAATTTTCATTCCTGTTAGATTTTTGATAAGCAACGGGATGAAAGCTTATGGGAACTGAGTGTTGAGGTAGTTCAGCCATGTTCATTTGATAAGCTAGAGCAATCTCCCGGGGCCAAGTGACCTTCCTGTTTCATGTTCAGATGGATTCCTAAGAAGACCAGCCAAGTTTTCAACTTAGGAAGAACGTTTTGTCCATTCAATCTCAAACTCTACACCAGTACTTTGAATCACCTTGTCTGTGGTTAGTGCAGTCACAAGGCATCAATTTGCCTCTGTCGTTAGTGGGGATGCCATGGCTCATTGTACAGGATAAAAGAAAACTGGAAGGAGAGGGATAGATCAAAATAGAATGGAATTACAGAATCACAGAAACTCCTAGATACCAAAGGAGCCCATTCAGACTATTGTGCCTGTGCTCATCAGCAAAGAAGGAATCTACCTTCCTACGCTTGTTACAAAGCCTTCCCGACTGTGGCTCTTGCACCGCACATCCAAGTATGGTCTTAAGCTGATGAGAGTTTCTGCCTCCATCACCTTATCAGCAAGGGGTGGACTACTGACCTATGAGGGACCCCATTGGCAATGATATTACAGTCACAAAAGGACTCATCAGCATTTGTCCTTTTCTCCCTGAATCTGAGCATATTTTATTTCCAACCTGCCACGCTCCCTTGAATCTTGTTTTTCGCTTTATGGACAGGATGTGACAAGAACAGTACTTTGAGAAACACTTGAACTTACCGGTATCACAGTTTGTCCATAAGTGTCCCTTTTCTCCCCCGGCTTGTTCATTGTGCACCTTGTCATGCAGGGTGTGGTTGACTTGGCAATGCCAATGGTTTCAATTAATAGCAGAGTATGTGTACAGTATGCAACTGAAATTCTTACTCTTCACAGTCATCTACAAAGCATGCAACCTGAAAGAATGACTGATAGTAACATCAGAGCCCTGAAGCCCCTCTTGCACAAGCTGCAGCAGAACCATCGACCCTTCCCTCCACCCCCTCATTTGTGGCAGCAGAAGCTCTGACCCCCCCCCCACCCCACCATGTAAGCAATAGCAGAAGTCCCCAAAGAGACCTTGATCTAGGTTCCATCAAAAACCACAGTCCATAACCCAGTACTTTGGTATCTCAGACAGGCTGTCTCTCAACAGTGAGGGAGAGAGAGACTGATCCTGTAACAAGAACAGGAGACCAGCAGTTCACTCTTCCAATGTTACAATCTTCTGTGTTGCTTCTCCAAGCCTCCCCAACATGGGGACTGACAGTCTCTCTCTCTCTCTCTCTCGGAAAATAAAAGAGGCCTTCTTCCATCAGCAGTGGTCACTGCCGGCTGTCCTGGTGTTCCAGACTCCCATGACACTTCAGTTAGTAAAACTGGAAAGAAACTGGTCGTTCCCTGAGATATCAAAATGCCAGGCTTCATGGCCAATGCTAAAACCCACTGCTTGTAGAGAACTGTAGACGTAGATCATAGATTCTGACAAAATCCCAAAGAAAAAAAAGACATAAGAAAGGAAGAATAAGCAGTTTTGTGGATGATCTGTAAGAAGCTGCCTGGGTCGACAAAAGCCTCTGGCACCTTCTTTGCTAGCTCCTCCCACAAGCTTTTCTTTAGGGGAAAACATTTACTCTGAAGGTCCTTCTTAAATACTTCCCATTACTTTGAGACAGATGTGACTTCAAGTTGTTTTTTTCAGCTTGAAGCTTCTGACCTAAGCTTCCTTGAGAAAATGCAACATCTCCACTGAACCCAGGGCCTGTCTCACACATGACCTCCAGAAGATCAGAGTGTCATCTATGTGTGAAGCTGAAAGAGGTGGGGAAGGTCTTAAGGACCTGAGTTATAGGGAAAGGTTCAGTAGGTTAGGATTTCATTCCCGAGAACATTGAAGACTGAGGAGAGATTTGATAGAGGCATACAAAATTATGAGGGGAATTGACAGGGTAAATGCAAGCAGGCTTTTTTTGCACTGAGATTGGATGAGACTACAACTAGAGATCATGGATTAAGGGTGGAAGGTGAAATGTTTAAGGGGAATATGAGAGGGAACTTCTTCATTCAGAGGGTGGTGAGAACATGGTAGGTGCTGCCAATGCAAGAGGTGGATATGGGGTTGATTTCAAAATCTAAGAGGAATTTGGATAGCTACACGGATAGGGAGGGGTATTGAGATCTATAGTCTGAGTGCAGTTCAATGGGACTAGGCAAGTTGATGGTTTGGCATGGACCAGATGGGTCGAAGGGCCTGTTTCTATGCTGTAATGTTCCATGGCTCTATGTAACCACTCCACCGTGGAGAAGGAGCGTTTGGGGTGGTCTGGGTGCTGGGAGCACACAGCAGTTCCGGGAAGGCAGCAGGAGAGGACCCAGCTTGGCAGCCCCATCAGTGGAGGAAACTGCAATTCCATCACTGGCATCATTATCCACCTCAGAACCCACAGAGCTGGAGTGGGAGTAAGTCATCCCCAGTTCCGAGGGGCTGCCAAAGAACCAGGAGCAAAAAGAAGAGGGCTTTGGAATTCTACACCATCATCATCATAGCTTGTCACACCAGACAGCCAGCCACTCTAGTGTTGTTTGGTTGGTGTTGAGCAGGTTAGTGTCAGCTAGATCAGGTGAGAGTGGGCAGTTGTGCAGAACGTGTTCAATGTTCTGCACCCTTTCGCCACACTCACAGGATTCGCTGGTCCTTAAACCCCACTTCATCATATTGTCTCCCGTCCTACAAACTCCCGCTCTCGCTCTGTTGAGAGTGCACCACTTCCGTCTGTCAAGCAGTGTCCCGTCTGGTAACACTTCTGTGGGGTCTTGCACTGTGTTGTTTGGTGGGGTTCTGGCTTCTGTTTGTTGCCAGAGGTCAATCCTGTATGTTTGGGGGGATGTTCCGTGCGGTAGTTCCTCCAATGAAGCAAAGCTTCTCCTCGATTTTAGGCGACTGGAACCTGGCACATGATGATGTAGTGGGTGCCGTGGATCCGAGTTCTGTTTACCTTTTTCAATTTTTGTTGTAGTGTGTCTTCGGATCTCTGAGGGAGCAATGCCTGCAAGTCTGTAAATGATGTTAGTGGGTGTGGGGCGCAGTGTGCCCGTGATTATTCAGCAGGCTTCGTTAAGCAATGGGTCTATTTTCTTCGCATGGGCTGATCTGCCCCACACAGGTGCACAGTATTCTCCAGGTGCATAGCAGAGTGCTAGGACAATTGATCTAAGTGTATGAGCATTAGCTCCCCATTTCGTGCCTGATAATTTTTTCAAGAGAGAATGGCAAGAGCCACCTTTCCCTCGGAGTTTTTGGATGTGGGTGGCAAATGAGAGCATCCTATCCAGTGTCACGCCCAGGTAAATTGGAGTCGGATGGTGTTCAAGCTCCTTCCCACACCAGAAGATCTTGAGTTTCTGAGCTGCTTCTCGATTCCTCAGGTGGAATGCACACACTTGAGTTTTTGATGGATTTGTGTCCAGAGGCCATTTTTCATAATACTGCTTCATTGCTTCGAGGACTGCTGTAAGTCGTACTTCAACTTCTTGGAAGGAGTTAGCTTGTGTTATGCATAGGTCGTCTGCGTAGATAAACCCGTGTGTGTTAGGAAAGGTTGGTTGGTTGTTTGTGTAGACATTAAATAGCAGAGGTGCCAGGGCTGATCCCTGTGGTAGTCTGTTCTTTTGTGGACGCCACCTACTCTTAACTCCATTCATTTCTACATAAAATCTACGATTTTCTAGGAGGCTTCGTATTACCTTGACTGTGGTTTCGTTTTTTAACATTTTAGATAATTTCAGCAGAAGGCCTCTGTGATTCACAGTATCGTATGCTGCTGTTAAGTCAACAAATACTGCCCCTATAATTTGTCGCATTTCAAAGCCATCCTCAATATACTGGGTTTAGTTCAGGACTTGACCGCAGCAAGAGCGGCCTGACCTGAACCTGGCTTGGTCTGGTGTTAGAAGATCTTTGACTAAGGGGGATATTCTTTTCAGTATGAATCTCTCGTAGAGTTTATAGGGGGTGCAGAGCAAGGAAATCAGTCTGTAGTTTTTAGGAATGGTGGGGTCTTTATTGGGTTTTAGGAGAGCAACAACTTTGGCTCTTCTCCACTTTTTAGGTATCTTTAATGATCTTAGGCAACAGTTGAAAAGGGACAGAAGCCAGTGGAGTGCTTTAGGTCCAAGATGTTTAGGGAATTCATTAAGAATCCCATCTATGCCAGCAGCTTTGTTAAGACTGGAAAGAAATTGGATGATCAACATGGCCAGCAGTGACAAAAAGAGGTCAGTGAGTGAGAGAAAAGTCCCTTCTTCCTCCTCCAGTGGTTTTCAGTTGAGGTTCTGAATAGACATATCTACCTATTAAACCAGATTTTACCATGTCAGAGGAAAGACCTTTCCTTGCTACGATAGAATAAAATGTGAGTGAGCCCAGGAAGCAGAGGTGTCATGAATTCACATCAAACTTTCACTCATTTCTGATCTCTCCACAACCCAACTCTGCACTTCATTGGTTTTGCCTTTGGCTACCTTGTGGGATTTCATAATTCCAACATAGATTTCCAATATTGTGGGATTTGTCACATTGATGTGTAATTCCATGATAACATGCAATTTTTAAAATTTTCTGCAGGAATATTTTTTGAGCCTCACTGCAGTACTGTGGACCTTGATCATGGAATTGTGGTGGTCGGATATGGAATGGAAAATCAGAAGTCATACTGGATAGTAAAGAACAGGTATGGTGCCAAATGGGGATTGGAGACCGCATCTAGCATAAGTTGATCTAAACTCAAAGTTTGTTTTTATTTATAATGAAGTAATGAAAATATGATGTCACTTGGTAGCAAAAAAATGAAAATGCTGTGAGATATCAGCAAGTCAGGTGGCATCTGTGCAAAGAAGAACAGTCAATGTTCCAGGTCTGCAACTTTTTGTGCACTGACAATTAAAAAAATATATTTTTCAATTCCCTCTGGCTAGGATTTATACCAACATAATTAGATTTCACAGAAGATGCATTAGGGACATTTAAAAGACTCTTAGATAAGCCCGTGAATGAAAGAAAAATTAAGTGCTATGTGGGAGGGAAGATTTAGATTGAGCTTAGAGTAGGTTAAAGGGTTAGCACAACATCGTGGGCCAAAGAGCCTGTACGGTGCTTGGGGTGTCAAAGTTCAGAGTTCAATTCTCACGTCATCTGTACGTCCTCCCCGTGAACGTGTAGGTTTCCTCTGGGTGCTCCAGTTTCCTCCTACAGCATAAAGACATACCAGTTAGTAGGTTAATTGGTCATTGTAAGTTGCCCCGTGATTAGATTAGGGTTAAATTAGTTGGTTGCTGGCAGCACAGCTCGAAGTGCCAAATTCACGCTATATCTCTAAGTAAAAACCATAGAGTCTGCAGAGAGATGTAGATAGGTTAAGTGAGTGGGCAAGGTCTGCTAGATGGAGTACAATGTTTGTAAATGTGAGGTCATCCACTTTGGAAGGAAAATGTAAGAGCAGATTATGATTTAAATGGTAAAAAAATTACAACATGATGCTGTGCTGAGGGACCTGGGAGTGCTTGTACATGAATCACAGAAGGTTGGTCTGCAGGCTATAAAGAAGGCAAATGAAATGTTGGCCTTCATTGCTAGAGGGATTGAACTTAAGAGCAGGGAGATAATGCTGCAACTATACAAGGTACTGTTGAGGCCGTACCTGCAGTACTGCATGCAGTTCTGGTCTCCATACTTGAGGAATCCATCAATAGGGACCCTCACTATCCTGGACATGCCGTCTTCTCATTCCTACCATCACGGAGGAGGTACAGGAGCCTGAAAACACACACTCAACATTTTACAAATGGCTTCTTCCTCTCCACCATCAGATTTCTGGATGGTCCATATGCTCACTATTCCTCTGTTGTACTATCTATCTACTTATAACTGATGGTCATTTTTATGTCTTGCACTGTACTGCTGCCACAAACAAATTTTATGATGTATGTCAGTTGATGCTGATTTTGATACCAAACATGGTGGAAAATACAGAAGTCTGTGGATGACGAGGTTTTGATCCCTGGCAGATTTTTGTTGGGTACTCTCTCCAAAGACATGGAGGCGATAAATGATGAGGTAGAGATCAGCAATGATCCTGTTAAAGGATCCTGGGCCGAATGGCCTCTTTACAATGGTTCTATCCCAGTAACTGCCATCCTGCCACCTACCTTTACTGTCAATCTTGATTACATGAGATTTTCGAATAAATGATTCATCAGAAAGTTAATACAAAGCTGTTTATTTGTTATACAGGGTGGGTGCCTGGAATGCACTGCTGGGTGATAGTAGAGGCAGATAAGATAGTGGCACTTAGGTAGGTGTGTGAGGATGCAGAGAATTGAGAGATATGGTTCATACTGCGGTAGAATGGACTAGTTTAATAAAGTGTCATTAGCTTAATTAGTTCAGCACAACATTGTGGGTGCCTGTACTATTCTGTCTTCTGTGTTCTTTATTATTTCAGCTGGGGATCAAATTGGGGCAATAAAGGATATGTCCACATGGCGAAGGACATGGATAACAACTGTGGGATTGCTTCAAATGCAGTTTATCCTGAAGTGTGAGTGTTCAAGCATATCGCATGGAACAGATAAAGGGGCCACTTTTGTCAGCCTGGAGCTTCTGCTTTCCACCATCATTACTGCTGCATATTTTCATTTAACATTGTCACAGCCTGTTATGGATACAAAATTTTAAACAAAAACAAAATTACTATCATTAGGAGGGCTGAAATCTATCATACATGTTGAAACATTAACATAAAACATTAAGAAATTTGCTAAGCACAGTTGATTCTGCATTGATATGTTGAATGATGACAATGTCCATAGTATAATAGTAATAATAATAATGAATATTTGATTGATCCTGAGTAGGAAATTCTTTTGTTACAGCAACAACATTTAAAAACACACTCAGTAGTCTGAAGACTTAACTAATAGTAAAGTACAGAATAATAATGTACACAATAATAATGTACCAATGTGCAATAATAATGTATGAAATAATAAAGGACAGACTACTGTACTATGATGTGTGTTGTCCTGTTGCACAGATATGAATTGTTGAATATGCTTATTGCATTTGATAGGAAAGGTTTTCAGTAATGATCCTTGTAATAGCGCAGCTGAATTAGTCTGTTTGAAAAGGTGTCCCACTGCTTATTCAGTAGGTATGGAGAGGATGTGCCAGATTGTCCATAATAGATAACAGTTTGTTTAGTGATCTCCTCTCCACTACTAACTCAAAAGAGTCTGGGTTGTAACCAAGGAAGGATCCAGCATTTCTGATGAGTTTATTTAGTCTTTTTGCATCATCTGCACTGATGCTGCTCCCCCAACATAAAGCAGCACTTTCTACAACAGACTGGTAAAAGATCTCCAACATCCTGCTGCACACATTGAAGGATCTCAGCTTCCTCAGAAAATGGAGTCTGCTCATCCCCTTCTTGCAAACAGCCTTGGTGTTAGTTTTCCAGTCAAGTCTGTTGTTTAGACGAACACCCAATTACTTGTACTCCTCCATCACCGCAACTCCTTCTTCCAGAATGTCTACAGGACCCATCACAGTCCTCTTCCTCCTAACATCAATCTCCCTGGTTTTGGCTGCACCAGGTGATTCCTCCCACACCACTCCACAAACTTGTCCACCAGTGCTCTGTACTCTAACTCCTGCCCATCTCTGATACACCCAACCACCGCAGAGTTGTCTGAGAACTTCTGCAAGCGCTATGACTCAGAGTTGTACTGAAAGTCTGAGGTGTACTGTGTGAACAGGAGCATAACAGTCCCTTGTGGTGCTCCAGTGCCTCTCACCACCACCTCAGACAGAGAACTACCCAGCCTGTGGTCTGTTTATTTCTTCAGTACAGAACTATGTAATAAAATTTGTCAGTGTTTAGTTGTTGTGCCTTTTCTCTGGTCTCAGTTTGCCCCTGCTTGATCATTCATAACATGGAATCAGCCATGACACACCCTGTTCTTGCCTGCTCAGCATTGCATGAAGACCCCAAAGACCTATTCTCATCTGTCTATACAGAGGCACAACTGGCAGAGCCTGTTTCTCACAGCTCCAGCTACTCAGATTTGATTCCCACTTCGGGTGCTGTCCGTGTGGAGTTTGCATGTTCTTCCTGTGACCAGGTTGGTCCTCCACTTTCTCCCACATCCCAAATGCATGTAGGTTGGAAGGTTAACTGGCCACTGTAAATTGGCCCTTGTGTGTAGGTGAGTGGTTGATCCTGGGGTGGTGGAAACTGATGGGAATCAGGGACAGTAAAATGGAATTAGTGCAGGATTGATAAAAAATGACGATATGTTGGTTGATGCTAACTCAATGTGTCGAAGAACCTATTCTGTGCTGTGTGATTCTATCTGCTTATCCAAATTTAGTGTTCAGGTGCACATTGATGTTATCCAGCTCCGTTTCAGCAGAAATCCCTCTCAACTTCTGATGTCTCAGTGATCAACCAATATTTGTTTTTTAATAATTCACATCTAAATATAGACAAGATGGTTACCTTTAGCCCAATCTGCCTTTACCTCTGTCCCCTGCCATCAATTTTATTCAGTTCATGGGACATTATCTCAAGTCAAACTAGGTCTTTGACACAGTGGAATTCTATTTGATCTTGAGGAGAACTTCTGACCTCACATCTCCATTACAAACTGCACATTCATAATTTCACCTTTCCCGGGTACATGGGATAAAAGGTTGTACAAAATTGGATGTAACTTCACTCCCTGCAAACTCATGACTGTGTGAACTGACCCTACTCTCATTCCATCCTAAGCTTTCGGATGCCACCACTGTAGTACGCTGGTATTTGTAGTAAAGATAAGTACAGATAGTCTAGCGACATGGTGTCATGACATCAACCTTTTCGTCAATCTCAGCAAAACTAAAGAGCTGATCATTGACTTCAGGAAGGGGGTAGTGCACTCACTTTTGTTTACATCAACAGTGCTGAGGTTGAATTGAGATGGTTGAGGCCATTAGGTTTTTAGGAGAGAGCATCACCCATAGCCTGTCATGGTCCAACCATGTAGACACAA
The DNA here is from genome assembly GCF_030028105.1 of Mobula birostris. NCBI lineage: Eukaryota > Metazoa > Chordata > Chondrichthyes > Myliobatiformes > Myliobatidae > Mobula > Mobula birostris. The sequence goes on along the minus strand of NC_092395.1, from coordinate 45,538,956 downwards.
TGACCAAGACTGCTACTTCCTCAGGAAGCTAAAGAATCTTGGCATGTCCCCTTTGACCCTCACCAATTTTTATCAGTGCACCAGAGAAAGCATCCAGTCCAAAGACAGCTGGGCTTGGCATGGCAACTGCTCTGCCTGAGACTGCTGTGGTGGCCAGTGCAATCCTGTTTGCTGTTGTGTGCTGGGGCAGCAGGCTGAGGGTAGCAGACACCAACAGAATCAACAAACTCATTCGTAAGGCCAGTGATGTTGTGGGGATGGAACTGGACTCTCTGACGGTGGTGTCTGAAAAGAGGACGCTGTCCAAGTTGCATGCCATCTTAGACAATGTCTCCCATCCACTACATAATCCACTACATAATGTACTGGTACTACATAATCCACCGAGATGCAACACAGAACGTCATAGGAAGTCATTCCTGCCTGTGGCCATCAAACTTTACAACTCCTTCCTTGGAGGGTCAGACACCCTGAGCCAATAGGCTGGTCCTGGACTTATTTCCTGGCATAATTTACATATTACTATTTAATTATTTATGGTTCAACTGTAACGAAAACCAATTCCCCCCGGATCAATAAAGTATGACTATGACTATGACTATGACTATTACTGTTTTTTGCATGTTTTGAAGAAGTCTATTCAATATCAATGTAATTGATTTACTTGTTTATTTATTATTATTATTATTTTATTTATTATCTTTTTTCTCTGCTAGATTATGCATTGCATCGAACTGCTGCTGCTAGGTTAATAAATTTCACGTCACGTGCTGGTCATAATAAACCTGATTCTAATTCTAATTCTGACTTCTTCTGTACCTTGTCTTGCCTTTTGCTCTCCACAAAGCATAGCAGAACTGCCTTCCTGGCCTTTGGATCTCATCTGCCCGGTCCACTGGAGCTGCCTTCTCATGCTAGGGTAGGCATATTTCTATCTCACCAGGGTATGAGGCCCTCCACTACCCTCATCTGGATTAGCCTGCCTGTCAAAGTGGTGTACCAGGGTGTGGCTGCTGTCACAGGCAAACAGCTACTTGGGGCCACAGGTGAGAGCTGAGTGTCCGGTGGGGCCCAAAGCCGATTGGAGCGTTGAGCAAGATTGAAACATCAAGGCGAATGGGAGGAAGCGGGGTTGGTGGTCACTCTTAACATGTCAGGCTGGGGGCTGAGAGGCTGCTCTCCACTGGAGGCTGCATCAGGCCGGAGGTCAGGAATCTGCCCCATGGAAGGACTAAGTTCGAGCTGTTGCTCTCCTCCATGTTGACAAAGTGTCTTTGAAATTCCGAGATACACGTGATTATCACTGTGCTCTGTAGTTTATATTGGTCTCCTTCAGTTCTTTGTGTTTTCTTTCTTGTTGCCGATTGGCGAATGGGCGATGTTACTTTGGGAGGGGTTGGGAGTTTAATGTTATTGTTGCTGTTTTTTTTGTGTGGGGGAGGTTTGGGGTTTGATGTTTTAGCTCCCAAGTCCAGGTGGGCAATCTGTTAGTTTTTGTGTGAGGGAGAGGATGCGAGGGGGTTTGGAGTTCGATGTTTTAGCTGCCGTGTACATGTGAGCAATCTGTTGGTTTTAGTGTGAGGGAGAGTTTGGGGGGTGTGGGGTTTGCAAATTTTGTTTCTTTTATTTTTCGTGTCGGGGGGCCATGGCTTTTCTGTATTTTATGGCTTTCTGGAGAAGATGAATCTCAGAGTTGTACTCTGCATACATACTTTGATAATAAAATGAACCTTTCAACCATTGAAGTGAGTGAGTTGCCCCAGAATGGACACAGCAAACTCCTTCACCAATGTATGCCAATCACAGCTTAGTCCATCAAAGGCAAAGCCCTCCCCACCATTGAGCACATCTATAAGGAGCGCTGGCACAAGAAAGCAGCATCCGTCATCAAAGATCAGCACTATCCGGTATATGCTCTCTTCTCACTGCTGCCATTGGGAAGGAGATACAGGGGTTATAGGCTCCACACCACCAGGTTCAGGAACAGTTATTACCCTTCAAACACCAGGTTCCTGAACCAGTGTGTATAACTTCACTCAACTGAACTCCGAACCAATTCCACAACCTATGGATTCATTTCAAGGACTCTATAACCCATGTTCTCAGTATTATTTATTTATTTATGTTTTAAATTTGCACAATTTGTCTTCTTTTGCACCCTGGTTCTTTGTCAGTCTTTGTGTGTAGTTTTTCATTGTGTTTTTCTACTCTACTGTGAATGCTTGCAAGAAAGTTAAGCCCAAGGCACTATATAGTAACATATATATACTTTGATAATAAATTTACTTTGAACTTTGATTTAGCCAGAACTTGGCCAAAGGGCAAAAATGATGTGTCCACTGGTAATGACTATCACCTCTTTCACAGGAATCTTATCATGGTGATCAAGTTGGCCAGTGGTCTCACGCAACCTTCCCCACCACGGCAACTATCAGTGAACTCCATTACCTAAAGACTGAATCGACCTCTCAGGGTGTGTTGCCAGATAAGAGTGTGGCATCAGTGTTAAAGGAACTCATTACACTTGGGGAAAATCTCCTGGTTGTCACAGGAAGGATGTGTAAGCTTCGCACAGATGGTACCCAAGGTCAGGGTTGAACCCAGGTCTCTGGTGCTGAGAGGCATTGCCTCATACCGCTGTGGGTACAGGCACTTGTGTGCACAATTCATCCGACTGCTTTTTTGTTGAATTCAGCATCACTTGAATACTTAACGATGTCACACAATTCCATTATTTGAACATAAATTGCAGCTTTTGGGTGCAGCCATCAACCTTAATTGAACAGTCTCAGAAAACAAGGAACAAGTTGTTCTGCATTCATTATGAAGGGCCTCTACTTTGGGATATTACACGCAGTGTCGACTGGTCTTTGTTTCCAATGTCAGAATGTTTGCCGGTCCTTTTACAGGGAGTGAACCAAATTGACCGAAGCCAGGCCTTTCTGATGCTGGTGACCTTGAGGAGATTGAGGCCTGAGGATGAACTTGTGCTTGAAACTGCGAGGAGCCGTTGGACTGTGCATTGTGAGAGTGAGATTTGAAAAAGCGAGTGGGGCCAGTTGGGACATTCGTGCACCTAAGATCATGGGGCAATTAGGCATTTAGCAAGGGCTGATAAAAAAGTTCAGGTTTAAGCAGGGTAGCCATTAATAGGATGGAGGGTGAACTGTATCAAATCGATTGCGAGAATGTGGCTGTATGCGCGCGGCCGATTGATCGCGTGGTGAATCGATGGGGCCTCCTGCATACGGGGGCTCTCTTTTCGAGCAGTCTTCCGAGTGTACGTTTCTGTCTTGGTGGTCCCGGTTTGTCACTTCTGAACTATAAGTTGCCCAGCGTGTACAGTGCTAACATGACTCACTAAAAATGTTTAATCCTACTGCTCCATACATAACAGTTGGGAAAGAAGATCAAAACAAGAATGGCTGCTCTACTCCAAGGACACTATCCATTTTGGGGCACAGCTATTGCAAAACCAATCCCTGGAACCTGGCTGTAGTGGACAAAAACCTTCCTGAACTACACTGAACTCCTATCAATTTTAACACCAGCAGCAAAGCTGGGGAAAGCAATGAAACTCAAGATGCTTTGCATGCATTTGGGAGAACTCGGGCATAAATAAGAACATAAGACCATAAGACAAAGGAGCAGAATTAGGAATTTCAGCCCATCAAGTCTGCTCTACCATTCCATCATGGCTGATTTATTATCCCTCTCAACCCTGTTCTCCTACTTTATCCCTGTAATCTCTGACAACCTGACTAATCAAGAACCTATCAAGCTCCGCTTTAAATATACTCTATGACTTGGCCTCTACAGCCATCTGTGGCAATGAATTACACCCGTTCACCACGCTGTGGCTCAAGAAACTCTTCATCTCTGTTCTAAAGTGATGCCCCTCTATTCTGAGGCTGTGCCCACCACTGTAGACTCACCCACCATAGGAAACATCCTTTCCACATCTGCTCTATCTAAGCTTTTCAACATCCGATAGGATTCAATGAGATCTCCCTTATTCTTGTAAACTCCGGTCAGTACAGGCCCAGAACCACCAACCACCCCTCATGCATTTCTTTCCATTCACATGAATCTCCTCTGGGTCAGTAACTTTAAATTCCTTGGTATTATCATTTTGGTGAACCTGTCCTGGGTCCCGCAGCTAAGTGCAATTACGAAGAAAGCACGTCAGTGCCTCTACTTGCTAAGGAGTTTGGAGTTTGAGAAGATTCGACATGACATCTAAGACTTTGACAACATTCTATGCATGTGTGGTGGAGAGTATCTTGACTGGCTGCATCGCAACCTGTATTGGAAACACCAAAGCCCTTGAACAGAAAATCCTACAAAAACTAGTGGGTACGGCCCAGTTCATCACGGGTAAAGCCCTCCCCACCAGTGAACACATCTATACGGCTAGAATAAATTGCCTTTTGCCTAAAAAAAGGAGGCAAAAGGGCAGCATCTATCATCAGGGACCCCCACCACCCAGGCCATGCTCTCTTGTTACAGCTAGCATCAGGAAGAAGATACACGAGCCTCAGGACTCACACAACCAGGTTCAGAAATGGTTATTATCCTTCAACCATCAGGCCTGTGAACCAAAGAGGATAACTTCACTCGTTCACTTGCCCCATCACTGAAATGTTCCCACAATCTGTGGACTCACTTTCAAGGAGTCTTCATTTTATGTTCTTGATATACAGTATTGCTTATTTATTTATTTATTTATTTATTTATTATAATTCTCTCTTTCTGTTTGTCTTTTGCACTCTGGTTCAACGCCCAGAATGAGTGGTCTCTCATTGATTCTATTATGGTTATTATTCTATTATGGACTTATTGAGTATGCACGCAAGAAAATGAATCCCAGGTTGTGTATGGTGACAGATATGTACTTTGAGATATACATATTCAACTTGCAAGTTAATGTGGGGAATCCTGCACGAGGATGCCAAAGTCCCTTCGCACCTCCGGTTTCTGAATTTTCTTCCGGCTTAGAAAATAGTCTATGCCTTTATCCCTACTACTAAAGTGTATGACCATACACTCCGGGACCTTAGCACCTAGGAGGCAACATACCATTGGGTATTTCTTTCACATCCGCAGAACCTCCTGTCTGCTGCTCGATCAATAGGATCTGCTATCATGACTGTACTCCTCTTCTCTCTCCTTCCTTTTGGAGATATGGAGCCAGAGATCCCGTCACTGCAGTTTCCCTCTGGTAGGTCAATAGTATTCAAAGTGGTATACTTATTACCGAGGGGAACGGACACAGGGGTACTCTGCATTGTTTGCTTATTCCCTTTCCCTCTCCTGACAATCACCCGGGTACTTGCCTCCTGCAACATAGGTTTGACTTCCCCCTGTAGCTCCTATCAATCACCTGATAATTCTCCCATATGAGCTGAAGCCCATTGTGCTGCAGCTCTATTTCCTTATCATGGTCGCTAAGGAGCTGCAGCTCAATGAACGTTGTGCAGATATAGTTACCAGACAGACTAGAGGCCTCCCAGAGATCGCACACAAAGAACATGTCACTAACCCTGAACCCATTCTCATCGCACTAGCTATGTACTAACAGTCAAAGAAAGAGAAAAACTTACCCTGCCCTTCGCCCCTTCTTCCTCAAGCCTCTTGAGCCAAAGTCCGATCACGCTAACAATGGCTGCTCTGGTTACGCTTTATTTCTTTATGAAAATACTTCGATGCTCTGCTCCCACAGAACAAATTTGAGGTTTTGGATGACATTTGAAGGATGCAGGTCAATATCTTTACAGCATGCTTCAGATTCTCTCAGCTGAGAGAGACCACCAATGAGAATGTAGATTATTTCATCACAAGATCGACCCTAACCTTTCAGGAATGCAAGTACAAAGATACTCTTCTGCACCAATTTGAAGTGATGCCTATCCAAGTGCTGATTGTTGGAGTTCATGATGGGAAGACACGGGAGTGTCTTTTGTCCAAAAAGCACGATTTGTCATAGAGTTTAGTCATTGAAAAGTAGAGTACAGGAACGGGCCCTTCAGCCCATCTAGTGAGTACCAAATCATTGAAACTGCCTAGTCCCATCAATCTGTATCCGGATCATAGCCATCCATACCCCAACTATCCCTGTACCTATCCAAACTTCTGTACATGTTGAAATCCAGCTTGCATGCAGCTCATTCCATACACTCATGACTCTCTGAGTGAAGAAGTTTCCCCTCATGTTCCCCTTAATCTTTTCACCTTTCACCCTTAAAACATGTCCTGTAGCTGTAGTCCCACTCAACTTCAGTGGGAAAAGCCTGCTTGCATTTATCCTCTCTGTACCCCTCATAATTTTGTATACCTGTATCGAATCTTCCCTCAATTTTCTACATTCCAAGGAATAAAGTCCTAACTTATTCAATTTCTCCTTATAACTCAGGTCTTCCAGGTCCCGACGACATCCTTGTAAATTTTCTCTGTACTCTTTTAACCTTACTTATATCTTTCCTTTAGGTAGATGATCAAAACTGCACACAATACTCCAAATTAGGCCTCACCAATGCCTTATACAACTTCAACATAACATCCCATCTCCTGTACTCAATTCTTTGATTTATGAAGGCCAATGTTCCAAAGATCCCTTTAAGACTGTATCTACGTGTGCCGCCACTTTCAATGAATTATGGACCTGTATTCCCATTTCCTTTGTTCCACCACACTCCTCAGTGCCCTACCATTCACTATGTAAGACCTACTCTGGTTGGTCCTATGGAAGTGCAACACCTCGCACTTGTCTACATTAAATTCCATCTGTCATTTTCAGCCAATTTTTCCAGCTGGTCCAGATCCTGCTGCAAGCTCTGATGGTCTTCTTCACTGCCACTACATCCCCAATTTTGTTGTCATCTGCAAATTTGCTGATCCAGTTAACTATATTATCATCCAGACCATTGATATAGATGACAAACAACAATGGACCCAGCATCAATCCCTGTGGCACTCCATTCATCAGAGAGGCACCAATCTACTACCTCTCACTGGCTTCTTCCACAAAGCAAATGTCTAATCCAATTTACTACCTCATCCTGAATGTCAAGCGACTGAACCTTCCTGATCAACCTCCCATACGGGACCTTGTCTTAACCTGCTATGCACCTCCTTTGTTTTTCTTCAGCAGGGCCTCGATATCTCTTGAAAATCAAGGTTCCATAAACCTGTATCTTTGCCTTTTATTCTGACAGCCACATACAAGTTTTGTATTCTCAAAACTTCACTTTTGTAGGCGTCCCACTTACCAAGTACACCTTTGAAAGAAAACAGCCTGATCCCTGCCAGATCCTTTCTGTTACCATCAAAATTGGCCTTTCTCCAATTTTGAATTTCAACTCACGGACCAGACCTATCCTTTTCCATATTTACTCTGAAATTAATGCCATTATGATGACCTGATGCAAAGAGTTCCCCTGTACCAACTTCTGTCACTTGCCATGTCCTATTCCCTAATAGCAGATCAAGTATCACTTAATCTCATTGTGACTTGTATGTACTGATTAAGGAAACTTTCTGGAACACTTTTGACAAACTCTATCCCATTTAGTCCTTTTACAGTATGGGAATTGCATTTAGAATGAGATGACTCAGACCCTGGCACCTGGGAGGCAACATACCATCTTGCTCCCTAGCTTACCACTGGGTGGCAGTCCAGAGAGGCTGTCTCTCTGGCAGTCCAGAGAGGCCGTACACGGATTCAGCCACCTTCATCACCAAATGAAACAGGCAGTTCTGGAGCAAGAGGCCCCTCCTGAAAATGTCAATGTTTGCCAGCAGATACTGCCCGGCAACCTACAATCACATGTATCCAGAGAGATGTTCCCACTGTGGTGAAAGTCAGGCCCAGTGATCTGAATACAAGCATCAAAGGACAGTCTGCTGGTTGGTTTTGTCAGGAGGCAGGGCAGCTCGAGAATGTGTGCTTTCCTAAGCAACACACCATGTGGAAATTTAAGATTTCAACCACTAGCTCCACGCAAGGAGATGGCTGGAGCTAAGAAGTGGACACTATTTTCCAAACTCCTGACTTGGGCCACAGAAACCAGCCTCCTTACTTGGTTGCACTCACAGTGGACAACCAGGCCATGAAAATCGAGTTGGATACTGGGTCATCCATCACCTCGGTAAGTGCACCTTGCACACCATATTAGATCTCCTACAACCAGCCGTCCAGGAGCAAATTTGTGGCAAGCAAGAGGCTATAAAACAAAAAAAAACATTATGTACACCATGCTGCAAATGTTTTGGTGCCAGAGACAAATTCTACACTAGCATCTTGCAAGAAGAAAACTGGCCACTGGCTGTCGCTCAGCATTATAACGGTCAGGTAGCAGAACTTGAGTTGACGATGGACAAATTGTTAGGTGACACTTGGATCACAGAAGCCATCGAACTGTTGGGTATCCCAGAGACCTGTAGAATTGCCTTTTGCCGATGAGACTGGTGTCTCACAGATGAACAAATAGCTGTTTCATCAAGAAAAGAGATTGACTACTCACTGTTGCCTTGAAGATCTGTACATTTCACTGAGTTGATTACATTTATTGTGTTGTTTTTCTGTTCATTCATTTAATTCAGAGATTTGTTCTTTAGACATTTTATTGCCTATATCATATCATTTTTGTAGTTTATTGCAGGTTTTGCATTCCTTTACCAATCAATTAGTAAAAGTTTTTACTTGCTGAGTTAATTTTTTCATTTGGTTGCACATTCAGTCAATCTTAGCTCACAATTGCAGATTTTACCTTTTCCTCAGGCATTCTCTGGATCTGATCACATGCCTGTTTAATAAACTTAACTTTGTTGGTATATTTCATAGAATAGTACAGCACATTACAGGCCCTTCGGTCCACAATGGTGTGTCGACCCTCAAACCCTGCCTCCCATATTACCCCCCACCTTAAGTTCCTCCATATACCTGGACTTTCATCTGGGCTTTTTCATTAATTTTATCAAACTGATATGTATTATTTAGGTAAGAGTTTATAGTAGGTTATGTCACTTTGGCTGTTATTTTAATTGTATATATTTTTCATTACTTTGACTGTGATCGCAAAATATTAACAGATTGCAACCAAAATTTTAATAGGTTATCCAACGAACCAAATTTGTCTCACACACTCCACTGGCTTACACGTATTGTGCCCCATCGCTTGAATGAATGAATTTCATTTTTTTTGTGCTCCACTGGATTGCATGTATTTGAATATTTCCACACTCCACCACTTGCACATATTTAATTTTTACAGATTAAAAAAATAGCAATGTAGTACTTCCTCAATCCTAACTTCCATCCGAAGATGTACTAAAGCCAGAACTAGTCGATTCTCAGTTTAGAATTAGGAGAAGCTCTAACCTCCTTTGTTTGTGTACTAAAAATTTCCACTCCATCTGCGATTCTTTCAAAGTCCTTAAGTCTTTGCAAACATCCTGCTAAATACACCAGATTGTTGGATTCTTGTGTTTTTCATCCAAGTTTCTTTCAGAAGTCAGGAAAGAAGTGCAAAATCTGATATTTCACAATAATTTTATTAATCGTTATTTGAACAAAGAAAAATCAAAAATGGACCGTAACAAGAGCAGAGGTTAGTCGCAGCAGGGAGAGAAGCAGCAAAAAAAGATACCACCACACAGTCAGATCTTTTTATACCTATAGATAAGAAACATTCCTTTGCAGATAAGAGTTAGCCAATCAGGCAGCTCCTATTCAAATAATGCAGCACCAGAGAACCTTCCAGAGCTTACAGAATCTTACAAACGTATCCACTAGGGGACACACTGAACATCAACATATTCATACTGTGGCCACTAGGAAACCTACTAAATAGTTATATGTAATTAAGTAGTTAAAGAATACACCAGGAAATTGATTACTAAACTGGAAAGAAAATAACAATTAAAGTCTAAACCAACACTGTTCCCAAGGCAGCAGTGCTACATGGGAGTGACCTCTGCTGCGGTACACAGAACAAGCGGCAGCTGTGTAAGGAAAGACTGAGTAATGAAAAGACCCAAACATTAACCACAGCCACCACTTACTCGTGTCCACACTGCACCAGAATATGTGGATCCTGGATCGGCATCTGTAGCCACCCAAGAGCCCACCAATAGACAATCTGAGAAAGATATTTTACTCAGTTTGAGTGGTCAGACTACTCTGAACAGGTCTGGCACACTGACGTAGGGAAAGGATGGTAGGTTGTATGAACCATGGTTGACAAGAGATGTGGAACATCTAGTCAAGAGGAAGAAAGAAGCTTACTTAAGGTTTAGGAAGCAAGGATCAGATAGGGCTCTAGAGACTTATAAGGTAACCAGGAAGGAGCTGGAGAATGGAATTAGGAGAGTTGGAAATGGATATGAGAAGGCTTTGGCAAGTAGGATTAAGAAAAAGCCCAAGAGATTCTACATGTATGTGAAGATCAGGAGGATGGTTCGAGTGAGGGTAGGAACAATCACTGAAACAAGACTTAAGGGCTAGTGAAGGAAATATGCACCTGGAGTCAGAGGAAGTAGAGGAGGCCCTTAATCAATACTTTTCTTTCGCATTCAACAGTGCGAGCGACCTTGTTGATTGAGGGGATGGCGTAAAACAAGGTAATATGCTGGAACATGTAGGTGTTAAGAAAGAGGTCATGCCGGATCTGTTGAAAAATATTAGGGTAGATAGGTCCCTGGCACTGGATGGGATATACCCCAGGTTACTACAGGAAGTGAGGGAAGAGACTACTGCCCTTTGGCAATGATCTTTGTGTTCTCACTAGCCATAGGACTAGTACCAGATGGTTGGAAGGTAGCAGATGTTATTCCTTTGTTCAAGAAAGGTAGTAGCAGTAACTCTGGGAATTATAAACAGTCTCACTTCAGTGGTGGGCAAATTATTGGAGAAGGATTTAAAGATAGGATTAACAGGCATTTGGAGAAACACAGTCTGATTAGGGATAGACATCATGGTTGTGAGGGGCAGGTCATGCCTCATGAGCCCAATTGAATTCTTAGAGGATGTAACAAAGCACATTGAAGAAGATGGAGCAGTGGATGTGGTGTAGATAGATTTTAGTAAGGCATTTGACAAGGTTTTCCATGGTAGACTCATTCAAAACGTCAGGAGGCATGGGATCCAAGAAAACTTGGCTTTGCGGATTCAGAATTGGCTTGCCCATAGAAGGCAGAAAGAGCCTGCAGTTGGAACGGATTCTGTCTGGAGTTCGGGGACTAGTGGTGTTCCGTAACGATCTGTTCTGGGATCACAGCTCTTTGTGATTTTTAAGGATGACTTAGATGAGGAGGTGGAAGTGTAGGCTAGTTTACAAATGACACACAGGCTGGTGCAGTTCAGGATTGCTATAGGCTGCAATGGGACACTGACAGGGTCTGCAGTTGGGCTGAGAGGTCACAATGGAAAAGTGTGAAATAATTCAAGTCGAAAGGTTGAACTTGGAAGGAGAATACAGGGTTAATGGCAGGAGGAACAGAGGGATTTTGGGGTTCATATCTAAGGACCACTCAAGTTGCAGCACGAGTTGATAAGGTGGTTAAGAAGGTATATTGTGTGTTGGACTGAGTTCAAGAGCGGTGAGGAAATGTCGCGTTCCTCTAAAGCTCTGGTTAGATCACACTTGTGTTCAGTTCTGGTCGCCTCACTATAAAAAAGATGAAGAAAGTTTAGAGAGGATGCAGGGAAGATTTACCAGGATGCTGCCTGGACTAGAGAGCCATGATTTATAAGGATAGGTTGAGTGACTTAGTGCTTTTCTCTCTGGAGTGAAGGAGGATGAGAGGTGATTTGATAGAGGTGTACAAGATGATAAAAGGCATGGGTCGGGGGGATAGCCAAAGACATTTTCACAAGGCAAAAATGGGCAATATGAGGGGGCATGATTTTAAGGTGATTGGAGGAAAATATAGAGGAAAATGTCACAGGTAATTTTTATTTTGCAGAGAATGGTGGGTGTCTGGAATGCCCTGCCAGGGATGGTGGAAGAGGCAAATACATAGGGACATTTAAGAGATTGTTAGGCATGTGGATGATAGAAAATGGAGGGCTTTGTGAGAGAGAAGTTTAGAGTAATCTTAGAGTAGGTTAAAAGGTCTGCAAAACATCGTGGACTGAAGGCATGTATGGTGCTGTAATATTCTATGTTCTACGTTTCTTTGCTTCTACTTCCAACTTATATCACATTTTTATATATAATTTTTAAGTACGAAATGGATGACCACACTCTTTCCTGTAAGAGATTCCCTTTGCCGAAGGTTTGCTCACTCACTTAATTTACTGCCTGTGTGTTTGCTGCTGCCTGAATTAAACATTATATCATTATCAAACCTAAATATCTGATTGTTACTCCTTCACCCACATCTTTTCTGAAAATCCGGTGCAGATCTTGGACAGCAATGTTGAGACAATACCAACTATTCCTACACTTTTCCTTCCTCTAAATTTCTGGTTTCCACCTGCTTTAAAAAGATTATCATCCTGGTATTAAAAAATGTGCTTTAATAACAACTGCATAGTAGCACAGTTGCTCTAACACGCAATATCACAAAGTGCTTCGAGAGGCTAGTTGTGACACACATTAACTCTAGCCTCTCAGGCAATCCTGTCCTACTGCAATTCACCTACTGCTGAAACAGGTCCACTGTGGATGCCATCTCCCTGACCGTACACTCATCTCTTGAGCATCAGGTCAGTGAAGATATCTACGTCAGACTACAATTTACTTCTGACCATAAGACCATAAGACATTGGAGCAAAAGTCGGCCATTCAGCCCATCGAGTCTGCTCCACCATTTTACCATGAGCTGATCCATTCTCCCATTTAGTCCCACTCCCCTGCCTTCTCATCATAACCTTTGATGCCCTGGCTACTCAGATACTTATCAATCTCTGCCTTAAATACACCCAATGACTTGGCTTCCACTGCCGCCCATGGAAACAAATTCTATAGATTCACCACCCTCTGACTAAAAAAGTTTCTTCGCATCTCTGTTCTGAATGGGCACCCTTCAATCTTTAAGTCATGCCCTCTCGTACTAGACTCCCCCATCATAGGAAACAACTTTGACACATACACTCTGTCCATGCCTTTCAACATTCGAAATGTTTCTATGAGGTCCCCCCTCATTCTTCTAAACTCTAAGGAATACAGTCCAAGAGTGGACAAACGTTCCTCATATGTTAACCCTCTCATTCCCGGAATCATTCTTGTGAGTCTTCTCTGTACCCTCTCCAACATCAGCACATCCTTTCTTAAATAAGGAGACCAAAACTGCCCACAGTACTCCAAGTGAGGTCTCACCAGCGCCTTATAGAGTCTCAACAACACATCCCTGCTCCTGTACTCTATTCCTCTAGAAATGAATGCCAACATTGCATTCACCTTCTTCACCACCGACTCAACCTGGAGGTTAACCTTAAGGGTATCCTGTACTAGGACTCCCAAGTCCCGTTGCATCTCAGAATTTTGAATTCTCTCCCCATTTAAAATAATAGTCTGTCCGTTTATTTCTTCTGCCAAAGTGCATAACCATACACTTTCCAACATTGAATTTCATTTGCCGCTTCTTTGCCCATTCTTCCAATCTATTCAAGTCTCTCTGCAGACCCTCTGTTTCCTCAACACTATCAGCCCCTCCACCTACCTGTGTATCGTCAGCAAACTTAGCCACAAAGCCATCTATTCCATAGTTCAAATCATTGATGTACAATGTAGAAATCAGCGGCCCCAACACGGACCATTGTGGAACACCACTGGTAACCGGCAGCCAACCAGAATAGGATCCCTTTATTCCCACTCTCTGTTTCCTGCCAATCAGCCAACGCTCTATCCACGTATGTAACTTTCCCGTAATTCCATGGACTCTTATCTTGTTAAGTAGCCTCATGTGTGGCACCTTGTCAAAGGCCTTCTGAAAAGCCAAATATATAACATCCACTGCATCTCCCTTATCTAGCCTACTTGTAATTTCCTCAAAAAATTGTAATAGGTTTGTCAGGCAAGATTTTCCTTTAAGGAATCCATGCTGAGTTCTGCCTATATTGTCATATGCCTCCAGGTACTCTGTAACCTCATCCTTGACAATCGACTTCAACAACTTCCCAACCACCGATGTCAAGCTCACAGGTCTATAATTTCCTTTTTGCTTCCTTGCCCCCTTCTTAAATAGCAGAGTGACATTTTCAATCTTCCAGTCCTCCGGAACCATGCCAGAATCTATCTAAAACAACAGGAATTCTGCAGATGCTGGAAATTCAAGCAACACACATAAAAGTTGCTGGTGAACGCAGCAGGCCAGGCGGCATCTCTAGGAAGAGGTGCAGACGAAGGGTCTCGGTCTGAAACTGAGTTGGATGATCAGCCATGATCATAATAAATGGCGGTGCAGGCTCGAAGGGCCGGATGGTCTACTCCTGCACCTATTTTCTATGTTTCTATGTTTTCTATGTTTCTATGAAACGTCGACTGCACCTCTTCCTAGAGATGCTGCCTGGCCTGCTGCGTTCACCAGCAACTTTTATGTGTGTTGCCAGAATCTATCGACTTTTGAAAGATCATCGTTAATGCCTCCGCAATCTCCACAGCTACTTCCTTCAGAACACGAGGGTGCATTTCATCTGGTCCGGGAGATTTATCTACATTAGACTATTCAGCTTCCTGAATACTTTCTCTGTCATAATTGTGACTGTGCACACTTCTCTTCCCTGCCACCCTTGAGTGTCCGGTATACTGCTGATGTCTTCCTCAGTGAAGACTGATGCAAAATACTCGTTCAGTTCCTCCGCCATCTCCTTATCTCCCATCACAATTTCTCCAGCATCATTTTCTATCAGTCCTATATCTACTCTCACCTGTCTTTTACTCTCTATATACTTGGAAAAGCTTTTAGTATCCTCTTTGATATTATCTGCTAGCTTCCTTTCATAGTTCATCTTTTCCCTCTAAATGACCGCATTAGTTTCCTTTTGTAAGCTTTTAAAAACTTCCCAATCCTCTGTCTTCCCACTAATTTTTGCTTCCTAGTATGCCCTCTCCTTTGCTTTAACTTTAGCTTTGACTTCTCTTGTCAGCCACGGCTGCATCCTTTTCCATTCGAAAATTTTTTCTTTTTTGGAATATACCTGTCTTGCACCTTCCTCACTTCTCGCATAAACTCCAGCCACTGCTGCTCTGCTGTCCTTCCCGCTAGTGTCTCTTTCCAGTCAACTCTGGCCAGTTCCTCTCTCATGCCATTTTGGACGCAGTGGCCTATCGGAGGCCAAGAAAATGTACTATTCGTCTTTTTCACGATTGCTAGACATTAAGAACTTCAGGTACCATAGGTTTATCCCATCAGTGAGCTGTTCGTTGGCAGAGGATCTGGATTGGTGTGGACCATGTTTTTGCCTGCCACAGGAAGACATTGGAATTGATGCGTGAAGTTGGTGTGCAGCCCAACAGCAAGTGATCATCTTGGATGTTTCTCTTGCAACTGCAAGACCATGTTGAACATTAATTTCCCTTGTTTCTTGGCAAGACAGACAGTGAGGGAACTGCGTGGCTTTGGCTGAAGCGAGGACTAGGCCTCGAGCCGCAGGCTAGCCTGTTGCAATAGTCCAGGAGAGGAGATTCTGGAGACAGTGTACCGTGGCAACCATGCTGGGTAGGGAGCTGGCCATTCTTGTCAGTGTTGCTCTCCGGTGTTCAGTTGGTGGGATGACAAGATGAAATATATGCGTGTGTGCATGTGTGCGTTCATCTGTGAACTGCTAAGAACAGCTCGTTTTAGATGATATTACCCATACACCATCAATTTATAGGACATGTCACAGGGACTTGGGCTATAATACACTTTTTAGTGTGGCTGTACATATGAGCTATACATGCTTTGTGCTGTGTATGATTGTTGGTACTGTGTTTGGTACCTTGGTCCCGAAGGAACGTCATCTTGTTTGGCTGTATTCAAGGGTATTCATGTATGGTTGAATAATTACACTTGAACTTGAATTTGAATTTATTGACTGCAGCTCCACCTTTAATACTATAATTCCAAGCAACCTCAAATACAATTTCATAGTATTTGGACTCAACATCTCTCTGTGCGAATGTACCCTTGACTTCCATCCAACAGACTGCAGTCAGTTACAAAAGTCAGCAGAACCTCCGCCACCGTTATTCCCTACACTGCTGCCCCCTACAGGGGCATTCTCAGTCTCATAATTTCCTCCTAATACACTCACAAATGCGTGACCAGATTCTGTTCTAATTCCATCTACAAGTCTGCGGATGAGGTCACCATAGTAGGGCTAATCTCAAATTATGATGAGTAGGAGTACAGGAAGGAGCTAGAGAACATTATGACGTGGTGTCATGACAACAACCCTTTCCTCAGTGCCAGCAAAACAAATGAGATGGTCAATAACTGCAGGAAGGGTTTGTGTACATTCTCCTGTCTATATCAATGAAGACCAGAGGGTTAAGAGCTATAAACTCTTAGGAGTGAATATTAGCTGAAACTTGCTCTGGTCGAACCACATGGACGTCATGTAAAGTCTCTACTTCCTCAGAAGGCTTAAAGAATTGGGCATGAACCATCACCAATCTGTTGAACTTCACCATTTTTTATAAATGCACTATAGAAAGCATCATATCTAGATGCATCATGGTTTGCCATGGCAACCGCTCTACCCATGACTGCAAGAAACTGCAGATGTGTGCACACAGGTCAGTATATCACAAAACCCAGCCTCCTTTCCATATACTCAGTCTGCACTTCCCGCCCGCCTTAGTAAAGGAGCTAAGTTAGTCAAACCACCTCCCCCACTCCAGACATCCTCTCTTCTCTCACTTCCAGAAGATACAACAGCCTGAAAGCAAGTACCACCAAGCTCAAGGATAGCTTCTATCTCACTGTTGCATGATAAGTTGGAACTTCGGCCTCTCAATGTACCTTGTTATTTCCTTGCGTTTTATTGTCTACCTATATTGCATACTTTCTGTAAACGTAACACTTTATTCTCGACTCATTTGTTGCCTTTCTGTTGTGCTACCTCAATGGACTGATGTGATGAAATGACTTCTATTGACAGCATGCAAAACAATGATTTGCACTCTAGCTTGGTACATGTTGACAATAATAAACCAATTTACTAAATTACTAAATCTATCATGCTGTAAGTTGCCCCACATTCCTAACTATAGAAATCATAACTGATCCAAAAGAAATTTCTTCAAAAGTCCTTGCTGTAGGCAGGAGATCCAGTAATATGAGATCCTGACAGTGAGTCAGTGAAAAAATAGATGTAGAGTCAAGAAATGCTGCTCAAAGTGACATGATCTAGGGTATATCAACAAGTATTCTAATAACAGCTGAAATATGGTTTGCTTTTAACTCAACCATGAGATGAAGTATTATGGATGTTATGACATTTGTGGTGAAGCAGTGTAAATTTGCATTCACCAGAACATCTCAGGAAAGCTAAAGCAGCCAAGCTGTTAAATAAGTGAGGGAAAATGTGTAAAACTAACAGAGTAATGAAGCTGATGGAGAGTGTGGTGTGTTGCCAGAAAGCCATGCATGCTATTAATGGCAGAAGCTGACACATCATGACCACACTGAAGCAGCAATCTACAAAGCAAAGAACTGTAACAGGCCTATCACTATTGCAAATGAGAGCTGAACCCAATGTGATGCAACTGAATACAGATGACGCGGAGTGAGGAACAAGCTGTAAAATATGAAATCAGATCACCATGACTGATGTGACATTGAACAACTATACAGAAAAGATGCTAATTATACTTTAGCCCTTTGTTTACTCTGGAATGTTTCTCAGTCATAGAGTCATACAGCAGGAAATAGGTTCTTCAGCACAAAAATCTGTCTAAGCTTCTCCCAATAGCCTTGGTTTGGCCCATATCCCTTCAAACGTTTCCTCTTCAGGTACTTATCCAAGTTCCTTTTAAAAGCTGTTAATGTGCCTGCCTCAACAATATCCTCTGGCAGCTCTTTCCATATACTGACCACATCCTGGGTGAAAAAGTTGCCTCACCTCAAACCTATGTCCCCTATTTCTTGATTCCCTGAACCAATTGTGCACCGAGACTCTCTATGTTCCTTATGATTTCATACATCTCTGTAAGATCAACCCCTCACTCTCCTACATTCCAATGAAAATATCCCAGCCTGCTCAACCTCACTCCATTACTCAGTCCTCCAGTCCCAGCAACATCCACATGAATTTCTGCATTCTTTCCAGTTTAATGACATCTTTCCTCTGGAAGGATTCAAGAATCAAATTTCATATTTATTTATCACATGTACATTGAAACGTACAGTGAAATGTGTTGCTTGCTCTAACAGCTAACCCACCAAAGGGTGTGCTGGGAGCAGCCTACAAGTGATGCCACACATTCTGACTCCAACATGCTCATCAGAGCAGCACAGAACACAACAAGCAATAAACCAGCAACAGCAAGCCTGCTGGGGTAATTGAAAGCCCAATGTCTGCATGTCGAGTATGAGTCAGAGTCCTCAGGAGGCTGTAGGTCGAAGTCAACAGTCTGTCTTGAGGTTGGAGAACTGTGCACATTTGTAGGTAGAAGGGAGGTATGGGACTTATTTTGCTGTTGTTGTTGATACTGTCATAGCGGCTTTCTTTTAAAATTCCCTAGACCTTGGAAAGGTTCCTGCAGACTGTAGTATATTATTCAAGAAAGGAAGAGAGTAAAAGCAGAGAACTGTAGCCCAAAATAAACTGAAGTAACTATTGGAAGTACTCAATCCTGCACCCAATGTATTGATACAATCATGAAGGCGACACACCAGTGACTCCGCTCCGTTAGGAATTTGAAATTTCTACAGATGCACTGTGGAGCATTTTGACCAGTAGCATCACAGCCTTGTATGGAGCCTCCATTACACAAGACTGTAGGAGGCTGCAGACTCTGTGAGTTCCATCACATGCATAATCCTCCCTACCATTAAGGACATCTCCATGAAGCATTGCTTCAAGAAGTAGGCATTCGCCTTTAAAGACTCTCACTTTCCAGGACATGCCATCTTCACTTTACTACCATTGGGGAGTAGGTACAGGAGCCTGAAGACCCACACTCAACATCTTAAGAATTGCACCTTCCCCATTGCCATCAGCTTTCTGAATGGCCTAGGAACCCATGAATACAACTTCATTATTCATCTTCTGCACTATTTATTTTTGTAACAGAATTTAGACCATATCTCAGTGATAATAAACCTGATTCTGGTCAGATAGAATTAAATTGTTTTATGAAAGGAAGGTTGTGACAAATTTATGAGCATTTTAGACCTCTATGGATATAATGAGGCGGAAGAAATGGAAGAAAACTTTGAGTACATTTTTAGCAAACAGGATGATGGAGAAACAATGGATGTAGTCTGTTTAGATTTCTGTAAAATATGCATTAAAATGCCACATATAAAGTTAATGTGCAAAATAAGGGTTGGCAATAAAGTGATATTGTATCATGGATGGAAATTTGGTGAAATGATAGAAAAGGGATAATTGGTTAAGTTTGAGACTGGGAAGCTATAGTTAGTAAGAAATTGTGGATCTCACTGTGGGGCCCCATATATTCACCATTTAAAGTTCTAAGTAAAATTTATTATCAGTGTACATAGATGTCACCACACACAACTCTGAAATTCTTTTTCCTGCAGGCATACTCAGCAGATCTATTAAACAGTAACTGTAAACAGGATTAATGAACAACAAACTGTGCAAAAGCAAATATAAATAAATAGCAATAAATAATGATCATGAAATAACAAGATAAAGAATTCTTAAAGTGAAATCATAGGTTGTGGGAACACCAGCAATAGAATGAGTGTAGCTGTCCCCTTTTGTTCAAGAGCCTGATGGTTGAGGGTTAATGACTGTTCTTGAACTTGGTGATGTGAGTCCTGAAGCATTTATACCTTCTAACTGATGGCAGCAGCAAGAAAAGAGCATGGTCTGGGTGGTGAGGATCTTTGATGATGGATGCTGCTTTTCTACGGCAATGTTTCATGTAGATGTGCTCAATGGTTGGGAGAGCTTTACCTGTTAGGTATTGGGTCAAATCCACTACCATTTGTAGGATTTTCCATTCAAAGGCATTGGTGTTCCATACCAGACTATAATGCAGCCAGTCAATACACTTTCCACTACACAGCCACAGAAGTTTGTCAGGATTTTTATGACATGCTGAATCTTTGCAGACTGCTGAGGAAATAGAGGAGCTGTTGTGCTTTCTTTGCAATTACATTTATATGATATGTCCACAAAGGGTCCTCTGAGATAGTGACACCCAGGAATTTAAAGTTACTGATTCTCTCCACTTCTAATCCTCCAATGAGGACTGGCTCATGCTTTGGTTTCCCTCTCCTGAAGTCCACAATCAGTTCCTTTGTCTTGCTGACATTGAATGAGAGGTTGTTTTATGACACCACTCTGCCAAATTTTCAATCTCCCTCCTGTATGCCAATTCACCACCACCTTTGGTACGGCCCACTAGTGGTGTCATCAGCAAACTTGTACGTATATGATGTTGGTGCCATACTGAGCCACACAGACATAGGTGTAAAGCGAGGAGAGCAGAGGACTAAGTACATATCCCTGTGGTGCTCCTGTGCTGATGTAGATTGTGGAGGAGATATTTTTGCTCATTCGAACTGACTGGGGTCTGTAAGTGAGGAAATCCAGGATCCAATTGCACAAGGAGGTATTGAAGCCCTGGTCTTGGGGTTTACTGATTAGTTTAAGTAAACGAAGGGAAAATTGCACGCTGTTTAACTCTGCTGTTTTTTCATTTCACTGGTTAATCCTTTAACGTTGATCAACAGTTTGTGTTATTTCGATTAAGGAGCTGCATAAAATAAAAGGGTTAACAATGTTGGTAAAGTTGTAACACAAAGACTCTTGCTCTGAAGAAATTCTAGTGCTTGCAATTACAGAGAAGCTTTCATTTCCTTTGTTGTGATCCTTTGTATCACCAGTGATGTTTCTCTTTGTTTTGGAAAGCCCTTTCCTTAGATAAGAGGCCTAAAACTGCTCACAACACTCCAAGTGCGGTGTGATCGGTGTCTTATAAAACCTCAGCATAGCATCCTTGCTTTTATATTCTAGTTCTGCTAGTATGTTTCCTGTAATACTACGGGCTATAATCTTGTTTAGCAGCCTCATGTGTGGTACCTTGTCAAAGGTTTTATGAAAATCTAAGTAAATACCACCCCTTGTCTATCCTGCTTGTTAATTCCTCAAAGAATTCCAACAGATTTGAAGGGCAAGATTTCCCCTTAAGAAAATGTCCATCTTCTGCCTAATTTATCAGGTGCCTCGAAGTACCCAGAAACCTCATGCTCTCCAGCATCTTCTCAATCACGGAAGCCAAGCTAACTGAGTTTCTATTTGCTCTTTCCCTTTTTAAAGAGTGGGGTGACATTTGCAATTTTCCAGTCCTCTAGAACCATTCCAGAACCTAGTGACTCTTGCAAGGTCATTACTAATGCCTCCACGATCTCTTCAACTACCCCCTTCATAACTCTATGGTGTAGCCCACCTGCACCAGGTGGCTTATCTACCTTCAGGCCTTTCAGCTTCCCAAGCGTCTTCTCCTTAGTAATAGCAACAACACTCACTTCTTCCCCCTGACACTCTTGAATTTCCAGCATAACGATGGTGTCTTCCACAGTGAAGAACAACACAGAATACTTATTAAGTTCACCCACCATTTCCTTGTCCCCCATTACTACATGTCCAGCATCATTTTCTAATGGTCCAATATCCACTCTCGACTCTCTTTTACTCTTTATCTATCTGAAGAAGCCTTTGGTATCCTCTTTTATACTACTTGCTAGCTTACCTTCACATTTCACCTTTTCTCTCCTTATTGCTTTTTCAGTTTCCTTCTGTTATGCCTCCTAATCCTCTGCCTTCCACTAATTATTGCTCCACTATATGCCCGTACTTTTGCTTTTATGCTGTCTTTGACTTCCCTTTGTAGTCACGATAGCCTCATCCCCACTTTAAAATACTTCTTCTTTGAGATGTATCTATCTTGTGTTTTTTGAATTGCTCCCAGAAACTCTAGCCATTGCTGTTCTGCCATCATCCCTGTTTGTGCCCCCTTCCAATCAATTTTGGCCAGCTCCTCTCTCATGTCTCTGTAATTCCATTTACTCCACTGTAATACTGATATGACTTATTTTAGCTTCTCCTTCTCAAACTGCAGGGTGAATTCTATCACATTATGATCACTGCCTCCTAATGGTTCCTTTACCTTAAACTCCCTAATCAAATCTAGGTCATTACATAGTGCCCAATCCAGAATTGTTGTTCCCCTAGTGGGCTCAAGCATGAGCTGCTCTAAAAAAAGCAATGCATAGGCATTCTATAAATTTGACATTTCAGGCCGGGACCCTTCATCAGGACTAACTGAAGGAAGAGCTAGTAAGAGATTTGAAAGTGAGAGGGGGAGGGGGAGATCCAAAATGATAGGAGAAGACAGGAGGGGGAGGGTTGGTGCCAAGAGCTGGACAGGTGATTGGCAAAAGAGATACGAGAGGATCATGGGACAGGAGGCCCAGGGAGAAGGAAAAGGGGGAGGGGGGAAACCCAGAGGATGGGCAAGGGGTATAGTCAGAGGGACAGGGGGAGAAAAAGGGGAGAGAGAGAAAGAATGTTTGTATATAAATAACGGATGGGGTACGAGGGGGAGGTGGGGCATTAGTGGAATTTAGAGAAGTTTAAATTCCGCTAATGCCCCACCTCCCCCTCGTACCCCATCCGTTATTTATATACACACATTCTTTCTCTCACCCTCCTTTTTCTCCCCCTGTCCCTCTGACTATACCCCTTGCCCATCCTCTGGGTCCCCCCCCTTGTCTTTCTCCCCGGACCTCCTGTCCCATGATCCTCTCATATCCCCTTTGCCAATCACCTGTCCAGCTCTTGGCACCAACCCTCCCCCTCCTGTCTTCTCCTATCATTTTAGATCTCCCCCTCCCCCTCCCACTTTCAAATCTCTTACTAGATCTTCCTTCAGTTAGTCCTATGAAGGGTCTTGGCCCGAAACGTTGACTGTACCTCTTCCTAGAGATGCTGCCTGACCTGCTGCGTTCACCAGCAACTTTGATGTGTGTTGCTTGAATTTCCAGCATCTGCAGAATTCCTCGTGTTTGCATTTTAAAGTTCTATAAATTCCCTCTCTTTTGATAGAGATCAATATGACTTTTCCCAATCTTCCTGCATAGTGAATCCTCAATGACTGTTGTAACATTGCCCATAACATGCCTTATCTATCTTGTAATTTATATCCCAAATCCTGGCTACTGTTCGGAGGAGGCCTATATGTAACTTCTATCATGATCTTTTTAACTTTGCATTTTGTCTACTCCTCTATCTCTGGAAACCCCTATTACTATCGCATTTCTCTTCTTCTCTCTTTTGCTTCTGAGCTACAGAGCCAGACTCAGTACCAGAGACCTGGGTGCTGTGGCTCTCACCCATTTGCACCCCCATTCCCCTCCCCAACAGTATCCACAGGGTATATATAACAGCCACAGGGGTACTCTGCACTACTGGTTTATTCCATTTCTCTCTCCTGACAGTCATTCAGCTGTGTGCTCCCTGCTGCTTGGGAGTGACTACCTCCCTGTAGCTCTTATCTATCACATACCCATTCTCACATATGAGCCCAAGGTCATGTATCAGCCCCTCCAGTTCCCTCAGAAGGTTTGTAAGGAGCTGCAGGTGTATGTACCTTGTGCAGATGTGATTATCAGAGAGACTGCAGACCTCCCAGAGTTCCCACACCTCTCACAAGGAACACACCACTGACCCTGGATCCATTCTCACTGCAGTAGATATTTACAAGTACACAAAGAAAGAAATGAAGCTAGACCCTTCATCTCTTCTAGCCCAAGCCTGAAACTGTCCACTCTATCACGGATCCGCTCACACAAAGGCCTCTTCGCCTAAACCTAACTTCTTTTTATTGGCCTTTGCCAAATACCTAATAGATACTTATGATGGAAGCCTTCCAAAAAGTTCAGAAAGGGCATGATCTCTTTTAAAATCTCACATCACCTGACCAAAACAAGAGATTGCTAATGATGATTGAAGCCTGCCGAAATCCCGAAAGCCCTAGGCTCTTTACTTATATCTTGCACTACACAACCAAAACAAGCTACTGTTTGCAATGATTGAAGTTGACTAAAAAGTCCTGGAAGGCCCCAGGCTCTTTTTTCACTCCTCGCACCATCTCATTGCTCGTAGAGAGCAAAGGGCATGACAAGGCACAGAATGCGTCATGGTTACCTACTGCAACCAAGGAAGAACCCAGTTTGTGGTGACTACTTGTACCACTGTTCCTGGACTTCGGAGGAACTGTGGAACTGTTCCAGTGTAATGATTTTTTCACTTTAAAAACTCTCTCGCTCAGGTTTTACTGTCACCATAGGATATGATGGACAACCAACACCTGGCTTGTTCCTTTGTTTGACTGTAAGTGAACAAAGTTAGCACAAACTCGTAGTACAGATAAGAGACTGCCTTCACACAATGCTTTTGGTGACTGCATCCTCCAAATCTTCATTTTCATTGTAGCATTCAAGATGATTGTCAATACGTTTAAATTCTTTGTAGTACCTAACTTGTTGGAGTAGGGAAATCGTTTCATTTTCACTCCCGGCCGTTTCTGAGCAAAACAATTCTAAATTATCTTACTGCTTATTTCTTGCCACCTGTCAATGAACAAAGATCACTGCTTTTTGAACACAAACACACAAAACTGATGCTACCTAAAAACTGTTTGCTCTAAGCATGGTGTATCCACACAAATTCACGTGACTAATGCAAGTCAGAAACTGATCAACAGGTCTCCTGTCTCAATTACGCACACAGTGAACCAAATAAACAAAGGGAATCCCAGCTAATTTCTTGATTAGATTTTCATCTTTAAGAGTTGTACCAAATAAGCAGCTGCCCGATTAACTGATGAACCAATTAAACAAAATCCACTGTATATTAAATGAAAAATTGTAATTACTGTAAATACCTGGCAGATCTGGTAGCATCTGTGGAGAGAGAAACAGAGTTAAGGTTCCAGTCAATGAAAGTTTAGTGAAAGATCATCAGCACTTTGTTTTAATTTCAGATTTCCATCATCTGCAGCTTTTTGATTACAGATATAACTGATGCCTCTCTGGGCAAGTGGTCCAATGAAATTACTAGTCTCTGGTGTAGATGTTTCATTGACATTAGGTAGAGCTCACTTTTGGGAACTTTGGAAATTAGAAAACCTGAATATGCTTTGTTCAGTTCATAACTATGTACATGTGTGTTTATTTATATGATTAATTGTTGGTAAAATTTTATATTTATACTCTGCGAGCCATTGGAGAGGATATTGATGGGCTCACAGAGTGCATCACTGATTACATCAACTTCTGTGTGAACTGCAATGTTCCGACAAGAACTGTCCTTGGTTATTCAAATAACAAGCCATGGGTGACAAAGGACATTAAGGACATCCTGAACGCTAAAAAGAGGGCGTTTAGAGATGGAGTTAGGGAGGAGCTGAGGGCAATACAGAGGGACCTGAAAGCCAGGATCAGGGAGGCTAAAGACAGGTACAGGAGGAAGCTTGAGTGGAAACTCCAGCAGAACAACATGAGAGTGGTCTGGAGGGGGATGAGGACCATCACTGGGTTCCAGCAAACTAGCAACAGAGGAGCGGAAGGCAATGTGGACAGGGCCAATGAACTTAACTTGTTCTTTAACAGATTTGACATTGGGGCCCCTGCCCATCCCACACATGAGCCATCTGTTGTCGGCCCCCAACCAACACATATTCCACTCTACCCTCCTACCCCTCCTCACAGTCCCCCACCCTGCTCTCATGACTATACCCCTTCCCCACATGAAACCACCATGGTGGGCTTCACAGCTGAACAGGTGAGAAGACAGCTGAAACGTCTCAACCCAAGCAAGGCTGCAGGACCGGATGGTGTTAGTACCAGGGTGCTCAAAGCCTGTGCCCCTCAGCTATGTGGAGTACTTCGCCATGTATTCATCCTGAGCCTGAGGCTCCAGAGGGTTCCTGTGCTGTGGAAGACATCCTGCCTCGTCCCTGTGCCGAAGATGCCGCGCCCCAGCGGCCTCAATGACTACAGGCCGGTGGCATTGACCTCCCACATCATGAAGACCCTGGAGCGACTTGTTCTGGAGCTGCTCCGGCCTATGGTCAGGCCACACTTAGATCCTCTCCAGTTCGCCTACCAGCCCCGACTAGGAGTTGAGGATGCCATCGTCTACCTGCTGAACCGTGTCTACGCCCACCTGGACAAGCCAGCGAGCACTGTGAGGGTCATGTTTTTTGACTTCTCCAGTGCGTTCAACACCATCCGCCCTGCTCTGCTGGGGGAGAAGCTGACAGCGATGCAGGTAGATGCTTCCCTGGTATCATGGATTCTTGATTACCTGACTGGCAGACCACAGTGCATGTGCTTGCAACACTGTGTGTCCGACAGAGTGATCAGCAGCACTGGGGCTCCACAGGGGACTGTCTTGTCTCCCTTTCTCTTCACCATTTACACCTCGAGCTTCAACTACTGCACAGAGTCTTGTCATCTTCAGAAGTTTTCGGATGACTCTGCCATAGTTGGATGCATCAGCAAGGGAGATGAGGCTGAGTACAGGGCTACGGTAGGAAACTTTGTCACATGGTGTGAGCAGAATTATCTGCAGCTTAATATGAACAAGACTAAGGAGCTGGTGGTCGACCTAAGGAGAGCTAAGGTACCGGTGACCCCTGTTTCCATCCAGGGGGTCAGTGTGGACATGGTGGAGGATTACAGATACCTGGGGATACAAATTGACAATAAACTGGACTGGTCAAAGAACACTGAAGCTGTCTACAAGAAGGGTCAGAGCCATCTCTATTTCCTGAGCAGACTAAGGTCCTTTAACATCTGCCGGACGATGCTGAGGATGTTCTATGAGTCTGTGGTGGCCAGTGCTATCATGTTTGCTGTTGTATGCTGGGGCAGCAGGCTGAGGGCGGCAGACACCAACAGAATCAACAAACTCATCCGTAAGACCAGTGATGTTGTGGGGATGGAACTGGACTCTCTGACGGTGGTGTCTGGAAAGAGGATGCTGTCTAAGTTGCATGCCATCTTGGTCAATGTTTCCCATCCACTACATAATGTACTGGTTGGGCACAGGAGTACATTCAGCCAGAGACTCGTTCCACCGAGATGCAACACAGAGCGTCATAGGAAGTCATTCCTGCCTGTGGCCATCAAACTTTACAACTCCTCCCCTGGAGGGTCAGACATCCTGAGCCAATAGGCTGGTCTTGGGTTTATTTCATAATTTACTGGCATAGCTTACATATTACTATTTAACTATTTATGGTTTTATTACTATTTATTATTTATGGTGCAACTGTAATGAAAACCAATTTCCCCCGGCATCAATAAAGTATGACTATGACTATGACTATGACTATATCTGTAAATAGCTGATATAATTGCATGTGTATAAATGCCAATGGGTTGCATGAGTCCTGACTGAATTTCAGATAGATTTATGGCAAAGGAATTCAGTTGTCAGTCAAATTCTCATATTCCATCATTCTTGTTTTAGAGAATTGGGTCCAAGTCACTGCAAGGTCAGAAAAATTGGGAAAGGATGCAGAATGGGATTCTGCATCATGGAAATGATGTGCAAATGGCTTCCTTCTGCTGTATGGTTATATGATTCCAGCTCTTCCATTGTCTGATGCAAATGATAAATGCCCAGTCCGGACTGAAAAGGTATCAAATATTGGGCCTGGGTGTATCTTGACATAAGTCCTGCATGACAACAATATTTGGGAATAATCACAGAAGTTGGAACAGAATTGGTAGAAATTCTAAAGTGGCCTCACAGGTTGATGTGTCTAATGCAAGGAAGCAGATTTAAAGACATACAGAGCACTGGCAGGAGAGGTCTGCTGCATGGGCCGATTCTTGACAAAGATAAGCAGAATTCACCTCAAGTAAATATTCCTTCCACATAGTCTGTGTCATCATCAACTACAGTTAGTTCCACTGAGATACAGTTCCTTAGGGTTGTTGTAGCCAGGGATGGAGGTGGCGATAACCCCACACTACCAATTAAATGCTCCCAATGACATGCATCTCAAATACCCTCTGACAACCAAGTTCAGCTCCTGGCCTTCATGTGTGGCTTAGCTACTAAGACCAACAGAATGGCTTCTACTGACAGGCAAAGGGGCAAATGTGGGTTATTGTTGCCTTACAGCCAGTCACTTTGGGAAGATGGGGCTAGTCAGTCATGGTTGGAAGCTCATTTACAGCCATGGCTGGTAGTTCAACTAGAAGAAGGAAAACTCTGTTCTCAAACCTCCACTGCCTTGCAGCTATACCCACTCATGGAGAAACCTTTGGAGTAAACCCCAAGAAAAATCCAGTGCTGGACTCCCTAAGGCAGTCTTTCATTGATTTCGACACTGACTAGCAGCTCCTACGATGCCACAGGTGCCTAACTGTTTTGGTCTCTGTCGTTTCTTTGGGTCCATTAGCTCCATGGAGAGGGGGAGCCTGCTACATGGGCAACAGATTGCTTCCCACATGGTACTGCCCCGGCTTGAGTTTCCCGTAGACAGCAAGGATGTCCACGGTCGACCTGACCAAGGAAGGGCCTCAAGACACAGTGTGGGCCTGTGGGGGAGGGGCACCAAAGTAGGAGTTGTAACAATATTGTTGGAGAAAGCAGATGTAATTAAGGAAATTCACACAATCACTGTAGAACTTTTACTGTGTATTCTTCTATCCGACCATTCAGAACTCTTGGTTGTTCAAAATCTGGCTCATGGAAAATAAAGAAATAAAGCACATAGGTAGCACAGATTGATGTTTTATGAAAGTCGCCATTCCTTATGATTTTCTGATGATGGATATCACACTCCCCGTACACTCAGTGTGGCCCCAGTTTCCAAACACCCACTTACCAGAGCCCTGTTCCACCCTTCTACTACTCAGATCCCATTTCCTGTGCTCTTCAAATTTCCCTGGATCTGTTTGTCACGCTCCTTCTAAACTTACAGGAGCCAAGCTTCCTGCCTTTCCTTAAGGTCCACTTTAAAATTTATAATTCCATTGTGTAACTTTGAGAAAAGGCAAACATGCAGTAGATCATTAACAGAATAACATCTGATGGTCCAGAACATCACCTCCTGATTGTGCTGGGTTAAAGGAATTTTATCCTCTGTAGTTTGAACTGCAGATTTACCAAGAATCACTTGCTGGGAATGTACTATAGTTCAAAAACCATAAGACCATAAGACAAAGGAGCAGAAGTCGGCCATTCAGCTCATCGAGTCTGCTCTGCCATTTTATCATGAGCTGATCCATTCTCCCATTTAGTCCCACTCCCCCGCCTTTTCACCATAACCTTTGATGCCCTGGCTACTCAGATACCTATCAATCTCTGCCTCAAATACACCCAATCACTTGGTCTCCACTGCCGTCCGTGGCAACAAATTCCATAGATTCACCACCCTCTGACTAAAAAAATTTCTTCGCATTTCTGTTCTGAATGGGCGCCCTTCAATCCTTAAGTCATGCCCTCTTGTACGAGACTCCCCCATCATGGGAAACAACTTTGCCACATCCCTTCTGTCCATGCCTTTCAACATTCGAAATGTTTCTATAAGGTCTCCCCTCATTCTTCGAAACTCCAACGAATACAGTCCAAGAGTGGACAAACGTTCCTCATATGTTAACCCTCTCATTCCCGGAATCATTCTTGTGAGTCTTCTCTGTACCCTCTCCAACGTCAGCACATCCTTTCTTAAATAAGGAGACCAAAACTGCCCACAGTACTCCAAGTGAGGTCTCACCAGCGCCTTATAGAGCCTCAACATCACACCCCTGCCCTATACTCTATTCCTCTGGAAATGAATGCCAACGTTGCATTCGCCTTCTTCACCACCAACTCAACCTGGAGGTTAACCTTAAGGGTATCCTGCATGAGGACTCCCAAGTCTCGTTGCATCTCAGAACTTTGAATTCTTTCCCCATTTAAATAATTGTCTGCCCGTTTATTACTTCTGCCAAAGTGCATAACCATACACTTTCCAACATTGTACTTCATTTGCCACTTCTTTGCCCATTCTTCCAATCTGTCCAAGTCTCTCTGCAGACTCTCTGTTTCTTCAGCACTACCGGCCCCTCCACCTATCTTCGTATCGTCAGCAAACTTAGCCACAAAGCCATCTATTCCATAATCCAATTCGTTGATGTACAGTGTAAAAAGAAGCGGCCCCAACATGGACTCCTGTGGAACACTGTGCAGTCAACCATAATAGGTTCCCTTTAATTCCCACTCGCTGTTTTCTGCCAATCAGCCAATGCTCTATCCACGTATGTAACTTTCCTGTAATTCCATGGGCTCTTATCTTGTTAAGTAGCCTCATGTGTGTCACCTTGTCAAAGGCCTTCTGAAAATCCAAATATACATCATCCACTGCATCTCCCTTGTCTAGCCTACTTGTAATTTCCTCAAAAAATTGTAATAGGTTTGTCAGGCAGGATTTTCCTTTAAGGAATCCATGCTGAGTTCTGCCTATCTTGTCGTATGCCTCTAGGTACTCTGTAACCTGATCCTTGACAATTGACTCCAACAACTTCCCAACCACTGATGTCAAGCTAACAGGTCTATAATTTCCTTTTTGCTTCCTTGCCCCCTTCTTAAATAGCGGAGTGACATTTGCAATCCTCCAGTCCTCCGGAACCATGCCAGAACCTATCGACTTTTGAAAGATCATCACTAATGCCTCCGCAATCTCCACAGCTACTTCCTTCAGAACACGAGGCTGCATTCCATCTGGTCCAGGAGATTTATCTACCTTTAGACTATTCAGCTTCCTGAGTACTTTCTCTGTCGTAATTGTGACTGCGCACACTTCTCTTCCCTACCACCCTTGAGTGTCCGGTATACTGCTGATATCTTTCTCAGTGAAGATTTCAAAGGTACATTTAATGTAGAGAAATGTATACAATATACATTCTGAAATGCTTTTTCTTCATAACCATCCACGAAAACAGAGGAGTGCCCCAAAGAATGAATGACAGTTAAATCTTCGAACCCCAAAGTTCCTCAAACAACCAGGCAAAGCAGTATTACCTGATTATTTCATTAACCTAACAACACTGGGACTCTGGAACTATGAAGGACAAAGCTGCAGAACCTTTCAAAGATATTTGAGAGCATGTGTAATTAGTATTTAAAAGTCCAGTAACAGAAGGATGTCTTCATTTTATGGATTAAACCTTGAAATTGAAAAGCAGTAGAATCTATTTTGGAGGCAGTGAATGTTGTTTAATTATATTTATTATAATATTATAGAAAAGGCAGAGACATAGTGGGGTAAACATTTTTAAACTGGGTATAGCCAATATTACCGGGGCTGAGATTTGACTAACAGAAGTAGGCTGGAAGTCGCCTCTTGAAGGAAAGTCAATCTCCGAGCAAAGGCAGGCAGTCAAGGAGGAGAAGACACTAGGTTCATCCAAATATATTCACTTTTAAAGAACAGAAGGGTCATTAAGTTTACAATTACATGTTGAAGAATATATGTGATTGGCCAAGGAAATAAGGGAAGTTTATGACATGTACTAATCTTATTGTTGCAAAAAGTCTAGCAGAGTATTAAAGGGGCAGGAGTAAAAATAAGATCAAAATTAAGAGGTGCTAAAAGGAAAATATCAACTAAGTACATGGGTGTGGAAAAACCTATCTCTTAAGTCCTCAGTAAATCTTCCCTCTCTCACATTAAGCTTATGGCCTCGATGTTGCTTATCCACAGGGCAGGATCAATGATGGAGTAGTATGATTAAATGTTTTTTTATTGAGACATGTTAGTATCGATACACGCTGTGCATCTTACCATTTGGGAGCTAGGAACCGGGCCTGTCAAGATGAAGACATGTGCACTTGAAAGCCTGCTCCTATAAGTGCATGTAGGAGACTTCCCTACTGTGCAAAAATAAACTGTGGCCATCCACAATATATGTGCCCTTGGTGTCAGATTTCCCCTTTTCTGTTGCTGCTGCACTCAGCCAGTGAAATGTAGGCTGTCGTTTTCTTGTGTGTTATAAAGGAGGGACAGATTTCAGGATGCCTTGGGGTAAGTTGCTTTCTTACCTAGTCTTGCAACCAAAGCAGCTGAACCAGTAGAGCTTCTGGTAAATGATGGTTTCCTAGATGTGGCTGGTGATGTGACTGAAAATCAAGGGGATGTCGTGGAACTGCTGTTGACTGTCATTTGCTTGCTATTTATCAGCCTATGCTTGAAAGTAGCCTAGGTTTTGTCACATCTTCATGGGATTGTGAAAGAAAATGAATATCTTATAATCATCAGTAAACATCCTCACCTCTGACCTTATGATGGAATGATAATCATTGCTGAAGAAAATGGTTGAGCCTAGGACTCTGCCTTAGTCCTGGGGTGGGATGAGTGACTCGACTACAACCATCTTCTGTCATGTAAGGTAAGATCACAACCATGGAGTGTATTCTCACTGATGTTGTTTTTATTGAGCCTCTTTGGTGCCACACTTGGTCAATGCTGCCTTGATGTCCTCTCAACTTATCTCTCGAATTCAGAACTTTGATTCATGTTGCTATGCTGGAACTGCTCTGGAACAGCTTGGACAGAGGGGCAGGTATTTCTGGAACACAGCCCTTCGGCACTAAGGTTAACATGTTGACTGGTCCCTTGGGCTTTGGTGTCCTTGGAGACTGGTGCTCTCAGCTGTTCTTTCATATCAGGAGTTAATCTAATCAGCTCTTATGGCAGCGTGGATCATAGGAGGAAACTGATAAATTCTTGGCACTTCTGAATGAACACTTCTGAATCCTTTAGCTTATTGTTTAGCATTCATGAGCTATTTCCACCATCGCCGTGGGTGAAGAAGTCCTCTTCCTCCTAAATTGTCTGCCACCACTGATGGTACAACTGAAAGGCTTGCCATTTCATAGTTAGCCTCATTTGTGGGTCTGGAGTCCAACATAGGCCAGACTGATTACCTTTTCCTCCTCTGATAGGTATTAGTGGAGCAGATAGATTCTTACAACAATCCAATAGCTTTTCAGTCTTAATTACTACTAACGATTTGTTACTATTTAAAGAATTTACGGGGGACGTCATGTGATGATGTGGGATTGAGACGTGTAAATCCAGCTCTCCTGTAAAAAATCAGCAAAGTACCATTTTAACAAAGCAAAGTTAATAAGTACTTTCCGAAAACGACTTACAAACTTCTCAAGACTATTTTACGATATGCCTCGTAAACCGCAACAGAAGAAGCCTGTTGTTGTGAAGTCGCCACGAGATGGGAAGAAAGAAGGGCCTACTGCAGCGATGGATCCTCGGAATCAGGTTGCATCTCCTTCGGGGGAGACACGTTTTATCTCTGGTGTAGAAGAACAGGGAGCAATGGCAGCGGTAGCGGTCCCTGGGAAGAAGATGCCGGCACTGCGCATGCACAAAGAAGTAGGCATGCACAAATCGATACAACTCAAACTACAAGAACCGACGGCCACTGCAAGTGTGAGTGACTCAGAGTCAGAATTGGATTCCGCAGAGAACACAGATGAAGAAGAGGAGGAAGAACTGGAAGAGACTGAAAGTAAAGGATGCAATGGAGACATAAGGTAGGCTTTATTGCAAGTAATGATTGAATTAAAAGGATTAAAAATAGAGCTTAGAGACATGAAGATGAGGTATGATAAAGCTATGAAAAGACAGGAGAAAATGGATAAGAAACTTCAAAAGTTGGAAAGAACAATGGAACATATTAACGACAAAGTGGAAAAAACAGAAAATGATATGCTTGTCTGGCAAACGGAAAGAAATTGTCTGTTGGAAAAAGTGGACGTGTTGGAAAATTTTAGTAGATGAAATAATATCAGGATTGTTGGTCTTAAAGAAGGTACAGAGGGAGACAATCCAATAAAATTTTTTCAAAGATGGATCCCGGAAACTTTGCAAATGAAAGAGGGAGACTAATCAATTGAAATTGAGTGGGCACATAGAGCTCTAAGACCAAAACCACAAGATGACCAATATCCACGATCAATTTTAATAAAATGTTTAAGATTTCAAGGCAAAGAAAGGATTCTACAGGCAGCTGCTCAAGCTGCCAAGAAGAGAAAAGGGCCATTGATGATAGAAGGGAACAAAATTTTTTCTACCCTGACATAAGTTATGAGCTTTTGAAGAGAAGGAAGAAATTTAATCCAGTGAAAAAAGTCCTATGGGATCACGGTTATCAATTGATATTGCGTTATCCTGCAACTTTGAAGATTTTTTTGGATAACGGAGAAAAAAGATTTTTTGACGATTACCGGAAAGCAGAGGAGTTTGTGCGAGATTTTCTGAAGATACAAGAACAAACCCAGGGGAGCGAGATGGATTAAAGATGAAGATTGGGTCAAGGAATAGACTTGCTGGATTTTTAAAGGCGAAAGAATATATAAATGTATTATTAATTATATGATAGAGGGGAAGAAAGGTTAAAGTTTGAGGAATATTAGTGGGAATAGTGACATTAATTTTTTTTATATATATACAATTTTTTTTATTACGGGGGAGCTGGAAGAAATACTGACCAATCGCTACAGTATTCATGTGTGCAAGCGTGGCAATAGCCACAACCCGCAAGATGGAGGGGGGTAGTGTTGTGTTTTTTTTCATTCACAACATTAGTAGGGGGGTATTTTGTTATTTTTCTCTTTGTATCATATCTATCTTTTATTTCTTTCTTTTTACCTGGATGATTGGGAGGGAAACACGTAGCAATATGGTGAAGTTTAAAGAGATCCCCCTATGAGAGTTGAGATGTTAAGTAATATTTTAGAGTGGAGTAACTTTCTTAAGAATAATGACTAATTTACCGAATTTTTTGAGTTTTAATGTTAATGGGCTTAATGGACCGGTGAAAAGAAAAAGAACCTTAACAAATATTAAGAAGATGAAGGTAGATTTAGCCTTCTAACAGGAAACGCATTTAACAGAAACAGAACATCAGAAATTAAAGAGAGATTAAGTGGGTAGTGTTGTTGCAGCTTCATTTAATTCAAAAGCGAGGGGAGTAGCAATTTTGATTAATAAAATGTTACCAATTAGAATACGAAATGTAATAACCGATTCTGCAGGGAGATATGTGATCATACACTGTCAACTTTTTTCTGAATTATGGACTCTCATGAATATTTATGCACCAAATGAAAATGATGCAAAATTCATACAAGAAGCTTTTTTGAATTTGGTTGATGCCTTTGAAAAAATACTAATAAGCGGAGATTTTAATTTTTGCCTAGACCCAGTCTTAGATAGAACCAACTAAGGCTGTCACAAAATCGAAGGTAGTAAAACTAATATTATCATTGATGAAAGATTTAAATTTGATTGATATATGGAGAAGAATTAATCCCAAAGAAAGAGACTATTCGTTCTATTCTAATAGACACAAAACTTACTCAAGGATACGTTTTTTCCTATTATCAATGAATATTCAACACAGAGTGAAAAATATGGAATATAAAGCAAGAATATTGTCAGATCATTCTCCTTTATTAATGACAATAATAATGACTGATAAGGAAGAAGTGACTTGTAGATGGAGATTTAATTCAACATTATTAAAATGTCAAGATTTTTGTGATTTTATGAAAAAACAGATCTGATTTTTTTTGGATACAAGCTCTCATTCAGTGGATGATAAATTTATACTATGGGATGTGATGAAAGCATGTTTGAGGGGTCAGATAATAAGTTATACGACTAAAATTAAGAAAGAATATATGGCAGAACTAAATCAATTGGAAAAAGAGATTACAAAATTAGGAAAGAATCTCAAAGGCATATGATAGAAGAAAAACGAAGACAACTTGTTGATAAGAAGTTACAATATAATACGCTTCAGACATATAGAATGGAAAAAGCAATCATGAGAACTAAGCAAAGGTATTATGAGTTAGGTGAGAGAGCACACAAAATTCTTGATTGGCAGTTGAAAACAGAACAAGCTTCCAAAACGATAAATGCAATTAAAACAAGTGGAAATAAAATTACTTATAAACCTTTAGAAATTAATGAAACCTTCAGAAGTTTCTATTCTGAATTATATCAATCAGAATCACAAAATGATGTTAATGAGATAGAAAGGTTTTTATCACAAGTAACTCTTCCAAAATTGAATTTGGAAGAACAGAAGGGATTAGATATGCCTTTTACATTAAAAGAGGTTGAAGAAGCTTTAGCATCACTCCAAAGTAATAAATCTCCAGGAGAGGATGGTTTTCCACCTGAATTTTATAAGAAGTTTTAAGATTTATTATTTCCTACTTTTATGGAGTTAATACGCCAAGCGGAAAAAATATATTAACTCCCAGAATCTTTTTCAACAACGATTGTAATATTATTGCCAAAAAGAAGATAGAAATCCTTTAAAACCAGCATCATATAGGCCTATTTCTTTGTTGAACATGGATTATAAAATAATAACAAAAATTTTATCGAATAGATTATCTATCTACCTCGGAAGTGTCAGTATTACAGTTGAACAAAGGGAACTATGGTGCTATGAGGGAGGAGCTGGCCAAAGTTCAATGGAAAAATACCCTAGCAGGGATGACAGTGGAACAGCAATGGCAAGTGTTTCTGGGAATAATGTGGAAGGTGCAGGATCAGTTCATTCCAAAGAGGAAGAAAGATCCTAAGGGGAGTAAGGGGAGGCCGTGGCTGACAAGGGAAGTAATGGACAGTATAAAAATGAAAGAGAGGAAATATAACATAGCAAAGGTGAGTGGGAAGCCGGAGGACTGGGAAACTTTTAAAGAGCAACAGAAGGTAACTAAAAGGGCAATATGCGGAGAAAAAATGAGGTACGAAGGTAAACTAGCCAAGAATATAAAGGAGGATAGTAAAAGCTTCTTTAGGTATGTGAAAAGGAAAAAAATAGTTAAGACATGGGCCCTTGAAGACAGAAGTGCGTGAATTTATTACGGGGAACAAGGAAATGGCAGACGAGTTGAACAGGTACTTTGGATCTGTCTTTACTAGGGAAGACACAAACAATCTCCCAGATGTAATAGTGGCCAAAAGACCTAGGGTAATGGATGAACTGAAGGAAATTTATATTAGGCAGGAAATGGTGTTGGATAGACTGTTGGGTCTGAAGGCTGATAAGTCCCCGGGACCTGATGGTCTGCATCCCAGGGTACTTAAGGAGGTGGCTTTAGAAATCAAGGACGCATTGGTGATCATTTTCCAATGTTCTATAGATTCAGGATCAGTTCCTGTGGATTGGAGGGTGGCTAATGTTGTCCCTCTCTTCAAGAAGGGAGGAAGGAAGAAAACAGGGAATTATAAACCGATTAGCCTGACGTCGGTGGTGGGAAAGATGCTAGAGTCAATTATAAAAGATGAAATTACGACACATCTGGATAGCAGTAACAGGATTGGTCCGAGTCAGCATGGATTTATGAAGGGGAAATCGTGCTTGACTAATCTTCTGGAAGTTTTTGAGGATGTAACTATGAAAATGGACAAGGGAGAGCCAGTGGATGTAGTGTACCTGGACTTTCAGAAAGCCTTTGATAAAGTCCCACATAGGAGATTAGTGGGTAAAATTAGGGCACATGGTATTGGGGGCAGAGTACTGACATGGATTGAAAATCGGCTGGCTGACAGAAAACAAAGAGTAGCGATTAACGGGTCCCTTTTGGAATGGCAGGCGGTGACCAGTGGGGTATCGCAGGGTTCAGTGCTGGGACCGCAGCTGTTTACAATATATATTAATGATTTAGATGAGGGAATTGGAAGTAACATTAGCAAATTTGCTGATGACACAAAGCTGGGAGGCAGTGTGAAATGTGAGGAGGATGTTATGAGAATGCAGGGTGACTTGGGCAGGCTGGGTGAGTGGGCAGATGCATGGCAGATGCAGTTTAATGTGGATAAATGTGAGGTTATCCACTTTGGTGGTAAGAACGGGAAGGCAGATTATTATCTAAATGGAGTCAAGTTAGGAAAAGGGGAAGCACAACGAGATCTAGGTGTTCTTGTACATCAGTCACTGAAAGCAAGTATGCAAGTACAGCAGGCAGTGAAAAAAGCTAATGGCACGCTCTCCTTCATAACAAGGGGAATTGAGTATAAGAGCAAAGAGGTCCTTCTGCAGCTGTACATGGCCCTGGTGAGACCACACCTGGAGTACTGTGTGCAGTTTTGGTCACCAAATTTGAGGAAGGACATTCTTGCTATTGAGGGAGTGCAGCGTAGGTTCACAAGGTTAATTCCTGGGATGGCGGGACTGTCATACGTCAAAAGATTGGAGCGACTGGGCTTGTATACACTGGAATTTAGAAGGCTGAGAGGGGATCTTTTTGAAACATATAAGATTATTAAGGGATTGGACACACCGCAGGCAGGAAGCATGTTCCCGCTGATGGGTGAGTCCAGAACCAGAGACCACAGTTTAAGAATTAGGGGTAGGCCATTTAGAATGGAGTTGAGGAAAAACTTTTTCACCCAGAGAGTGGTGGATATATGGAATACTCTGCCCCAGAAGGCTGTAGAGGCCAAATCTCTGGATGCCTTCAAAAAAGAGATGGAGAGAGCTCTTAAAGTTAGTGGAATCAAAGGTTATGGGGATAAGGAACTGGATACTGATAGTGGATGATCAGCCATGATCACAGTGAATGGTGGTGCGGGCTCGAAGGGCCAAATGGCCTACTCCTGCACCTATTGTCTATTATTATCTAAATATTTACCAAAATTAATACATATGGATCAAGCAGAATTTATTAAAAATAGACAATTGGCAGATAATGTAACTCGGCTACTCAGTATAATTCATTTGGCACAAAAAAGGGAGGAGATGAGTATAGTAGTAGCCTTGGATGAAGAAAAAGCATTTGATAGATTGGAATGGGATTTTTTATTTAAAGTATTAGAAAAATATGGGTTAGGAACACCTTTTATAAACTGGATTAAAACTTTAAATACTAACCCTAATGCTAAAGTAGTGACAAATAGTCAAATTTCAATACCATTCCAGTTAAAAAGGTCAACTAGATAAGGTTGTCCATTATCAGCTGCTTTATTTGTACTGGCGATAGAGCCATTAGCAGAACTAATTAGAATTGATCCAGATATTAAGGGTTTTAGAGTTAATCAGGAGGAATATAAAATTAATCTATTTGCTGATAATGTTTTGATTTACTTAACAAACCCACAGCATTTGTTACATAAGTTACCTTCTAGATTGGATGAATATGGAAAAGTATCAGGGTATAAAATAAATTGGGATAAAAGTGAAATTTTACCTCTTACTAAAGGAGACTATAGCCAATGTTGATTAGCAACGCAATTTAGATGGCCGGTAAATGGTATAAAGTATTTAGGTATAAGACTTGATAACGATGTAAAGAATTTATGTAACTTTAATTATTTACCACAATTGAAAAAAATTCAAGAAGATCTTGACAAATGGATGATACTACGAATAACATTAGTGGGTAGAGTCAATGTTGTAAAAATGAATATATTTCCTAGATTACAGTATTTGTTTCAAACATTACCAATACAATTGCCAAAGAAATTTTTTCAAGAGTTAAATAAATGTGTGAGAAAATTTCTTTGGAAAAGTAAGATGTCAAGAATATCATTGGAAAAATTGACATGGAAGTTTGAGTTAGGAGGGTTACAACTTCCAAACTTTAAGAATTAATATAAAGCAAATCAACTTAGATTTATTGCATCTTTCTTTGATGAACGAAAACTGGCATGGATTAGAATAGAATTAGATAAGATAGGAGAAAATATACCCGAAGATTTTATATATAAATGGGAATCTAAATGGATACGGGAAAAGAAAGAATCTCCTACATTAAAACATTTGATTGACCTATGGAATAAGATAAATGTTGATAATGAAATAAAGAAATCTTTATTAGCAAGGAGACCTTTGTTCCAAAACAGACTTATTCCTTTTACAATGAATAATCAACTTTTATATAATTGGTACCAAAAAGGGATTAGATCTATAGGAGACTGTTATGAACGAGGTATATTGATGTCATTTGAACAACTAAAGAATAAATATAAAATATCAAATGACACTTTCTTTTGTTACCTTTAATTAAGGGCTTACTTAAAAGGCAAACTGGGTCAAACAATGTTTTTGCCAAAACCCAATGAAATTGAAATTTTAATTCAAAAAGGAAAAATTAAAAAAATTATTTCTTGTATGTATAACTTGATTCAAAAACGGACAATTAAACAAGGAATCCACAAGTCAAAACAAAAATGGGAAACGGATCTGAATATTAATATTGATGAAACAAATTGGTCAAGACTGTGTCTTGACAGTATGACAAATACAATAAGCATTCGACTTAGATTAGTACAATATAATTTTTTACACCAATTATATATTACACCGCAAAAAATAAATAGATTAAATTCAAACTTATCGGATCAATGCTTTTGGTGTAATCAAGAAATTGGTACTTTCTTACATTCTACTTGGTCTTGTTCTAAAATTCAACCTTTTTGGATAAATTTAAGAGTCTTATTGGAACAAATTACTGGAACTCAACTTCCACATAACCCTGTATTATTTCTATTAGGTGATATTGAAGGGATAAAACCGAAACTTAAACTGAATAAATATCAGAAAGAATTCATAAAAATTGCATTGACAGTAGCCAAGAAGGCTATAGCAGTTACTTGGAAATCGGATTTGTATTTAAGTATGAATCGTTGGGACAATGAAATGTCTAGTTGTATTTCCACTCGAAAAAATTACTTATAATTTAAGAGATAAATATGATACATTTTTGAATATTTGGCACCCTTATTTACAAAAGATAGGATGGCATATTTAGTTGCTCTGATGATAAAGACGTTGGTCCCTTGGGGAAAGTAATAAATAAATATACTAAATTTATTTTGGATCCCACGGAACATGTGGAAACCTTCCAATATCCAGGCAGTTCTTCTTTCTTTTTCTTTTTTTTTCAGGTAGGTGTATATATCAGGGAGAAGGATTAAGGGGAGGGGGGAGGGTAGACATTATCTTTCTATGTAATCACTTTGAAAACTCAATAAAAATTATCTTAAAAAAAAGAATTTACATAAATAAGAACTGGTGTATGGACGCTTTAGCAGTGGCATCCCACTATTCACCAATAATTGAGTTCATTTTTGTGAAGTGCTGACCGTTTGAGATACTGAGGAAGTTCACTATAATTGTATGGGAGGCTGCGTATAACCCTCCCCCCCCAATGCCAGTGAGGCACCATGACAGCTCAAGAGAACCATCAGTAACTTTCAACTCAAACACCCCGATGGTATCTTCATTATTGCACGCAATTTTAACCATGCAAACCTAAAAACAGTCCTGCCTAAAATCCTCCAGCATGTTGATTTTGCTACCAGAGGTGAAAATACATTAGACCTGGTTTATACCTCTTGCTTATAAAGCAGTCTCTCAACCTCACATTGGACCGTCGGATCACTTACACTGGACAACAAAGATTTTGCTTCCTGAATACCTTTAGGTATATCTTATGAATTTTGGGCTACTGATCATGAAAATCACTATGAAATTTTCCAGTCATGCACCACTTTTTAATAAACTTATGTTTATTATTTCAATTCATAATTCAAGTCAATTAAAATGTTGCCTACAATGTAAGCTGGATAGTTTCCTATCTTGTCCAGGCATGCTTGGGCATGCTTAGGCAATGTGGCTGCTGCATAGCAGGACAGGTTTTAGTAATAATTATTGGGTTCAGGACTGTAAGGATGGAATTTGCTATCACCAGGCACAAAAATTTCTATGAAGGATTTTGATATTTGAGACAGATGCTTCCCAGAATAACTGATGCCAAGATTAAGGAAAGCATTTTTGTTGGTCCACAAATCAAACAGGTCATCAATGACAGGCAATTTGAAGAATTTCTAGTGGGACCGGAGAAAATCACATGGAAGGCATTCAAGGAAGTTGTTGAAATTTTTCTCGGTATCTACAGAGCACCAAACTATATGCAGCTGGTTGAAGGTATGCTTCAAGCATAGAAAACCATGAAATGCAACATGTTACTAATGTGACGAGAATACACATAGATAAGATGTTAGCTGTCCTGTATGATCAGCAGTTGGTCTGCCACCTGTCTTCAAGAGAGAGATAAGGAACACAATGAAACAGCATCTGGAGATGTGTAATGAAGGGACGGGAGAGAGAGAGCTGTCTGGAGCAGCTCCCCCTTTGAACCCTGAACTGTTTGAAGTGATGGACAGGCGATACCCCAACAGGGGGATAAAAAGGGACCGGTTCGCTAAGGCAGGACACACGACACCCGAGGTAACGAGACCCTGGAAGCGGTGCACCTCTCACGAGTCGGTGGAAAGTACTGGACAACGCAAGGGGTGGAAAGGTACGATCAGCGGGAACCTGGTGTGTGTCCACCCTCGCTTGGGTGCCGGGTTCACTGCAGAGGATCGACCGCATCTGGAGGAAGGGTCACAGTCAGTGACCTCAGGTGACATCACAAAGGACCCGCCCGAAACCTGCTTGTGAGCAATATCGCCGGTCTGTGAGTGGAAGCCGTTCTGAATGATCAGTCGTTCTCGTTCTCTCTCTCCCTCCCTCCACATTGTCCATCGCCATGGCAACGATTACTGCGAACTGAACTAAATTGAACTGGACTGTTGTGTCACTTTGAAATTGGTCATTTACCCCTAGACAACGATAGAGCTTGATTGATGCTGTTATTTTAATTCTGTGCACATGTGTGTTTATCATTGCTGAACTGTTGCATTTATTATCCTTTCGATTACTGTGTTGCTTGTTTCTTTAATAAAACTTTCTTAGTTCTAGTAATCCAGACTCCAACTGAGTGATCCATTTCTGCTGGTTTGGCAACCCAGTTACGGGGTACGTAACACTA
This sequence comes from Mobula birostris, assembly GCF_030028105.1. Taxonomy (NCBI): domain Eukaryota; kingdom Metazoa; phylum Chordata; class Chondrichthyes; order Myliobatiformes; family Myliobatidae; genus Mobula; species Mobula birostris. The sequence continues at coordinate 45,495,899 of NC_092395.1, read as the reverse complement.
AAGATTCATTTTCTGCATTCCCATTTAGACTTCTTCCCTGCAAATCTTGGTGCTGTTTGTGATGAGCATGGTGAAAGGTTTCACCAGGACATTGTGGTCATGGAGAAAAGTTACTAGGGCAACTGGAATCCATCAATGCTGGCGAATTATTGTTGGACGCTTAGATAGATAGATAGATATACTTTATTAATCCTGAGGGAAATTTGGTTTCGTTACAGCTGCACCAACCAAGAATAGAGCGCAAATATAGCAATACAAAAAACCCCAACAATCAAACAACAAAATACAAACTATGCCAGATGGAAAATAAGTCCAGGACCAGTCTATTGGCACAGGGTGTCTGACCCTCCACGGGAGGAGCTGCAAACATCTTAAGCGAGAAGTCTCAGACATAGAGTACAAATGAAAATCATTAACAATATATTTTTAACTTAGTTGAACTATTGCAAAGCATCAGCACTATTATGCAATTAAACACATTCTATTCAATAAAAGTTAATTTGTTGTTTCTCCAAACTCCTACGTGATACAAGTAGTCTGAAATTATATTTGTGTTCATCTTCAAGCAATCTATCATAAACAAAAAAAATTCTGAGGAAGCAACACGTTTGAAAAGATTTGTCGTCCAATGTTATCTGAAATGTTAATTCCACCATCTAAATCTGTGATCAGATGGGTCAGACCATTTCTAAAGGTGGTGAAAACCTGCGGTGCAATCTCTGCACTGTAAGACTGCTTCAATAATACCAACTGGAGAGTGCTCAGGGAACAAAACAGAAAATCTGCAGATGCTGGAAATCCGAGCAACACAGACAAAATGCTGGAGGAACTCATCAGGCCAGGCAGCATCTGTGGGAAAAAAGTACAGTCGATGTTTCGGCCGAAACCCTTTGACAGGACTGTCCTTACTATGGCAACCATGTTAACATCAAGGAGTATGTGGACTGAGAAACGTGCTGAGGATATTCCTACATTGAAACACATCCAGGTGATGGCAAATCAGAAGCCATGGTTTACTGAAGAAGTCCGTGCACAGCAGAGGGATTGGGATGTTGCCTTTAGATCGGGGGTATGCAACAGCTCTCAGGAAAGCAAGAACTGTGCTTCCCTGCTCCATCAGGAAGATGAAACAGGAGGATTCTCAGATTCTTCTGCAGTATCAAGGACACGAGGTGCATGTGGCAGGGAATTCAGAGGATTACAGACTACAGGTCTACCCTGCACATCAGTGACCAGGATGTCTCACTCCCTGACAGGCTAAATGTCTTCTATGTCTGGTTTGGTGCACAGAACAAAATGATGGCAAGGAAGGCATCCCTACCCCCAGGAGAACAGACACTCCATCTGGCTAAATCTGAAGTGAGGAAGATCTTAGCCAGAATCACCCAAACGAAGCTGCAGGGCCCAATAATATACCAGGTTAGCTTCTGAAAGACTGCGCAGCCCAGCTGTCAGAGGTGCTGACGGATATATTCAACATCTCTCTGGAACAATCCATTATCCCCTCCATTTTCAAGGTGGCAACCATCATTCCAGTGCCAAAAAGGGTGACAGTAACCTGCCTAAATGACTATCGTCTGCCTGTGTTAACATCACCCATTATGAAATGCTTTGTGCTGTTGGTCGTGGAGCACAGTAAAGCCTTTCTGCAGGCTACACTGGACTCCTTCCAGTTCGCTTATTGCTCAAATCGATCCACTAAAGATGCAATAGCCTCTGTCCTGTACCATCTGGAAAATAGGGTCTCATACACTAGACTGCTGTTTACAGACTTCATTTTGGCACCTAACACCATCATGCCCCAGAAACTACTGGGGAAACTGTTCTTACTGGGTCTCAACATCTCCCTCTGCAACTGGATCTTGGACTTGCTAACAGTAAGGCCACATTCAGTCCATACGGGTAGCAACGTCTCTCGTCTCATTACGCTGAGCATTGGTGCGCCCCGGGGCTGTGTGCTCAGCCCGCTGCTGCTCATGCTGATGATGCATGACTGTGTCACAGGATCCAGCTTAAACTGTGTCAGCAGGTTTGGGGATGACCCAACAGTAGATGGCCTCATCAATGACGATGACAAGATGGAGTACAGAGAGGAAGTGGAACAACTGGTGGATTGGTGAGAAGAACAACTTAAGCCTGAATGTGGAGAACACCAAGGAAATTATTGTGGACTTCAGGAAGATGCAGATGAACTATTCCCCTCTACGAACACATGGCTCCTCCATAGAGAGAATTAAATGCACAAAGTTCCTGGGAATTCACATCATGATGACCTCTCCTGGTCCCTTAATATCATCTCCCTGAACAAGAAAGCACAGCACTGACTCCACTTCCTAAGAAGATTGAGGCGTGCAAGGCTCCCACCCCTCACCCATTTTAACTGTGTTTTACAGGAGCACCATTGAAAGCGTCCTTATAAATTGCATCTCTATCTGGTATGGGAGCAGTCAAGCATCGGATCAGAAGTCCCTACAAAGAACTGTGAGAACAGCTGAGAAGATCGCAAGAGTCTCCCTACCATCCATCAGGGATATTCATTGGGAGTGCTGTGTCTACAGGGCCTTTAGTATTATTAAGGATCCCACCCATCCATCCAGCATCCTCTTTGACTTTCTACCATCAGGCAGGAGACTCCAATGCATAAAAACAAGAATGGCCAGGGTGAGAAACAGTTTCTTCCCCCAGATCATTAGGCTTCTGAACTCCCTGCTGCATCGTATTCGAAGTGTCACTGGTTAATCTGTTTGTAATTTGTAATGTTTAATTTATGCACTTTAATTTGTTATTTATGCATGATTCATCTGTAGATTTTATCCTTGTCTTCATAAGTTATTGTGTGTTATGTGTACCACTGTGCTTTACACCCCGGTTCGTTGTTTCCTTTCTATATACATTATATGATTATACACATGCTATGGTTAAAAGACAAAAAAGCTTGACTTAAATTTCACTCATGATATTTGATATTCCACACATAATATCTGTGCCACAAATGGGATTAGCAATGGATATCTCCAACAAAAGAGGGTCTGGTCATCTGCCTTTGATAATCAATGGTGCCATTTTACCTGGATTAGTTCTGGGGGCTGGCTTGCTTTTCTGGTAAGTCCACTGTGGCACAAGGTCTGTACTCACCATAGCTGGTTATGGTGAGGAGAGTAGTAGTATGGATATAAATGCTGAGGAAGAATTTTAAGTATTGGAGGAAAGACAGGATTTTGTAATTATCAAAACTTATAATTGGACTCGCACTTGAACAGATTGGTACCATTATTTTAAAAAGGTGAAAAAAGGCTCCTGCTTGACCTGCAAGAGTTACAACTGTTTCACTCTTTGTGAAAGGCATGAAAGTTTGAAGTGTTTTCCCTTGCTGCCCATTGGTGTCGGTTTTCCAGGATTCCTTGGTGGCTTTGCTGTCCTAATATCGACAGCATTCGCTCTCATTCAACCTCTGGAAATCAACACTTTAATTCAATTTGCAATCAAGGCTGCGGTGAGGTTTGGATCTGAGAGATTTGACAGAACCTCAATTCATTCATTAAGTTCCAAACAAAAAGTAGTTGAAGTGATTGCCAATAGCTTTTATTAATTACTGAGCATTACAACCTATTCCTTTACAAAACTGGCATAACATTGTCATTCAAAATTGCAATTAACAACATACAAGTAATTCACCTTTAATGCCACACTGACAAAAATACAGAAGCTGCAGTTATTTCCCTGACCATCTATTTTCATTTCCTATAGACTGATTAGCAACAGCAGAAGTTTCCACAATTCTTCAGCCCAAGTTCTGAAGCTCTGGTTGGTTGTTGGAGTGCTTACACAACTGGAAAGATAACATAATCGGTTATGCCACAATTATTATTTTTGTCCCTTGACATCTTGATGTAACCGTTGTCACCCCATGATGTTCCCCAGCTGCAAAATAAGAGATGAAAAGGTGTTAATTTCACAATTCTGTTGAAGTATTAACCTGGAAGAACTGTACACTGCAGAGAAGGATTTCGATTGGATCTGATTATGTTCTTTTAAATAATGACAACGCACATAGGATATTTGATTTCTACAGCTGAGCAGGATGTTGCAATAATGCTTTTTTAAAAAATTTATAGTTAGGTTAAGGATCAAAACATTCTCCTTGACCTCTGACATAAATTAATAGCCAATGGAATGTGTGTGGATTTACCACAAGCTTTTAGATCAAATTTGGGTGGGAATGTAAAGTATTGGAAACCAGATGTTACCTAAAGACATTTTTTACTCACATTCATGCAAGAGATAGTTTTAATGAAGGAGAAATAATGCTGAACTTGTACTGCATCATTATCAGGATGGGACTAGCCTGATGGATCAATGGCCTATTATCACCAAGAATTTTTCATCCTATTTGCCCATAATTTTAAGCAGAGGCAAGTTTAAAAAGAATACCGGAGTACAAGAGTTAGAATGTTGTCTCTAAGTACACAAGTTGGGACATGATGTTACTTGAGTATAAGAATCGGAGCATCATATTACAATTATAAAAACACATTACAGAGTCCATCTAGAGTATTTTGTGCAGTTCTGGTTTCATAGCTGTAGGAAATATATTATTAAGTTGGAAAGAATACAGAAAAGATTCTCAAGCATGTTACAAAGACTGTATAGCTTGAGTTATAGGGAGAGACTGATTAGACGGGGGCCTTTGGAGGAGCCTCAGGGATAACATTATAGATGTTTATATTATCATGAAGATAAATATTATGAATGGTCACAGTCCTTTTTTCCCTGGGATGGGGGAGAATAAATCTAGAAGGCATAAGCTTAAAGTGAGAGGGCAAACTTTTCACACAGAGAGTGGTGGAAATTTTAAACAAGCTACCAGATGATGTGGTAGAGGTGAGTGCAATTAAAATGTTTAAAATATATCTGGAATATGTACATGGATAAGAAAGGTTTAGGGAGATATGGACCAAACACAGGAAATCAGACTAGTTTAGGTAGGTACCTCAGTCAGCAAAGGCCTGGCTCAACCATTCCTATGCATTATTGGCAGCACTGTCAGGCAGTATCCATGGTGAGAGAAAAAGAGCTAACACTACAGATTGTAACTGATTATCAGAATTGATGAAAAGGTTAGTGATAAAACAAGTAATAAGGTGCTGACAAAGTTGAAAACAAGGATAGAATAAAAGGGAAGGTTCTGATAGGGTGGAAACCAAAAAATAGTAGATAAGAGGGGTGATTGCCTAAGGAGGTGTAGATTCTGAATAATTATCTGAAATTATCAAAGGACTGCAGAAAGCTGGGAGTAAAAGTCCAGTAAATGCTGTAATCTGAAATTGATTAGTTGGGACACTACAATATACTTGGTTAGAAGGTAAGATATTGTTTATTGAGTTTACATGGAGCTCCACTGGAACAATGCTGATGGTCAAGGATTGAGAGGTCCCAGTGGGAGTGAGATGACAAAGTGACAAACAAGGATCACACTTGTGATCTGATTGTAGGTGTTTTCCATCACATTATTCCATCTTCATTTTGTCTTCCCAAGTAAAAGAAACCATGTTAATAAGCAGTAAAAATGGTATGCTAAATTGAAAGAAATACAAGTCATTCACTGCCTCATATAGCACTCACGTTTGGGATATTGGAAGGTGAGAAGAGGTACAAGTAAATCATAGCATCTTCTGTTGTGGGAAAGAGTGGTACAGATTGAAAAGTGAAGCATCCCTTTGGAATGGAGAAACTAAAATAGAGGAAAGATGCTGGTGTTGTTGGAAGTTAAGATAATGATCCAATGAATGTGAAGACCAGTGGGGTAGATGGTGAGGATGAAAGGGGAACTAATCCTAGTTCTGAGGGCTGCGAGAAGGGTAAGAGTAGAGGTATGGAAAATGGACATCTTGTCAATCCCATCGAACTTTGTCATTGACTCTCCACATCTACAAGGACATATTTTTTGGTGTTGGTCACATTTCTTACTGACCAATTTCTGTAATGTTAATGTTCTAAAAGAGACTCTTCTCTTAAAATGTATCTTTTCAGTACTTTTGTCCTGGAGTTTATATATCCTCTCCTTGACTGCTCTGGTGGATTCCTAGTGGCCATACACATTGCATTCTTTCCATACTTTAGATCTAAACAGTTCCTTTGAATTCCCCATTGGATGCATAAGTAACAACACAATAGTACAATCCTTTAGATTTGGTCATTTCCACTCTGCCCTATTCATATTTTAAAAATTACTCTCAGGACTCCCTAGGTTTCTGTTTGATATGTAAAAGAGTCTCACCTTCTGCAGCTTCCCCTGATAAACATATGTCTTTCTTCTGCTATCAGTCTTTTGAATCTTTTCCCTGATGCCCCTAGGATGGCAAGTAGTTTCCCTAATGTATCAACACTCAGATCAAACGCAGTTTTTTTGTCACTGCTCTTCCTGAGGTCGTCTTTTGTCATTCATTTTGTTATGGTACATACCTGTTTTTAATAAGCCAATATTTTCCTCCCTTCTCTGTGCCATATCCAATCAACAGCATTGCATGGTTCACACCATTTTGATTGCAATGTGGATCATAGTAGACACCTGAAAGGAAACATTTATTTAAACACATAATTGAAAAAGGTGATTGGCCTCATGTTGCATAGAAATTTATTCTGTTATCTTGTCATTGAATTATCACTTTACAATCTGTTTACTTCTGTTTGTCATATTTTTCTCACATTTGTCCGTATTTTTATTATAAATCTTAATGTTCACTTTTATAATGAGGAATTCCAATGCAAATTTCTTATCTTGTAACAGTGTCATCCAATTTGCCCTCAGCATTCTATCTCCATAGTCTGTCCACAGGGAACTTTTTCCCATGCTGCCAATGTTCTCTCTAAGGTGAGTGCGTGTACGCATCTTTTGCAAAAAAAAAGAATTTAAACTACTCACAAAAGGTTGTCACCCTCTACCTCATTAGTATGTTAACTATATTTCGTGATCATACACAATCACATTCGCTTTTTCAGTTTCTGATGTGGACAGTGTTGACAACAGGGAGTTCGTGTTGATTTGTTTGCAGATTTTAGAAATGGATAATTTATGCTGTTTTTATGGAAGAAATTATTCAATGTGCACATATTGTTGTTACTGGGCAAAAAAGTTGCACGGTGCAATATTTTTGTGCACACTGGTCATTGCAAATTACAAGGAACATTGTGTGCAGGCAACATTCAATTTCCATACGAATGTAAAGTTTGTCAAATTTTCTAAGTTACTTCTGGGGTTTGACAAAAGTAAAGAAGCAGAATGGAAAAGGTAGCAGGGTGGTGCAGGCAGTAAGCTGGCTTCAATGAATCCAATTTGATGAAAACATTTTTATGGGTTCTTTGCAAAATGATTTTTGTAATGTACTTTATAATTCTGAATATAGAAGTATCACTGGCTTTATTACTGATTAATGTATTTATTCTTCACTTTTCTGTTTGGATTCATTTTGGGAAATCCACGTGTCAATCAAATATTTTTTCCTATTCTAAGTACAATTTTATAAAAACATTTTGTATAACTTGTGAATAATTAAGTCTAATAGAATTGTGATAAGTAAAGTCATTTATTGCTTTTTGCTCAATATACTGTACTTACAAACAGATGAAACATCTGACATTGATTTTATCTCAAAGGGTCATGTAATAATTTTGAAAGCAGCAGGAAGACTGAACTTGCTCTCATGTATCAATGTTTCATTGCTCACAGTGTACTACTACAGGGTAGGATGGAATCAAGACATATACCATTTTTTTTTAATGAACTCTGTTTCCTTATGTAATGGTATTTCACAAATTTGTGCCTGTGACTTCCTTCTTGAAGTTTGTTGCAGTAGATGGTAATTCTATTTAATGAAGATTCTAATTATTTCAGCTTAAGTTTATGCTTTACAACACAGGAATACAGAAAATTATAGGAAGGGTTACTAGGTTGCAAGTTTTGAATCGAATCGCAGGAAGAATTCAACTGTTTATTGGCATGTGAGTTCTGTCTTGGAGTGTGATGGCAATGGATAATTAAGATGAAAAGGGCTGGTTTAATTTCCTTTCAGGGAGGGCAAGAGAGTGCCAATACCAAAAGGAGATGTTGAAAAATGTGAATGCTGGAAGGGACAGGCAGTTTTCAACAGCACCAGAATGCATATGCCGTGGGAGGTGGGGTGGGGGATGGATGTATGGTTGATGTAAATATTCAACACCAATTACTAATGATATATAAGTTGAGAGAGGAAGTGGGTGCAAATGTAGGGTTATTAATATGCATGGTTCAGATAATCTCTTACCTTGACTGTAATACTGGAAGGAATTGAGGGAAGCATCAACGGCAATACAAAGGGGTCCAATTTTTGCCACCTTTCTTGCTAAACGTGCTTCATTGATGTCTAACCTGTGATAGGTTTTGATCTTGGCAACAATATTGTTCCTCTGAAATCTGCAGGATCCTTGCTAATGATAAATTAACCATTAAAATTTGAAGTTCATTAGTACTACATGAATTCTGCAGACGCTGGAAATTCAAGCAACACACATCAAAGTTGCTGGTGAACACAGCAGGCCAGGCGGCATCCCTAGGAAGAGGTACAGTCGACGTTTCAGGCCGAGACGCTTCGTCAGGAGTCCTGACGAAGGGTCTCGGCCTGAAACGTCGACTGTACCTCCTCCTAGAGATGCTGCCTGGCCTGCTGCGTTCATCAGCAACTTTGATGTGTGTTGCTTAGTACTACATAATGCTTTGCAAAGTGCCAGTGATATGGATGCAAAGAATTTTAACCTTCAGTCTGGTATAGCATTTTAGAAATTGACGCACAACTATTTTTGGCACATTGAGTTAAAAAGTGAAACTTCAGAACAGGGTAAATATTGAAAGTTCTCTTTATATAAAATATATTGGCCAATATGTTATAGAACATAGAATAGTACAGCACAATACAGGCCCTTCAGCCCACAATGTCGATCCTTAAACCCTGCCTCCCATATAACCCCCCACCTTAAATTTCTCCATATACCTGTCTAGTAGTCTCTTAAACTTCACGAGTGTATCTGCCTCCACCACTGACTCAGGCAGTGCATTCCACGCACCAACCACTCTCTGAGTAAAAAGGCTTCCTCTAATAACACACATCAAAGTTGCTGGTGAACGCAGCAGGCCAAGCAGCATCTGTAGGAAGAGGTGCAGTCGACGTTTCAGGCTTCCTCTAATATCCCCCTTGAACTTCCCACTCCTCACCTTAAAGCCATGTCCTCTTGTATTGAGCAGTGGTGAAGAGGCGCTGGCTGTCCACTCTATCTATTCCTCTTAATATCTTGTATACCTCTAACATGTCTCCTCTCATCCTCCTTCTCTCCAGAGAGTAAAGCCCTAGCTCCCTTAACCTCTGATCATAATGCATACTCTCTAAACCAGGCAGTACCCTGTAAGTCTCCTCTGTACCCTTTCCGATGCTTCCACATCCTTCTTATAGTGAGGCGACCAGAACTGGACACAGTACTCCAAGTGTGGCCTAACCAGACTTTTATAGAGCTGCATCATTACCTCGTGACTCAAACTCTATCCCTCAACTTATGAAAGCTAACACCCCATAAGCTTTCTTAACTACCCTATCTACCTGTGAGGCAACTTTCAGGGATTTGTGGACATGTACCCCCAGATCCCTCTGCTCCTCCACACTACCAAGTATCCTGCCATTTACCTTGTACTCTGCCTTGGAGTTTGTCCTTCCAAAGTGTACCACCTCACACTTCTCCGGATTGAACTCCATCTGCCACTTCTCAGCCCACTTCTGCATCCTATCAATGTCTCTCTGCAATCTTCAACAATCCTCTACACTATCCACAACACCACCAACCTTTGTGTCATCTGCAATCTTACCGACTCACCCTTCTACCCCCACATCCATGTCGTTAATAAAAATCATGAAAAGTAGAGGACCCAGAACTGATCCTTGTGGGACATCACTATTCACAACCCTCCAATCCGAATGTACTCCCTCCACCACGACCCTCTGCTTTCTGCAGGCAAGCCAATTCTGAATCCACCTGACCAAACATCCCTGGATCCCATGCCTTCTGACTTTCTGAATAAGCCTACCATGTGGAAATTTGTCAAATGCTTTACTAGAATCCATGTAGATCACATCCACTGCATTACCCTCATCTATATGCCTGATCACCTCCTCAAGGAACTCTATCAGGCTTGTTAGACACCATCTGCCTTTCACAAAGCCATGCTGACTGTCCCTGATCAGACCATGATTTCTAAATGCCCAAGGATCCTATCTCTAAGAATCTTTTCCAACAGCTTTCCCACCACAGATGTAAGGCTCATTGGTCTATAATTACCTGGAATATCCCTGTTACCTTTTTTGAACAATGGGACAACATTCACCTCCCTCCAATTCTCCGGTACCATTCCCGTAGAGAACGAGGACATAAAGATCCTAGCCAGAGGCTCAGCAATCTCTTCTCTCGCCTCGTGGAGCAGCCGGGGGAATATTCCGTCCAGCCCCGGGGACTTATCCGTCCTTATGTATCTTAACAACTCCAACACCTCTTCTCCCTTAATATCAACATGCTTCAGAACATCAACCTCATTCATATTGTCCTCGTCATCATCAAGTTCCCTCTCATTGGTGAATACCGAAGAGAAATATTCATTGAGAACTTCGCTCACTTCCACAGCCTCCAGGCACGTCTTCCCACCCTTATCTCTAATTTGTCCTACCTTCACTCCTGTCATCCTTTTGTTCTTCACATAACTGAAGAATGCCTTGGGGTTTTCCTTTACCCTGCTTGCCAAGGCCTTCTCATGCCCCCTTCTTGCTCTCCTCAGCCCCTTCTTAAGCTCCTTTCTTGCTTCCCTATATTCCTCAATAGACCCATCTGATCCTTGCTTCCTAAACCTCATGTATGCTGCCTTCTTCCACCTGACTAGATTGTCCACCTCACTTGTCACCCATGGTTCCTTCACCCTACCATTCTTTATCTTCCTCACCAGGACAAATTTATCCCTAACATCCTGCAAGAGATCTCTAAACATCGACCACATGTCCATAGTGCATTTCCCTGCAAAAACATCATCCCAATTCACACCACAAGTTCTAGCCTTATAGCCTCATAATTTGCCCTTCCCCAATTAAAAATTTTCCTGTCCTCTCTGATTCCCTCCTTTTCCAGGTTGCTCAGGTTCCACCAATGCTGTCATTGGTGTAGTTCAGAATCACAGGGTGGATTCAGGACAAAGAGGGGCATGATCAACAGATGCAGCTTTTACATCAATAGGAACTTGCTTATTCAGTTCCTCCTTTGGCAGATCAAAAGACAAATTTGGAGAAAATCCCATGTCAGGTAACACACTGATCTCAAAGTTTGTCTTTTAGTTGTGGTCTCAGTTTGCCTCCATGATACCACCCACGCATTGGAGAGTAAGACAAGTTTCACAACACAGAAAAAGCTGGAAACTCCAAGCGGCTCAGGCAGTTGCTATGGAAACAGTAAATAAGTTCATCTTTGGTCTGAAATGTTAACTCTTTTTTTCTTTCCTCGGATGCTGCCTGACCTGCTAAGTCTTTTAAAGCATTGTCAGTTGATATTTCAAATTTCCAGCATCTACATTTATTTTGATTTTCACTACGTATCAGACATTACAGATATTAAAAGTTAGGGCACCTTAGCCAATGTTTTGAGTCAATCTCAATTATATTACATTGGATAAAAACATACTGTATATAATACGGGTAAGGAATTCAAAGATGAGTGCGTAGAATTGCCGAGGGAGCAATTTTAAGGAAGCTGAAGCTACACGGTATTGGTAAAAACGGTCAGGAGATGTTTGTGATGTACCAGTCAGGATAGCACATAATTCTAATCCTATGAGTGATTTCGATAGCAGGGGGTGTACCACTGTAGAAACAACATCAATGTTAAAGATCAATGGTATAAATATTTACCTGAGAACACTTTTAATCATTATTGCTGATTTAAACCTAATATATAAAACATTGAACTTGTCAAGTAAAAGCTTATTTTTCATTGCTAAGAGATGCATCTCTTTCTTAACAAATAACTATGCATATAATAAGGTGCTCTACAAAATACTGTATATATTAACTCTAACCCTTTGAATCAAACATTTTGTATCAGCTTCACCACAAATTTATGTAAACAGTAACACAGCATTTAGTGTGGCTTCAGCAACCTGGATTCCACCCTGACTTCTAGTGTTGTCTGTATGGAGTTTGCACATTCTCACCGTGACCTCCTGAATTGACCCTGGCTTTTCTAGTTCTCTTCCATATCCTAAACATGTGATGGTTGGTAGATGTAAATCCATCATTCTTACTGAGCACGTTCAATGTGTTGACTCAGGTGAATGACGCAGCAACACTCAGTGTCACAGAGCAAAGTGATTATATTCTTGAACTAACAGCCAAAGGACTGGGCTGTTGATTCAGAGATCTGAGCTATAATCTCACCATAATTGTTTGAGAACTTCTCTAGTAATTAAATCAAAATGTAACTTTAAAAAAATTTTACTTTCAGTTCAATAGTCATGAACTTATGGACCTACTGTAAAAATACAACTGGCTCCAACATTCTTAAGGGAAGGAAATTCCCCATCCGTACCTGGCAAAGGTAGTATGTGACTTCAAGTCACCACTGTAATTGATTCACATCTGCCTTGTTAGTCCAGGGGCAATTAGAAAAGGATAATAAATGCCAACGTTGGCAGAGACATCTGCATGACCATGATTAAATACATACAGTCAAAACATTCTGATCTCCTCCACTGAGTAATGTATCTGTACAGAGAGGACATATCACTTGGACATATGTTTTGCCATTCAGCACATGAATGAATGTGAGTAAATTAAATCCATGTTGAAAAAGACTTACTTGTCCAGTGTAGGGATAACTTTTTTCCGATTCTATGCCACCAAGTTGTATTATACATTTGTAGGCACTTTCCATATACCCGCCATTGCATCCGTTAGAATTACAGTCACAATCTAGCATGTTCTGTTCACTCAGAGAGATAAGTTGCTTCTTTTTTTTTGCCCACTGCCCCTCGAGGGCTCCAGTTGCGCTGAAGGCCCAGCAGGAGCCACATGGTCCCTGATAATCAGAAACAAAGTCACACTGAAAACATCCAAAATTCACATCACATCAATCATTTTCATCTTTACTGAGGTGGAGTACAGTTCTACATTGGAGAAACTAAAGTTTATGTGAGCATGTAACCTTGAGAGTTTGAGTATCAGAGTTGTGAAAGCAGTTCTTCTACCCTTGATCTTTAGGGCTGAAATGTGATTGATGCAGCAGATGTGGAGGTCATGGCAATCGCCTCTGTGCACAAGTACCACCATTGTATAGGTGATTGAGAATAATGTAAAAAGTGCACTATGAACATGCTAAATCTGCAGTTACATTTAAAGGGTTGTTTTGGGGTGACAGACTGGCAGGCACTCTGTGAGTCACATGGAGAGGATATTGATGGGCTCACAGAGTGCATCACTGATTACATCAACTTCTGTGTGGGCTGCAATGTTCTGACAAGAACTGTCCTTTGTTATTCAAATAACAAGCCATGGGCGACAAAGGACAATAAGGACACCCTGAACGCTAAAAAGAGGGCGTTTAGAGATGGAAATAGGGAGGAGCTGAGGGCAATATAGAGGGACCTGAAAGCCAGGATCAGGGAGGCTAAAGACAGGTACAGGAGGAAGCTTGAGTGGAAACTCCAGCAGAACAACATGAGAGGTCTGGAGGGGGATGAGGACCATCACTGGGTTCCAGCAAACTAGCAACAGAGGAGCGGAAGGCAATGTGGACAGGGCCAATGAACTTAACTTGTTTTTTAACAGATTTGACAGTGTGGCCCCTACCCATCCCACACATGAGCCATCTGTTGTCGGCCCCCAACCAACACATATTCCACTCTCCCCACCTACCCCTCCTCACAGTCCCCCACCCTGCTCTCATGACTATACCCCTTCCCCACATGAAACCACCATGGTGGGCTTCACAGCTGAACAGGTGAGAAGACAGCTGAAACGTCTCAACCCAAGCAAGGCTGCAGGACCGGATGGTGTCAGTACCAGGGTGCTCAAAGCCTGTGCCCCTCAGCTATGTGGAGTACTTCGCCATGTATTCAACCCGAGCCTGAGGCTCTGGAGGATTCCTGTACCATGGAAGACGTCCTGCCTCGTCCCTGTGCTGAAGACACCGTGCCCCAGCGGCCTCAATGACTACAGACCAGTGGCATTGACCTCCCACATCATGAAGACCCTGGAGCGACTTGTTCTGGAGCTGCTCTGGCCTATGGTCAGGCCACATTTAGATCCCCTCCAGTTCGCCTACCAGCCCCGACTAGGAGTTGAGGATGCCATCGTCTCCCTGCTGAACCGTGTCTACGCCCACCTGGACAAGCCAGCGAGCACTGTGAGGGTCACGTTTTTTGACTTCTCCAGTGCATTCAACACCATCCACCCTGCTCTGCTGGGGGAGAAGCTGACAGCGATGCAGGTGGATGCTTCCCTGGTATCATGGATTCTTGATTACCTGACTGGCAGACCACAGTATGTGTGCTTGCAACACTGTGTGTCCGACAGAGTGATTAGCAGCACTGGGGCTCCACAGGGGACTGTCTTGTCTCCCTTTCTCTTCACCATTTACACCTCGGACTTCAACTACTGCACAGAGTCTTGTCATCTTCAGAAGTTTTTGATGACTCTGCCATAGTTGAATGCATCAGCAAAGGAGATGAGGCTGAGTACAGGGCTATGGTAGGAAACTTTGTCACATGGTGTGAGCAGAATTATCTGCAGTTTAATGTGAAAAAGACTAAGGAGCTGGTGGTCGACCTGAGGAGAGCTAAGGTACCGGTAACCCCTGTTTCCATCCAGGGGGTCAGTGTGGACATGGTGGAGGATTACAAATACTTGGGGATACGAATTGACAATAAACTGGACTGGTCAAAGAACACTGAGGCTGTCAACAAGAAGGGCCAGAGCCGTCTCTATTTCCTGAGGAGACTGAAGTCCCTTAACATCTGCCGGACGATGCTGAGGATGTTCTACGAGTCTGTGGTGGCCAGTGCAATCATGTTTGCTGTTGTGTGGCTGGGGCAGCAGGCTGAGGGTGGCAGACACCAACAGAATCAACAAACTCATTCGTAAGGCCAGTGATGTTGTGGAGATGGAACTGGAACCTCTCACGGTGGTGTCTGAAAAGAGGATGCTGTCTAAGCTGCATGCCATCTTGGTCAATGTTTCCCATCCACTACATAATGTACTGGGTGGGCACAGGAGTACATTCAGCCAGAGATTCATCCCACCGAGATGCAGCACAGAGCGTCATAGGAAGTCATTCCTGCCTGTGGCCATCAAACTTTACAACTCCTCCCTTGGAGGGTCAGACATCCTAAGCCAATAGGCTGGTCCTGGACTTATCTCATAATTCACTGGCATAATCTACATATTACTATTTAACTATTTATGGTTCTATTACTATTTATTATTTATGGAGGAACTGTAACGAAAACCAATTTCCCCCGGGATCAATAAAGTATGACTATGACTATGACTATGAAAGTTCGGATTTTTAGAAAATATTCCATCATGCACAGTACAATATTGATTGTTGTAGAGACATACATAAACAAGTCTTTAAGTCTGCACAAATCATCAACCACTCATTTACATTGTTGGTTGGCGATGATGATCATTATCACAAGCCGGGGCTGAAGGCATGAAGACCCTGAGATACCCTGTTGTCAGGATCCCTCTCTAGGCCTCACTAGTGTAGTCCAAAGAAAAGCTTATGAAGCAATACATTTGGCGCCAACTTGGCTGCAGGAGCTGCCAGAAGGATGTTCAATGACTTCCAGCCGCCTTAGGGGTTCCACTCCGGATTTACTGTCTGGGTTTACTCCCGTGGCCTTCGTCTCTCCTGAGGCTGCCCTCTCTTAATCCTACATAAATCACAATTTTAATTCTCTTTGCTCCTACCATTCACCTCGGCACCAGGGCAATTTACATTGGTAAATTAATCTACAAATCTGTGGTCACAGAGTGAAAGTGCAAACCCCACACAGACAGCACCCAAGGTCAGGATTGAACCCAGGTCTCTGGTACACAGCTGGTATTGTAAAGCATCATGTTAAATGCTACTCCAAGGTGATGGTGGAAGGTTGCTTTCCTGATTGGAAGTCTGTGACCAGAGGTGTACCATATGGATTGGTGCTGAGACCCTTCATTAACACCATGGATGTGAACGTACGAGTTTTGATCAGTACGTTTGCAGATGATATAAAATTGGTGATGTAGACAACAAGGATGGTGATATAGATCATTAGGAAGTTGGGTGGAGCAAAGGCGAATGGAATTTGTCCTGTAATAATGAAAGGCAGTACACTTTGGAAAGATAAATGAGAGAAGGATGTGTACAATAATGGTTGAGCCCAAGAGAGTGCTGATAAACAGATGGAGCACAGGGAGGTCACTGGAAGTGGCAGCACAGCGGATAAGGTGGTGAAGATGATATGAGATGGTTGATTTTATTGGCTGTGGCAAAGAGTAAGAGAACAGCTTTATGTTGCTCTGGAAGGCACATTACAGGACAAGGGTACAGCATTTCAGCAATGAAACAAGTCTCTTTTACCATCAAGCAAAGAAGGAGGCTGAAGAGCAATCTGACAGAGGTATAAAAGTACTGTGAAGGGGATAGATAGAAATCTTTTCCTATGGTGGGCATGTGCTTGACAAACATATTTAGGTTTAAGATGAGGGGGAGGAGATTTAAGAAGGAACCTGAGGGAGAATTTCTTTTCACCCAGAAGGTGGTTGGGGTCTGCAACACACTGGCTGAAGAGATAGAGGAGTCAAGTACTGTCACAACATTTAAGAAACAGTAGGACAACTACTTGATTCACCAAGGTATATAAGGCTATAGATTTATGAAGGGAAATAGAAATAATGTAGATAGATACAATGGATATTGGGGACTGAAGGACCTGCTTCTGTGTTGTATGAATCTGTGGCTCTAAGAAATCCAAAAACATTCCCTTCTTTACTACTGTTGCCACCAGTTGAAATGTACCCTTATGCAGAAGGGGCTTGGGTAAGTAATATGAACATTATTTATGTTGGGGGTTTCAGATAACAATGGAGAAAATGCAGAAGATACATGAGGAGATACAGATACTGGACATATCAAAATTCTACCTCATAGCATTGTTAATGAGGTGTTTAGGCAGGCGTCATCTCAAGATAAATTTGTTTTAATTTTACATACAATATACATTGCATATTGAAATCTGAAGTGCCCAGTAAAACAAAAGAGTATATTTTGAATTGAATTGCAAAGGATGTCTCTGAAGCAGTCAACCCAGTTCATCCCAAGTCACATGCACTAAGTTTGTAATGTAACAGTCAAGTTTAAATCTATTGTTTTCATATGCACACACGCCATGAAAAATTGCTTCTTGAAGCAACAGCACAGGAGAAGATGAAGACAAACATATGTCAACATAAATTAACATAATCACACGTTCAAAATTATGAACAAAATAAACAACGTATGTATGCTGTAGTCTACTTCTAACACTCAGTTTCTTTGACTTCAGTAGAACTGCATTTTGGAGAGTAAGGGATAGTATTTATTAGATTTTGGAGAGTAAGGGATAGTATGTACTGGATTTTGGAGAGTAAGGGATAGTATGTACTTGATTTTGGAGAGTAAGGGATAGTGTGTACTGGATTTTGGAGAGTAAGGGATAGTATGTACTGGATTTTGGAGAGTAAGGGATAGTATGTACTGGATTTTGGAGAATAAGGGATAGTATGGACTTGATTTTGGAGAGTAAGGAATAGTATGTACTTGATTTTGGAGAGTAAGGGATAGTGTGTACTGGATTTTGGAGAGTAAGGGATAGTATGTACTGGATTTTGGAGAGTAAGGGATAGTATGTACTTGATTTTGGAGAGTAAGGGATAGTGTGTACTGGATTTTGGAGAGTAAGGGATAGTATGTACTGGATTTTGGAGAGTAAGGGATAGTATGTACTGGATTTTGGAGAGTAAGGGATAGTATGTACTTGATTTTGGAGAGTAAGGGATAGTGTGTACTGGATTTTGGAGAGTAAGGGATAGTATGTACTGGATTTTGGAGAGTAAGGGATAGTATGTACTGGATTTTGGAGAGTAAGGGATAGTATGTACTGGATTTTGGAGAGTAAGAGATAATATGTACTGGATTTTGGAGAGTAAGGGATAGTATGTACTTGATTTTGGAGAGTAAGGGATAGTGTGTACTGGATTTTGGAGAGTAAGGGATAGTATGTACTGGATTTTGGAGAGTAAGGGATAGTATGGACTTGATTTTGGAGAGTAAGGAATAGTATGTACTTGATTTTGGAGAGTAAGGGATAGTGTGTACTGGATTTTGGAGAGTAAGGGATAGTATGTACTGGATTTTGGAGAGTAAGGGATAGTATGTACTGGATTTTGGAGAATAAGGGATAGTATGGACTTGATTTTGGAGAGTAAGGAATAGTATGTACTTGATTTTGGAGAGTAAGGGATAGTGTGTACTGGATTTTGGAGAATAAGGGATAGTATGTACTGGATTTTGGAGAGTAAGGGATAGTATGTACTGGATTTTGGAGAGTAAGGGATAGTATGTACTGGATTTTGGAGAGTAAGGGATAGTATGTACTTGATTTTGGAGAGTAAGGGATAGTGTGTACTGGATTTTGGAGAGTAAGGGATAGTATGTACTGGATTTTGGAGAGTAAGGGATAGTATGTACTGGATTTTGGAGAGTAAGGGATAGTATGTACTGGATTTTGGAGAGTAAGAGATAATATGTACTGGATTTTGGAGAGTAAGGGATAGTATGTACTTGATTTTGGAGAGTAAGGGATAGTGTGTACTGGATTTTGGAGAGTAAGGGATAGTATGTACTGGATTTTGGAGAGTAAGGGATAGTATGTACTGGATTTTGGAGAATAAGGGATAGTATGGACTTGATTTTGGAGAGTAAGGAATAGTATGTACTTGATTTTGGAGAGTAAGGGATAGTGTGTACTGGATTTTGGAGAATAAGGGATAGTATGTACTGGATTTTGGAGAGTAAGGGATATTATGTACTTGATTTTGGAGAGTAAGGTATAGTATGTACTTGATTTTGGAGAGTAAGGGATAGTGTGTACTGGATTTTGGAGAGTAAGAGATAATATGTACTGGATTTTGGAGAGTAAGGGATAGTATGTACTGGATTTTGGAGAGTAAGAGATAATATCTACTGGATTTTGGAGAGTAAGGGATAGTATGTACTGGATTTTGGAGAGTAAGGGATAGTATGTACTGGATTTTGGAGAGTAAGAGATAATATGTACTGGATTTTGGAGAGTAAGGGATAGTATGTACTGGATTTTGGAGAGTAAGAGATATGTACTGGATTTTGGAGAGTAAGGGATAGTATGTACTGGATTTTGGAGAGTAAGGAATAGTATGTACTGGATTTTGGAGAATAAGGGATAGTATGGACTTGATTTTAGAGAGTAAGGAATAGTATGTACTTGATTTTGGAGAGTAAGGGATAATGTGTACTGGATTTTGGAGAATAAGGGATAGTATGTACTGGATTTTGGAGAGTAAGGGATAGTATGTACTTGATTTTGGAGAGTAAGGGATAGTGTGTACTGGATTTTGGAGAGTAAGAGATAATATGTACTGGATTTTGGAGAGTAAGGGATAGTATGTATTGGATTTTGGAGAGTAAGAGATAATATGTACTGGATTTTGGAGAGTAAAGGATAGTATGTACTGGATTTTGGAGAGTAAGGGATAGTATGTACTGGATTTTGGAGAGTAAGAGATAATATGTACTGGATTTTGGAGAGTAAGGGATAGTATGAACTGGATTTTGGAGAGTAAGAGATAATATGTACTGGATTTTGGAGAGTAAGGGATAGTATGTACTTGATTTTGGAGAGTAAGGGATAGTATGTACTGGATTTTGGAGAGTAAGGGATAGTATGTACTGGATTTTGGAGAATAAGGGATAGTATGGACTTGATTTTGGAGAGTAAGGAATAGTATGTACTTGATTTTGGAGAATAAGGGATAGTGTGTACTGGATTTTGGAGAATAAGGGATAGTATGTACTGGATTTTGGAGAGTAAGGGATAGTATGTACTTGATTTTGGAGAGTAAGGGATAGTGTGTACTGGATTTTGGAGAGTAAGAGATAATATGTACTGGATTTTGGAGAGTAAGGGATAGTATGTACTGGATTTTGGAGAGTAAGAGATACGTACTGTATTTTGGAGAGTAAGGGATAGTATGTACTGAATTTTGGAGAGTAAGGAATAGTATGTACTGGATTTTGGAGAATAAGGGATAGTATGGACTTAATTTTGGAGAGTAAGGAATAGTATGTACTTGATTTTGGAGAGTAAGGGATAGTATGTACTGGATTTTGGAGAATAAGGGATAGTATGTACTGGATTTTGGAGAGTAAGGGATAGTATGTACTGGATTTTGGAGAGTAAGGGATAGTGTGTACTGGATTTTGGAGAGTAAGAGATAGTATGGACTTGATTTTGGAGAGTAAGGGATAGTATGTACTGGATTTTGGAGAGTAAGGGATAGTATGTACTGGATTTTGGAGAGTAAGGGATAGTATGTACTTGATTTTGGAGAGTAAGGGATAGTGTGTACTGGATTTTGGAGAGTAAGGGATAGTATGTACTGGATTTTGGAGAGTAAGAGATAATATGTACTGGATTTTGGAGAATAAGGGATAGTATGTACTGGATTTTGGAGAGTAAGAGATATGTACTGGATTTTGGAGAGTAAGGGATAGTATGTACTTGATTTTGGAGAGTAAGGGATTGTGTGTACTGGATTTTGGAGAGTAAGATAATATGTACTGGATTTTGGAGAGTAAAGGATAGTATGAACTGGATTTTGGAGAGTAAGGGATAGTGTGTACTGGATTTTGGAGAGAAAGGATAGTATGTACTGGATTTTGGAGAGTAAGGGATAGTGTGTACTGGATTTTGGAGAGAAGGGATAGTATGTACTGGATTTTGAAGAGTAAGGGATAGTGTGTACTGGATTTTGGAGAGTAAGGGATACTATGTACCGGATTTTGGAAAGTAAGGGACAGTGTGTACTATATATGACACTCTATTACATATTGAACGCGCAGGATTTAGCATGACTTGTATCCACAGTATGTGACTTCATGTGCATGGCTGAACTCTGCAGACAGCAGCAGCATAATTGAGCAAATGGACAGTACTTTCAGACAAATAAGACATATCTTCAATGGTTACTAAATGACATTATCAAACATCACTAATACCACTGGATTTCTTACCTGGTTCTTCACCCTTGTAACCAGATTTTTATCCCTCCAGTCAACAGTGCTTGGACGCTTGGAAACATTTTCATTATCAGCATCATCGAGCTCATTAGATTCTTTAACTTGTTCCTCAGTTGAGTTTTCAGCTTTATTTCTGAAGAAAGTATTCATGAGCATATTGAACTCTTTATTGGTCTAGAAAGACAATTACAAAGACGTCCGTTAATGCAATGACAGTCCTTGGCAAATCAGACTCAAGTATGTTATCACTTTAATATGCTGTGATTCTTTTTTTGTTTTGTGGCAGCAGTATAGTGTAAGAAATAAGAATGACTATAAGTTACAAAAATAAATAAATAATGCAAAGGGTGAATAATGGTGTAGTGTCATGGGCAGTTCAGAAATCTGATGGCAAAGGGTAAGAAGCCATTCCCTAAATGTTGAGTGTAGATCTTCAGGGTCTTGTATGTCCCCGCAGAATGTCAGCAATGAGAAGAGGGCATGTCCTGGATGACGAGGGTCCTCAATAGTAGATGGCACCTTTTTGAGCTGTGCCCTTTGAAGGTATCGTTGATGTGCAGGAAGAAAGTACGAAACCTCCTGTGGTTACAATACACCAGCATTGATTTTGCAGTATTAGGAGAAATGATAATATCGAGCACCTTTAGCAGAGAGTATGTTCTTGCTTACTCTGTAACTGAAATCTGGTTTTTCAGACAAGCACAATTGCAAGTGTTTATTGCTACTTTGTCCCAGGTGAAACAGAGAATTTGCCCATTGTTTCTGGCAGGAGGGAAAATAGTGTGGGACCTTCCTCCCCAGGTGGTCTTAAGAGCGTACCCCCACACATACTTGGACCATTGTCTAGTCCTTAAGGGGAGGTCAGTGGCAGCTTTGTGAATCCTTTAAGTTGGTTGATTTTAGTGACTGTGTGCACCTCTGTGAAGTGTGTTACCTATGCAGTTCCTTTTGTACATTACAGGACGGGGTGGGTCTTTGTGTGAGTCACTGCTTTAACCTTCAGTTTAATAGGTTTTGCTTAGCTTGAGCTTGTGGTATTTGTATGGCTAGTCTTAAATCTCCATGTGAAGCTGGGGCACTGATGCTCTTTATTATACTGGTGTAGTAACTTTACCTAACACACTTTATTGCACTTTATTCAGTCTGATGTTAAATCAGGAGCTCTATTTTATGTGGAATCTGACTTGCCTCTCCATGTTTTTAACAAAACTTCTGTTTGTTAATAAAATTCGTTATAACTGTAAACTACCTTGTTGGACTGTCTACGTCAAGGAGGCCCAGAACCTGCCTGTACTACTGCCTCAGTAGTTACATAATTGGTACCTTTCTGGAATTATGAAGCTGCTTTTAATAGGCCATTCTACAATACAGCTGTACTTAAACCACAGCTGGGGAGTATTGGCAAAGCATAAACATGGGCAGAGTTGTCTGGGGGAGGTGGGGTGAGGAACCAACCTATTCT
Organism: Mobula birostris; assembly: GCF_030028105.1. NCBI lineage: Eukaryota > Metazoa > Chordata > Chondrichthyes > Myliobatiformes > Myliobatidae > Mobula > Mobula birostris. Next base: position 45,473,029 of record NC_092395.1, on the reverse strand, counting down.
AATGAAGAACTGTTTGTACAGGTTCTTTGTACAAAGAGCACTTGTGGCAAGATGTTGCTATGGAGGAGACTATAGGCATATGAGCCCTCTGCAAATGCCTGCACTTTTAAAAGATCTACACCACAGTCAAATGCCACCTCCATCTGTGAACATTTATCATAAATATTTCTCAGTAGACTAATCTTAACCCTTGTAAGTAGCTGTCAGCACCTTTAAGGCATGATGTAGCTTACCTCAAAAGGATCAGCCTGCAAGGATCCCAAGGCAAAGTTTCTGAGAGGGTGGCATTGACAGCAAAGTAGCTACTCGAGATTTAGCAGGTAACTAAACTGTGCCTGGGTTTAGACTCAGAAACCCTGCCTCAGATCCCTCACGGGCTGCCTCTGATAAAACACTGTTGCTCATTGTTGCCATGCAGTTATCAAGAATAGCCCCACTGACAAAAGTATGGAATTTTTCGTTGTTGGTGTGACCGCAGTATTTGCATCTACAAAGGGCATTGAGCCAGAGTTGAAAGCTTCCCAAGTGCAGCCACTCCTAGATGACACTTCTGCCCTTACTACGTCCTCCCTGGCACATTTCTGCAGAGTGCCTCCTCCTGTTTTGTGTTTCTTTCTCCCACCTTTTAGTTGTTTCTGATATGGTGGACCTGGTACAATTTCTGCTTCAGTAGCACTTCTTCATTTCTCTCCACTAATTTCAAGGATCACCCTGCTAAAACAAATTGGGTTAGAAAGTCATGCTGTTTGGGGTGCTGGATTGGTGATCCCGTGTGAGGTTTGTTATGTGGAGAGCTGTCCAACACTCTGTGATTGAAAGGATGTATCTAGCCTTTTAAATAATGCTCATTTTTAGCCTACAGCATTTTTTTTTGTTCTGTGAGGGAACACAGACCATTGCAGTTTCAACCAAAATAGATGCAGATCCTGCTGGAAAATGATTCTTGGGCATGACAATTACTGACCTGAATGAGGCACTCTAGACTCCATGGAAAAAATGCATATAATTCCCATCAGAAGTCCATCCTTATTAACGATGACTGTTTTTTTTCAATTGACAAACGTCTTAATGTAATTTTTTTTACATTAATTCTTTGTTTTTGTAAACTAATTCTAAGTCATCTTTTTTCAGAATCTGATATAAAGGGAGGTTGGTTTCAGTTAAAAATGACCAAGGCCATTGTGCAATATTCATTGTACGATTGGAACCATTATTTTTCATGCAACTAAATTAATGGGAAGCCACCTTCTTTTATAAATGTGGAAGCCATTTTGCATTGTGAATATAACCTCACGGAACACTGACCAGTGGGGAAATGAGTAAAAGCTGTTACTCCAAGATGCTATGTTTTATAGGGCAGAACTGAACATCATTGATCAAGTGAGCTTCAGCTTTCATTACCAGCCACTGTAAATTGATGCCAGCTGGACTGCAGTTGAGGTCTATATTTTTCCTCACTGTCCTTGGAATGAAAGCAGAATTTCCAGCAGCATTCCTAGTTCTGATTGTAAATCAATGCAATAAAGCAAAGGGGTTGCGCAAAGATCAGAAACAGAGAAAACATGGGAGAGGACAGATGACATCTATGGAGAGAGAAACAGAATTAATGCTCCAGGTTGAAGTTCAAAATTCTAAGTAAATTAATTATTGAAGTGTATATGTGTCACCATATACTAAAGGTTTTTTTTCTTGTGGGCATACTCAGTAAATCCAAGAAACACAATAGAATTAATTGAAGACCGCATCCAATAGGACAGACAAAGAATCAATGTGCAAAAGACAAACTGAAAATACAGAAGGAAATTAAAGAACTGAGGTGTTATATTTGAACACACGCAGTATACAGAATAAGGTAGATGATCTCTTAGCACAGTTAGAGATTGATAGGTGTAATGTTGTGGGCATCGCTGAGTTGTGGCTGAAAGAAGATTATTGTTGCAGCCTTGATATCCAAAGATAGACATTGTATTGAAAGGACAGCCAGGCAGGCAGAGAGGGTGGTGTGGCTCTGATTTTAGAAAAATGAAATCAAATCCTTCAAAAGAGGAAGATGTAGAGTTAATGAACTGCAAAGGTAAAATGACCCTGATGGAAGTTGTATACAGGTCTCCAAACAGTAGCCAGGATGTGGGCTACTAATCACAATGGGGGGATAGAAAAAGCATGTCTAAAGAGTAATGAATCAATAGTAATGAGGGACTTGAATATGCAGGTAGGCTGGAAAAATCAGGTTGGTGCTGGACCACAAGACAGAATTTTTAGAATACCTGCAAGATGGCTTTTTAGAGTAGCTTGCGGTTTAGCCCACTAGGAAGATCAGCTATTCTGGATTGGGTATTTTGTAATGAACTAGATTTGATTGGGGAGCTCAAGGTAAAAGAACCCTTAGGGAGTAGTGATCATAATATGATAGAGTTCACTCTGAAATATTAGCAGGAAAATTTAAAGTCAAATGTATCATTATTGCAGTGGAGCAAAGGGAATTACAAAAGCATGAGAAAGAAGCTGGCAAAAGTTGATTGGAAGAGGACACGAGCAGGGATGACAGCAGAGCAGCAGTGGCTGGAGCTTCTGGAAGCAATTCAGAAGGCACGGGATAAATATATCCTGAAGTATTCTAAAGGCTGGATTACACATCTGTGGCTGACAAAGGAAGTCAAAGCTAACCTAATAGAGCAAAGGTTTGTAGGAAGTTAGTTGGGGAAACTTTTAAAAACCAATGAAAGGCAGCTAAAAAACCATGGGAAAGATGAAATATGAATGTAAACTGGCCAACAATATTAGAGGATACCAAATGATTTTTTTTCCAGATACATTTTTTTCAGAAGTAAAGTGTTCCTTTACTTCACAGCAGCAAATACAAAGGTGACACAAGCCTCTCGGCAGCAGCTCATCATGAAGGTGGCTGCATAGGTGAGCAGAAATAACAAAATATGGTGTTAAAGGGTCAGATGAAAGAATCGGACATTGGCAAGAGAGATTGGACTTTGTTACATGATATCAGTGAATGTAAAGAGCTCATTCAGTAAAATCACCTCATAACTAGCATCTGATAATCAAATATTTTAGAAATTGTACACACCAGATCTCCAAATTGGTTCATTGCCACAGTAAACGTGTGCTTCCCCATTGCGTACTCTCGATTGTGCTGTTCAATGTAACTCATGGCACTTTCCCAAATTATTCTCCTGTTGATCTCCTCATCCTGAAAAAGACATCATGACATCACTCTGTAGCACCTTTCCATACTACCATTCTACAAATTTTTCAAAGATTGCATGCAAAACCTGAAATATTAATTTACAGTGATTTTAAATTGCCCCAGTTAGTCTGAGAGGTGGGACTCATTCCACATGCAGGATCAACACTACTAGCATTTGTGTAGCACATTTAATCTCGCAAAATCACCCAAGTCACTGCTCACGAGCTTCAGACAAAATGCTGAGCAGCACAGAAAACATTAGAGCAGATGATCAAGAGTTTTTTTTTAAAAAAAGGAAAGAAAGAGATGGTGGTGGATTACCTTCTGAAAACTTCCCAGAGTTTAGTGTATAGTACTGAAAATACATCTTTCAACTGACAAGTGAGTAAGTTTTGAGATCAAGTCATAGAATGATACAGCCTTCAGCCCAACTTGTCCATGCCAGTTGTTTTGCCCAGTGAGCTGCAACAAGCTTCATGACATAAATCGATGAGGTAAAAACCTGATTCCAATTCTGATCTGGATAGCCATCAAAGCTACTGCAATGATGTAGGATCAGAGGCGGAGACATCAGGCTAGGAGGTGGAATGCAGGGATTAGAGGCAGCAGGGACTGCTTGTACTTGGCCCATGGCCCTCTAAATGTCTCCTATCTATATACTTACGTAATTGACCTTTACATTTTGTTAATGTGCCTGCCTCAGCTACTATTGTGACAGATGTTTCCAAATATGCACCATCCTTGGCCATGAAGCTGCCCATGACGTCCCTTTCGAATTTCTCGCCTCTGATCTCAGTCATATATGCTTTATTTTTTGCATCTCCTCCCTGTGAAAATGATTATGTGCATTCACTCTATGCCCCTCATGAATTTAATAACTCTATCAGATTCCCACTCAGTCTCCTACCTACCAGAGAATAAGATCCTAGTCTATGTGATCTTTCCTTTTAACTTGGACTCCCAAGTTCAGGCAACATCTTGATAAACTGGAAAGAGTGCAATGATGATTTAATAATGTCTTTCCTATAACAGGTGACCAAAACCGTACACAATACTCCAAATGTGGTCCCATCAATGTCTTGCATGAACTGCAAAGTAACATCCTAGCTCTGAAATGGAACGTCCAATGAAGGCCAGCATGCCAGATGCTTTCCTCATCACCCTATCTACCGAAGAAACTGTTTTCAGTAAACTGTGCATTTGCACTCCTTGTCGCTACTATTCACTGTGTAAATCCCATCCTGGCTTGGTCTTCCAAGGTGCAATCCCTCACATTTATTTGGATGGAAAGCTATTTGTCATTTCTCAGCCATGGATCTAGCTGACCAGAATCTGCACATTTTCAAAAACTCCTACACTGTCTACAATGCCAGGTAGTTTAGTATCACTCCTGATTATGCCTTCTACATTCCTGTTCAAGTTGTTTATTTAAATTTCAAACAAACCTCCCAGCACCCACTCCTGTTGCACTCCACTAGACATGGGCATCTAGTCCAAGAAATAACCCTTGATCATCACCATCACTGAGCCAATTATGAGTCCAATTGGCCATCTCCCTCCCGGATCACATGTTACTTAACTTCCAGACCAACCTGTCATGTCTTGCTAAAGTCCATATAGGCAGCATCTGCTGCCCTACCTCTCCTCTTGGTTACCTCCTTAAATCTGTGCATCTGCAATTTCTTCTCTAGCTTCCCACAAGGTCCAAGGCTGCACCAGGTGAGGTCCTGGGATTTATCCATCTTAATGCACTTTAAGGCCTCCAATACTTCCTTCCTGTTAACTTGCCAGCTGGTGGCGCAGTGAGATCAGCGCCGGACTCCGGAGCGAAGGTTCCTGAGTTCGAATCCAGATCGGGTTACCCTGAGCACGCTTTCAATCCGTGCCAAGTTGAGTGTTGAACTAGCCACTTGGCCTCGTAAAAAATACAAGGGTCAAGTCAGGAACATTCATAATGTGACCCGGTTAATCCTGACACCATGTGCCAGACAAGAATGGCTGAATGTCTGGTACAACATGCTTAAAAAAAACCCGGTATGTGGTCTAGGACATCACCGATCATTCCCCCCATTTCCCTTGCTTTCATTGTTTAATCCACAGTAAAACTGGATTAAAAATCTCATTTCCTTTTCCATACAAAGACAGCCATGCTGATTGTTAAGGGGACCTATTCTCTCCCTTACACGTAGTATACCTGTAGAATTTCATGTGTTTTCTTCAGTTTGCATGCCAAATGCCTCTCGTATCCTCTTTTTGTCTTCCTGATCTCTCTCAAATGTACTCCTCAACTTGTAGTTCCCAAGAGATTCACTAGTTTCCAATTGTGTTTACATGTAATGTAATACCTCCTTGTTGTTCTTAACTGGAGCCACAATATCTCTTGTCAACTTGGGTTCCCAAATATGCCAATTTTCCCTTCACGCTAACAGGAACATGAAGGCACTGTGCTCCTGACATCTCACTTTTTAAAAGCCTCCCTCTTAGCAGACCCTTTTTTCCCCTACATTCATTCAACCTCTGCAAAGATCTTGCTAATGGCTCTAAAATATGCTCTTCCCCTGTTCAGGATCCTAACACATGAACTAGATCTCTCCTTCTCCATAACTATTTTAAAACCTCACTGGACCCAAAGTGCATGCTGACAGATTCCTCTGGTACTTCTCATTTTGCAGGAGGCAGTCCAGCGCTAACACCCTCTCTGTATCTTTATATTGTGGAAGGACGCTTTCTTGAAAACATTTCACCAATTCCACTCCATCTAGGCCTGTTACTCTATGGTTGGCCAATTAAATATTAGGAAAGTTAGAATCTATCATATCCTGGCCTATTATGTTTAGAACTTGCTGCAATCTCTACATAAATGCTCCTCCAATTCCTGATGACTACTGGGGAGCCTATAATGTAGTCACATCAGAGTGATCATCGCCTTGTTTCTTAGTTTTATCAATATGACATTACTGGAGGATCCTCGCAGAACATCCACTCCAAGGGCCATTGTTAGATTCCTTTAATCAAGAAGGCAACTCTCCTTCCTTTGTTACTTGCGGCTATGTCATAACTGTACCATCTGTTTCCTGAAACAGTGAGTTGCCAATCCAGCATTCCCTCAGCCATGTTTCTGTCCTGGCCGATATCCCAGTCCCCAGAACAAATCCATGCTTCAGACTCATTCACCTTGCCTGTTGTAATGAATGTGACGAGAATACACATAGATTAAGATGTTAGCTGTCCTGTGCTGGCACCAGTGGGATCAGCAGTTGGTCTGCCACCTGTCTTCAGGCGAGAGAGAGATAAGAAAAACAATGGAGCAGCATTTGGAGATGTTAATGAAGGGACGGGAGAGAGTAACGGAAGGAGAGCTGTCAAGATCGGCTCCCCCTTTGAACCCTGAACTGTTTGAAGTGATGGACAGGTGATACCCCAGCAGGGGGATAAAAAGGGACAGGTTCGCTAAGGCAAGACACACACAACACCCCGAGGTAACGAGACCCTGGAAGCGGTGAGTCTCCCACAAGCCGGTGGGAATTTTTTGGACGGCTGGTCGCGGGATCAAGCCATAGACGCACAGGGTGGAAAGGTACGATCGGCGGGAACCTGGTGTGTGTCCACCCTTGCCTGGGTGCCGGGTTCACCGCAGAAAAACGATTGTATCTGGAAACGGAGGGGTCACGGTCGGTGACCTCAGATGACATCACAAAGGGCTCGCACGAAAGCTGACTGCGAAGGTCTGTGTGTGGAAGCCGTTTGAATATTCATTCATTTTGCTCTCTCTCTCCTTCCCCTCACTGTCTGCGAACTGAACTGAACTAAATTGAACTGAACTTTGCGTCATGTTGAAACTGGTCATTTACCCCTAGACAACGATAGAGCTTGATTGATCCTGTTATCTTAATTCTGTGTACATGTGTGTTTATCATTGCTGAACTGTTGCATTTATTATCCTTTTGATTAGAGTACTGTGTCGCTTGTTTCTTTAATAAAACTTTCTTAGCTCTAGTAATCCAGACTCCAACTGAGTGATCCATTTCTGCTGGTTTGGCAACCCAGTTACGGGGTATGTAACATAAGTGGGGTTCTCATCCGCCATTTTGAATGCTAGATTTGGGATGGAGTAAATTGATTGGGTTAAAATTCCCAAAAGAAAGAAAAGACAAACAGCAGAAATGGAGGCTGAGGAATTTATAAAGGCGCCGACCTTGGAGGCACTAGAGGATGCCAGGAAAACGGAATTGGTAGCTGTGGCCAAACGGTTGAATCTTGCTAAGGGGAAGTCGACAATGAGGAGCGAGGAGATACACAGAGCTATCGTAGAGCACTATGTATCTAAAGGTGTGTTTCCCCAAGGGGAGCTGGAGGTGGTGTCTATTGAAAAACCTGCTGGAGACGCGGTACAGGTGCAGCTTGAAAAACTGAGACTCGAGCACGAGTTCCAGGTACGGCAGTTAGAACATGAAGAGAAGCAGTTAGAAAGGCGGGAGAGAGAGAGAGACAGTTGGAGCGAGAGGAGAAACAGAGGGAAAGGGAATTCGAGCTGGAGAAGTTAAGGATAAGGGCAGAGCAGGGGCCCGTGCCGAACCAAGGTGGAGGGTTCCGGGCGACCCAGGAGGTTAGGCTGGTTCCCCCATTTGACGATACTGATGTGGATCGGTACTTTCTCCATTTCGAAAAAGTTGCTACAAGTCAGGACTGGCCGAGGGATAAGTGGGCTGTTTTGCTTCAGAGTGTACTGAAAGGGAAAGCCCAACAAGCTTACTCAGCTTTGTCCGCGGAAGATGCCCAGAGGTATGAGGTGGTGAAAGAGGCCATCCTCAGGATTTATGAGTTGGTCCCGGAGGCATACCGGCAGAGGTTCCGGAATGCGAGGAAGCAGTGGGACCGCACGTATTTAGAGTTTGCCCGTGAGATGCAGACATATTGTGAGCGTTGGTGCGCCTCAAAGGGGGTAGAGGGGGATTATGACAGACTGCTACAGCTGATCCTGATTGAGCAGTTTAAAGGTTGTGTCCCTGAGGGTATGAGACCCTACCTAGATGAGAAAGAGGCAACCACGTTAGCCGCAACTGCTAAGTTAGCGGATGAGTATGCATTGATGCATAAAATGAAGTTTTCCCCGAGTAAAGGCTACCAGAAGGGTAGTCAGGACGGTGGGGAGAGTCCGCCAGAAAAGTCAGAAAGTAAGCTGGGGACTAGTGAGAAGGATAAGGTAGACCGGGAGCAGTCTGGTAGGAAGTCTCCTGGGGTCGTCTGTTATAATTGCGGGAAAATTGGACACTTTGTGTCCAGGTGCTTTGCCCCAAAGAAGGAGACGGGAAAAGGAAAAACGACGATTTTGACTGGCTGTATCGAGCTGGTAAACGAACTGCTAGGAGAGGACAGGTTTGCCAAAGTTCAGGAAGGGAGCGAGAAGTTTATCTCGGCTGGATTGGTGTCAGTGAAGGAGGGATTAAAACCAGTTCCAGTGCGGATCTGGAGAGACACGGGAGCGTGTCAGTCACTGATACTGAAGAGTGCATTAGGGTTTAGCTCAGAGACCCAGACTGGGGAGGTCAAGGTCAAAGGTATTGGGGAAGGGACAGAGGCAGTCCCTTTGCACTAGATACACTTACAAAGCAACCTGGTCTCTGGACTAGTCACAATCGGGGTGAGGCCCGAATTACCGATGAAAGTCGTGGAAGTCTTGCTCGGTAATGACCTCGCCGGGGGAATCGTGTTCCCAGCAGTGAGATTGACAGGTCAGCCTGCCAGCATTGAGGCCCAGCCCATGGACTCACAGGTCCATCACGGGACTGCGGTAGTAAATTTAGCTGAGACGTTTCTGCCAGCCTTGTACGAGAAGGGGGTAGAAAGTGAAAAGAAGGAGTGTAGTGAAACAAGAGGTAGTGAGGGAGCTGAGACAGACTTAGCATTAGCCAGGAAAGAATTTGTGCAGGTGCAGGAGCGAGATGAGGGGATGATGGTTTTGGCGGAGACAGCTCTCTCTGACACAGAATTAACAAGGGAACCAGTAGGCTATTGTGTGGAGGAAGGAGTGCTAAGGAAGGAAGGGAAACCAAGTACCGTACCCGCGGATGAGGAATGGGGGGTGGTGCAAAAGAGTTATGGGGATGAGATTTTTAACCTGGCCCACAAGGTACCCCCCGGTGGACATTTTGAGGTGCTGGAGGAAACAGTTGGTGGAATCATGAAAGAGGTTTACCGGCTGCACCGGAGGAAGGATGTTATTGATTATGGCCGACGCGAACTGAGAAGGTCACAGGCTTTTGATATGCTAACAAACCTAGTCGGTGTTAGCGCAGAAATCAATGAAGCTAGGGGCCCCCTGATAAGAGAAAAAAACCATTTTGAAAAGATGAGTATGGTATCGACCAGATGAGAGAAGGCTATTGTTTTGGCCAGCTCTGCTGATAAGGTCTCTCCCTTAATCCCCGAACAAAGCGACTCTTTAGGAGAAGTAATTAAACGACTCGCACACGTGTGTTTGATTGTCCCGAGGCGATGCAAAGAACTGGGACGTTGGGTGGTGTTTGTTACACTAGGTCAATCTAGCGAGCAACATACCTATAGAATGAGTAATTCAGTGACTAAAGGGCTGACGAACACAGAGGTGTGTATTGGCGATGTAATACAGCTGTCTGAAGCCAGCTTGATAGTGAACCCTGAAAAAAATGAGTTCGGCCACACGAAGGTCACTTACCTGGGAATTGTGGTGACACAGGGGCAGCTGGCAGCGATGCAAGCTAAAGTGCGGGCTATCTCTGACATCCCAACCCCGACAGACAAGAGGGCCCTCAGAAGGCTCTTGGAGATTGTGGGGTACTGTAAGAAGTTTTGCAATAACTCTGCGGTTACTACCGCTCCCCCTCCTACTAAGCCCTTGTGAGAGAAAACTAAGTCGGAATGGGACGACCCTTGTTATTGTGGTCCGGGACGAAACCCAATGAGAGGTTACATTGATCGCAATTCATCAGTGTTTTTGGCCACTATGAAGTTTGCTAAGTTGGAGCCTCGTCTAAGGGATTATTAATAACACATATAAAAGGAACAGAAAATGTGATGGCTGACTGTCTGTCAGGTGTTGACAACTTCAAATTTGCTGTATTAGCCAAATAGCTGATAAAGATGTGTATTTGTGTGTATCAAAAAATGTACTCATGTTTTTTTAATTTTTACCCTGGTAAAAATCCTTAAAGGTAGGAGGTGTGACGAGAATACACATAGATTAAGATGTTAGCTGTCCTGTGCTGGCACCAGTGGGATCAGCAGTTGGTCTGCCACCTGTCTTCAGGCGAGAGAGAGATAAGAAAAACAATGGAGCAGCATTTGGAGATGTTAATGAAGGGACGGGAGAGAGTAACGGAAGGAGAGCTGTCAAGATCGGCTCCCCCTTTGAACCCTGAACTGTTTGAAGTGATGGACAGGTGATACCCCAGCAGGGGGATAAAAAGGGACAGGTTCGCTAAGGCAAGACACACACAACACCCCGAGGTAACGAGACCCTGGAAGCGGTGAGTCTCCCACAAGCCGGTGGGAATTTTTTGGACGGCTGGTCGCGGGATCAAGCCATAGACGCACAGGGTGGAAAGGTACGATCGGCGGGAACCTGGTGTGTGTCCACCCTTGCCTGGGTGCCGGGTTCACCGCAGAAAAACGATTGTATCTGGAAACGGAGGGGTCACGGTCGGTGACCTCAGATGACATCACAAAGGGCTCGCACGAAAGCTGACTGCGAAGGTCTGTGTGTGGAAGCCGTTTGAATATTCATTCATTTTGCTCTCTCTCTCCTTCCCCTCTCTGTCTGCGAACTGAACTGAACTAAATTGAACTGAACTTTGCGTCATGTTGAAACTGGTCATTTACCCCTAGACAACGATAGAGCTTGATTGATCCTGTTATCTTAATTCTGTGTACATGTGTGTTTATCATTGCTGAACTGTTGCATTTATTATCCTTTTGATTAGAGTACTGTGTCGCTTGTTTCTTTAATAAAACTTTCTTAGCTCTAGTAATCCAGACTCCAACTGAGTGATCCATTTCTGCTGGTTTGGCAACCCAGTTACGGGGTATGCAACATGAAATAAATGCACTTTAAGCCAATGATTTATCCTCTCCCTTTACTGTGCTCCTGTCAAATAAACTAACTCTAATTGCTTACCTAATTATCTAACCTAACTCTAATTATCTCCTGATTTCTCATCCACCGCTTTACTGCTCAGGATCCCACATCACTGTCATTTTAGTTTAAAACCTCTGTAGTATTGCAACACTGTAATTGAGAAGGGTGTAGATGATTAGAGGTGTGCAAGCTCTGCTTTGTACACATTAGAAATCATTGCTGAGAAATTCATAACTGACATTTGCTTCACTGGCAAACATTGGGATGATACCTGAACATAAATGTGGACTTGGGATACAGGTAGGATAATCATAGATGGTCCAAAGAAGGTAGAACAATAGAAGTGGGTTTTGAAGAATTGCATTCAAAGGTGAGAGGTAAATCTGATTGTTTCAGCTGCCATTGACTTGAGGTAGGGCTGAAATTGGATGATGCCTGTAAAAGTTCCTGACAGGGATGTAGTACATATTCCTACTTTGTCCATTGCAAACAATGCTGTTCATTGGCTTACCACTTCACCATGGAGACTAATTTTGTGAATACTAGTGCCATTTGAAACTGGCCTCAAAGGGGAGGAGCATGGTGACTGTGATAGATACTAGGAGGCTATCTACAATTGAAGCTGATCCAGGAGGTCTTCAAGAATGGCAGGACCTGGGAAAAGGTAGTTTGAATTATGATCTGATATTGGAGGCTTGCTGCAGGAGATGCCTGATTCTGCAGATCATGAGGGCAGACACACACTCAAAATGTAATGTGGTATTGGCTGTTGCTTTCAATGCTGTAAACAATTCAATAGATTTTAATGTGCAACCAATGTCACTGAATGCATATTTGAATGACACGTAGTGGGGACTGAGTAACTCAATACACCAAATTCTCATGACTCTTCTCAAAGAACTACCATCATGTCTTGTCTGTCTAATATTACTTGCCCCACTGTTTGCACACTGTGTTGGTGCTAATGCAACTCTCAACAGCAGAACTGTACAGAATTCCAGCCAACAACCACATTATCCAACAGGATTTCACTGCACATGCTTATACCTTTCCATTTTTCTTGAGGGACAAGAGGGCAACCAGTCACCAGAAGCTCCCAGGAAAGTGACAGGTGAGACAGCATCACATTATTTCAATGGAGGAGACAGAGGATGTCATTAATGGAATGGCCTTGTGGATGCTGTATCAGCTATGGGGTAAAAACTCAGGAATAGATCACAACCTGCCTTGTCTTCATCCTAAATACTCCTTTGATGAATTCACACTGTCACGATATAACATTTGAAGCCACAGGCTCAGGTACTGATGATGCACGTAACCTGGGAGACAACTTCAAAATGGTATTGCTACCAGAAATGATAGGCGTCCTGTGCTTCACTTATTTATTTCTCAGGATGTGGGCTCAAATGGTGAGAGCAGCATTTATTGCCCCAAATGAGGACACCTCTTTTTCCCTTATTAGAGAGAGAGCCTCTGGTATGTCGAATACCGGGTGAACGAGTAGTCTTTGGAGTACTGCAAGTCTGTGTCTTTATTGATGAGCTTGAGTGCTCGGTGGGGGTTGCTCATGCTCTTTTGCTGGTGGGGGGGGTCGTTGCGTTGCTGCTGTTTGTGTGGCAGGGGGGAGTTGGAGGGAGCTTTGGGGTTCTTAACACTTAACTGTCGTTCTATCTTTGGGGCACTACTTTGTTTTCATGGATGCTTGTGAAGAAAAAGAATTTCAGGATGTATACATTTCTCTGACATTAAATGTCCTAATTGATTGGGGGACAAAAACCTGGGCTAAGTTGCCTCTCTGAATCATTGGAGTCCATGTGAAGGTGCTTCTACTGCACTGTTTACAGGGTATTTCATGATTTTGGCCCTGTTCTGATGGACTAGAAACACCATTTGCAAGTAAGCATGGTGTGTGATCTGGATGGGAACCTGTAGTGCTGGTGTTCCCATGCATTTCCTTTCTTTGATCTTTATGATGGTGGGGGAGGGTGTGGTCAGGGATTTGGTAAGTGCTTGTCAGAGTAGTTCAGTAGTAAATGCTGACCCTATTTTCAGATGTCACACACTGAAGCCACTGTGTACTGTGTTGGAACAAAGTGGGGTGCAGTCAGTGTAATCCCCATCAAATAGGCTGCCTTATTCAAGACAGTGTCAACATGAATGTTGGAGCTGTACTCATCCAGACACATTCTGACTTCTGTCTTGTAGACGGAGAAAAGCCCATGTGTTACTCACTGCAGGGCACCTATCCCTGTGTGATTGTGGTATTTATGTGACTGGTACTGTTGAGTTTCTGGCTAATGGTCACTGCTAGGATGTTTACACTGAAACTCACCAATGGCAGCATCAGAAATATGCAGTACTGCCCTGGGCCATTTCAGCACACTTCCTGTGTTGTCTATCTGCATTAATCTAATTTGATTGTATTGGATTATATCCCTACAGCCCTTTCACAATACCTGTCTAAATACCCTTTAAAAGTTGTAATAGTATCTGCCTTCACAACCTGCTGTAGCACTCAGTGCTGACTTTGTTAGGAACACCTGCTCTTTAATGCAAATAATGTAATTCATCCATCATGTGGCAGCAAGTCAATGCATAAAAGCCTGAAGACATGGTCCCCGAAGAGATGGTCATTAGGGTTCAGTTGTTGTTCAGACCAGACATTAGAATGGGGAAGGAAGTGACATTGACCATGGAATGATTGTTGGTGCCAGACAGGGTGTTTTAGTATCTCAGAAACTGGTTTCCTGGGATTTTCGTGTGCAACAATCTCGAATTTACAGAGAAAAGTTCAAACACCAAAAAAAAAATCCAGCGAGTAGAGTTCTGTGTGCAACAACATCTTATTAATGAGAAAGATTAGTGAGGAAAGGCCAGATTGGTTGAAGGTGGCAGTAGCTCAAATAACCACATGTAACAATGGTAGTATGCAGAAGAACATCTCTGGGTGCACAACATGTTAAATCTTTGTAGTGAAAGCATCTCAAACATACACTCAATGGCCATTTTATTAGATACAGTGTGTGCCTAATAAAGTGGCCACTGAGAGTTTGTCACTCTGATGGGGGGGGTGCAGAAGAAACTTAATCATCTTATTTAAATTTGTCTGCTCTCACCTTAAACCTGTGTGCCCTCTAGTCCTAGCCTCTACTGTCTTATTAAAATGTGTTTACCATCTATCCTATCTATGCACCTCATAATTTTGTAAACTTTTACAAGGTCACCTCTCAGTCTCTGACATTCCAGTGAGAATAAACCTAGCCCATTGAATCTCCTTGTAAATATGGCCATTCTTTATATGTCACATCCGAGTGAATCTCTTCCGAACTGCCTCTACTGCTACCATATCCTTTGTAGTGTGTTGATCTGAACTGTATATGTAAACGAATCAATGTTTTGTACAGTTTTAATGTTACATCCCAGATCTTGTCCTCAGTGCCTTGGCAACCATATTAAGTGCCTTTTTCACTCCCTTTTCCACCTATATTGCTGCTCCTTGGTAACAATGGGCTTGCACGCAAAGGCGTCTCTGTACATTAACACTGCCAAGGTCCTGCTGCCATTTATTGGCCTGCTTTTTAATACAGCCATATGAATTGTTGATGACCAAATTGCAGCACCTAAAATCTGCACATTGTAGTACAAGTTCAGACTGCTGTAGTTGTGATTTCAGTTATTTTGGTTATGCGTTCAAAAGTACTTTGACAGTTCCAGCAATCTATCCTTCATCTGAGGCACTGCACAGAAGTCATAATGACAGCATTTATGATTAATTCAATGTTGTCCACTTCTCTTCCACCAAGAATCACTCACTTCCACAACACCACCTGACCACTAGCACAACCCTTTCCATTCCCTCTCACCACCATACACTTCTCCTCCAACATGCTCCTTTCCCAACACAAATCCTTGAACATTTTGTCACCCCCCCCCATTCTTTTTCTCCTCCATTCCAAACTCATCTAATTCCCTTGCTGGCAGCCAGCAGCTCAGTTTATTTATATTTTGAACCGCTCCAGCGCAGGCCTGCTTCAGAATATGCTGTAACACCTTCTGTGAGCCCTCCTTCAACTGTCAGGTAGAACTTGCCTTTAATCATGCCACTGGGGTTGCATGGTGTGTAAAGGCATTTAGGAGATTATCATCATGAACAGAACAAGGTTCATTCATAATGTTCGCATGCAGCTTGGATTTCTTTGATTCATTAGTTTAGCTGGGAGCGCTTGTTCTGACAGTGTGGCAGGCTGACACTGCAGCAATCAGCAGCAATGGGAAAATAAGACGTTAGACCAGTGGCAAATGGGGAAATAAGGGCCGTACAGTTCAATAAGGTAGTCATTGATGAACTGTTTAGAAAGAGACTACTTGGGTTGCCCTCCTCTCTCCCCCTCCAATCCCCCTCCCGACATACACTGTCAGAGTTTAGTCTGAGAAATTCTGTTTTACCTTTGCATAGTCCTTATTGTACTGTAGTTTCCAGTTCTTCCATTCTTCATCGAGAGTTGAGCTGACTGCGTAGTCAGAGGCCACAATCAGAATAGGCCCCACCACAAAGCCCAGAAACAAAGTGAACTTCATTATGCAGAACCTAAAGAAAAGAATGAAATGGCATTACACGGAGCTGTCTGTGTTCATTATTTGTGATAAAGGTAGATGTTTTGTAGAGTTAAGGCTGATTTATACTTGTGTGTACTAGCTTACGCCGTAGCCTACGCAAATGGGCTATGCCGTTGTGAGCATTTATACTTGTGCGTTGGTGTGTCAGCAATGCTCTGCGATTCACCGCCAAAACACTAGTTGGTGGTGGAGTTTCTACGCCACTGTGTTGAGTTTCTTCGTGTTGAAATTCAATACGAAGAATCTCAAACTTCAAACAATGGTGACTGAAACTGAAGGAGGGTGAATTTTCTGTGCTTGTCCGAAACTG
This sequence comes from Mobula birostris, assembly GCF_030028105.1. Classification (NCBI taxonomy): domain Eukaryota; kingdom Metazoa; phylum Chordata; class Chondrichthyes; order Myliobatiformes; family Myliobatidae; genus Mobula; species Mobula birostris. The sequence continues at coordinate 45,456,787 of NC_092395.1, read as the reverse complement.
AGAGACATAGATGAGGAAATGCATTTGCAATATTCTTGGATGTCGGCAGGTAGATCTGACGATTTGATTCATCATCTCCAACCGTTTATTTCGCATCAGTGTGCGCACAGTATACTCTGAGACTGGCAATCACCATTCGAGTTTTAGCTTCAGGTGGAAGTCAACAGGCTGCAGCAGCTAGCTACAAACTGGCGTCAAGCGCAGGGTCCTCCATAATTTTGGAGGTCTGTAAAGCTTTATGGAAAGCATTGCAGCCAGAGTTCCCTCCCTGCCCTTCAGTCGCCCAATGGGAAGCTATTGCAGCGTAGGAGGAAATGTGATGCTACCAAGCGGACCAATCACAGTTGTTGTGGTTTGCGTAGTTACATTTTTGGGGAGGCGTGCGTTAGGCTACGGCATAGGGTATGGTGTAGGGTACGCGCCTACGCCATACCTATGGCATCGATTTGAGGCACAAGTATAAATTGGCCTTTAATGTTAATAGAAAACATTGGTCCTGATAGCATTCTGCCCCAGTGACTCTCAATTTTTTTCCATTTTTGCCTCAGCAAACTGAAAAGTGCCTCAGAAGAATGGTTTCTGGATTAATATCTAGCTGTCCTTCAGCTTGGCTTAAATAATGTTGAAAGCAAGATCAATTATTTGAATTAATAAGCTGTAAAGAAAAGAAGACTGATTTTAGCTATCTAGAGATCCCTGCATTGGGGTATCAACATCCACAGTAATACTTGGCAGTGACTGGGAACAGAGCACTTCCCGTTCCAAGCATTCCCCTCTGGAATTCCCCAAGCATTCCGGAGCACCAAACTTTGCATAAAATACTGTTTAATAATCATAATGTTCTGTGTGCTATTTATACACTGACATTCATGTGCTAAGCTGTATAAATAATTATATGCATTATTTGCACATTGAGGCTAGTAGTTGGACTTGTAGCATTGTGGGCAATCAGCCTCTCCTGGCCTTGCCACATCGCATTGTCCCTGCTTTAATTGCAACGCCCTGCATACAGATCCTCCTCAACCATAATGCCTTTATGCTAAACCTGTAACCAACCAACAGAGTTCAAGAGTGGCAAATACAGAGAAAGGGGCAGAACCTTTAGTTTCCTTTCAAGTTGTACACCATCCTGATTTGGAAATGTATTGTCACTGATCTCCGTCTCCGCAAGCACTTTAAGTGTAGTTTTATCAGAAGGACTGCAGCATTTCGAGGAGGCATCTCACAGTGAACTCGAGGATAGATAGAATGAACAATAAATGCTGGTCCTGTAAACTATGCCAACATTGGAAAAGCAATTGAGAGAAGCCTGAAATGATACGATGCAATGCACTCTAATGCCAAGAACATTCCTTTGTTGTTTTATCATTAATTAATCATTATGCCTTTGGTGCAAATAGAAATTTATTGAGAGCACTCCTCATATTTATAAATTTAAAACCATACGACATAGGAGCAGAATTATGCCATTTGGCCCATCAAATCTGCCTCACCATTCAATCATGGCTGATCCTTTTTTTCTCCCCTCCTCAGCCCCACTTCCTAGCCTTCTTCCTGTAACGTTTCATGCTGTGTCTTATCAAACTCTGCCGTGAATACACCCAATGATCTGGCCTCCACAGCTGCCCATGGTAATAAGTTCCACAAATTTACCACCCTCTGACTAAAGAAATTTCTCCGTTATCTGTTTTAAATGGGCTGTGCTCTCTTGTCCTAGATACCCCCACCATGGGAAATATCCTTTCCACATCTACTCTGTCTAGGCCTTTCAACATTCAAAAGGTTTCAATGAGATCCCCTCCCCATCCTAAATTCCAGTGAGTACAGACCCAAGCTATCAAACGTTACTCATATGATAAACCTTTCATTCCTGGAACCATCCTTGTGAATCTGTTCTGAACACTCTCCAATGCCAGCACATCTTTTCTTAGATGAGGAGCCCAAAACTGCTCAAATACTGGTGTGGCCTCACCAGTGCCTTATAAAATCTCAGCATCACATCCCTCCTCTTGTATTCAAGACCTCTTGAAATGAATGCAAACATTGCATTTGCCTTCCTCACCACTGACTCTACCTGCAAATTAACTGTTAGGGTGTTCTGCACAAGGACTCCCAAGTCCCTTTGCATCTCAGAGTTTTGGAATTTCTCTCTGTTTAGTCCGCACATTTGTTTCTACTACCAAAGTGCATGACCATGCATTTTCCAACATTATATTTCATTTACCACTCTCTCTTCCATTCTCCTAATCCAAGTGCTTTGCAGACTACCTGTTCCCACAACACCACCTGCCCCTCCATAAATCTTCGTATCATCTGCAAACTTGGCAACAAAGCCATCTATTCCATCATTAAAGTCATTGATATGCAGCATGAAAAGAAGTGGTTCCAATACCGACCCCTGCAGAATACCACTACATACTGGCAGCCAACCAACCAGAAAAGGATCCTTTTATTCTCTCCTACCAATCAGCCAATGCTCTAACCATGTTAGCAACTTTTCTGTAATACCATGGGCTCTTAACTTGGTAAGCAGCCTCATGTGTGGCACCTTGTCAAAGGCCTTCCGAAAGTTCAAATATACAACATACCCTGCATCCCCTTTATCTACCCTATGTGTAATCTCTACAAAGAATTCCAACAGGTTTGTCTGGCAAGGTTTTCCCTTAAGGAAACCATGCTGACTTTGTCCTATCTTGTCCTGTGTCACCAAGTACTCCATAACCTCATCCTTAACAATTAACTCCAACATCTTTCCAAACACCAAGGTCTGGCTAACTAGTCCATGATTTCCTTTCTGCTGCCTTACTCCACTCTTTAAGAAAGGAGGGACATTTGGAATTTTCCAGTCCTCTAGCACCATGACAGTGTCCAATGATTTTAGAAAGATCATTGATAATGCCTCCACAATCTCTACCGCTACCTCTTTCAGAACCATAGTGTGCAGTTCATCTGGTCCAAGTGACTTGTGTACCCTTGGGTCTTTCAGCTTTTTGAGCACCTTCTCCCTTGTAATAGTAACTGTACTCACTTCTGTTCCCTCATATCCTTCGACATCTGGCACATTGCTAGTGGCTTCCTTAGTGAAGACTAGTGCAAAATACTCATTTAGTTCAACTGTCATCTCCTTGTCCCCCATTATTTTTTCTCCAGTCTCATTTTCTAGCAGTCCTATATCCACTCTCATCTCTTAATTTTGTACATATTTGAAGAAGTTTTTACTATCCACTTTGATATTGTTTGTTAAGTTGTTTTCATATCTCATCTTTATTATTTTGGAAACTATTTCAAAATTTAAAGGTATTACCAAATTGTGTTTACTTTAGAAAAGGAAAGTGGAAAAGTACAGAAAAAAATGAGAACTTTTTGATGGGGTGTGCTACTGGGGTTAGAATTTTCATCTTGATAACTGAGGTTATACACTTAGTAAGAAAAACAAGGAAGTCACATATTCCTTGAAGATGTGTAATTGACTGATGCATTGATGACTAGATACAGAAACATTATCTATTAGTGAGGCCATGACAAAAGCAAAGCAAAGCAAAAGGATTTAGTTCTGAAGGCACACACTGAAATGCAAACCATTTGTCAGACTTCTGTGAAATCTGGTATAGATTACGCATGGAGTTCTGGACCCCAGGTAAAAATAGAAATAAGAATTACCAGATAAAGTGCAAAACCATTTTACTGATGATGCTGGAACTGAAAGATTATTCTGACCGGAAACAATTAACCAGCTGGATACTCCCTCCCCAAAAGGTGTAGTCTTGAGGGGATCTGAGGCTAGTTAACACTGCAATAGGATTTTACTTTAATTTCCATTGTAAACAAAGTTCCTGAGCAAGCTCACATTTTGAATGCCTGCGCCATTGACCAGAGTCTGGAACCAACCATGACAATAGCATAGGAACAGCTACACATGCTGCCCCATCTTATCCTTTCGAAAGTTTACGAGCTTCAAGCGAAATGTAATGGAATACTGACTGGAGCCCTGGATCGTGCAACTGCTTTCAGACAACAGCACCAAGATGAGAAGATTTGCTCACCACTTCAGTTGGTTTCACTCCACTCTCACTGATGGACTTCACCTGCAGGATGATCGATTGCAGCAAATAACCAAGGTTTCTGTAAACTCTACCACCAAGAAGGACCAGAGCAGCAACATCCTGTAAATGATGCCTCCAGCCCATATTCTATCCCATTCCACATGACTGATTAGTGTACCACTTAACACCAATCTAGAAAACCTTCCTCCCAAGTACATCATATAAATAACCCTCTGCAACATTCTCCAGGTGGCCAGGAAAAGGCAATAAATTGTCCCATTTCTAAATGTATCTGGTGGGGGGAAAAGCATGGATTGTTTTTCTGAAGTGTTGAAGGCTGAGGGAAACCTGATGAAAATGTATAACATCGAGAGGTATGTAGATATTCAGTGCCTCTGAGCCTTTTGCCCAGGATGGAAAGATCAAACTCAAAGGGCATAGGTTTAACATTAGAGGGAAAGCTTAAAGATGTACAAAGCAAGTTACTTTTTCAATGCATAGATTGGTAGGTGCCAGGGGAGACGGTACAAACAGATGATAGCAACTTCTATGGGGCATTTGGAACATGTGCAAGCAGATGGAATTAGTTTACACAGACAGTAGACGTGGTGGGATGCAGGGAGTGTATCTTTGATTAGAATTAGACTACACAGTGATGCAGCTAGCACAATTGCTACATCACAGCTCTAGTGAGCCAGATTGACCCTTGAATTTAGGTGCTGTGTGTGAGAAGTTCGCACGTTCTCCCTACGATTATGTGCAATTTCCTCAGCCCAAAGACGTGCAAGTTGGGAGGTGTAAATTGCCCCTTGTATACACGAGTGGTAGAATTTGGTGTGAGTCGACAGGAATGTAGGAAGAATAAAAAGGGGCAAGAGTAAGTGGGAATCGATGGTTGGCATAGACCTGCTACGTCAAAAGGCCTTTCTGTGCTGTATGTTCCACAACTTAAACACATGGACGATCAAAAGTTAATTTACCTATTGATAAGTAACCAGCTGTACACTTCCCAAAGCAATGGAACCAAGGAATTTGTTCCCTGTTCCATTTGGGCCTTAGTACAAAATATGTATAAAACCTGTCTCTTCCCCTGCCGTTCGATTACATCCCCTCCAACCCTCTGCTGCCAAGTCTGTACAAGGAATAAAAAGAAGGCTTGCATTAGCAGACTCACCTTGAAATGACGCTGCCCTTGAAGCTTCACTGAACATTTGGTGTATCCCAGTTAAATACTTGGGGACTATCCCAGGATCCGCCCTCATTTCACATTGCAACACCATTGATTGGGAAACCTATGGAAGTAACATCATGATTTTCAGAGTGATGCTTAAAAATCAAATTCCTCTTTTTGAGGACACACAAGGTGTGTGATGTAACTCTTCCTATTAGTTTCATTTTTGATTAATTTTATGCTTACTTTGTCTCAGTGCTGCACACTTGCAGATGTGCTTTGGTATCACTAATGGTTGCTCAGTCTTTCCATTAACATGTTCTGCCCCTGATGTATCCTGCACAAAACAAGGAAATGAGCAAGAATTAAGTGTTAAGAGAACTCTGTCCTTTCCAGAATTCTTTGTACTGTGGGTTCATACAGGATTCAAGATCTGAGAGAAGAATGGTTTAAGATGTTCCTCTTTAAAAAGAAAACTTATTACTATACATCATTAGGAATATGAATAGGCCATTCATTCCCTCCAACATTCTCTGACATTTAGAAAGATTTTGGCTGATCTAATCTGTCTGCATTATTTTATCTTCCTGCCTAGTCTCCAGAAGACTTGGTTTCCCATACACCATTATTCAGTACAATAATTATGAGTCATGTGTTATCATGTGAGAGATTGTCAATGAGGCAAAGGAATGACTTCTGAAGTAATTTTCACTTAACTGTCTGCACTGACCATGTTTCTCATGGACAATTTCACTGTCTCCCTTTAGTCAGGACAGTGTCACCTGGAGTGAACCTGCAGATAGATGGTGGTATTGTTGTGAGCCCACTGCCTTTGGTCTTGTGGTAGTTTCCTGTTTTGGAGGTGAACTCAGAGTGTCCTGGGTGAGTAACTCCAGTTCCGTGGTGTAGGTGGAGGGAATGAATGGTTAGGAGGGTAGATGGGCTGCCAGTCAAGTAGATTGACTTCTCGTGGGAAGATATTTTAGCTGCATCTCTAGTTCTGCATGATGCTAAGCTCCTTGAGTATTGCTGGAGTTGTGCTTCCAGGCACCTAGAGAATATTGTGTCACATTGCTGACCTGTCCCCTTTGAAGTGGGCAGCACTGAGGGACAGTTAGTTGATTCACTGCCTCACAGTCCCATAGATCTGGGTTCAGTGCTAACCCTGGTGCTATCAGTGTGGAGTTTTTGTTCTCCCCGTGACCACATTGGTTTCTCTAGAAGCTCCAGTCTGACGAGCAGTTAGGTAGATTCATGGGTTGCAGAGAATTGCCCCGAGTGTGTAGGTGAGGTCAGAATCCGGGGGAAACTGATGAATATGTCTGGAAGAAAAATGGGATTAATCTAATCAGATGCTGTGGGCTGAAGAGTATCTTTCGATGCTGTGTCTCTTTGTGACTGTGTCAGAAGTGATCACCACAAGATGCTCTGCCTTTGACTGGCTCTTGTATTTTGGTTTCTGGTCACTGTTGACCTCCAGGATGTTATTGGTGGAGGGCCTAGCAATGGTAATAATTATCAATGATAAAAGGTGGTGGGGGGGCAACTTACTAATTGACCTCCTAATCTGCTTATTTTTAGGTAGGAAAGAACAGAGCACTTGGAGGAAAATCACATTATCACAGTGAGAATGTGCAAACTCCACATCGATGGTTCTAAGGGTCAGGACTGAACTTGAGTCTGTGCAACTGTGAGGCAGCAACCCAATTAACTGCACCTCTAGCTGCTCCAGTTTTATTGCCACTTGTCAGCCATGCTGCTTCCACGCGAGGCACTTTGTTTGCTGAAGTGTTGTGAAAGGAATTCAACATTGGGCAATTATCAGAAAACAACCATCTTCTGGCCTTATGCTGAAAGGATGGTCAACAATGAATCAGCTGAAGATGGTTGGGCCAAGGACACTTTCCTGAAAAACTCCTGCAGTCATGTCCTGGGGCTGGGATGTTTGAACTTCAATGTGTATAGCCATCTGCCTTTGAGCAAAAAAGACTCATACCACTGAAGTGTTTTAGCTCTGTTAAATCTCAGCAGTTTTATCAGGTCTCCTTAATGCCCCAATGCTGTCAAATGCTGCTTTGAAGTTGAAGGAAACCATACTTGCCTCAACCCTGGAATTCAGCCTTTGCTCCATGTTGGTTCAAGACTCTGAGATCTGGAGCTGAATGATCTGATGATATTCAAACTGAGCACCAGAGTAGGTAATTGGTGAGTCAGTGCCTCATGATGTCACAGATGACAACATATTCCACCTATTTGCTGATTTCAGCAAGCTGATTGGGCTGTAATTAGCCTGATTAGATTTTCCCTGCTTTTAGACTTATCCTGCATATTACTGAGAGTCTGGGTAGATGGACAATGAGGACATAAAGATCCCAGCCAGAGGCTCAGCAATCTCTTCCCTCGCCTCATGGAGCCGCCTGGGGAGTATTCCATCAGGCCCCAGGGACTTATCCATCCTAATGTATTTTAACAACTCCAACGCCTCCTCTCCCTTAATATCAACATGCTCCAGAACATCAACCTCACACATATTGTCCTCACCATCATCAAGTTCCCTCTCATTGGTGAATACCGAAGAGAAGTATTCATTGAGGACCTCACTCACTTCCACAGGCTCCAGGTACATCTTCCCACCTTTATCTCTAATCGGTCCTACCTTCACTCTTGTCATCCTTTTGTTCTTTACATAATTGAAGAATGCCTTGGGGTTTTCCTTTACCCTACTCGCCAAGGCCTTCTCATGCCCCCTTCTTGCTCTTCTCAGCCCCTTCTTACTTTCTTGCTTCCCTATATTCCTCAATAGACCCAACTGATCCTTGCTTCCTAAACCTCATGTATGCTGCCTTCTTCCACCTGACTAGATTTTCCACCTCAGTTGTCACCCATGGTTCCTTCACCCTACCATTCTTTATCTTCCTCACTGGGACAAATTTATCCCTAACATCCTGCAAGAGATCTCTAAACATTGACCACATGTCCATAGTACATTTCCCTGCAAAAACATCATCCCAATTCACACCCGCAAGTTCTAGCCTTATAGCCTCATAATTTGCCCTTCCCCAATTAAAAATTTTCCTGTCCTCTCTGATTCTATCCTTTTCCATGATAATGCTAAAGGCCGGGTAGCGGTGGTCACTGTCCCCCAGATGCTCACCCACTGAGAGATCTGTGACCTGACCCAGTTCATTACCTAGTACTAGATCTAGTATGGCATTCCCCCTAGTCGGCCTGTCCACATACTGTGACAGGAATCCATCCTGGACACACATAACAAACTCTGCCCCATTTAAACCCTTGGAACTAATCAAGTGCCAATCAATATTAGGGAAGTTAAAGTCACCCATGATAACAACCCTGTTATTTTTGCGCCTTTCGAAAATCCGCCTCCCAATCTGCTCCTCGGTATCTCTGCTGCTACCAGGGGGCCTATAGAATACCCCCAAGAGAGTAACTGCTCCCTTTCTGTTCCTGACTTCCACCCATACTGACTCAAAAGAGGATCCTGCTACATTACTCACCCTTTCTGTAGCTGTCATAGTATCCCTGACCAGTAATGCCACCCCTCCTCCCCTTCCCCCCCCCCTCTCGATCCCTTTTAAAGCACTGAAATCCAGGAATATTGAGAATCCATTTCTGCCCTGGTGCCAGCCAAGTCTCTGTAATGGCCACTACATCATAATTCCATGTATGTATCCAAGCTCTCAGTTCATCACCCTTGTTCCTGATGCTCCTTGCATTGAGGTACACACATTTCAGCCCTTCTACTTTGCTACCTTTACACCGTTTATTCTGCTTCTCTTTCCTCAAAGCCTCTCTATATGTTAGATCCAGCTTTACTCCATGCACTTCTTTCACTCCAGGTCCCACCCCCCTTGCAAATTAGTTTAAACCCTCCCGAACCATGCTAGCAAACCTACCTGCAAGAATATTGCTCCCCCTCGAGTTCAGGTGCAACCTATCCAATATGTACATGTTTCACCTTCCCCAGAAGAGATCCCAATGATCTAAAAATCTAAAACCCTGCTCCCTGCACCAACTCCTCAGCCACGCATTCAACTGCCATCTCCTCCAATTCTTACCATCACTGTTACGTAGCACTGGCAACAATCCTGAGAATGTCACCCTTGAGGTCCTGTTCTTCAGCCTTCTGCCTAGTTCCTGAAACTCACACTTCAGGACCTCATCCCTCTTCCTGCCTATGTCGTTAGAAACTCTTCAGCTTTACCTGCAGCATTCATGTGTTGAGGACGGGAATGGTCTTTGAGCTGCCTCCTCTAGTAAACTTATTCATCATTTACAACGAGATGTTGCAGGTCTGCCAATCTTGGATCTCATCTGTTTTCTGTGAAGCTATCTATTTCAGGCTGCTTTTGTTGGTTAGTAGTATGTAGTCCTGCACTGCACTTTCTCAAGGCAGCCAGCTTATTTATGGATATTCCCAGAGCTGCTTCCAACCTGTTCTTCTGCACTCTTCATTGAACCAGGATTTATCCTCTGGTTTGATGGTAAAAAGATCAAGTCAGAGTGGTTGCAGATTAGGTGGTTCAAATTGTTTTTGCTGATGGTACTCCAAACCTCTTAAATGTCCAGTTTTGAGCTGCCAGATCTGTTCTGGGTCTCTCATTTAGCACAATTGTAATTGCAGGTGACAGAATGGAGGATACCCCTGGTGTGAAGATGTATTCTGTCTTCGCAAAGATTGTACAGCTGTCACTTCTGCCAATGGACAGGTGTATTTGGCACGGACAGTCTGGGGCAGGATGAGATTGTAAAGGTTTAAATCTTATGTTGGAAACAAGAGACTTCAGATGTTGGAATCTGGAGCAAACAAAAGTGGCCAGAAGAATTCAGTGGGTCAGAATGCTGAAGTACCCAGCAGGTCAGGCAGCATCTATTGTGAGAAATGTTTTGGATCATTTCAAGTGTACACTGTACCAAGACACTTACTACAGTGCTATATTCTATGCAGAAATACGTATTGTATCTGTCACTATCACAGACTCTGCCGTAGTGTCTGGAAGCCGTCACAGGTGGGCAGTTGAGAGAGGTTGGCAGTCTCACATATTCCAGTGGATTAGGGTTTATTTGTGGTTGTATTTAACTGCCTTCCTTTGTTTCAGTATGGTCAAGTCTTGACCAAAGCGCATAGACGGCAATGTTCCCTCCTTGCCTTAATTCATTTTCTAGGAAAGAAGGTTACAAATTTAGGTTGACACTGAAAAAGAGCAGTATTAATTTGGTATTAAGTTGCTGCATCCAAGCTGAAGTGATAGCATTAGATTTTAGATCGAGTGTTTCAGTTAGCGGCCCTTTGGCCTAGCATTTATTATTTCCTGTACAGTTATTCAAACTCAGTGAACTGTTCATTATGCTGCTGCGTCACTTGGGCTATCACCAAGCACTGCCAGCACCTTGACATTTTATGACTCTGATCACCCAAAAATTAGGCTGCAAGGAACTTGACAGTGTAATTTAAAAGTTGCTGGTGAACGCAGCAGGCCAGGCAGCATATCTAGGAAGAGGAAAAAATCACTTTGAGAATGGTAAAACATAAGACTGAAAGAGTGGGGACAGACAACTAGACTACATGCATATAGTATCTTAATGAGGACTTCATTCCAGACATCTGTTTCAGTGCTGGCATCTTTCATTTCATTAATAGTGGTCATTAACTTTGTGTGGACAAGTAAAACCACCAGACCGCATGATATTAGATAACTGCCAAAAAAAATGCTTGGAAAATGTGGTTAAGAGGTTATAACGAACAAACCAAACTACTGGTCAGAACATTAAGAAATTGTGTGAATTCTAACAAGTCATTCCCACAGTTCTTCCTGCTGCACTACAATTGCGGTATAGTGCTAACTTGTACAAGATTGTAGTGCACTGAACAACTAATGTGGTTCCATAATATTTTCCCAGCAAATAAGTGACCTATTCTTTATCAAACAATTACAAACAACAATATTAAACACTCCATTAAAGTTAAAGCACGTTGAAATCTTTGTACAAGGACAGTGAACCAGAAGATAAAAGTGACATTTGTACAGGCGTCAAAATCAGAATTGGGTTTATGACATTATGTCTTCAAATTGGTCTGTGGCAGCAGTACAGTGCAAGATATAAAAAAAGACTATAACTGTCCAGAAACTAAGTGTTCATGGGTTCATGGTCCATTCAGAAATATGGCAAAGCTGCTCTTAAAACATTAAGCACTGAGTGTGAGACTCCAGGCTTCTCTACCTCAACGAGGATGGCAATGAGAAGAGGGCATGTGTGAGGGTGGCGAGTGTCCCTCGTGATGGATGCTGCCTTCCTGAGGCAGTGCCTTTTGATATCAGGTCTTGTGCCTGTGATGGAGCTGGACGAGTCTACACCCTCTGAGGTCTCTTGATTCTGTGCATTAGAATCTCCATAGGAGGAGGTGATGCAACCAGTCAGAATGCCCTCCATCATACAGTGCATGTGTAGAAATTTTCTGGTCTTTGGTGACATACCAAATCTTCTCAAACCTTGAATGAAGTGTAGCCGCCGCCAGCCTTTCTGTCTGATTGCATCAGGGTTTGGCCCACGACAGATCCTCAGATGTTGAAAATGCTCACTCTTACCACCACAGATCCCTCAGTGAGGACTGATTTGTGTCCTCCCTGTTTTCTGTAAGTCCGGGATAGAGCTAATTAAAAGAAAAACACAGAGCCGGGAGTAATGTGTGTACTTCATTGCTTCATTCTTTACTTTTAGCAAGGTGAGCACAGGGAGTGGTGGTGTAAAGACGTATGCCACACATACATATATGCAGTACACTATATAGATAACCACAGCATAGTCAATTTTATATTGTCCTATTCTTGACTAAAGGTTTAATCACTGTGGTGGATTTCTTACTCTTGTGGGGTAATGCCTTTCCTAACAAGGGAGGGGTGTGCCACTCTGCTTGGCAAATGAGACTTGTGGCTGTGAAACAATCCCCAGGTTCCGGATCCTCAGTGGTGGTTGTAGGAATTGACTCTGGGATTGCAGGAAGTGGTTCTGACAACTGTGGATGCCTTTCTTTTCTAACAATTGACTCCACTCTCCTCAAGATGACGTGTCCCCCTGATTGATATAAGACACAACCTCCACTGTGTAGGAGAGCGGTCCAGTTCTGTCCTTCACTTTTCTGAGTACCCACTTTTGATCATCCCTGTAGTCCCTCACCAGGACTGCTTGTCCAGGAGTGAAACATTGAACCTCCTTGTTTTATTTCACTGTTACAAATATCATTCCCACAGGAGTTACCTTTTCTCCAGTATAAGTTCTTAGTTGGATATCTGCAGGCTTCAGTTCAGTATCTTTGAAATGCCATTCAAACTCATTTTGTGAAATGACTGAACAGCCAAGCCAGTGTCCAATTCCATTTTCATTAAACTGCTGTTTACTTCTGGTATAAACCATATTACTTGTCTCCTGGCAGTTTTGCTTTAAGTCCCAAGGCTATCTATTCCTGTGTCACTCTCACCCTTATCATTTTTTTTCATTAACAGCATACATAGCGTTATTTTTCTCAATGCAACTTGACTTTTTATCTTTTTCTCATCCCTGTGAAGTTCATTTATTTGTCTCCCTGACATGCTCTTTGTACGCGTCCTACCTTGTTGCATTTTCTGAAAGTAATGCCTTTAAACCTGCCTTGGGCTGGCGTGTGAGCTCTGCCACGATGATACCACAATTTGCTTGGGCAGGCTGGTTTCTGCAATTTTATTCACTTTCATTCTTGACTGAAACTCAGTTGTGACTCTGTCTGCTGTTACCATTGATAGTGATTGCAACTACTCTTTTAAATGTGAGTTGTGCTTCAGTTAAGAGCTTTTTTTAAATGCTTTCTTTTAAGATTCCAGAAACTAAATGATTTCTCAGTGCATCATTAAGTCTGTCACTGAACTGGCAATGCTCAGACAATCTGTTCAATTCAGCCACACAAGCTGAAATGGATTCCCCTTCCTTTTGATTCCACTTGTGAAAGCTTAAGCATTCCGCAATCAACAACGGATTCAGTTCAAAACCTTCCTGCATTACTTTCACAATATCAGCAAAGCTCATTTCAGCTGGTTTGGTTGGAGTAGTTAAACTTCTAAGCAAACTGTATGCTCTTAACCCCCCCAATACACTCATCAAAAATGGCACTCATGGCAGCTATTCCATTTACTTTGAAATATTGTCAAATTTATTCAGTATATCTTCCCCAGTTATCTTTTGTACAACCAATCGCATCTATTTTTCCAATGTAGCCAGCCATTTCTGCTTTTTATTTATTATTATCACCACTATGTACTCGCTGTTTATGAACCTGTGAATTTTGTCTGTTTTCTGTCTTTTTTTTAAACTCTACTCTTACTGCACTTCTGAAGAAGAAAAAAATGTGCTTCACTTAAAAACTCTAACATCTCACTGTGCTTTTTTAAAAAAAAACTTGAAAGTCTCTTTCCCTTTTGAAGAAAGGAAGTGCTGTGTTTTGAAGTTCGAAGTATGTATATATTATACAACCTTGAGATTCATCTCCTTACAGGCAGCCACAAAACAAGGACCCAAAAAAAACTTTTTTCAATATAAAGAGCATCAAACACACCGATCAAATATCACAGAACAGCGAGCTGAACCGGCCCATCCCTCACCCTGGGGCCCTGACGTGCTGACCTTTTCGATCTGGCCTGTCATTCTAACATTGGGTTCTGCTGCTTCGATACGCCCTGGTGCCTGGAGCCCACCCCCTCGATTCGGCCTGTACCCGACCTCTCCGAATCGGCCTGGCGTTTGAATCGATTGAACATCGAGTCTTCCTCGCTCTGGGTGACGAGCCTGCCGCCTTGCCTTGCCTTGGTTCTGCCAGACTGTATTGCCCCCCAAGTCCAAAGGGAAGCTACAGGCTATAATTTGTGATGATTGTTTACCAGAACACGTGTGATTAACAAATCATTTGGTTTCCTTGGCCACCAGCAAGTAGTCACTGAGCTTTGCCAGTGCGACTTGAACCGGAACTCGGACAAATGCAAAGTTCAACAGGTAGGTAGTCATCATGGGTTTGTTTTTTAAATTTACTTGTTGCCATTGTTACGCTTTGTAACTCCAAAACATAAAACTCATTGAAGGAAAAGCACTGAACTGGGAATAACCTGCGAGCTTTATTCTTTAATTTTAGTAAGGTGTGAGAGGTCAGATTTGGAATGTACCCAAAAGTGCCTGGCCTCAAAGACCTGATAAGTGGTGCAACCATTTGGCATGGGCGGAGGTTGTCCATAACACCTTACAGCATTTGCTGCACAGAACGTCACAGTTCGAGTGCCTGTTTGCTTATCCTCCACCTCTTCCTGAACAGGAGGCTGAGGGTGGGGTCCCTGCAGGAGAAGATCTCATCCTGTGCTGCAGGCAGAAGTGGATTGGGCCAAGAGAGATTTTGCTGGCCTCTACCTGGAAGGCGGAGACCAAGGCGAATTGAACATAGAAATCTACAGCACATTACAGGCCTTTTGGCCCACAATGTTGTGCCAACCATGTCACCTACTCTAGAAACTGCCTAAAATTTCCCTACTGCATAGCCCTCTATTTTTTCTAAGCTCCATGTACCTATCTAAGAGTCTCTTAAAAGACCCCATTGTATCTGCCTCCACCACTGCTGCTGGTAGTGCGTTGTATGCACCCACCACTCTTTGTGGGAAAGCTTGCCTCTCATATCCCCTCTGTACCTACTTCCAAGCACCTTAGAACTATGCCCCATCATGTTAGCCATTTCAGCCCTCGGAAAAAGCCTCTGGCTATCCACGCAATCAATGCCTCTCATCATCTTATACACCACTGTCAGGTCACCTCTCATCCTCCGTTGCTCCAAGGAGAAAAGGCCAGGTTCACTCAACCTGTTCTATCCTAACCTATAAGGCATGCTGTCCAATCCAGGTAACATCCTTGTAAATCTCCTCTGCAGTCTCTCTATAGTTTCCACATCCTTCCTGTGTGAGTGGACCAGAACTGAACACAGTTAGTGGGGTCTAACTAATGTCTTGTATAGCTGTAACATTACTTCACAGCTCTTGAACTCAATCCCACGGTTGATGAAGGCCAACACATCATATGCCTTCTTAACAACACTGTCAATCTGCACAGCAGCTTTGAGTGTCCTATAGACATGGATCCCAAGATCTCTCTGATCTTCCACACTGCCAAGAGTCTTACTAATAATACTATATTCTGTCTTCAAATTTGACCTACCAAAATGAACCACCTCACACTTATCTGGGTCGAAGTCTATCTGCCACTTCTCTGCCCAGTTCTGCATCTTGTCTATACCCTTCTGTAATGTTTGACAACCCTCCAGACTATCCACAGACACCCCCAACCTTTGTGTCATCAGCAAACTTACTAACCCACCCCTCCACTTCTTCATCCAGGTCATTTATAAAAATCACAAAAAGGAGGGGTCCCAGAACAGATCCCTGCAGAATACCATTGGTCACGGACCTCCATGCAAAATATGAACCATCTACAGCCACTCTTTGCCTTCTGTTGATAAGCCAATTCTGTATCGACAAAGTAAGGCCTCCTTGGATTCCCTGCCTCCTTACTTGTTGAATGGCCCTTGCATGGGGAACTTCATCAAATGCCTTAATGAAATCAATATACACTACATCCACTGCTGTACCTTCATCATTGTGTTTTGTTACATCCTCAAAGAACTCAATCAGCTTGTAAGGCATGACCTGCCCTTGAGAAAGCCATACTGACTATCCCTAGTCAGTTTATATCTCTCCAGATTCTCATAAATCCTGCCTCTCAGGATCTTCTCCAACAACTTTCCCGCTACTGAATTAAGACTCACTAGTCTATAATTTCCTGGGTTAACTCTACTCCCTTTCTTGAACTAGGGAACAACGTTTGCAACCTTCCAATCCTCTAGTACTTCTCCCATCCCTATTGATGATACAAAGATCATTGTCAGAGGCTCAGCAATCTCCTCCCTCACTTCCCACAGTAGCCTGGGGTATATCACGTCTGGTCCCAGTGACCTACATAACTTATTGCTTTTCAAAAGCTCCAGCACATCCTCTTAATGTCTATACACTCAAACATTTCAGTCTGCTGCAAGCCATCCCCACAATTGCCAAGGTCCTTTTCACTGGTGAATACTGAAACAAGGTATTCATTAAGTACCTCCGGTACCTCCGATACCTCCTCTGACCCCATGCACAGGATTACACTCTCACTCCTGATTGGTCCTATTCTCACACAGCTCATCCTCTTGCTCTTCACAAACTTATAGAATGCCTTGGGGGGTTTTCCTTAATCCTGCCCACCAAGGCTTTCCCATGGCCTCTTCTAGCTCTCCTAATTTCATTCTTAAACTCCTTCCTAGCAACCTTGTAATTTTCTAGAGCTCTAATGGCACCTAGTTTCTTGAACTTTCCATAAGCTTTTCTTCTTAACTAGATTTTCCAAGTTCTTTGTACACCATGGTTCTTTTACTTCCCTTTCCCTGCCTCAATGGAACATACCTATGCAGAATGCCATACAAATATTCCCTGAACATTTGCCACATCCTAAGTTTCTGCCTAATAGCATCATATTTTCCCCTACCCGAATTAAATTCCCTGTTCCTATCCCTCTCTGGTGCTATAGTAAAGGAGATAGAGTTGTGATCACTACCTACAAAATGCTCTCTCACCAAGAGATCTGACACCTGACCAGGTTAACTTCCCAATACAAGACCAAGTACAGTTGGCATATCTATATATTGGGTTAGGAAACCTTCCTAAAAACACCTAACAAACTCCACCCCATCTAAACCCCTTGCACTAAGGAGAAGACAGGAACCTGCTTTGCAGCCTGGGCTACAGGTCTGGCTCTCCACTCATAATTCACCCCTCCAGGTGGAAGCCAGAAAGTTGGCACCTAAGTTCTTTGGACCCTGCAAAATCCCAAGGAAAGCAAACCCAGTGGCTTACTCCTTGCGGGTCCCAAAGACCCTAAAATTCAATCCCACCTTCCACATCTCTAAATCAAGACCTGTCTGCAGAAGCCCCTTGGTACTGCTCAAGATGTTCGGCAATACCTCGTGGACTGGGAAGGATTTGGACCCAAGGGAAGGTGCTGGGTGCCTAAATGAGGAATCTTGGATCTGGATCTCATCCATGATCACCATCACACCTCTCTGAGCAGCCAGAGCTGTCAGGAGTTGGCTGTAGGGAATCGTTTGATGTTACGAGACACTCCCAACTGCACCAGATTCCAGGATTTAGATGCTCTAACTCCTCCGAATACAGATAGCTGTCGTGGCCACTTTAATGGTTCAGGATAGTCCCACTAATTGGTAATCATGTTTTGGGTGTCAAGAATTGAGTAGTTAAGGAACACCTGAACTGAGGTTTGATGCTTAATCAAAAGCCCTACTTGTGATTTCATCTAGTGTTTATTTTTTTCCCAGTTCTCAATCCATTTTGGTACCGTGTCTTGATCCTTGCTTTGGATATCGTGCACCTGGGTCCAAGCCATCCTCCTCAAGGTATCTCATGGTACGATTGAGCCAACATGGACCCAGCGGGGTATTGGAGCCTTTTGTCAGCTGTGGCCTGCACAGCGAGAAAAATTTACCACATTCTTCTTGGGTACCAGTATGATTTGAAATCTGTTTGAAGCAGTTTGGGCACCTCAGACTGCTGAAGTGAGTGGTTGAAGATGTTTTCTAAGTACTCCAGCCAATTGATTAGCACAGGTCTTCAATATTCAGCCAGATACACCACCTGGTCCAGATGTTTTCCGTGAAGTAAAGTTACTGAAGGATGCTCTCGTGTCAGCCTCAGATTGAAACCACATGGTTGTTGGGGGCTGTGGAAGTTCATGAAGGTACCTCCATGTTCAGTAAGTTAAATTAAGTATAAAAGGCATTGAGCTTATCTGGGAACAAAACCTTGACATTTATGTACAGTAGTTTGGTTTTCCTTTGCAGGAGGAGATGGCATTCAAGCCCTGGCACAACTGTCGAGCATTCCTCTGTGACTCAGGTTTGGTCTGCAATAGCCATTTTGCATGTGAGATGGTTTCCCGCGGTCATTCCTGGGCCTCTGTACTTTCCTGGACCACCAGTTCTCAGCGTCATCTAATCCCCTCTGCTGATTGCGAATCTCTTAGTTCATCCGGCTTCTGGTTGGGGAAGGCTCTGAATGATTTTGGGACACACTCGTGCATGAGTATCTTTATAAAATCTGTGACAACTGTGGTGTATTCATTGAGTGCTTGAACGTGGCCTAGTCCATCACATCGCTACTCCTTTTCTCCTGTGACTGTGACCACACTTTGTTGTCCTAAGCATGAAGTTCTGCAGATGCTGGGAATCCAAAGCAACACACACAAAATGCTGGAGGAGCTCAGGTCTGGCAGCATCCATGACAATGAATAAACAGTCGATGTTTTGGGGCAAGGCCCTTCTTCAAGCGGAAAGAAGGTAGAATAAGAAGCTGGGTGGGGGGTGGGGGAAGAGGGAAGGAATAAAGCTTAAGTGACGTGTGAAGCCAGGTGGGTGGGGGAGGAGGAATGAAGTGAGAAGCTAGGAGGTGATAGATGATAAAGAGCTGAAGAAGGAATCGTAATAGAAAAGGAGGGTGAAAGATAGAGAAAGGCAAGGAGGTGGGTCACCAGAGGGAGGTGATAGTGAGGTGAGAAGAAGTGGGAAATGGAGGAAAAATTTCTGAAAGTCAGAGAAATTGATGTTCACGCCATCAGGTTGGAGGTTACTCAGACAATATTAAGAATTGATGCTCCAACCTAAGAATGATTTAATCACTGCAGAAGAGGAGGCCATGGACCAACATGTCAGAATGGGGACTGGAATTACAATAGTTGGCTACTGAGAAATCCTGCTTATTGTGGATGGAGCGAAGGTGCTTGACAAAGCGGTTCCCCAATCTACATCAGGTCTCACTGAGGTAGAAGAGGCCACATCGGGAGCACCAGATACAGTAAATGACCCCAACAGATTTGCGGGTAAAGTGTTGCCTCCCCTGGAAGATTTGGAGTTCTGGATGAAGTGAGGGAGGAAGAGAATGCGTAGGTGTAACACTTCTGCTCATTGGCATAAGCGCCAGGAGGGAGATGAGTGAGGAACAATTAGAGAAAGGAATCACAGAGGGCAATCCCTGTAAAAAGTAGATTTGCGGGGGGGGGGGTGCGTGGAGGGGGGATTTAAAGATATGTTTGGTAGTGGAATCCCGTTGAAGATGGCGGAAGTTGTGGACAGTGATGTGTTGAATGTGGAGGCTCCTGGGTCAGTAGGTAGAGACAAGAAGAACACTATTCCTGTTAAGACAGTGGGAAGATGGAATGAGGAGGAATGTCGGGGAAATGGAAGAGATGCAGGTGAGGGCAGCATCAACAGTGGAGAAAGAGCAACCTTCTCCTTTGTCGAAGGAGGACGTCTGATGTTCTGGAAAGGAAAGCCTCATTCTTGTAACAGGTGTGGCAGGAAAAAAGGAACTAAGAAAAGGGAATGGCACTTTTACGGGTGACAGAGTGGGAAGAAGTATAGTTAAGGTAGTTGAGAGAGTCAGTAGGTTTGTAAAAGATATCAGTAGACAGTTTGGCCCCAGAGATGGAGACAGCAAGATTGAAAAAGAGGAGGAAGGTTTTGTTTTCTGGGAAACTGCATCATGGGAGCAGATGAACCAGAGATGAAGGGACTGGGAAAAGGAATGGCATCTTTACAGGTGACGTGGTGGGAAGATGTGACAGGAAGTACGTTTATAAGCTTTGTTGTCCTTGCCTCTGGTGCCTTGTTCTTTGGCCTTTACCTATATGCAGGTATTAGGAGGACAGCCACGTCATAAGACTTCTTGAAATGTGGTTGAGGAATGGAATAATAGGCATTCTTGATAGTGGTGCAGTGCGTTTGGTCCTCTGGTGCTGCAGTTGACATGCTGATGGCTGTTGGGCAGGGATTTCTTCAAGCTTGCTTACTTGAGTCCCTGACAAAGATGTGAAATTTCTAATTTGTTAATCATAGCACTCAATTCATTGTGCTAACTTTACCTCTGCCTTTCATGACATGTGAACTGCGGTCAGGATCATTGCAGAGAAGTCTCAGAAGTAAGACAGTTGACACTTAATCATTAGATGTTCCAGGATGGGAAGAGCAAGAGTGAGACAAGACTGATACGTTTGAGCACTATGATTAGTTTATCATGAAGAAGATGCTGCTGTCTCTGCCCTGTCCTTGTCTTCCATATGGTCCATCTGGTGGATTGAGTACTCATCATGCAGAGTGGTGTCTGTAGCGCAGTGGGTGAGCCACGTCTCATTGCACAGGGAATACAGTAAGCCGGTCAAGATGGTGCCAGCATACAATCTCAGTTGACATCTTCCAGATAGCCCATGAAAATGACTATCTTATTTCTATTTTACATCTGTTTTTCATCTTAAATGTATTTCTGGGACTGTTAGAGCCTACGATTTACAGTTTGGAGATTGATTGAGTGATCCAGCACTTTGCAGTCTTCAAGAAGATTCCAGGAAGCAAGCGCATACTTTGAGATGGGACTTGAGCCTATGCTTGACTCCATTTTGCCGAATAAAGCATCCATTAATCATTGATTTAAAGCGTTGAGGAAGATTAAGGTATCGAGGCAAATGATGAAAGTGAACAAGAGCTCAGTGCTGGATGCTTCCTTTTACTTGCTGCTGAAAAGGAGTCTGTGATCGGCCTATCGCTGTGTGGCTTGCTGTGGCAGGCAGGCAGGTAGGCCTTGCCTTCATGTGGTGTCTCTCTTTCAATAATGGAGGTTGTTACCATGGTTCTGCATTGTGGATTGGGCTGTTGTGTTTATGGACTGTGGGCTTTCTCAGACTTGTGGTTATTGTTGTCTTCTTCACCCATTTCTTTCTGTTTTGCTGTGTGAAGGGAGGGGGTTTAGGGGTTGATGTTCTTGTTCCATTTTGTGCCGGGGGGGGAGTTTGTTGAGGGTGGATAGTGATGCTGTTCATTTTTGTGCAGGGGGTGGGTTTGATGTTTCTCTCTGAATGACATTCATGCCCTTTATTTGTTTCAAGGCTATCTGGAGAAGACTAGTTTCAGACTTGTATATGGATATGTACTTTAATTATGAATGAAGCAGTGACAGAACATTGGCCAGAAGTTTCCTAAGGGGTGGTGGTCATGTTCTCCATCACTTCAGGCTGGCTTGAAGTTCCCCTGTGCTGCCCTCCCTTTTGCTTTCTATAGAGGGCACCCATCCATTTCCAGGAGGTGTACCTGGATTCCTGAATCAATTTCATTGAGTCCTTCAGGAGATCACAAAATTGCTAGTGCATTTAAGTGGTTCAGGTGTGCTTCTTTAATGGAAATAACAAGCTGCAGATTGCCATGAAGATGTGCAGTACATCTAGTTTTGTGAGCTACCTGCAAAACGTTGCCATATATCACCAATCCCATCGTGATATCAATGATTGTATTTTTATTCCATGGGAAGAACATACAAACTCCTGATAAAGGGGTTGCAGCCTGAAATACCCACTGTTTACTCTTTTCCATAGATGCTGCCTGGCCTGCTGAGTTCCTCCAGAAGTTTGTGTATGTTCCTGAACTCCGAAGTCCGACACCCCAAGCTGAAATAGCATTGCAATAACCGCTACACTATCGTGGTGCTGCTGTGTTCCATGGCGTTCAGGTGCCTGCTGTAGGAGGTCCATAATTTAGTTTCATAAAGCAATGTTCAAAGGATGACTGTTCTATAAACCAAATGTTTTCAATACAAATTGCAGCTGTTGGGTGCAGCCATCAACCTTAGTTGAACAGTCACGAGAAAACAAGGAACATGTTGTTTTACATTTACCAATAAGGACATTACACACAGTATCAGCTGGCCTTTGTTTCCAATGTCAGATTATTAGCCAGGACGTCAGTGAGTCAGATTGACTGCAGTCAAACTTTCTGATGGTGGTCACTTCAAGAGGAGATTGAAATCTGTCTCTTTGCTACCACTTCCAGCTTCCTGCTATTTGCATCATATTCTGATTTATTGTTTCTAGGTACAAAATGGGTGACCTCATTCTTTTCAGTATGAGGTTACTTTTGCCGGAGGTTTGCCAGCTCACCTAATTTACCCCCTGTAGATTTTTGTTCATTATCTGAGTACATGCATGTCACAACCCTGAGATTCTTTTTCCTGCAGGTATAGTTAGCAAATCTATAGAACAGCAACTGTAAATGGGATCTGTAAACATCAGGAACTGTGAACAAACTGCACATGCAGATAATAAATAAATAGCAATAAATAATGAACATGAAGTAACGAGTTCCGAAGTGAGTGCAGATACCCCTTTTGGAGTAGTAACTGTTCTTGAGCCCGGTGGTGAGATTCCTGAGGCACCTGTGCCTTCTACCTGATGGCAGCAGCAAGAAGCAAGCATGGCCTGGGTGGTGAGGAGCTTTGATGGATTCTGCTTTTCTACGGCATTGTTTCATGTAGATGTGCTCAATGTTTGGGAGGGCTTTACCCGTGATGTACTGGGCCGAATCCACTACCTTTTGTAGGATGTTCCGCTCAAAGGCATTGGTGTTCCCACACCAGGCTGTAGTGCAGCCAGTCAGCACATTTTCCACCACACTTCTATAGAAGTTTGCCAAGGTTTGTGATGATGTGCAGAACCTCCACAGACTTCTGAGGAAGTATAGGCGCTGTCATGCTTTCTTTGCAATTATATTTGCATGATGGGTCCAAGACAGGTCCTCTGAGATTGCAACATTCAGGCATTTAAAGTTACTGACTCTCTCCACCTCTGATCCTCTGACAATAAACTGGACTGGTCAAAGAACACTGAGGCTGTCTACAAGAAGAGTCAGAGCCGTCTCTATTTCCTGAGGAGACTGAGGTCCTTTAACATCTGCCGGACGATGCTGAGGATGTTCTACGAGTCTGTGGTGGCCAGTGCTACCATGTTTGCTGTTGTGTGCTGGGGCAGCAGGCTGAGGGTGGCAGACACCAACAGAATCAACAAACTCATTCGTAAGGCCAGTGATGTTGTGGGGATGGAACTGGACTCTCTGACGGTGGTGTCTGAAAAGAGGATGCTGTCCAAGTTGCATACCATCTTGTTAAATGTCTCCCATCCACTACATAATGTACTGGGGTGGGCACAGGAGTACATTCAGCCAGAGAGTCATTCCACCGAGATGCAGCACTGAGCGTCATAGGAAGTCATTCCTGCCTGTGGCCATCAAACTTTACAACTCCTGCCTTGGAGGGTCAGACACCCTGAGCCAATAGGCTGGTCCTGGACTTATTTCCTGGCATAATTTACATATTACTATTTAACTATTTATGGTTTTATTACTATTTATTATTTATGGAGCAACTGTAATGAAAACCAGAGGTCCATGAGCCAGTAATCATGATAATCATAGTCATAGTCATGGTCATACTTTATTAATCCTGTAACGAAAACCAATTTCCCCCGGGATTGATAAAGTATGACTGTGACTATGACTATGATGATTACTGGCTCATGGACCTCCGGTTTCTCTGTCCTGAAGTCTACAATCAGTTCCTTGGTCTTATTGACTGAGTGAGAGGTTGTTGGTTTTATGACACCACTCAGCCAAATTTTCAATTTCCATCCATGTGCTAATTCATCACCACCTTTGATATGGCCCACAACTTGTGTCATCAGCAAAATTGTATATGGTGGGTGGTTGTAAAGCAGGTAGAGCAGGGAGCTAAGTACACTGCTGCAGTGCTCATGGAGATTGTGAAGGAGATGCTTTTGCCAAATCAAACTGACAAGTGAGCAATTGCACAAGGGGGTTTTGAGGTTCAGGTCTTGGAGTTTACTGCTTAGTCTAGAGGGGATGATGGTATTAAATGGTGTTGCCACCTGCATTAAACATAATATCATTATCAAACCTAGTTACCTGATTGTCTCTCCTTCAATCATATCATTTTTGAAGAGCTAGTGCAGATTTCAAGAGCACCATTTTGCACACAGCGAAGTGAGACAATGCCAAATTTTCCTCTTTGCCTTCCTCTAAATCTGTGTGTTCTACCTGATTTAAGAGGACCACTATGATTCCACTACCAAAGTAAGTTATAGAAAATGTGCCTTAATCACAGATGCATGGTGGTTCTGGTACCCAACATCATGAAACAGGTTCACAATGGATACCACCTCACTGGTCCTACATTCATCTGGATAGTAAAGGCCTAATCGGAAGACCATAATCTATGCAGATCCGAAATAACGCCTCCGCCTCGCTGACAATCAACACGGACACACCTCGGGCACGGGCTGAGCCCATTGCTTTACTCTTGCTACACCCAGGGCTGTCTGGCTAGGTACAGTTCAAGTGCCGTCGATAAATTTCCACTATTTTTTGCAGAATTTCAGATGATGATCAGAAAGTACACAGAAGCAAGATATACACGTATCAGCTGGTTAAGTGGTATTGCAGCAATAACTTGTGCTCAGCATCGGTAAGACCAAAGAATTGCTTGTGGACTTTAGAAAGTGTAAGACAAAGGAACGGACATCAGTACTCAGAGGAATCAGAAGTGGAAAGAGTGAGCGATTTCAAGTTCCTGAGTGTCATTATTTCCAAGGGTCTAATCTGGACCTAACATCTCGATGCAGCTACCAAGTAGGTATGACAGTGGCTATATTTCATTAGGAGTTTGAGGAGATATGGTATGTCGACAAAGACATTCACAAATTTCTACAGATGTACTGTACCATGGAACACATTCTAACTAGCTGCATCACCGTCTGGTTTGGAGGGTGATGGTTTACGCACAAGACTGAAATAAGCTGCAGAGAGTTGTAAACTTAGTCAGCTACAACATGGACACTAGTCTCCATAGTATCCAAAACACTTTCAAGGAGCGATACCTCAAAAAGGCAGCATCCACCATCACCCAGCACATGCCCTCTTCCCATTGCTACCATCAGGGAGGAGGTACAGGAGCCTGAAGGCACACATTCAATGACTCAGGGACAGCTTCTTCCTCTCTGCCATCCGATTTCTGAATGGACATTGAACCCATGAATGCTACCTCACTACTTTTTTTATTTCTACTTTTGCACTATTCATTTAACTATCTAATATATACTTTAATTTGTTTTTCTATTATGTATTGTACTGCTGCAAAGATGACAAATTTCAAGATATGCCAGTGATAGTAAACCTGATTCTGAATCTTATTTAATGTTAAACTACAATTTATTGACTACAGCTCTGCCTTCAATATCATAATTCCAAACAAGCTCTTCTTCCAATTCCTAGAACTCAGATTCAACAACTCCCTTTGAAAATGGATCCTTTTCTTCCACCCAACAGCCTGCAGTCGGTTACAAAAGGCAGCAATACCTCCGCCATAGTTATCCTCAGCTCTGGTATCCCCCCCACCGGTGCATTACTATCACCCTACTTTACTCCCGCTAGAACAGAGTCTGGCTACGCAGTTCTGAGTCGAACTCCATCTACAACTCTACAGGTGTCACCACCCCAAATAGCGACGAGTAGTATTACAGGAAGGCTATAGCCTAGTGTCATGGTGTTATGACATTGACCTATCCCTTGATGGCAGCAGAACGAAAGAGATGGTCATTGACTTCATAAGGGGTGCATGCACATTTTCCTATCTGTATCAGCAAAGTCTAGAGGGTTGAGAACACTAAGTTCCTAGGAGTGAACATCAGCAAAAACAAGCCCTGGTGCAACCACATAGATCCCACCGCCAAGAAGGCACATTGGTGCCTCCACTTCCTGCGGAGGCGAAAGAAACTGTTGAGGATTGTGGATTTGGCTCAGCACATAACAAGAACCAACCTCCATTCCATAGACTCCAACTGCATTTCTCACTGCCTTGCTAAAATGGCCAAAGGTCCCACCCACCCCAGGCATTCTCTCTTCTCTCCCCATGCATTGGCAGATGATACAAAAGCCTGGAAGGAAGTACTGCCAGGCTCAAGGACAGTTTTTTTTCAATAAGTACTAGAGATTCTGCAGATGCTGGAAATCCAGAGAAACACATACAAATGATGGAGAAACAGGGCAGGTCCTGTTGAAGGGTCTTGTCTAGAGACATTTACTGTTTACTTCTTTTCTTAGATGTCGTCTGACTTGCTGCATTCCTCCAACATATTGCATGTGTTACTCCAGCATCTATCCCACTGCTGTACGACTACTGAATGGTCCACTTGTACAATGAGATGGACCTTTGACTTCACAATCTACCCCTTCATCTTGCACATTGTTCCCTGCCTGCATCTAGAAGTACTCAATGGACCGATGTGATGAAATGACCTGTATTGACAGCATGCAAAACAAAGATTTTCACTCTACCTTGCTAATGTGCAATAATAAACCAATTTACTAAACTTACCATGCTGTAAGTTGCCCTAACTCTATAGAAATGACAACTGATTCAAAGGAAACCTCTTCAGAAGTCCTTGCTGTGGGCAGGAGATCCAGTAATATGAGATACTAACAGTGACTCAGTGAAAAGTAGAAACATAGAAACATAGAAAATAGGTGCAGGAGTAGGCCATTCGGCCCTTCGAGCCTGCACCGCCATTTATTATGATCATGGCTGATCATCCAACTCAGAACCCCGCCCCAGTCTTCCCTCCATACCCCCTGATCCCTGTAGCCACAAGGGCCATATCTAACTCCCTCTTAAATATAGCCAATGAACTGGCCTCAACTGTTTCCTGTGGCAGAGAATTCCACAGATTCACCACTCTCTGTGTGAAGAAGTTTTTCCTAATCTCGGTCCTAAAAGGCTTCCCCTCTATCCTCAAACTGTGGCCCCTCGTTCTGGACTTCTCCAACATCGGGAACAATCTTCCTGCATCTAGCCTGTCCAATCCCTTTAGGATTTTATACGTTTCAATCAGATCCCCCCTCAATCTTCTAAATTCCAACGAGTACAAGCCCAGTTCATCCAGTCTTTCTTCATATGAAAGTCCTGCCATCCCAGGAATCAATCTGGTGAACCTTCTTTGAACTCCCTCTATGGCAAGGATGTCTTTCCTCAGATTAGGGGACCAAAACTGCACACAATAAAAGGGTGTGGTCTCACTAAAGCCTTGTACAACTGCAGTAGTACCTCCCTGCTCCTGTACTCGAATCCTCTCGCTATAAATGCCAGCATACCATTCACCCTTTTCACCGCCTGCTGTACCTGCATGCCCACTTTCAATGACTGGTGTATAATGACATCCAGGTCTCGTTGCACCTCCCCTTTTCCTAATCGGCCACCATTCAGATAATAATCTGTTTTCCTATTTTTGCCACCAAAGTGGATAACTTCACATTTATCCACATTAAATTGCATCTGCCATGAATTTGCCCACTCACCCAACCTATCCAAGTCACCCTGCGTCCTCTTAGCATCTTCCTCACAGCCAACACCACCACCCAGCTTCATGTCAGCCGCAAACTTGGAGATGCTGTATTTAATTCCCCCATCCAAGTCATTAATATATATTGTAAACAACTGGGGTCCCAGCACTGAGCCTTGCGGTACCCCACTAGTCACCGCCTGCCATTCTGAAAAGGTCCCGTTTATTCCCACTCTTTGCTTCCTGAACGTTGAGCTCCCATCCCTGGTCACCCTGGAGCCATGTCTCTGTGATCCCAACTATATCATAATCATTAATAACAATCTGCACTTTCAATTCATCCACCTTATTATGAATGCTCTTTGCATTGACACACAAAGCCTTCAGGCGCTCTTTTACAACTCTCTTAGCCCTTATACAATTATGCTGAAAAGTGGCCCTTTTTAATGCTTGCCCTGGATTTGTCGGCCTGTCACTTTTACTTTTCTCCTTAGTACTTTTTGCTTCTACCCTCACTTTACACCCCTTTGTCTCTCTGCACTGGTTCCCATCCCCCTGTTGTGAACTAACCTCCTCTCGCCTAGCCTCTTTAATTTGATTCCCACCCCCCAACCATTCTAGTTTAAAGGCACCACAGTAGCCCCCGCTAATCTCCCTGCCAGGATATTGGTCCCCCTAGGATTCAAGTGTAACTCGTCCTTTTTGTACAGGTCACGCCTGCGCCAAAAGAAGTCCCAATGATCCAAAAACTTGAATCCCTGCCCCCTGCTCCAATCCCTCAGCCACGCACTTATCATCCACCTCATCGCATTCCTACTCTCCCTGTCGCGTGGCAGAGGCAGTAATCCCGAGATTACTCCCTTTGTGGTCTTTGTTCTCAACTCCCTTCCTAGCTCCCTATATTCTCCTTTCAGGACCTCATCCCTTTTCCTACCTATGTCATTGGTACCTATATGTACCACGACCTCTGGCTGCTCACCCTCCCACTTCAGGATATCTTGGACATGATCAGAAATATCCCGGACCCTGGCACCAGGGAGGCAAACTACCATCCGGGTCTCTGGACTGCATCCACAGAATCGCCTATCTGACCCTCTTACTATCGAGTCCCCTATCACAACTGCCCTCCTCTTCCTTGCCCTACCCTTCTGAGCTACAGGGCCGGACTCTGTGCCGGAGTAGATGTAGAGTCAAACAATGCTAATCAACTTAACATACTCTAGGTATATCAACAAGCATTATAATGACAACTGAATAAGGTTTGCTTTTAACTCAACCATGAGATGAAGTATTATGGATGTTATGACATTTGTGGTGAAGCAGTGTAAATTTGCATTCACCAGAACATTTCAGGAAAGCTAAAGCAGCCAAACTGTTAAATAAGTGAGGGAAAATGTGTAAAACTAACAGAGTAATGAAGCTGATGGAGAGTGTGGTGTGTTGCCAGAAAGCCATGCGTGCTATTAATGGCAGAAGCTGACACATCATGGCCACACTGAAGCAGCAACTTACAAAGCAAAGACCCATACAGGCCTATCACTATTGCAAATGAGAGCTGAACCCAATGTGATGCAACTGAATACAGATGACGCGAAGTGAGGAAAAAGCTGTAAAATATGAAATCAGATCACCATGACTGATGTGACATTGAACAACTATACAGAAAAGATGCTAATTATACTTTAGCCCTTTGTTTACTCTGGAACGTTTCTCAGTCATAGAGTACAGAAATAGGTTCTTCAGCCCAGATGGTCCATTTAACCAGGATTCCCAATTGAGAGAAACCGTTTGCCTTCATTTGGCCCATTTTCTTTTCCAAGCACCTTCTAAATGCTTTTAATGTACCTGAGCTTTCTCTAAGAGCTCATTCCACATACTGACCACTCTCTGGATGAAAACAAAGAAACTGCAAACTCCACACAGATCGCATGAATGCTCAGTATTGAATTTGGGGCCTGGTGCTGTGAGGAAGCGGTTTTACCGCAGTACCACTATGTCACCCCATGCTCCCACTAACCAAAATGTTATTTTCCAAACACTCTATAGATCCCAGCCTTGAACATTCTCAGAGACTGAACATCTACAGCACTCTCGTTTAGAAAATTTCACTCATTCACAACATTTACATTGATCAAATTTCTTTGTATCTTAATCTAAATGGACAATCATTTGTCTTATGCATGTGTCCACTTGTTCTAGATTCTAGACCCTAGAGTCTGGTATGAGATTTCCTCTGAGCCTTCCAGCAATGGAAAATCTTACTGAATGCTCTCACAGGATTATCTCCTCATCCCAAAAATCAATAGAAAGACCTGCGCCCATTTCAAGGTAAATGCAATCTTTCTTATAGATCTTTGGCCCACAGTGTCGTGCCAAACCAGCTAAAAAGCAAACCAAAAACACCCAAATGCTAATCCCTGCTACCTACACAATGTCTATATCCCTTCATCTTCCTTATATTCATGTACCTATCTAAACATCTTTTAAAGGCCTGTGATATATTTGCCTCTATCACCATACCAGGCATGCATTCCAAGCATCTACCTCTCTCTGAGTTTAAAAAAACCTACTCCTCACGTTCCTTTTGAACCTACCCCCTCTCACCTTCAATGTATGCTCTCTGGTATTAGACATTTCCAACCCTGGGAAACAGATACTCCCTGTGTACCCTATCTATGCCTCTCAGAATCTTATAAACCTCGATTAGATCTCCCCTCAGCCTCTGCCACTCCTGAAAAAATAACCCAAGTTTATCCAGCCTTTCGTGATAGCGCATGCCCTCTACACCAGGCAGCATCCTGGCAAACCTCTTCAGCACTCTGGTCATACAGGTGAGTGTGACATTATGACAAATAAGAAAATCAAATGTATTTTAAAAACTTTATTTGTATATCTTCAACATGGAAGCCACTTCAAGCATGCTAAAACGAGGAGACAGTAAAAGGTAATGGAAGGGAGAAACTTAAAACATTATCACAATACTAGACAATCTCATGGGGTAAAATGGTTGATGAATCACCTAGACTTGATGGCTTACATCCTAGAAATCTTAAAGAAGTGGTTGTAGTAGTAGTTGATACTGTCATGGCCATTTATTTAAAAATTCTCTGGACTTTGAAAAGGCCCCTGGAAAAACTACAGATATATTATTCAAGAAAGGAAGGAGAGGAAAGAAAAAGCAGTGCAGTAGCCCAATAGACCTAACTGACCTTTGGAACGAATAATCTATCCTTCAGCCAGCACTTTGATACAGTCATGAAGAAAGCACACCAGCAGTTGGAGTTTGATGAGGTTTGGTATCTCACTGAAGACTCTTACAAATTTCTACAGATGCACGGTGGAGAACATTTTGACTATTTGCACCTCAGCTGTGTATGGAGACTCCAATGCAAGGTTGCAGTCTCAGCCTGTTCCGTCGCATGTATAACCCTCCTTACCATCAAGGAAAACTTCAAGAGGTGATGCCTCAGGAAGGTGGGGATCATTACCAAAGATCCCCACTTTCCAAGACATGCCCTCTTAACCTTACTACCATTGAGGGGGAGTTGCAGGAGCCTGAAAATGCACTCAGCATTTTAAGAACAGCTTCTTCCCCTCTTCCATCAGCTTTCTGAACAGTCCATGAGCCCATGAACACTACTTAATTATTCACATTTTGCACTATTTATTTATTTTTGCAACTTCTATGTCTTCAGCTGTATTGGTGACCTCTGCCATGGACAGTCCCAAACCCAGATGAGAAGGGACCCCGTCCGGTAAGATCCTGAGCTTCAGAAATGGCAACAGAAGTTCCAAAGATCTCATCCCTGGGAGAGAAAAGTTCTTCAAAGATGGGCTACACCTGGGGACAACTTGAAAGACTGGCCCAGAGCAGAGGATTCTGGTGAGCTGCTGTTTGCAGCCTATACCCCAAGAAGGATGATGAGCTTAAGTAAGTAGATACCGTATTGGTGGTGCAAAGCAACACATTTCAAAATATACTGCCTGTTAGTGATAACAAACCTGATCCTGATTCTGGTCACAGGGAGTTAAATAGTTTTATGAAAGGGAGGTTGCGAGAAAATTATGAGTGTTTTAGACTTTTATGTACTGTATATGATGAGGTTTAATGTATATAAAGAATTGATTGAGGATATCTAGCAGAGAGGAAAAGGAGAAACACTGGATGTAATCTGTTTGAATTTCTATGAGATGTACAGTAAGGTGCCACATAAATCGTTATCTTGCAAACTAAAGGTTGGCAATAAAGTGATATGATAGCATGGATGGAGAGTTGGTTAATTGATAGAAAAGCAAAGCATAATTGGGTAACTTTCAGACTGGGAAGCTGTAGTTAGTGAGGGGTTGTGGATCTCACTGTGGGGCCGTGGATATTCATGATTTACAGCATAATCCATGACCCAACAGAGGACAAACGGGTGTAGGTGCCAATCTCTGTGTCTCTGGTTGGAAAGCATATTGGACCGAGGAAGGACCATGCTGCTCAGGGGAAGCATGGAAGTGACGAAAGCACTGGTCTGACTACAACAGATTTTGTAAGCAACATATAGAATCACAGAAAACCTACAACACAATACAGGCCCTTCGGCCACAAAGCTGTGTCAAGCATGTCCTTAGCTTAGAATTTACCTAGGGTTACCCATAGCCCTCTATTTTTCTGAGCTCCATGTACCTATCCAGGAATCTCTTAAAAGACCCTATAGTATCTGCTTCTACCATCATCGCCGGCAGCCCATTCCACGCACTCACCACTCTCTGCGTAAAATACTTACCCCTGATGTCTCCTCTGTACCTTCTTCCAAGCACCTTAAAACTGTGTGCTCTTGAGTTAGCCATTTCAGCCCTGGGAAAAAGCCTCTGACTATCCACACGATCAATGCCTCTCATCATCTTATAGACCTCTATCAGGTCACCTCTCATCCTCCATCACTCCAAGGAAAAAAGGCCGAGTTCACTCAACCTATTCTCATAAGGCATGCTTCCCAATCCAGGTAACATCTTTCTCTGCACCCTTTATATAGTTTCCACATCCTTCCTGTAGTGAGGTGACCAGAACTGAGCGCAGTACTCCAAGTGGGGTCTGACCAGGGTCCTATTGCCTCTCGATAAAGTTCCTGTTAAGTTAATCAGGCAGTTACTTGTAAAATGTGGCTTGGATTTAAACTGGAAGAGAGTTCCAGGAGCTGCTGGAAAATTGGAACTACTTGGCTTTTCTGAATATAAAGAACCAGAATCTACTCTTCAAGCATTAAGGTTATTGCATGAACTTCAAGTGGGAAACAAAAAGCTGCTTGTAGATGTAAAGACCAAAGCTCAGCTGAGTGAATGGAAGGCCAGAAAGAAAGAGCCAATGGAGATACGAAAACAGAGGATTTGCCAGATGTTGTGGATGAGGAAACCAAGAGGAGAGATCAGATCATAGAGGGAGCAATAGAAAGATTCATAAGTTAATACTCCAGTGACTAAATGCTCTTTCCCAGAATCAAGGTGCACAAACTAGAAGAAGAAAATGGAAGAAGAAGTAAGATGTCCAGGGCTGTCAGAACCACTTCCTGCAGTCTCACAGAAAACTCCCTACAACCACCATGGAGGAGGCCCCTGAACCTGAGGTTGTTTCACAGCCACAAGTTCACCTGCCAAGCAGAGCGATCCCCCTTGTCAGGAAAGATGCTACAGAACATGGAAATCTACAGCACATTACAGGCTCTTCGGCCCACAATGTTGTGCCGACCATGTCACCTACTCTAGAGATTGCCTAGAATTTCCCTAACGCATAGCCCTCTATTTTTCTAAGCTCCGTGTACCTATCTAAGAGGCTCTTAAAAGACCCTATTGTATCCGCTTCCACCACCACCGCCGGCAGTGCATTCCATGCACCCGCCACTCTTTGTGTGAAAAACTTACCCCAAGTCCCCTCGGTACCTATTTCCAAGCACCTTAAAAAAAAGTCACAGTAGCTTAAGACAGAAGCAACACACATCAAAGTTGCTGGTGAATGCAGCAGGCCAGGCAGCATCTCTAGGAAGAGGTACAGTTAACGTTTCAGGCTGAGACCCTTCGTCAGGACTTGTTTGAGCTTAAGACAGAAAGTTAGCTCAAATCCATGGTGGTATTTAGAAGCTGGACAAAATTCAATTTACTTTGAACTTTGAACCTTTCATTGGTGTGACATTTCTTGCACTGACACATCAGTTCAAATAAAACAACTCTATTTTCTTTTGCTAAGGTTCCCATTCTTATGCTTTTTGTTCTGAAACTATAAAAGATGATGAGGTAGAGATACTACATCTCCTTTGGTAGAAGCGTATCTCCACCTCATCATTTTTTATAGTTTCAGAACAAAAAAGAGAGTAGGAAATCCTCCAAAGTGATTAAATCTTTAGGCCTGAATGATACAATTTAAAATTTGGTATGCTGTGGATGTCTATATAGTAGTTGTATTATATAGTATATTGTGAAGTTTATAGTTAAGCAGGGAGAAGGGTTGTGTAGTTAATATTTAAGTAACATTTAAATATATTTTTGATTAAGCATTCTTCATTTAAATAAGTCATTACGGATTATATATACTTTATAAATGTACTACCATGTGATAACATGTGCTTAACATGTAACACTTAAAGGAAACAAGTTAGATCTGCATTCAGTGTGTTCCTTTCAATTAGTTTAATGTCTTGAAGTTACAAAACATAACATGAACCTCTTTAGCATTATTTATTGTTGTAACTTATAGTAATTTTTGTCTCGCACTGTATTGAAATCATATGTCAGTGATAATAAACCTGATTACATTTCCTCCTTGCAACTGATCATTTTCACCAAATTGTTGATTGCTGCTTATGGAGCTTGATATGCAATATTATTCTTTGGGACATTTCCTGCTGCAATTATTTCTAATGGAAGATGCACCCTCTAGTGACAGATTATGGATTCTGCCAGATAGGTTGAAAGTTTGGAATGAATTCACACATGTATCTCTCTCAGATCTGATACCAATAGCAATACTTGATAAGTTATTGAGGAATTGCGAAAAGTTACTGTTGTAGGAGAAGTATGAATCCCAGGAATAAAAAAAAGGTTAAAAATGATGTCTTTTATATCTGATAGAAGTGTTAAAGGTAACCAAAGGGCAATGGTTTAATGTTGGTACTAATTTTACAGATCTACACACTGGTGATAATTTTATGTAACTGTTGATAACTTTAGTTGATTCTCTGTGGTAGGAATTGTTAGTTCCACTTCAGTGAAAGTTACCAGCCCAAGAGCTGATAGCTTTCTTATGTTGCTTGATATACTAAATACAGTGAAGAGAGCCAGCTTTTTCCAAGAAGACAGGTGTGGCCACCAGTGTACTGGTGATGATGCAACATTGTCATTACAGAAAGGACTTGATGATAGTCCTTCGGAAGAAGAAAGAACAGCTTGGGCTAGCTAAGTAGTTGCAAGTTAGATCTTCCTGGGAGGAGAATGCAGAAACAGTGCATTTAGCAGTCTGAGCCATAACTAAGCCTTATACAGAGACAAAGTCCGGTGAAATTGCATGGTGGAAAAAGGTAGGCGGTATCTAAGTTGGCAATATCAACAAAAAATGCACTACAATAACAGAGTGAGACCACACCTGGAGTACTGTGTGCAGTTTTGGTCTCCAAATTTGAGGAAGGACATTCTTGCTAGTGAGGGAGTGCAGCGTAGGTTCACATGGTTAATTCCCGGGATGGCGGGACTGTCATATGTTGAAAGATTGGAGCAACTGGGCTTTTATACTCTGGAATTTAGAAGGCTGAGAGGGGATCTTATTGAAACATATAAGATTATTAAGGGATTGGACACGCTGCAGGCAGGAAGCATATTCCCGCTGATGGGTGAGTCCAGAACCAGAGGCCACAATTTAAGAATTAGGGGTAGGCCATTTAGAACGGAGTTGAGGAAAAACTTTTTTCACCCAGAGAGTGGTGGATATATGGAATGCTTTGCCCCAGAAGACTGTGGAGGCCAAGTCTCTGGATGCTTTCAAAAAAGAGTTGGATAGAGCTCTTAAAGTTAGTGGAATCAAGGGTTATGGGGATAAGGCAGGAACTGGATACTGATTGTGGATGATCAGCCATGATCACAGTGAATGGCGGTGCTGGCTCAAAGGGCCGAATGGCCTACTCCTGCACCTATTGTCTATTGTCTATTGTCTATTTTACTGTAACACCTGAACTCTAGGACAGTTAACACTAGTCCAGGCTCAAAGAGCAACATAACTCAGAGCATAATTTAGAAGTTTAATGGAACTGAGTAAATTCCACAAACAAAATAGCAACTGCAAACTTGACAAATAATATGACATTAGATGTTGTACGAAATTATCAGAGGTGCTGTATTACGTAAAATAATACAAATTATTCAAAGTATTCTAAAGGCAAGATGACACAACCATGGGTAACATGAGAAGTCAAAGCCAACATAAAAGCCAAAGAGAGGGCATATAATAGAACAAAAATTAGAAGGAACTTAGGGAATGGAAGGTTTAAAAAAAAACTAAAGACAACTAAAGAAAGTAACTAAGAAGGTAAAAATGGAATTCAAAAGTAAGCTAGCCAATAATATTAAAGGGGATACCAAAAGGTTCTTCAGAGACATAAAGTGTGAAAGAGAAGTAAGAATGGATATTGGACCACTGGAAAACTGCCAGAGGTAGTAATGGAGGACAAGGAGGTGGCAGATGAACTGAATACATATTTTGCATCAATCTTAACTGTGGAAGACACTGGCAGTATGGTGGAAGTTCCAGAGTGTGTGAAGTTACCATTGCTAGGGAGAAAGATCTTGGAGAAACTGAAAGGTCTAAAGGTAGATAAATCACTGGGACCAGATAGCGTACATCCGAGAGTTCCGAAAGAGGTGGCAGAAGAGATTGTAGAAGCATTAGTAAGGATCTTTCAAGAATCACCAGATTCTGGAATGGCTCTGGAAGACTGTAAAATTGCAAAGGTCACTTCACTCTTCACAAGGGATAGAGGTAGAAAAATTAGAAATTATAGGCCTGTTAGTTTGACCTCAGTGGTTAGGAAGATGGTTAGTAGAAATGTAGATTCATAACTATCGTACAACACAGTAAAGGAAAGGCTGGGAATATCAATAACTGTGGTGCTTCTCTTCCTGACGAACTTAACGTATTCTATGCAAGATTTGAACAGAAGAAGAGTGTCCCACTCCCTCCAGATGAACCGGACCTGGTGGCATCGAGATTTATCGTCACTGAGGAGGACGTTAGAAGGGCTTTCCTGAAGATAAATCCAAAGAAGGCGACGGGCCCAGATAGCATCCCAGGACGGGTTCTCCGGGCCTGTGCAAGCGAGCTAGCTGGAGTGTTTGCTGACATCTTCAACTGCTCCTTGCTTCAGTCTAAGATCCCCTTGTGTTTTAAGAAGGCAACGATAATCCCAGTGCCGTTGTGGTTCTGACATCAATTGCTATGAAGTGCTTCGAGAGATTTGTTATGGCACACATCAACCACAGCCTTCCGGTCAACCTCGATGCTTTGCAATTCACCTACCAGAACAACAGGTCAACGGCAGATGCCATCTCTCTGGCCCTACATTCCTCCTTAGAACACCTGGAGAATAAAGACGCATACATATGGCTCCTTTTCATTGACTACAGCTCTGCCTTTAATATCATCATTCCAAATAAACTGATTCCTAAGCTCCGGAACCTGGGCCTTAGCACTCAGATCTGCAGCTGGATCTTCAACTTCCTCACAGACAGGACCCAGGCTGTAAAAACAGGGGACAAGCTCTCCTCTACAATCACTCTGAGCACCGGTGCCCCACAAGGCAATGTACTGAGCACCCTGCTGTACTCACTGTACACCCATGATTGTGTAGCCAAGTTTCCATCAAACTCAATATATAAGTTTGCTGATGACACAACAATTGTAGGCCGTATCTCAGGTAATGATGAGTTTGAGTACAGAGAGGAAATTAAGAACCTGGTGGCATGGTGCGAAGACAATAACCTATCCCTCAACGTCAGCAAGACGAAGGAATTGGGTGTTGACTTCAGAAGGAGTAGCGGACTGCACGACCCAATTTACATCGGTGGTGCGCAAGTAGAACAGGTCAAAAGCTTTTAAGTTCCTCGGGGTCAATATCACAAATGACCTGACTTGGTCCAACCAAGCAGAGTTC
This sequence comes from Mobula birostris, assembly GCF_030028105.1. Classification (NCBI taxonomy): domain Eukaryota; kingdom Metazoa; phylum Chordata; class Chondrichthyes; order Myliobatiformes; family Myliobatidae; genus Mobula; species Mobula birostris. Next base: position 45,419,048 of record NC_092395.1, on the reverse strand, counting down.
ACTGCCAAGAAAGCCCACCAGTGCCTTTACTTCCTGAGAAAACTAAAGAAATTTGGCCTGTTCCCTAAAACTCTCACTAATTTTTATAGATGCACCGTAGAAAGCATTCTTCTAGGGTGCATCACAACCTGGTATGGAAGTTGTCCTGTCCAAGACCGAAAGAAGCTGCAGAAGATCATGAACATGGCGCAGCACATCACACAAACCAATCTTCCGTCCTTGGGCTCACTGTACACTGCACGCTGTCAGAGCAGTGCCTTACTTTCCATTTTCTATTTATGATTTATAATTTAAATTTTTAATATTTACTAATTTTTACTATTTTTAATATTTAATATTCATAATCCAGGGAGTGGGAAGCACAGAATCAAATATCACTGTGATGATTGTACATTCTAGTATCAATTGTTTGGCGACAATAAAGTATAAAGTATAAGTATAATGTAGTTCAGAATGAAAGAAGAGTGAAACCACTATGGTGCCAGTTATGGAGAGTACTAGTACAGCATATGAGAAATGTGCATTTGGAATTAAAAACAGAAAATACTGGAAATACTTGGCAGATCTGTCAGCATCTGCGGAGAGAGAAACAGAGTTAAGGTTCTGGTCAATGAAGTTCTGATCACCAGCACTTTGTTTTAATTTCAGATTTCCAGCATATGCAGCTTTTTGATTACAGATATAACTGATACCTCTCTGGGCAAGTGGTGCAGTGAAAGTTATTGGTGTCTGCATTAGTAATTTCACTGGGCCATTTCTCCAGATATTAGTTAGAGCTCACTGGTCAGGGCTTTGGAAGTTGGAAAGACTGAGCATGTGCTGTTCAGTCTATAAACTTGGATTCAAAGTCCCACACGGAGATTGGTCAAGGTTCACTAATTTGGCATTCAGGTTGAGATATTAAATTAGATTCAACAGTGGCTTTGTGCAAGAGGCTGGAGTGGAAGTAGATGGTTGCCTCTCTGATGGAGGCTTGTGACTGGGTCCATTGTTGTTCATCGTCTATATCAACGATCTGGATAATAAATTTACCTTTATTTGATTTAGAGATAGAATGCAGAGCAGGCCCTTCTGGCCCTTCAGGCTGTGCCATCTCAGCAACCACCATTTCAACCCTAGCCTAATAGAATCATAGAAAGCCTACAGTGCAATACAGGCCCTTTGGCCCACAAAGCTGTGTGGAACATGTCCTTACATTAGAACTACCTAGGCTCACCTATAGCCCTCTATTTTTCTAAGCTCCATGTACCTATCCGGGAGTCTCTTAAAAGACCGTATCGTATCTGCCTCCACCACCATCACCAGCAGATCATTCCACGCACTCACCACTCTCTGTGTTTTTAAAAAAAACTTACTCCTGACATCTCCTCTGTACCTTCTTCCAAGCACCTTAAAACTATGCCCTCTCGTGCTAGCCATTTCAGCCCTGTGAAAAAGCCTCTGACTATCCACATGATCAATGCCCCTCATCGTCTGATACACCTCTATCAGGTCACCTCTCATCCCCTGTTGCTCCAAGGAGAAAAAGCCGAGTTCACTCAACCTATTCTCATGAGGCATGCTCCCCAATCCAGGCAACATCCTTGTAAATTTCCTCTGCACCCTTTCTATGGTTTCCCGTGCTTTCTGTAGTGAGGCAACCAGAAATGAGCACAGTACTCCAAGTGGGGTCTGACCAGCGTCCCCGAACAGCTGGAGAAAATCCTGCATTTCATGGATTGGACATGTAGGCTCCTTATGGATGACATCAGAGTTGAACTCTGAACTCTGATACCCAGAGCTATAATAATGTTGTGCTAACCATTACACCACTTTGGCAGTAACGTGGTAAACTGGATCAGCAAATTTGTGGATGACACCAAGATTGGGAGTGTAGTGGACAGTGAGCAAGGCTATCAAAACTTGCAATGGGATCTGGACCAGCTGGAAAAATGGGCTGAAAATGGCAGATGGAATTTAATGCAGACAAGTATGAGATAGAACATAGAATATAGAATCTAGCACAGTAGAGCACAGGAACAGGCCCTTGGCCCACAATGTTGTGCAGAACCAGATAAAAAAGTAAATAAAAAAAACCTAAAAACTAATCCCTCCTCCCTACACAATGCCCATATTCCTTCCTCTTCCTCATATTCATATGCCTATCTAAACGTTTCTTTAAAGCCTCTAATATATTTGCCTCTACCATTATACCAGGTAGCGCATTCCAAGCATCCACCAGTCTCTGAGTAAAAAACATACCCCTCACGTTCCCTGTGAACCTACCCCCCTCACCTTGAATGCATGCCCTTGATCAGATCACACCTCAGCCTCTGCCGCTCCAAAGAAAGAAACCCAAGTTTTTCCACCCTCACATGATAGCATGTGCCCTCGAAGTCAGTCAGCGTCCTAGTGAACCTCCTTTGCACCCTCTCCTAGGTCTCAACATCTTTCCTATAGTGGGATGACCAGAAATGTATGCAATACTCCAAAAGTGGCTTAACAAGAGATTTATAAATGTGCAACAAAACCTCCAGACTTTTGAACTTAGCGTCTCGACTAATAAAAGCAACCAATCCATATGTCATGGTCCGGTCCATGGAATCTGCATTCCGGTTCACAGTCCAGTCCGTGGACTCAGGACTCCGGGTCTTCCAGCTGTCCCTCGTTTAAGTTAGTCATAGGCACCTGATTCCCATCTTTGGGCTTGCAATATAAGTAGCCTTGGGGTTAAGTGTAGGCTGCTGGTTTGTCTTGTCAGTCCCCCTTGGAGCAACCTGCTGATGGAAAGCCAGTGAAACCATTTGTGATCTCTAGGCCTGGTTGGAGGACCACTGCTTCATGGAGCCTTGTTGCCACTTGTTGGAGTAGTCTTTGTGGTATGGATTTGGCTGTTTCCTGGGCCAGCTGAGTGGCTGCCAGCTACTCTGAGCTAGGTAGGGGTCCAGCTGCTTCTGTAGCCAGTGGAAGTTGCTGGCTGAACTGAGACTTGGAGCTACCCTGGAGCAGTGATGGAACTGTCTGTTGTTCTTTGGTGTTTGTCTTTTCTTGTCCTTGCCTCTGTGGGGTAAGCCAGGCTATTTTGCTGTTGCCCTGTGGAGGGTCCTGCCTTGTCTTGTCCTTGCCTCTGTTGGGTAAGTCTGGCTGTTCTGCTGTTACCTGATGCAGAGACCTGTCCCACCTTGGTGTGGAGATGAAGTTGAGTCATGGCTTGTTGTAGGATAAGTCCTGGCTCTATGTCTATGTTCTGTCCTGTTTCATGTTTGTGTTGTGTTAAAGGTGAGTCCTGGCTCTATGTTGATGTTCAGTTCCCAGTCTGTCTCTCAGCTCCCACTCTGTGTCTCAGCTCCAGTCTCTGAGTTATCAGCCTCCACATTTCAAGATGAAGACCCCAAGGCTCGAGGATCCCAAGCCAGGCTCAAGACCCAAGACCCCAAGGCTCGAGGATCCCAAACCAGGCTCAAGACCCCAAGGCTCGAGGACCCCAAGCCAGGCTCAAGACCCCAAGCCCCGAGGACCCCAAGCCAGACTCAAGACCCAAGACCCCAAGCCTCAAGCCATGTTATGTTCTTGCCTGGTTCTGGGGTCCGAGCCTGAGGCAAGACCCAAGTTCTGGGTCCTTGTCCAGTCTTAGGCTTGGAGTCCGAGCCTTGTCTTGTCTCCAAGCTCAGGCCTCTAGACCCCAGCCACGTCCTGTCCTGAAGCCATGTCATGTTCTTGCCTGGTTCCAGACTCTGAGCCCGAGGCAAGACTCAGGTTCTGGGTCCTTGTCCAGTCTTGGGCTTGAAGTCCAAGCCTTGTCTCCTAGTCCATGGTTCTTAGTCCTGGTCCTGCTTTCCCTAGCCCAAATCTGCATTCTTGTCCCTGCTCCTTGCCTGAATCCTGTCACGTTCCTACTCTAGTCAAGTCCTGTTCCTTGTACTTCACTGTCTGTGTCTCGCATTTGAGTCTGTTCCCAGCACCCCATTGTGATGCCGTAAGCTTTCTTAACCATCATATCAAACCACTTCTCAAGATCTCTCTACCCAGTAACACTGTTAAGGATCTTACCCTTAACAGTGTCTGTCTGCTTGTATTTACCCTACCAAAGTGCAACACCTCACATTTATCAGGGTTAAATTCCATCTGCCATATCTCTGCCCATATTTGCAACTGGTCTATATTGCAATGTATTCTTTGCCAGTATTCTACACTGTCCACAGCTCCACCGATCTTGGTGTCCACCGCAAATTTACTAACTCACCCATCTACATTCTCATCCAGATCATTTATATACATCACATACAGCAGAGGTCCCTGAGGAACACCACTAATTACAGACCACCAGCTCAAATAAGTTCCTTTGACCACTATCTTCTATGCACAAGCCAGTTCTGGATCCAAACATGGACCCCATGCATCCTAATCTTCTGGATTAGCCTCCCATTTTATCAAACACCTTACTAAAATCCACGTAGCCAACACCTACTTCCCTACCCTCATCAATCTCTCTCATCACCCTGTCAAAAAACTTATTTAAGTTGGTAAGACATGATCTGCCCTACACAAAGCCATGCTGACTCTCTTTAACTAGGCCATAGGATTCCAAATGCTCATATATTATATCACTAAGAATTTTCTCTGGCAATTTCCTTACAGCTGATGAGGGACTCACCAATCTATAGTTTCCAATATTTTCCCTTGTTCCCTTCTTAAATTGAGGTACAACATTAGCTACTTGCTGATTCTCTGGGACCTCACCTGGCCTAGAGAGGTCACAAGGATGTTGGTCAAGGCCCCAGCAATCTTGTGTTTTATTTCCCTCAATAACCTGGGATAAATCCCATTAGGGCCTGGGGATTTATCATTAGGAGTCCCAACACTTTCTCCTCCTTGACCTCTAAATGCCCTAACATATTTATGCACTCAGCACTGATCTCCAGGTCCTCCCTATCCTTTTCCTTGTGAAACTCTAGGAGGATAAACCAGGGTAGGACTTGCACAGTGAGCAGCAGGGCACTAAGGATTGTGGAAGAACAAAGGGATCTGGGAATACAGATCCATAATTCCTTCAAAGTAGCATCACAGGTAGTCAGGGTAGTAAAGAGAGTTTTAGGCAAATTGGCCTTCGTTAATATAAGTACGGAGTACAGAAGTTGTGATGTTACATTAAAGTTGTATAAAATGTTGGTGAGACTTAATTTGGAGTATTGTATGCAGTTCTGGTCACCTACCTACAAGAAAGAGTGCAGAGAAAATTAAGAAGGATGTTGCTGGAGTTTGAAGATCTGAGTTATAGGGAAAGGTTGAAAAGGTTAGGACTTTATTCCCTGGCGTGCGAATGAGAAGAGATTTGATAAAGGTACACAACGTTATAAGGGCTATAGCTAGGGTTAATGTAAGCAGCCTTTTTCTAGAGGTTGGTGAGACTAGAACCAGAGGTCTAAGGTTAAGGGTGAAATATGAAATGTTTAAGGGGAACACAGGGGGGCACTTCTTCCCTCAGAGGTTGGTGGGAGTGTGTAAGTGGTGGACATGGGTTTGAGTTAAGCATTTAAGAGAATTTGGATAAGTATGTACATGGATGGAAAGTGGAATGGAAGGCTATGGTCCAGATGCAGGTTGCTGGAATGAGGCATAAAAATAGTTTGGCATAGATTTGATGGGCCCAAGATCTTTTTCTGTGCTGTAGTGACTCTGATTCATTCTCTGCATGACAGGATGTGTGGTTATGGCCCACACGCAGACACTGCTGCAGCTTGGAAGCAGCAACCTAATACTAATAAATTCCCCTCCTTTACAGCATCAGTCAAAACTGTACTCCTCCTTGGAACAAGAACAAAGGCTGTGCTTTGGTCAAGGCTCAGCAAGACTGCAAGAAAAGGACGGGAGTTAAATACAGCCACAATGAAACACTAATTGGCTGGGAATGTACATACTCATGCATGTGATTGCTGACCCTAATGAGCTGCCCGTCTGCGAGGGCACCCAAACTCCATGGCAGAGCTCGTGGGACAATCTATATGTGTTAATGATTAATTGAATGTATAACTTTGTTTCTGTAAATAGCTGATATAATTTTATGTATATAAATCCTAATGAGTTGTATGGGTCTTGATTGAGTTTCAGATACATTCATGACAAATGAATGTATTTGACAGTTAATTCCTTTTTTTTTCCTGTTCTGGAGAACTGGGTCTGTGACACTTTGTGGACAGAAAGACAGGGCAAAGGACATGGAGTAAGGTTTTCCTGCAGAGAGCCATAATGGATGTGATGTACCAAAAGGATTCCTGCTGCTGTATGGCTTTGTGATTCCAGTTCTTCCATTGCCTGTTGTAAATAATAAATGCACACTCCAGCCTGAAAAGAAATCAAATATTATGTTTGCCTGCACCTTGATGTTAGTCCTCCAAGACAAAAATAATTGCCTTGACTACTTCCTCGTAAGTTGGAAAAGAAGTTAGAACTAAATTAGTAGTTCTACAGAGGGTGCAACACGTTGATGAGTCTAATGCAAGGAGCAGAATTAAGGACATACAGAGCTGTGGGGGACTGTTGCATGGACCCATTCTTTGCAAAGGTAAGCAGAATGCAACTCAGCCAAATATTCCTTCTACATTCTTTGTGTCATCATGAACTATTGTTTGTTCCAATGCAATAGTGTGGGGCTAAAGGACCAAAAAAAACAGGGGTTGGACCATAAGAATAGGAGCAGAATTCGGCCATTCAGCCCATTGAGTCTGCTCTGCCATTTGATCATGGCTGATCCATTTCCCTCTCAACCCCAATCTCCTGCCTTCTCCCCGTAACCTTTCACACCCTGACTTACCAAGAACCGATCAATTTCCAACTTAAATATGCGCAGTGACCTGGCCCCTACAGCCACCTGTGGCAATGAATTCAACAGTTCACCACCCTCTGTCTAATCTCCATTCTAAATGAACGTCCCTCTATTCTGAGGTGGTCCTAGACTCGCCCACTATAGGAAACATCCTCTCCACATCCACTCTATATAGGCCTTTCAACATTTGATAAGGTTCAAAGAGATCCCCCTCGTTCTTCTAAATTCCAGTGAGTACAGACCTAAAGCAATCAATGCTCCTCATATGATAAGCCTTTCATTCCTGGAATCATTTTAGTGAACCTCAGTTTGAAACCTCTCCAACGTTTGCACAACCTTTCGTAGATTAGGGTCCTAAATCTGCTCACAGTATCCAAGTAAGGCATCACCAGTGCCTTATAAAGCTTCAGCATTACATTTTCGCTTTTATATTCTAGTCCTCTTAAAATTAATGCTAACATTGCATTTTCCTTCCTCACCACTGGTTCATCCTGCAAATTAACCTTAAGGGAATTTTGCACGAGGACATCCCAAATCCCTTTGCACCTCAGATTTTTAAATTTTCTTCCCATTTAGAAAATAGTCTACACTTTTATTCCTTCTACCAAAGTGTATGACGATATGCTTCCAGACATTGTATTCCATCTGCCACTTCTTTGCCCATTCTCCTAATCTGTCTAAACCCTTCTGCAGCCTCGAGTCTTCCTCAACACTACCTGCCACTCCACCTATCTTTATTTTGTCCAAAAACTTGGCCACAAAGCCATCAATTCCATCTTCCAAATCATTGACATGCAAGGTAAGAAGAAGCAGTCCCAACACCAATCTCTGCAGATCACCACTAGTCACTGTCAGCCAATCAGAAAAGGCTCCAGTTGCTCCACTCTTTGCCTTCTGCCAATCAGCCAATTGTATAGCAACGCTAGTATTTTTTATGTAATACCATGGACACTTATCTTGCTAAGCAGCCTCATGTGGCACCTTGTAAAAGGCCTTCTGAAAATCCAAGTACACAGCAACCACTGATTCTCCTTTGTCTATCTTGCTTGTTATTTCCTCAAAGAATTCCAACAGGTTTGCCAGGCTAGATTTTTCTTTAAGGAAACCATACTGATTTTGGCCTATTTTACCATGTGGCTCCAAGTACTCCAAAACTTCATCCTTAACAATCGACTGAGGTCAGACTAACTGCCTCCCTCCCATCCTGAAGAGTGGAGTGACATTTGCAAATTACCAGTACACTGAAATCATGTCAGAAACTAGCAATGCTTGAAAGGTCATCAGTTATGCCTCCACAATCTCTTCAGCTACCTCTTTCAGAACCCTGAGGTGTAGTCCATCTGGTCCAGGTGACTTATCTACCTTCAGACCTTTCAGCTCCCCAAGCACCTTCTCTCTAGTAGTAGCAACTGCACTCACTTCTGCCCCCTGATACTCTCAAATTTCTGGCATACTGCTAAGTGTCTTCCACAATGAAAGCTGACACAAAATACCTATTCAGTTCATCTGCCATTTTCTTGTCCCCAATTACAACCTCCCCAGAGTCATTTTCCGGTGGTCCCATATTGACTCTCTCCTTTCTTTTACTCTTAATATATCTGAATAATCTTTTAGTGTCACCTTTTGATATTACTGGCTAGCTTACCTTCATATTTCATCTCTTCCCTCCGTATGGCTTTTTAGTTGTCTTCTGTTGGTTTATAAAAGCTTCTCAATCATCTAACATTCCACTAATTTTTGTTCTGTTATACACTCTCAATTTTGATTTAGGTTGATTTTGACTTCGCTTGTCAGCCACAGTTATGTCATCCTGCCTTTAGAATACTACCTCTTTGGGATATATCTATCCTGCACCTTCCAAATTGCTCCCAGAAACTCAAGCCATTACTACCCAGCTGTCATCCCTGCTAGTGTCTTGTTCCAATCAACTTGGGCCAACTTTTGTCTCATGCTTCTGTAATTCCCTTTTCTGCACTGTAATGCTGATATATTTGACTGTAGCTTCTCCCCACCAAGTTGCAAGGTGAATTCTATCATATTATGATCACTACCTCCTAAGGTTTCCTTTACCTTAAGCTCCCTAATCAAACCCGGTTCACTACACAACTCCCAATCCAGAATCGCTGATCCCCTAGAGGGCTCAACCACAAGGTGCTCTAAAATGTGATCTCATAGGCATTCTACAAATTCTTTCTCTTGGGATCCAAAACCAGCACCAATCTGATTTTCACAATCTACCTGCATATTGAAATCTGCCATGACTATCATAAATTTACCCTTTTGACATGCATTTTCTATCTCATAATTTGTAGCCCACAACCTGGCTATTGTTGGAGGCCTGTATATAACTTCCATCATGGTCTTTTTACCCTTTCAGCTCCTTAATTCTCCCAGAATGATTCTACATCTTCCACTGCCTCGTCACCTCTTTCTAAGGATTTGATTTCATTTCTTACCAAAGAGCCATGCCACTCCCTCAGCCTACTTGCCTGTCCATTTGATACAATGTGTATCCTTGGGTTTTAAGCTCTCAATCATAATTTTCTTTCAGGCATGACTCAGTGATGCCCACAACGTCATACCTGCCAATCTCAACTATGCAACAAGGTCATCTACCTTATTCCATATACTGCGGGCATCTTCTGTCCCATATTCATCACCCTTTTTGATTTTGTCCCTGTTACACTGCTACTCATTCCACTGACTGCAACGTTGCCCTAACATCTGCCTGTCCTTTCTGATAGTTTCATTATACACTGCCTGTGTTTGCATGACCTCCTTCAGCTTTACCCTTAGCACTATCATTCAGTTTCCCATTCCCCTGCAAATTACTTTAAACCCTACCCAACAGTCCTCGCAAACCTGTCACAAGTATATTTGTCCTCATTATGTAACCCGTCTGTTTTGTGCAGGTCGTACCTTCCCCCAGAAGAGATTCCAATGATCCAGAACTGAAATCCTGCCCCCTGCACCAGTTCCTCAGCTATGCATTCAATCTGCCACATCAACCTATTCTTACCCTTATTGTTGCGTGGCACAGGTAGCAATTCAGAAATTGCTACCCGGGAGATCTTGCTTTTCAACATTCTACCAATCTCCCTAAATTTTCTCTTCAGGGCCTCCTCGCTTATTCTACCAATGTCATTGGTTGCATTATGTACTGAGACTTCTTACTGTCCCCCTTTAGAATGCTGTGGACTCGATCCCTGACCATGGCACCGGGGAGGCAACATTCCATCTGAGTATCTCTATCATGTCCACAGAATCTCATGCCTACACCTTTACTTCCTCCCTCCCTTCAGAGCCACAGCACCAAACTCAGTGCCAGAGGTCTGGCTGCTGCAGCCCTGCGGGTAGTTCATTCTGTATCCAAGGCAGTATAGTTATTATAAAGGGAAATGGCCAGAAGGGCATTCTGCACAGAAAGGTGCTAATTTCCTTTCTCTCTCCTGACAGTCATCCAAGTAACACACACAAAATGCTGGAGGAACTCAGCAGGCCAGGCAGAATCTATGGAGGAGAAAAAGGGATAAGGCCACACTAAGGTTAGAGGAACAACACCTTATATTCTGTTTGAGTAGCCTCCAACCTGATAGCATGAACATCGATTTCTCAAACTTCCAGTAATGCACCACCCCCCCTTCACCATTTCCCATCCCCTTGTCCCTCTCTCATGTTATCTCCTTGCCCATCCATCGCCTCCCTCTGGTTCTCCTCCACACCACCTCCCTGCTTTTTTTCTTTTTTCCATGGCCTTCTGTCTCTCACCAATCAATTTCCTAGCTCTTTGCTTCATCTCTCCCCCTCCAAATTTCACCTATTGCCTGGTGTTTCTCTCTCCCCTCTCTCCACCTTTCAAATCTACTACTCAGCTTTTTTTCTCCAGTTCTGCTGAAGGGTTTTGGCTTGAAACTTTGACTGTACTTTTTCCCATAGATGCTGCCTGGCCTGCTGAGTTCCTCCAGCATTCTGTGAGTGTAGCTCGAATTTCCAGCATCTGCAGATTTTCTCTTGTTTGTAGCAGTATTTGTTGGGAAAGACAGATGTAGCTAAGAACTATCTACAAGACCATAGCAAAATTTACATATCAAGATAGATAGATACTTTATTGATCCCAAAGGAAATTACGGTAGCATTACAAGTGCACAGATATATAAATATACAAATAGAAGAGTAAGGAAGAATAAAAAGTGACCACAAACAGTCTAAGAGGAGGGGATTATCACTTCCCCAGCTATAGGTTGTCTCATTATAAAGCCTAATGGCCAAGGTGAAGAATGACTTCATATAGTGTTCTTTGGAGCAGCACAGTTGTCTTAGTCTGTTACTAAAAGTACTCCTCTATTCAGCCAAGGAGACAGGCAGAGTGTGAGAAACATTGCCCAGAATTGCCAGGAAATTCCATCAGGTCCTTTGTTCTACCACAGCCTTCAGAGTGTCCAGTTTGACTCCCATAACAGAGCCAACCTTATAATCAGTTTATTAAGCCTGTTGGCATCACCCATATTCTCCATTTATACACCAGACAATGTTGAGTCATCAGAGAATTTCTGCAGGTGATATAACTCAGTGTTGTATCTAAAGTCTGAGGTATACAGGATAAACAGCAAGGGAGCCAATACAGTCTCCTGTGGGGCCCCAGTGCTGCTTATAGCCATGTCTGACACACAGCTCTGAAACCGCACATACTGTGGTCTGCCATTCAGCCAGTCCACACAAGGTAGGATACAAAAGAAGTGCCAATCTGCATTGAGTGGAACTTTTTTTAGTCTCCTTTCGGCAGCCCATGGAGCAAGATGCGTGTTGGCGCTACTCCTTCCTTTTACAACTTACTTTCCACTGCTAGTCTTGTTTAAACTTTGAAGATTTATTACTTTTAGTGAAGGATTTACGATTTAATTAAGATGGCTGGAACCTGAACTTGAATCGAAAGAAGAGGTGGCAAAATTGTTTCTGAAGCTGAACAAACAGAGGAGTCAGAGGAAATCTCTACTCCAGAAAGAATGTTTTCTTTGATGCAAGATATTAATACCAAGATCGGATTGGTGGACACCAAGGTTGATCAACTGACGAATGCTAATGAAAAGCGTGAAAAAAAACTAACTCTACTGTCCAGGAATCTTTGAGGAATCTGGAATTTCAATATCAGACGCTTAAAAAGGACACTAATAGAATCAGAAGAGAATAGGAGACAGTGAATCAAATGATTAAAGAACAAGAATTAAAGATATCTACTATGGAAAAGAAAATTGTCGAGGTTTCTTCGGAATTATGTGGAAACCAGTGGAGAACATGAGAAAAAGTTGGTCGTAGGATGACCTATTGAAATTTTGGTTGCAATCTATTAATATTTTGAGATCATGGGCAAAGTAATAACAAGCATGTGTGAACCAAGTGTTACATGATTTTGAATTAAGACAATGGCTGAAGTCATGAAACCTACTGCGAGCTCTTACTTGAATAAAACATCTGTTTGATAAACTTAACGATAAAATATTGATGAACAGTACAAACAATGTTAAGTTTATTAAGGCATGTGATAAGATGTGGAGAATGCCCGAGGGAAAGGAAAAACTTAGAATGTGTGAGTTACAGATAAGACCACGCAGTCAGTTTGATCGAGTGTGTGAGTGCATGACAAAATTAATGGCGAGTAAAGACATTCACTAGTTGATTGAGAAAGGAATGTAAGATGTACGATAAACTACAAAAACAGTATGGTATAGACAGTGAAATGGCTAAAGAGCAAATCTCTGCATTAACCAAACCAGCCAAAGAACAACATGGTAATTGAATTGAAATGCAGTGTACAGAGCTTCAAAGCAGACTGAGTTAATTTCAAAAAAAATCCAGTAGGGACCTCAAGTAGATGGTCCTACCAACCCAGTGGGTGGTACTGCCAGCGATGCTGCCAGTCATGCCTCTAGTGATGCTGCCATTGATGCTATTTCTAATGCTTTTCATTGGGAAACACCCCCTACATCGGACAGTCATCGGAGAGAGTGACACTATCCAAACTTTGAAGAATTACACCCTATGTTGGCCAGTCCTTTGAGACAGTGACTCTGAGGAACTACAGGATGGACATCTGAACTCTAAGAAACAACGGAATGGACATGACATGGTCTCTGCAGAAGCCCCTGGCAGCCCAAATGAGGATGACAGTGGTGAAACAGTAAGATTGACACGAGAATCTGTAGATGCTGGAAATCCAGAGCAACACACACAAAATGCTGGAGGAACTCAGCAGGTCATGCAGCATCTACGGAAATCAATAAACAGTTGATATTTCAAGCTATGTCACAGCTTGTTCCAATGAAGACCGAGGGAGTGAAGACACAGGATTGAAGATGGAACCTATAAGAGCAGACTGACAGGGGATTACTAGGTTGATAATCAATATATTGACAAGTTAACCCCTATAGCAGCAGATCCACCAACTACTCAAGAACCTGCTGAAAGTGTGCAGATGATCTTGTGGTTCTAAATGAAGACCAGATGAAAACATTTCAAACATTAAAGATGGCATTGTGTACTGCACCTGCATTAGGAATCCCTGATACATGTAAACCATTTACCCTGTATGTCAATGAGAAACACATGATGGCAGTCTTAACTCAAGAACATGCAGACTGACAGGGTCTATTGGTTGTTTCTCCGCTAATGCTCTGTACACTGATGGCCCCTTAATAACTGAGAGAGGAACTTGAATGGCCCCTGGTACCTTTGCACAACTGGCGGAATTGAAAGTTCTGATTGAAACCTGTAAGTTGGCAGAAGCAAGATCACCTAATATTTACACTGATTCCTGACATGCTTTTGAAGGTGTTCATGATTTTGGAAACTTATGGAGACAAGGAGAATTTATTATGGCAGCAGGATCCCCAATCAAGAATGGCTGACTAGCACAATACAATTGCTATCAGAAGTTGCTGAACTATAATGTAAAATCCACTCCAAAATAACTACAGTGGAACCGCCAAAATTAATTCATGGAAAGAAATAAAAGCTAAAAGGTCAAAGATTTGGAAGAAGTATCAATAACATATCCAGTGAACCCAAGAACTGAAGTTATTCAAACAAAGTTGGACTGTGTATCATATTCGAGAGATGCAGGCTCAATGCTCTAACCAAGGAAGGTGGTTCTGGATGGAAAATTAAACGGCGATGGTGTGAGAAGTGGCACTAATCATAGACTAGTCGCTCCAACTTTGCTGTTTCGTTATCTGGCACAACAGATCACTCCCTAGGACCCATTGGATTGCAAAAGATGATTGACATCTTCCAGTGGTGGTGGAATCCAAAATTTAGGGTTTAGGCAAAAGAAATGTTTGAAAACTGTATGACATACCAGAATACAGATCCTGGAGCAGCAGAAAAGCTACCACAATTAAGTGTTCCTGTCCCACATGGTCCATTTTTATACCTACAATTGGATTACGTTACATTGCTCGGAGGTACTGGTTATAGTGGACAAGTTTTCAGATTGGTGGAAACTATTCCAACAAAGAAGGTTACTGCCACACACACAGCAAAAACTCTGATCAAGGATTATATTCCCAGATGGGGTTGGCCATGCCACATTGACTCTGACCTATAACACATTTCACTGGGAGTGTTTGTTTGGATTTATGTTGACTGATGAACATTGAAAGGTCCTTTCATTTTTGTCCACATAACCCAGAGTCATCAGGACAAGTCAAACAAATGAATGGAATCATCAAACATCGGCTGACTAAGTACCATGAGGAGGACATACCATGGCATACGGCTCTTCCTGTGGTCCTATTTCGCATCAGAGCAACCCCAAACAACAAAACTAAATTTAGTCCATTCAAGGGAGTAGCAAGGTGTCCTATGTTACTACAGGGAACTCTCGATCTCAGAGAGACTGATGTACACATTATGGCAGGTAGTTTAGTTAACTGTTCTGTGAAATTAACTCAAGCTGTACAGTTTGTTTCTCAACAGGTTTCTGCTGCTTGGAGTGATCCAACAGAAGGAGGGCACATCCTAATTACTGGTGAGTGAGTCTTGATTAAGACACCATTGGGATCTCGATGGGAAGGTCCTTATCAAGTGCTATTAATTACTAACATGGCAGTGTAGGTAGAAGATAAAAGTGAATACACACCAGCCACTGCAAATGAGCTGAAGTGCTACCCAATGGGAAAACAAGCACTGTGAGTAATGTGCTAGTAAACTCTAACCCAGTGGGCTACAGTGAGCAAATCACTAACCAGCTAGAAGACCTCAAACAACATCCACAGCTATTGGGCATTATGAAATTCATTCCAGTATTATTTGTTATTGTTATATTTTTGCGAATTTTCCCAAGTGATGATGTGCCAGTTGGGATGACTCATAATGTATACTTGCTGATGCTGTGAATGTCTTAGCTGTCTGGTATGTCAATGTATACTGCACACTTCAAAATATTCTCCAATGCTAGGCAATCCTGCAGATTCAAAACAAACATACTCCATCTTTCTTAAACTTACCAGCAGTGATTCATTATTCTCAAGAGAAACATAAATAAATGATGATCATGCCTCCCACATACTAATCTGAGGAAAGACATTCTTGCCATAGAGGGAGTACAAAGAAGGTTCACCAGATTGATTCCTGGGATGGCAGGACTTTCATATGATGAAAGACTGGATTGACTAGGCTTATACTCGTTGGAATTTAGAAGATTGAGGGAGGATCTTATCGAAAGTTTGAGGATAAAGGGGAAGCCTTTTAGGACCAAGATTAGGAAAAACTTCTTCACACAGAAAGAAGTTTCTCTGCCACAGGAAACAGTTGAGGCCAGTTCATTGGCTATATTTAAGAGGGAGTTAGATATGGCCCTTGTGGCGAAAGGGATCAGGGGGTATGGAGAGAAGGCTGGTACAGGGTTCTGAGTTGGATGATCAGCCATGATCATACTGAATGGCGGTGTAGGCTTGAAGGGCTGAATGGCCTACTCCTGCACCTATTTTCTATGTTTCTATACTGTGTTAAGTACGTAGATCATTTATGTGAATATAATCAGCAAGATTTAGGGAATCATTATCTGATCCTATTCATGTCTTATCCTGGGATATCTCTATATCTACATCGAATGTTCATGATGGAGCTATTAAATCTTTTCATGTGTTCACCATAAAAGCTACCTCTGCTTGAATTTAGATGGTATTATTCCAGTAGGGCACAGTTTATGCAATTACACTTCAGATTGTTGTAAATGTGGTAATGACTTGGGAATTTTTATTGATGATATCCATCGCCAAGATATTAGAATTCAACAAGGGTCCCACTGAATAATAAGAAATGGTCTATGTTCATGGAACAACACATACCTTATGTGCAAAAATGGAACTTACAACTCTCCTCTATGTAATTGGTTAAGGTTTTATTATTTAGCATATGTCTTTCTGCTGTGAAACATCCGTAGACCTTACCTTTATCTTCTGAGTCTAGAAGTAAACAAGACATTGCAAAATAATCTCCTTCTGAAACAATTTTATTCCCATTTTATGGTGTTGCAAAGTATACTGTAAGAGATATTGGAAACGCTGTTGCATGTTTAGAAAGGGTAAGCACTGACACTGCTAACTTGGGAAAAGTAACAACAGAAAATAGTCGTTATGCATAAGATAGCTCTTCAAAATTGTATGGCATTATATCTTTGCAGCGGAGGGGGGAAGTGGTACATAGGCAAGGAGGGTTAAACTTACATATGTGATGAGTCTGAAGACATAACTGAGTTACCTGATCATATTTGTAAAAAAAAACAGCTAAAATACATTAATCTGATGGATGGGATTTTTTTGACTGGATTCAATTAGTCTTGGAAGCTGGGTTAGTCAATATTATGAGTTATGTTACATGTCCTGATATACATTCTCATAATTTACATTTTTTTACATTTAAGAGTAATCATTAATAGAATAGTTCAAACTCACGTAAGTGTGGATACTAATCTGTCTAACCATGATTTAATAATATGAATACTTTGAAGAGTATATAGCCTAATATAAATCTTCATTTATACTTAATCTAGATACCACAAATTGTCTGCCTCTGAATTTTCAGGTGTGCAATTTAGAATCAAGGGGGGATTGTTGGATTAGACTATTTAATCGTTATTTTCTTTGTAACGATTATATATCTGCTTGTATTTTATGTAACCTAGTGGTTACAGTATGTATATGCAATTGTTTGATGTGCCCCCTAGTGATTAGTTATTTGTATGATTCTTAAAGCTTCTATTGCTATTGTGTTATTGGAATAGGAACTATCTGATTGGTTAACTCTTATCTACAAATTTGAATGGAATGTTTATCTATGTATAAAAAGAGTTGACCATGTTGCTTCACCCTCTTTGCTTCTGCTCTGCCTCCTCCCCTTACTAGATCTCTGTCACTTTCATTTCCAATTTTCTTTGTTCTATTAGTGCTTAATAAAAGTTTGCGAGGCAACAAATTTTATGTAACTTTCCTGACTTTTGATAAAACATTGGATTAGAATACATTAGAATCATTACACAGAGCACTGAGCAAGAATAAGGTAAAACAATCACAATGCTGTGGAAAAAGCTACTAAAAAGTGCAGTGCAGGTAAACAAAAAAATACAAGATCATAATGAGGTACTGTAGATTGTGAGACTTGTGAAACACAAAGAACCCATTCAAAAAAGAGACCATAACCACTGCGCAAAGAGAAAAAAAATACACATCATGCAAACAATAGAAGCAAACAACAGTATTCTGAACCAGACTGTGTCTTTAGATCCACTCCCCGAGTAGGCCCAAGCCTTGATCTCAGTTCATCACACTAGTGGGGTAAAATGCCATGAAACCCACAGAGACAACAGCCACTAGAGTAGTCTAAGACATGGCGCCACCCACAGAGGAATGAACACCGCAGGAAAGAGCGAAATCAGCTCGACCCTTGTCCCGACACTCAGGCTTTCTATTTATCTGGGTCATCGTTAGTGCCTTGCTCTAGAACCTGGATCCCGGACTGTCACAGCCCAGCCTGAAGCCGTTTTCAGTCTCACCAAACTGGCTCAGTTCTTGGAACGATCTAACCTTGCACCCAGGTTGGGTGAACGGGCATCAAAGCTCTTCCGCATTGACTCCTCTCCAAATTGTTTACTCCAACTCCAACTCTGAGGGCGATACTAACTTTGTCTGTGCCCCCATCTTGAACACTTTGTACTTCAGCTTTGCCTTGCACCAGCATGGCACACCCTTCGAGCCAGCCTCACCTTTGCTTGTTTCTCCATGGTTGGTGGTGATAGTTTACCACAATTTACTTCAGAAAGGGTGTTTTTAGTAATGAGAACTAGAAGTTGAATTAAATTGGTACCATTGGTTAAAAAAGGTGAAAAGTGCTGGGATGCTTGTTTTCCAAGGACTATGACAATTTCTCCTTGTGAAAGGCATGAAAGTTTGAAGTATTTTCCTCTGCTGCCCATTAGTGTCCGGTTTCCAGGGCTCCTTGAAGCTACAATGGGTCATGTGCCGCCCCAATATCAATAATACCACTTTCATCAAATCTCTGGAATTCAATTCTTTGGTCCATTTTTGGACCAAAGTTGTGGAGAGGTTTGAAGTAGAATGATTAAGCAGAACCTCAGTTCAATATATTCCTCATTAGAAGAACAGCACTCTCCCATTTAGCATTCTCTCAACAGAGAAGTAAGTTTTGTGCTCAGGTCACTGAACTTGAACTAAGGATATAGAGGAGAGGAAATTCTACTTCCTGAACCATGCTGATCAAATCTAATTTATCTGATTAACACAGTGGTCTCAGTCTCATCACATATTCTTACATTATTTCTAAAGGTAATAGGTTATAATCTGTTTTATCTGAAGTTGTGAATTTAGGCAACGCTTTGTCCATGGACTGGATTAAACAACACATCTTGTTTGAATTTTCTTCAATGGAGTTTGTGTTAATATGCAGTTTGACAGTCTGGAAAAGTGCTGAGAAAGCACTGATCAATTTGGCCATTAATTATTTTGGTAACAAAAGAGAACACTTATAGCTTTAAATTAAACAAGGCCGTTCGCAGTAAATGAGAACTAAAACCCGGATCTGGGCCGTACCCTCCAAATATCCAGACCTGCATCTCAGTTTTTTGTATGAACTTACTTTCCATTTTTCTAATTTTTCTATTTATGATTTATAATTCAAATTTTTAATATTTACTATTGATTTGTAATCCAGGGAGCGGGAAGTGCAGAATCAAATATTGTTATGATGATTGTACATTTTTATATCAATTGTTTGGCGACAATAAAGTATAAGTATAAAAGCATTCAATATGCTTATAATAAACAGACAGTTGAAGTAATTGCCAGCAGCTTTTATTAATTTCTCAGCACTATAATGAATTGTCTCATCACATCTTGTTATAAGAGTCTCACTCAGGACTGCAGTTAACAACACATCATTAGATTGCATTTTATACTACAGAGTAGAAGATACAGAGCTGTGATTATTCCCCTGAACAGGTCTTTATTTGCTATAGACTGTTAAAGCAGCAGTGCTAAATTAATAAGCAAAAGCAGAAGAATTTCCACAGATTTTCTGACCATGTTCTGAAGCTCTGGTTGAATGGTGGATCTCTTTTTTTAAACTACATACTACACTTGATCTTAACTAAAAGGCTGAGAAGCAGTTACACAGTAGGATAGAGTGCGTAATTAGTTATTCCACACTGGTTGTGCTTGTCCTTTGCCATCTTTATGTAGCCGTTGTCACCCCATGTTGCTCCCCAACTGGAAAATAAAAAAAATGAAATTGTGTTAATTTCACTGTGCTATTAAAATGTTCATCTTGAAGAACAAGGTTTTATACTTTGCAAAAAGGGGATTTTGAATGGAAATTATTATTTAAAGTAATTATTTGAAGTAATATAGACATAGTCATAGAATAGTACAGCACAGTACAGGCCCTTTGGCCCACAATGTTGTGCCGACCCTCAAACCCTGCCTCCCATATAACCCCCACCTTAAATTCCTCCATATACCTGTCTAGTAGTCTCTTAAACTTCACTAGTGTATCTGCCTCCACCACTGACTCGGGCAGTGCATTCCACACACCAACCACTCTCTGAGTCAAAAACCTTCCTCTAATATCCCCCTTGAACTTCCTACCCCTTACCTTAAAACCATGTCCTCTTGTATTGAGCAGTGGTGTCCTGGGGAAAAGGCACTGGCTATCCACTCTATCTATTCCTCTTATTATCTTGTACACCTCTATCATGTCTCCTCTCATCCTCCTCCTCTCCAAAGAGTAAAGCCCTAGCTCCCTTAATCTCTGATCATAATGCATACTCTCTAAACCAGGCAGCATCCTGGTAAATCTCCTCTGTACCCTTTCCAATGCTTCCACATCCTTCCTATAGTGAGGCGACCAGAACTGGACACAGTACTCCAAGTGTGGCCTAACCAGAGTTTTATAGAGCTGCATCATTACATCGCGACTCTTAAACTCTATCCCTCGACTTATGAAAGCTAACACTCCATAAGCTTTCTTAACTACCCTATCCACCTGTGAGGCAACTTTCAGGGATCTGTGGACATGTACCCCAGATCCCTCTGCTCCTCCACACTACCAAGTATCCTGCCATTTAGTTTGTACTCTGCCTTGGAGTTTGTCCTTCCAAAGTGTACCACCTCACACTTCTCTGGGTTGAACTCCATCTGCCACTTCTCAGCCCACTTCTGCATCCTATCAATGTCTCTCTGCAATCTTCGACAATCCTCTACACTATCTACAACACCACCAACCTTTGTGTCGTCTGCAAACTTGCCAACCCACCCTTCTACCCCCACATCCAAGTCGTTAATAAGAATCATGAAAAGTAGAAGTCCCAGAACAGATCCTTGTGGGACACCACTAGTCACAATCCTCCAATCTGAATGTACTCTCTCCACTCAACCCTCTGCCTTCTGCAGGCAAGCCAATTCTGAATCCATCTGGCCAAACTTCCCTGGATCCCATGCCTTCTGACTTTCTGAATAAGCCTACCGTGTGGAACCTTGTCAAATGCTTTACTAAAATCCATATAGATCACATCCACTGCACTACCCTCATCTATATGCCTGGTCACCTCCTCAAAGAACTCTATCAGGCTTGTTAGACACGATCTGGCCTTCCCAAAGCCATGTTGACTGTTCCTGATCAGACCATGATTTTCTAAATGCCCATAGATCCTATCTCTAAGAATCTTTTCCAACAGCTTTCCCACCACAGACGCATGGCTCACTGGTCTATAATTACCCGGAGTATCCCTACTACCTTTTTTGAACAAGGGGACAACATTCGCCTCCCTCCAATCCTCCGGTACCATTCCCGTGGACAACGAGGACATAAAGATCCTAGCCAGAGGCTCAGCGCATAGATTATTTGAGTTAGGCAGCTGAGTAGAATGTTACCATAACAATATGCTTTGTAAAACAAAGTTAGGATAAGAGTCAAAAAGTTCATTCTGAGCTCTGATATAATTTGTTAGTCAGTGGACCAAGTGTGGGCCATGTGTCAAATTAGAGTTGCGTGAGAATGGAAGACATCAGAAACTAGGTAGGATTAACAATATCTGTCTGCATGCTATCTACATCTTGCCTGGTTACCTGGAGACATTTTTAACTACATCAGGCTGCAGGCTACACCTGTTTCACACCTCAGGATTTGGTTTGAACGGAGAAGGAAGTGATGCTGAACATAAGCTGAATTGTATAAGATAGATCAGATGCCGTTTCATGCCCAAGAATTTTACATCCTGGCAGCCCATGACTTGACAGTGGCAGCAAGCTTATGAAGGGTGGGAGGCTCCAGACTTGAGACTTGAGACATGAGACAAGTTTCAGTGACTGGCCCTGTCTCACCCCTGCCTCTCTCCACTCTCAGTCCTGATGCAGGATTTTGACCTGAAACGCCACTGACTCCTGTCCCCCGACATGACCCACTGAGTTCCTTCAACAGTTTGTTTATTGCTCCACATTCCGACATGTGCAGCCTCTTGTGTCTTCAAGATGGCAATCTACTCTAATCCTATTTACATGTACTTGACCTATGTCACTCTAAACCTTTCCTATCTATGAACCCATTAAAAAGCCTTTGAACGTTGTAATTGCACACACCTCTACCATTTCCTCTGGCAACTCATTCCATATATTCATCGCCCTCTGTGGAAAAACCTGCCTTTCAATCTAACGTCAAAAAGCCTGTACTTTGGTGAGAGGAATCAAAATGCTGACTATTAACAGTCATTTGAGAATGAGAAATTTCTTCTGGCATAGACCATAAGATATAGGAGCAGAATTAGGCCATTTGGCCCATTGAGTCTGTTCCACCATTTCATCATGGCTGATCCAATTTTCTTCACATTCCCAGTCTCCCCATATCCCTTCATGCCCTGACCAATCAAGAGTCATAGGATAGCGAACCTCTGGAATTCTCTACCTTGGAGTGTTATGGAAAATAGATCATTTGAGCTATTTAATATGGGTAGGTACATTTTGAAGAAATTGAGAATCTGGGAATAGCACAGAATAGGTGTGGAGACTGGGGCAGATCATTGAATGACGGAACAGACTGGAAAAGCTTAGTAGCCTACTCATGGACAGATTACCTTATTTTCTGGTTTCCAAATATTGTTTTTCCATTCAACACATCTATTGTGGGTTTCAGTCAACAATTCTAATATGCCAACAAGCATTAATACCATTCACCTCATCTAACTTTGCCACCTTCCTTTGCTCCCTGTTGCAAACTACCATTCTATCCATCCACTCCATTAGACGCTGCTACAATATATTCCCTTGAGTTGTTCCACCACTCCTATCCACTACTGGCCTCATAAATCCATCTCAAAAATAGAACAGAATACCCTGGGAATACTCAATAGTCAGGCAGCGTCCATGGTGAGGGAAAAAGAACTAACTCTACAGACCAATGACTAATCGTCAGAATTGGGAAAAGGTTAGCGATAAAACAAACTGCAAGATGCTGAGAAAGTGGGAAAAGCAAGGAGACAATAAAAGGGAAGGTTTTAAAAGGGAAAGTTTGGGAAACCAAGAGAAAGGAAATGAAATAGAGGTGATTGCCTAGGGAGATGTAGATGCTGACTATTACTTGAAATTACTGAAGGAATGTAGAAAATTGGAAATATAAATCTAGTAAATGCTACTTGAAATTGATGAGTCTGGAGGCTATAATACGCTTGGTTAGAAGGTAAGGTATTGTTCATTGAGTTTACTCAGAGCTTCATTGGAATAATGCAGATGGTCAAGGATTGAAAGGCCCCATTGGGAGTGAGATGACAATTAAAATGATAAACAAGAGAAGTTCAGAATTAGGTTTGTGATCTGATTGCAGGTTTTCTGTTTCACATTATTCAATCTTCATTTGGTTTACCCAATGTAGAATAAACCACGTTAGTAAGTATTGAACATGGTATGTTAAGTTGAAGAGAGTATGAGCAATTTATTGCTTCACATGAAATGCATTCTTTGGAATTTGGAAGGTAGAGGGAAGAGGAATAACTACATCTCCTGTGGTGGGACAAATGGAAGAGTGGAGAATCCTTTTGGAATGGTTGAACTAAAAGGGGGGAAAGATGTTGGAAATATTGGAAGTTGCAGGTGGCGATCAATGGGGAGGATGCCAGGGACAAAAGGAATCCTATCCTGGTTCTGAGGACTGAGGGAAGTGTGGGAAATGGATTGGATATAATTGAGGACACCTTGTCAATCCCATCCAAATGCAATATTAAATTTTGACATCCACTTAAATACACTTTATCTGGTATTAGTCACAAAGTTACATCATCTACAACATAATTTGAGCCAAATGCCAATGCTCTACAAGAAACTCATCCATTTAAATGTACTTTTGGTACTTTCTCCCCCAGATATTTGTTTATCTTCTCTTTGATTACATCCTTTGTATTCCTAGTAATAGTACATTCTGCGTTCTTTACATGCTTCAGATAAAGACATTCTTTGAATTTCCCAATGGATATATAAATCAGTGCAATACTACACAGCTTTAGATATAGATATTTCCACAAATTGAAACATTCTCTGCATATTCATTTAATTTATAATTTTATAGATTGACATCAGGTCACCCTGTTTGTTTGTTTGCTCTGTGAAAGAGTTTCACCTTTGTCAGCTTCTCCTGATAAACATAGTTCTTGATTCATCTATCAATCTTGCCATTCTTTTCTCTGCTGCCTTAAGATGGTAATCAGCTGAACACTCATCTTTATTCTTTCATTCTTTACCATACATACCTGTTTTTAATAAGCCAATACCTTCTTCCCCTCAATGAGCCATATCCAACCAACAGCACTGCATGGTTCACAACTCTGTTACCACAACGGCGATCATAGTAGACTCCTGGAAGGAAAAATTTATCATATAATTGAAAAACATGATTAACCTCATGTTCCATTGAAATTTGTTCTTTGTTATCTTGCCATTCGTTTATCACCTACTCCAATTAAAATTTCTTATGCTAGAACTGCATTCCACCTCGCATTCAAAGAGGAACCTTCCCCTGTGTTATCAATTCCATAGCAGTATAAAGTTTGTTGATTTCAGTTTGCCATATTATCTAAGCTGCTTCTGGGGATTGCCAAAAGTGGGAACACAGCAAAGAAGTCAGGATAGAAAAGGCAGCAGATGGTACAGCTAGTATAGCCAGTATGCTGGCTTCACTGAATCCAATTTGTGGATCAATTTTTTAAAATTCTTCTCAAAATAAAGTGCTTTACAGTAAAGAATTTGAAGAGGCCATTGGTTATACTATTGAATGACGCAACAATATTGTTGTGGGTGATACAAAGGTTGGCGGTGTTGTGGATAATTGGCTGAAGTAACAGATCCAGTTTAATCTAGAAAAAGTGTGAAGTGATTCACTTTAGAATGTTGAAGGCAGAATACAGGGTTAATGCTAGGAGTCTTCACAGTGTGGAGGAACAGTGGGATCTTGAGGTCTACGTCTATAGATCCCTCAAAGTTGTCATGCAAGTTGATCGGGTGGTTAAGAAAGCACATGACTGGCCTTCATTCGTCAGGGATTGGGTTCAAGAGCTATAAAGTAATACTGCAGCTCTGGTTAGACCACACTCGGAGTATTAGGTTCAGATCTGGTTGACTCATTACAGGAAGGATGTGGAAGCTTTAGAGAGGGTACAAAGGAGATTTACTAGGATACTGCCTGGATTAGAGTGCATGTTTTCTGAGAATAAGTTGAGCAAGGTGTGGATTTTCACTTTGGAGCAAAGGGGGTTGAGATGTCACAATAAGATGAGATGTATAAGATGATGAAAAACATAAACAAAATGGAGAGCCAAAGGTTTTTTCCTAGGGCAGAAATGGCTAATATGAGGGGAAATAACTTTAAGATGTTTGGAGAAAAGTATAGGAGGATGCTAAATATCGGTTTTGTACACAGAGAATGGTGGGTGCATGGAATGCACTGCCAGGGGAGGTAGTAGAGGCAGATACTGTAAGGAAATTTAAGAGACTCTTAGATAGACACACAAATGAAAATCATTGCTTGACTTTTTGAGATAAAATTAATCCAAGATCTATCATCTTCTTGTGGATATATCTGAGTCAGCAGGAGACTGAGCTTGGCCCCATCTATCCCTCACAGGAGCTTGGGGGATAAGAAGGAATGGGAACATGTACTAATTGATTTTGTAGGCTAATCTTTCTTTATCTTTAAGCTGCAGGTTTTGAATAAAGTGAAAGGGTGATTTCAGTGTTTACTGACATGTTCTTCTCTGGAATGAAATGGATAGACAAGATGATAGGAGATAGAAAGTGCAGGTCTTGTGAAATTTCCATTCAGGGAGAGGGAAAGAAGTGCTGACACCAAAAGGAGGTGTTGGTAAATGGGAACACTGGAATGGACAGGCAACTTTCAACAGGAGCAGAATGCATATGCCAGTGGGATGGTAAAAGCAGACAGACATATAAGTCTTTTTCCCATTATAAATATTCAACGGGAATAGCTGACATAAAAAGTTGACAGAGCATCTGTTTACATAGATACGGTTGTGAATATAAATCTTGGAATGGAAAGTGAGGCATATCATTAATAATTCTTGTTTCTTACCTCGGCTGTAATACTGGAAGGATTTACGTCTTGCATTAATGGCAACAGAAATTGGTCCAACTTTTGCTACTGCTCTTGCTAAACAAGGTTCACATTTTCTGACTCTTCGGTAACCTTTGAGCTTGGCCACAGCTTTACTTCTTTGAAATTTGCAGCTTCCCTTCTAAATTATAAATTAACCATTAGATTTTGAAGTTTATTAGAGCAACATGGTGTTTTTCAATGTGCCAGTATATGGATGCTGTTAATTTTATTAGCTCTTCCAATTTTAGGCTCATACAAGCTTTGGAAATTGAAGTACAACCACCGTTTGAACATTTGACTGAAAAGGGTAAAAATTGAGGACAGGGTAAACATTGAAAGGTCTCCTTATAACAATGATTACATGCTTAACCTCTGCCTACTTTATTCCAAGGTTCCAAACTGTTTTAAATAGCCCACCATCATCCCAGCACTAAAGAAAAATAAGGTATTGTGCCTTAATGACTACTTTCCGGTGGCTTTGATACCCACCATCATGAAGTGCTTTGAGAGGCTAATCATGGCACACATCAATTCCAATATCCCAGACAACATTGACCTACTTCAATTTATAGATCCACGGTGGAGACCATCTTCCTGTGCCCTACACTCATCTCTGGTGCATCTGGTTAACAAAGACACCTACCTCAGACTACTATTCATTGACTACAGCTCTGCCTTGAATAGCATAGTTCTGCAAACACGTCTCCGAACTCCTAGACCTGTGACTCAATACCTCCATTTGCAACTGTATCCTTGACTTCCTGACCAACAGACCACAATTAGTAGGGATGGGTAGTAACACCTCCTCCACTTTCGATTGTAAACAAGGTGGGAAAGCGGAACCTGATTGGATGAGGACTAACCAGTCAGGAGGGATGGACTACAGGGGTATAAATACCACTGGACTAGATATGCCCAGGCATCATCCCTGATGAAGATGGCCGATTTTTGTCATCAAAACATCGGTTATAATCAATATTGATACCATCATTCCCACAATCCTGATTGAGAAGTTGCAGAACCTGGGCTTCTGTACCTCGCTCCACAACTGGATCCTCAGCTTCCTAACCGGAAGACCACAATCTGTGCAGATTGGTGATAACATCTCCTCCTTGCTGACAATCAACACTGGTGCACCTCAGGGGTGTGTGCTTAGCCCACTGCTCTACTCTCTCTATACTCATGACTGTGTGGCAAGGCATAGCTCAAATACCATCTATAAATTTGCTGATGATACATCCATTGTTGGTAGAATCTCAGGGGGTGACGAGAGGGCGTACAGGAGAGATATGCCAACTAGTGGAGTGGTGCCGCAGCAACAACCTGGCACTCAGTGTCAGTAAGACAAAGAGCTGATTGTGGACTTCAGGAAGGGTAAGTAGAAGGAACACATACCCATCCTCATAGAGGGATCAGAACTGGAGAGAGTGAGCAGTTTCAAATTCCTGGGTGTCAAGATCTCTGAGGATCTAACCTGGTCCCAATACATTGATGCAGTTATAAAGAAGGCAAAACAGCGGCTATACTTTACTAGGAGTCTGAAGAGATATGTTATGTCAACAAATACACTCAAAAACTTCTATAGTTGTACCATGGAGAGCATTCTGACAGGCTGCATCACTGTCTGGTATGGGGATGGGTCTACTGCACAGGACCGAAAGAAGCTGCAGAGGGTTGTAAATTTCAAATATTCTCTTGTCTTGAGCCTTACTGTCTGCCTGTAACTCTAACTCTATATTCTACATTCTGCTATGACTTGTCCCTTGTACTACCCTAATATACCGATCTGGTGAAATGTCTGTAGGGGTTGGGATGTAAAAAAATAATTTTTTAGCATTTACCTCACTACAGGTGACAATAATAAACCAACTAAATTACTAATTAATGGTGAATATGTTCCTCAGGTTCCACCAAACCTGTTATTAGTGTCTCTCTTGTTCTAATACTCCCTTGTAGTATTTTGCCTACATGAAACCAGCATGCACATCGGACAGCCTGACAAGTTTCACAACACAGACAATGTCAGAAGCACCAAGCAGGTCAGGCAGTAACTATGGAAAGAGAAAACAAGTTAATGTTTCAAGTCAATTACTTTTTGTTGGAATGAAGGGGCTTTGAACCAAACTCAATAACTCGGTTTTCCATTCCACAAATGCTGCCTGACCTGCTGAGATTTTTTCATCTTCTTCAGTTTATATTTGATATTTACAGCAACTACAGACATTTTTTTGAATATCACAACACATCAGAGCTATTATAAATATCAACAGTTAGGATATCAGAAGCCAATAAAAGGTGCTGAGACAGAAAAAACTAAAATGCATTGAATCAGCCCTGGCAACATATTACAGGATAAAAACATACTGTATATAATGCGGGTAAGGAATTCAAAGATGAGTGTGCAGAGTTGCCGAGGGAGCAATTTTAAGGAGGCTGAGGCTACACGGTATTGGTAAAAACAGTCAGGAGATGTTTGTGGTGTACCAGTCAGGATAGCACATAATTCTAATCCTATGAGTGATTTCGATAGCAGGGGGTGTACCACTGTAGTAACAACATCAATGTTAAAGATCAATGGTATAATTATTTACCTGAGAAAACCTTTAATCATTACAGTTGACAACTTTTTTTTTCAAAAGTGTAGCGTCCTCAGAACTTTTATTTTGTTTCTGATAGACCATTTGAAGCTGAACACAAATACAATTTCAGACTACATGTATCATGTAGGAATTTGGAGAAACAGGAGATTAACTTTTATTGAATATAATGCGTTTAATTGCATAATGGTTACCTGACAATTTAAGAGATTATTTCTTGATTTAAACTCAATGTACAAAACTCTGAATTTGTCAAATAATGACTCCGTTTTTATTCTTAATGGATAAATCTCTTTGCAAATAACTATGCTTATAATAAGGTACTCATTATAATATCTTCTCATCTCCTCAACCAAGGAATGTATCTGAATAGAGAGGACATCCCATTTGGACATATGTTATGCTTTGTCAGCGAACACTGTTAGTGACCTGGTCAAATTAAATACATGTTGAAAAGAGACTGACCTGTGCTCGATAGGGATAAGTGGCTTCCGCTTCTATGCCACCTATTTTCCATATACACCGGAAGGCACTTCCCATATATCCTCCATTGCATCCGTGAGATCCTCGATCACAATCCAGCAGGTTCTGTTCACTCAGAGAAATAAGTGAATGTTTCTTTTTCCACTGCCCCTCGAGGGCTCCAGCTGCACTGAAGGCCCAGCAGGAGCCACATGGTCCCTGGAAATCAGAAACACAGTCACACTAAAAACAATCCAATGTTGACATCACATCATTTTCATTTTTACTGAGATGGAGTATAATTCTACACTGGATAAACTAACCTGCCTTCTTTTAGGAAATGTTTAGAGACTCCCAGAGACTATGAACATCAGAGTTATGAAAGTGGTGTGTCTACCATTGTTCTTTTGGACAGAGATGTGATTAATACAGAAAAATAAATGAGGCATCAGATCAGCATTACTGTAGGTTAGGGTGCTTCTGGACACCCAGTTCTCTCTGCTGACAAAGAGAGTCAGAGGAAAAGCTGGAACATATCAACTCATTTCTGGATCAACATGAGAGTCACATCAAAAAGAGACCAAAGGGAGTTCAGAGCCAGACTGAATTTATGGTGTAGGAGATAAGAATGTTAAAGTTACCAATGTGTCATTAAGAATAACTGGTGGAGAACTTTCTCATTAAGGTGCTTCTGCATGTATTGGATATGAAGGGAGAGGATCACAGGGTGGAGACAGGACTGGTGGCTAGAAAGAGAATGTGGTGGCACTGATGGCAAGAGATGATAGAGTTGGTGCCATAGGAATAATAAGACCAGATTTGGTAGAGGTCAGATTCCTTCTTCTCCAGCCCTTTTCCTCTTCCATCTATCCCCTGTAACTTCTTACTTCATTCCTCTCCCCTACCCACCTAGCTTGTACTCCTCCCGCCCCCCCCACCACTTTCTTATTCTGACTACTTCCTCTTTCTTTTCCCCAGAGCTGATGAAGGGTCTCGGCCTGAAACATCGACTACTTATTCACTTTCTTCAATGTTTCCTGAACTGCTGCATTCCTCCAGCATTTTGCGTGCGTTGCTCTGGATTTACAGAGGCTGCTGTATCTCTTGTGTTCCTGTCTGTTCAAATGCTTTTGTATCTTATTCCTCACAAATCCATTTAGTAACATACCTACCACAGATATTGGATCTAATGGTCTGTAATTCCAAGGTTCTTTTTTGCAACCCATCAGGCAGTTGATTAGCCACCCTTCAGTTTCCTGGCACTATGTCTGCTGCTAAATATGATAGATATATCTCAGCCATGGCTCCCAGAGTTTCTTCTCAAGCTTTCCATGGTATTTGTGAAAATACCTCATCAGGCCTTGCAGATTTATCTATTTTCATACACTTTAAGACATCTAATACCTCCGCTTCTCTTAATGTCAACTATCCCTAAGACATCAGCGTTAATTATTCCAAGCTCTGAATTCTTCACACTCTCCTCCATAGTAAAGACAGAGGAGTAATAACCATTGAGGACCTCTCCCTCTTCTGTGGCTCCACATTGGTCATCTGGCATCATCATCATCATCATCAAGTGCCATGCCCAGTTTGAGCTTTGACTGCCATGGCCCACACACTCCTGTTTCGGGTCAAGTGGATCAATTCATTGGTATTCATTTCCAGTTCTCTGGCTGCTGTCTCCATCATCATTTGTCTTTGTCTTCCTCTTTCTTCCCTTCAATCTTTCCCATAATTACCGTGCATCCTAACTCCTCTTTCCTAATCACATGTCCAATGAAGTTATGTTGCCTTTTCATGATCTCATACATTATTTCTCTTTTTGTGTTTGCTCCGTTCATGACATCCTCGTTAGATATTCGTTTCATCCATGATATTCTTTGCATCCTCCTCATAAACCACATCTCTGCTGTTACAGAACCTCATGTTACCAGATATTGTCCAACATTCTGAGCTATATAACATAACTGGATAAACGTAACATTTCAGTGCTCTGAGGCGGGTTGTCATGCTTAGTTTAGTATTGGTCAGTATACTCTTGGTTCTCATAAAGGTGTCTTTTGCCATCCCTATTCTTCTTTTGATGTCCATGTTGTACCTGCCATCTGATCTCACCCAGCTTCCTAAGTAGCAAAAGTTCTGAAATTGTTTTATGTCTTCCCCGTTTATTTTCAGCCTGCAGATAGGATTCTCCTTCTTTTTGGATATCACCATACATTCTGTCTTTTTGCAATTGATAGATAGACTCATTTTTGCACTTTCTTCAACAACTATATCAATTAAGTTTTATAGTTCTTCCTCCATACTTGCAATTAACACAGTGTCATCCGCATATCTGAAATTATTGATGTTTTCACTGCCAACTTTGATTCCCAAGATGTCTCCTATTTTTTGTAATATTGTTCCACTGTACACATTAAATAATTCAGGGGAGAACACACACCCTTGTCTAACGCCGCTCTTGATTTTCGTAAACTGACTCACTTCTCCATCTATTCTTGCAGTGGCAGTTTTTGTTCCCAGTACAGATTTCTGATTAGGTGGAGGTCTTTCGAATCTAGATCTAGAGTTTTCTGTAATATTTCAAATAACTTATTGTGCTTCACTTTATCAAATGCTTTTGTGTAGTTGTTAAAACAAACAAACAAATCTTTTTGCACTTGAATAGCTCGTTCTGATATTATCCTTAACATCAATATTGCATTTCTTGTACCTTTGTCTTTCACAAAACCACATTGTTCTTTACCTATTTCAGCTTGTATCTTACTTTCAGCTCTTGCCATCAAGATTCTTAGAAGAATCTTTGTGATATGACTCATTAAACTTATGGTCCTATGTAATTCACATTCTATTGCTCCAGATTTCTCAGGTAGAGTGATAAATACTGATTTTTTTATCTCTTCTGGTATTATTCCAGTCTCATAAATGTCATTGATTAAATCAGTAAGTTTTTCAATTCCATACTTCAAGGGCGATAATTTGTTCTATTACTAATTCATCAGGACCTGCTGCATTTCCTTTCTTCATCTTGTTTATTGCATTATAAACTTCAGATTTTAAAATACTTGGACCTTCAATGTTTTTCTTAATTTCTGGTTTTTTGCCTTGATCATCTTCAAACAATTCCTGAATATACTCAGTCCATCTGTTCATAATCTCATCTTTTTCCATGATAATGGTACTGTCCTTTGCTTTCAAACCTGAAGAACAGAGGAGCTTTTTACCAGTAATATTCTTGATTTGTTGATGTAATCTTTTTGGATCAGTAATAGGAATTCTTTCTATTTGCTCACATTCCTGGTTTAACAATTCTTCTTTGGCTTTTTGACATAAGTTTTTAACTTTATTATCTAAGGACTTATATTCTATAGGATTTGTTTTCTTCTTTCTCCTTTCTTCCATCTGATTTTTGATTTTATCTGTCATCCCTTTGTGCTTTTTTTTCTTTTTTAGGAATCACTGACTTTGCTGATTCTACCAAAGCATCCTTTAGAGAGCTAAACTTCATTTCTACATGATTCCTATCATCTTCGACAGATTCTATTTCTGGACTTTGAAATCTATTCCTTACTTCAATTGTAAAGATTTGTCTTAAGTTTTCTTCTTTAATTAATTGTAAGTAGTGAAGGGATTGTTCAGATTTTTGCTTCTTTAGTTTTTTAAGTTTTAATTTTACATGACATACTACTGGGTTATGGTCACTGTTACAGTTGCACCTAGATGTGTTTTGTATTGAGTCACTGAGGTTCTAAATATCTGGTGTATAGTAATAAAGTCAATTTGATTTCTAGTGTTATCACCTGGACTTTTCCAGGTCCACAAGTGTCTCGGATGGTTTTTAAAGTAGGTATTCATAATGACCTGATTCTTCATCTTGCACCATCCTACCCATTTCTCACCTCTTTCATTTCTTTCCCCTAGTCCAAATTTTCCTATGGTATTTCCACCTGCACCTTGTCCTACCTTAGCATTTAGATCTCTCATGACAATAACAATATCTTGAGATTTACATCCATTCTTTGCTTGTTCAAGCTCTTCATAGAATTTATCTATATCTTCATTTGCTCCATCTGTTGTTGGTGCATATACCCGTATAATTGCTAAATCAAATGGTTGTCCTCTGAATCTAACAAGGAGCACTCTCTCTGATATTGCCCCATGTCCTAAAACACTTTTTGCCATGTTTTCATCCATAAGAATTCCTACTCCATTAGTATGGGATATTTCACAAGAATAAATTAGCGTTTTATTTCTATTCTGACATGTTCCAGCACCTATCCAACGAACTTCGCTAATTCCCATGATGTTAATCTTTGGTCTTTCCATTTCATTTATCGCATTGTCCAATCTTCCTGCTTGATATAGGGTTCTTACATTCCAAGTAGAAATATTTTTCTTTTGTGTTACTTGAATTTTATGAGCAGTAGCCTGATGACAGTCAGGGATCCCCTGCTGCCCAGAATTAACCCTACCGAGCGAAGCATCTTCAGAATTGTCTTGAAGATCCTCTTGATGCTGTTGTTGTGTGATACATTTTGAGAGTTTGACCATTGTTTTCTTAGCAAATAGATTCTAGGAAACTTGGTATCTAGCAATGGTGGTTTGCTGTTGCCTTCCGCTGGGCGAGCTAAAGAAATTACCATTTCTCTTCCCAAATGTTCATCCACCTGTACTATAGCTGTTGACATTTGAGGTCCTAGCTGATCCGCCTTCTCCGTCATAAGTTCAGTTACTGAACCTGCCAGATCTGCCGTTGGCTTTTGCTCGTATCCTGAGCAGGAACCCTTGCAGGTGCTACCGTTCCAGGTCAGAGCGGCCCTGGGAGGAATGAATGACTAAGGGGTAACTCCACTTTCCCCAAAGCTCTGAAAGTCCCCAATCAGATCCTCATCACCGGTTGCAGTTTAGAGTCATACCCAGGACTATCTTCTGGCATGAGGTCCATTTTTGTTTTCTAGTTGCTTTTCTCCCCTTTGCCTTTGGATTCTCCTTAATCTTTTCTGTCAAAACTATCTCATGTCCTCTTCTCACTCTTATATCATCCTTCTTGAGTATACCCATGCATCCTCAATACTCCTCCAGAGATTCACTGGACTCCAGCTGCCTGTAGCTGACTCATGCCTCCTTTTATCCAGAGTTCCCTACACCCATAACGCTTTAATCTAATGGAAACATGCAGATCTTGAATCAATGCCTTATTTTAAAAGCCTTGTACTTGTCAGATGTCCCTTTGCCTATTCTAATCAACTTTTGCCTTGCCCCAGTTTAGAACTTGTGGCCCTTTCTATAACTAGTTTAAATCTAATAGAACGATGGTCACCAGTCCCAAGTGCACCCCCACTCACATGTCAAACTTTGCCCTCTCCCAAGTTTGGCCTTCTATATATTGCCTGAGGAAAGTTTTCTGCACACTTTCCTTAATAAATTCCACAACATCTAAGCCTTTAACACTATGGAAATCCCAGTCTTGATAACCTGCAACTTCCTGCAATCTCCCTACATATCTGTCTCTCTGATTCTTGTTGACTACTAGGAGGCCTTTAGCATAATCTCAACAAGGCATCCTCTGCCTTCCTATCTTTCAGCTCCACCCAAAAACCTCTCCGGTCAATCCCTCAGTAATCTCATCTTGGACTACAGCCATGGCCTTGCCCTTAATCATAGAGACACAGCACAAAAGCAAACCTACTTGCTCAATGAGTCTTAACTGACCATCAACCATCCAGTTACATTAATCCTACAGAAATTCAGTTTTTAAATTTTATGTTTTAACCCTACATTCTCATTGACTTCTCTGTTTCTATCATTCACCTCTACACCAGGGCAGTTTACATTGGTCAATTACTCAATTAACCTGTGGTCACAGGGAGAAGGTACAAACTCCACCCAAACAAAACCTGAGGTCAGGATTGAATTCAGGGCTCTGGTGCCATGAGGCAATGGTTCTACTCATTAAGCCCTTGTAGGGGTGTCAAAGATAAGTGATACAGGATTAAGATGAGAGTGAGGAGGTTCAGAAGGGATCAGAAGGGGATATCATTCACTCAGATGATGGTTGTAGTCTAGAATGTGCTGTCTGAAGAGATGGTGAAGGTAGATACTCCCATAACATTTAAGGTGTAACTAGACAAATACTTCTTTTGCCGAGATCCTGAAGCTATAGACCTAGCGTCAGTTAGGTGAGTACAATAGACAGCATGGACATTGTGGGCTGTAGGGCCTGTGGACACTATGGAACTCAATATAACACCCAAAAACATTCCATTTCTTACTGCCTTTACCAACTACTTTAACTTGCTTGGAAATGGAATGTGAAGCTTAGTTAAGTAATATTGAGAGCTGTTTATGTTAAAAGCTTCATGAACAAGGACAAGATGAAGGTACTTATGCAGATCTTGGATATATCAAGAGTGACATAGTTGACTTCGAGAATAGCCAGGTTTTAATTCAAAATCCGATTTAATTTGTTTTAATTCTATCTGTATATTGCATCTTAGAATCTATAATACCCTGCAAAATAAAGAGTATATTTTGAAATGAATTATAAATTCATTCTATGTACTAAGGATTGATCTAATGCAGTCAACTGCAATGGAATTTGTAACATACTCTATGTTCCTAATATAGCATTGTATCCATGCTGCAATCCACATCTGACACTCAGCTTCCTTGACTTGAAAAGAACTAATTTTGGGAAGCATGGGGTAGTACGCTTATAGTAGGAATATGTATACTATACCTTCCTTCTCAAAATACAATGTGGGATTGAGGATGAATTTTACCCTGACCGCATGACTCCATGTGTGTGGCTGAACTCAGTAGTCAGCAGTAGAATTATCTAGCAATTAGGGCAGGACTTTCAGATAAATAAGACGTTATCCTCATTGGTTCCTAAAAGACATCATTAGAACATCAAGTAGGGCTGGACTGTTGTTTTCCAATATTTACCTGGTTCTTCACTGGCGTAACCATACCCTTTGACCTCCAGTCAACAGTTCTTGGCAATTCAAAACCACCTTCATTTTCATCATAATCGAACTCCTCATCTTCTTCCTCAGTTGAGTTTTCAGCGTTGTTACTGAGGAAACCATTCATCAGTGCATTGAACTCTTCATTGGTCTAGAAAAACAATTGCAATGATACTGAAGTAATAGATCATGAAGAATATGGAGGAGGATAGGAAACCTCCTGGGGTTACAAAGCACCAATATTTAGTTTAGAATATCAGGAGAGATGAGAGCGTCAAGCACTCTTGTGCTCCTGCATACCGTTTGACTGGAAGCCGGGTTGTCAGGCAAGAACAATCCAAAGTGTTTATACAACCAACACACATCAAAGTTGCTGGTGAACTCAGCAGGCCAGGCAGCATCTGTAGGAAGAGGTACAGTCGACGTTTCGGGCTGAGACCCTTCGTCAGGACTAACTGAAAGAAGAGTGAGTAAGGGATTTGAAAGTGGGAGGGGGAGGGGGAGATCCAAAATGATAGGAGAAGACAGGAGGGGGAGGGATGGAGCCAAGAGCTGGACAGGTGATTGGCAAAAGAGATATGAGAGGATCATGGGACAGGAGGTCCGAGAAGAAAGACAAGTGGGGGGGGGACCCAGAGGATGGGCAAGAGGTATATTCAGAGGGACAGAGGGAGAAAAAGGAGAGTGAGAGAAAGAATGTGTGCATAAAAGTAAGTAACAGATGGGGTACGAGGGGGAGGTGGGGCCTAGCGGAAGTTAGAGAAGTCGATGTTCATGCCATCAGGTTGGAGGCTACCCAGACGGAATATAAGGTGTTGTTCCTCCAACCTGAGTATGGCTTCATCTTTACAGTAGAGGAGGCCGTGGATAGACATGTCAGAATGGGAATGGGATGTGGAATTAAAATGTGTGGCCACTGGGAGATCCTGCTTTCTCTGGTGGACAGAGCATAGATGTTCAGCAAAGCGGTCTCCCAGTCTGCGTCGGGTCTCGCCAATATATAAAAGGCCACATCGGGAGCACCGGACGCAGTATATCACCCCAGTTGACTCACAGGTGAAGTGTTGCCTCACCTGGAAGGACTGTTTGGGGCCCTGGTGGTAAGGGAGGAAGTGTAAGGGCCTGTGTAGCACTTGTTCCGCTTACACGGATAAGTGCCAGTGTTTATAGCTACTTTGCTCTAGAAGTTACCTACATCATCTTTTGGTGTTAAAACAACAATCATGGTTCCTCTAAAACGGTTTCCAAAAACAGATTTTTTTTTAGCAGCTTTTCAATGTTCACTAACAAGCTCCTTCATGTTTCAGGAGCTGAGGGTACCCGGGGGTTAAGTTTCTTGTAATAGTGACATGTTTCTAGAATCAAGAAGTTGCTCTTTATGGGCCATGCCACAATACAGCCACACTCAAAGAGCTACTGGGGAATATTGGTAAAGCATAAATGTGTGCTACAGTAATGGGTGAAGTGTCTGGCAAAGTCACCCAGGGAAGGTGGTGTGAGGTATGGAGAGTGGAACCAACCCAAGTTAATGAAGAAGTTTTTGTATGGGTAACAACTTCTTTCTACAAAGGGCATTCATGGCAGAATTTGCTAGGGAGGAGGCTGTAGGCATATGCGCCCTCTTCAAATGTCTGCACCACAGTCAAATGCCAGCTCCAGTTGTGAATGTTATTGCTGCGTTATCAAAAGTACTTCTTATTTTCTCAGTGGAGCTAATCTTAACTTTGCAGTATCATAAAGGCATGATGTAGCTCACCTTAGAAAGAACAGCCTGTAGGAATCCTCTGAAAAAGTTTCTGAGAGGGTGACTCTCGTCTAGACATTGAGATTTTTAACTAGCAACCAAACAGGTGCTTGTGCTTGCAGTAAAGTCTGGGTTTACTCTCAGAAACCCTGCCTCTGATCCCTCACAGGTTATCTCTGATGAAACACTTTGCTGCTCATTGCTGCTATGGAGTTATCAAGAATAGCCCCAGTAGCAAAGTGGGGAACCTTTCATTTCTGATATGACCTCAGCATTTATGCTTGGAAGGGGTATTGAACCAGAGTTGAAGGTTTCCAAATCACTGCCATTTGCTGAAGACTCTCCTGCCCTTAGTGATCCTTCCCAGGCACATTCCGGCAAAAACTACCTCCTCATTCTTTTCCCTCTATTACTTGTTTCTGATATCGTGGGAAGGGTATAATTTCTGTTTCAGCAACATACCTCCTTCATTTCTGGTCACTTAATTTCAGAGATCACCCTGCTAAAATAGCCTGGGTGTGTGGATGGGGTAAGGCAGTGCTGATTGGGAGCCTGGGCTAGTGAGGTTTGTTCTTGCAGTCTGTCTATGGCTGAAAGAAAGATATGTCTATCCTTTTAAATAATACTCAGTTTGAGCCTATGGCATTATTAAAAACACTTTTGTTCTGTGAGGGAAAGGGACAGTTATGGTTCCAAACAAAGCAGATAAAGATTCTACCAGAAATGTGTCCTGGGCACGACAGTTATTGACCTGAATTACGTGTGCTGGACTCTAGGGAAAGTGTTTTAGTACATCATAATTGGAAATCTATCTGTATTAATGATTGGTATGAACTCAACTGGCAAATGACTTATAGTAATTTTTTAAATTAAAGCTTTGTTTTGTAAACAAATTGTAAACCATCTTTCTTCAGAATCTGATACATGTTTAAATTGAAAAAAACAAAAAAGCCATTTCACTCTACTCAGAATTGGAGCCATTATTATTCATGCATCTAATTTAATGTGAAACGGCTTTCTATTGTGATTATAGAAGCCATCTTGCATTGTGAATAGAACCCCACAGAACACTTACTTACACCAGTAAGGGAAATGGGTAAAGGTTGCCACTCCAAGATGCTAAAGTACTTGCATCAAAACTGAGCGCCATGGAGCAGGAGGATCTCAGCCCTCATTAGCACCATGTCCATCAATTGATGTCAGCTGGACCTCAATTGAGGTCCATGTATATTTTCTCTCACTGCCTTTGAACCTAGATAGAAATTCAGGCAGCATTCATACTTCTGAATCTAATTCAATGCACTGGAACAAAACATTGCATAGGGATCAGAACCAAATAGTGAAAATGTGGGACGAACTGAGACAGTAGTCATATCTGTGGCCACCCTACGGAAGGTTATGCACTGAGGCAGAGGGGCTTCAGGATTGGGATTGTTATTCTAGAGGGCAAACGTTGACATTTTCTAGTATCTACAGAATCTCTTGACATTTTGAACTAAGTTCCAATATTTCTCATTTTGACTTTATTTCATTCTCACAGTCAACTTTGCTTCTCACCAATTTTCCAACAACTGACTTATAACAACAACTGGGATCTCTTCTGGGGAAGGTGGGACCTGTACAGATTGGATGGGTTGCACCTGAGCTCGAGGGGGAGCAATATCCTTGCAGGTAGGTTTGCTAGCATGGTTCGAGAGGGTTTAAGCTAATTTGCAAGGGGGATAGAGCAGTGAACAATAGAGCAGTGAAAGAAGTGCATGGAGTAAAGCCAGATCTAACATACAGAGAGTCTTTGAGGAAAGAGAAGCAGAATAAACAGCGTAAAGACAGTAAGGTAGAAGGGCTGAAGTGTGTGTGTACCTCAATGCAAGAAGCATCAGGAATAAAGGTGATGAACTGAGAGCTTGGATACATACATGGAATTATGATGTAGTGGCCATTACAGAGACTTGGCTGGCACCAGGGCAGGAATGGATTCTCAATATTCCTGGAATTCAGTGCTTTAAAAGGGATAGAGAGGGCGGAAAAAGGGGAGGAGGGGTGACATTACTGGTCAGGGATACTATGACAGCTACAGAAAGGGTGGGTAATGTAGCAGGATCCTCTTTTGAGTCAGTATGGGTGGAAGTCAGGAACAGGAAGGGAGCAGTTACTCTATTGGGGATATTCTATAGGCCCCCTGGTAGCAACAGAGATATGGAGGAGCAGATTGGGAGGCAGATTTCGGAAAGGTGCAGAAATAACAGAGTTGTTATCATGGGTGACTTTAACTTCCCTAATATTGATTAGCACCTGATTAGTTCCAAGGGTTTAGACGGGGCAGAGTTTGTTAAGTGTGTCCAGGACGGATTCCTGTCACAGTATGTTGACAGGCCGACTAGGGGGAATGCCATACTAGATCTAGTATTACGTAACGAACCGGGTCAGGTCACAGACCTCTCAGTGGGTGAGCATCTGGGGGACAGTGACCACTGCTCCCTGACATTCAGTATTATCATGGAAAAGGATAGAATCAGAGAGGACAGGAAAATTTTTAATTGGGGAAGGGCAAATTATGAGGCTATAAGGCTAAAACTTGCGGGTGTGAATTGGGATGATGTTTTTGCAGGGAAATGTACTATGGACATGTGGCCGATGTTTAGAGATCTCTTGCAGGATGTTAGGGATAAATTTGTCCAGGAGAGGAAGATAAAGAATGGTAGGGTGAAGGAACCATGGGTGACAAGTGAGGTG
The DNA here is from genome assembly GCF_030028105.1 of Mobula birostris. Classification (NCBI taxonomy): domain Eukaryota; kingdom Metazoa; phylum Chordata; class Chondrichthyes; order Myliobatiformes; family Myliobatidae; genus Mobula; species Mobula birostris. Next base: position 45,378,584 of record NC_092395.1, on the reverse strand, counting down.
GAAAATCTAGTCAGGTGGAAGAAGGCAGAATACATGAGGTTTGAGAAGCAGGGATCAGATGGCTCTATTGAGGAATATAGGGAAGCAAGAAAGGAGCTTAAGAAGGGGATAAGAAGAGCAAGAAGGGGGCATGAGAAGGCCTTGGCGAGTAGGGTAAAAGAAAACCCCAAGGCATTCTTCAGTTATGTGAAGAACAAAAGGATGACAGGAGTGAAGGTAGGACCGATTAGAGATAAAGGTGGAAAGATGTACCTGGAGGCTGTGGAAGTGAGCGAGGTCCTCAATGAATACTTCTCTTCGGTATTCACCAATGAGAGGGAACTTGATGATGGTGAGGACAATATGAGTGAGGTTGATATTCTGGAGCATGTTGATATTAAGGGAGAGGAGGTGTTGGAGTTGTTAAAATAGATTAGGACGGATAAGTCCCCGGGACCTGATGGAATATTCCCCAGGCTGCTCCACCAGGCAAGGGAAGAGATTGCTGAGACTCTGGCTAGGATCTTTATGTCCTCGTTGTCCACGGGAATGGTACCGGAGGAGTGGAGGGAGGCGAATATTGTCCCCTTGTTCAAAAAAGGTAGTAGGGATAGTCCAGGTAATTATAGACCAGTGAGCCTTATGTCTGTGGTGGGAAAGCTGTTGGAAAAGATTCTTAGAGATAGGATCTATGGGCATTTAGAGAATCATGGTCTGATTAGGGACAGTCAGCATGGCTTTGTGAAGGGCAGATCATATCTAACAAGCCTAATAGAGTTCTTTGAGGATGTGACCAGGCATATAGATGAGGGTAGTGCAGTGGATGTGATCTATATGGATTTTAGTAAGGCATTTGACAAGGTTCCACACGGTAGGCTTATTCAGAAAGTCAGAAGGCATGGGATCCAGGGAAGTTTGACCAGGTGTAATTCAGAATTGGCTTGCCTGCAGAAGGCAGAGGGTCGTGGTGGAGGGAGTACATTCGGATTGGAGGGTTGTGACTAGTGGTGTCCCACAAGGATCTGTTCTGGGACCTCTACTTTTCGTGATTTTTATTAATGACCTGGATGTGGGGGTAGAAGGGTGGGTTGGCAAGTTTGCAGACGACACAAAGGTTAGTGGTGTTGTAGATAGTGTAGAGGATTGTCGAAGATTGCAGAGAGACATTGATAGGATGCAGAAGTGGGCTGAGAAGTGGCAGATGGAGTTCAACCCGGAGAAGTGTGAGGTGGTACACTTTAGAAGGACAAACTCCAAGGCAGAGTACAAAGTAAATGGCAGAATACTTGGTAGTGTGGAGGAGCAGAAGGATCTGGGGGTACATGTACACAGATCCCTGAAAGTTGCCTCACAGGTGGATAGGGTAGTTAAGAAAGCTTATGGTGTGTTAGCTTTCATAAGTCGAGGGATGGAGTTTAAGAGTTGCAAAGTAATGATGCAGATCTGTAAAACTCTGGTTAGGCCACACCTGGAGTACTGTGTCCAGTTCTGGTTGCCTCACTATAGGAAGGATGTGGAAGCATTGGAAAGGGTACAGAGGAGATTTACCAGGACGCTGCCTGGTTTAGAAAGTATGCATTATGATCAGAGATTAAGGGAGCTAGGGCTTTACTCTTTGGAGAGAAGGAGAATGAGAGGAGACATGATAGAGGTGTACAAGATAATAAGAGGAATAGACAGAGTGGACAGCCAGCGCCTCATCCCCAGGGCACCACTGCTCAATACAAGAGGATATGGCTTTAAGGTAAGGGGTGGGAAGTTCAAGGGGGATATTAGAGGAAGGTTTTTTACTCAGAGAGTGGTTGGTGTGTGGAATGCACTGCCTGAGTCAGTGGTGGAGGCAGATACACTCGTGAAGTTTAAGAGACTACTGGACAAGTATATGGAGGAATTTAAGGTGGGGGCTTATATGGGAAGCAGGGTTTGAGGGTCGGCACAACATAGTGGGCCGAAGGACCTGTACTGTGCTGTACTACTCTATGTTCTATGGTCTATGTAATAATTATCATTGTTGAACCAGTGAAGGGGTGAGGATCAGGGAGGCATGTAGCACAACCTGTATACGGTTATTATTTCCTTAGTGCTTCTTGTTCTGGTGCAGCTGTGACCATTGTGTTCCTTTACTTCACAGCAGCAAATACAAAGGTGACACAAGCCTCTCGGCTGCAGCTCGCCATGATGGTGGCTGCATAGGTGAGCAGAAATAACAAAACATGATGTTAAAGGGTCAGACGAAAGAAACAGACATTGTCAAGGGAGATTGGACTTTGTTATGTGATATCAGTGAATGTAAACAGTTCATTCACTAAAAGTACCTCAATACCTAGCACTTGATAGACAAATATTTTAGAAATTGTACACACCAGATCTCCAAATTGGTTCATTGCCACAGTAAACGTGTGCTTCCCCATTGCGTACTCTCGATTGTGCTGTTCAATGTAACTCATGGCACTTTCCCAAATTATTCTCCTGTTGATCTCCTCATCCTGAAAAAGACATCATGACATCACTCTGTAGCACCTTTCCATACTAACATTCTACAAATTTTTCAAAGGCTGCATGCAAAATCTGGATTAGTGCTTTCCAGCAATTTTTAAATTGCCCCTAGTATGTCTGAGACAAGGGCCTCATTCCACATGCAGGGACAACATTGTTCATTGACTTATCATTTCACCATGTCAGTCAATTTTGCAAATGACCAGTGTCATCTGAAATTAGTCTTCATCTTAAAGGGGCGGTACATGGTGGCTGTGGTAGGATGCAATTGAGGCTGATTCAGAACACTTTCAAGAATGGCAGAACCTGGGAAAGGGTAGTTTGAAGTGTTATCTAACATTGGTGAATTGGCCCAGGAGGAGGTACCTGACATGAGACTCACACACGCATGAAATACTGCAAAGCTGCAAACAATTCAACAGTGCTTAATGTGCAACCACAGGCATTGAATACATGCTTGATTGACATATCCTGTACAACTCATTGCAGCACATCTTTACTTCTCTTTCACAAACAATCCATCAATCGTACATCACCTGCCTAATATTCATTTGCTCACTGTTAGAATACAGACAGTGCTCCTGTAACCTTCAAATGCAAATTTCCCTTCTCTTACAGGGGGCAGACAACCAGAGTCACCTGAAGCTACCTGAAGGGTGTTAGATGAGATAGCATCATATTATTTCAATGGAGAAGACAGAACACGTCATCAATGGCCATTGTGGTGCTTATAGTAGTGAGATGGAAACACAAGGGTAGACCATGACCTGCTGTGCCCTCATCCTACAAGCTGATTTGCAAGCAGCGCATTTTGTAGCTAACCACTTCTCACCATCTACCAAACCATCCTCCATTATCCAGCCTCTTCCTTTCAACAATGGAACTTGGCCAAGGAATTGGAGAAGACAGACAGTGAATTCACATAGTCGCTTTATAACTTTTGAAACCACAGGCTCAGGTACTGATGCTGCACATAACCTGGCAAACAGATCCAAAATGGTATTAGCAGACATGAAAGATGTCCTGTGTTTCATTTCTTTGTTTCTCAGGATGCGGTAACTACTAGCAAGGGAAGTGCTTGTTGCCGCTGAGAAACTGTGAGTGAGCTGCCTTCCTGAACCATTGTGTGAAGGTGCTTCTATAGCACTAGTTACAGGGTGTTCTGTAATTTTGGCCCCGTTGTGATGAAGGACTGGAAACATTTGCAAGTAAGCAGAGTGTGTCAGCTACGGGGTGGGGGGGGGTGGGGTGTGTGGGGTGGAACTGGCAGTGCTGGTGTTCCCATGCATTTCCTTTCTTTCATCTTTATGATGGTGGGGGGGGGGTCAGGGATTTGGTAAGTGCTTGTTAGAGTAGTTGAAGTAGTAAATGCTGACCCTATTTTTAGATCCCACACAGTGTAGCCACTGTGTACTGTATTAGAGGGAACAAATATGGAGTGTAGTCAGTGTAATCCCCATCAGATAGGTTGCTCTATCCTAGACATTGTCAACTTGAATGTTGGAACTGTACTATTGGAGCTGTATTCATCCAGACACATTCTTGACTGCTGCCTTGTACAAACATAGATGGAGAAAGGTCTCGATGTGTCTGCCCAAGAAGAATTGCAGAACCCCAGCCCTGACATGTTCTTGTGATTTTGGTATTTATGTGACTGGAGCTGTTGAGTTTCTGGTTAGTGGTGACTACTAGGAAGTTGACAGTGGTGAACTCACCAATGGAAGAATCAGAAAATCTCTGATATGTACAGCACAGAAATGGGACATTTTAGACCAGGTGGTTACTTTGCTCATCTGCACTAATCCCACTGGCTCACATTAACCCATTTCTCTCCATTCCTTTCCCATCTGATCCTATTGGCTCACATTAACCCATTTCTTTCCACTCATTTCCTATCTAACTAATCTCATTGGCTCATGTTAACCTATTTCTCTTCACTCCTTTCCTGACTAATCCCATTGGCTCACATTAACCCATTCCTCTCCTTTCCTTTCCCGTCTGATCCTATTGGCTCACATTAACCCATTTCTCTCCACTCATTTCCTATCTAACTAATCCCATTGACTCACGTTAACCCATTTCTCTCCACCTTTCCTATCTAACTAATCCCATTGGTTCATGTTAACCCATTTCTCTCCACCCATTTCCTATCTAACTAATCCCATTGGCTCACGTTAACCCATTTCTCTCCACTCCTTTCCTATCTAACTAATCCCATTGGCTCACATTCTAAGTACCTTTACAAATGCCTTCACTACCTTTTCTGATAGTCATTCCAGATTTTCACTACCTTTTGTGTAAGTTTTCCTAAGGTCCCTGCCATTTACTCATAGCATTCTTGCTAACACAACCATATGAATTGTTTGGTACCCAAAGGCTTGGCTTCAATTGCAGCACAAGCAAGAGTTACCCAATATCCAAGTTCAGACTACTATCAATGTGTTCTTGATTTTGTGTTGGAAAGGACTTTGACAACTCCAGGAATTAGTTCTTGATCTGTCCTTTACCTGAGGTACCACCCAAGAGCTATGAGACGGCATTCATGATTGCATCAATGGCATCCATCCCTCCCTCACCAAGAAACACTTACTCTCACAACACCTGAGCACCAGCATAACCTCCTCCTCCTGTCACTACGCCTTTCCCCAAACACAACCATTTGCAGCACCTCCTTTACCCAACCACTTCTTCCTCCTGTCATCCCAAAACCCTATTCTTAACCTGCATACTGCTAGCACAGTTGGCCATTCTTGGTTAACTCCACATTATGTTCTAACATGTTCTGTGACCCCTGCCTCCTTTAACCATGTAAAAGTATGTAGGGGACAAGCATCAACATCCATTAATTAAGTGGGATTTATTTGATTCATCAGTGTGGTAGAAGTGCTGGTTTTGACAGCGTAGCAGGGTAACACCGTGGTAATCAATGGGGAAGTAGAATATTAGGCCAGTGGCAATCAGGAAACAAGGGCAGGGCAGTTTAATGAGATGGTCACTGATGAAATAGTGAGAATGAAACTGCTTTGGTTGTCTTTCCTCCTCCTGGCCTACACTGTCATAGTAGTTTAGACCGAGAACAAATTCTGTTTTACCTCTCCGTACTGTTTGTTGTGCTGTAGTTTCCATTTCTCCCATTCTTCATCCAGTTCTGTGTTGAATGTGTAGTCTGAGGCTGCAGTCAGAGTAAACCCTACCACAAAGCCCAGGAGCAAAGTAAACTTCATTATGGACAACCTAGAGAAATAATAGAAATTACGTCAGACCTTGAGCAGGTCGTTTCCAATTATCCATAGATTCATCGAATAATAAAGCACAGAAACTGACCCTTTAGCCCAATCCATTCATGCCAGCTAAGATCCCTATCTAAGCTAATCCATTTGCCTGCAGTTGGCTCATGTTTCTCTAAACCATTCCTATCAATGTACCCGTTGTAATTGCACCTGCCTCTACCACCTTCTCTGTAGGCTCATTCATATATCTGTCACCCTCTATGTGAAAAACTTGCCCTGTAGATCTTCCCCCTTTCACCTTAAACCTATGCCTTCTAGCTCTAGGCTTCCCTTTCTTGGGACAATGCCTGTCTGTGCACAGTCTTTTTAACTGCTATTAGGCAATCCCTTAGCGTTATTCAATCCAGGGAAAAGAGTCCCAGACTATTGAATCTCTCCTCTTATCACAAGCCCTCCAGATCAGGCAACCTTCATGTGGATCTTTTCCACACCCTTTATAGCTCAGTCACAGCCCTCCTATAGCATGGTGACCAGAATTGCACTTGACCCAAGTGCAAAATAACCAACATATTGTACAAGTGTAACATGATGTCAGAAGTCCTGTAATCAATGACACAGTCGATGAAGGCTAGTTTGTCTATCTATATAGCCAATTTCAAAGGACTCTTGTAATTGTGTTCCTGGGTCCCTCAGCTCTACACAAGTCCCCAGTACCCTGCTTTTCACTGTGTATGTCCTAGCCTAACTTACCTACAAATATGCATCAACTCCCAATTGTCAGAGTTAAATTGCATCTGCCGTTCCTTTGCCCATATTCCCGGTTATTCAATATACTATTGTAACTTCAGACATTCACTGAAAACCAGACACTGTTTTGGAGGTTACCTGAAATTTTATTAATCATATCTCCTTCATTCTCGTGCAGATCATTTATGAAAATGACTCACAATGATCCCTGCGGCAAAACACGGTCCTCCCGTCAGGAAAATTACGAGAATAGTTGTTTTGTATAGGCAACTCTAAAATTGAGAGCAATGTCCTGATATCATACCGCGACAATCCCTCTCACATTTTCATATTTTAGCCCCATTAAATAGGAAAATACAATACTCACATGGTTTCTGATTAGTGGAGTCTCAAGAGACTGGAATGCAGGGAATTGGAGCAAAAAAAAATGTGGGAGAGGGCAGGACAAAAGAAGAACTTACGTGGATTTATATGTTCCTTCTAAGTCATGCGCAATCCTGATTTGTCTGCAATGATCATCCTGAGCTCAAGGCTGCAAGCTATTTCAATATCCTTTCCAATTCCAACACCAACCCGCCTGTCTTCAATCTTCTCTATTAACTCAGCCTGCAGGAGCAGTGCCTCGTGGCCTGCCTGGGTAGTCTATAACGCAACAGTCTGGACATAGAACTCTCCAATTTCAGGTGGCATGCACCCCTTCTATTCCTTTCCCTCACCTCCTGATTCACCCAGGTGCTCTTGCACACTCCCTTCTTTCCAACCACCTCCCTCACCCTCACTTCTCCAGTTTCTTTCCCTTGCGTGACCTGCCTTACCAGCCATCACTCACATTCTGGATTTACTGGGTCCTCCCCCCACCCCCCACTGTGCCCCTTTTGGTTTCCATTCAACACCTTTCCTAATCAGCTTCCATAATCTGCGGCCCTTTGTTATCCCCACAATCACCTTTCGGCCTCGGACATTACCTTTACCCCTCTCTCCCCCCACCCAGGGTCACTTGCCCATTAACAACTCCTCACCTGGATCCATTTATTGCTTGCTAATTTCTGCCTCACATCTTTATACCAGTTACACTCTGAGTTTCGTTGCAGGGTCTCAATTATCCCCTTACTCCACAGATGCTGCCTGACCAGTTGAGTTCCTCCACCAGCTTGCATTTTTATTTCCTTTAGTTCTATTAATATCTACTTGTCCTTTAGATCTAGTTAATTCTTTCAAAATAAGATCAATTACCTGAAATAATAAGCTGGCCCTCAACCTGCTGACATTGTTGGAAGGACAAACCAAGGTAGAACATACAGGGTTAATGGTAAGGCACTGAGGAGTGCAGTAGAACAGAGGGATCTGGGAATACAGATACAAAATTCCGTAAAAGTGTCGTCACAGGTAGATAGGGTCGTAAAGAGAGCTTTTGGTACATTGGCCTTTATTAATCAAAGTATTGAGTATAAGAGCTGGAATGTTATGATGAGGTTGTATAAGGCATTGGTGAGGCCGAATCTGGAGTATTGTGTTCAGTTTTGGTCACCAAATTACAGGAAGGATATAAATAAGGTTGGAAGAGTGCAAAGAAGGTTTACAAGGATGTTGCCAGGACTTGAAAAATTCAGTTACAGAGAAATGTTGAATAGGTTAGGACTTTATTCCCTGGAGCGTAGAAGAATGAGGGGAGATTTGAGAGAGGTATATAAAATTATGATGGGTATAGATAGAGTGAATGCAAACAGGCTTTTTCCACTGAGGCAAGAGGAGAAAAAAACCAGAGGACATGGATTAAGGGTGAGGGGGGAAAAGTTTAAAGGGAACATTAGGGGGGGCTTCTTCACACAGAGAGTGGTGGGAGTATGGAATGAGCTGCCAGATGAGGTGGTAAATGCGGGTTCCTTTTTAACATTTAAGAATAAATTGGACAGATACATGGATGGGAGGTGTATGGAAGGATATGGTCCGTGTGCGGGTCAGTGGGACTAGGCAGAAAATGGTTCGGCACAGCCAAGAAGGGCCAAAGGGCCTGTTTCTGCGCTGTAGTTTCTATGGTTTCTATGGTATGTATCAATGAGAGGAGCCTAGGCAGTGTTTTGGAAGTGGGCATGAAATTAGAACTTTGGGAAAGGGAAATGATATGATTGGGACTAGCGTGTGGCCAGTTTCAAGTAGGGGATGTGTGATTAGTATTTCAGTGGAAGTTAGAGGGATAACTAGACTGCGGGCAGACTGTAGATTGTGACGTAAGGTATTGGTGCCAGGATGTTGATGTACTTTGCTTACCTGGTGTCAACCAACCAATGCCCCTCTTCCCTAACTCTTCCCAGTCCTGTATTATGCCTGCCAGGATCTGGTGCCCAAGTTCTCCTCAGCAAATGTTACTACAACCAGAAATGTGACCATAAAGCATGACTGTCATAAACAAAAATCAGTTCATTTCTTTCTCCAAATAGTTATTCTTACTTGACCTTACCTAATTTGAATCCAGTCCCACTCCAAATGGAACTGGACGAAGAGTGCATCTTAAAAGGCTCTACTATAGAAGAGTGTAAGAATTGTGCCCCATAGACACTGGATTAAACATCCACAGTGATATTTGCAGGGACTTGTAACAGAACACTTCCCCATTCAAGTGTTGCAAGATCAGAACACCAAACTCTGCAGAACAGAACTGTTTTTTTATCACTGTAAATAAATTATAATTATACTGTGCTGATTATTAATCATACACTGATAGCTGTATAAATAATTATACACATTTACATATTGTACTCAGTGAAGTTAGTACTTGGAGCTGGCCATTCAGCTTTTTATAGCATTGTGGTCATTCTCTCCTGACCTTACCCAACCTCATTGTTCCTCTCTTAATTGCAAAAGTGTAAACACAGACCCAGCTCTGCAGTTAGACACTTTTGCTAAGCCAACAGTGATTCCAAAACTGCAAACCTTTGAAAAGGTCTAGAGAAGGAGGTGCATGAATGTATATGTTCTTTCTAAGTCATGGACCATCCTGACTGGTTACTGATCTACTCACCCTTGAGCTCTATCGTCAGCCACACCATGGGCGTACCTTTACCTGAAACACTGCGGAAATCCAAGAAGGTAGTTCACCACCAACTTCTCATGGGCGACAGGAGATGAGCAATGAATGCTGACCAACGTCCAACTAATAACATATGTAGATATGTACTGCAATGCCATGCATTTTTCTTTGCTGTTGTATATTAAATGACCTCTAATGCCTTTGGTGGAAGGAGAAGTGTACTCTTTGTTTTGTAAATGTTTACGAATAGTACCAGTAATGGGTCTTTCTATCCTTGTGACTGCCCATCTCTGTCAATAAAAAGGCACCTAAAATAGAACTCAAACAGAACCTGAAATAAAGCAAATGGAACTAAAGGAAGCTATTCAAACTAGGAAGTGATATTCTACAATGAATGACACTTGGATCACCCTTTTATGATTTACAAATTTTGGGGACAATTTCAAAATCTAAAGCTGACACCAAATTGGTATTCAGAAAAGGAGAGTGGAAAAATGCAGAAAGAAATGAGTAATTTTTTCTGTTAGGGTGTGCTGCTGGGGTAAGGATAGGATTTTTGCTTTGATAATTGAGCGGTTACAATTGACTAGAAGCTGCAACATGAGCTGGTAAGGCCTTAACAAAAGCAAAACAAAGCAACAGGATTCATTTCCAAAGGAACAGAGTAAAAAGCATAGGCATTCTGAGGAACCTATTAAGATTACATAGGTACCTGGATTGCACTGCTAAGTGAGATGGTAGAGGCAGATATGATGGCAAATTAGACAGCACATTTCCACTATTAAGACAACACACGCAATGGATGAAGGAATATATATCATGTGCAAGCAAACAGGATTAGCTGAGATTGATATCATGTTCGGCAGATGTGGTAGCCGAAGGGAATGTTCCCATGTTGTAATGTTCTATGTTTAAGAATTAAGCTGGCGCGGTTCACTGCTGCAGTGAGCTGGGTTCAAACCTGACCTCAGATAATGTCTTTATGGAGCTTGCATGTGATCGCCTGTGTCCCAGTCCCTCCACATATTAAAGACAAGTGATTCGGAGGTTAATTGGTCACTGTACATTCAGGTGAATCATAGAATCTGAGAGGGGTGAATGGGAATGTGGGGAGAATAAAGCAGGACAAGTGTAAATGGGTGCTCACTTGTTGGCTTGGACGTGGTGAATTGAAAGGCCTGTTTCTGTACTGTAGGTATGTATGATTCTAAAGACAAAGGGGATGTGATTCATAACCCTGGTCATAGAGTTATACAATCACAGAGCAATAAGCACAGAAACAGGCCCTTTGGTTCAACTTGACTATGCTGACCAAAATGTTACCTGAGCCAGTCTATTAGCATTTCACCCATATCCCTCTAACTTCTTTAAGCCCATTTTAAATCCTCCCCCTCTCACCTTACATCTACAGCAAGTCCTTCACTTTTAGAGTTGCTAAATATCAAAGATCAAAATAAAATGCATTATCAGAGTACATACATGTCACCACATACAACCCTGAGATTCTTTTTCCTGTGGGCATACATAGCAAATCTATAGAATCGTAAACTGTAAACAGGATTAATGACAGAGCAGGAGCATAGAAAACAACAAACTATGCAAATGCAAATATAAATAAGTATCAATAAATAATGACAGCATGAAATTACAAGATAAAGAGTCCTTATAGTGAGATTATTGGTTGTGGGAACACCAGAAATAGAATGAATGTAGTTTTCCTTTTTTGTTCAGGAGACTTATGGTTGAGAGACAGTAACTGTCCTTGAAGCTGGTGGTGCGAGTCCTGAAGCTCTTGTGCCTATCTCATGGGGCCTGTCCTGGACCCATCATATAAATGTAATTGCAAAGAAAGCACATTGGGAACCCCAATGCCCTTGAGCAGAAAGTCCTACAAAAGTAGTGGATTCAGCCCAGTACATCACGCGTAAAGCCCTCACAACCATTGAGCACATCTACGTGAAGCATTGTCGTAGAAAAGCAGCATCCATCACTGCCCAGGCCATGCTCTTTTCTTGCTGCTGCCTTCAGGTAGAAGGTACCATGGGAGATAGACTGTCACTATCCATCCAATCTATGTCCCTCATGATTTTATACATTTCTGTAAGGTCATCCGTCAGCCTTCTATGCTCCAGAGGAAAATGTCCCAGGTGATGGAACCTCTCCCTATAACTCAAGCACTCCACCTCAGTAACAACCTTGTAACATCCAGGTGACAGGTTACTGGGTATACACTCCACAAAACACTGTAACCAAGGAATTTGTTCCCTGTTCCATTCACCTTAGCATAAAATATGCACAGATTGGTTCCACCCCATCCAATCCTGTCCCCTGTTCCACTCAGTTTATGTGATGAATCAGACACGAGGCATGAATTAGCAAACTCACCTTGGTATGATGGTGCCCTTGAAGTCTCACTGAACATTGGGTGTATCCCAGTTAAATACATGTGCAGCATCCCAGGATCCGCCTTCAGTTCTTATGGCAACATCGCTGATTAGGAAACTTAGAGAAGTAATATCACACTTTTCATGACCTTCAGAGCAATACTTCAAAATCAAATTCCTCTTTTTCAAGGGTAAACATAGAAACTTAGAAACATAAAAAATAGGTGCAGGAGTAGGCCATTCGGCCCTTCGAGCCTGCACCGCCATTCAGTACGATCATGGCTGATCATCCAACTCAGAACCCTGTACCAGCCTTCCCTCCACACCCCCTGATCCCTTTAGCCACAAGGGCCATATCTAACTCCGTCTTAAATATAGCCAATGAACTGGCCTCAACTGTTTCCTGTGGCAGAGAATTCCACAGATTCACCACTCTCTGTGTGAAGAAGTTTTTCCTAATCTCGGTCCTAAAAGGCTTCCCCTTTATCCTCAAACTGTGACCCCTCGTTCTGGACTTCCCCAACATCGGGAACAATCTTCCTGCATCTAGCCTGTCCAATCCCTTTAGGATTTTATACATTTCAATAAGATTCCCCCCTCAATCTTCTAAATTCCAACGAGTATAAGCCTAGTTGATCCAGTCTTTCATCATATGAAAGTCCTGCCATCCCGGGAATCAATTTGGTGAACCTTCTTTGTACTCCCTCTATGGCAAGGATGTCTTTCCTCAGATTAGGGGACCAAAACTGCACACAATACTCCAGGTGTAGTCTCACCAAGGCCTTGTACAACTGCAGTAGTACCTCCCTGCTCCTGTACTCGAATCCTCTTGCTATGAATGCCAGCATACCATTCGCCTTTTTCACCGCCTGCTGTACCTGCATGCCCACTTTCAATGACTGGTGTATAATGACATCCAGGTCTCGTTGCACCTCCCCTTTTCCTAATCGACCAGCATTCAGATAATATTCTGTTTTCCTGTTTTTGCCGCCAAAGTGGATAACCTCACATTTGTCCACATTAAATTGCATCTGCCATGAATTTGCCCACTCACCCAACCTATCCAAGTCACTCTTAGCATCCTCCTCACAGCTAACACTGCCACCCAGCTTCGTATCATCCACAAACTTGGAGATGCTGCATTTAATTCCCTTGTCTAAGTCATTAATATATATTGTAAACAAAAGAGTATGAGACATAATTTTTCCTATTAGTTCTTATTTTGAATTAAGGTTTTGTTTATCTGGATACTATAACTGGGCCTCTAACAGATGTCCTTGGATTAATGTTTCATCAGAGTCTTTGACATTCCATTCATTGGCCTTGCAGTGCTACTGATGTACCCCCAACCCCCTGTGTTGAAAAGGAGGTGGGTAAGAATAAAGGGTATTTCTTGCTCCACAGAATTGACTAGAATGATTATGAAACATCTATTATCTTGTGAAAGATTGTCAGCACCTAGAATGAGAGACTTCTGAGGTATTTTTCACTTAGCCGTCTGCACTATTGAGGTGTTTTGAGAGGCCGGTATTGAAGCATATCAGCTGCTGTCAGAGTGGTGCTTGGATCTGCTCCAATGTACCTACCAAAGCTACAGGTCTACAGCAGATGCCATCTCATTGGCTCTTCTTTGGAACATCTGGACAGCAAAGATGTATACATCAGGATGCTCTTTATTGATTACAGCTCAGCATTTAACACCATCATCCCCTCTAAGCTAATCAGTAAACTACAAGACCTGGGCCTCAATACCTCCTTGTACAATTGGATCCTGGATTTCCTCACTTGTAGACCCCAGTCAGTTTGGATTGGGAAAAACATTTCTTCCATAATTTCCATCAGCACCACAGGGATGTGTGCTTAGCCTTCTACTGTACTCGCTTTACACCTGTGACTGTGTGGCGAAGCACAGCACCAACTCCATATACAAGTTTGCCGTTGACACCACTGTTGTGGGCTGTATCAAAGGTGGTGATAAATCAGCACACAGGAGGAAGACTGAGAATTGGACTGAGTGGTGTAATAACAACCTCTCACACAATGTCAATAAGACCAAGGAACTGATGGTAATCTTTAGGAGGGGGAAACCAGAGGTCCTTGAGCCAGAAATCAGTGGATCAGTGGTGGAGAAGGTCAGTAACTTTAATTTCCTGTGTGCAACTATCTCAGAGGACCTGTCCTGGACACATCATATAAATGTAATTGCAAAGAAAGCACGGCAGTGTCTCTCCTTCCTTAGGAGTCTGTGGAGATTTGGTATGTCCTCAAAGATCTTGGTAAACCTTTATATATATGTGGTGAAAAGTGTACTGATTGTCTGCATTATGGCCTGGTATGGGAACACCAAACCCTTTGAGTAGAAACTCTTACAAAAGTTAATGGATTTGGCCCAGTACATCACAGGTAAAACCCTCCAAACCATTGAGCACATCTACATAAAACAACGATGGAAAAGTAGCATCCACCATCAAAGATCCTCACCACCCAGGCCATGCTCCTTTCTCACTACTGTCATCAGGGAGAAGGTACAAGAACCTCAGGACTTCAACCATCAGGTCCTAGAACAGTTACTACCCCTCAACCATCAGGCTCTTGAACAAAAGGGGATAACCACACTCATTTAAAGACACCTTATTTCATGCTCATGTGGGCATACAGAGAAAGGTTGTATACAATCTGACAATAAATTATTTTTTGTCCAGTTGACTCAATCTCTCTTCAGCCATAACAGTGTGTTGACCTGGAGGGAAATCTGAGGATGCTGGCACTGTCATGAGCTCCCAGATCTTGATCTTTCTGGTGGTGGCTCTGAGCTGTCAGAGTAGCCTGGATTACTAACTACAGTTTTATTAATGACACTGATGATGGAGAGAGAAAGTGGATTGGACGGTGGAAGGAGTGCCAGTGAAATGGGTGGACCTCTGCTGGAAAGTGGTTTAGCTGTGTATCTTGGCATGAATGGTACTAAACCTCTTATGTATTGCCGGAGTTCTGTGCTTCCAGGCATGTGGTAAATGTTCTATTACATTGCTCTCTGGTGCTTTGAAGTGGGCAGCACTTTAGAACTATTATCTGAGCCTCTGCCTCACAGCGCTAGAGACCTGGCTTCATTTCTAACCAGCTGTGTGGAGTTTGCATGTTATCCTTATGAGCACATGGGTTTTCTTCAGGTGTTACAGTTTCCTCCCACATTCCAATGATGTCCAGCTTGGAAAGTTAATTTTTTTACTGAAACTGACCCTGGCGTGTAGGTCAGTGCCAAATCTGAGGGGAGGGGGAGTGTGGGAAATGCAAGCGGATGGGATTAATCTAAGTAGGAGGCCGCTGTGTGGCTTGAGTTGAAGAGTCCGTTTCAATGCTGTATCTCTTTGTGACTGTGACAGAAGCGATTGCCACTGGATACCCAGCCCCTGACTGGTTTTTGTGGTGACTGTCCATTCGAGTTTCTGGTTAACGTTAACTTCAAGGATGTTATTGGTGGAAGGTCTAGCAAAGATTCAAAGTAAGTTTATTATCGAAATGTGTACACAGAATACAACCCTGAGATAAGCCCTCCCACAGGCAGCCACAAAACAAATAAACGCCATGGAACCCCTCCAAAAAACGTCAAACACCCAATGCGTGGAAAAAGAACACATTGTGCAAATGGCAAAAAGTGAGCGAACAATGCTTAGAATATCAAACATCAAACTAGGAGTCCAGCAGTATGTATTCAGTTTAGTTCAGTTCAGCGCTGCGCCAAAAGCTGACTGAAAGCTGCAAACAACAGGAATTCTGCAGATGCTGGAAATTCAAGCAACACACATCAAAGTTGCTGGTGAACGCAGTAGGCCAGGCAGCATCTCTAGGAAGAGGTGCAGTCGACGTTTCAGGCCGAGATCTGTCCTGACGAAGGGTCTCGGCCTGAAACGTCGACTGCACCTCTTCCTAGAGATGCTGCCTGGCCTGCTGCGTTCACCAGCAACTTTGATGTGTGTTGCCTGAAAGCTGCAAAGCTGGTCTTCGCCAAAGCACAGCAGTCTGTATTGATCGCCCCATTAATCTGCTTGAAAACAGCAAAAATAAAGTAAGCAGAATCCAGAAACACAACATGATCCACAAAGTCCCCCAAAACTAGCCCTCAGCCATGAGCCTTGCAGATCAATCCTTGCGACATGGAGCCCAAGATTCTTGCATCTTCCTCCAACAGCAGGTAGCGAGAGGGGATTGTAATGACTTTGAATGATAAGTGTGGTGGTGAGGGGCAACTTACAAAGGTCAATTAATCTACTAACCTACCATGTCTTTGTAAGGTAGGAGGAAAGCGGAGCACTAGCAAGAACCCCACATAGTCACAGGGAGAATGTGCGAACTCCACGCAGACAGCACTGAAGGTCAGGACTGAACTTGAGTCCATGACGCCTCCAGGAAGCAGCTCAGCTAGAGGCCACCCGAGTTTTATTTACCACTTGTCAGCATGCCTGACTGTTGTCTAAGTGCTGCTGCTTGCAGGCATGGGATGTTACATTTGCTGAGAGAATATGAATGAAATAGAATATTGTGCAATTATCAGAAAACAACCACTCTATGGCTTTATGATGAAAGAATGGGCAGCAAAAGCAGATGAACATGGCTGGGCTTAGGACACTGCCATGAGGAACTTCTGCAGTCACGTCCTTGGGCTGGGATGATCGACCGTCAACATATATAACCATCCTGCTTTTTGCGAGTAAGACTCCAGCCCCTATCATGTTTTTGCTAAGCCGCCAACTCTCATCAGCTTTATCAGGTCTCCTGAATGCCCTACTCTTGACTGATTTCAGTAAATGGATTGTGCAGTAATTAGCCTGACTAATTTTGCTCTGCTTTTTATTGACTGAACGCAACTGGAGAAGTCCACGTGCTGTGTAAATGGCAGTGATATAGAGCACTGGAATTGCTTTCCAATAAGCGGAGCTGGTCCTGGAGTGCAGATCTTCAGTTTATCACCTGGGGTGCCTCTTGCTTCCACAGCTTCTGCTCAGCCAGTACTTGACATTATATGCACTGGATTCACTATCCTTCTGTGATGGTGAACATCTGAGAGGGAAGCTGAGGTGCTATCCATTCCATAGCATTTCTGGTTACAAATGGTTACAAATACTTCAGCTTTACCTGCAGCTGAGGACAGGGATGGTCTGTGGGCTGCCTCGTCCAGTTAACTGTTTAATTGCTTATCAACATTTACATTGAGATGTCACAGGTCTGCAGAGCTTGCATCTCATCCATTTGCTGTGAAGCTATTTATTTCAGGCTGCTTTTGTTGGTTAGTAGTATGTAGTCCTGCAGTGCACCTTCTCAAGGCAGCCAACTTATTTGTGGATATTCCCAGAACTGCTTCCAACCTGTTCTTCTGCACTCTTCATTGAACCAGGATTTGTCCTCTGGTTTGATCAAGTCAGAGTGGTTACAGATCAAGTGGTGCACAGAAACTCTTATGTGCCCTGCTTTGTGCTGCCAGATCTGCTCTGAGTCTACCTCATTTAGCACAATTGTAATTGCAGGTGACACAATGGAGGATGCCCTCTGTGTGAAGGTGTATTCTGTCTTCACAAGGATTGTACAGTTGTCACTTCTTCCAGTTCTCTCGTAGGCAGGTGTATTTGTCACAGATAGTCTGGGGCAGGTTTACAACTTGACCGCAGATGCTGGAATCTGGAGCAGAAAACGAACTGCTGGAAGAACTCAGTGGGCAAGCAGCATCTGTGGAGGCAAAGGGATGGTCAAGACCCTTCACCAGTCCTGATGCAGCATCTCTATCCAAAAGATCATCCATCCCCTTTGCCTGGACAGATGTTGCTCAACAGGCTGAGTTTTTCCAGCATAAAACACTGTTGGAACTTAGCAAGTCAGGCAACATCTATGGAAAGGAATAAAGAGTCGACGGTTCGAGCCGAGATTCTTCATTAGGGCTGGAAAGAAAAGAGAAAGAAGCCTAAGTAAGATAGTGGGAGTGAGTGAGGAGAAGGTGGTAGATGAAGCCAGGTGTGGGGGAAGGTATGTGGGTGGGGGAGGGGCATCCGTTAGTCTTGCGAGACCATGGATCTGCGCCTGGAAAGTCTTCACTCTCCAGGGCGCAGGCCTGGGCAGGGTGGGGGAAGGGAATGAAATGGCTAATGAAGAAATCTGATAGAAGAGGAGAGTAGACCATGGGAGAAAGGGAAGGAGGAAGTGCACCAGACAGAAGTGATAAACTGGGGTCAGAATGGAGAATGGAGAAAGAAAGAAGTGGTGGGGTGGGGGGAGAAGTTACCACAAGTTGGAGAACTCAATGTTCGTGCCATCAGGTTGGAGGCTATCCACGTGGAATATGAGGTGTTGCTCCTCCAACCTGAGAGTGGCCTCATTGAGGCAACAGAGGAGGTCATGGACCAACATGTTGGAATGGGAATGGAGACTGAGGTTAAAATTGTTTGCCAACAGGAAATCCCGCTTATTGTGGATGGAGCGTACGTGATCGACAAAGTGGTCCCCCAATCTATGTTGGGTCTCACCAATGTAAAGGGGGACACACTAGGAGCACCGGATACAGTAGGTGACCCCAACAGACTTGCAGGTGAAGTGCTGTCTCACCTGGAAGGACTGAATGGTGGTGATGGAGGAGGTTATCTTCTCCCTTCTTTTCTATTCCTGATTAAGGGTCTTGGTCCAAAATACCAACTCTTTATTCCTTTCCATAGATGCTGCCAGACCTGCTGAGTTCCTCCAGCATTGTGTGTGAGTTGCTCTGAATTACCAGCATCTGCAGAATCTCTTATGCTTTTTTCAGCAATTAATTTTTAATCTCTTCTGTTGGATTGCTTACCAGTATTCACAGCCATAACCTGGCGGATATGCTCATCAGGAATTGGCCATTTAAGTCCATGGTAGAGCTACCAATGCACCCTGAGTACATTCTGCTTCACTCTTATTTGATTTTTCCAGTGTTGTTCAACATGGAGGAGCAGTAGTTTATCAGATGAGGGAGGAAAGTTGGGGATAATTGGGAAAAAGGTTCCTTGCCTATGTTTGACCTGCTGCCGTGAGTTTTACTGGGACTTGAGGTCAATGTTGAGAACTTCATGGGCTATGTATTGCTCCCTGTAAACCATAATGTGGCCATTTCTGGTAGATGTGCCTTGGTAGCAGGACAAAATATACCCATGGATTGTGGTGGAGGAAACTCATGTAAGGCTTTTAAAGTATGAATCTGCAAAGCTAACTATGTCAGGCTGTGGCTTGACCAGTCCATTAGAATGACCTGCAGTCCCAAAATGTTTTTGAGTTGAATTTTGAAAGGCTAGTTGTGTTGGGAGTGACTTTGATATCTGAATTTGCTGGCTATGTTGTTGCTGGCACGGTCTGCTTGGATTTACCCATTTTCTATAGCAGTAATGGTACAAATGCTTTGACAGGTGAGCGAAGCTGGGAACCTCCAACCCCGCTGAGATGCTGACCCCAGCAAGCAAAACCAGTTCCAGCGGACTGGGTGAATGAGATCAACTATAAGACCCAACGGCCAAGTAGGCGGTGCTGCAACGCTTTGTGGAGAGCGAAGGGTATGACAGAGCACTGAAGGCATCATGGCTATCACTGCAGCTGAGGAAGTCTCCAGCCAAGACGATTTTGTTCACCATTGGACCAAGATTTTTGAGGCCAAGAGAGTAGAACAGCCCCAGTGCAATGGCCTTTTCACTATAAAACGCCTTCTACACAGGTCTTTCTCCATGGTACAAATATGTGATGTGTTAGGCTATTCAGTAGGCAAACACATTGCGATTGTTATTCCTTTCCGCACCTTTTGGCACATCAGGCATCAGCCTTGTCATTACTTTAGTATTTTGTCTGTTTTTTTGTCAGGCTCATCGCTGAACCCTGCATGGATGGAAGGAGCTGGCTGGATTTGAACCCGGGTCCACTTACCTCAAAGTCCGGTGTGGGTAACAAATTTCACGACATATGCCAGTGATATGAAATCAGTTTCTGTTTCTGGTCCTTCTACGGCACCGACCAGCAGAAGCACATTGCAATGTGTTAGATCAAGTAAGGACCACAGAATAAACTTCATTGTAGTTTACATTTTGGGAAGTTATCAGTGTCTTTAAGTATTGAGAAGTCCTGGCGCTAGGATTGCATTTAACGTTTTTACAATTTCTACTTGATCTCAAAAATTATAACATATGAGTTGGGGAAATATGTTTCTCAACCTCTGTCAGTAATAACTGTTTGCAGTGGAAATAGTGGAGACAGTTATGAAGAAACAGACCTTTGTGGGATCATAGGGGGAAGTATTCATTTGACCGATGATGGAATGGGAGTGTTCATGGGACTCTGTTAATGAAAAGATCTCAGATTCCCATCTAATAAATCACATTCTGCTGCTTGTGGACAATACCAATGATGTTCAGGCTTCATGACATTGGACGGTCTGAATTTGTTTAGACGTCCTGTAATTGTGGAGCTCACTTTCAATTTAAAGCACTTTCACTCCAAATACACATTATCAATTTGCAATTCTAAATGTAGGGCTGTGAAATGTGTATATGTTGATTTAACATACAAATCTATTATAGGAGGCAATCACTACTTGAAATCAGGAGCATAGACCATCTAGTACAATTTCACTGCATCTCTGCCTAAATTGGGTGATCCAATTTTTAAAATAATGTCTGCAAATTCTAGATTTTCCTGAAACAGGAAACATCTCCACACTCATCCTCTCAAGAGCTGTCAGGACCTCATTTATTTCAAATGTCCCTCTACATTCCAGTGAATACATACCTAGCCTGCCCCATGCTTCCTCAGTGGAAACTCCTTCTAGATATTACGGAAACAGAAAATGTTGGAAGTACTCAGCATTCTGCAGAATGGGACTAATAGGATTTATCGGGCTGAATAGCCTCATTCCATGAATAAGTAAATACTAACACAGTTAAGGAGAACAGGTTGCATGCGAAGTCAACACCACAATAACCACGGGCAAATATTTCACAGAGAAGGCAGATACTGAAAGCATTATATCTTTATGGTCAATTCTTGACATTTATCATTATCATTAAACTGGTGGCTCTAATGGGAAAAGTGCATTCTGACTTGCAAACTAAAATTTCCAAGTATATTTATGGCAACATTAGTATTTCCTGACAATTGACAGCCTGATCTGGAATTTGGTAACTTCTAGGGATTCATGTCGAGTAGGCTATAACCTCTCTTCAGTCTTATGGGAAAATTATGAGTCCAGACCAGACTCAGGAAGGTGTATTTGAATATTTTAAACCTGATAAACACTGCTAGTCTATGTGCCCTCTGCCCAGATAGGGAAGGGAGAGTGTTTAATTATTATAAGAGTGAATAAGGATCTGTATCAGAAAGGCAAAGCACTTTAGAGGATAGAAGTCAGAAATAAAAATGCCTATCCAGCAGGTAGGAAACATCTATGGAGATAAAAATGTTTCTGATGCATTGTTATAGGTGCAAGTGGAGATTGTGCTGTTATATTCTGTGTAGAAATACACATTGTTTCTCTTGACATTTCATTACTTGGAATTAAGGCTGCAAGAAACAAATTTAAGTCTTGAAGTGCAACTAAGAAGTAATTTTGAAAACAATAAGCCATAACAGGACTGAAAGAATGGTGAAGCCAGAAGACATTACCGTATGCAAGCAGTATCTGAATGAAGAATTGAAGAGCTTATCATCTGTCTCATTGTTGAAATCTTTGACTTCCAGATGGTTTTCATTAAATTTGGGTGGACAAACAATATCACCTGCTCCTAACAAACTGAATCATCATTACCAAACAAGATCAAATCCTTCCAAATATCTTTGTTTTATATCTCGGAATGACATTTCCACCGTAGACTTGCAGGTCATTGAGGCCCAAAGTAGAGACCAGTTTTCACATTAGTGACATAACCTTCATACTGATGAACACTGGTCTTGGTTGAATAGTTGTGACACAATGAGGCATCAAATCAGTTCAGTGACGACTCATAGCACCAAATGCCCATACAGTATACTCCTTGCTGATGAGCAACTGAGTGATCGGATCTGCTGAGGGGTGTAAAGTCACGCTAAAATGTAGGCTTGTGGATGACTATACGAATTAGATTTAAATTGACCTTTGTGGCTCCAAGAAATACAACCAGTTATCAACTCAGTTTTAAGGCTAGTACTGTCTGTTAAAGTATGGCTTGAGCTCAAGGTGCGGAAGCTGTAGAACTATTTTACAGAAAAGAGAGAATGGTACCAATAGAGAACCGCAACAGAAATAAAAGGTATTTGGAAATTTTGGTTAGACGTTATAACGAGCTAGCCCAGCCACTGGAAAAAAAAATTAAGAAACTATCTATATTGCAGCAACTCATTCCTGCAGTGCTTCCTGCTACACTGCTATTGTGGAATAAATTGCTAAGGATTCTATGACATTTCTTATACAAGCTTGAAACACAACAAACTACTCATATTCTTCACAACCTTTGGCCAGAAAATAAGAGACATATCGTTTAACAATCAGTTACAACTGCATCAAACCACTGATTAAAAATATAATCACTTTGATATCTGTGTGCAGATAGAGTGAGGCAGATGAGTGATAGAGCCATAGAGGCTATTCAACTCATCATATTCATGAAGACCAGTGGGTACCCAACCATTAATGCCATCTCCCTGGATACTCCCAACAATCTGACACAATGGTATCCTTATCAAACATGCATTGTTGTCACAGATAAAGATGACATATAACAGCCACCTTAATATAATAGCTGCAGTTATAGACTGGGTACAGATCTCCAGCATCGATAGGCTCAGTATCTTAGAAATGACAGTGTCCAGAGCATCAGTATCAACAGATTCAATTATAGTGTTGTGCCCAAAGGTAAAGTCAAAACATTCTTGCTTAGTGTCTCTGTCTGCATGGAAATACCCTTGACTGAGGGTGGAAGAGTGTTGCCTGAATTGGTGGCAGTCAGTGACAGATCAGTGAATGGATTCCTCTAGTTTGTGTGTCTATTCTTCCAGGATCTGAGCACTTAGTTGGACCTAGATACCGGAAGGGTGGAAGGCACAAGTAAGAAGGACTTGTTTGTCGGGCACTCCTTGTGAAGTAAGATGACTCACCACAATGAATGAATTAAGATGCAATGAAAGCTTTGACTTACCATGTTTATCCCCAACTCAGTATCAAAACAAACTTTGGAAACAAGATCATATCCTGTTGAATTTTCCTAGAAACATTGGTGTTCAGGGATGTCCTTTAGAGAGCAATACTCACCAAAATTCATGTTCATGATCCTGATATATTAAAATTAATCATTGGCTGTTAAAATCTCTATGACAAACCTTATTTAGCCAAGATGAATCTATCTGCAGCCATTAATGGTTCAAGAAGGTGATTCACTAACATCTTTTCAGAGCACAAGGAATGATGAATGATGAATCTCTATCATTAACACTCTCATTGGAAGTGAATAGCCAGAGATCTCTTTCAAAACTACGTTATCTGTCATTAGTAGAAATCTTTTCCCTCAGTATTTCATAACACAACTTTAAATGTTAATCCTGTTTTTTGTTTAGTATTTCTGGATACCTTCAACACGCATAGCCCATGAGATGTTTGAAATTATGTTTTCTATTTTCACATGTCAGGAGCTTGCGTTCAGATTTTTGATTTTGAGTTCCGTACGTTTCACAGGTTATTCCAATGGTGAAATTCAACAAATCCATACAGTGAGCGGCAGTTCTGTGGGCGAAAATACCTTGCTAATGAGGGCAGTCAGATGAGAATGACCAGATTGGTTCAAGCTGACAGGAAGCCAACTCAAACAACCACACATTACAACAGTGGTGTGCAGAAGAGCATCTCTGAATGCACAACATTGAACTTTGAAGTGGATGGGCTATAGCAACAGAAGACCACGAACATACACTCAGTGGTGCTTTATTAGGTACAGGAGGTTCCTAACAAAGTGACTACTGAACGTACTTTTTGTTTTCAGTAGATTGTACTTTGGTCTCATTCTCTTATCTTGATAATGAGTTGAGGATAAACATGGTTCATGTTAGATCTATCAGTGAATCCTCCTGAATTTTACATATTGGCTTAGAAGGGAACTCTGTAGAAAGTGGAGGAACATCATTCCTTTATTACAAGCTAACAATAACAAAAATATAAGTTTATTCATGTTGGATCATCTGACAATGCATTGGGACACTGTGTTAGCCCTACACATTATGCATCTGTTGAATTTCGCCATGGGAATAATTTGTGAAACGTACAGAACTCAAATACAAAAACCTGAATGTAAGCTCCTGACATGTGAAAATGGAGAACATAATTTCAAACATCCCATGGGCTATGGGTGTTGAAGGGATCCAAAAATACTAAACCAAAAAAGTAGGATTAACGCAACACACATCAAAGTTGCTGGTGAACGCAGCAGGCCAGGCAGCATCTCTAGGAAGAAGTACAGTCTACGTTTCAGGCCGAGACCCTTAACGTTTAGAGGTGTGTTATGAACTGCTGGGGGGTGGGTGGGGGAAGATTTCTATTAATGATAGATAACGTAGTTTCCAAGGAGATTGGTGTCCATACACTTCCAATGAGTGTATCAATGATAGAACGAACATTTGTTGCTCATCCCTTGTTCCCCTGAAAACATAGAAACATAGAAAATAGGCACAGGAGTAGGCCATTCGGCCCTTCGAGCCTGCACCACCATTCAGTATGATCATGGCTGATCATCCAACTCAGAACCCTGTACCAGCCTTCTCTCCATACCCCCTGATCCCTTTAGCCACAAGGGCCTTATCTAACTCCCTCTTAAATATAGCCAAAGAACTGGCTATATTCTGGCTATGAAAACTGGCTATGAAAAGATGTTCATAGAATCAGAATGGGGAATGGATAATGAGAGAAAGGGGAATGGGGAGAAATTACTGGAACTTAGAGAAATCAGTGTTCATGTTATCAGGTTGGAGGCTACCCAGCTGGAATATAAGGTGCTGCTCCTTCAACCTGAGAGTGGCAGTATTGGCGGCTGTGGACTGACATCTCAGAATGGGAATGGAAAGTCGAATAAGAATGAATGGCCTCCTGGAATCCCACGTTTTGCGTTGAACAGAGTGAAGGTGCTTGATAAAATGGTCCCCTAATCAGCATTTGGCCTCACCAATATAGAGGTAGCTGCACTGGGAGCACTGGGTACAGAAGGTGACTTTGACAGACTCGATGGTAAAGTATTTCCTCACCAGGTAAGACTATTTGGGTCCCTGAATTGTGGTGAGGGAATTCCAGAAAGATGTGGAGTGCTTAATGAGATTTTTTTTTAATGTGATAACGGTGAGCTTGGACCACGGCATGCAGTAGATATAATTTATCTAGAATCTAAAATGTTTTAGAACTTTACCCCATTAATAAATGAAGTCTGAGAATGTGGAGTTGAGTGTCAAACAAAAGAATGTACTGCTTGCAGGTGTCAAGAAAGAGTAGGAGTAAAAATTAGCGATTCATAACGGAAGAAGGGAGACAGTACATTGCACAAGGATCTGTGCTGAGACAATTGGTGGTCACAGTTTACATTATGATTTAGACTTTGGGATGAAAAGGACAATTTACAAATTTGTGAATAAATCCAATCCAGAGGAGGACAGTAAAATAATATAGAGGGGTAGTTACTATTTAGATCATATGGGTTTAGCTTGTGTATAGAAATAATCGTGAAGCTTATGTACAGATATTTTTGCCATGGACATTAGAAGTTTATAACATGAAGCTCTGTCCAGAGTCTGCTGTTGCCAAAATCATTTACATGCAAATTTCTGTTTTATCATCAAAGTTTGTCCAAACAGTTCTTTCTAATGGAGATTAAGAAACACACTTCGGTTTTCTGTTTTTGTGGTTATGTAGAAATAATGAAAAGTAAAATTGTATTATACAAAGATTTCCCAATCTTTAAAAGAATAGGACTTCCTACAATGTGAGGTTAGTCAAAGTTATGCAATTTTATCACTTGTAGTTTTATTAAAATGAGACAGTTGTGAATAAATTTGTTCTTCCACACAATTAAAAACTTCCTCTCTGTATCAGTCTATCAAGACCTTACATCAATCTAAAAACTTTTATTAGAACACCACACAGTCTTTGCTCAAGAGAAAAAAAGAACTGATCTGTTTGTCTTTTCCTAATGTGCATACACTTTCATTTCTGTGAATATCCTTGCAAGTTTTCTGATAAAGAGCAGCACACAACCAAGTCATTCATAATTATCACAGGTGTCCTGGTTCTAGAGATCCCAGTAAAAATCAGCAAGTATTATATATTCCTCAGTCATAGGTGCTTTTCCTAAAAGTGGTTAGTTAGTACTAAAGTAGGAGCACAAGATCAAAATTTAAGCTCTTATTATAAAATGTTTTAAATATCCAGCTGGTGAAACAGGGAAGTGGCTTGCAGTGGAACTTTTCATAATGGAGTGATGAAGGCCATTATTTTTACTGGATTTCATCTGTTGGTAGCTGATTAACTTGCTTCTAAATGGCTCTCTCAAAAGCACACAAGAGGAAGAGAGCACACGATTGTGGGAGTGTGCCCAGCTCACTTTTCAACAATGTAGTGTTATCACAGATAATCTCACAGGTATTACGTTTGCAGCAATAGTTTTGGGACTCCACTCATAAATAGAAAGAATAAAGATTTGCTAAAAGATAGTTAACTCTTTGTTACGGATTTGCTGTTTCTCAGGCTCATGAATATATGTACTGTACATACTAAACAAGAACAAGAATAAACCACTCAGACCCTCAGATATGTTGTACCATTAAACAAGATCATGGCTAATCCAAGTTTAACCCCACCTTCAACTGCTTATCTAACCAGGGTGACATTTGCTCACTAAAAGTCTTTCTCTGCCTGAAAAAAAATTCAAAGACTTTGTCTTTTTACAACCACCATTTTATCTCCAGGACAATCAATGTTCTGTTCTCTTTCAAATCTCTTCACCTTGACTTTTGCCAGACCAGAGCACAGAGAAGCTAATAACATTTTTAATGATTATGCCTGGAGTGGGCAGATAGTAGAGTTGCTGCCTCACAGCGTCAGAGAGACAGGCTCAGCTCTGACCTGCTGCCTTTGTGGAATCTGCACATTTTTCCCCATGAATGCGTTAGTTTCCTTCAAGCGCTCTGGTTCCTGGCCTCATCCTAAATCCAAGTGGGTTGGTAGGTTAACTTGGCACTCTAATAAAGCCATAAAGTCCACGTCACAATAATTAATATTATTCATTCCTTTTTTTGGTGAAACCATCTCTAGTCAACATAAAAGAACTTCCTATTTTTCTGTGTTAAAATTTATCTGCTAACTGACTATCCATGACATAAAACCTGCTTTAGTTCAGAAGTTCCCAACATAAAAAAGGCTGGGAGTGGCTGCTTTGTTCGCTAGATGTCTGATACCATCTTCCTCACTGTTTCTGAGATTCATGTGCAAGACCAAAGCAAACATATGCCCAAAAACAAAACAGTTGTTCTATACCTATCCCAGAGATCCACTGTATGGAAATTAGAAGAGGGCGGGAAAGCTCTACTTAATGCTGCTTTACTGTTTTTATTCCTTTAATCTTATAGGCTTCAATTTTGTCTATTTTTGTCACGTTCCTTCTTGCGTAGATATTCTCCAAAGTCCACATGGATAAAATCAACATTAGTACTCACCAATTAAGGCTGGCATGATTGTTTCTAACAAAAACATTATCTTCATTTGTACAAGGTATGACTCCAACCATTATAATGTTTTAGAGTCAGAGTACTATAACACAAGACAGGCCCTTCAATTCATCTAGTACATGCCAGCATGATCTTCTGCCTAGTCCCATTACCTGCACCTGGACCATATTCCCCCAAACCCCTTCCTATATCCTTTGTAGTTCTGTATACTTTTACGAGATCTACCATTCTCCTGCATTCCCTTGATTAAATTTGACTTCAGTTTTAACAAGGATTCTCAATGCCATACGGTATTTAGTCAATCATTGCAGCAATGCAAAGGACAGCCTTCCTTAACTTGCTTCTGGAATTCAGCTCCATAGTCCATACATGGAACGAAATGGATGTTCTGTTGAAAGTTCACTTACTTGAAAAGTTGATTGTATCTTTATTCACAAATGCTACTGATAAACATTTCCCACAATTCTGGTTTTTATTTTAAGACTTTAACAAACATTATTTCAGTAGTGTGCCTAGGAATGGTAATTTCTATGAAGCGAAGGTTTTATCTAATGTTATTTCAAGCTGAGCTTGAAAAAAAGTGAAAAAGAAAATCCTGACCTTTGTTCTAAATGGCCAACCCCTTAACCTGATAACCTCCCATATCTGAGACTCTCCAGCCTGAGGAAACATTTTATCTAGCCTGTCAAGCTCTCTAGGTTACTATATGCTTTGATGAGATTATGTCTTTCTTCTAAACTTGAGGGATAATGGCTCTTTCTGATTACTTTCTCTGATGATGGAACCGTCACCTCCAGAAAGAATCCAGTGGGTTTTCATTGCATCAATTACTGTTGGTGGAACACTGTTCTGTACAAATTGCTATATTTACCTGCATAAGAACAATATTCATACTTTGTGAATATGTTGGACACATGAAAGGTTTCGTATTAATGCATTTTTCTTTCTCTTACTGTGCTGTTGAGTTTCTATTTCTCATCTTTATAGGTTTATCAACTAGAGTCATCAAATAGCTTTGTAACATATAGATTTTTTTGAAATATGCTTTAATTGTATCCCAAATTGAGAGAAAGCAAAGAAAATCTGGCTTGGAAAACACCATATCAATGAAATATTATCCAACTACAATCTTATTAATCTTATTAAACCCAGACAACACATGCACCTAAAAGCTGCAAAGTAACACTGAGCCCAAAACTACAAAGTGTCCTTTCCAATATCATGTCTATCATGTATATCATGTTCAGCACAGAGTTTGCATAGAAATGATCAGGTCCTTCATTTTCTGGTGCTGTTTTTTTCTAATCAGACAACTTATTCTTTAATCCACACTCGGATTGAATGCATTATTAAAGCTACAAGTAACTTCACTAAGCAGGCACTTTCATGCTTTGTTTTCTTGTATAATTATTTCACAGTTTCACAGAAATTCATTAAATATCACTAAACCTGAGGCCTTCCCCATGAGGGGGTATAGCCACAAGGCAGCAGAAGCTAGAGGTCAGAGTTTTCCTTCTCCTAGATGAGCTGCCAACCACAGCTGAAGAGCCCTATCTACCAATGCTTCTTGCTAAATTTCAATTTTAATAGCTTCAACAATTGATTTTAAGTTTAGATAAGAGATTGTTAAGTGTCTTGTGTTGTGTGGGTTAATTTGCATTTTGGCTGCTATCTCTTCATTCACTTTTGATCCAACATTGGATGGATATTGGATAAATGGACAGCACTTCATGAGAAACAATATGGAAAAGTAGGAAACAGATGAAATCTTAGAAAAATTACAGCTATTTGAAGTGCTTGCTTTCATTAAAATGAATCACTTTAAATGCAGTCAATACTGAAGTCCCATATGCTGTATATACAATTGGATGGGTACATGGATAAGAGGGGTATGGAGACCCATGATCTGGGTGTGGGTAGATGGGACCACGGGTTCCCAACCTTTTTTACCATTAACTGAGGGGTCCGTGGACCCCAGGTTAGGAACCCCCGGACGAGGCAGAAAAAAACAAGTCAAAGGATCTGCTTCTGTGTTGTATTGCATCATAAATTTTTGATTCTCTCCTGGAGTGCAGGAGAGAACTATCAGTTTTTTAATGATTACAGAATCAGGGTTGATATCACCTGCTTATATCGTGAAATTTGTGCTCTTTTCATCAGCAGTGCAATGTAATACATAATAATAGAAAAAACGTGAATTACAGTAAGTATACACAGTGCCTATAAAAAGTATTCACCCGCAACCCCCCCCCAACCACAGAAGTCTTCATGTTTTATTGTTTTACAACATTGAATCACAGTGGATTTAATCTGGCTTTTTTTGACACCAATCAGCAGAAAATCTTTACAAAACTGCTCAAGCTCTGTCAGATTACATGGGGATTGTGAGTGAACAGTCCTTTTCCAAGTCCAGCCACAATTTCTCAATTTGGTTGAATTCTGGACTCTGACTTGGCCATTTCAGGACATTAATTTTGTTGTTCTTAAGCCACTCCTGTGTAGCTTTGGCTTTACACTTGGGGTCATTGTCTTGTTAGAAAACAAATCATCTTCCAAGTCGCTGTTCTCTTGCAGACTGCATTGGGTTTTCCTCCAGGATTTCCCTGTATTTTGCTGTGTTCATTTTACCCTCTATCTTCACAAGCCTTCCAGGGCCTCCTGCAGTGAAGCATCCCCATAACATGATGCAGCCACCACCATGCTTCACGGTAGGGATGGTGTGTTTTTGATGATATGCAGTGTTTGCCTTAAGCCAAACATAACGTTTAGTCTGATGGACAAAAAGCCTAATTTTGGTTTCATCAGAGCATAGAACCTTCTTCCAGCTGACTTCAGAGTATCCCACATGCCTTCTGGGAGACTGTAGCTGCGATTTCTTCAAAGGTTCAAGGGTCAAGTTTAATGTCAGAGAAATGTATACCATATACATCCTGAAATGCTTTTACTTTGCAAACATCTACGAAAACAGAGAAGTGCCCCAAAGAATGAATGACAATTAAACGTGAGAACCCCAAAGTACCCCCCAGCTCCCTCCTCCCGCGTGTAAGTGGCAGCGAGCAACAATCCCCCCTCCCCCCACCAGTAAAAATTAATGCACATCGGTACAATCACTGAGCCCAAGCGTGTGCTAAGCGGTAGCAAAGACACAGACCTTGCAGTTACCTCAAAAACTTCGCATTTCATCCCAATTCGACAGCCTATGGGTTCTCTCTCTCCCTGGCAAGGGAGAGGGAGGTGTTCCCCATTTTCACAGCAAGCAGGAGACATAACAACAACCCGATGTTTTATGATGTTCAAAGTCCGTTTCATCGCTTTTTTCCAGCTCTGTGTCCAAAGATCGCAAAGACCTTGGGTTTTCTGGCCCACAACAAAAGATTTTCCGGCCTCCCCGACAACACATGAGTCTCAGACCGTGACACCAACCCTCGATCCGCCCGTCTCCAGGGGCCCGAGATCTTAGGCTTCTGAACGTGATCGAAATTCTCAGGTCAAACCCTTGGCATGTTGAATAGCGGCCAGTGGTGGAACCCCGAGAACAGGTCCCATTCCCGCAAAAAAAAGAAGCCTGTGTGTAAGTCCAGGTCAGGGTCTTCAAAAGAACCCTGAAAGGAAAAAAATAAAGATATTAAAGGTAGAAGTAGAGCTGTTTCCAAATTTACAAGCAAAGGAGTCGCTGTTAGACGCCATCATTCCTGCTAAGCGCCTAAGTTGTTTTCAAACAGCGGGTTTTTTTTGTCACTCTTCCATAAGCTGCAACTGGTGAAGCACCTGGGCAACAGTTGTTGTATGCGCAGTCTCTCCTATGTCAGCCACTGAAGCTTGTAACTCCTCCACAGTTGCCATAGGTCTCTTGGTGGCCTCTCTCACTAGTCTCCTTCTTGCACGGTTACTCAGTTTTTGAGGACTGCTGCTCTAGGCAGATTTACAGCGGTGCCATATTCTTTCCATTTCTTGATGATTGACTTAACTATGTGGTTGTGTTGGCATCCATCTGACTCGAAGGACAATTAGTGATGATGATTATCATCACAAGCCTGGGCTGAAGGTATGGAGATCCTGAGATGCCCAGTCGTCAAGATCCCCCTCTCGGCCTCACTAATGGAAAACTTATGAAGCAATACGTTTGGCACCAGCTTGGCTGTATGAGCTGCCGGAAGGACGTTCAATGATGTCCAGCTGCCTTAGGGGATCCACTCCGGATTTGCTACCTGGGTTTACTCCCATGGCCTTTGTCTCTCTCGAGACTGCCCACAAGGAAGTGGGGCTATTTATCCACTGCTGGGGATCTGGTTCACGAGCACCAGGGTATGTCTGCACACCGGTAAGCCTGCATGCTACATGTGCAGGGGCCAGACCTCCTCCCCAGACTTATCCGAGGGATATCCAGTGACTTGGAAATTTTCTTAAATCCACCTTCTGACTTGTGCTTTTCAACATCTTTTTCACAGAGTTGCTTGGAATATTCTTCTGTCTTCATCAAGGTGTAGTTTTACCAGGATACTAACTCACCAGTAGTTGGACCTTCCAGATACAGGTGTATTTTTACTACAATCAATTGAAGCACCTTGAATGCACATGGGTCTCCAAAAACTAGATCTCCATTTAACTAATTATGTGACTTTGAAAATCAATTGGCTACACCTATGATGATTTGGTGTGTCATATTAAAGGGGGGGGGGGTGAATACTTATGCAATCAGTTTTCTGTGTTTTATATTTGTAATTAATATAGATCACTTTTGTAGAGATATATTTTCACTTTGACACATTTTTTTTCTGTTGATCAGTGTCAAAAAAAGCCAAATTAAGTCCATTGTGATTCAATGTTGTACAACAATAAAGCATGAAAACTGCAAAGAGTGGTGAATGCTTTTTATAGGTACTGTATATATTAAATCATTAAGTTGAATAAGCAGTGAAAAAATAAAAATAAAATGTAGTGAGATGGTGTTCATGGGTTCAATATCCATTCAGAAACCGGATGGCAGTGGAATCCTGAATTTTGAGTGTGTGTTTTCAAGCTTCTGGATCTCCTTCCTGATGGTAGCAACGAGAACAAAGCTCGTCCTGGGTGATGGTGGTCCTTAAGGATGGGTGCCGTCTTTTTGAGGCATTGCTCCTTGAAGATGTTCTGGATAACACGGAGGCTAGTGCCCATGATGGAGCTGACTACGTTTATAATTCCCTGTAGCTTATTTTGATCCTGTGCAGTAGCCATCCCCTTCCTGCCACCCCTCCAGTACCAGACAGTGATGCAGCCAGTTTGAATGCTCTGCATGGTATCATTGTAGAAAATTTCGAATGTCTTTGGTGATATACCAAATCTCCCCAAACTCCTTATGAAATATAGATGCTGTTGTGCCTTCTTTGAAGCTGCATCCCCAGGATAGGTCCTCAGAGATATTGACACCCAGAAGCTTGAAATTGCTCACTCTTTCCACTTCTGATCCCCCTATGAGGATCAGTATGTGTTCCCCCACCTTACCCTTTCTGAAGTCCACAATCAGTTCTTTGGTCTTATTGATGTTGAGTGCAAGGTTGTTGCTGTGACTCCACTCGACAAACTGATATACCTCACTCCTGTACGCCATCTGAAATTCTGCCAACAAAGGTTGTATTGTTAGCAAATTTATAGATGGCATTTGAGCTGTGTCTAGCTACACAGTCATAGGTGTAGAGAGAGTAGGGCAGTGAGATAAGCACACACCCCAGAGGTGTGTCAGTGCTGATTGTCAATGAGGGAGAGATGTTATTTCTGATCAGCACAGATTGTGGTCTTCCAGTTAGGAGATCAAGGAACCAGTTTCAGAGGGAGGTACAGAGGCCCAGGATCTGGAGCTTTTCAATCAGAACTGTAGGGGTGGTTATGATACTTCATTAAAATTAAAAGTACATATGCTTAAGTCATTTGCATACATTTGAAATGTAGTCACTCTTGTACTGTAGGCAGTAAGGCAGTGAATTGGCACACACCAACATAAACGATGTGGTGAAGAGCAGATGTGGGTTGAGAAATAAATAATGGACATGACACGAGGAATAATTAATTCTGGTGATTTTCAAATAATGGGACATGGATCATTTTCATGAATATGCATGGACAAGAAGACACCTCAGAAATATTGGTATTGGCAGTAAGGTATTGTACAGGAAAGACAATTCAAAGATTATTCTGTAACCATGTGGCTGGACACCATCTTAAGGTACAGAGTCTAAATAGACATATGTGACGTTTTCCTCTTGCAACTTACATAATAGTTAGTGCAGAATCTCAGAAGGTTTAGGCTCATCTGGGAAGGAGGGAGAAGATGAATGCAGTGTTGGTAGGGTATTAATATCAGAGGAGCAGACAGGAGATGCTGTGGACATGAAATAGAAGCCCAGATGGTATGTTATCTTCCAGGTGCCAGGATCAGGATGTCTTGGATCGGGTGCACAGCTTTCTAAAGGGGGAGGATGAACAGCCAGAAGTTGTGGTACATTTTGATACCAACGACATGGGTAAGAAAAGGGATAAGGTGCTGAAGAGAAAATATAGGGAATTAGTAGAAAGCTGAAAAACAGGGCCTCCGTGTGTTGGATCATAAAGCTTTTAGTCCAAGGTTCTCCAGAAGTTAAAAATGAGGCACAAGACTTGTTGCCTATGATAGTTACAAGAACAAAGAAAACTAAGGGAAAAGTATGAGTGGAGAGAGGGAGGGAGGGAGGGAGAGAGAGAGAGAGAGAGATCCTAGTGATAGGGAAAAGACCAGAGACCAATCCAACATAGTCTGGTCTTTTTATACCAGACTGCAAATATAAATAAATTTCATTCAAATGCCATTGCTTAAATAAACCAATAAGATAGCCTCTATTCAAGAAATGTGATACCCACCAATAAAACCAAGGAGTTACAAGATGTGTTCAAACACTAAAAAAAGCCAGAGCATACTGAGCAATTACAAGTTTACAGGTAATTATAAAGAAATACAAATAAGCATCAGAAAGTTAACCTACAAGGTAAATAGCAATTATACAGTCCAATCCAACAAAGGTAGAAACCTCTGAAAATTGCTCCCTCTGTCACTCGCCTGTGAGGGGAAGGATAGAATGATATGCTGGATGAATTCATGGCTGAGAAACTGGTGCAGGGGGCAGTGTTTCTCATTTCTGGATCATTGGGATTACTCTGGGGAAGGTATGATCTTTGCAAAAAAAGAATGGGTTACACCCGAATCCGAGGAGGACCAATATCCTTGTGGGTAGGTTTCCTAGAGATGTTGAGGAGGGATTAAACTAATTTGGCAGGGGGATGGGAAGTGGAGTGATAGGGCAGAGGATGCTGTATTTGCTATACAAGTCAGTGTAGTGTGTAGTGAGACAGTGTGGAAGGATAGGGAGAGGATAGGACAAAATTGCAGTCAGTGAGATGGATTGAAGTGTGTCTTTAAACTAAATATTAGGGAGGTAGGTTACACAGTTTGGAAAAGTGAGGATAAAGCAAAAGGGAAGGAGTGTGCAGGAGAGATTACGAAGAATAAATAAAAAGACAATAAGTTTATAAGTTGACTTCTGCTAACATGGTGGCAAAATTGAAAGGTTTGATGACACAGGAAAGAAGGCGTTATTTTTTTTATCACTAATTTTTTATTGCAACACCAACAAATTACATTCAATACGACCAGTTGCCAATTACATTTTGACTGTTTAACCCAGCCACACCCCAACCCTCAACACCATCCCCCCTCCACCCCTCATCCTCTTCTTCATCCCCACTCCCTCTCCCCCCCTCTCCACCCCTCCCCCCTCCACCCCTCTCTCTCCCCACCATCCCTCTCCCCTCCACCAACCAACTGATTAGTAGTGCATACACAGACAGAGCATTCCTATTATAACAGAAGATCTTTTAAGTTGATATCAAATTTGTCCACATTGAGATTGTGTTTGGTTGTGCATCATTTACTCTTGCTGATAATAGTTCCAGGTAAGAGATGTCCAAAAACCTCCAAAGCCAGTGAGTACTTGAAATATCATGGGGAGGTTTCCAATGTTGAACTACAATCTTCTTAGCTGCAGTCAGGCCTACCAGCCAGATTTTGCATGTTTTTTCTGTAAGAGAAAGGTGGAAGTCATCATTTAGAAGATGTACAGCAGTGCCCATTGGTAATTGTACCCCTGTTAGATCTGTAAGAGTACTGATAACTTTCCCCCACAAATCAAAAACCCCTGGACATTCCCATACAACATGTATAAAAGAGCCAATGGTTCCATGGGGGTAAAATGAGCAATATGGGCCAGGAACCAGTCCCATTTGATGTCTAATTCTCTGTGTTAAATATGCTCTATGACAAAATTTCATTTGACGTCTATTCTCTGTGTTAGATATGCTCTATGACAAAATATCAATGATTTGGGTTTTTCGAAGCACCAGCAGTATTATCCCAAATCACATCCCAGTCTAAGTCTTGTCCCAATTCAGATATGTCCCTATCCCAGGCTTTCATTCCTAATATGGGCATATATTTCTGGGAGCTTAATTTATCATAGATATATGACACTATCTGTCCTGGAGCACTCTGTATCCAACTTAAAATGGGATGGTCCTTTAAATCTGACCCCCAGGGAACGCCTTAGGCTTTACAAGCTGATCTTACTCTAAAGTAGAAAACAAGAGAGTGTTTATCAATATTATATCGAGATAACAGTTCTTGAAAACAAAGGATAGTACTTGCCCCATTAATGTCTTGAAGAGTAGTAATACCTTTATCCTCCCAATTTCTGTTAGTGAATGGTTTCCCCCCCAGACAGAAAACGATTATTGTTCCATAATGGAGATGATTTGCACCAGACGCTTTTAAATTTTGGGAATTTTTCTGCTGCTCTAAACACTTGTAGCATATGGGTTAAAACTGGACTGTAATACAAATCAAATTTTTGATAGACATACCTATAAAGAGAAAGTCCTTCAACCTTATTGGTGCTAACAGCTCTTGTTCTATATTTTTCCATGATGAAACTTTATCCTCCTCCATCCAATAGCTAAGACTTTTTAATACAAATGCCTCAGTGATACCATTTAAAATCTGGACATACCAATCCCCCATCTGACTTTTTGAATTGTAGAGCTGACCACTTTATATTGGGTCGTTCGCCGTTCCAAACATAGCATTGTAGTAAGGAGCCCAGCTTTTGCCAATGTCCTGCTGGAGGTGCAAGTGGGATCATTGAGCTGATGAAATTAATGCAGGGTAAGATGTACGGGCTGGGACTGATGCTGGCAGGTGTCACCATCTATTAATATCTTCTATTTTTTTCAAAATTAAAGAGTAATTTGTTTTAGCCAACTGACGATAGGGAAGTGTTAATTTTAATACCCAAGTAGAGGACCTCATTTGTAACCTTAATCTAAAGTGTTTTATATTTGAGTGCACGCTGAGTATGGAATAAGGTAGATGATTCTGTAGCACTGTTAGAAATTGGTAGGTACTATGTGAGGGCATCACTGAGTCATGGCTAAAGAAGGTTATAGTTGGGCGCTTAACGTCTAAGAATACACCTTGTATTGAATAGACAGGCATGTAGGCAGGGGGGATGGGCGTGTTCTACTGGTAAAAAAGAAATCAAATCCTTAGAAAGATGTGATTTAGGAACACCACCAGTCACCAGTAAACAACTAGAAAATGTCCCCTTTATTCCTACTCTTTGCCTCCTGTCAATCATCCAATCTTCTATCCATGCTAGTATCCTTCTTGTAATACCATTGGCTCTTATCTTGTTCAGCAACCTTATATGCAACACCTTATCGAAAGCCTTCTGAAAATCCAAGTTATCAACATCCGCTGACTCTGTCTATCCTGCTTGTTAATTCCTCAAAGAATTCCAACAGATTTTTCAGTCAAAATTTCCCCTAAAGGAAACCATGTTGACTTCAGCCTATTTTATCATGTGCCTCCAAGTACCTTAAACCTCATCCTTAATAATGGACTCCAACATTTTTCCAATGTCTGAAGTCAGATTAACTGGCTTATAATTTTCTTTATTTTGCCTCCTTCACTTATAGAGTGGAGTGACATTTGCATTTTCCATTCCAGATTCTAGTGATTCTTAAAAAATCACAGCTAATGCCTCCACAATCTCTGCAGCTACCTCTTTCGGAACCCTAGGATGTAGTCTATCTGGTCCAGGTGGCTTATCTATCTTCAGACCTTTCAGCTTCCTTAGCATCTTCTCCTTAACAATGGCAACTACAACTGTTTCTGCTCCGGATATTCTCAGATCTCTCACATATTGCTGCTATCTTCAACAGTGAATACTGACAAAAACTACTTATTGAGATTGTTCACCATTTCGTTTTCCCTGTTACTACTTCTCCAGCATCATTTTCCAGCGATCCGATATCCACTCTCACCTCTCTTTTGCTCTTTATATCTCAGAAGGCTTTTAGTATCCTCTTTTATATTGTTAGCCAGCTTACCTTCATATTTCATTCTTTTTCTTTCCTTAATACTTTTCATTTGGCTCTGCTGGTTTTTAAAACTTCCCAATCCGCCAGCTTCCCACTAGTTTTTGCTGCTACTTCTTGGTGTGTATCTATCCCTCTTCTTCCAGGTTGCTTCCAGAAACTCCAGCCATTGCTGTTCTGCCGTCATCCTTGCTAGTGTCCCTAACCAATCAACTTTGGCCAGCTCCTCTCTCATGCCTGTGTAGTTACCTTTATTCCACTGTAATATGATACATCTAATTTTAGCCTCTCCCTCCCAAACTGGAGGACAGATTCTATCATATTATGATTACTGCCTCCTAAGAGTTCCTTTAGCTTAAGTTCCCTAATCAAATTTGATTTATTATACAACACCCAATCCAGAATTGTCTTTTCCTAGTGGACTCTAAAAAGTCATCTCATAGGCTTCTCTTTGGATCCAGCACCATCCCGATATTCCCAATCTCCTGGCATATTGAAATCTCTGTGACTATTGTAACATTGCCATGTTTGCATACCTTTCCTTTCTCCTGTTGTAATTTGTAGCCCACATGCTGGCTACTGTTCGGAGGCTGGTATATAACTACTATTGGGGTATTTTTACTCTACCCATAGAGTTTTCTTAACTCTACCCATAAGGATTTTTCCACTCCTGTGTCATCTCTTTCTGAGGATTTGATTTCATTTTTA
Organism: Mobula birostris; assembly: GCF_030028105.1. NCBI lineage: Eukaryota > Metazoa > Chordata > Chondrichthyes > Myliobatiformes > Myliobatidae > Mobula > Mobula birostris. The sequence continues at coordinate 45,339,855 of NC_092395.1, read as the reverse complement.
CCAGCAGAGCCACCCCATCCCCTTTGCTTACCTGCCTGTCCTTTCAATACAATGTGTATCTTCGGATGTTAAGCTCCCAACTCTGGCCTTCTTTCATCCATGACTCAGTGATGCCCATAATGTCATACCTGCCAATTTCTAACAGTGCTACAAAATCATCTACCTTATCCTATATGCTGTGTGCATTCAAATATAACACATTCAGCTATGTATCATCACACATTTCAATTTATCTCCCATGTTACTCAAAGTTAAATTCTTATTCCTTTCTAAACTTCGTTATTTATTCAGAAAACCTTTGTAACCTCTCCTGCTCTCTTTCCTTTTTACTTTGTGACGAAAGAGGGTGACAAAAGTACACATAGACTAAGATGTTAACTGTCCTGTACTATCACAAGTGGGATCATCAGTTGATCTGCCACCTGTCTTCAGGAGAAGAGATAAGTAAGACAATGGAGCAGCATTTGGAAATGTTAATGAAGAGACGAAAGAGTTTAACGGAAGGAGACATTGGTCTGAGTATTGTCAAGACCGGCTCCGTTTGAACCCTGAACTGTTTGAAGTTTGATGGACAGGCGATATCCCAACAGGGAGGATAAAAAGGGACAGGATCGCTAAGGCAGGAGACACCACACACGACACCACGAGGTAACAAGACCCTGGAAGCGGTGTGCCCCCACAAGTCGGTGGGAGTTTTTGGAGGATACTCACGGGACCAGCCATAGACACACAGGGTGGAAAGATATGATTGGCGGGAACCTGGTGTGTGTGTCCGCCCTTGCCTGGGTGCCGGATTCACCGCAGAAAACGATCGTATCTGGAACGGCGGGGTCACAGTCGGTGACCTCAGAAGACATTACAAAGGGCTCGCCCGAAAGCTAACTTCGAGGAATATCAAAGGTCTGTTTGGAATCCGATTTGAATATCAGCATTCGCTCTCTCTCTATCTCTCTCCAACGGCACAACGGCGATTACTGCGAACTGAACTAAACTGAACTCTGTCACTTGTGATTGATCATTTTACCCCTAAACTGCGATAGAGCTTCATTGATTCTATTATCCCAGTTCTGTGTACATGTGTGTTTATTCATTGCTAACCTGTTGCATTTATATCCTTACTATTGTACTGTATTGTTTATTTCTTTAATAAAACTTCCTTAGTTCCAGTAATCCAGACTCCAACTGAGTGATCCATTTCTGCTGGTTTGGCAACCCAGTTACGGCATATGTGTGATAAAAGCACATTTGGAAAGCAGTGAAATGATCGGACAAAGTCAGCATGGATTTGTGAAAGGAAAATCATGTCTGACGAATCTCATAGAATTTTTTGAGGATGTAACTAGTAGAGTGGATAGGGGAGAACCAGTGGATGTGGTATATTTGGATTTTCAGAAGGCTTTTGACAAGGTCCCACACAGGAGATTAGTGTGCAAACTTAAAGCACACGGTATTGGGGGTAAGGTATTGGTGTGGGTGGAGAATTGGTTAGCAGACAGGAAGCAAAGAGTGGGAATAAACGGGACCTTTTCAGAATGGCAGGCGGTGACTAGTGGGGTACCGCAAGGCTCAGTACTGGGACCCCAGTTGTTTACAATATATATTAATGACTTGGATGAGGGAATTAAATGCAGCATCTCCAAGTTTGCGGATGACACGAAGCTGGGTGGCAGTGTTAGCTGTGAGGAGGATGCTAAGAGGATGCAGGGTGACTTGGATAGGATGGGTGAGTGGGCAAATTCATGGCAGATGCAGTTTAATGTGGATAAATGTGAAGTTATCCACTTTGGTGGCAAAAATAGGAAAACAGATTATTATCTAAATGGTGGTCGATTAGGAAAAGGGGAGGTGCAACGAGACCTGGGTGTCATTATACACCAGTCATTGAAAGTGGGCATGCAGGTACAGCAGGCGGTGAAAAAGGCGAATGGTATGCTGGCATTTATAGCGAGAGGATTTGAGTACAGGAGCAGGGAGGTACTACTGCAGTTGTACAAGGTCTTGGTGAGACCACACCTGGAGTATTGTGTGCAGTTTTGGTCCCCTAATCTGAGGAAAGACATCCTTGCCATAGAGGGAGTACAGAGAAGGTTCACCAGATTGATTCTTGGGATGGCAGGACTTTCATATGAAGAAAGACTGGATGAACTGGGCTTGTACTCGTTGGAATTTAGAAGATTGAGGGGGGATCTGATTGAAACGTATAAGATCCTAAAGGGATTGGACAGGCTAGATGCAGGAAGATTGTTCCCGATGTTGGGGAAGTCCAGAACGAGGGGTCACAGTTTGAGGATAGAGGGGAAGCCTTTTAGGACCGAGATTAGGAAAAAACTTCTTCACACAGAGAGTGGTGAATCTGTGGAATTCTCTGCCACAGGAAACAGTTGAGGCCAGTTCATTGGCTATATTTAAGAGGGAGTTAGATATGGCCCTTGTGGCTACGGGGGTCAGGGGGTATGGAGGGAAGGCTGGTGTGGAGTTCTGAGTTGGCTGATCAGCCATGATCATAATAAGTGGCGGTGCAGGCTTGAAGGGCCGAATGGCCTACTCCTGCACCTATGTTCTATGTTTCTATGTTTCTATGTAACATAAGTGGGGTTCTCGTCCGCGATTTTGAACGCTAAATTTGGGACGGGGTAAATTGATTGGGTTAAAATTCCCGAAAGAAAGAAAAAACAAACAGCAGAAATGGAGATTGAGGAATTTCTAAAGGCGCCGACATTGGAGGCATTAGAGGATGCCAGGAAAGCGGAATTGGCAGCTGTGGCCAAACGGTTGAATCTTGTTCAGGGGAAGTCGACAATGAGGAGAGAGGAGATACACAGAGCTATCATAGAGCACTATGTATCTAAAGGTGTGTTTCCCCAAGGGAAGCTGGAGGTGGTATCTATGGGAAAACCTGGTGGAGACGCAGTACGGGTGCAGATTGAAAAACTGAGACTCGAACACGAGTTCCGGGTATGGCAGCTAGAACACGAAGAGAAGCAGTTAGAACGGCGAGAGAGAGAGAGAGAGGCAGTTGGAGCGAGAAGAGAGAGAGAGGCAGTTGGAGCGAGAAGAGAGGCAGTTGGAGAAACAGAGGGAAAGGGAATTCGAGCTGGAGAGGTTAAAGATAAGGGCTGAGCAGGGGCCCATGCCAAACCAAGGTGGAGGGTTCAGGGCGACCCAGGAGGTTAGGCTGGTTCCCCCATTTGATGATACCGATGTGGATCGGTACTTTCCCCATTTCGAAAAAGTTGCTGAAAGTCAGGACTGGCCGAGGGATAAGTGGGCTGTTTTGCTTCAGAGTGTACTTAAAGGAAAAGCCCAACAAGCTTACTCAGCTTTGTCCGTGGAAGATGCCTAGAGGTATGAGGTGGCGAAAGAGGCCATCCTCAGGATTTATGAGTTGGTCCCGGAGGCATACCGGCAGAGGTTCCGGAATGCGAGGAAGCAGTGGGACCGCACGCATCTAGAGTTTGCCCGTGAGATGCAGACATATTGTGAGCATTGGTGCGCCTCGAAGGGGGTAAATGGGGATTATGACAGACTGCTACAGCTGATCCTGATTGAGCAGTTTAAAGGTTGTGTCCTTGAGGGTATGAGACCCTACCTAGATGAGAAAGAGGCAGCCACGTTAGCCGCAACTGCTAAGTTAGCGGACGAGTACGCGTTGACGCATAAAATGAAGTTTTCCCCGAGTAAAGGCTACCAGAAGGGTAGTCAGGACGGCGGGGAGAGTCCGCCAGAAAAGTCAGTAAGTAAGCCGGGGATTAGTGAGAAGGATAAGGTAGACCAGGAGCAGTCTGGTAGGAAGTCTCCTGGGGTTGTCTGTTATAATTGTGGGAAAGTCGGACACTTTGCGTCCAGGTGCTTAGCCCCAAAGAAGGAGACGGGGAAAGGAAAAATGGCGTTTTCGACTGGCTGTATTGAGCTGGTAAACAAACCCCTAGGAGAGGAAAGGTCTGCCAAAGTTCAGGAAGGGTGCGAGAGGTTTATCTCGGCCGTATTGGTGTCGGTGAAGGAGGGGTTAAACCCAGTTCCAGTGCGGATCTGGAGAAACACGGGAGCGTGTCAGTCATTGATGTTAAAGGGTGTGTTAGACTTCAGTTCCGAGACCGAGACTGGGAAAGTCAGGGTCATAAATGGCATTGGAAAAGGGACTGAGGCAGTACCTTTGCACCAGATACACCTAAAAAGCGACTTAGTCTCTGGACCAGTCACGATCGGGATGAGGCCCAAACTACTGATGAAAGGCGTGGAAGTCTTACTCAGTAATGACCTCGCCGGGGGAATTGTGTTCTTGGCAGTGAGATTGACAGGTCAGCCTGCCAGCATTGAGGCCCCGCCCATGGACTCACAGGCTCATCCCGTTTGCGCAGTGACTTGGCCTGTGTCCAGAAAGGCTGCCGAAGTAAATTTAGCTGAGACATTTCTACCAGCATTGTACCAGGGGGAGGTAGAAAGTGAAAAGAAGGACATAGTGAAACAGGAGGAAGTGAGGGAATTGAGGCAGACTTAGCATTAGCAAGGAAGGAATTTGTACAGGCACAGGAGCGAGACGAGGAGCTGATGGTTTCAGCGGAGACAGCTCTCTCTGAAGCAGGATTAAAAAGAGAGCCAGTAGGCTATTGTGTGGAGGAGGGAGTGCTAAGGAAGAAATGGAGACCAAGTACCGTGCCCGCAGATGAGGAATGGGGGATGGTGCCAAAAATTTATGGGGATGAGATTCTTAACCTGGCCCACAAGATACCCCTCGGTGGACATTTTGGGGGGAGGGAAACAGTCAGCGGAATCATGAAAGAAGTTTACTGGCTGCACAGGAGGAAGGATGTTATTGACTATTGCAGACATGAGTTAACACAGTTAGAGGCTATTAACATGTTAAAAGCCCACCACGATCAGAGAACAGATCTAGCTGGTGATATCATGAAAATTAATGAGGCTAAGGTGCCACCTGATAAGGGGAGGACCCATTTTGAAAAGATAAGTGTGGTGCCGACCAGATGGGAGATGTCTATTGTTTTGACCCGTTTTGCTGATAAGGTCTCTCACCTAAACTCCGAAAAAAGCGGGCCATTGATAAAGCTAATTAACCGGCACGCGCACGTAGGTCTAGATGTCCCGAGGCGATGCAAAGCGCTGGGACATGGAGCTGTTGTCACATCAGGTCTGCTTAGTGAGCAACACCCCTATAGAATGATTAATTCAGTGACAAACGAGCTAAAGAACACAGAAGTGTATATTGGCGATGCAGTGGTCTGGAGTGACACGTGGGAGGAACACATTGTGGCGCTGTTTAAACAGCTGTCTGAAGCCAGCCTGACGGTGAACCTCGAAAAAAGTGAGTTCGGCCACGGAAAAGTCACTTATCTGGGATTTGTGGTAGGACAGGGGCAGCTGGCTTCGATGCAAGCTAACGTGCGGGCTATCTCTGACGTCCCAACCCCGACAGACAAGAGAGCCCTGAGAAGGTTCTTGGAGATGGTGGGGTACTATCGGAAGTCTTGCAGGAAAAAAAAACAACTTTGCGGATAGTACCCACTCTCATACTAAGCCCTTGCCAAAGAATGCTAAGTTGGTATGGGACGACCCTTGTTATCTGTGTCCGGGGCGAAAACCACTGAGAAGTCACACTGCTCACAATTCATTAGTGTTTTCGGCCACTATGAAGTCTGCTAAGTTGGAACCTGGTTTGAGAGGGTTATTAAAATAACACATATAAAAGGATCAGAAGATGTGATTGCTGACTGTCTGTCAGGTGTTGACAACTTAAAATTCTCTGTATTAGCCAAATAGCTGATGAAGATGTATATTTGTGTGTATCTAATGATGTATTCATGCTTGTAATTTTTACTCCGGTAAAAATCCTTCAAGGGGAGGGGTGTGACGAAAGAGGGTTACAAAAGTACACATAGACTAAGATGTTAACTCTCCTGTGCTAGCACCAGTGGGATCATCAGTTGATCTGCCACCTGTCTTCAGGAGAGAGAGATAAGTAAGACAATGGAGCAGCATTTGGAAATGTTAATGAAGAGACGAGAGAGTTTAACAGAAGGAGACACCGGTCTGAGTATTGTCAAGACCGGCTCCGTTTGAACCCTGAACTGTTTGAAGTTTGATGGACAGGCGATACCCCAACAGGGGGGATAAAAAGGGACGGGTTCGCTAAGGCAGGAGACACCACACACGACACTACGAGGTAACAAGACCCTGGAAGCGGTGTGCCCTCACAAGTCGGTGGGAGTTTTTGGAGGCTGCTCACGGGACCAGCCACAGACGCACAGGGTGGAAAGATTCGGTCGGCGGGAACCTGGTGTGTGTGTCCACCCTTGCCTGGGTGCTGGGTTCACTGCAGAGGAACGATCGTATCTGAAATGGAGGGGTCACAGTCGGTGACCTCAGAAGACATTACAAAGGGCTCGCCCGAAAGCTAACTGCAAGGAAAATCAAAGGTCTGTTGAATCCGATTTGAATATCAGCATTCGCTCTCTCTCTCTCCCCAACGGCACGACGGCGATTACTGTGAACTGAACTAATCTGAACTCTGTCACTTGTGATTGATCATTTTACCCCTAAACTGCGATAGAGCTTCATTGATTCTATTATCCCAGTTCTGTGTACATGTGTGTTTATTCATTGCTAACCTGTTGCATCTATATCCTTACTATTAGAGTACTGTATTGTTTATTTCTTTAATAAAACTTTCTTAGTTCCAGTAATCCAGACTCCAACTGAGTGATCCATTTCTGCTGGTTTGGCAACCCAGTTACGGGGTACGTAACAACTTTATCCTCACTTTTCCAAGCTGTTGAATCCACCTCCCTGCTATTTTGCAGAGGTGGTGTAGGGGTAAAATAAAGAACTGGGAAGTTGAGCCCAGCTCTTCACTTCAACCCTCCGCCCCCACCTAATTTCACCTATCACCTTGTGTTTCTTTCTCATTTCACCCCACCTTCTTGCTCTGACTCCTCATTTTTTGTTCTCCACTCCTGATGAAGGGTCTCGGCCCAAAATGTTGACTGAACTCTTTTCCATAGATGCTGCCTGGCCTGCTGGGTTCCTCCAGCATTTTGTGAGTGAAGCTCTTATCACTATCAATTCTCCAGCGTGAGGAAAGAGGCCCTTACTGAAACAGTTACCTACCTGCTATCAAGGACATATATACAGGAAGGTGCTGGAAAAGAAGCCAGCAGTAGCATAAAGGATCCCACCCACCCTTCTCATGGACTGTTTGACCCACTTCCATCAAAGAAGAGACTACACAGCATCCACACCAGGACCAACAGACTTAAAAACAGCTACTTCCCCCAAGCCATCAGGTTGATCAACAACTCCACTCATTAACCACCCCACACACCTACCCACCACCTCCACTTTATCATATCCTGTCAGAGTCACCATATGTACAGCCACTCCTGTGCCTAGCATCACTTTATGTACATACAATCCGTCTGTGTCTATGAGCTAATCTTACGCATTTACACTCAGTATTCACTTTTTATGTACCTCCTGTATCTAATAAAGTGGCCACTGAGTGTATCTTTGTGGTTTCCTGCTGCTGAAGCCCGTCCACTTCAAGGTTTGTTTATTCAGAGATGCTCTTCTGCACACCACTGTTGTAATGCGTGGTTATTCAAGGTACTGTTATCTTCCTGTCGGCCTGAGCCAGTCTGGCCATTCTCCTCTGACTTCTCATTAACAACATGTTTTCACCCACAGAACTGCCACTTATTAGATGATCATTTTTCGCACCATTCTCTATAAACTCTAGAGACTGCTGTGTTTAAAAATCCCAGGATACTCAAACCACCCTGTCTGACACCAACAATTATCCCACGGTCAAAGTCACTTAGATCACACTTCTGACCTTTGGTCTGAACAACAACTGAACCTCTTGATCAGGTCTGCATGCTTTCATGCATTGAGTTGCTGCCACATGATTGGCTGATTAGATATTTGCATTAACGAGCAAGTGTACAAGTGTACCTGATAAAATTGCCACTCTAGCCATTTGTGGGTGAGTTAATGAGTGGAGGTATATTTACCGTGTTTGTAGTTACGTCCTTCATGCCTTTTTTAATGCTGCATCAGATCTGGAGTAACAATCATGTCATTCTCGTTACACTTGTGTACTGAAGAATGACAATAAACAATCTTGAATAAACACTCGGGAGCAAAAGTAGTAAAGAATGTCTTTCTGGCTAATGCACAATCTCTGGAAAATAAAATTGAAGACATAGAAACATAGAAACATAGAAAATAGGTGCAGGAGTAGGCCATTTGGCCCTTCGAGCCTGCACCGCCATTCAGTATGATCATGGCTGATCATCCAACTCAGAACCCTGTACCAGCCTTCCTCCATACTCCCTGATCCCTTTAGCCACAAGGGCCCTATCTAACTCCCTCTTAAATATAGCCAATGAACTGGCCTCAACTGTTTCCTGTGGCAGAGAATTCCACAGATTCACCACTCTCTGTGTGAAGAAGTTTTTCCTAATCTCGGTCCTAAAAGGCTTCCCCTTTATCCTCAAACTGTGACCCCTCGTTCTGGACTTCCCCAACATCGGGAACAATCTTCCTGCATCTAGCCTGTCCAATCCCTTTACGATTTTATACGTTTCAATCAGATCCCCCCTCGATCTTCTAAATTCCAACGAGTATAAGCCTAGTTGATCCAGTCTTTCATCATATGAAAGTCCTGCCATCCCAGGAATCAATCTGGTGAACCTTCTTTGTACTCCCTCTATGGCAAGGATGTCTTTCCTCAGATTAGGGGACCAAAACTGCACACAATACTCCAGGTGTGGTCTCACCAAGGCCTTGTACAACTGCAGTAGTACCTCCCTGCTCCTGTACTCGAATCCTCTTGCTATAAATGCCAGCATACCATTCGCCTTTTTCACCACCTGCTGTACCTGCATGCCCACTTTCAATGACTGGTGTATAATGACACCCAGGTCTCGTTGTACCTCCCCTTTTCCTAATCGGCCACCATTCAGATAATAATCTGTTTTCCTGTTTTTGCCACCAAAGTGGATAACCTCACATTTATCCACATTAAACTGCATCTGCCATGAATTTGCCCACTCACCCAACCTATCCAAGTCACCCTGCATCCTCTTAGCATCCTCCTCACAGCTAACACTGTCGCCCAGCTTCGTGTCATCCACAAACTTGGAGATGCTGCATTTAATTCCCTCATCCAAGTCATTAATATATATTGTAAACAACTGGGGTCCCAGCACTGAGCCTTGTGGTACCCCACTAGTCACTGCCTGCCATTCTGAAAAGGTCCCATTTATTCCCACTCTTTGCTTCCTGTCTGCCAACCAATTCTCTATCCACATCAATACCTTACCCCCAATACAGTGTGCTTTAAGTTTGCACACTAATCTCCTGTGTGGGACCTTGTCAAAAGCCTTTTGAAAATCCAAATATACCACATCCACTGGTTCTCCCCCATCCACTCTACTAGTTACATCCTCAAAAAATTCTATGAGATTCGTCAGACATGATTTTCCTTTCACAAATCCATGCTGACTTTGTCCGATGATTTCACTGCTTTCCAAATGTGCTGTTATCACATCTTTGATAACTGACTCTAGCAGTTTCCCCACCACCGATGTTAGGCTAACCGGTCTATAATTCCCTGGTTTCTCTCTCCCTCCTTTTTTAAAAAGACCTCAGAGCAGGACTGTAATACCAGAGGGGCATCAAGGACTGCTGTGTACTTGGCCCTACAGAGACATGGTTCACCCCCAGTACTGCAGCTCAAGAGCTCCCCCTTCCTCTGTATGGACCAAACAGCAGTGTCGGGGAAGGCAGAGGTGGCGATTACCTCATTGCAGTGCACTGACCTGGTGATTTGGCCTCAATCCCCTGACCTGGAACATCTAGCTGCCTGTTCTAACTGCTGAAGGAGTTTTCTGCCGCAATCCTGCTTGCAGCGTGCATTCCATCCCTGGCCAGCATCAAGCTGGCACTGGAGGATGAACCGTCATGACACAGTGCGCCCTGATGCTTTCCCAGTTACGTAAGAGACTTCAACCAGGCCAGCTCCAAAGAGTCTCTGACCAACTACCACCAACATGTCACCTGTGCAACCTGGGAAGCCAACAACTTGACTACTGTTACACCACCAACAGGAACACCTAGTGTGCCATCTCATGTTTGCATTTTGGCAAGTCTGATCACCTGGCTGTACCTCTAACCCCTGCATGCACACAGAGACTGAAGACCGCAGCACCAATAGCGAGGACTGTGAAGGTCACATCCAGGGAGGTGGAGGTACCCATACAGGAGGAACGGGGCATACTCAGGGATTCATCTTTGGACCTGATTGAACATACCAGCCATAAATCAAATCAGAAGCCGTGGATGAACCAGGAGATAAGTCCGTTAAGTTCTAGATCTGTGGTGTTCAAGACCAGAGATCCAGAACTCTACAAAAACTCAACACCTTTTATGCATTCTTTGAAAGGGAGAAAAATACTATACCTGTGTGAATCCCTGCAGCACCTGAAACCCTGTGACATGTGTCTCAGAGACCGATGTTGAAACATCTTTCAAGAAGGTGAACCCTCACAAGGGGTCAGGTCCTGATTTTGTGTGGGGCAGGACACTGTAAACCTGTGCCAACCATCTACCTGGTGTTGAAGGACATAGAAACATAGAAAACCTATAGTACAATACAGGCCCTTTGGCCCACAAAGCTGTGCCGAACATGTCCTTACCTTAGAACACCTAGGCTTACCCATAGCCCTCTATTTTTCTAAGCTCCATGTACCTATCCAGGAGTCTCTGAAAAGACCCTAACTGGATATCTTCAATTACTCACTGCTGCAGTCAGAGGTTCTCATCTGCTTCCAAAGGGCATCAATCATACCGGTACCAAGAACTGCAGGGTGAGATGCCTCTGTGGCACTCATCCACTCTGATAAAGTGCTTTGAAACGTTAGTCATGGCTAGATTCGCCTTCTGACTGGGCAAGGACCTGGACCCACTGCAATTTGCCTACCACCATTATTAGTCAACAGGAGATGTCATCTCACCGGCTCTCCCTTCTACCTTAGATCACCTGCACAATAGCAATACCTACATCAGGCTGCAGTCTTGACCTCCAGGCCAGGTCTTCACGTGCTGCCACTGGAACCCCTGTCTTCCCTTCCCCCACCACCACTCTGCAATCCCGTCTCTTTCAGGCCCCGCCATCATCTCTTGGGTCCTCCCCTCACCCCACCATCCCTGAATACCCCAAACCTCACTTCCCCTCAGACAAAACCAACCCTCTTTCCCCCCGACCCCCGATTCCAGCTCTCATCCATGTCGGGTCTTCACCATTCCCTCTGACCTTCCCCTCTCTGAGGCAGAACGTTCTGTCCTCAGAAAGGGCCTCACCTTTGTCCCCCTGTGCCCACACCTAGGTGAGTTCCACGCCCACCATAACACTGAGCTCTTCTTCTGCTGCCTCCATCTCTGAGCTTATTTCTTTGGCAAGAATTCACCACCTAGCACCGATGACCCCTTCTCCTATCTTCAACCCTCCTCCTCTTCCTGGACACCCCGCCCTGGTCTTCTTCCTGTTCTGGATCTCTTTATTGCCTATTGCTGATGGGACATGAACCATCCAGAATTCAACACTCTTCCATTCCAATATCACTCCTTCCGAACGATCGGCCTCTCCACTCCCACCACACCAATCCTAACCTCACCATGAAACCCACAGATAAGGGAGATTCTGTAGTAGTCTGGCATATTGATTACTTTTCTGAGGCCCAGCATCAACTCTCAGTTCCTTCCTCTTACTTACCCCTCGAACACCAGACCATTGTCTCCCACAGCATCACCAGCCCTATTGACTCTGAAGATCTCCCATCCACCACCACCAACCTCATAGTTCCCACACCCCGCACCTCCCGTTTCTACCCCCTACCCAAAATCCACAAACCTGCTTGTCCAGGTAGACCCATTATTTCAGCTTGTTCCTGCCCCACTGAACTCATATCTGCATACCTCGACTCTGTTTTATCCCCCCTAGTTCAGTCCCTTCCTACCTACATTGTGACAATTCACATGGTCTGAATCTTTTCAATGATTTCAGGTTTCCTGACCCTCATCATTGTATTATTATTATGGATGTTCAGTCTCTGCACACCACCATGTCTCACCAGGAAGGCCTCAAAATTCTCCATTTCTTTTCTGGTGACCAGACCTACCAATTCCCCTCCACCACTACTCTCCTCTGCCTAGCGGAATTTGTCCTCATTCTAAATAATTTCTCCTTTGGCTCCTTCCACTTCCTTCAAACAAAAGAAGTAGCTATGGGCACACGCATGGAACTAAGCTATGCCTGCCTGTTCGTCAGCTATGGGGTGCAATCTATGTTCCAAGCCTACACTGGTGACCATCCCGCACAGTTCCTATACTACATTGACGACTGAATTAGTGCTGTTTCCTGCATCCATGCGGAACTCATCGATTTCATCCACTTTGCCTCTAACTTCCACCCTGCACTCAAATTTCAAAGTCCATTTCTAACACCTCCCTTCCCTTTCTTGATCTGTCTCTGTCTCTGAAGATAGTTTATCTACTCTCACAACTACTTGGACTCTCACACCTACCTGGACTATACCTCTTCCTACACTGCTACTTCTAAAAATGCCATCCCTTCTTTCGATTCCTTTGTCTCTGCTGCATCTGCTCTCAGGATGAGGCTTTTCATTCAAGAACAAAGGAGATTGCCTCCTTTTTCAAAGAAAGGGGCTTCCCTTCCTCCACCATCAACACTGCCCTTAACCGCATCTCTTCCATTTCACACACATCTGCTCTGACCCCATCTTCCCACCACCCTACCAGGGATAGGGTTCCTCTTGACTTCACCAACCACCCCACCAGCTTCCGCATCCAGCACATAATTCTCCGAAACATCCGCCACCTCTAACTGGATCCATCACCAAGCACATCTTCCCTAACCACACCCCCCTCCCCCACTTTCTCTGCTTTCCGCAGACATTGCTCCCTATGCGACCCCCTTGTGCATTCATCCCTCCCCACTGATCTCCCTCCTGGCACTTATCCTTGCAAACGGAACAACTGCTACACCTGCCCCTATACCTCCTCCCTCACTACCATTCAGGGCTCCAAACAGTTCTTCCAGGTGAGCTGACACTTCACCTGTGAGTCTGTTGGGGGTCACGTACTGTGTCCAGTTCTCCTGGTGTGGCCTCCTGTATATCGTTGAGGCCCGACATAGATTGGGAGACTGCTTTGCTGAGCATCTACGCTCCGTCTGCTATAACAAGGGACATCTCCCAGTGGTCACCCATTTTAATTTTGTTTCCCATTCCAATATGTCCATCCGTGGCCTCCTCCACTGCCTTGATGAGGCCACACTTAAGGCTGATTTATACTTCTGTGTCAAATTGACGCCATAGGTACAGCATCGCTGCGAATCTTACGCAGAGCCTACGTGGATCCCTATGCCGTAGCCTGACGTACACCTCTCCCAAAATGTAACTACGCGTCACGGCAACGCAGGTCGCAACAACTGTGATTGGTCCGCTTGGTAGCATCGCATTTCATCCTACGCTGCAACAGCTTCCCATTGGGCGACTGGAGGGCAGGGAAGGAACTCTGGCTGCAATGCTTTCCATAAAGCTTTACAGAGCTCCGAAATTATGGAGGACACATTTCGCTTTTACGAAAAAAGACGCTCGTTTTAAACTTGTTTACCCCGAGGAAGAATACCATGACCATGAAGCCTTGCGCGGGCAGGTGTGTGTGCATGTGTGATGTGTGCGAATTGCAGAGCGACGCAGACACACAAACGCACAAGTATAAGTGCTCACAACGCGCATAGGCCACTTGTGTGGGTTACGGCGTCCATTTGACGCACAAGTATAGATCAGCCTTTAGGTTGAAAGAACAACACCTTGCATCCTGTTTGGGTAGCCTCCATGCTGATGGCATGAACATTAATTTCTTGAACTTTTGATAATGCCCCCCTCTCTATTCCCCTTCCCCTTTTCCCTCTCTCACCTTATCTCCTTGCCTGCCCATCGCCTCCCTCTGGTGCTTCTCCCCCTTTTCTTTCTTCCATGGCCTTCTGTCTCTTTCACCAATCAACTTTCCAGCTCTTCACTTCATCCCTCCCCCTTCAGGTTTCACCTATCACCTTGTGTTTCTCCCTTCTCTCCCGACAGCTTTTAAATCTACTCTTCAGCTTTTATTCTCCAGTCCTACCGAAGGATCTCAGCCTGAAATGTCAGCTGTTCTCTTTTCCGTAGATGCTGCCTGGCCTGCTGAGTTCCTCCAGCGTTTTGTGTGTGTTTCTCAGGCTGCTGTTTATTGATTAAAGCTCAGCTTTAAACACCATAATCCCTTCAGTACTAATCAACAAGCTTCAAAACCTGGCCTCTGTGCCTCCTTCTGCAACTGGAACCTGGTCTTCCTCATTGGGATACCACAGACAGTGCAGAACTGGAAGTAACATCTGCTCCTTGCTGACAATCAGCATAGATGCAGCTCAAGGATGCGTGCATAGCCCAGTGCTCTACTCTCTCTTCACCCATGACCGTGTGCTCGATACAGCTCAAACATCATCCATAAATTCACTGATGACACAACTCTTGTTGGCAGAATCTCAGACGGAGTTGCAGCGATGTACAAGAGTGAGGTAGATGGGCTGGTTGAGTTGAAGGTCCAACAACAACCTTGTACTCAACATCAGTAAGACCAAGGAATTAATTGTGGACTTTAGCAAAGCGAAATTTAGAGTCGTCATCAAGGGTTCAGCAGTGGTAAGGGTGAGCAGCTTCAGGCTCCTGGGTGTTAACACCTCAGAAGATTTATCCTAGTCCCAACATACTGATGCAATTACAAAGAAAGTATGTCAGTGGCTATATTTCATGAGGAGTTTGAACAGGTTTAGTCTGTCACTAAAGACCACAGAGGATTTCTGTGGATGCACCATGGAGAGCATACTGACTGGTTGTGTCACGGTCTGGTGTGGAGGTGGCAACGAGCAGGATTGGCAAGTCTTGCAGAGGGTTGTAGACTCAGCCATCTCCATTATGGGGACAAGCCTCGCCACCCTCGAGGACAAGCTCAAAAAGTGACACCTCAAAAAGGTGGCATCCATCATGAAAGCCCTCCCCATCCGGGACGTAATGTACTGCCAGATGAAGTGGTTGAATTAGATACAATCACTACATGTAAGAGGCCATTAGACACAGCATTAAGCAGGCAAGGCATAGAGGTATGTGATCCTTATGCTGGTAAATAAGATTAATATAGATGGGCAAGAATGTCAGTAAGGGTTTGGTGGGCCGAAGTATCCATTTCTGTGCTCTATAACTTAGTGACTCTTAGGAGAAGAATGAGATCCCTTTAAAAAGTAGGTGTGGTTTGGATAAGAGTGGAGATGAATCAATGCTTCACCTGAAAAAACAGTTTGGGTTCTTGGGTAGAGGGAAGTGGTGAGATGAAAGAGCAGGCATTGATGGTAAATGTCACGAGGAAGGGAGTGATTATTGAAGGTGGATAACTTAAAACAGAAAACTGAAGAAACAGAACCAGGAGCAGGCTGTTAGTTCCCTGTGCTCTAGCATTCAATAAAATCAGGGCTGATTCTACATTTTTGAAAGTAGAGAACTCCAGGACATATTTGGTTGTAACACAGGAAGTCCAGCAGGAGGCGGTAATGCACTGAAAACTGGTTGCCAACCGCCATAAAACAAAAAAGAAGGAGAAGAAGATGATTCTACATTTTTAACCTAATGTGTTAACCCTGTTTCTCTTTATGGCAGGTTCTGGCTAACTTATCATGTTTCCAGCATTTTCTGAGATTAGCTTTACATTGTTCAAGTAAAGAGTTGGCAAAGATACGCGTGAATGGGCTTTAACTCCACCTAAACCTTCTAAGGTTCTGCAATAACCTTTAGCCGAATTACTCTTGTGACTACATAGAAACATAGAAAAACCTACAACACAGTACAGGCCCTTCAGCCCACAATGCTGTGCTGAACAGGTACTTACTTTAGAAATTACCACGGGTTACCCATAACCCTCTATTTTTCTAAGCTCCATGTACCTAACCAGGAGTCTCTTGAAAAATCCTATTATATCCGCCTCCACCACTGTCGCCGGCAGCCCATTCCACACACTCACCACTTTCTGCATAAAAAACTTACCCTTGACATCCCCTCTGTACCTACTTCCAAGCACCTTAAAACTGTGCCTTCTCATGCTAGCCATTTCAGCCCTGGGAAAAAGCCTCTGACTATCCACATGATCAATGACTCTCATAATCTTATACAGCTCTGTCAGGTCACCTCTCATCCTCCGTCGCTCCAAGGAGAAAAGGCCAAGTTCACTAGCTTAAGGTTGAGGTCCATTCCAGTGGAACCAGATATACTTTGGAATGGTTCCAGTATAACGGCCTGCTGTTAGTACCACTGTTTCTCAGGGTGAGAATATTACACTGAGATGCCATCTATCTTTTCATGTCTATGCAGAAGCAGAAGGGCGGAACTGATTCAGGGTTTTGACCTAAGATATCATCTATCCCTCTGTTTCCATAGATGATGCTTAACCTGCTGAGTTCCTACAGCAATGTATGATTTTGCTTCAGATTCCAGAATCTGTGGTCTGTTATTTCAGCAGCAGAATTTTTCCTGATATCCCATCCCATCCCATCTGCTTTCCATCATATTGCTTACTTTGGTGTGTGCTGATTGGCTGCCTATATGATGAGAATGGCTACACCTCAAAGTATGTGTAGCAATTGACTGTGAAACATATTTTTCAATTTAATGAAATCATTTATACATTCACTTCTAACCTTTTAGAACATCTGACTCTTCACCCCCTGCTGTCCAGGAGAATAACAAAAGTATATCTGAGACTTCAGGAGATATTTCAAATTGAATCATTTTAATGGAAGTGAGCAGGTCGAATAATAAATATGTTTCTCTGGTTTAATCTGTTTCTTACCTCTCCATCTTGTTTCTTTTGAAATGTTGTCCAAATGACTTATTTGCTGGATCAAAAGTTAGTGAAGAGATTAAAGAGATCAGAAAATGCAAGTTACCCGCATGGCACAAGAAAATCCTTCATGATTTCTTGTGTAACATTGACATCAACTGTTAGATTCAAGAATAGTTATTGTACTGGTACGTTCAGGGTATTATAATTATATCGAAGCAGATGTCTCAGTGGTGTAACACTTAGTGTTGCTGCCTCATCATTCCAAGGATCAAGTTCGACCATGGCCTTAAATCCCAAGATGTGCCTTGTAGGTTACTTTGTTCATGTTAATTGCCCGTGGTGTGGGTGAGTGGAAGAAGGATTGTGGCTGTGAGGTGTGTGGTGTGGGAGCAGGGAGTTGATGGGTATGTGAGAGATAATAACTTACTATGGCGAGAAGCAGGGATTTGAGACTGATAGGAATGTCTGACAGCTAACAAAGACTCAAGTGACTGAATGGCCTCTAATGTCTCGAAATAATACATGTATGAGAAATGACACCCAATTTCAAATGGTTCATGCCATAGCATTAATTGTAGGGCGGGAATAGGATGATAGTATCGTGGGCATGATTTAGGGCTCTTGGATTATTGAAACCTCTTCTAGAGCAGGGTGACCTGTACAAGAGGGACTGGTTGCACCTAAACAGGACGGGCACCAAAATCCTGGCTGGGAGGTTCCCCGGTGCTACTCAGGAGGGTTTAAACTAGTTTGGCAGGAGAATGGGAACAGAGCATCACCAGATCAACAAGTGGAGGGATGGAGAAGCAGGTGGATGTCAGGCCAAATCAAAACTTGCAGGAACAAGTAGGAGATATGATGGGATAGATAGATTGGTACGTATTTTAATGCTAGGAGTATTATTGGTAAAGGTGATGAATTTAAAGCATAGATCAGTACATGGAACTATGATAGAGTCATAGAAAACTACAGCACAGAAATAGGCTCATCTAGTACGGGCTGAACTGTTTAAGCTGCCTATTCTCATTGACCTGTACCAGACCATAGCCCTCCTTACCCCAACCATCCATGCCCCCATCCAAACTTCCCTTAAACATTAAATCGAGCTCGCATACACTACTTGCACTGGCAGCTCATTCTACACTCTCATGACCCTCTGAGTGAAGAGGTTTCCCATCATGTTCCCCTTAAACTTTTCACCTTTCACCCTTAATCTATGACCTCTAGTTGTAGTCCCACCCAACCTCAGTGGAAAATGTCTGCTTGCATTTACCCTATCTGTACCCCTCATAATTTTGTATACCTCTAACAAACCTCCTCTTGATCTTTTATGTTCCAAGGGATAAAGTCCAAACCTATTCAATCTTCCCATGTAAATTTGCTCTGTACTCTTTCAATCTCACACAATACTTGAAATTAGGCCTCACCAATTTCTTATACAACTTCAACATTACATCCTATCTCCTGTGCACAATACTTTGATTTATGAAGGACAATGTGCCAAAGGCTTTTTTATGACGCTGTCTACCTGTGACACCCCTTTCAATGAGTTATGGACCTGTATTACCAGATCCCTTTGTTCTATGCCCGACGCAGGCCTCTCATGGTCTGAGTTGACATTCCCCTCCCCTCCCCCTGCTTTGTTCTACCACACTCCTCAGTGCCTTATTGTTCACTGTGTAAGACCTGCACTGGTTGGTCCTACCAAAGGGCAACACCGTGCAGTTGACTGCATTAAATTCCATCCGCAATTTTTCTAGCTTGTCCAGATCCCACTGCAAGTCCTGATAGTCTTCCTCGTTGTCCACTACACCCCAATCTTGATGTGAAAAGCAACTTTGTTGATCCAGTTAATCATATCGTCATCCAGGTAATCGACATAGATGAGGAACAACAATAGACCCAGCACCAGTCGCTGTGGCACTCCATGAGTTAGAGAAGCAAACATCTACTACCACTCCCTGGCTTCTCCCACAAAGCCAATGTCCGATCCAATTTACTACCTCAATTTGAATGCCGAGCGGCTGTACCTTCTTGACCAACCTCCCATGCGGGATCTTATCAAGTGCCTTACTAAGCTCCTTGTGGTCAACCTCCACTACCTCGCCTTCATCAACTTTCCTGGTAACTTCCTCATAAAACTCTATGTACAAAGACATGCTGACGATCCCTAATCAGTCCATGTCTATCCAAGTACTCATATATCCAGTCCCTTAGAATAACTTCTAATGACTTTCCCCCTGCTGATGCAAGGCTCACTGGCCTATAATTTCCTGTTTATTTTTATAGACTTTCTTAAACAGCTGAGCAATATTAGCTACCGTCCAATTCTTGGGTACCTCACCTGTCACTAAGGAAGATTTAAATATCTCTGCTCGGGCCCCTGCAATTTCAGCACCTGCCTCCCACAGGAACACCTTGTCAGGCCCCGGGGATTTATCCACCCTAATTTACCTCAAGATAGCAGACACCACCTTGTCTGAAATCTGCATAGGGTCCATAAAATCAATGCTGCTTTGCCTCACTTCTATAGACTCTGTGTCAGTCTCCTGAGTAAATACAGATACAAAAAATTCTTTTCAGATCTCCCCCATCTGATTTGGCTTCACAGATGGATTGGCATTCTGGTCTTCCAGAGGACCAATTTTGTCCCTTACAATCCTTTTGCTCTTAACATATCTGGAGAATCCCTTCAGATTCTTCTTCATCTTGTCTGCTAGAGCAACTTCATGCCTTCTCTTAGCCCTCTTGATTTCTTTCTTAAGTGCTCTCTTGCTTTTCTTCTACTCCGTAAGCACCCCATTTGCTCCTACCTGCCTTTACCTGCTATGCACCTCCTTTTTTTCTTAACCAGGGCCTCAATATTTCTCGAAAACCAATGTTCCCTAAACTTGTTATCTTTATCTTTTATTCTGACAGGCATGTACAAGCTTTGTACTCACAAAATTTCACTTTTGAAGCCATCCCACTTACCAAGTATACCTTTGCCAGAAAACAGCCTGTCCCAATCCACACTTGCCAGATCCTTACTGATACCATCAAAATCGGACTTTCTCCAATTTAGAATTCCAGCCTGCAGACCAGTCCTGACTTTTTTCAAATTTACTTTGAAACTAATGGCATTTTGATCCCTAGATACAAAGTGTTCCCCTACACAAATGTCTGTCACCTACCCTGTCTCAGTCCCTCATAGCAGATTAAGCATTGTACACTCTCTCATAGAAGTTCTACGCACTGATGAAGGAAATTTAATGTCATGTTGTTGCAGTTACAGAGACTTGGTTGAGAGAGGGACAAGAATGGGTGCTTAATGTCCCAGAGTTTTGATGTGTGAGAGGGTGGGGGTGGAATAGTTGCACTACTAATTAGGAACAATATTACCACTGCACTCAGAGGAGACATAATGGAGGGAGAGCTTGTTCACTGTGTCTGTATGGGTAGAACTCAAGGATAGGAAGAGCACAATCACTCTGATGAGATTGTACTACAGAGCCCCCAGTAGCCACTGGGACACTGAGGAACAGATATTCAGGCAGATTAAGGAAATGTGTAAAAACAATAGGGTTGTTGGCATGGGGGACTTCAACTTCCCTAATATAAAATGGGAACTTTTTTTTAGTTCAAGAGGTTTAGATGGGACAGAATTTGTTAGGTGCATTCAAGAGGGTTTCTTAAATCAATATGTACATAGTCCAACAAAAGGAGGGGCTGTACTGGACCTGGTGTTGACTAATGAGTCCGGCCAGGTGACCAACCTTTCAGTGGGTGAGCAGTTAGAGAACAGTGACCACAACTCCTTAAGTATTGATAGCTGTAGATAAAGATAAATATGGACCCTGTGGGAGAGTGTTACATTGGAGCAGGGTGAATTAGAAGACCATTAGGCAGGAAGTAGGCAGAGTTAACTGGCAACAGCTATTTTTGGGCAAGTCCACATCTGATATGAGGAGGGTGTTTAAAGACCAATTGCACAGAGTACAGGACAGGCATGTTCTAGTCCCAAGGCAAGGTAAGAGAACCTTGGATGTCGAGAGAGGTGATGAATTTAGTCGAGGATGAAAAAGGGAAAGTATGTAAAGCTTAAGAAAGCAGAATCAAACAGAGATCTTGAAGATTACAAAGAAGCAAGAAAAGAACTCAAGGAGGGTATTAGGAAAGTAGGGAGGGCCCATGAAAAGTCTTTGGCAAGTAGGATTAAAGAGAATCCCAAAGCATTCTATACATACATCAAGAGCAAGAGGATAACTAGGGAGAGGGTAGGAGCACTCAAGGATAAAGGGGGAGGGATAGTTGCTTGGGTGCAGAGGATGTTGATGAGGTCCTTAATGAGTACTTTACAGCAGTACTTACCAAGGAGAAGGACGTGGAGGAAAGGCAGATCAGTACCAAGCACATTGATATGCTCAGGCATTTCAAGGGAAAAAAAAGGAGGTTATGTTGGATCTCTTGAAGTGCATTAAGGTGGATAAGTCACAAGGCCTGATGGGATATACCCCAGGTTATTGACAGAGGCGAGATGGCTGGGACTTTGACCCACATCTTTCTGTCCTTTCTAGCCACAGACAAGGTCCTGGAGGACTGGTGAGTACTGTTATTCCATTATTCAAGAAGGGAACCGGGAATAATCTTAGAAACTATAGACCGGTCAGACTCACATCAGTAGTAAAGAAGTTACTGGAGTGAATTCTTAGGGATAGGATTTACGAGCATTTGGAAAACCATGGCCTAATTAGGGAGAGCCAACATGGCTTTGTGCAGGAAAATTGTGTCTTACTAATTTGATTGAGATTTTGACGAGGTGATAAGGGTGATTGATGAAGGTAGAGCTGTGGGTGTGTCTACATCGATTTTAGTAAGGTGTTTGACGAAGTCCCTCGTGGGAGGCTCATCCAGAAGATTAAGATACATGGAATCTATGGTGAATTGACTGTTTGGATTGATAACTAGCTTGCTCAGAGAAGACAGAGGGTAATGGTAGAAGAGGCTTATTCTAGCAGGAAGTCTATGATTTGTAGAGTTCTGCAGGGATCTATACTGGGACCTCTGCTGTTTGTGATGTATATAAAAGACCTGCATGAAAATGTAGACCTGTGAGTTCGTAGGTTTGCAGATGATATGAAGATTGGTAGTGGTGTGGATAGTGTAGACGACTAGCAAAGAATAAAGTGGGAGATAGATCAGTCGCAGATACGGGTGGAGAACTGGCATACGGAGATTAACCCAGTTAACCAGGTGAATTGTTGCACCTTGGTAAGTTAAATGTAAAGAGAAAGTACAAGACACTTAACAGTGTTGATGAGCAGAGATCCAAGTTCATGGCTACATAGGTTGATAGAGCGGTTAAGAAGGGATATGGCATGCTTGCCTTTAGTAGTCGAGGCACTGAGTTCAAAAGTCAGGAAGTTATTTTGCAGCTTTATATAACTCTAGTTAGATGGATAGAAAGATATAAAGATACTTTATTGATTCCAAAGGAAATTACTGTGTCACAGTAGCATTACAAGTGCACAGATATAAATATTAAAAGAGAAGTAGGAAAAATAAAAGGTAAGTTTCCACAGTCTAACAGGAGGAGGTCATCACATTCCCGGCAACAGGTCGACTGATTATGGCGCCTAATGGCCGAGGGTAAGAATGATCTCATATAGCACTCTTTGGGGCAGCGCAGATGTCTTAGTCCATTACTAAAAGTGTTCCTCTGTTCAGCCAAAGTGGCAGGCAGAGGGGAGAAACATTGTCCAGAACTGCCAGGATTTTCCATAGGTTTCTTTGTTCTACCACAGTCTCCAGTGTGTCCAGTTTGACTCCTATAACAGAGACAGCCTTTCTAATCAGTTTATTGAGCCTGTTAGCATCACCCATGTTGATGGCATTGCCCCAGCACACCACCACTGCAGAGAAGATTGTACTGGCGACAACAGACCAGTAGAATATGTGAAGGAGAGGCCTGCATACTCCAAAGGACCTCAGTCTCCTCTGGCCTTCTTGTAAACAGCCTCTGTGTTGATGCTCCACTTGAGTCCGTCATCCAGGTGTACCCCCAGGTACTTGCTGGTCCTCACCACATCCACATCCTCACCATCAATAGTAATAAGGAGCAATGCAGGCTTGGTCTTCCTAAAGTCCATCACCATCTCTTTTGTCTTATTGATGCTGAGCTGCAGATGATTCAGCTTGCACCATTTGACAAAGTCCTCCCTGTACTCATCTTCCCATCCTCCCTTTATACTCTCCATTACTGGTGAGTCAGCAGCGAATTTCTGCAGATGACATGACTCAGTGTTGTATCTAAAAGTCCGAGGTATGCAGGGTAAACAGGAAGGGAGCCAATACAGTCCCCTGTGGGGCCCCAGTGCTGCCTATAGCCATGTCTGACACACAGCTCTGAAACCGCACGCACTGTACTCTGCCAGTCAGGCAGTCCACACAAGGTAGGATACAAAGGAAGTGCCAATCTGCACTGAACGGAGCTTTTCCCCCAGCGTTGAGGGCTGTATGGTATTGAAGGCTCTTGAGAAATCAAAAAACAGTGCTGCTCTGCTTCTCCAAATGGCTCTGTTCAGCAGGTAAATGACAGCTTCCTTGACTCTAAAGTGCCCCGGCAGGCAAACTGCAGGGGATTGAGGGCTGATCTGACCAGGGTCAGAGGTGAGCTAGGAACAGCCTCTCTAAGGTCTTCGTGATGTGTGAGGTCAGGGCCACTGGATGGTAGTCATTCAAGACTTACAGTTGGCCGTTCTTGGGTACTGGGACCATACATGATGTTTTCCACACAGTTAGGTCGCATCAGGAGTATTGCATACAGTTCTGGTCACCCCATTATAGGAGGGATGTCAAGGCCTTGGAGAGAATGCAGAAGATATTTACCAGGTCGCTGCCTGGATTAGAGGACACGTGCTATAACGAGAGGTTGGACAAACTTGGGTTGTACTCTGTGGAGCTGCGGATGTGGAGGGGAGATCTGATAGGGGTGTATAACATAATGAGAGGCATAGGTAGAACAGATAGTATCTTTTTTGCCAGGGTTGAAATGCCTAATACCAGAGGGCATGCATTTAAGATGAGGGGAATAATTTCAAAGGAGACGTGAGGTGCAAGCTTTTTGCAGAGTGTGTTAGATGCCTGGAATATGCTACCTAGGGTGTGGTAGAGGAAGGTGTATTAGGGATTTTTAAGGGACATTAATGTGAGGAAAATGGGAGGATATGGACATTGTGATGGCTGAGGGGATTAATTTAATTGGCCATTTATTTATTAAATTAACGTTGTCGGCAGAACATTGTGGGCTGAAGAGTTTGTTCCTGTGCTGTACTGTTGTATGTTCTACCAATACCTAGTTCTTTTTTTTTCCAAGACAAAAGGTATGTATGTTCTGGTCAACTGCTTATTATGGTGCGTCCAGAACAGAAATGACCTCATTTGTTTTAAAATGCAATTTTCATTTTAATATAGTCATTTTCTCCATTTGAGTTTCAAATTTCAAAGTGATATTTTACTCCTACTCTATGGACCTAACCTGTTGCCATAGCGATAATGATGAAGCCTGAGACATTACTCAAGAGATCCATCAGGCGAATCTAGTAAGCTGCAGATTGCATTCAGAAGACACCTCCATCAAGCTAAACATGGCTGTTCGAATTGGGTAAATTATAAAGACTCGGGGCCTAAGTACTGATCCCTGGGCAGACTGTTCAAATCTTAATACAACATATTTTCTATTCTTCAGTAAATTTCTTATCCAGTCTCAGGATTTAGCCTATATTTATACAAAAGAAAACACAGCTATGAACTCTTTTGATGATTTATTATTAAATTCATTCCTTTAGACACACCTATGAATTTCTTTGTACCTTGGTTTAGGATCTTTAATAAATTACTGTGAAACAGTGAAACAATCACTTAACTTCACCAGCTTGGTATCAGCTCATCCCTCTGCAATTGGACCTTGGTCTTTTGACTAACAGACCCCAATCTGTTAAATTAGACAACCTCTTATCCTCCACTCTCACCCTGAATACCGGCGTGTCTCAAGGCTGTGTGCTGAGCCCTCTTCTGTACTCCCTTTTCACCTATGACTGCGTTCCTGTACACAGTTCTAACTCCATAATCAAGTTCGCAGATGACACCATGGTGGCTGGCCTGATCAGAGAGGATGACGAGACAGCCTACAGGGACAAGGTCCAGCACCTGGCCGCGTGGTGTGCCAATAACAACCTGGCCCTTAACACCCAGAAGACTAAGGAGATTATTGTGGACTTCAGGCATGCTAGGAGCCACACTCATGTCCCCATCTACATCAACGGAGCTGTAATGGAGCATATATCAAGTTTCAAATTCCTTGGTGTCCACATTTCCGAGGATCTCACCTGGTCTCTGAACTCCTCCATCCTGATCAAAAAGGCGCAACAGCACCTTTATTTCCTGCGGTGCATCAAGAAAGTTCACCTCTGTCCCAGGATACTGACAGACTTTTACCGCTGCACCATTGAGAGCATACTCACCAACTGCATCTCAGTGTTGTATGGCAATTGTCCCATATCAGACCGCGAAGCACTCCAGCGGGTGGTGAAAACTTCCCAGCGGATTATCGGCACCCAATTGCCCACCATTGAGAACATCTACTATAACCACTGCCTGGGCAGGGCGATAAGCATTATCAAGGATGCATCTCACCCTAACCATGGACTTTTTACTCTCCTCCCAATTGGTAGGTGCTACAGGAGCCTCTGTTCCCGCACCAGCAGGCACAGAAAGAGCTTCTTCCCTGAGGCTGTGACCCTGCTGAACCTCACATCACAGCGCTAAGCAGTATTGCACCTATATTGGACTGTCTCAGTACTTTTATATTTGTGTGCTGTAGCACTTACTTTTTATTCACAGTTATTTTGTAAATAACACTATTCTTTTGCACTTCTGGTCAGATGCTAACTGCATTTCATTGGGTTTGTATCTGTACTTGGCACAGTGCAATAAAGTTGAATCTAATCTAATCTAATCCAATCTAAAGTGTTTAGTTAGTGAAGTTACTTGCAATTTTTTATAACACATTAGATATGAGTGAAGAATAAAGCAAAAGGTGTCTGATAAGAAAAACAGTACCCGAAAATTTGCACTTAAACCACAGTGTTTAAGCATGGTGTAAGGTTAATTGTCTGTGGTTTTGACCTCAGCAAAAAAAAAAAAAAAAATTGCAACTTCAATGGTGTGTGGATTTTGTAACTGCAGTTCTGGTTTAATAAGATTTATATAGTATATTGTAGTTGTGTAATGTTACATTGATATGACATTTTCAAACCAGATTTTTATGACTTCTCTGTGATAAAATTAAAACACATTTCAAAAATCTAAATATTTCAAAATTATTTGATTTTTGGTTGATAGACCTGTACATTATATGAGAAATGACAGAGAAACATACTGAGTAAGAATGGAAATGAACTAACATCACAACTTTCAAATGTTGAGCATACAGTCGAGTGTGGTGCAGCTAACACTGTCTAATTATCTTTCTTTAACACAGGTAATCATAGCAAGCTGTTTGTGCAGTGTAATGTTCCACAAGCAGGTAAGTGGATGATACAGTGAAGGTTCCCTGGTTTTATTCTTGGGTGAGGCGACCATCTTGTGAGAAAATGATCTTAATGAACCATTATCCTTAGAATTCAAAGGAATGACAGATGAACTCATTGATGTAAATAATAAAGGACTTCAGATAGTGGAGTGTCTAAAATTAGGGGACATAATTGAGGTTTGCAAATTAGGAGAGGTCATAAAGAATTTCTTCACTTGCAGTTATGAACCACTGGAATTCCCTTCCCCAAAATTTATTGAGTTACAGTGTGAGACTGGGTCAGTTGGACTAAATCATCCATGTCAACCAAGTTGCCCAACTGGGCTAGTTACATTCATCTGTGTTTGGCCCACTCCACTCTAAACCTTTCCTATTCATTGACCCCTCCAAATATCTTTACATTGTGCAAACTCTACCACTTCCTCTGGCAGCATGTTCCCTCTGTGTGTGGGAAAAGTTTGCTCTTCAGGTCCTTTTAAATCTTTCCCTTCTTTCTTTAAACCAATGCCTTTCAATTATGAACTTCCCTATCCTGGGGGAAAGGCTGTGGTTATTCACTTTATCTATGCCCTATTAATTTTATAAACCTCCACAAGCTCAGACAGTATAAGGTCAGTCGTGTAGCAGTTTGTGTGATGCATTACAGTGCTAGCAACCCAGGTTCAATTCCTGTTGCTGTCGCTGTCTGGAAGAAGTTTCTGCACTTTCCACATGACCACGTGTGTTTCAAATGAAAGAAACTGTTGCCTTTAAGAGGTGCTGACTTTTGTCCTCCTGGCTGGACGTGAAAGTTTTGAAGAAGTGAAAGTTCAGTATTTATTCCTTAAGCACATTTATTCCTGACACACATTATATGGCCACTAGCATGTCGTCATCTGTGGGATCTTGCTGTATGCAAATTCACTACTTTATTTCTGTCTTACAACAGTGACTAGATTTCATCCTGAAGCTCTTTGAGATTACACAAGGTTGTTAAAATGGCTAGAGGTAAACGTTATTTGATTGAAAACAAATACAAATTAAAATGCAAAATTTTGATCTTAAACTTGCATGTGAGAAATTGTAAATGAAACATATTCAAAGAATGTGGATTACTGAAGAAAGCAGAATGACAATTAACTAACATTATGACCTTATCAGTTGAACTTGGCAATTTGGAAACTAACATTTACCCTTAATCTAAATCTTGCTGACTAAATTGCTGCTGTTCATTCACTGGACCATCTCCAATGCCAACACATTCTTTCTTAGATAGGGGCCCAAAGCTGTTCACAATACTCTTAAGTGTGGTGTTACGAAGTTTCATAAAGCCTCAGCATATCCTTACTTTTGTATTCTAGTCCTCTTGAAATGAATGCTAACATTGCATTTGCCTTCCTTACCACTGACTCAATCTGCAAGTTAACCT
The DNA here is from genome assembly GCF_030028105.1 of Mobula birostris. NCBI lineage: Eukaryota > Metazoa > Chordata > Chondrichthyes > Myliobatiformes > Myliobatidae > Mobula > Mobula birostris. Next base: position 45,311,911 of record NC_092395.1, on the reverse strand, counting down.
TTAAGGACTCCTGCACGGGGACTCCCAAGTCCCCTTGCACCTCTGATTTGTGAATTTTCTCTTAATTTAGAAAATAGTCCACATCTTTATTCCTTCTGCCAAAGTGCATGACACTATACTTCATCTGCCACTTCTCACATTCCTCCAATCTGTCTAAGTCCTTCTTCAGGCACCCTGCTTCCTCAGCACTGCCTGCCCCTCCACGTATCTTCGTTCATCCACAAACATGCACACAAAGCCATCAATTCCTTCATCCAAGTCATCGGCATATAACATGAAAAGGGTGGTCAAACTTTGGCATTGAAAACATCTCAGAGGGGGCAGCACATAGACTCAAACCCTATAACTCATAAAACCTAAATCAACCCTATCTGCAACTTCTTTCCATCAATTAAAGCAACACCAATTACTCCAGAACAAAACCCTTTAACATTTTAGTGCCTACATCTTTTCCTCCCAACTAAATTATTTTTAACTTGGTCCAATGGATACAGCTAGACTGGGGTTCCCAACCTGGGATCCATGGACCATTTGGTTAATGGTATAAAAAAGGTTGGGGACCCCAATCTAGAGGCACTCTGCAATTACTCCCCAAGGCTATTATCTTTCAATATAATTCCTTGGTGTTACTTTCCTTCCTTCTGTAGCTTTTAACCGAAAAGCTTTCTCACTATCTTCACAAAACACTAATAGCGTCCCATTGCTTAAAAGTCCACAGTATCTCCTAACATATTTTTCAAATCCTTAATTAATATAATCTGATTGATATCAGAAACAAGTCTACATTCAAAACTCAGCAATACCTTAAACTCTTCCTTCCTTTTATATAAATCCCGTCTTCATCACTAGATAATAAACCTATACAATCCTCAATTTGCCACTTATTTTTCTGTTTCCCAAAAACCTGCCTTTCACTATCCCCCTTACCCAATAGCATCTCCTGTCCATTACCTCCAACTTCTTTATAACTTCCTGACATGTCAACCATACAATCCTCCAAAGTCCTTTCCACTAACACTACTCAACTCTACCCAATCTCCCTGGTACGCAGCAGCTAAAAGGAAAGCCTATCTATCGCACATGCATGGTGGTCAGAGCACAGTAGTGGTAAATTCTGAGATAAAAACTCTGAGCCACAGGGGTTGAAGATCCCTGGTGACATTGCCCTTCATCCGATTCCCATCACTCCTGCTCCCTGTGTGCTAAATTCTTCACTTAGTCCATGTTATATTGATGCTCAAAGATATTTGTGATTTAAAGCATTGAATTGGAGACAGTGTTCTACATTAATGGTGCAGCAATCAAAATCTGGTGGTGATGGAGATGCCAGAACTAAAAGAACACACGGATTTCTCTTCGGGCTGGTGGAGACGACAGTCATGACTTAGAGTAAAACTGGAAGAAATGGAAAAGGTGGCTTGGAATTTTGGGATGAAAATGTTTAACCAGGAATCAGACTGGATCAGCGAGCTGAGGGGAGAGAAGCAAACAAGGTCTGGGGTGAGCTGGGACACAGACTGTCATGGGATTTCTGGAGAGGTATCTAAGGAAAGATGAAGTCTTCAATAGTAGATAAGCCAGACAAGGATAGGAACCAACAACTTTAGGTGGGTGGATGGGCTTCTGGTGTCTAAGAACATTGATGGCAAGAGACTTGGCAAGATTGAATAAGTGCTTAGCAAAATTAGAAGTTCATGTTGTGAGCACTGTATGGTCATGTGGAGGAAATGCAGATAAATCTCTTCTTCAACTCTTTGAGTCCCTGGCTGGTAGGGAGGGATTAGATATAACAACTGCAGTTGCATTGGGAGAACTGTCCAAAGAACAGTCGATGTAGATGGAATGGGGACGGGGGAGTAACAAGAACACACCTTTCTGAAGGTGAAATAAGGGAAAAGTGTAGAATTTTTTTGTACTCTGGATGATCCACAAAATGCAGAAACTGATTAGATGGAAAGTGAGGATTGGGGAATGCTATCCTTTGGCCAGGAGGAGAGTAGGGTAGTGTTGGAAGTAGATGAGCAATAGTCAACTGTTTTGTCAAATTGGTGGTGGTGTGGGTGTTCGCTTGTATGATGTTTGTTGGTCATGACTCCAAGAAAAGTATCAGAAGCTGTCTGACAGTTGACATTTTCCCTTGGTGAGATAGAAGTCAGTTCATCAAACCACAACAGCACCATCATCATTCACAAATGGATTTAGTCCTTAGATTGAAGGAGAAAGGTTAGATTCAGTTGGTAAAATGGAAAAATTGAGGCAGCTAATGTCACATTGGGAGATAACAATGGCTAATTCTAGAGGTGGAGAAGCTGTAAAGCAGGGGCCCCAAAATTATTTTGTGTTCACTGAAAATGCTAACTCAATTTCTGTTTCTACAGAGGCTGCCTGCCTTTGAACATTACCAGCAAGTTGTGTCAGAGGGCACAATTTTTATATCTGGGACCAAAGGAAAATGTTTTCAGTACCACTGTCAGTGCATTCATTTCAGTCTCTGTGTAATTAGCAGCTATTAAATTCATCCTGAGTAATACATTTTTTCAAAAAACTTTGCATCGTGCTGCATTAGTTATCAAATACCCCCCTCTAGTGTTTAAACTATTTACTATCTCCATTTGTACATTCTTCTTTGATACTACTGCATTGCACTATGCTCTTAATTTGCATTCAACAGCCATCACTTTGCCCAAAATGTTCAGGCTTGCCCGTTGGTATTAAGGTCAGCATTTATTGTTCATTCTAACATAGTGGTGATGAATAATCATTCTCTTTGATTTGATGACTAAATTCCTACAGTGCTGTCAAGGAATTCCAACATGAAGAATTTACGTAGTTTACATGTCAGGTTACTTTGGACAGCAACTTGTAGATAGTGATATGCCCATATTTTCCTCCTTCCTGGTTGTGTACATTTCAGTTTTCATTGTACCCACTTCTTTTGGGGCACCATAGCGTTTTGCAAATATTTGAGGAATGAATTCACTAGTAGCTGTACCATTCTTTCGTTCACCATTTAAGTGGAGTTATTCTTCACCTTTTATTAAAAGTATTTATTATATCCTGCCTAGCAGCTGCCTTCATTTATATCTATCTTAATCGATAATCTTAAATTTCACATTGTCTTTTTCTCTAATTCTATTTATCCATGGAATCCAGATCTTGACCCCACTTATGACCTTTTTTTTCACAGGAATCTTTCTCTTGAACATGCACACTTTGTGCTGAGTCGTTCTCCATCATTACTTACGCCCTGCCCTATTTTAGCCAGATCTTGGACTTGACTGCTTTCCCATTATAAGGTACCTTTGCCAACATTATTGATTTTATAGGTCAATGATCTTCAGTAGTATGGACATCTTGTCTAACAATCTTCTTTGCTGCGTCTTTCCTGGTTGCCTTTACTCTCTGTATATCCATGACTGTGTCACCACCCACAGCTCCAATCTGCTAATACTACATTGATTACCCTTATCTCAAATGATAAGGCAGCCTATAGAGAAGAAGTCATCACCCTGACACAGTGGTTTCAAGAAAACAACCTCTAGCTCAATGTCGCAAAATTGTGGACTACAGAGGGAATGGAGAGAGGCTAACCTCTATTAACATCAATGGATCTGGGGTTGAGAAGCTGAACAGCTTTAAGTTCCTCGGCATACACATCACTGAGAATTTCATGTGGTCTGTACATACAGGCTGTGTGGTGAAAAAAGCACAACAGGGCCTCTTTCACCTCAGACGGTTGAAGAAATTTGGCACGAGTCCACAAATCATTAGAACTTTCTACAGGGATACAACTAAGAGCATCCTAACTGGCTGCATCACTGCCTGGTATGGGAAAGGTACTTCCCTCAATCGCAGGATGCTGCAGAGAGTGGTGCAGACAGCACAGCACATCTATAGATGTGAACTTCCCACTATTCAGGACATTTACAGAGACAGGTGTGTAAAAAGGATCTGAAGGATCATTGGAGACCCGAGTCACCCCAACCACAAACTGTTCCCGTTGTTACCATCTGGGAAACTGTACCACAGCATAAAAGCCACGACCAACAGGGTCTGGGACAGCTTCTTCCACCAGGCCATCAGACTGATTAATTCACGCTGATACAAATGCATTAGATTGACTGTCCTGTTCTACATACTATTTATTAGAAATTACTATAAATTGCACATTCAGATGAGAGGTAACTTAAAGGTTTTTACTCCTCATGTATGCGAAGGATGTAATAAATAAAATCAATTCAATCTATTCAGTTCTTCTCACCTTGTTTGAAGCTAAATTCAGATGAATTTGAATCAGTGAAAGACCACATCACGTTGGAATTTGAACCAGTGTGCAAGAAAACAAACAGTGCAACTACAAAAATAAATAAATAAACAAACAATAAACATCGAGAACGAGATAAGAGTCCTTGAAAGTGACTCTATACAGTGGCGCTAGAAAGTTAGTGAACCCTGTAGAATTTTATGTATTTCAGCATAATATGACCTAAAATGAGATCAGATCTTCATGCAAGTCCTAAAACTAGATAAAAGAGAACCCAATTAATAACAAAACATATGGAGTGCAAGCCTGACAATCACAGAGTTTCAATTAGCCATATTGAGACTTACACAAGCTGAATCAACAACACATTGATACACAGCATTGTTTTGTGGCCAATCTGCATACCACAAATGCGAAAGCTAACACCTAGACAAAATAGGTGTAGATTGTTACTGCTATCATTGCATTTTGTAGAATGAATATGCAACCTTAGCTTGGTGACTGCTACATATCATGAATCATTCATCTATCGAAATCGAGAGTTGATTCTTTCTCCGTCAACCATCTGCCTGCAGCTTCCAGTAAAAGGCCAAAATGTTGGGACAAAAGCTTTAAAGGCAAGATTAAGGTTAAGACAGATTTAAACAATGTTTGATAAAAGTTCAAAACTGGAATGTCAGAAGCAACAAACGCAATGCTGGGGAACCTCAGCAGGTCAGACAGCATCTATAGAAATTAATAAACAGTTGATGTTTTGGGCTGAGACCCTTCTTCAGGACTGGCTACTGTAGTCACTGACCACTTTAACCATTTGCTTTGGCAGTGTGTGGTACCCACCTACTTCAAGCAGGCATCAATCATACCGGTGACCTGCCTTCATGACTATTGCCCAGTAGCGCTTACATCCACACTGATGGCGCTTTGAGATATAGGTGATAAAACATATCAACTCCTGCCCTGGAGGCAACTTAGAGCTGCTCTAATTTGCCTCCCAGAGCAACAGGTTCACAGCAGATGCTAATCTTATTGGCTCTTCACTTAATTCGGGAATACCTAGACAGCAAAGATGCATACATGAAGATCCTCTGAGACCTTGGCCTCAATACTTCTTTGTGCAATTAGATCCTGGACTTCCTCACTTGCAGACTCTAGTCAGTTCGGATTGACAACATCTTCCCCATACAGGTACACCACAAGGCTGTGAGTTTAGCCCCCGCTCTATGTTTATTACTGTGACGCTAAACCCAACTCCATTGCCATATTTAAGTTTGCTGATGACACCATTGTCATGAACTGAATCAAAGGTGGTGATGAACAGCATAAAGGCAGAAGATTGAAAATCTGGTTGAGTGATGTCATAACAACACCTTGCTCAATGTCAGCAAGACCAAGGAGTTGATTATAGACTTCAGGAAAAGGAAATCAGAGGTCCATGAGGCAGCTCTCATCAGAGGATCAGAGGAGGAGAGAGTTAGCAAATATAAATTCCTGGATATTATTATTTCAGAGGACCCATCCCAGACCCAACATGCAAGTGCAATTACGAAGAAACCACGGCAGCACCTCTACTTCCTTAGGGGTTTGTAGAGATTTCGCATGACACGTAAAACTTTGACAAGTATCTATAGATGTGTAGTGCAGAGTATATTGACTGGCTGCATCACAGCCCAAACACCAACACACTTGAATGAAAAATCCTACAAAGGTAGTCGATATAGCCCAGTCCATCATGTGTAAAGCCCTCCCGACCATTGTGCACACCTACATGAAACAGTGTCACAGGAGAGCAGCATCGATCATCAGGGACCCCTACCACCCAGGGCATGCTATCTTCCCACTGCTGCCATCAGGAAGTAAGCTAAAGAGCCTCAGGACTCACACCACCAGGTTCAGGAACAGTTCTTACTCCTCAACCATCAGGCTCTTGAACCAAAGGGGATAACTTCATTCAACTTCATGTGCCCCATCATTGAAATGTTTCCACAATCAATGGATTCATTTTCAAGAACTCTTCATCACGTTTTCAAAATGTATTACTCATTTATGTATTATTATTACTTGTACTTCTTTTGCTTGCACATCTTGTTGTCTTCTGCCCTACTTGGGCGATCTTCCAACAATTCTGTTATGGTTATTATTCTATAGATTTATTGAGTATGCCTACATGAAAATGTATCTCACGGTTGTAGATGGTGACATACGTACTTCGAATATAAAAGTTACTTTGAACTTTGAAAGGAAGAGGGAAGATGGTAGAATAAAAAGGTGGGGGGGGGAGAAGGAGGAGGATAGCTAAAAGCTAAGAAGGTGATAGGTGAAGCCAGGTGGGTAGGAAAGGAAGGAATCTGATGAGAGAGGAGAGTGGACTATAGGAGAAAGGAAAGGAGGAGGGGACCCAAAGGGAGGTGAGAAGAGGTAAGAGGCTGTTGGGGGGGGGGGGGGCGCGGGGAGGGTGGTTATTTCATTTACCGGTAGAAGAAATCGATATTCATGCCAATCAGGTTGGAGGCCACCCTCATCATAGCACATGAAGCAGCCATGGACCAAAGTATCAGAATGGGAATGAGAATTGGAATTAAAATATTTGACCATTTTAACACTTAAATTCCAAATCCCATTATTTTAATTCTGAGAGTACAGATCCATTCTGCTTCATCTTTCTTACACAGAAAACCTACAGCATAATACAGGCCCTTCGGCCCACAAAGCTGTGCCGAACATGTCCTTACCTTAGAAATTATCTAGGGTTACCCATAGCCCTCTGTTTTTCTAAGTTCCATGTACCTGTCCACGAGTCACTTAAAAGACCCTAAAGACTTAAAAGACTTAAGTCTTAAAGACTTCTTCCCATCCCACCCCAATCTCAAGAATCAATCTGATGAACCATTATGGCATTTATATAATGTATAGAGAAACCAGACCTCTCCAATATTTAGGGTGCAGTTTCACCATTTATTTTTCTGTGATTCTCTTTTCCCTCCCCCTACCCCAACATCTGTGGATTTTGCACAACCTGAAGGTACCACTAAATCAGACTTGTAATTGGAAACCAGTAAAAGGAATTTATGCAAGCAAAATTTGAGCTAATCATTATTTATTAGGAATCCCCAAGAAGTCCGGTGAATATTTGAGTTTATGGTTAAAATTTACAAGTTCCTTATTTTTTTAAAAAGTTGTGCACTTTTTAAAAAAAAATCTCAATGTGACTATGTTCCATGATTTGTTCAACTGAACACAAATTCAGTGATTTTTTTTTTCCCAGACTCTACTGTAAGACTTCATGTTTAAATTTCCTTCATCCTCTCCAACCTTGCTCTCTGCAGTTCTCCATGGAACCCACCCAAACCCATGGTCGGGAACACACTTCAGATCATTGCATAATCTTCCTTAGTTTGCCTTAGCATCCAATTTTCCCTTTGCATGTTAATAAAATTGTGTATTTTAAACATGTTAATCCAATTATTAAAATGAAATTACTGTAATTAGATAAGGATAGAAATGAATATTATGTTGCATCTTAGCTTCTGCCATGTAGAACATTTGGGACAATGAATGTGAATTTGGGAATTACCAGTTTTGTTGAGGAACCCAAGGACACCCAGAACCTATGGAAAAAGGCAAAAAGGACTTATATCTTCATGAACAAGGTTAAAGTCAGTAAAGAATTTGAAATCAATGCAGATTAAATTAAGTGATACAATTATTTAATGAGTTACAATGCCATACACTCATTATAAAAGAATAAGAATTCATAAAAATATTTTCTTTTGATACACATTTTGAATACTCAGTAAAGTTGTAGTTGGTTCCTGCCCTGAAACACACTCCCTGGGTGGTGCAGCTTGCAGAGGTTAAAAACAAGTCTTACACTAAATGGCAATGTGAGACTAAGTTCCTATGGGGATGAATTTCAGAAATGTGGCTGCTAACCTGAACAGCCAAAGGACAAAGTACATCAAATTCCCAACAGCAGGCTTGGACAAGTCTTTTGAAGTTACTTCAGATATTTTTGCTCATTTCCAACCATCGTGGAGTTTAAGGCATGTAAAAAAAAAAGCTGTATTCAATGCCAATATACAATTAGGTGAGTCAACTCCAATTCCAAACCGTATTGTTAACATTTATGTACATTTAACCAAGTAATTTCAGGCTAGCAAGTCATATTAAATCACAGTTTAAAACCAAATTCAGTATTTCCCCTTGCTCAGAAACAAAGTCATAAAGAAAAATGTTAAACTGGTTAGGACTGAAGATTTCTGGGGAGACTGTGAGGTTGGCAAATATCCTGTTTGACAAAGCAAGTCACCAGGGACTGAATATCAGCAATGGTCTAAAATCATTTCTCGTGTTTCTTAACTGTTGATTTTTTTTTTCCTCAGAGGTACTCCTGTAGGAAGTGCAGCAGCATTATCTCATAGTGCTCTCCAGACTCAGGGCAGCGAATACTGTGTCTCTCATTAGGATAAATCTGTAGCAACAAACAAAATATTTTTATTCTCAAAGCAAAGCCAAAACTAAAACACTCCAGATGCAAAAAATCTGAAATATATTGGAGTGATAATACTCAGCAAGTCTATTAGTATCACAGAAAGGTAGTATTTCAAAGTTAAGAAACCAATGATATGTGTAGAGCCAGCACTAAGACTGTCAACACTTGGAAGGCAAGTAACATCTGTTTTCTAGTTTTCCTGATGGCTTCATGGTTGTGGTTAAGGCCAAGTAAGTAGCACAGTAGTACAGCTATGCTTCCCAGCTCCAGCAACTGAGGTCCAATATTGTACCTCAGAACAGTCTCTGATACTTCCTCTGAGTGCTCTGCTTACCAACCTACACATATTGGATCAGTTATTTGGCCACTAAATTGCACCTAGTGCACAGATGAGGGCTACGGGGTTGTTTAGAATGTGGGGGAAAAACAGATTGGATTATGATTAGCTAAAAACTGGGCAGCCTCATAGGCAGAAGTATGCTTCTATGCAGTATCTCTGAGCCCCAAGTTTGGTTCCCAACCTGCCCTTCATCACTGCAGGAACTGCGGCATTTCGGTCTTCCTTGTTCATAGCGTGGAAGAGGAAAACAATCATATCGGTCAAGAGCTACCATTTGAAGATGAAAATTGACAGCACATAAATGTGGGATCAGGTTAACACACACAAAATGCTAAAGGAACTCAGAAGGTCAGATAGCATCTATCTCTGAAAATGAGTAAACAGTTGATGTTTCGGGCTGAGACCCTTCATTGCGACTGGAAAGATGCCAGAATAAAAAGGCTGGGGGAGGGGAAGGAGGACAAGCTGATAGGTGAAGGCATGTGGTTGGGAAAGGTAAAGGCTGGAGAAGGAATCTGACAGGAGTGGACTATAGGAGAAAGGGAAGGAGGAGGGACACCAGGGGAGGTGATAGGAAGGTGAGAAGAAGAGGCAAGAGGCCAGAATGGGGAATAGAAGGGGGAAAGGAGGAAACGAGCAGAGGATGGAGCAGCAGTGTTTGACAAAGTAAACCCCCAATTTATGTCAGGTTTCAATGTAGAGGAGGCTGCATTGAGCATGTTGGAAACAGTAGACAACCCCAACAGATTCAAAAAGGAAGTGTTGCCTCACCTAGAAGGATGTTTGGGGCCCTGAATGGAGTGCAGATGGTGAATGGTCAGGTGTGGCATTTCTGTCACTTGCAGTGATATGTGCCAAGAGGGAGATTGGTGGGGAGGGATGAATGGACAAAGGAATCACAGATGCGGAGGCTCATGGAGTAGCAGGTGAGGACAAGAGGGCCTCTATCCTTGTTAAGGCAGCAGGAAGAAGGGGTGAGCATGGATATCTGGGAAATGGAGATGTGGGTGAGGGCAGCATCAATGGTGGGGGAAGGGAAACCCTATTCTTTGAAGGAGAGCATCTCTGATGTCCTAGAAGGGAAAGCCTCATCCAGGGAACAGATGCAGCGGTACAACCTAGAAAAGTTATCCCCACAAAAACGTGCATTCTCAATCTACACTCTCATTGTTTTTGTTAGAGTTTGGAAATGAAGGCTTCTGAATGTAGCAACAAGGTGTTCTTTGAAAAAGTTGCCATTATCTATATAACAGTGCAGAAAAACCATGTGATATTTTACATCATCTCTGAAAGACTGACTGGAGCTGGCATTTTTCATATTTGTCTATTTACAGAATGTGACTTTCAGGTGCTTGTGATTATTGTCCATTCCCAATCGCAGTTGCAAAGCTGGCAGTGTGTTATTGATTTTCACTAGTCCTTCTGTTGCTGGTACTTCCAATACTCTTCAGGAGGAAATTCCAAGCTTTAGAGTCAGCAACAATAAACGAAACATGATTTGAGCATCTCCATACAAACAGATAAGAACAAAGTCAGAATATGATAAAACTGGGACCTGTAATGCACTCCGTCTTTTCACTGCTCAAGAATACAAGGCAATGACTTTAGTTCCACTTCAGTTATTAGTGTTTCAGTGGGCACTTTGACTTTACTTTTCCACAGATGCTGGACAGAATATTTGCTGCTTTGGAAACCTTTACTGGATAGAGCTATTAAGAGTTCCATTTTAATTAATGGAATAGAAATTTTAAGGCATCTAAAAAACTGGAGTGGTGAGAAAAATGAATAGTTAGCATCTTGTAATTGATTTAGCTAAACAAATAAATCACAAAATGTTTATACAGTCAGATACAGCCCAAAACAGGTCTGTTAACTCATATAGTCCAATTGACCGTCAACCACCCATTTACAGTCATCCTACATTAAGCACTTTTAAAGTGAAAACAGAAAATGCTAAAATCTCAGCAGGTCAGCCAGCATCTGTAGAAAGAAAAACAGCTCCGGTCCAAGACCCTGGGGGTTACAACTGGGGGGATAAAAGTATATGCAGTTTATCAATTTTCACAAAATGTTGTCTTACCTGAAGCTGATATGGCTTTCCAGCTCTAATTAATTGTGAGACTAGGAAATTTGTGTGGAAAAAGTGCACATTTTCATCTAAAAATCCATGCAGGATCAACAAACGATTGGGCCTAGATGAATAAAGTAGAGATTATTACAACCAGCACAAATTCAAAATCAAAATGCCCTGTCCTAATGCTGGATGCTGTCCAAAGTACTTCGCAGGCCAAAGGGTTTTTCACAATCCACTGTTAACACAACTTTGAAAGCGACTAATACAGCAAGTATAACAAGGCTATTTTTTAACCTCTCGTGGAGACAAAAATGTGTTCAATGTTCAACCCAGGAATGAAGCCAAGGTTGGTTGCTGACAAGCCAATTCCCTCTTAATACACTTTGATTTTAATTAATTACACAGATTATTCAAAGGCACTTAAAATAATTATGAATAATAAACTCTCAAATGAAAACAGTCTATACTGCAAATTACAGAAGCTTACCCATTCCTTATATAATGCAAGAAATGTTCTGTAATTGTGACTAAATATACAAATGTCAATATATGCTTTAGCCTGAGGTACAATGAAATTTGTTAATGGACCTTCAACGGTTCGGGAAGTTAACACCAATGATAGCATGAACTTTACAAGCTTTACGCACTACACAGATGTTCCAAGAAATACCTTTAGATGGTAGCCTGAGTTTGAGGGAAATATCAATTATGAATTGAAATTAACTAATGAATGCCATCCACAAACTCCAGTTATTATCAGCTACATTATGATCTAAATGATTTTCAAATTTTATTTTAGACTAGAAGGAAAACAGTTAAAAGAACACAAATATTAAACTAAGGGTCCCACCCTTGTATTTCATATTGGTTGATTTATTATGAAAATATTGCAGCCAGACTGGAGATAATTGGGCAATTCCCCTTTACATCGAGTACGATGATCACTCTGTCTGAAGGTGAATGACTTTTATCTGCGCCTTCACTACTGGATTTTTCTGGAGAAATTACTATTTCCAACTTTGCTGCAGTTTTTGCTTACTCAAACTAAATTATGTTCTGAACAAATTGGCAAACTTCTCTCTACAATGAACTGTATGCTAAGATTTGGATACCCCACCTGACTTCTCAATTGTTGGCTGACATGCTACTGTCAATAAATGCTGTAACATACAGCTCATTTCAGAAGAAACTCCACAAATGCTGGCATTTATGCAAGCAGGGTATATTTAAATAATCTTTCATCCTCTCCCTTACACAAAAATGCATTAAGAAAAATATATATTCAATTGTTATTTAAACGTGTTAAATGTATGGAGCATAAAGCAAACTGCTAGAAGAATACAGCTGGTCAGGCAGCATCTGTGGAGAAAACAGAATTGTTGCTGTTTCAGATCAAGATACCATCAGCAACTCAACTTGAAACATGGGCAGTTCCTTTCTCAACTGATGGAATTCCTCCAGCAGTTTGTGTTGTTCTTAAAACAGATTACAGCATTTGTAGACTCTTGTGTTTCCACCTTGAGTATATGCATTTGTTGTGACAATGAATCCAATGACCTCTGGGCTCCGAAGACATGGAGGCATAAAATTGCAGGGTAGATGAGAACCTGAAAATTATCTCAAATCTATTAAATTTGATATTGCTACTGGAATCAAGAGAACACAAGCAGATACTAACTATTTAATTCTTCACATTTCTTCCCTGTTGTGGCTATTTTTATTTATCTATAATACAGGCAATTGCAAAACACCCTTTTGTAAAGGATCCGGTACTTTTTTACCTGTAGTTTAAAAAGCTCAAAGCCCAATATTCTAAGTATTTGTATGTTTGCTGCACACAGTTGTGTTTTGTTCTCTACTGTCTCAGCCAAACTCTTTATTTAACCCCACTTACTGAAAGGATTTCCACTCAAACCTAATCTTTTTCCAGAAGCTGCTACATTTCCAATATTTTGCTTTAGTAGAGGTACCCAGCCCAGGGTCCACAGACCAGAGTTAATGGTAAGGGTCCATGGCATAAAAAAGTTGGGAACCACTGCTTTAGTGTCACATTCCATTAATTTGCAATCTTTATTTCCCCTTCATCTCATCTACACTGTACTAAAAGATCTTGTTTTGATATAGAGATGTTCACTTTGTATACAAGACCCAAATCCAAGTTATTTCTTGTAAACTTACCTGAATGATAAACACGTATTTCATGATAGAAATTATACCTGCCATAAAATAACTCAGTTTGACATTTATGTCAAAACTTATATGCAAGAAGAATTTGGATAGACACAATAGAGAAAATAATACAACACATGCAAAATACTGGAGGAACTCAGCAAGTTAGGCAGCATCTATGGAGAGGAATAAACAGTGGACATATTGGGCCAAGATGCTTAATCATTTTGCTGATTGTGAAAGGCAATGGAATACAGGGAGGGCAAGGTGTAGGAATAGTTGAAATCTCACGCAAGCATAAATGTTGATAAAGGATGCTGGGACAAAATGTGTCTGTTTGGCTTGAAAAATAAATTACTCACTCATTTGGTAGTTTATCAACATGTAGCGCCACTGAACCAGCTTCATAACCCTGTTGATTATTTTCTGGGATGTCCATGTAACGCTCTGTGTAACCAGTGTCGTAGGCCATCCAGACTGTGACTGGGGCACCGGCTATGGCAATCTACAAGGTATTAAGGTACACTATGACATCTGGGTTACGTATCATTATGAAGTGTAATATCCATGATATCCACCAACCATTTCCATTAAAAATCATCTGCCTTTAAAAAAAGATTCACATTGCATCTAGCTTTTGCTCTTTCCCCTACATATTCCTGTTACTGACTTTCAGTGGTTGGAAACTGTTTTCTGTTTATGAGCTGGAAAAAAATCTCCATGCTTTTATACGTCCTTTTCCAATACTGCTCAAAAGGGCGGGAGGAGAAGATGGCAGCGCGCCACGCTTGCGCAGCTCTCCGGTGAAAAATGATGTTGTATCTGTTAAATAGGGGCCGTGGACAATTTTGATTTGATGGAGAATGGACATGAAATCACAGAGGAACATCTGGAGAAATTTCTGAAACACCCGTCCGCTACTGTTGTTACTGTGTGGTCGGGAATCTTTCGGAGGGTAGGCCTCAAAATCCCTGGCCTTGCCTGCTTTTGGCAACCAAGAAGGAGGTTGAATTGTTCGGCAGAGATGCCGCTCAGTACTCGGTGTCGGAGAGCTGATCAGAGCTCGAAGTTTTCGGATGACTCAGAGTCGGATTGTGGTCGGCATGGCAGGGAGAGTTTTTCTTCCCTCTCCCGTCTGCGTGAGATGTGGGACATTTGAGAAACTTTGAACTTTACTGTGCTCATGGACTTTCTTCATCAAGTTATGGTATTGTGCACTGTTGTAACTATATGTATAATTATGTGGTTTTGCTAGTTTTCTCAGTCTTGGTTTGTCCTGTGTTTTGTGGTATCACACCGGAGGAAAAAATGCATCATTTCTTAATGCATGCATTACTAAATGACAATAAAAGGGGACTATGTGTCTTCATAATCTAAAAAAGTGGAGTGCTTTAGCGCTTTACTTCAGTTTGATTTTTTTGTATGATACTCTTTCAGACTGGAACTGCTCCAGTAAAACTTGTACAGAATTATTACAAAACCCTTGCGTCCTTCCTAAAGTGAGGTGTTTAGATCGGAATAAAAATCCAGTTATAATCAAACTAATATTTAAAATTTTATTTTGTGTTAGTGCTGGCTTTGTACTCTACTTACAAACTCCAATATACCATACACAGCATTAAATGATTTGTTAACCTATCTGCCACATTCCTAATTTTAAGCAAAAGCATTTCTCTCCTGTTGCACCATTTTGAAATTTGTACCATTCATCATGTGTTCTTTTAAATATCTCATTAATATGCTTTTGTTGAATTCTACCTACTATCTGCATACCTTTCAGGGAGAAAGTTATAGATTAAAGTAATTGATAGAATATAGGAACAAGGGGAAGACAAAAACTCAGAAGTAGAGTGGTTAATTGCATAAAAGAACTTGATGTGTACAGTTATGATAACTCTTAAAATGATTTTAGATAAAAAAAATAGGAAAGTTAATACATTTTGGGCATGAGAACAAGTTAGACGTAAGTGGGTTTGATCATGATGAGCTTGGTTAGCTTCATTTGTCTTTTGTCATTAGCATATTCAGCATTCAACACAATTGTCAGGTTTTGCTAACTGTCCTCATCTCACAGCTGTTTGTTATTTCAGAACTTCAGCATCTGCAATTAAAAAAATAAATTCATCCAACAGCAATGCAAGCTGCTAACTGACTTCACTATCCTGTTGCAGAAAATGCTGGCATGCAGTAGAATTATAAAAGTGGCCATTTTGCAAATAGGGAAGTGCTAGATGTCAGCAGTCTAAAAATTAGCTAATGTTACCCAGTGCAGTCAGCAGATGGTGTTTGGGTAGGCAAAGAAGAGAAAAAAAGATGATTAAGAGGGACTTTGAACAAGAACAGAAACCATTACTGATGGAACCAAGAGTTGAAATAATATGTGAGATGAAAGAAAGAAGGAAGCAACCTGGTGTATCAAATGCTACATAGATCAAGGATAATGAAGATTAATGTATCACAGCAAGAGTTACAGAAGAGTTTGGCAAGAATGAATGTGAGTGTAGCAAAAACTAGTCCAGTGCTGAAGGTTGCTGCTTCAATACCATTACCACCTGCTATGAAGGAAATTATGGCATCAATGCATTCTGTCAGTACTTAATGCCGTGATTGCAGAAATACACCGTTATTGACTGAATCAAATTTGCTTGTTTTATATTTCACAGCTTACAGACACTTCCTGTAAGGCAGAGTGGTGGGCTAATATTGCTTTTAGTCTAGCCTATACACCGCTCATCAAATTCATTCTGGCCAATAACCACAACACTTCCCATTGTCTCAGACCAGTGTACACATGTGGCTTTCTCCTATTTGTATTCTAAAGGACTAAAGAACTTTTCAAACAGTAAAATTACCAAGTTTAAATTAGCATCTACTAATTTATACATGTGCATTATGAAAAGTGATGTAAAGAATTAACCAGAATACAGTGACCTAGATCAGCAAATATAAAGAATGCGCTTTGCAACTGGTGCTGGAGTTGTGATATTATGCTCTGTTTACATAAAAAGAATCTATGCATTTGATGCAGTCCAGATGGTGTTTTCATTACCTTGAAGACTTTAGGCTTGTGTATCAAACCCATGAGGGAGAGAAAACCTCCATACGACCAACCATGGATGGCAACTCTGTTTAGATCAATGAAGCCATACTTCTCTGCCACCCACTGTAATCCCTCCACCTGATCTTCAATCTCTACCTGGCCCTATCGGAAGAGAACAGCAAATGGCAACAGAAGACTCGTTAGTATTCCAAAGTTACAAGCACAGTATCAGAGAATAAGAGCAAAACCATTATCATTGCTATAGAAGTCCTGACTCTTTGGTGGAAATGAATTCGAGACTAGTGGGGCTATTAAGAAGCAGCAAATCACTGAAGGTCCAAGAGCATGGAAGTACTGAAGTGAGTTATAATTTGTTTAATTTAGCAAGATTCACCTCTTCTCAATGTATTTATTTTGCAGAATTATTTCAACCTGCCATTCAATAGCAGCTGTCGTAAAAATTGACAATACAAGATTCCAAAATTAAATCAGGCATGTGGAATCACCAGTCATAACCTCCAAAAGCTGACCTCGGTGCTTGGGGAATAAACATTAACTAAAGAATTATTTCCTTTCAGAGGTTACAAAAAGGCAGCTGAGAGGAAAGCAGAGACTTTTTTTTAACCATACTTTGATTGTAATAGGGGTCTGGAACTCACTGACTGAAAAACTGGTACAATCAGTAGAAGTGCTCACAACATTTAAAATACATTTTGATGTGTACTTGAAGAATTGCAACTTGCAAAGATAAGGACCAAATGCCACAGGGTAGGATAAGCCTGGGTATCTCTTTTTGAGCAAGTAGAAGCAAATGATTTCCTGTTTTTTTAAAATGATATTCAGATTATTATTACTCATCTCGTAGTATTAGAATTTTGTCATTATATGGAAAGGTGTGCTAGGTAGACTAATTGACTTTTCTTTGTAATTAGGCAAATTCAAAATGTGCACAGGACTCCAGACTGGCAAGTCTGATTACAGGATAAAATACTACTGTCTCTTCCAGTACAAGGGGCATTAAATCCCCAAGTCACTTTCAGAATTAAGTCTCTCATTAGCAGAGAATATTAAACTATAAGTATAATATTAACGGGTATTAAAATATTTGGTCACCGAGAAGTTACATTTTTGGCAGAGAGGAGGTTGCATCAGGAGCACCAAACACAATAGACAACTCCAGCAGATTTGCAGGTGAAGTGTTGCCTTACCTGGAAGGTGTGCTACACCCGCCCATTATCACTGCAAGCAGCCAAAGTGCTAAACCTGCCCATTCACCTCCTCCCTCACCTCCTCAGGGCCCCAAAAAGTCCTTCCAGGTGAGACAACACTCCATCTGCGAATCTGCTGGGGTTGTATATTGTGTCCAGTTCTCCTGATGTGGTTTCCTCTACATTGGTGAGAGCCGTCACAAATTGGGGGACCACTTCCTCAAGCACCTCTGCTTCATTTGCCAAAAGTGGAATTTCCCACTGGCCAAACATTTTTATTCCAACTCTATTCCCGTTCCAACATGTTGATCCATGACCTCCTCTTGCGCTGCGATGAGGTGGAGGAACAACACACTATGTTCCTTCTGGGTAGCCTCCCACCTGAATACTGATTTCTCCTTCCAGTTTAAAAAAAATTCCCTTCCCCTCCCCTCTTCTGCTATTCCCCACTCTGGCCCCTTATCTTTTTTCACCTGCCTATCACTTTCATCTGGGTCTTCTCCTCCTTCCCTTTCTCCTATGGTCCACTCTTCTCTCTGATCAGATTCCTTTCTCTCCAACCCTATACCTTTCCTATCTACCTAGCCTCACCTACCACCTTCTAGCTATCTTCCTTCCTCTACTCCCACCTTTTTAATCTATCATCTTCCCCCTTCCTTTCCAGTCCTGAAGAAGTGTCTTGGCCCAAGATGTTGAATGTTTATTCATTTCCATAGATGCTGACTGGCCTACTGAGTTCCTCCAGCAGTTTGTGTGTGTTGCTTAATATTATAGGTATACACTTTAATATTTGGCACAGTAAGGCCAGTATAAAATTCCACTGTCATAATAACTTGCCAGCAGAAGTGGATAGATCTTGATGATGAATGCTCATAAAGAGGCAATGCCAACCGAGATCATATCGCTATTTGATTGGATATACCAATTGATTAAATAAAATAAACTAGTCAATTTGTATCCACTATATTCTGAAATGAAAATCACCTGAATCTTGGCTACAAGTTACATGTACAATATTAGTGCAGTGTGAGCCCAATGCTTCAGAAATAATTCGAACACACAATGAATTATGGAAATGGATACAGTTGCATTGAGGTACATCCTGAGGCGAAAGCACCTGGATAATGGGGGGACTAAATACAGTAAATGAAGTTGGATTTTGTAATCAGTCATCTTGGATTCGCTTAGGCGGATTCGCTGCCTGTTACGAAAATATTTTAATTTTCTGAGAGCTGACACTAGCTTCTCAAAGCAACACATCTGTAAATCAAATCACTGTGGGATGCAGTATGATAAATTTAGATTGTAGAATAGAGAACATTTAATTCTGTGGAAGAACAACCTGATACAAAATACCGAGCTTGTTCATATTCCAGTCATAGTCATACTTTATTGATCCCGGGGGAAATTGGTTTTCGTTACAGTTGCACCATAAATAATTAAATAGTAATAAAATAGTAATAAAACCATAAATAATTAAATAGTAATATGTAAATTATGCCAGGAAATAAGTCCAGGACCAGCCTATTTACTCAGGGCGTCTGACCCTCCAGGGGAGGGGTTGTAAAGTTTGATGGCCACAGGCAGGAATGACTTCCTATGACGCTCTGTGTTGCATCTCGGTGGAATGAGTCTCTGGCTGAATATACTCCTGTGCCCAACCAGTACATTATGTAGTGGATGGGAGACATTGTGCAAGATGGCATGCAACTTAGACAGCATCCTCTTTTCAGACACCACTGTCAGAGAGTCCAGTTCCATCCCCACAACATCACTGGCCTTACGAAGTTACAATATGAAATCAAGAGAGAAATTCTACCCTTAATAAAAAGAAACCCTGATACAAGTAATAGTTTAGAAAAGTGCTCAGATTAGTGCCATACCTGGAACAAATCTTTGTCTTATGGAGAGGTTTGCTATAGTGGACGTGTAACTGTTGTTCATCAAATCTTGTATGTACTCAGTTTATCAAGTCTATCAAACAAAAGTTGGGTGTTCCCTATGGCAATGGGAGTCATAGCCAGCAGTTTTGAATTGCTGAAAAAACTTTAGACCAGAAAATGCAGATCACATCTTAGAAATTAGCCGAAGATACCATAATAAATTCCATGGAGCGAGGCACATTATTACAGTTGCACTAACAGGTGGGTTCCCTTTAAGACTGTGATATGTCTGTGCATATCATTTCCAAAATCAATTAAGTATCACTTTCAGCAAAAGAGAGCTCCAAGCATTAATAAGCAGTGTCTGGTACGAAAACATTTTAATTTTCTGAGAGCTGACACCAGCTTCTTAAAGCAACACATCTGTAAATCAAGTCACTGTGGGATGCAGTATGATAAATTTAGATTGTAGAATAGAGAACATTTAATTCTGTGGAAGAACAACCTGATACAAAATACTGAGCTTCTTCATATTCCAGCTAAATATAGTCATTCTTTATTCACAGTTCAGTCTTAACCTTTGTGAACATATCAATACCTTCTTAAGAGTGACAATCTTAAAATAAAACCCACTTACAAATTATAACAAAATGGCAGGTCTAGACATGCCCAACTAAATGTCACTTTAAAATTAATAGATAAAAGTACAATACCATTTTGTTTTTGAGGGAACCTTCGAACAAAAGACCACGCTGGCAAGATCCCCTGCCATCGATCACCACTACTGCATAGCCAAGTGATGCTAGTGTATTCAACCTCAAATACTTTATTCCCTTAAAAGAGTTGTTCACCAGTTGTACCTACAAAACAAGGAAAAAAATTCCAGTCAATATTTTACCAGGCATGCAAAACTAAAGATCTCCACCAACAGTTCCATTGTTGAATGCGTAACACACACTAATATAATGCTAACATAATCTGTACTCGTGGATTAAGGCTGGCTGTGAGTTCTGCACCACAGAGGGGGACCTTGACGAATATGATGTCATTGATATCTACAACATGTCCATATTAAGAAAGAGGAGATGCTGGATGTTTTGAAAAACATTAGGATAAATTACAGTAAGTCCCCGGGGCCAGAAGGGATACACCCCAGGTAACTACGGGAAGCAAGGAAGGAAATTGCTGCACCTTCAGCGATGATCTTCGTGTTCTCACTACCATAAGAGTAGTGCCAGAGATTGGAGGGTAGAAAATGTTATTTCTTTGTTCAGGAAAGGTAATAGGGATTACCCTGGGAATCACAGACCAGTGAGTCTTATGTCAGGGGTGGGAAAATTATTGGGACGACTGTTGGAATGTTGACAAAAATCGACATGAGTGTAATTACTTCTGACATATTTTATTCCAACAGGAAACAAATGGCAATGTTGTATTATAAGAAAAAACCCTACCCCCAAAACGTAATAACGTACAACATAACATGTAACATACACGGCAAACCTAACCCTTTCAACAGTCTGGATGAAATCTACCGAATGAAATTAAGGAGTCCCTACAAGATTCTTAGAGATATATACGAGCATTTTGAGAAACACAGTCTGATTAGGAAAAGTCAATATGGCTTTTTGGGAGTTGGGGGGGGTGGGGGGGAAGAGGGGCTGGTCATATCTCAAAAGCCAGAATTAATTCTTTGAGGAGGCGACAAAATATATTGATGAAGGCAGTGCAGTGGAAATCTGGAAAAGTATGAAGTGATGCACTTTGTAAGTTCGAACTTGAAAGCAGAATAGAGGATTAATGGCAATTTTGAGGAACAGAAGGATCTTGGGGTTCATGTACATAGATCCCTCAAATTTGTGCCATACGATGATAATGGTGTGTTGGTCTTTATTAGTCAGGGGACTGAATTCAAGAGCTGTGAGGTAATATTGCAGCACTATGCAGACCACAGATGAGGTATTGTGTTCGGGTTTGGTTGCTTCATTATAAGAAAGATGTGGAAGTTTTAGAGGGGGTGCACAGAAGATATACCAGGATGATGCCTGGATTGGACAGTATGTCTTATGAGGATAGATTAAGTGAGCTATGTTTTTTCTGTTTGAAGAGTAGGATAAGAGGTGATTTGACAGAGGTGTACAAGATAAATAGAGGCAAAGATCAAGTGGACAGCAGAATTGACTAGTGCGAGTGGTCATAACGGTAAGGTACTGGAAGGAAAATATAAGGGAGGGGATGTGAGAGGTAGGGATTTTTAATACACATACAGAGTGGTAGATGCATGAAACACACTGCCAGGGGTGGTAGTGAAGGTAGATATTTTAGGAACATTTATGAAAAGGCACAAGGATGAAAGAAAAAACGAGGGCTATGTAGGAAGGAGGGGTAAGACTGATCTTGGAGTGGGTTAAGGGGATCGCCATAATATTGTGGGCTATAGGGCCTGTTGTGTGCTGTACTGGTCTCTGTTCTATATGTTCCTGAAGACTATCAATAATACTGCACCTGTGCACAAATTTTACTGGATTACTTCAGAAATGGAAAATGGTGTCTGGATGAGATGTTTGATCCAGTAGAACAAACAGTTAGCATAGAAATAAGGCAATACAGAGATAAAAATAGCTCACAGGATGAACTCACACTTTTAGCTAATTTAACAAACTAAACAAACATTGTCATTGCAACTATGCTCCTTTTATGCTAAGAATTATTAAACTTCCACTGAGGTGATTTGATAAACCTCCATTGTAGATCTCAGATCTTTCCAAAGCTTTAATAAATGCATTTGCTATTTTAGCGAAAGCAAGTTAGAAGAAGGGTGTGTTAGAGAATAGGAATCGTCACATTGGACAAGCCATAATAATGGCATCTTTTATAGTCATGCAGGATTTCGTTAACCCAACAACACCATTTCAAGTATTTTGATTAAATTCCTATGTAGATTGTTTTATCAATAGCCTGCTAAATATTAATAGCAGAGAAAATTAATTTTGTGCGCTTTGACCAATAACATCAAATGATAAAAGCAGACTGTAAATTGGACCAACAGTACAGATTTTTAAAAAATCATTTCCAAAAAGGCAGAAGACTTGCAAGTTTAAAACTTCAGTGCTCAAACAGCAGTCAACAGATACTGTTTAATTTCACACTTAAGTTACAATTTCTTGAAGTTATTTAGATTTTCTTTAAACTCACATCTGAGTAAAAAAATTCCACTGCTCCTGATACTGAAAGCAGCTGAATAGCCAACTGCAAACTGCATATTCCAAGACTATGGGTTCTCACTCATTAGTTTTAATGGACAAAATTGCAGAGATGTTCTTTTGTGTCCCAGAATCACAATGATATACAAACTCATATTGAAGTGTGCGTACACCACAAAGCTGATGAAATAGATGTGCTGTCAGGGTAATATTCATTATGTGCACTGTGTGAAGTGGTGGTGAAAAGTTGGGTTGTGAAGCACAGTTGAGATGGAAAAGACAAACAGTAAACTTGTCATGGAGATAGGATGGAGACTGCCCAAGAGCTGCTTAACCAACTATTCTCAACATCATCCATCTGCCCAGAAAACTAATGGAAACAGAAGAATGCAAGCACATTAATATAAGGCCGTGGGCTACCTCAAAAGCTGTATAAATCCCAGAGGCACCATGGGAACAATTCATCATTTACGATAAGAATTGTCACAAGTCATATCACTTGTCTAACATTATGCAGTCAAAGCCAAGCAGGCACCATAAAAGACTCCTAGACCCAATGTAAAAATTGAATGACTGGTCTTAGCTGTTGTACTTTGAGACAAAATACTGTCACTGAAACAAGCACTCACAGTGCAAACTGCACAAGGATTCATTATGGAAAATATAATTCATGGGAAGTCTGAACTAATCCATGGGTGCAAATTGTCCAGCACAGTTAAAATCAAACTTAGAGATTGACACAATACAGGAAATCATTCAGTCTATTCTGTATGTTCCTTGAAACACCCATCAAATTTGTCCCTTTTGTCTCAATTCTGAGGAAGTCCCCTAGGAACTTGATCACTGAACATAATAAATCTGAGAAACCATTCTTCTGGAATGAATTGGAAACTAATCACGAATCATGCATCTATCAAACCTGGATAAACAAATCAGTTCCTTCAAAATCCTGGAACATCCTAACACACATTCAAGAACAACAAGGAATGACAAATAAATACCAACTGTGGCAGCAAAATTACAACAAAAATGTACCATTTCTGAAATTGATTTCAACAAAACCTTTCTTTGGTTTTCTTCAAAGTTTGTACTTTGGTTTATTTTAAAAACACTTTTTAAAGTTTACCACTTAACTAAAATAAAATAGCTATTATAATTATGACTAATAGTCTAGTAATTATCTTACCTGTGGCCCTCCATAAACAAAAAGGACTGTGGGGTGCTTGTGGGCTGGCTGCAGGTTGTGAGGTTTATAAAGCATGCCATACAGCTCAAATCCAGATTTACTATGGAAGCTGAAAATTTCAGGTGGCACATAATCAGGGGGGCAACCTTTACAAAATAAGAGAGAGAAGTTCAAACAAGAAACAGGATTACAAGTCAGGTTATCACAATTTTATATGGTTTTAGATACCAACGTCACTGGTATCCACATTGTTCAATGCCTAGTCAAAATTCCCTCCAGTCAATCATAGGACTTGCAATTGATGTTGCACTAAAAGACTACTAGACACTGTTCCAAACCTGTCTTTGCTGAATTATCAGATCTTAGGTATGGAAGAATTAGGACTTTTAATCTGATAAATAACTGCTATGTTCTTTATTTTTAATTATTAGACATTGATGTATCTCTGAAATACAGTACATACTGTGGAAGTAAAAAAAAACCTAAGGTCTACAAAGAATAAGCACTGAAGGACCTAGAACTTATTCTGGAGGGGAACATCACATTGTATTAACATGTGAGAGAAGGGGCCCACATATTCCCTTAAGCCATTTCAAAACTGAACAAGATTTTGGCCAAATTTAAATCTCAATTCCACTTATTTTGCCGAATTCCCAGTGATTTCTTCAGTTTCTTCATATCTGTTAATCCCAGTCTTAAATATGCTCACTCAGTCACTCCAGACAGAATTCTTTGAAGAAATGCCTCCTTAAGTTAGTCCTATAATAACCCTCGGGAAATACCAGTGTCTTTGTTTCCCTTGGTAAGAACTGACTAAGCATCCACATTGTCAAGCACCTTCAGAGTATTATATTTCAATCAGACTCTCATTATTCTGAATGAGAATATTATCCATTTTACTCAATATTTCTTCATGCGACCTGCCTACTCATTTCAGGAATAAGTCACATGAATTTTCACTGCTTCCAAGTACATCTTTCTTGTGACAGGGCTCAAAACAATACACAGTGCTCAAGACGTGGTTGCAACAAAGCCATGTATGACTGTGACAACATTTGCAGTCTTGTATCACGCTCCTTACAATATGCACAGTGTACCTTTCTAACCGAGTACCTGCCTGGCTTTGATTTACTTACATGGTTAAATCTCAGCAAACAATATTTCATTGTCGTTCGCAATTTAAAAGATATAAAAATACTTCCATTCTTACCACCTAGTTGAATAACCTCACTAGAAAAGTTTCGTTTTATGAAAATGACCTTGATACTTTTCTTCAGCCTCCTGGAGTCCTGAGTCATGGGAATATTTGCTTTACTTTGTGGTGGTTGTTAGGGGCCAGTGCCTTTCATCTGTTGGTGTACTTGTGTACGTGTTTGTTGTAAGAGGATGTTAGGGAAGGACAGGGGTGAATGCATGAAGAGCCAGGGCAGGAGACACAAAACCTCTGTTGCTCCCAGTGCAGGCAGTTGGACCAGCTCTCAAAAATATATGGTGACTACAGGAGAAAGTAGTTATTGAGTGAAGACCTATTGAGGGCACTGATGTAAAACAGAAAATGTCAGGCAGCATTTGTAGGGCAGAGGAACAGTCTTCACAGAACCAAATCTCGACGAATGTTTACTGCTCCAAACATGCTTCTATTCCAGCATTTTCTTCTTTATTGTTGCAAATTTCCAGTATCTGCAGTTTTAAAATTTCCATGACAGGCATTTCTGTCAAGAAGATTAGGAGCTGGCACACATGCTGCCTCAGTGTTCCAGTGACCCTGGACTGATCCTCATCTCATGTGGATTTGCATGCACTTCCTGTGACCATGGGGGCTTCCCCTCTGTGGGCCCGTTTCCTCACACATCCTGATGGTGTGCAAATCAGATTAATTGGCCATTACAGACTGCCCTGTTATGGAGTGATGAGTTGATCACCTCCATAACAGGGCAATCTGAGGAGAGTTGATAAGATTGAAGGAATAAAAATAGGATGTGCAGGATTTGTGTAGATGGACACTTTGTAATTGGCTTGAACCCAGTGTCCAAGTGTTGTATAATTCCAGTCAGTCCATTTTGCTCTCCATCTGCCACATTCAAGCATCTCACCAAATCCCCTTTGCAGTTTAATTTTGTACTTTGAACTTTCAGAACACTTAGATACTTTACAATTAACCCTAAATATATTTTCTGCTACTCTGAAAAAAGCTTGGCCTGTAAATCTCTTTAAAACTACCCCCATCCACCCTGCATTTCAAATTAACACTCACTAATATGACATTTCCATCCTGGGAAAAAGACCCTGACCATTTATTAGAGGCAAAGACAGGATAAAGAGAGAAAGGGAGGGGAGAGAAATTACTGGAAATTAGAGAAATGGAAGTTTGTGCCGTCAGTTTGAAGTCTACCCAGACTGAATGAGGTGTTGCTCCCACAAACTGAGAGAGGCCTCAGCATGACTGTAGTGGAGGCCATGGACTGATGTGTCAAGAGTGAGATGGGAAGTTGAAATAAAACGGGTGGCTACCAGGAACCCTGCCTTTTGTGGCGGATGGAGAGCAGTAGTTCCTCCAGCATTTTGTGTGCGTTGCTTTAGACTTTCCAGCATCTGCAGAAAGCTGTGTAACTAAATTTTAAACAGCTGCAGCATGACTTGCTGAATCTTATATTCAGTGCCCAACTGATGAAGGCAAGCTTGCTGGATACCTCCTTTACCAACTTATCACTGCATTGCCACTTTCAGAGAATGACGGAGGCACCCCAAGCTCTCTGTACATCAATGCTCCTGAGGGTCCTGCCATTTACTGTATACTTCCCTCTTTCATTGTTCCTCCCAAAATGCAACACATTACAGTCCATCTGCCATTTCTCTGCCTATATTTCCAACTACTGCATACTTTGACACTATCCACAATTTTCCTAATTTTTTGTCACCTGCAAATTTAACAATTAGCCCACTTACCTTTTCATCCAAACCATTTGTATATATATCCTTGGATGGTGTATGATGAGAATAGAAGTTCTCACGTCAAGGCCTCAGCAGCTCAGCCCTTGCCTCCCATAGTATCATGTGAGAGATTCCAGCTGGCCCTCAGCTCTTAGCACCTTAATGTTTAAAGAGCCCCAACACTTCCGCTACCGGGAAAGCATATTCCTAGCTCTAGTCAAACCAGTGGTACCTATGTGGACTGTCATAAATGGATCCTCCAATGTTTTCACCAGCAATGAGTTGATGTCCTTGAGCATATTTCCCAGCAATCCAGCTTGCAGGAATTGTACCAACTTCCGTCGTCACACTCTTACAACATACCACCATGTTCCTTTTCAATTCACCACTCCTCTGTACCACTCAGACTCCACCCTACGTAACTGGCCTGCACCATAGCATTGCTGTCTCTCTCATTTGCAGTTGCCTTAGGGAAAAGTGTGTATTAAAACTGAAGTTGTCTTCCCTCAACAGTACCACAATTTTATTTTATTTTAGTTTATTTGGAGATATAGTGCCGAATAGGCCCTTCTGGCCCTTTGAGCTGCAAGCCCAGCAATCCCTGCCAACCCCGATTTAACACCAACCCAATCAGAGGACAATTTACAATGACCAATTAACCCCTACCCTGTATCTCTCTGGTGGGGGGGGGGGGAACCTCACATATTCCACAGGGTGGACTACAGAACTCCTTACAGAGGTTGCTGGGTTTGAACTCTGACACCCCAAGCGGTAATAGCGTCACGTTAACTGCTACGCTACCATTGCTGAGATGAACACCAGGATGACATTATCATTCCCATTTCATTTCAAAGATTTCTTCTGTGATATTAAATTGCCACAGGAAAAATAATACATCTTATTGTTATCTGTACTAAATTAGGCTAACTTCAGATTATTCTGCTTCAACCTGTACTTTCATTTAACTTCAAGCTGGTATACAAATCTAGCATTAAAAATAGGCAGAAATGACTAGGACCTTAAAGGCACCTAACTCATAACCCAGACAACAGATACTACCCAATTCCAACTTCAGTCATGCATCTGTATTACAAAGAGCAAACTTGTTGATTTGCAAGATGTCAAAGTGACTTCACTGAGAACCCAGGAATTATTTGCCTCATGTCACTGAATTTTTCAACTGTTCACTAACAGAGTGCTAAGGTTTTGCAGAATCTCATAGCTTCAAAGATATGTTGTCACAGCAGCTGGCTATGCACTTTGTATCTGATAGTATGTTATTTGTGGATTAACTATTAAACCACAAATTTTTAATATGATCTAATTCTGTGAATATTCCATTTACATCTCTTGAGAAGTTATCCTGAGTATCACCAATTCACCCATCAGAAGATTTTTCAGTGCTTATATCACAAAGATTTTACATTATAAATACTTGCATTCACCATAAACAAAGATAAATGATAGGATTAGTAAATAATGTTTACTTCTTATTTGACAAAATAATGAAGTGCTTAATTCAAGGTGTTCTGCCACTGAAATTTGTTTTGCAGGATAAGAAACTTTTCATATAGTTAATTAAAAGAAACATCTACACCATTCATTTTTCACCAATGGAGGGAGAAGGGAAGGATATTAGGCAAGCTCAATCTTCTTTACATCAGCAAGAATAGGAAACATCCTTGCCACATCCACTCTGTCCAGGCCTTTCAATATTCGATAGGTTCCAATGAGATCCTCCTTCCTTTCTTCTAAATTCCAGTAACTATAGACCCAGAGCCATCAAATGCTCTGCATATGTTAACCCTTTCGTTCTCACAAACATTTTTGTAAACCTCCCAGGACCCTATCCAATGCCAGTACATCTTTTCTAAGAGGCCCAAAACTGCTCACAATGTTCCAAATGCAATCTGACCAATGCCTTATAAAGCCTCAGCATCATTCCTTTGCTCTTATATTCTAATCCTCTCAAAATGAATGCAAACATTGCATCTTTCTTCCTTACTAGACTCAAGCTGCAAGTTAGCTTTTAGGGAACTCTGCAAGAGGACTCCCAAGTCCATTTGCACCTCTGATTTTTGAATTGTTTCCCCGTTTAGAAAACAGTCTATGCCTTAATTCCTTCTACCAAAGTGCATGACTATATACTTTCCTACACTATATTCAAACTGCCACTTCTTTGCCCTTTCTCCAAATCTGTTCATGTCCTTCTGTAGACTCCCTGCTTCCTCAACACTACGTGCCTCCTCACCTAGCTTTGTATCATCTGCAAATTGGCCACAAAGCCATCAATTCCGTCAATCAAATCACTGACATACAGTACTGTGCAAAAGTTTTAGGCACATATAAATTCTGTAAATTGAAGATGCTTTCAAAAATAATGAAAAGTTTCCAAAAAATTACTATAAAGAGCAATAAACAGTAAAAACACTAAATCAAATCAATATTTAGTGGGACTACCCTTGGCCTTAAAAACGACATCAATTTCCTTAGGTACACTGTCACGCAGTTTTATAAGAAAATCTGATGGTAGGTTGTTCCAAGCATGTTGGAGAACTTGTCACAGTTCTTCTGCAGACTTTGGCTGTGTCAATTGCTTCTGTCTCTCCAGATAATCCTAGTAGCCTCGAAGATTTTGAGATCATGGCTCTGTGGAGGCCATGTGTATGGGGGGGTGGGGGTCACTATCCTGTTCTAGAATGAGGTTAGGACCATTGATATGTGTTAAGGATTCCACTAATTCTGCACAGATCACCAACTCCATTTGCAGAAGTGCAGCTCCATACCTGCAGGGAATCTCCACCATGCTACACTATTGACTGCAGGCTCTCATTCATGTAGTACTCTCCAGCTCGTCTATGGACAAACTGCCTTCTGTTTGAGCCAAAATTTTCAAATTTTGACTTAGCAGTCCAGGGCACTTGCTGCCATTATTCAGCACCCTAGTCCTTGTGTTTTTGCATAGGCGAGTCTCTTGGCTTTGTTTCTACTTTGGAGAAATGGTTTTTTGGCAGAAGCTGTTCCATGAAGACCACTTCTGACAAGACTTCTCCAGACTATAGAGGGGTATACTGGGTTCTAGTGGTTTCTATGAGTTCAGAGCTGATAGCAATGCTGGACTTCTTCCAACTTAAAAGGACATCTGTTTCATGTATCTCTCATTTGCTGCATTCAGTTTCTGTGGATGACCACTGAGTTTCTGGTCCACAAATTTTCTATTTCTTTGGGCTTCTTCAGAAGAGCTTAGACATACTTTTTGAAACTCCCGTCTGCCGTGAAATTTCTTCTTGGGAAAGACCTTGCTGATGCAGGATAACCACCTTGAGTCTTGTTGCTATACTCACTCTTGCCTTGGTGTAAGAATTGATGATATGTAGATGAAACTGACACACCTGCTACACATCACCTTTTAATTTGGTTGTCCATTGCCCAAGTTTGATTCCTTCTACACCCGTATCTATTTCAGTTAACCAGTTTAGTTCATGCAACTCATTATGTCATTGGTCATTAGCTGTTTGTTATCTTTGTTTAATCTTGCACCGGGCTAAATAACAACAAGGTGATGAAGTTTTAGTTTGAAAAGTGGTCTATTACATCTTTTTGGTCTATTACACTTTCTTTAACAAAGTACAAAAATTTCTTTGTAACATTTAATTTTTTGGAAAATGAATGTCTGCAAATGTAATCACAAACAAAAAAATTTGCGGATGCTGGAAATCCAAACAACACACACAAAATACAAGGCGTAATCTTCACTAAGATCACAAGTTAGTGCTCCAATTTATTTGCTTGCTGCTGAACTAAGTAAAGTTTGGTGGACAGGATGGAGAAAAGCAGCCCAAGTTACCTGTTAACCATTGAATCTACCCATTAAGTATAGGACTTGGATGGCCATGGTGGTTTTTGGAGTTTGCTTTTACAGGAGCATGGATAGACTTATGTCAAGAAAATTCTGGAAATGCTCGTAGATATTCATTTCAGCAAGTAATCAATTAAAGTTAACAATTTAAAAAAATATGAAACATTTCCATCATAAGTCTCTTGGAATCATTGTACTATATGGATTTTATTTTTAGGTATGTTTTTAAGTCTCCATACCTAAAAAATCAGACTTAGAGATTGGCAGGTATGACATTATGGAGATGTGGCTGAGAACTGATCATAGTTGGGGACTTAACATTGAAGGATTTACCTTGTATCAAAAGGACAGGCAGGTAGGCAGAGGGGATGGAATGGCTCTATTGGTAAAAATGGAATTAAATCCTTTGAAAGTGGGGACAAAGGATTGGAAGATATAGAATCCTTGTGGATAGAGTTAAGGAATTGTAAGGGTAAAAAGACCCTCATGGGAGTTTATATACAGACCTCTGAGCAGTAGTCAAAATGTGGCACATAAATTTCAAAAGGAGATAATAAAAGGCATGTAATAAGGACAATGTTACAATAGACATGGGGGAATTTCAATATGCAGGTAGATTGACAAAATCAGGTTGGTGCTAAATCACGAGAGGAAATTTGTCGAATGCTTGCGGTTGAGCCCTCTTGGGGAAAGGCAATTCTGGATTGGGTGTTGTACAATGAGCCAGATTTGAATAGGGAGCTTAAGGTATCAGAACCTTAAGGAGATAGTGATAGTAATATGATAGAATTCACTCTGCAGTTTGAGAGGGAGAATCTGAAGTAAGATGTATCAGTATTACAATGGAGTAAAGGGAAGTCGAGGCATGAGAGAGGGGCTAACCAAAGTTGTTTGGGAGGGGACACTAGATGACTGCAGAATAGAAATGGCTCAAGTTTCTGGGGTAATTCAAAAGGTGCAGGATAGATACATTCCAAAGATGAAGTATTCCAAAGGGAGGACGAAGCAACTGTGGGTAACAAGAGGAGTCAAAAGCAAAAGAGGTGGAAATATAACAAAAATTAGTTGGAAATTAGAGGATTGAGAAACTTTTAAAAAACCAACAGAAGGCAACTAAAAAAAGGGGGAGAAAAAGTGAAATGCAAAGGTCAACTAAACAAAGAAATCAAATAGGACACCAAAATTTTCAGATTTACGGTATAACGAGTAAAAGGGAGACAAGAGTGAGAATTGGACTGCCGGAAAATAATGCTGGAGAGGTAGTAATGGGAGACAAATAAATGGTGGATTAACTTAAGTACTTTAAATCAGTCTTTGCTGTGGCAGACCCTATCATTATGCCAATAATTCAACTGTCGGGGCAGAAGTGAGTGCTTGGAAAGCTGAAAGATCTCAGGTCAATAAGTTACCTAGACCAGATGGACTACAGCTTAGGGTTCTGAAAGAGGTAGGTGAAGGGACTTTAAGCATTAGTATTGATCTTTCAAGAATCACTTGATTCTGGAAAGGTTCTGGAGGACTGGAAAATTGCAAATGTCACTCCACTCTTTAAAAAGGGAGAGAGGAAGAAGAAAGGAAATTATAAGCCAGTTAGCCTGACTTCAATGGTTGGAAAGATGTAGGAATCGATTATTAAGGATGAGGTTTCGGGGTTCTTGGAGATCATGACAAGGTAGACCAAAGTCAGCATGATTTCCTTAAGAGGAAGTCTTGCCTGACAAATTTGGTGGAATTCTTTGAAGAAATATTAGGCAGGACGGTAGATGTTATTTACTAGAATTGTCAGGCCTTTGACAAAGTGGCGCAAATAAGGCTGCTTAACAAGGTAAAAGTCCGTGGTATTACAGGAAAGATGCTAGCATGGATAGAAGAATGGCTGAATGACTGAAGGCAAAGTGTTGGAATAAAGGTGGCTGAGCCTGGCTGGCTGCTGGGGACAAGTGGTGCTCTGCAGGAGTCAGTACTGGAACAGCTTTTCGCGTTATACAGTACTATACAAAAGTGTTAGATTATTTTATATAAGTTTTGTTTTAGATGTTTAGTTTTGTCTTCGACATTGTATGTTAGTAGAAAATAGCAAATTTTAGATTTGCAGACACACACAAAATGCTGGAGGAACTTGGCAGGCCAAGCAGCATCTACTGAAGAGTACAGTCGATGTTTTGGGCCGAGACCCTTCGTCAGGACTGCAGAGGAGTAGATTTAAAAGGTGTTGGGAGGAGAGAGAGAAACACAAGGTGATAGGTGAAACCTGAAGGGGGAGGGATGAAGTAAAGAGCTGGTGTTGATTGGTGGAAGGTATACAGGGCTAGAGAAGGGGCAGTCTGATAGAAGAGGACAGAAGATCATGGAAGAAAGAAAAGAAGGAAGGAGCACCAGAGAGAGGTGAGGAGATAAGGAGATGGAAAATGGTGAGGGTGGGGGGTGAGGCATTACCGGAAGTTTGAGAAATCCATGTTTATGCCATCAGGCTCATGCCAACTGTCTAGACTTAAACCCTCCTCTCTCCAATTCCAACCTTGCTCTTTCCAAATGCTCTGCTCTCTTCTCTGTCTGTACTAATCCCAACCTCACCATCAAACCCACAGATCAGGGAGGTGCTGTAGTAGTCTGGTAGACTGACCTCTACCTTGCTGAGGCCCACTGCCAACTCTCAGACACCTTTTCTTACTTACCCTCAAACAGGACCCCACTAAGGAACACCTGACCATTGTCTCCCACAGCATCACCAACCTTATTGACTCTGGGGATCTCCATTGCATGATCTTTTTTTTTTATCAATTATGCCAGTACAGAAATAAGTTACATAACCATATAACAATTACAGCACGGAAACAGGCCATCTCGGCCCTTCTAGTCTGTGCTGAACTCTTACTCTCACCTAGTCCCACCGACCTGCACTCAGCCCATAACCCTCCATTCCTTTCCTGTCCATATATCTATCCAATTTAACTTTAAATGACATCGAACCTGCCTCAACCACTTCTGCTGGAAGCTCGTTCCACATAGCTACTACTCTCTGAGTAAAGAAGTTCCCCTTAATGTTACCCCTAAACTTTTGCCCTTTAACTCTCAACTCATGTCCTCTTGTTTGAATCTCCCCCACTCTCAATGGAAAAAGCCTATCCACGTCAACTCTATCTATCCCCCTCATAATTTTAAATACCTCTATCAAGTCCCCCCCTCAACCTTCTACACTCCAAAGAATAAATAACTTGTTCAACCTTTCTCTGTAACTTAGGAGATGAAACCCAGGCAACATTTTAGTAAACCTCCTCTGTACTCTCTCAATTTTATTGACATCTTTCCTGTAATTCGGTGACCAGAACTGTACACAATACTCCAGATTAGGCCTTACCAACACCTTATAAAATTTCAACATTACATCTCAACTCCTATAGTCAATGCTCTGATTTATGAAGGCCAGCATACCAAAAGCTTTTTTCACCACCCTATCCACATGAGATTCCACCTTCAGGGAACTATGCACCATTATTCCTAGATCCCTCTGTTCTGCTGCATTCTTCAATGCCCTACCATTTATCATGTATGTCCTATTTTGCTTAGTCCTACCAAAATGTAGCACCTCACATTTTTCAGCATTAAACTCCAACAGCCATCTTTCAGCCCACTCTTCTAACTGGCCTAAATCTCTCTGCAAGCTTTGAAAACCTACTTCATTATCCACAACTCCACCTATCTTAGTATCATCTGCATACTTACTAATCCAATTTACCACCCCATCATCCAGATCATTAACGTATAAACAACAAACAAAATAGTGACCAATGATATTAAAAGCCCAACAATATCTATTGCAATGCAAAGACTTGTTTCCTTCTGGCACTCACCTGAAGCCTCCATCATACTGGCACAGAATTCTGGCTCCTTGTGCAGGTGGTCTTCCTCCGGGCCTGTCAGTCTGTATACGTGGACACAGGGAGGAGTGCTGACATTACTGTAATGGCTGATGAACATGTCAAAGTTCTGAGGAAAATTTAAAGAGATAATTCAAGACCAGGTGAAATTTATTGGTTTATAAATTTGATGATATATAAACAATATTTGGTGATATTATTTAAAAATAACCAAATTTCCTACTCTTTAAATAATTATCTCATTTACAGATCCAAAGATTCCAATACTAGGGATGCTCTGATACACATACATATTTAGGTTTTGCAAAACTGCTGTCTAGCAGCTTAACTGTATATTTCTACCACGTAAATAGCTTAAGAAATGTACTTATTTTGTTTCTCCCTTTCACTGACAGATATACAGAAGCTTGCAGAGGATGAGCCAATAATAATAAATGGCATTTTTACCGACAGCTTACTTATGGGTAGCTTGGACTGAATCAAAATGTCATCACCTTAATCTTTCTAAAGTACCAATACCACAAATAAATCTGGACCTGGAATATGCTAGCCAGCTACTGATATCCAGAGAAAATTTTAAAAAATAGTGTAAAGCAGAAGTAATGTTATGCTCAAGGTTAGTCACAGATGGTGAAGGAAAAATACGGACAAATCGCAGAAATCCCTGCTTTCTGTCTCAAGGTATTAAAAAAAAAGTCTGAAAATTATACATTTTTCATAACCCTTGGAATCATTCCTTCCCCTCCTCTACCTGTCACCTTTTCCAAAACTCTCAATTCAGAAATAATCTGGATTTAAACACAGTAAATATCACACTTCATCATAAGGAAACATTAACAATTACATGCCAAATGGTCTGAAATCAATTATGGAGAGACTTTAAAAATCCATTACTAGAATCAAATTAAAAAACTATTGCTGAATGCCTCTGACCAGCTCAGATTTGTAAAGGCAAGTCATACTCAATAAGCATGTATTTTTTGAAAAGGTAGATAAAGGATCAACTCAAAGATGGAAGGTATATGGCAAAATTGCACAAAAGCAACAAAAATAAGGTATTAAATTGGAGGTAACTATTGGTCTCAGAAGCAAGTTAGGAAGCAGGAAACAAAAACTGGAGATGAATAAATAGGAAGTCAAAGAGATAAAATGCAACTGGTGCTGTTCCCAGGGATGAGTACTAGGTCCTCTTCCTTTTAATCAGAATCAAAATCAGGTTTATCATCACTGACTCCATTTGACTAATTACAGTATGTGATTTCTAAAACCAATTGGCTGCAACAGTGATGATTTGGCGTAACATATTAAAGGGGGCTGAATAGTTAGACAGTCAATTATTTTGTGTTTTATATTTGTAATTAATTTATATCACTTTGTAGAGAACTGTTTTCACTTTTGTCGTTTAGACAAGTTACCGCCTGCTCTTCTTTGGCACCCATACAACTGAAGCCTGCTTGAAGCAGGTGGGTACAACACACTGCCAGAACAAGAGGTTGAAGATACCCATGAATACACCATCCAGTTAGTTGGCACAGGTCTTCAGTACTTGGCCAGGTACTCTGTCTGGACCAGTTGCTCTCCTTAGATTCATTCTCTTGAAGGTAGCCCATGGTCATCTTCAGATACTGAGACCAAGGTGCGAAATGTTTCCACTTGTTCTGGTGGTCAAAGCCAAGTATTGAGCTTATCTGGAAGCAAAGCTCCGCACTCCCCTATGTCACAAGATTTAGCTTTGTAGGAGGTTATGGCATTCAAACCCTGTCATAGCGGTCAAGCATCCCTTGTTAATTCCAGTCTATTCCAGAATCTCTACTTTGCCCATGAGATGGCTCTCCAGAGATCATATCTGTACCTCTTCTAGCATTCTTGATCTCCAGACTTGAATGCTTCTGATCTGGCTCTGAGTTGGTTCCAGATTTCACTGTTCATCCAGGGCTTCTGATTGGGGAAAACTCTGAATGATTTTGTGGGGATACACTCATCCACAGCTGTCTTAATTAAGTCTAATTTATTCATTCAGATCCTCAGATACCTTCTTGAACACGGCCGAGTCCACTGACTCAAGGCAATCCTGTAATCGTTCCTTGGCCTCCAGGGACCACATCTTGGTTGTCTTGATTTCTGGAGCTTGCTGTTTAGGTACTGACTGTAGGTAGGTACAGCCAAATGATCGGACTTGCCAAAATCTTGGGTGGTGAAGATCCTTAATGATGGATGCTGTCTTTTTGAGCCATCACCTTTTGAAGTTGTCCTCAATGGTGGGGAGGCTAATGCCCATACAGGAGCTGGCTGAGATTACAACCCTTTGCATTTATTTTCTGATCCTGTGTAGTGACAACTCCATACCAGATGGTGATGCAACCTGAATTTGCTAGTCTTTCATGACATACCAAATCTCTTCAAACTCCTAATGAAATAAAGTGGTTGATGTGCCTTCTTTATAATTGCACCGATCACCCAGGAACTTGAAACTGCTCACCCTTTCCACTGCTGATCACTCTATAAAGACTGGTGTGTACATTCCCTCAACTTATCCTTCCTGAAGTCCACAATCAATTCCTTGGTTTTACTGATGATGAGTACAAGGTTGTTGTTGTGTCAGCAGTCCACTAGCCAAGCAATGTCACTCCTGTAAGCCTCCTTGTCACCATATGAGATTCTTTGTCATTGAGAATTTATAGATGGTGTTTGCCACACAGTCATGGGTGTAGAGAGAGTAGAGGCTAAGCATGCATCCTTGGGGTGCACCATTGCAGACTGTCAGTGAAGAGGAGATGTTATTTCTGATTTGCACTGGTTGTGGTCTGCCAATAAGGAAGTCAAGGATAAGTTGTAGATACAGTGGCCCAAGTTTTGAAGCTTATTGTTTAGTACTGAAGGGGTGATGGCACTGAATGCTGAGTTACGATCAATAAGCAACAGCCTGACATAATCTTATCATGGGAAATTTCAGAGGGGAAACGACAACTGGAGACTCGAAGAGAAAACTTAGGTAACTTTCTGCAAACAAATAAATGTATGTAAATAAACATGAGATATCACAGATGGTGGAAATCCAGTGCGACACTCACAAAATGCTGGAGGAACTCAGCAGATCAGAGAGGAATAAGCAGTTACAAGCAAGAGAAAATCTGTAGATGCTGGAAATCCAAACAACACACACAAAATGCTGGAGGAACTCAGCAAGTCAGGCAGCATCTATGGAAAAAGAGTACAGTCAACGTTTCAGCCCAGACCCTTCTGTAGGACTGAAGGGCCTGACGTTTTGACTCAAAACATCGACTGTACCTTTTTCTATCGACGTTGCGTGGCCCACTGAGTTCCTTAAGCATTTTGTGTGCGTTGCTAGAAATAAGTAGTTGACGTTTTGGGCTGAGACCATTCATCAGGGCTGGAAAGGAAGGAGGAAGAAGCCAGAATATGAAAGAGTGGGGAAGGGAAGCAGTAGAAGATTGCAGGTGATAGGTGAAACCAGGTGAGGGGAAGGTGGATGGGTGGGATTAGGTGAGAAGCTGGAAGGTGATAGGCAGTAAAGGGCTGACAGAGGAATCTGATAGGAGAGGAAGAGAAGGAGAGGCACCAGAGGGAGGCGATGAACAGGGGAGAAGAGGAGGGCTAAAAGGGAAGCCAGAATTAGGAATGGGAAAAAAGGGGTGGGGGGGGAGAAATTACCAAAAGCAAGATAAGTCAATATTCATGCTATCAGGCTGGAGGGTACCCAGACAGAATATGAAGCGTTGCTTTTCCAACCTGAGGGCGGCCTCATCATGGAAGTAAGGAGACCATGAACCAATGTATCGGAATGGAAGTGGGGATTAGAATTAAAATGGTTAGCCACTGGGAAACACTGCTTTTTGCAGTCACCTTCCAGCTTGTACTCCATCCTCCCACCTTCTTAATCAGGTTTCTTCCCCTTCCTTTCCTGTCCTGATGAAGGGTCTAGGCCCAAAATGTCAATTGCTTATTCAGCTCCATAGATGCTGCCTGGCTGTTGAGTTCCTACAGTATTTTGTTTGTGTTGCTCTGAATGCATGTACATCGTCTTCATTTTAAAAAAATTTAATGCAGGAGTCATTTAAACCTGATCTTGTGCTACAAACACCGCCAATCTGAATGCATTTGAGAAAATGTCTATGCTTTCTTGTAACAATACAAATGATCTAAGAAACAGTAGCTTCATCACAATTTGAACCTTGACCCTCATAATATCAGTAATGAGGAATGCTAACTATAAAACAGACCACAAATTAATCTTCTCTACTCAGGAACTGAGGTGAGGGCACACTGCATAGGGCATTACTAATGCTGATAAAGGGAGACAGATCAGAAAATATGGATTGAAGGAGCTCCAGGGAATCAGGAATTACAGCAATATGATCATCAGTTTAAAATAAATCTGTGCAATACTTTCATCTGATGCATAATCCATACAAATTAAATTATATTTTAAGGTATCTAATTTTTTAATGACTTCCAGAACTAGTATAATAATTACAGCGTTTTCCAAATCAGTATGCCCATCTAGTTCAGCCTCCACTTTTTTACTGAATGAGCTGATAAACTGATCATTCCCTTTTTGCTATTGGTTGAAATAAGAGCCTAATTATTTTAATTTTCTACACCATTTCCTAAGTATCCAGAAGTAAAAACACACACCTGACTCACTGAGCAGCTATGCGAGAAGCCAGCTTTCGTTAGTTGAACTATTTCCCCTGGAGATTCATAATTTACCACATAGAGATGATGCTCTAATGGAGTGTCCTTCGTAGCTTGGAAATAAACTAACTTTGTGGCCTCATTCACCCAGATCTAGAAAACATAAGCACAAACAGTATCAATGATTAAGGCATTATTAAGTTAGGAACAGAGTTTTAAAGCAGCATTGTGTTTATACTAAAAGGTTTTCACAGGAAATCCCACAATATTCCTGTTTTACTATTCAGTGGTAGTTCAAGACATCATTTCTTCTTGTGTAACACGTCTGTAAATGATTTGTACTTCACCCATCTATTGCACAGCTCAAAACAATCTCTCTAGATGTAACCAACGGCTATTAAGAGTTTTTAAATAATTCAAGAAATTATCATGTGAATGCTCTTAGGTCATAAACATCCTACGCTCCTATGGTCACATTGCCTCTGTGTATTGCTAATTTCAAGTAAAAGAACCAGGAAACTCAAATGCAATGATTTCTTTGATTCACTTGTCTGTAACCAAGGCTCAGACAGGAATAATGCTCAGTTCAATTGGGTGAGAAACCACCCTGGCCTTCAGCTCTGAGCCGCTACCCAGTAATACTTGCTAAAAGCAATGATGTGGCAGGTTCTCGAGGACTGATTCTGAGAAAAAACAAATCTCCATTAGTTACTACCAACTTTCCCATTATCAAGGTGACCTGAGCTATTGGAGCAAACAACCAATTCCTTCAAATGAGAAGAAAAATCTTGAAAGATAAAAAAATGGTAATCAATAAGCATGCACGTTCAAAAGGATGGATAGTCTTATGTAAACGGACAGTTCTCTAAAGTTTCAGCTTGAGCTATCAATTGTAAATTATTTTTGATAAACCTACAAGGAGCAAACACAGATGGTAATAATGTTGATAGCAATTTAAGTCCTACAACTAAAAGTATCTTAGTTTGATATCGGACATCAGAAACTGAAAATATTGTTTACATGAAATGCTCAAAACATTTTAGTGAACCAATCAAGCTTTATATAGAGCTAAACTGTTTACATTCTTTGTTGGCGGTTTGTGCAGTTAGTTGATCTCGGCTGGGGTGAAAACAAGGTCAGTACAATTGCCTCATCTGCATTTCTCCTTAAAATTATTGACCTTTTTGGAAATCTGTAAGTAAGTTTACACTGCTCTTTATGTCTTCTATAATGTAGTGCCCAACATCACAAAGGAAAAAAAATGCAATTTTCAGTTATGTTATCTATGTGTAACTGGCATTGTCAAAGAATTATCCTTTCAATTCTCATATGCTCACGGCTTATGTTTAAAGGGTGGCCTTTCATTGTCAATAGACTCCCAGTCCCTTATTTTTCTTCATTTGTATATCATTTCCTATTTGCATCAAAAGTACACAAGTAAATTGCATGGAGGTGGGTTTATAAAAAAGATATGCATTATTGGACATCAACTATCCTG
This sequence comes from Mobula birostris, assembly GCF_030028105.1. NCBI lineage: Eukaryota > Metazoa > Chordata > Chondrichthyes > Myliobatiformes > Myliobatidae > Mobula > Mobula birostris. Next base: position 45,271,233 of record NC_092395.1, on the reverse strand, counting down.
TGGCTGAATACATTACAGATAAAACTGTGTTGGTCTTTATAACAGGGTTCAATACAGGAACTGCAGTTGAAGAGGGAGGTTATAAAGTATTAGATATGATAAACAAAGAGGAAATGTTAAGGGGCTCAGCATAATTTATATCCTGGACTCTTCAGAAAAGCAGCAGAGAAAATAGCAGAAGTTCTGAGAGCGGCGAACATGACACATTTGTTTGAAAAGGGTGAGACAGAAATAATAAATAATGACCAATCAGCCAAACACAAGATGGAGGGGCAGTTTAAAGTCATTACAGAGGCACAGATTACCTTCAGGCCAGTCAATATGGATTTGGTAAAATAAGTTCACAACAGTCCATTTAATGCAGTCCACATGGACTGTTAAACAAGATATATAACAACTCTCATGACAGATAGATCAGATAAGCAGAAGTCTCTGGAATTCAAAGCAAAGTGGCAACTTGAGTGCAAGACTGGGTCAGCGATCAGCATCAAGGCATAATGATTATGTTTTACTGACTGGAAAGCCTTCATCAGTGGGGTAAAATGGTTCAATGCTTGGGGCCTTACATTTTGTGGTATACATCAATAACACAGCAATGCATGATTACGATGCTTTAAATGGTAAGACAACTGGCCATGTGGTTGACAATGGGGAGGACAGCTGTAGACCGCAAGAAAGTATCATTCAACAGATAAAGTGGGCAGACAAGTAGGAAATGGAATAAATAAAGACCTTTCTTCCCTTTGAGGTGGTAAATTGGGAAATGGAAAAAAGAGGTAAACGTAGAGAAGCAAATAAACCTTGGAGTACATGTCCACAGATCCTTGTGGTTTGTAGAGAAGACAGGCGTAGAAACATATGGAATCTTGCCTTTATTTGGCCAAGGCATAATACATAACACCTCAAAGGTAATGCTAGAATTGAATAAAACACCAGGTAGCCTCAGTTTGATTACTGATGTAATTTTGGTTATCACATTTCATGAAGATGGTGTGATTGTACAAAAGATGGTATAAAATACATTTAACAGAACAGAAGTTGACTTATAAAGCAGGACTGGCTGGATATCATTTTTTAAGAATACAGGATGTAAAGATGTTAAGTTTACAAAATTAAACAACAGGAAGCCCCTTTTTGGCCTTACAGCCAATAACTTGGTATTGTTTAAAAGGCTATAGGTGGATAGATGAGAGGAGTTGTTTATATCCAATTGACTGCTTGCAAAGTCGATGGCCGAGGCAGAAACTACCACAGTATTTAAATATCACTGCAAAGGCACTTGGAAAGGTATCACCCACAAGGATATAAACTAAGAGTTAGGAATGAGACTAAATTTTTTCTTCCCAAATTGAGCAGACACGATGGGTTTTATCTGTGTGATATGTTGCTAAAATTAAGTGAACAATGATTACTTGAAATAATCTGATTATTTGCAACATTACATAAGTAAAAGCCAAAAGCTTCAACAAATGAAGGAAAATACTTTGGGGTTAAGGTCTAATTATAATGGCATGTTATATAGGCATCCATTAGTCTCGTGAGACCATGGATTTGTGCCTTGGAAGGTTTCCAGGGCAAGGCCTGAGCAAGGTTGTATGGAAGACTGGCAATTGCCCATGCTGCGAGTCTCCCCTCCCCAAGTGGTTAAGGCATTCGTCTAGTGATCTGAAGGTCGCTAGTTCGAGCCTTGGCTGAGGCAGAGTGTTGTGTTCTTGAGCAAGGAACTTAACCACACATTGCCCTGCAACGACACCAGTGCCAAGCTGTATGGGTCCTAATGCCCTTCCCTTGGACAACATAATGGCATGTAGTTTATAATTAATTCAGTGCCTCAGCATCATACTCATTAGCAAAGTCATTTGGCTTCATAACCCATCCAATGCAAGCTTACCCTTGAGCCATGTCTTGCAAGCACCTCCCATTCACCACTAGTTAGTGCAACCTCCTCTTTGATTGGGCATTTAAAATCATCTGAAAATAATGAGGTAATAATTAGTTGAAAGCAGTTGCACATCAAACAATATTACACAAAGTAGTCAGCAGAGAGAGAAAAAAATTAAGGCATAACAACAAATGATCTATAATGTTTCCACTCCAAGAAAGAAATTGAATACAAGACACAAAAATTTAAATTGAAGCTTGAGATTAATTTCACAATGGACAATCCACAGCACTTTTAAAAATAACCAAATGCATGAAAATGCCCCTTCTCTGAAATGCTGTTGCCCTAACAGTAATTTGTTCAAAGTCACCTTTTTGGCTACGTTAGTAATTGTTCCAGACAGACTCCACCAGACAGGCTCAACAATTTATTTGCACACTTCGAAGCATCAAACACTACAGCAAGGGGGACAGCCAGTCCCTTTTTACCATCTGACCAGCCAGCTCCAATCATTGATCCAGAGCAAACATGGAGGATCCTTGCCAGGGTCAACCCACGGAAAGCGGGAGGTCCCGACAACATCCCTGGATGTGTGCTCAAGGAATGTGCTGATGTATTAGCAGATGTCCTGACAGACATTTCCAACATCTCCCTTAGTCAAGCCATTGTCCCTAGATGTTTCAAAACCTCCACAATCATCCCTGTAGCAAAGAAATTAGTTGTAGCCTGTCTGAATGATTACCGTCCTGTTGCCCTGACCCCCATAGTGATGAAATGTTTTGAACAGCTTGTCAAGCCTCATATCACAGCCAGCCTCCCCTCATCGCTGGATCCTCTACAGTTTGCTTATCATCCAAATCACTCTACGGAGGACGTAGTATCCACCACACTGCACACAGCTCTCCCTCACTTGGACAACAAAGACACTTATGCCAGAATCCTGTACATTGATTTCAGTTCAGTGTTCAATACCATCATCCCGCAGAGACTAGTGGAGAAACTGTCGCTGCTTGGCCTTAGCACTGCCATGTATCGTTGGATTCTGGATTTCTTGACAAAGAGACCACAGTCAGTCCGTGTTGGCAGGAACATCTCTGACTCCATCACACTGAGCACTGGATCCCCACAAGGCTGTGTGCTTAACCCATTGCTGTTTACACTACTAACACATGACTATGCAGCCAGATTCAAGGAGAACCTGATCATTAAGTTTGCTAATGATACCACAGTGGTGGGGCTCATCAGCAAAAATAATGAAACAATGTACAGGGAGGAGGTCAGACACCTAGAGAGCTGGTGCAGTGATAACAACTTGATGCTTAATGTCACCAAAACCAAGGAGATGATCGTCGATTTCAGATAGTCTCAGCCTGAGCACACACCCCTCAGCATCAGCGGCTCCACAGTGGAGAGAGTGGAAAACATCAAGTTCCTTGGGGTGCAGATCTCGGACAATCTCACCTGGTCCAGGAACACCACTGGGATTGTGAAATGGGCCCAGCAGAGATTGCACTTTCTGAGGAAGCTTAAACAAGCATCACTCCCCACTAACATCTTAACTACATTCTACAGAGGCGTGGTTGAGAGTGTGCTGTCCTTTTGTATCACAACCTGGTACTCCAGCTGCAGTGCTGTCGACAAAAAAGCCTTGCAGAGGGTGGTTAGGGGAGCAGAGAAGGTTATTGGGGTCTCCCTACCTTTTGTCCAAGACCTCTTTCAGAGTCGATGCCTCCAGAAGACACGGTACATCAATAAAGACCCCTCACACCCTCTCCATGAACTGTTTGTTCTTCTGCCATCAGGCAAACGTTACAGGAGCATCAAAACTAAAACCACAAGGCTACTAAACAGCTTCCTCCCACAGGCAGTCAGACTGCTAAATAGCTGCTCTACCTGACTCTGCTTTGGACACTTTTAACTTGCACTGGACACTTATAACTGATTTTAACTGATGTGGCTGTTGTGTTTTACTATTTATTGTTATGTTTATTATTCAGTGTTGCATTTGTTATGTTATGATTGCCCTGCTCCTGGAAAAAGCTGTCTCATTCTGCCCTGCAGAACTGATGTATGGTTAGAATGACAATAAAGTTTTTTGAATCTTTGAATCTTGAATCTTGTTACACTGGACTAATTTCCAGCTCATTCAAATGACTTTTACTTTATTAGAAACAAGTATATTTTTCAACTTCTGGTGTCTGACCCGTTATTCCAATCAATGCATCACACAGAGCTGAAAGATACTCAAGCAAAACTAATGTAGAATAGTTACCCAATGTACAGTCCCTAGTGAAAGTATTCAGCCCCCAACCCTTTGTTCATATAAATGAGTACAACAACCAGGGATTTTGATCAATTTAACTGAGAATTTTTATTTGTGATTCACATGCTCCTTCCCCCACCCCCATGGTAGAGCCCAAAAGCAGAAAATTGTAAAGCATGAAAAAACAAGATTTTCAAAAACTGAAATGTCAGCAGTTCGAAAGTATTCATCCGCCATTGCTCAGTACTTAGTTGACCTCGCAGCTATTACAGCCAGAAGCCTTTTTGGATAAGTCTGTATTAGCTTTGCACAATGAAATGGAGCAAAATATGAACATTCCTCCTTGCAAAACTGTTCAAGCTAAGCCATGTTAATTGGGCAGCAGTGGTGAACAGCAATCTTGAGGTCTTGCTAGAGATGTTTGATTAAGTTAAGGTCAGGACTCTGACTGGGCCAATCAAGGATATCAATTTTCTTCATTTGAAGTCACCTATGGTTGCTCTGGCAGTGTGCTTTGGGTTGTTGCCCTGCAGAAAGATTAACTTCCTCTCTAGTTAAAGCTTTCTGGCAGGGGCTAGTAGTTTTTATCCAGGATCTCACTGTATTTAGCAGCATTCATCTTCCTATCAATTCTGAACTGATTTCTAGTCCCTGCTTCTGAAAAGCATCCTTACAATATGATGCTACCTTCACCAACCTTTACAGTAGGAATCGTGGTGCCTGGCTGATGTGCAGCATTAGATGTATGCCACGCGTACCGCTTAGCATTGAGGCTGAAAAGTTCCACTTTAGTCTCATCCAACTACAAGACCATTTTCCACATCTTTACAGTATCTTCCAAGTGATGCTTTGTAAAGCCATTAAGGGCAAGAATATGCTTTTGTTCTTAAAACCAGGTCTTCTTCCTTGCTACTCTTTCACAAATGCACTTTTTGTACAAGGTCTTAGAGATGGTGGAGCCAAGAACTTCATCTCCGTTACAGCCACTGACTTGTGCAATCAGTCTGAGTGACTGTTGGCATCTCTCTCACAACTGCCAATCTTCTCTGGTGACTATGTTTAGACGGGCAGCCTGACTTAGGCAGTGTAGCTGTGATTTCATACTTTTTTCCACTTTTTCATGATGGACTGCGAGGTATGTTAAGTGTCGTTGAGATGGTCTGGCACCCTCTTCCGAGAACTGTGCTTCACTATTATCATTTCCCTGACATGTCTTGAATGCTCTTTTGTCTTAATTTTGGTTTGGTCTGATGAAAATCTACCATACTGTTGGACCTTACAGAAAGAGGGTGTACTTATTCTTATGAATGCATTAAAAAACAGGTGATCCTGCAATTTTCTACAACAAATTGGGTGACTTGGTAAGGTAATACAGTATATTGCACCTGAGGAAAGTTAATACAGTAATTACAGAGGGGATGAATATTTTTTCAGCCTCACAATTTTGGTTTTTAATTTTTAGTAAATTGTTGACAGGGTTTTGTTTCTTTTAAATTTTGATTTGATACGATACACAATATTTTATTTATAAGCTCAAAAAAACCTACTTCAATATATTTTAAATTTAAAAAATGAGACAGACAAATGTGAAAATATTTGTGGGGTTGAATACTTTTTAAAGACACTGTACAATTTATAGGTCTGTTATTTAAATTATATCTGGCTATAAATTTCAGAGACCCTTGCCATACTTCTAGGGAGATCTCTGTCCCAGATTCACAATGCACGAAATGGCTGTCTCCACTTCATTTTTAATGTTCTGAGTCAACAACCCCTTTCTGATGACAGATCAATTATTAAAATATTACCTTTCCCTCTCCATAGATATTACCGTAAATCAATTTGGCTTGTTCTTTTTAAAATATTAATTTCCAGCATTCAAAATGTGCTTTTTGTAGTTCTTAAAAGACAGTAAAAAAACACTACTTCTAGAACCAAGCAAACGTACAGGTGGTTAGGGAGAGAAGGAAAGTGTTGAAGACAGCAGTGTGGAGGTGGATGAGCTACCATTTAAAGGTGGTGAAAAGGAAACCACCATGAAAGGAATAGGAAGATATCTCAGAGATAACTGTGCAAAATATATCATCAGAGCAAGTACATCAGAAACAGAGAGAATGAGTGCAGGAGACGGACAGAGAGGAAAGAGGCACGGTTGAGATAGCTGTGGGCTCGTAATGAATGTTTGTCACTAATCTATCTCTCAAGATGGAGATAGAGCTACAAGGGGAAGAGCCAGAAATGAACCATGTGAAGGTGAGAGCCAAATAGAGATCAATAGAAATTTGATTCATCAATGTATTAGAAAAAGAACTGAGGGAATGAACCAGATATGGACTGAAATAAGGACATTCTATGAAACCAATGAAGATACCTCCACATTCTCAGTTAGCTGCTGAGATCTAATGTGACATAACACTGACCATTTCTAATGGTCAAAGCCTAAAACTAATCAGGGGCATGTTTGCTAAGGAAAGCAGAAATAAACATACTAATCCAGACAAGCATAAAAGTGCACTACAAGTTTACTCAGTACCTGGCAATCGCACTTTAACCTAAAGACACCACAAACAAAACCAAATATCCTGCAACAGTTCCTCAATATGGCATGCTTAAAGTTGTAACACAAGATAAATAGTTGAAGAAAAAGAGTAACAACTCACCTGGACCTGGACTAAATTGCTTTGCCCACTGGTAGCAGCCTTGTTTTAAAACTGATGTCATTCTATATAAATGGCAGAATCCAGTTTGTGATTCATTTGCCCAAATAAAAGTCAGTTCATCATCTCTAGTTTGTACAAAGGGATAAAATATGTCATGCACCTTGGAGAAAGTGGGAAATGACAATTAATCAACTTAGCAGCCACCTGGTAATAATTCAAGAAAACATGAAATCACAGATCATTTACCCCACACCCAAAGTAAATACAGTGCACAAATGTCTCAATGCCAATTCGAATTAACTATTCAGCCCACTGAATAATCTGCCTAAGTGTTTCCTTGAACCTCAAATGTAATCAACTTTCCAAGAACTTAACGTATTCACCCTCACATTGCTACTATTTGATACTGTACTGTTGCTTTAAAAAGGGCAACACTTCACTTACTGAGCTGTTCTTCCAACTTTAGCCAAAATCTTTTGACATATTTTGAATGAACAAGCATGAACATCTACTGCGTAATTACCCTTGTGGTCAAGTGATTTTTAATCTGATATCCTCCATTATGCCTCTTAGGCTAGGCTCCTTATTTATTGTCCTTACTTATACAGACCAAGATTACGATTAGATTCAATCTTGTAAGTTCAAGCTATTTGAATCACTTTTCAAATGTTAATTCCAAATTAATTCATAGCATGTTCAATGAAGAAAAAAATGTTTCAAATGGTCAAAAATTACCTTAAGCTGTCTGCTGGTATTTAAGAACATTATTGGTAACTAATAATGACTAGAGACTTCAGTGAATTTTCAATAATCAGTCACAAGCTGTTTTACATCCTGACGAATGGGATATCTTTTTATCATTTATTTTCCATTTCTAAGACGTATTTAGAAGAGATTCAGAAATTGCCTGTTGCTAGCATTATTAATTAATTAGTTCAGGACTTTTTGTACTCATTCTTGGCCATACATTTTTAATCTGACAAAGGTAACTACGCAAATTACTCTTCAACTTCTACACCCGTACAACTACTAGGGGGTTCCCGACAAAAGGAATGTCAATTTTCCATTCTTAGTTGATATGGATCAGAAGAAAACATTGATGCTTAATGATTCAGTGCTGGAAGGTTTCTTTATAGAAAATACCCCATTCACCAACACTAATATATCATTTACTGAGAAAGTATATTCCTTAGGAACTTCATGAACTTACATTTATCCAAATCTCAGTGATTTCTTCATAAATAATGTGTGGATGAACATTTTCTGGTACAGCCTCCAAAAACTTAATCCGTTCATTTTCATCCTTGGTTAACGGAATAAATAATAAAGTTGGGATTAGTACTAAATGGAGTCTTTGTTGAGGGCGATCTAGTAACACAGCCCAGGCACTGTAACAAAGAGGAGAGAGAAGAGACAAGTTATTCACTACTGCTTTCATTGGAATAAACATTAAGTGTCAAGTTAAAGGCAGCAGGCTCAAGATAAAAGGGCACTTCTGCTCTGAGTTACATATTCTGTGTCCTCCAGATGGCAGTCTTTGTAAGCTTCAAAGGAGACTCCATTGTTTAAGAATGCAAATATTGGACTACATGGGCCCTAATGTGAAAGCAGATTCAAATGCCCTATTTTCAGAAATAAACACTGCTATTATTTCTACCAGTTGGGTCAATTTTTTTGCAGGGAAAAGGCACATTGATAGATAGAATCTTTGTTAAATCTCCTTTTAACTGCACTCTCAATGAGATGCTTATGTAGTACTGGGCAAATTAAATACAAATCAACTAGTCTCCTAAAGTCAAGTGATCAGAAAAGTAATTGAACTGCATGGAAGACAGATACAAAGTATTTTGGGGCTTTGAGAATTACACTCATCTCTTCTTGCCCTTTACTGCTTGGATGATCTTTTTATTTACTCAATATTATTATTTCACATCTACATTTTCTTTAAACATCAATTATTTAGTAACCCACAAAGAAGGAAACATACAAATTTCCATCTTTTGTCCATCCAGCCCGTGCTATGTACTCAATGCCAGGAAAAAGAATTTCAAATGGCTGAGCCAGCTCTTTGTCTTGTGTACTCAGGATCTACAAGAGAAGAAAACAATGTATTAGAATAAAATACATATGATACACATCAATTAAATTCCGTCCCTGAATGTCACTACACCGAGTGTGACATCCCACCCTGCAAAAACTCATTTCAGGGAGGTAGCACCCCTGCCCCCTGCAACCCCATATCCTCCCCCCCCCCACCCCCAGTCGATCTCCAAGGGTGTATGTAATACTTTGTTTAGTGATTGTGTCTAATCTGTAAGCCAAGTTGGGTATATGCAGAAAATGTGACATTAAAATATGTACTGGTACTATATTATCATGTTTACTCTATTACAACTTTAAGCAAGTCTACAGGGAGTTTGGCCTCATCACGTAGGACATCAATAGAGTAGCTCCTTAGCAGCTCGCCAGCTAGTTTAAATAACGTTAGCTATGCTAATGAACGAATGACACCTGTTAAACTCACCTCAACATGTCTTTTACATTTTAACCCACAAAGGGCAAAAGAAAAGTCACTGTTGCAAACAGTGCAGCGAGCAACACTGTCATTATTTTTGAGGTCGACTGTAAAGTCCGCCCACAGAGAAAACTGATAGGTCTACTTAGCACGAAGAGAGACCAATCAGGATGCTTGCTCTCGCTCTTGCTCTCCCTCTCAAAACAAATCGATTTCCAGGATATTGTATATAATTTCCAGGTGTCAGGGAGCCACTATCAATAGTGAGATGGGGGATGTCTGGAGTGTAATACATCCAAAGTTGTAGATAGTACAAAAATAAGTCAGCAAGTTGTGAGTGGAACCGAAAGTTGTGTAAAAGGGTAAAGGCTAACTGTATAGGCATAAATGCAGGGAAGTGAGACACTTTTATTTTACTAGCAAAAATAGAAAAGCAGATTCTTTAAGTGGGAGACCTGCTGTCTGGTTGACCCTGCATAAGGAACAATGTCAGCATTTAAGCAATAGGAAAACAAATAGATTATTGGCCATGTAGTAGTACAAAAGTAGAGAAGTCATGCTGTAGCTGTGGATGGATTTGGTGAGACCAAACCTGAAAGCCCTTAGGACATTCTCGGTTTGGTTGAAATCAAGGTTCACTGGTTTGATTCCTGTGATGACGGAGATATCTTATCCTCTAAAATTTAGTAAAATGCTAGCCCTAGCCCTCACAAAGTTCACAAATCACTACTAAGATTTGGAGATATGGAATAAAACTTGTTCTTACAGAATTTGAGTGAAAAAGATAACTATATACAACTTCTATTCCAACTTCAGGTTTCTAGATGATGCAACTTTGTGTTATGGAAAATTGTGATACAAGCAGCTTTTAAGGAATACAACTCCGTGTATGAAATACCAAAGTCTGCTGAAGCACAGACAGCATAGAAAACTGTTCTAAATCAAGCAAGGTAAATAGTTTACTGCTATGAGGAGAAAGTATGGCGGAAATAGGATGCAGGTCAGGCAACATCTGTGGAAAGGGAAATAGTTAATGTTTCAGGCTAACAATTCTTTGTCAGATGCAGGGTTTTCTGGTTTTGTTTCACAGCAGTTTCTTTTTCAGCTATTTTCACAGGAAAAATAATTCTCTGGTTATCTGAACTGTTCAATACAAATACAAATGTCCCAGCCATCCAATATACCACCTTCAAAGAATTACTCACCGCCCCATGGCTGTCTGTTTTGAACTCAGATAATTTAAGGGTAATCTTGGGATTCTTGCTCCCTATAAGGATAAATTACAACATTATTTAAACTAATAAAGTTGTTGGTTCTGTTTATACTGCAGTATTGTTTACAAGAGTACATTTATCCACTTTTGGTATTCTGCATTGTCATAGACAAGGCCAGCATTCATTACCCGCAGGAACCCATGCTGCTTTTGAAATGCTACAGTCCTTCTGGTGAAGATAGTCACATGACTGAGTGAAAAATAAAGTCTCAAAAAATATTACATTATAATACACAAAGCAATATGCAATAAAACAGCAGCTAAAGTTTCTGCCACTTATAGGTATTAAGCCCATGGTTCAACAGATTGGATCAAAGACTGATAAAAGCAAAATAGATAATTGATTGAGCTCTATAATAATTTTCAGAAGAGTTACATTTTAAAAATCTTTTATGGACACAGATGTTAGAAAAAAATGAAGTTCCAATTTTTAAATATAGTTCTCACAAAAACTTAAGTTTTAAACAATTCTCCTTCTCTAAAAAAAAGAGAAAAATGTTAGAGAACATTAAAACAGAACAACTTAAGTACATGATAGAGAAGTTTCAACACATCTTTTCGGTAAAATATACCTATGTTTTTAATTGTAATTAAGTGTTACAACACACCACTAAGCATCACTGTAACTTCTGTCTTCCACTGCAATACAGACTTGCTGTCTTCACAGAATTCGTTCCATAGGACAATTATCCCTTTATAAACTTCATTACAATATTAATGACATTAAACCAATACAATACTGTAAGTATATAACTGCAGATTCATACTAGGACAGTATGGCATGTTCAAAAATGTTAGGCAGTTCAGAATGGATATATTCTGACAACTGCTTAGCATATTCCTGTGGAGTGCTGACACAAAATGCTTGAACATAAAACAAACCACTGCAGATTTACCTGCTGAGTTCTTCCAGTAGTTTACTTTCTCCTTCCGCAGAGTGCTTTTCATTGTAGTGTAATGAAAACACACACTCAAGAGTTTGAACCCTTCAATAGTGGCATCCGTTAGTCTCGTGAGACCATGGATCTGCGCCTGGAAGGTTTCCAGGGTGCAGGCCTGGGCAAGGTTGTGTGGAAGATTGACAGTTACCCATGTAGCAAGCCTCCCCTCTCCATGACACCGATGTTGTACAAGGGAAGGGCAAGGGCCGACACAGCTTGGCACCAGTGTCGTTGCAGGAGTTGCCAGAACGAGGTTGAAGGCAACGTTGGACTGCCTTAGAGACTCCAGCTCCGGATTTGTCCTCAGAGTTTACTCCCGAAGCCTTTCCCATATGGCCGCAAGGCAGCGGAGGTTTGAAATCAGAGTTTTCCCTCTCTTAGATGGACCGCCTTCGCAGGCTGACGAGCTCCATCTACCCGAAATATTTAAAAATAAAAATAACCCTTCAATATTTAAAAATAAAATTGCATCTGCCTGTGCTATTTGCTGCTGGAACCTGGTGTGCACCTTGCCCTCCTTGCTGCAGCACCAGGAACTTGGCATGAATTCCCCATCCTCCACTGGCACCATTGTACCACCGTCTCCATATGTTGATACACCTACTTGATACTGTGGTATCTTTGTCGGATGTGACTGAAATTATCAGTATGATGAAAACTGCTGTTAGCCCTTCTTTCCTTTCGCCTAGATATTTCTCTTTGTCGCTGAACTGACAGTGCTTGTAAAGGTTCCGTATCAACGTAGGTGATAGCTGCTTTCCACACATTCAATGGCAGGTGATAGGAAATCTGGACACTCGGCTACCACATTTGACAGCTGTTTCACGTCCCCAGTAGTGGCTCACACTCGTGCTGAGCATGTGCAGTCCCAAGTCCCACATTTCAGTATCGAGCACCTGTGAATTGCTTCAGCCCTCAAAACGCTCAATGCCAGCCCTCACCGACAGCTTCCCCATGGTGCACTGTGGGAGACACATTGTTCCAAGGATGCCAGTGAAGGGTAGGGATCTGCATTATTTCCAGCGTAGCAAGTTGTTGTAACAGTGAGGATTAGGAGTGCTGGAATATTCGAGTTTCACGTATCTGGCACAATGCATTGACAAACATCTAAATATATTACAATTATTCTTCCTCACACTGATTCCACCACTACACACAATCCTAAGAACCCACACGAGTATAAGTGCAATATTAGTAAATTGTTTCAGATTTACGACACCTCAGCTTTTTAAAGGAAATCATTACAGATCCATCTGAACTGCACAAATCTAGTTGCCTAATCCAAGGAGTAGCTACTGAAAACATATGTACTATATCATTAAAACTTACAGAGTAATCATTATTTTTTATGAAGCCAATATATCTCTAACCTGTTCTTGGGTATCTATAGGCATCAGCTTTCCTCTCTTCCAATGCAGGAGATGGGACATGAATGATCTCCACTTCTGATTCATCTACTTCTTCATACAACAGATAATAAGTTCTCACACCGTCTGAATCTGAAAGGCAAATCAAAAATGTTTTTATACAAGTCAAGCTGAGGCTGAATATTGCACTTGGCCTTAGACAGCTACAATAAAGTCCTCAGTTTAAAAAAAAACACAAATGAATGAACCAGTTTATATAAATGATCTTTTGAGAGTATGGGATATCATAAATGATTTTTTTAATCTGATTAAATACTTATGAAAACATTTTTCTCATGTAGCAAGCAATTTTTATGCAAGGTTCTACAAACAGCAAAATATATCAGTCACTTTATTTGTTTTAGTGATGTTGGTTGAGGGTATAAGCAACATTGTATTCCTAAGGAATTAAAGTGTACTTTAGTTATTAAAGGGTGTCTGGCATGAGTCTCCAGGTATCTACCAAATGGTCTGAGTTGTGGGGAAATGGTGGTTCAGATTTAGCATGAAAATATTAAAATTTCCCTCCTAGCGCTGAGCAACCTTGGTCTTTTCATGCAGTTGTCAAAATCCTCAATTTGAAGTCAGCAATCTACAATCATCTTAATTCAATCACCCACAAGTATACTATGGCTAAAAGAGCAGGTCAAAGACAGAGAGATTTCAAATTTGAGTAACTCACTTCATAATTTTCCAAAGCTTTTCCATTACTACAAGACATGGTACAAGGCAGGAGCAAAGTAATACTCTCCAATTTTGCATATGAGTGTGCTGACAAAAATTCACAAGCCCTCAAGATAGACTGCTTGATCAACATACAAATACCACCTTAAACATTCATGCCAATATTTAACGATGCACTGTGGCTATGCCTGGTGTTATTTACAGGAAGCATGGACCAACCCACCAAAACCATATGGACAGCATTCACTGCCTAGAATTAACGGAGCTGCAGACACATGGCACATGGGAATATCACCGCCTTCAACCCACATATTAGTCATTCCGCCATTGTCATCAGGCCAGAATCCAGAGCTACCTCTTAACAGCATTCTGGAAGAACCTTCAGCACAAAGTGCACAGCATTTCAAGAGGATTGTTCACCATCTCCCTAAGACCAATTACATCTGAACAGTAAATGCTAGCCTTGACAGAAACATACACAGTTTACAAATGTATTAATGTTAAACCGCATAATTAGTTTCCAGATTAATGAGGAAGGAAGCAGTGCTGCTTAGCTTTGGAGAATCAAGTCAGGCAAGGGGGTGTGTTGCACCACAATATCCCACTGGTTAAATGGCATTCTCAGTCAGATGAATCATCTGTGTTAGCCTACTGACTATGAATTCATATCCAGACTTGGATTATGATATAACTTCAAAGTTGATTGAGGAACTACAGTTTTTAAGAAAGTACTTGAAGGGCTGTCATACAGCACAGAAACTGGTCCTTCGGTCCACCATGCCCATATTACTATTAAGTATATATCTATACTAATCCTATTTACCAGAACTGGGTCCATAGCCTTCCATGCCTTGGAGATTTGAGAGGTTGTTCACATGCATTTTAAAGTTTGTGGCAGAACCTGCTTTTATCAGCTTCTAAGGCACTCTGCAACCACCCTGTCAATGAAAAAAAAACTTTCCTCAGATCCCCTGTAACCCTCATATACCTTTACCATCTAGTTTTAGATGTTTCTATTATGGGGTAAAGTATATATGCATATTGTATCTTCCTCCCTCAATTTTGTACATCTCTCAGGTCTCTCCTCAGACTCCTCCATTCCAAGGATAACAAACCCAGTCTATCCAGTCACCCTTTGTAACTGGAACAATCCATCAAAGGAAACATCCTGGTGAATCTCCTCTGGACCCTTTGAGGTACAATCACATCCTTCCTAGGATGTAGTGACCAAAGCCGCACACAATATTCGAACTATGGCCTAATGAATGTTCTATAAAGTTGTATTATAACTTCCATATAATAAAAAATGAAGCACAGAAAGTAATGATCATATTTAGTTGATGTTGAACTTAAGTATTTATTGACTAATATTAGGGAATCATTGCTTTACCTTCATTTCCTGTAGGACACCACCAGTAACCTGTAAACCTGTCAAATTCTTCCTGTATTACAAAAGTTGCTACTCCCGCAGATTTGGGATCATCTATTACATTAGGCAAACCTGGAAAGCAGGTGATCGTCTTGGTTAAAACGCATTCTCTAAACATTTCAATATAAAAGAACATTAAGTCAATAACTCAACATGTTTTTCAGTCATAATTCTACAATCATCTGTTGCATATTTTAACCTAGAGCAAATTAGACAACTACCAAACTGAAAGTCACCCATTGCCAGTCACACAGTTCAAAAATTAAAACTTTTAAAAGGCATTTTGCAAGTTTAAATGTTTGGAACATTGTCTTCTATACAAAGCTATAAATTTCATTTTACCATAGATTTCCAGGCAGTTGAACCGTATATTGTTCTAAGCACACAGACCAGGTTTATTTCATGACTAATGTGGATTCCATCAGCTGATTAGTAATATTTACTTTGTGTTAGCAGGTGGTTTGTGCTCCATATTACAACTTGATCAATTCCAAACAGACATTCAGTTACACTGATGGACCAAATTCCTCAAGGACTAAGGTGCTAGCTAACCTTTTTACCTGACGTGAAAACATGCTTGTGAGCCTTAATAGCAAACCTGGTGAAAACGTTTAACTTAAAAACTCTGTTATGCTGAACCATAGCAGTTTTTTGTCAGGAGCATGTGATATTAAAAGGCTTCAGAGAAATTCAATTTGCAGAGCCTTACAGGGGCTATACATATAATTTGGAAACAAAGGAATGGTAAAAAAAAAAAAAAATGGGCAATTGATATTGTTACTGTCATGTGTACAAAATAAAGTAAAAAGCTTTGTGTGCCATCCAGGCAGATCGTGCCACATACAAGTACATCAAGGTAGCTTAAAGAAAAGAATGCAGAACATAGTGCTGCACTATGTTCTGCATTCTTTTCTTTGCACTATGCTGCACTATGTTCTGGGAAAGCGTAGTACAGGTAAACAAAGTGCAGGGGCTGCAATGAGATGGACTGGGAGATCTAGAGTTCACCTATAACATAAGAGAAGTTGTTCAGAAGCCTAATAAGAGTGGGATAGAAGTTATCCTCAAGTCTGATAGGACATACTTACAAGCTTTTGTAATTTCTGCCTGGTGGGAGAGGGGAAGAGAGAGAGCGAAGAGGGTGAGAGCGGTCCCTGATTATGCCGGCTGCTATGTCAAGGCCATTAGACAGAGGCTGAGGAGGGGAGGCCGGTTTGGGTATTGATAGTAGATGATCAGCCATGATCTCAGAATGGCGATGCAGGCTCAAAGGGCCGAATGGTCTACTTCTGCACCTATTGTCTATTGAACTGGACTGCAATTCACAACTTTCTGCAATTTCTTGCAGGCCAGGGTACAGCTGTTGTCATAGTAAGGAAATTGGATTCAACAAGGGCAGGCTAGATAAGCAGATGAAGGTCAATGCACAAGAGTATTATGATGGACTTTTAAAAAAAAAAATAATTTTTGATTGCCTTAAAAAAATAGTAAAACAGATTTGTAGGAGGTACACTTAGACATGAGTTATCCATATAGATCACTAGGGTCTAAAGGCCTCTTTTCCTCTGTAGTAAAACTTTAGCTGTAACTGATCATTGTTGAGGACATTTGATATGACCATTAAACTTAGTTCCATCATGCCTTTCCCCACAGCCCTCAGTCTTACAGCTCTTAAAACAGATCCTGCTATAGTTGCAGAATAACCATGAACATATATAACTATAGTCAGTCTTCATCCATAGAACAATTATCACACATCAAGCAGGAAACAGAAGAAAACACAACGATATATTTCCTCTAATTTAGAATGCTGCAGAGCATTTCCAGCATTTTCAGTTTGCTTTCCTAAATAATCACTGTCCTCAGAGAAGGGTTGGAAGGAATCCGTACAGCTGAATGTACTTGGTGTGTGAAGCAGCTTCACCAAACTGTTCAGCACTTGGTTTAAAGTAATACTAGGTGAGGCAGATCCTGCCTTGGAATGTTGTGGGGGCAAAACAGTGATTCCCAGACCTGGTATTGCAAAACCAATCCCCAGATAGCTTTCCAACATTCATCTCGCACTGCAAACTTACTAAGCAATGGTAGATTGTCATACCTTTATGGCAAAATGTCAATCGTTTCTCTTCTCCAGTTACAATGTTTGATATCCACAAATCATTATTATTTATAAATGAAATGAAAGATGGATCTTCTGGACATATCTTGGGATCCATTCGAGGTCCTGAACATTGCGTCTTGATCTCGATTGGCTTCATTGGCGATATCTATAAAAGAGACTGAGCTAGTAAAGAAAGAAAACATACCATTCATGATAGCAAAGCATCATTTTGCCAGCTACAGGTTAGATATAGGTAATAAAGAACCAACAACTTTACTTAGGAAAAGACACCAAAATATGACATAGTATTTCAGCTTGTCAGAGAAGATTTAATGGTGCTTTAATTGCTCCATTCAGACTTTCTCCTTTTCTCTCCCTGAAGGTACATCACCTTAACCAAATGACATTCCTAATGTTTGACTCTAAACATTGAATAAGAGCTTATTCAGTTGTTCCTCCCCCCAGCTCAAGTTATCTAGCAAAGCAAAGCCATGTTTTATCTCCACTAAATCCAAGCACCATAACAACCGTTACTGACATAAGCAGTTAAGATATGAAGCCTTCCTGCTTCCAAAGGTCGACATTAAAAATTAAATGCTATTTTCCTCAAACAAAGCAGCAAGGGAGGTATTCATAATTCTGAAACCATTTGTTCACCACAATACTTGGGAGAACTCGTTTTTAAATAGTCTGATCCTTGCTTAAAAAAAACTCTTCACAAACCACCCGAGACATCACCTGTTAGTGGACTATTTAAACATAGAGGGCATTTCAATTCGACCTAAACCCACCTTCAAGACAGGTCACCATGATGTACTTGGTCTAACTACATAGACACTATGGTCAGGAAATCTCACCAACGCTTCTACTTCCTCAAAAGGCTAAAGGAATGTGTCATTTTGCCATCAGCCCTAACCAATTATTATCCATAAAAACCATCCTACCTGGATGCATAATGGCTTGGTATGGCAACTGTTCTGCACATGACCACAAGAAACTATAGACAATTGTGGACACAGCTCAACACATCATGGAAACCAACCTCCCCTCTATGGACTTTATCTGTACTCTCACTACCTCAGTTGAGCAGCCAGCACAATCAAAGACTCCCCACCTCGGACATTCTCTCTTCTCCACTCTTCCATCGGGTGGAAGACACAAAAGCCTGAGCACATCTACAATCAGGCTCAAGGACAGCTTCTATCCTGCAGTCATTAGACTATTAAATACTTCCCTAGTACATAAAGATGGACTCTTGGCTTGACTTTACAATCTACCTTATTATGATCTAGTACAATATTCTTCACCAACACTGCACTTTCTTTGTAGCTGTTACACTTTTTTCTTCATTCTGTTATTGTTGTTACCTTGTTCTACCTCAGTGCTCTCTGTAAAGACCTGATCTGTATGAACAGTATGCAAGACAAGCTTTTCAGAGTGTCTCGGTACATGTGACAATAATAAACCAATTCCAATTCCATGCGCCAGGACTTACTTAATAGCAGTGGTCCCCAACCACCGGGCTGCAAAGCATGTGCTACCGGGCTGCGAAGAAACTATATGAGTCAGCTGCACCTTTCCTCATTCCCTGTCACGCACTGTTTAACTTGAACATAGGGTTGCTAACTGTCCCATATTAGCCAGGCCATCCTGTATATTGAGCTAAGTTGGTTCGTCCCATATGGGACTGCCCTTGTCCCGTATTTCCCCCGCTAAGGTAGAGCGTTCCTATAAAACCTTTCGTGCCGGGGGACTTCTGGTAGAGCTCATGGAGTGAAGTCGTGTTCTTGACTCGCTCCATCACCTCTGAGTTTTTTTTCCTATGATCAGCTATATTTAACTAACCATTAAGGCATCGACTTTTACAATAATCTGAAATAAATTGGGCTTTTTGATATTTGGATGCTTTTAAGGTCTGCTATGTCTAAGAACGGAAAAAATGGGAAAGACGGCAAACCTCCGGTTAGACCGAAAGGTACTGATCTCCCTCCGACTGAACCACCTTTGACTCTGAAAGCTATATCGGATCTAATTCAAAGGGAGATATCAACCTCTATAAAGGAGCTAATTCGTGCGGGAATTTCAATTAACTTCCAGAAAATTGCCGATTCAATCGATAAAATGCAAACATCACAGAACATCAGTTGGCTATATTTAATCTTCAAAAATCCACGCAACAAAATGAACTTAAGATGGAGAAAATTGAAGAAACAATTACTATAATGAAGAAAAAACTTGACTTTCTGACTTTTAAAAACTCTGACTTAGAATCCAGAATGTGACGGCAGAATATTCGAATTATTGGTGTTCGTGAAGCTGCTGAATCTGACAACCCTATAAATTTTTTTTCTCAACTTTTAAAAGATGCATTTCCTACCGTATTTCCTGACCAACCATTGTTATTGGATCGGGCTCACAGAGTTCCATCATATTCGTCTAAGTCAGATAAACCTCAGCATGTCATTTTACATTTTCATTACTTTCAAGACAAGGAGAACCTGCTTCGATTTGTTCGATCTAAAGGTTACATTGATTTTTTGGATCTTCAGTTCCGATTTGTGCAGGATTTCAGCAAACAGATTCGGGATCAACGGGTTTGTAACAGATCTGTGTGTCGGAACTCTACCAAGATGGATTTAAAACCAGCGCTGCTTTACCCAGCGCGTTTAAGGATCCGCACGCCTGACGGAGCTTTCCGTTTTTTTGAATCTCCATCGGATGCCCAGAGTTATCTGGATCAATTTTCACCTTCAACATCTTAATCGTAATTTTTCACT
Source organism: Mobula birostris (assembly GCF_030028105.1). Classification (NCBI taxonomy): domain Eukaryota; kingdom Metazoa; phylum Chordata; class Chondrichthyes; order Myliobatiformes; family Myliobatidae; genus Mobula; species Mobula birostris. The sequence continues at coordinate 45,251,302 of NC_092395.1, read as the reverse complement.
ATCTCTGTTTGATCAGAGGTTGTGAATCTGTCGGGTTTAATTTTTGTTTGCTTTATATGGGCAGAAAAGTTTATTTTTGATTAATTAATATGGTTGCCAAACTTTTTTTCTAACTGTGTCATTCCTTTCTTTTTCCTTGGGGATTATGGGTGGTTATTCCCTTAGTATCATTTTGCGTATTTCCTTTGAGGCCTTACATTTCATAATCTTTAAACGTACTTTTTTTTGTAGGTTTTCCAACTAGTTTATATTAATAATTTTGTTTCTTTTTTTCAGTTAATCATTGGATCTGTGGTCTGTTACGGTTTTCTTTATATTTTCTGGCTTTTTCTCTGTTTTACATTGTGCTTGTCTTAATTGATCTACCTTTTTTTATTCTTCTACTGTTTTATAACCAGCTGATCTTTTTTATATTTACACTTTTTTTAGTGAGCGTCTATCGGAAGTCATGGGGGTAGTTTTAGTCCTTGCTTCTTTCTGGCGGGTCTGCTTTAGATTTAGCCTTGGGGTCATGGGATGGGGGGTGGTGGGAGGGGCTTCACGTTTTAGTTTTTTTTCTTCTTGGGCTACTTACATTACTGAAGTATTGGTTGCGTTCTCCTTCCCGCTATCTCTGGTTTGTTCTGCTCCCTTTCTGGGTTCGTGGGTCGAACCTATCGTCAATCCTTTTTTTGCGGGTTGACTTTAGGGTTTATGGAGTCTATTATTAATTTTGTCTCCTGGAATACTAATGGTTTTAATCATCCTATTAAAAGGAAAAAAGTCTTTAAAGTATTCCGGAGACTTAAAGCACGCGTTCTATTTTTACAAGAGACCCATGTGCGGAGGGGGGACAGACTACGTTTTTTTAAATTTTGGAAGGAACAACAGTTTCATTCGAACTCTAACGCTAAGATTCGAGGCGTCTCTATTTTTATAGACTCCTCAGTTACTTTTGTACAACATGATATTATCTCTGATCCGAATGGTAGATTTTTACTGGTTAGTGGTCTACTATTTAATAAAAAGGTAGTTTTGGTCAATGTTTATGCACCCAATATGGACTGTCCAGAATTTTATAAATCATTATTTAATCAGTTCCCGAAATTGAATGAGTTTTCATTGATCTGGGGTGGAGATCTTAATACTTGTTTATCTCCAGTTTTGGACCGTTCGGCTCCTTTACGGACTTCACCCAATAAATCTGCAACTTTGATTAACTCATTCCTCTCTGATTCTGGGTCAACGGACATCTGGCATTTTTTGCATCCCCAGGAAAAAGATTTTTCTTTTTTTTTCTCACATGTTCACCATTCCTATTCAAGAATTGATTATTTCTTTATTGATTCTCGGCTTATCTCTTCAGTGATTAAATGTGATTATGACTCTATTACCATTTTGGATCATGCCCCACTTAAGCTTTCTATTAAAATTCAGGTCAATGCACAAAATAATAGACAATGGCGTTTTAATTCGTTGCTGCTTCAGGACTTGGATTTTGTTAACTTTATGAATGAACAGATTGATTTTTTTAACAATCAACTACACTGAGAATATTTCTGTGAACATTCTTTGGGATACTTTTAAAGCTTATATTCGTGGTCAGATTATCTCGTATTCTGCTGCTTTGAGGAAGAAGCTGAAGCAGGAGGAGCTGGTCATTGTGGACAAGATTAAGGAAATTGATAAGAAATATGTTACAGCTCCCTCTGAGGAGTTGTATAAACAAAGAACTGAACTTCAAATGGAACATAGTTTATTACTTTCGTCTTCGATTGTAAACCAATTAAAGAAAACAAGAAGTGAATTTTATGTATACATTGACAAAGTTGGCAAATTGTTGGCTAACCAATTGAAGTCTAATTATACTAAATCTCAAATTAATCAGATTTATAATCAAAATGATCGATTGGTATTTGATCATGCAGAGATTAATCAAACCTTTTTTGATTTTTATTCTTTATATCAATCTGAGTCTCTATGAGACTCTAAATATATGAATGACTTTTTAGATAACCTAGATTTCCCTGAGATTTCACAGGATATGTCTTCTATGCTAGACACTCCCATTACCACTAATGAGATTAAGAATGTTATTTCCTCTATGAACCTGGGGAAAGCTCCTGGCCCTGATGGGTTTACCGTGGAATTTTATAGGTTTTTTGCACCTTCATTAATCCCTTGGTTCGGTAGGGTTTTGGAGGCTTCATTAAAACTTGGTAAACTTCTCGAATCCTTCTATAGAGCGTCAATCTCTCTAATATTAAAGAAGGATAAAGATCCTGCTCAATGTGCATCTTATAGACCAATACCTTTATTAAATGTTGATTCTAAAATTTTTTCTAAATTATTAGCAAACAGATTAGAAAAAGTTCTCCCTTTTATTATTTCGGAAGACCAAACGGGTTTTATTAAAGGTCGTTACTCTTTCTATAACATTCGCACACTGTTAAATATTGTTTATACCCTCTCACAAAATGTTCCTGAGTGTGTTATCTCTTTAGATGCTGAAAAAGCTTTTGATAGAGTAGAATGGCCTTACTTATTTAAGGTGCTTGAAATGTTTAATTTTAGCTCGAAATTTATATCTTGGATCAAACTGTTATATCATTCTCCTATGGCCTTGGTCCGTACTAACTCTTTAAGCTCACTTTTTTTCCCTCTTTTTCGAGGTACTCGACAAGGTTGTCCTCTTAGTCCTTTATTATTTGATATTGCATTAGAACCTCTTGCAATTGCCATTCGAGAATCTCCAAATATTATTGGGATAACTTGGGGCTTAAAGTCCCATAAAATATCACTCTATGCTGATGACTTACTTCTATATATTTCTAATCCTCAAAAATCTATCCCTGCTGTTTTAGATTTATTAGCACAATTCAGTCTTTTTTCAGGTTATAAATTAAATCTTAGTAAGAGCGAACTTTTTCCGATTAATAAACAACTTCCCTTGTATCATAACTTTCTGTTTAAATTGATTAATAATTATTTCTCATATCTTGGGATTAAAATTACTTATAAACACAAAGATTTATTTAAGACTAATTTTTTACCCTTAATTGATCATATTACTCAACTTTCATCTAAATGGTTTCCATTATATTTAACTTTGATTGGTCGTATTAATGCAGTTAAGATGTTTATTCTGCCAAAATTTTTATATATATTTCAGGCATTACAGATTTTTGTTCCAAAACCTTTTTTTGATAAAGTTGACTCTAAAATTTCTTCATTTATTTGGCAAAATAAAAACTCGAGACTGGGTAAAATACATTTACAGAAAGTACAGAGAGATGGAGGTTCAGCATTACCTAACTTTAGATTCTATTACTGGGCAATTAATATTCGACATATGAAATTTTGGTTACTTGACCAAGATACACTATCCATCCCTAAATGGGTAGTTTTGGAATTACAATCTGCTCAGGGCTATGCACTTGGCTCTATTTTAGGTTCCTCTCTTCCTTTCGATTTGAAACGCCTCAAACTGGTTTCTAACCCGATAGTTAAATATACCTTACGTATTTGGTTTCAATTCAGAAAATTTTTCGATCTTAACCAATTTGGGCTAGTGATCCCTATTTTAGGTAACGTATTTTTTCCTCCCTCTTTCACGGATCGTGCGTTTCAAATTTGGAAGACTAAGGGTATTTCACGGTTTTTGGATTTATTCTTAGATGGTTCCCTTATGTCTTTCGAACAATTAGCTAATAAATATAATTAATCAAGAATACATTTTTTTTAGATATCTTCAAGTTAGAAATTTCCTAAGTACTATACTTTCTTCCTTTCCAATGCTTTCTCCTACATATATTTTAGATACTATAATTAACCTTAATCCATGTCAGAAAGGTGCAACGACCATTATTTATAATATTATTATGAAACTTAGGAAAGCTCCATTTGATAAGATTAGGTCAGATTGGGAACAAGAATTGGGTTCTATTATTTCCGTGGATGACTGGGGGCAGATTTTACAATTGGTCAATACTTCCTCTATCTGTGCTAAACATTCCCTAATTCAATTTAAAGTTATTCATAGAGCACATATGTCCAAAGATAAATTAGCTTGTTTTTATTCTCATATTAATCCTTTTTGTGATAGATGTCCGGGGCAGATAGCTTCCTTAACTCATATGTTTTGGTCTTGTCCTACTCTGGAAACTTTTTGGAGAGACATTTTTAATATTATCTCAAAGGTATTGAATATAAATATCTCCCCTCATCCTATTACTGCTATCTTTGGATTACCTAAAATTTCCAGTAATCTTTCCCCTTCGGCCCGTAGAATGATTGCATTTCTTACTTTAATGGTGAAAAGATGTATCTTACAACATTGGAAAGAGCCTAATGCTCCAACTACCTTTTTTGGTTCTCCCAGACGATATTATGCTTAAATTTGGAGAAAATTAGAAGTAATCTTTATGATTCCTCATTTAAATTTGAACAGACCTAGAGATGTTTTATTCAATATTTTCATTTAATGTAATTTTTTTTCTCTTTTGTTTCATATTTATATTCCCTTCTTGCTTTTTTTTTAAAAACTGTTTTTAATGGAAGTCGGGTTTTTGAGGACGTGATTTTAAGTTTTTTAACTCTACCTGTTTCCAAGTTAGCCCATTGCTTTGCTTTGCTTTTAGTTTAGTTGCACGGTGGGTTTTTTTTGGGTTTTTTTTCCCTTTTCTCTATTGATATATATATATATATATATATATATATACATATATATATATATACATATATATATATATATATATATATACACAACAAAAAAAATTAGTATACTATTAATTTACCTTATTATTTTATGTTTAAACTGCACTGTCTGTATCAATTTTTTTCTGTATTAATATCTCCTGTAATTTCTAACAGTGTATTAGTGCTTATATGGTTTACCTTTTGTATACTTATTTAATAAAAAGATTTAAAAAGGAACCCTTTCGTGCCGAAATAGCATAAAGCGAAGAAGCAATTACCATTAATTTATATGGGAAAAATTTTTGAGCGTTCCCAGACCCCAAAAATAACCTACCAAATCATACCAAGTAACACATAAAACCTAAAATAACACTAACATATAGTAAAAGCAGGAATGATATGATAAATACACAGCCTATATAAAGTAGAAATAACGTACATACAGTGTCGACGGGAAGATTAAGCCAAAACCAATTTGCGGGGAAAAAAAATCGGCACGTACGCGCATGCGCACACAGGTGCCCACACAAGGCTTCATGGTCATGGTAGTCTTTCTCAGGGTAAACACAAGTGCCCCGTATTTGACTGCTACTTTTGTCCCTTATTTGGGAGTGAGAAAGTTGGCAACTCCAACTGTAAAAGACATGTTGAGGTGAGTTTAACCCAACTTGAAGACTGACCAACCCCCCTCAGTCAGCTGGTCCGCAAGATTATTGTCAATATTAAACTGGACCGCAATGCAAAAAAGGTTGGGGACCACTGCTTAATAGGATCTAGCAGGAAGGTTTGATTATAATTATTCTTCTATCACTCAGAGTCCAATTGTGGGAATCCTATCACTAGCTCAATAGTTAATTGTACTGCTGGTTTGATAATATGCAGCACAATTTTCTAAGTTATCTTCATGCTTGGCTTTCTTTGTTCTCATTCCATACCTTATACAGACTTGATGTTCAATGATTCATACAGGAGCAACAAAACACAGCAATGTTAATTCTGTAGCTGACACAATATCTTGAAAACTTTAATACAAGGCACAAGAAGTAAATTCCACTACAAAATCTATTAATAAGCAGTCAACTGCACTACTACTTTAAGTAAGGTACACAGTGTATGCAGATGTAAGAGATCAGGGAATCTGATCCACCATTCAATAGCTCCAGTAACCTGGTACTTACATTAAATCCATTTTTCCCGCCATCCTTGCAATAAAAAAGACTATTATTAGCTTGGAAGAGGAAAAGCCCACTATCCCTGTGGTAGTCGTATGAGGTAATGCCAAATGTTCCAAGGCGTTTCCTTTCACGCAGAAGCTCCTCTTCACGCGAGTACATCCCATGGTGTGGCGTGGCCTGTATAACCACAAAACAAATCAACTCCGCAACAATTCCCTGAATAACATTCCACAATTATAAGATTTACCAATATTAAATTATTCTACTCATAACATTCCCCAAGTCAGTCTGCAAAAACACATATAAATAAATTAAAGCAATAGATAGGATGCTGAATACAGTGTAGCAGAAAATAATTTGGAATTTGAAAGCCATCTGCACTTAAATTATATGAACCAAGATACAGCTACTTATACATTAAAGGTAACAGAATGACAATCTGAAGCCAAAAGCACAAATTAACCTTGTGAGAATTAAATTATTCTGCCAGGCTGATCTAAAGAGCACTAAATCTAAAGACAATTGGCCTCACAGAATTGTTAGATATGACCCAACAATCTGGGGAATCCAAATAGGTGCAATTATTACAGCCCTACTGAAGAAAAAAAAGTTGATTGAAAACATGGCCATTATTCATTCTGTTCTAACCTCTGCGTAAAAGCATATTGATAACCAGGAATCTAGTGGAAAATGTTTAATTTTCTCCTCTGACTGCTAGTATAGATATAATTTAACTCTGAAGAAGGGTCTTGGCCCAAAATGTCAACAGTTTATTCATCCCCTTGGATTCTGCCTGACCTGTACAGCCCCTTCAATATTTTGTGCACGTTGCTTTGGATTTCCAGCATCTGCCAAATTTTACAAGTCAATCCAGCTGGCATTGCCTCAAGTGATTAATTGAGAGCCATTAGTAAACAACAGGTTCCCAATTATCTTAACAGTAAAATGCTGAGCAATACAATGATTCCAAGATGAGGGAAATATGACTGAATGCGCAAACTGTTCCAAAGGTCCCACTTGGTGACTGAAATCCACAAAAAGCATTGAAAAATGTTGTGCATCAATACTGGAAGAGATCATAAAATTGTCCTTTTACATGGTAACCTAAAGTGCACCATGAAATAAGCAATTTATAAACAGGTTTAATATCACTGGTATATGTCATGAAATTCGTTTTGCAGCAGTACAGTGCAATGCATAAAAATATAGAGTATACAAATTACATATAGCTTAAAAAATTAAATAAGCAGTGCAAAAAGAGCAAAAAAAAAGTGAGGTAGTATACATGGGTTAATTGCCCATTCAAAAATCTGATGGAGGGGAAGAAGCTGCTCCTAAAACATTGAGTATGTCTTCAGGCTTCTGTACCATCTCCTTGACGGTAATAATGAGAAGAGGGCATATCCTGGCAATCTAAGAAATATTAGATAAAGTTAAAGAAAGTGATCATCAACTGCAAGAAGAACGAATATATGGTTATCACAAGGAAGAAATAAATACCAAAATGCAAACTGAAAGTGAGCAATGAAACAATTAAACAAAATAGAACATCAATGACTTAGACAGCATAACATCTAACAGTGGGGCTGACATTGAAATTGGGAGAAAGACTGGGATTACTGAAAGAACAGTTGAGCATTTGAGCAAGATACTAAAGAATAACAATTTCATTGGGTATGAAACTCATTGCATACTGACATAAGAAAGTGAATATTGGACAATATCAAGGCAAAATGAGGGAAGACTCGAATCTGTAGAAATGTGTTTTTTGAGAAGAACGATGAAAATATTGTGGAAGAACAGAGTAACAAATGAGAAAGTGTTTCAAAAAGCCAGAATAAGAGAGCTGATATCATCAATCAAGAAATGGCAGCTCAAATTTATGGGACAGAAACTGAAGAAAGAGAAGTGCAAACATCTTGCAGTGACAAGAAAAATTGATGGAAGAAAAAGTTGCGGTCAACAGCTCATGACATTCATGAGTTACATCAAGGGAGAGGCAATGGTTTTGGAAAGCTTATTAGAACATCTCAAAGACAGATGGAAGACCATGATCACCCATGTCATGACACAGCACATGATGATAAATCATGCACAGACCCAAGTTTATGACTTTTTGTACTAAACAAGTAATATCTACTGCACTTGATGACAAAGTTTAACAATTTGTGAGAAGTGGAATATGTTGAGATTATATTATTATCCTTCACTAGTTTTGATCATAGTTTTAAGTATTTGAACATGGTTTGATAGTATTCCCTACAGTATTACTATTATTGCAAATATGCTCTTCACATTTTAACAATTTTTATGCAGTCAATCCTTACAGCAACAATGTCCAAGTATGTTTATAGTGAACCATAAAAAGTTGAAATACAAGAAATATGCTCATCACTCCAATGACTAGGAAAGAGATTAGGTCATGGATTTATGAGCAGATCCTTTGTCAGCCCTTCTTCAGGTGCTGGAGGTGTTTTCGATGACTTGTTCTGTATTTCAAATGTTGAATGTGTATGCGTATTTATGACTTGCTGTACAGGTGAATTAAAAGGCAATATATGCAAAGAAAAACATTAGTTTCACACCTATGACAAGAATATTACCACTCAACTCATCTGTTCATTTTAATAACAGATGTACTGTGATGGCAAAATGTGCCAGCTTTAAAATAGACAGCAGTTACTTGGCGAGGTTACTCTGACAGCAGCTCCTGAACCAACAGCGTTGATACTTCTATTAACTAGGGAGGAAAAAGAAGCAGGTACATTGGGAAATAGCGTCACCTGCAATTTTCTTTAAAGTCATACTCCATCCTTACTCAGAAATTATTGGCATCCCTTGACTATTTCTGCATCTAAATCCTGAAGCTCCCTATTCAAAGGTAGCTGAATAAAATTAAGATAGGCAAGCATTTTTATTGTCTTTAGGAGTCAAAAACGCATTAAGATATGTATTATGTTACCACACACCAGTCAGGAATACATTGTCAAAATAAAGATTAAATATTGTGTCCTTGGAAAATTTAATTGAATTAGTGATTGGCAATTTAAAATAAAAAAGACAAAAAAATATATAAGACTATTCAACATAAATAAGAAACTCAGCTATCATGGTTTAATTGCTGCTTACCCTGCCTTGTTCTGCCAATGCTTTTCTTTTATAATCTTTTTATTGATTTTCAAGTTCAAAAACATAGTAACAATAGTAATACAAAGAGATTGGAATTACATTATTGATAATAGACATATGCAAGTAAAACTATAAATAATACAAGTATAATAGACCTCCCAAACTCTCGATATAGTTAATCATAAAAGGAAAAATAAAAAAAAAATCACAAGAAGGAAAAACCCCCAAAGAAAAAAAAACTAAACTAAACCAAACCAAAAACTGATTGAAACAAAACAAAACAAGGCTGGGCTAATATATTACATTGAATACAATCATTAATGTCATCAACTCCGCTCCTCTATCCTTATATTCTAGGTTAATAAAAAGAATTCGGAAAAGGTCAAGCTACATCAAATGAAAGTGTTGAATAAATGGCTTCCAGGTTTCTTCAAATTTAACCAAAGGATCAAAAATGACACTTTAATGTTTTCTAAATTTAAACATGATATGGCTTGGGAAAACCACTGAAATGCAGTAGGGGGATTGATCTCTTTCCAATTCAATAAGATGGATCTTCTAGACATTAATGTAACAAATACAATTGTCCGACAAGCTGAAGAGGATAAAGATCTATGTTCCATCATTGGTAAACCGAAAATTGCAGTAACAGGGTGAAGTTGTAAATCAATGTGCAAAACTGTTGAAATAATATCAAAAATCTTCCCAAAATTTTTCCAAAAGAGGGCAAGATCAGAACATACCAGTCAAAGAAGCCACCTCAGAGTGACATCAGTCACAAACAGGATGTACATGGGAGTAAAAACGAGCTAGTTTACCTTTAGACATATCAGCCCTATGTACCACCTTAAATTGTATCAACGTATGTTTAGCACATATAGAGGAAGAGCTAACTAATTGAAAAATTTTCTCCAATTTCTCTATAGGTAAGTGAAGCTGGAGTTCCCTTTCCCATTCATTTTTAATTTTATCTAATATACCTGGCTGTATTTTCATAAGTATATCATAGTTATTAAACACTTCTGAAAAGGATTTACACCTAAAATTTTTTCCATGATATCATTTGAGTATGAAGTCGGAAAGGTAGGTAGCGTAATATTTAAAAGGTTTCTTATTTGTAAATATCTAAAACAAAAATGGTATCTGGGCAAATTACATTTATTGGACAAGTGTTCAAAAAACAAGAAACAGTTATCTAAGAATAAACCACAAAAGCATATTATACCCTTCATTTTCCATATCAAAAAGGTTTGATCCATAACAGAAGGTTGGAAAAAAAAATTAAGATATAATAGGGTTTGATAAAATAAATTTGTTCAAACCAAAAAATTTACGAAATTGAAACCATATTCGTAGTGTATGTTTAACTATTGGATTAACCATTAGTTTATTCAATTTAGAGAGAACAAAGGGAAGTGAAGTTCCTAAAATAGAGACCAATGAAAACCTTTGTATAGAGTAACATTCAAGGTTTACCCATTGTGAACATGGGATGAAATCCCAATCTTGTGTCCAAAATATTAAATGTCGAATATTAATTGCCCAGTAATAAAATCTTAAATTTGGCAATGCCAAACTACCGTCTTTTTTGGGCTTCTGCAAGTATTTTTTTTACTTAATCTGGGATTTTTATTCTGCCATATACAAGAGGAAATTTTAGAATCAATAGTATCAAAAAAGGATTTAGGAATAAAAATTGGTACCGTTTGAAATAGATATAAAAATTTAGGAAGAATAATCATTTTAATAGCATTGATTCGGCCAATCAGTAATAAAGATAATGGGGACCATTTAGTATACAATTGTTTAACCTGATTAATTAACAGTAAAAAATTGAATTTAAGTAAGTCCTTAAGCTTCTTAGTAATTCTAACATCCAGATAAGTAAAATAATCAGTAATCAATCTGAATGGTGAATGTCTATAAATGGGAACCTGCATATTTAATAGGAAAAGTTCACTCTTACTAAGATTCAATCTATAACCAGAAGAGTTACTAAACTGAGCAAGCAGAGCTAAAACCGCCGGAACAGATTTCTCAGGGTTAGAGATATATAATAATAAATCATCTGCATATGGTGATAGTTTGTGTATCTCATTCCTGCAGGTAATGCCAAATATATTAGGTGAGTCACGAATAGCAGGAGCTAAAGGTTCCAGGGCAATATCGAATAATAATGAACTAAGAGGGCAACCCTGCCTAGTACCACGAAGTAACTAAAAAAAAAGGGAGATCTTTGATTATTGGTAAATACCGAAGCCGAAGGGGTAAGGTACATCAATTTAATCCGAGATATAAATATCGGACTAAAATTGAATTTCTCAAGTGTATTAAACAAATATATCATAGAAACATAGAAAATAAGTGCAGGAGTAGGCCATTCAGCCCTTCGAGCTTGCACCGCCACTCAGTATGATCATGGCTGATCATCCAACTCAGAACCCTGTACCAGCCTTCCCTCCATACCCCCTGATCCCTTTAGCCACAAGGGCCTTATCTAACTCCCTCTAAATATAGTCAATGAACTGGCCTCAACTGTTTCCTGTGGCAGAGAATTCCACAGATTCACCACTCACTGTGTGAAGACGTTTTTCCTAATCTTGGTCCTAAAAGGCTTCCCCTTTATCCTCAAACTATGATCCCTCGTTCTGGACTTCCCCAACATCCGGAACAATCTTCCTGCATCTAGCCTGTGCAATTCCTTCAGGATTTTATACATTTCAATAAGATCCCCCCTCAATCTTCTAAATTCCAACGAGTATAAGCCTAGTCGATCCACTCTTTCATCATATGAAAGTCCTACCATCCCAGGAATCAATCTGGTGAACCTTCTTTGTACTCCCTCTATGGCAAGGATGTCTTTCCTCAGATTAGGGGACCAAAACTGCACACAATACTCCAGGTGTGGTCTCACCAAGGCCTTGTACAACTGCAGTAATACCTCCCTGCTCCTGTACTTGAATCCTCTTGCTACGAATGCCAGCATACCATTCGCCTTTTTCACCGCCTGCTGTACCTGCATGCCCACTTTCAATGACTGGTGTATAATGACACCCAGGTCTTGTTGCACCTCCCCTTTTCCTAACCAGCCACCATTCAGATAATAATCTGTTTTCCTGTTTTTGCCACCAAAGTGGATAACCTCACATTTATCCACATTAAATTGCATCTGCCATGAATTTGCCCACTCACCTAACCTATCCAAGTCACCCTGCATCGTCTTAGCATCCTCCTCACAGCTAACACTGCCGCCCATCTTTGTGTCATTTGCAAACTTGGAGATGCTGTATTTAATTCCCTCATCTAAGTCATTTATATTGTAAACAACTGGGGTCCCAGCACTGAGCCTTGTGGTACCCCACTAGTCACTGTCTGCCATTCTGAAAAGGCCCTGTTTATCCCCACTCTTTGCTTCCTGTCTGCCAACCAATTCTCTATCCACATCAATACCTTACCCCCAATACCATGTGCTTTAAGTTTGCACACTAATCTCCAGTGTGGGACCTTGTCAAAAGCCTTTTGAAAATCCAAATATACCACATCCACTGGTTCTCCGCTATCCACTCTACTAGTTACATCCTCAAAAAATTCTATGAGATTCGTCAGACATGATTTTCCTTTCACAAATCCATGCTGACTTTGTCCGATGATTTCACCGCTTTCCAAATGTGCTGTTATCACATCTTTGATAACTGACTCTAGCATTTTCCCCACCACCGATGCTAGGCTAACCAGTCTATAATTCCCCGGTTTCTCTCTCCCTCCTTTTTCAAAAAGTGGGGTTACATTAGCCACTCTCCAATCCTCAGGAACTAAGGAATCTAAGTAGTCCAGAATCTAAAGAGTTTTGAAAAATTATCACTAATGCATCCACTATTTCTTGGGCTACTTCCTTATGCACTCTGGGATGCAGACCATCTGGCCCTGGGGATTTATCTGCCTTTAATCCCTTCAATTTACCTAACACCACTTCCCTACTAACATGTATTTCCCTCAGTTCCTGCATCTCACTGGACCCTCTGTCCCCTACTATTTCCGGAAGATTATTTATGTCCTCCTTAGTGAAGACAGAACCAAAGTAGTTATTCAATTGGTCTGCTATGTCCTTGCTCCCCATAATCAATTCATCTATTTCTGTCTGTAGGGGACCTACATTTGTCTTAACCAATCGTTTTCTTTTCACATATCTATAAAAGCTTTTACAGTCAGTTTTTATGTTCCCTGCCAGTTTTCTCTCATAATTTTTTTTCCCCTTCCTAATTAAGCCCTTTGTCCTCCTCTGCTGGACTCTGAATTTTTCCCAGTCCTCAGGTGAGCCACTTTTTCTGGCTAATTTGTATGCTTCTTCTTTGGAATTGATACTATCCCTAATTTCCCTTGTCAGCCACTGGTGCACTACCTCCCTTGATTTATTCTTTTGCCAAACTGGGATGAACAATTGTTGTAGTTCATCCATGCGATCTTTAAATGCTTGCCATTGCATATCCACCGTCAACCCTTTAGGTGTCATTTGCCAGTCTATCTTAGCTAATTCACGACTCATACCTTCAAAGTTACCCCTCTTTAAATTCAGAACCTTTGTTTCTAAATTAACTATGTCACTCTCCATCTTAATGAAGAATTCCACCATATTATCGTCACTCTCACCCAAGGGGCCTCTCACGACAAGATTGCTAATTAACCCTTCCTCATTGCTCAATACCCAGTCTAGAATAGCCTGCTCTCTAGTTGGTTCCTCGACATGTTGGTTCAAAAAACCATCCCGCATACGTTCCAAGAAATCCTCTTCCTCAGCACCCTTACCAATTTGGTTCACCCAATCTATATGTAGATTGAAGTCACCCATTATAACTGCTGTTCCTTTATTGCACACATTTCTAATTTCCTGTTTCATACCATCCCCAAACTCACTACTACTGTTAGGTGGCCTGTACACAACTCCCACCAGCGTTTTCTGCTCCTTAGTGTTATGCAGCTCTACCCATATCGATTCCACATCCTCCCGGCTAATGTCCTTCCTATCTATTGCGTTAATCTCCTCTCTAAATAGCAATGTTACCCCACCTCCTTTTCTTTCATGTCTATCCCTCCTGAATGTTGAGCTTCCATCCTTGGTCACCTGGAGCTATGTCTCTGTGATCCCAATTATATCATATTCATTAACAACAATCTGCACTTTTAATTCATCCACCATTCGACTCTGTCAAAAGCTTTCTCAGTGTCCAGTGAAATGACACATTCTGGAGCTCTAGATGAAGAGGAGTAAACAATATTCATTAATCTCCTAATATTAAAGAAGGAATAATGATTTTTAATAAATCCAGTCTGATCAACAGAAATAATTTGAGGCAATACTTTCTCCAGTTTGGTTGCTAGTATTTTAGAAAAAATCTTGGAATCCACATTTAGCAAGGATATAGGGCAATATGATGCACATTCAGTAGGATCCTTATCGTTTTTAAGAATTAGAGAAATAGAAGCTTGATAAAAAGTTTGTGGTAATTTACCTATAAATACTGCATCCTTAAAGACACTTAAAGGGGGGCAAGTATAGTAGAAAAGGATTTTAAAAATTCTACTGTGTAGCCATCTGGACCAAGTGCTTTACCTGAATTCATCGAGGAAATAGAATCCTTAATTTCTTCTTCTGTAATAGGTGCATCTAATTTTAAACGTACATTGGATGGTAATTTCGGAATATACAATTTCCTTAAAAATTCATGCATTATAGTGAGGTCATCAGGAAATTCTGATTGATATAAAGAAGTATAAAATTCTTGAAAGGATTTGTTTATCGCATCATGATCAACCGTCAGAGTACCATTGCTTTTACGAATCTTAATGATCTGGCATTTAACTGAAGCAGTTTTCAATTGATTAGCCAGTAATTTCCCAGATTTATCACCATGTATATAAAACCGACTCCTAGTTTTAACTAATTGATTTTTGATCAAGGATGACAGTAATAGACTATGCTCCATTTGAAGTTCAACTCTCTCTTTATAAAGCTCCTTACTCGGAGCAATAGAATATTTCCTGTCAATTTCTTTAATCTTGTCAACCAACATAATTATTTCATTATTAATTCACTTTTTCAGTCCAGCAGAATATGAAATAATTTGTCCCCGGATATATGCTTTAAAAGTATCCCATAATACCCCGCTGGAAATTTCTTCCAAAAAATTCGTTGAAAAGAATAAGTCAATCTGTTCCTCAACAAAGTTGAGAAAGTCTGAGTCTTGAAACAGAGTGGTATTGAACCGCCATTGTCTAGTACTAGAAGATGTATCTGTTGACTTAATAGATAATCTCAATGGTGCATGATCGGAAACAGCAATGGAATCATAGTTACAGTCAATCACAAATGGAATTAAACGTGAATCAATAAGAAAATAATCAATTCTAGAATGATGATGATATACATGGGAAAAGAATGAAAACTCTTTATCCTTGGGAAGTAAAAATCTCCAAATTTCCGAAACTCCAGAGTCAACCATAAAAGAATTGATAAGAGTAGCCAATTTGTTCGGGAGTACCTGATTAGACATAGATCTAATCCATCGAGGGATTTAAACAACAGTTAAAATCACCACCCATTATCAACATATAATCATTTAAATTAGGAAGGGATGCCTAAAAAATTCAGGGCAATCAACATTTGGAGCGTAAACACTGACCATGACAACTTTTTTGTTAAAAAACAAACTAGTAATAAACAAAAATCTACCATTCGGGTCTGAAATAGACTCATAATGCACAAATGAAATTGAAGAATCTATAAAAACAGAAACACCTTTCACTTTGGCCTGAGAATTCGAATAGTATTGTTATTCCTTCCAAAACCTTAAAAACCGCTGATTATCCTCTTTCCGCACGAGTTTCTTATGCAAAGATAATATGAGCACTCATGCTATGGAATACTTAAAAAAAAGATACCGTTTAATTGGGTGGTTTAAACCATTTGTATTCCAAAAAACAAAATAACCTTATCCATAATACTGAAATCGAGCATACAGTACACAAAGGGTTAACCAGAATACAAACTCATGACCCCGGAAGAGGAAAAAAGATTCAAAGAGGAACCGGAAGTTGTGACATTTCGGACATTTTAGTAGTATCGAGTCAGCCCATTTGAAAGGAGAATCTAAACTAAAAATAAAAATGAAAATATGAAAATACCCCCTCCCCCCTCCCACAGAAACCCGGAAAAAAGGCCAAAAGACGGCCAATACTAAATCTAATGCTAAATCTAACCCTATCTCTCCAGAAGGCAACCCAAAAGATATATATTTTTCATTAAAAAAAAACACTCATAGTCAAAAAAATTAGAAACTGAAATTACCATATATGTAAAAAAAGATTACAACTCTTGCAAACATAGACTATCTTCTTACTCAAATCTCAAAAAAAAATGAAACCAATTGCCGATTCATATTGTTAGTTCTTTTCAGACACAAATACTTGAAAATAACGCACCGCAAAAAGTAAGGTCCCAGGGGAGGAAGAAAGCAAGACGCCATCTTAAGATGCAAAAAAGCCAAATACTTCCCGAATAAAGTTTCAAAGAAAGAAAAATCAAACACTGAATCTACAACTTAATTACT
This sequence comes from Mobula birostris, assembly GCF_030028105.1. NCBI lineage: Eukaryota > Metazoa > Chordata > Chondrichthyes > Myliobatiformes > Myliobatidae > Mobula > Mobula birostris. The sequence goes on along the minus strand of NC_092395.1, from coordinate 45,234,717 downwards.
CTCAAAAGCAGAAAAATTAAAAGTAAAAAAAAAACAGAATCAGTAAAGAAAGAAGAAAACTTTTATCCGAAAATACAAAAGTACACTACAAACCCAAGGCAAAAGCCCTCAGATTATAAAAATCCAAAGCTGTAAGCCAGTTGTTAGCTTTCCTTTTTTTAATAAAAAAACAAGCAAGCAAGAACAAAGACAAAAAAACAACAGTCAATTAATTAGTCCGGAGCAGAAGAACACTGATTGTCAAGAAAACTTTGAGCTTCTCCTGGAGATTTAAACAGACGACGTGAGTTATTGGCAAAAACTATTCTCAAACGTGCTGGGAGCAGCAATGCTGGTTTAAGGCCTTTTCGATAAAATTCTGGTATCTGTGGTTTGATACCCATTGGTTCCCTCAGAACTTCAGGACTAAAATCTTCGACGAGGCGAAGTTTGAAACTCGATCATACTTTTCCGCCGGGCAGCTCATATCACACGATCCTTAATGTGAACATAATGGAAATGAATAATAATGGGTCTCGGTTTAAGTTTCCTGGAGGGTTTGGGGCGCAACGTATTGTGCGCGCAATTGAGCAATGGAGGAGCCTCCAAAACTTCTGAACCAAACACATCCATTAAAAATTGAGAGAAGTAGTTAGTAGGATCACCCGTCTTGATATCTTTGGGAAGCCCGATTATCCGCAAGTTCTGTTGTCGAGATCGATAATCTTGGATTTATAACATTCCAGCATATGGGATGTCAAAGTTAGATTTTTTTCCATGGCTTCAATCTTTCGGTCTCTCTGCCGAACGGTGGCATTCAGTTCTGAAATTCTAGTTTGTTGTTGATCAATTTCACGTCTAATCGATCTAATGTCATTTTGAATCGTCTTCAAAACTTCTTCAAACACAGCAAATCTTTGATTAAGTTTTTCCTCTAGAAGACTTGATATTGTTTCAAAAGTTAATGGTATTTGCTCAGATGCTTTAAGATCACCATCTTTTTTTTCCCCCCATTGCCATTGGAGTCTTTCCCATTTTTAACTTCTCATCCTCTGGTCTGCATTTCCAGCGAGTTAAAATCGAAGTTCAAAGATATATGTGTGATATGAACCTTTTAGTGTAGGTATAAACAGAGTAAATAAGGGTGGTTACGGGTAAAAGAACTACAGAGAATGGAGCGAAGGCAAAATGTACCCCACCCACACCATGAGCGCCTCCTGGAGAGTCCCCTGCCAATGTTTAAGTGCACTGTGTGAGGGTTCCAGATATCGTATGTATCATATGAGCGTATCAAAGCTTGACAGCCAAAAGCAATTTGGTTCAGAAACTGACTAAAGAATTTAAACATCTAACACAAGCAAAAGAAAACACAGGTAATTTTCTCTTAGTAAATGGGTATCAATGTCATAGAGCAGCACAGTTGCGTAGCAGTTAGTGTAATGCTATTAAATTGCCAATGACCTGGGCTGAATTCTAACTGTTCCCTGTAAGGAGTTTGTACACTCTCCCCGTGACAGCGCAAGTTTCCCTCGGGTGCTCTGGTTTCAAAGTTCAAAATAAATTTATCGAAGTATGTATATGTCATCATATACAACCCCACATTCATTTTCTTGTCGTCAATCACAGCAAATAGAAGAAACACATTAGAATCAATGAAAGACAACACCCCACAGGGTGGACAACAACCAATGTACAATAAAAAACTTATCCAAATACAGAGTTAAAAAATACACGTGGACTAAGATGTTAACTGTTCTGTGCTATCACCAGCGGGATCATCAGTCGATCTGCCACCTGTCCTAAGAGTTTCGGCCCGCTTATAATCAAGACTCCCTCGAGGTGGTGGGCCAGCAGTGCTAAACCACCACCTCCCACTGGTGAGCTTAAATACTTGGCATCTGCCTCTATCAGAGTTGTTGGTCACTTCCATCCAACAGATAATCTGCTCTTCAGGTGTCTTATGCAACTACTGAAGGGTTTGCAAGATATATGTACACTGTCTGACTATCTGCCCCTCTGGACATACCTGGTCCACACCCATGCTGATCCTTTCTCTGCTGCCTCAGCTACAGCCCTGCTGGTTGACTTGATCTCTCTTCTAGTGAAGCCAAGGTCACGCAGTCACTTCTGGAAGTGAATGCAATAAACCCAAGGCAGCCTACTTCCAATGGATAGCATGAGACCTTCCACCCTCTGTCTCTGCACTCAGATCTTAATTCTGCATATTTCGTTAACTTGTGCACATGCGCTTCATCGATGTTGTCTTCCCAGGGGACTGTGAGTTCACCAATAACCACTTCTCTGCTGGTGTCAGACCATATGATTATATCTGGACGCAATGTGGTGAAAGCTATTTGCTCTGGAAAACTGCCTTTCCCGTCCAGGTTGGCCTTGACACACCAATCATTGGCTGAAGAAAGTATGTTTGATCGTGAGCCTGTGCTGTACACCCTTGACTTGGAGCCTTCTTTCACAAACGATATACGATGTTCTGTGCAACATGGGGCACGGGATAAGTTGTGCTGCAGTACTCTCTGCCCAACCGCTTCTGTTACAACCTTGAGAACGTTGTTATGTCTCCAAGTGTACATGCCGCTGGAAAGATTGACTCTGCATGCACTCAAAATATGTTGAAGTGTTCCCTTCTTGCCACAAGCAGCACACCTGTCTGTCTTATCTTCATACCAGGTGCTGAAGTCGGCAGGTGTTGGGAGCAGATCATACACTGCTCTGCGTAGAAAAGAAATGCAGAGCGGTTCCATCTGCCACAGAACATTCCAAGATAGATGTCCTTGTTCAACACTTTCCCATCAGGTCCAAGCCCCTTGTTTGGCCAGGCCAGCTGTTTTAGCTAACCTCTTCTCCTCTTCTACCTTTTGGATTTCTTGTGTTACAAGCTCACGGCGCTACTTTCCTGTAGAAGATGACCACCACTTGTGGGTTGTCCATCCAAGTCCCTGGCAGCCTAGCTGGGTAGCCCCAACCATCTCCTTCAATCTAGACTCTGCCTCATCAACTGCTACACGGGCTGACCACTTCCTGCCTGATCTCACATCCAGCTGGGTGTTCTTGATGACAGGGTCTTTTGAGTCTCGAAGCATCAAGAATGATCTTACCTTGGCTACCTTGACCTCTTCAACAAGGGATTGCACTGGAATGGTAAGCTTTATCTGGCTACTGTGGATTGCAATGCTGGTAAGGCTGCTCCGTACTCCAAGCCACTTCTTCACATACTTGTTGATCTTTCGTTCCATTGCCACTTCATAGACAGTTAGTGGCCACATTATCTGTGGCATTACTCACCACAACTTCAACTTGCCAGGCAAGCCACACTTGTCAACGGACATCAGACCTCTGCTGATCTGCTCTCCTGTCTCTTGAACCCTTTTGGTGTCTCTCAGCTCCTCTGTGTACCATCGCCCGAGGCTCTTAACTGGTTGTTCCCGAATGAATGGAATCTCCTCTCCGCAAAGGGTGGAATGAAAGTCATCATTCTCCCTCCCTCTCGGAGGACCCAGAGGGTATGTTTCTCCATGTAAACTAGAAGCTTCAAGAGGTGGGTACAAAAATAAAGTGGAAAAAAAAATAATAAATAAGCAATAAATATTGAAGAGTCTTTGAAAGTGAGACAATTTCAGTGATGGGCAAGTGAAGTTATCCCCCCGATTCAAGAACCTGATGGTTCAGGGGTAATAACTGTTGCTGAATCTGGTGGTACGAGTTCTAAGGCACCTGCACCTTCTTTCTGATGTCAGCAATGAGAAGAGAGCATGATCTGGATGGTGGGGTCCTTAATGATGGATGCTGCTTTCCTGTGACAGCGCTCAGTGTAGACGTGTTCATTGGTGGGAAGGGCTTTCCTGTGATGAGCTGGGCAGTATCGACTACTTTTTAAAAACACACAAACACGAGGAAATCTGCAGCCGCTGGAAATTCAAGCAACACACACAAAACGCTGGTGGAACGCAGCATTTTGCGTGTGTTGCTTCACTACTTTTTATTGATTTTTTCCATATAAAGGCATTGGTGTTTCCAAACCAGGCTGCGATGCAACCAGTCAATATCTCCAGTACACATCTATACAAGCTTGCAAAATTTTAGATGAAATCTTTGCAAACTTTTAAGAAAGTAAAGGCACTGCTGTGCTTTCTTCCTAGTGGCACTTAAGTGCTGGGCCCAGAACAGGTCCTCTGAAATGGTAACATAGAGGAATTTAAAGTTGCTGACCCGCTTCACCTCTGATTCTCCCATGTGGACTGGTTCATAGACTCCCTCTTTCCTCCTCCTTAAGTCAACAGTCATCTCCGTGTTCTTGCTGACATTGAGTGAGTGGTTGTTATTGTGACACCATTCAGCCAGATTTTCAATCTCCCTCCTTTATGTGGATTTTGCCAGCAACAGTGGTGTCATTGCCAAATTTAAATATAGCATTATATAAGCAAGTAAAGCAAGTGACTAAGCACACAGCCTTATGGTGCACTTGTCAGTTTGCAGGCTAAAGTTTGCGATACAATTGCACAAGGAGGTATTGAGGCCAAGGACTTGACTCTTATTGAATAGTTTTGAGTGTTTGGAATGAGGGTTTCCTCCCGCATTGCAAGGACATACGTGCAATTAGGTTAATTGGTCACATGGGCATAATTGAGTATCACTAGGTCATTTGGCCAGAAGGACCTGTTACCATGCTCTAAGATTCTAAATCTAAGATTACTCAAAGTTTTGTTTCTAGTGGCAGTCTATACATCTGACAGGAGAATGAAAGATATAATCAAAGCATTGTCAAGAAATTGCTTCAAGTAATCCCTTTTCCACAGAGTGCAGTTTCAAAAAATTCTTTTGAAGTCACTCCATGTCTGGTTTTCATTCCTGTTCATTTGCTGCATAGTTGCAGTTTCTCACCTATTCTGTTGTGAATATAAAATTAGGACCAGTTATTGAAGTAAAGTACAGGATTGATTCACAAATGAAGATTCAAAAGTATCTAATAAACTATCAAGTAATGAATAAACTGCCATGACAATAGATTTAATTTGTGTTTCAAAAGGAACAAAGGTTACGTTGATGCAAAATTGGTAAAGGACTGATGATGAATGTCTGTTTTACAGACTGGAGTATCATGCAATAGTGTTCCATGGGTCAGTGATTCAAAAAAAGCCGAAGATGACAAAAAAACCACCTTAAAATCTGCAGAACTTGGAAAAATATGGTGAATTGGGAATATTTACAGCACATGGAGTTTAACAAAATTGTGAAATGATGCATTTGGGGGCAAAGCAATTCAAAGCAAATGTGAATGTTAAATACAACTGAGTAACAGAAAGGATGGGAATGGGATTACTACATGTGGAGCTAATTCTTCGAATGTGACAGATTAAGGCAAGTCAACTGTTAGAAAGGTAATTGGGAAATGTGGCTTTATCAGAGAATATCATCAGCATTCTCTTGGAGTCAAGCCTGAATTTTCACAGTTTTTTTTATTTAAATGGATCAAGTGGGTGAGCAGTTTGTTCCTTTACATCAGATTTTCACGCACAACAGTCTGTAGAGTTTTCAGAGAATGCTGTGATAAATTAAAGAAATCCAGTGAGTGGCAGTTCTGTGGGCAAAAATGCCTCGTTAATGCGAGGTCAGAGGAGAATCACCAGACTTGTTCAAGCTGACAAGAAAGCAACAGAAACTCATAACCATGCATTACAACAGTGGTGTGCAGAAGAACATCTCTAAACACACATGTTGAACCCTGAAGTGGATGAGACCATGAACATATCTCCTGTACCTAATAAACTGGCCACTGACTGTACAACAAGAGTGAGAGGAGCTTCCTCACATTGGTCATTACCTCTCTGAGATAATCGTGTTCTGGGTCTCTGGCTCTCAGAGTCAGATGTTGGTACAAAATCATTTTTAAAAAAATCACTAATTAAGTTCGCTCAAGCGACATATTCTAGGAGAGGGTTATTTCAAAGTTCAAAGTCAATTTATTAATAAAGTACATTCATGCCACCACATACAACCCTGAGATTTATCTAATCTCAGATACAATGCTGATCTATTCTGAATAAATATACCAACTTTAAACCACGTTAACATTTTTCTCACCCAAGATTCACTTAAAAATAGACGGAAATACAAACAGAATGATTAAATACCAGGACTAGACTATTTACTACAACATAGATAAGCCATGCACATGATGCAAGAGTTTTTAAATTTATAAACATAGTAATACTTGCTTTGCTTGAACATGGAGGTGGTGATGAAGATAATGCGTATAGTTGTGAATAGTATTTAAGATGCTACATGGAAAGTGTTATGAGTAAGGTATAAAGAAAAATCAAAATAGCTGTTTCAACTTGGAATCTGTGCAACAGAATAACAGACATCACCTTTCAGTTGAGATAGAGATTTTAACAAGAACATCTAAACAACTTTTCTGAACATCCACGCTCACCCTATCTTCCTGTCGCCTTAATAATAGTAACCTGCTGGCTCTCTCCGTCAAGTTCCTCTTGCCCTTAACTACCATGCCATGAGTGTCCGCATCCAACACATCATCCTCTGCAACTTCTACCATCGCCAAAAGGATCCTACCACCAACTATATCAGGGGTAGGCAACCTATGGCCCGCGGGCCAGATCCGGCCTGCAAAGGTATTTTGACCGGCCGGCAAGCAAATATTGAGATACTATGCTTATCTGGCCCGCGATTTTTCTTTATTCTGAGTGTTTCATGCGACCACATTGATGGACATGCATGGCGTCTTATTACACTGGCCCCAGGTTCCGTTTTGTTCCAAACCAAACACTGGTATATGCGAATGATGGGAAGGCAGACTACCTTATTAACATGTATTAGATATTCTTCGTGCACGCGCAGGTTTTCAGATGGGATCGTTCAAATTTGTAAACAGAAACAGCGTCACTGTGTTTTAACAAGAAATCCACACTAAATATCCAGATAGTTACAGGTGTCCCCCGCTTTTTGAACGTTCGCTTTACGACACCTCGTTACGAAAGACCTACATTAGTTACCTGTTTTCGCTAACAGAAGGTGTTTTCACTGTTATGAAAAAAGGCAGCGTGTGAAAAAAGGCAGCCAAGCTCCTCCCCCGGAATGTATTCTAGCCGGCATTGCTTAAACACGTGCCTGTGAGCATCTGTGCTTTATGTCAATTTATTCTGAGCATCCGTGAACAAGATGAGTTCTAAGGTATCGGAAAAGCCTAAAAGAGCTTGTAAGGGTGTTACACTTGGCGTAAAACTAGACATAATTAAGCGTTTGGATCATGGCGAACGAAGTAAGGACAAAGTGAGCTTGGCTTGTGGAAGTTGACGAAGATGATGTTGAAGAGGCTTTGGCATCCCATGACCAAGAACTGATAGATGAAGAGCTGATGCAATTGGAAGAGGAAAGGATAACAATTGAAACCGCATGCAGTAGCGAACGGACCGAAAGTGAAGTCGTCCAGGAACTGAACGTGAAGCAACTGCGTGAGATTTTCGCTGCAATTGACAACGATGATTGCAGAAAAGTATGACCTTAATTTTGAAAAGGTACGTAGGTTTAGGCATATTTCCAAGATGGTTTGAGTGCTTACAAAGAACTGTATGATAGAAAAATCAGCCACAGCAGACGACGAACCTAGACCTTCGACATCGAGGTAGGCAGACATAGAAGAAGATGACCTGCCTGCCCTGATGGAAACAGACGACGATGAGATGACATCCCAGTGTCCCACCAGCCCAACTTCCGACGACCCAGCCTAACACATCATCATCAGTGTGCTCGCTGTCTTCCCGATTCCAGTAAGTGATACTATACTGTACATACATTATTTCTATTTTATATAGGCTGTGTATTTTTAAGTATTATTTGGTATGATTTGGCAGCTTCGTACCTTAAAAGAGAGAATGGTTCTGCCAAGAGCGCTGGAGCCGAGTGGTTCTGCCCACAGCGCTTGTGTGAGATGTTCGCTATGTTGGACAGTGCAGCAATGATTGCAGAAAAGGATTTCTACTTTATATAGGCTGTGTATTTATCATTTCATTCCTGCTTTTACTATATGATACTGTTATTTTAGGCTTTATGTGTTATTTGGCTGATTTGGTAGGTTATTTTTTGGGTCTGCGAATGCTCACAAATTTTTCCCATGTAAATAAATGGTAATTGCTTCTTCACGTTACGACATTCCGACTTACAAACTGTTTCAAAGGAACGCTCTACCTTCGGATGGCAGGGGAAACCTGTACATGTGCTACGATACTTGTTGAATAACTCGCGTTTCAAAATAAAATCAAAGAAAAAAAATTCCAATGGCAATGAATGCAAAACACAGGAAGGTAGATGTTGAGTGCCGAAAAGCAGTGAAAATGAAGGAAATACCCAGTGCCAGCTAGGAAGTCTCAAAACGTATTGCAGAAAAGATGAAGCCTTTTACAAATGGAGAGTTTGTCAAAGAATGTTTACTGGCAGTGGTGGATATTGTTTGTCCTGAAAAGAAATCTTTATTTGCATGTATCAGCCTGTCAGCAAGAACCATCACACAGCGAGGTGAAGAAATGTCAGCAGATGTTAAAAGTTAAGGGATGCCTGCAATGAATTGCATTTTTTTTCCCCCCAATTGTGCTTGATGAGAGTACAGACTTGAGAGACACTGCTCAACTTGCAGTGTTTGTTTGAGGAGTGACCTCAATTTTTCAAATTTTTGAAGTGTTTATTCAATTAATTCCTATGAAGGACACGGTTACTGGAGCAGACATTTTTGAAGCTTTGCTGAGAATTATGTTAGAAATGAAACTTAATGTGTCGAAGGTAAATGGCATCACAACTGATGGAGCACCAGCAATGGTGAGACAGAAAAACTAAACTGAGTTCTTTGATTACTAATTGGCATCCTTGGTTAAGCAGAAATAATTTTCTAGCATGTGTTATTCATTAATTTGAGGCAAAACATAACTAGATGTATTTAAATGGATAATTCCCATATTTCAAGTTTTTTTTATGGCATTTATCTGGCCCATCATCCGCTCATTAATACGCGATCCGGCCCACAGAGGCAAAAAGGTTGCCGACCCCCTACCCTCCTCCAATCCACTTGCTGCAGGGATCGCTCCCTGTCATTCCCAAAGTGCTACACCTGCCCATTTACCTCCATTCAGGCCCCCAAACAGTCCTTCCAGGTGCAACAACAGTTCACCTGTGAATCTGCTGGGGTCGTCTATTGTGTCCAGTGCTCCCGATGCAGCCTCCTCTACATTGGCGAGACCCATCGTAAATTGGGAGACTACCTCGTTGAGCTCTTCCACTCCATCTGCCAAAAGCAGAACTTCCTGGTGGCCAAACATTTTAATTCCTATCCCCGTTCCAACATTTGGTCCATGGCCTTCTCTTGTGCCACAATAATGCCAACCTCAGGGTGGAGGAGCAATACCTCCAACTTGATGGCATGAATATTGACTTCTCCTTCTGATAAAATTTCTTCCATTCTCCTTTCTTCTTCTACTTTCTATTCTGGCCTCTTGTTCTCCCCTGCCTATCACCTCCCCATGGGTCTCCTTCTCCTTCCCTTTCTCCCATAGTCCACTCTCCTCTCCCATCAGATTCCTTCCTCTCCAGCCCTTTATCTTTACAACCCACCTGGCTTCACCTATCACCTTCTCCCTACCCTCCTCCCTCTCCTCTCATCTTCTTATTCCAGTGTCTTCCCCCTTTCTTTCTAGTCCTGAAGGAGGTCTAGGCCTGAAACATTGACTGTTTATTCATTTCCATAGATGGTGCCTGACCTGCTGATTTCCTCCACCATTTTGTAAGTATTGCTTTGGGTGTCCAGCATCTGCAGACTTTTGTGTTTAAAACAAGTTTCAATCCTTTTGAGAAAAAAGGCTACTCATTTCATATTACTCCAGACATCATACAACTCCATGCCCTTACATCTAGTTCTATTTCATAATAAACAGTGAAAGCAAGGAAGATTACTAAGCAACTAATGTTTCCCCATACAATCTTCCCTCCTACTGCCATAGACTGGCAACAAGGATGGTCCTTCAGTCCCCCAAATAAGTGCCAACTGTCAACAAACCTGTTTCAGTAATTCTATTTTATTCCCTGTACACTCCTATCCATTCCCTCAGATTCCACCTCACTTGCACACAAAGAGCAATAAATACTGGCCAATTAATCAACCATCTTTGGGATATAGGTGGAAATTGGAGTACCTGGAAGAAATCATGCCATAACAGAAAATGTACAAACTCCAACACTCAGGACCCAGGGTCAGAAGTGAACCACGATCACTGAAACAGTGAGGCAGCAGATCTACTAGCAATACCACTAAGGCACACAATGTCATCAAGCCAGAAAGCTTTCACTGAATAAAAGCCTCACCTGAAAATGATCAAGCATTTGTTTCCAAGACAGCAGCAATAAGGCATCCTTCCTGACCTTTTTTGGGATTTCAGAATACAAAAGAGAGTTCTCTCTACTCCCATAAGGCATCCCTATATAAAAAAAGACAATTTGCATTCTTAATGGACAAAAATATGACTATTAAGTTGGCCAGTTAATGATTGAAACAAATCTCAGCAGTGTGCTGTTAATGCCCAGCTATTGTTTCATTAGCACACTGGTTCAGTACCAAAAAGATACAGAAAATCTAAAGGAAATTAGATAAGTTTAATTGTGACGAATACAAGTGAACATCACCTTAGCCTTCTCGAGTCCAAGAACAATCCCTGAATCTCCTAATCTGGTTCGATAGTAAGTGACCATGTGAAGAGTACTTGCTCTTTCAATTGCTCTTAACATATTTCCCACACTCAAAGTTGGTATTAACTTAACTCAGCTGGCTCTTGGCAGAGAGTTGATCACTCCAGTACAGGCAGGCACCCTGGCTTAATGATCACTCCAATTGTGATTTTTCACTATAATGCCACTATGGGCTATGCCACTGATTTATGAAACTATTTTCCACTACACTCTGCAAACTGGAACATATGTAATAAAATTCACATTCTGCATTTCACCCAGACTTTGCAATTTATGTTATTTCCGTTGAAATATTTTCCAGCTGCACTACTTTCTCATATATCAAGGAATGGCTTTAAATATATTTCGAACATTTTTAGAGCAGAATAATTCAGAAAATTTCAATATGCTGGACAAATACATTCTACTACCCTATGTACATGTGACAATTCAGTCAGCCAACTGACTCCAAATAGATACACAATGGTTTTAAATTATGGGCAATTTTCTTCCCAATTTACCCCAGGAAAATTAAGCCATAGAAAACTACAATGAAACAAGTTCCAACTATGTTATACTCAGAAGGAGGTTTGCACCCCATCATTTTATCCACTGGAAGGTCAACAATAACCTAAAGCTGGCTGCATCATGATTTTTTGCAGCTTAAGTTCTTTCTTGATGTGTGGTTTAACATTCTGATATTATTTAATACTTACCCAAGTAATACACACGATGGGAATGGTGCCCAGATTTATCATTTTTTGGAATGAACTGGAAATCATGAGGTGCTTTGTTAATGACAATGCCAGGGTACTTCCTGCTGCTGTGGATAATCTCTCTGAGTCCATCCCAAGAGTGCTTCTCAACGTAGAACGGTGTGGATTCATCTTCCATATCTTCTGCTACTGTGTTTTCGGACAGTGTTTCTACTGTGGCCATCTCCTCAACCGTTGCAACACAGCTGAATCAATTCAATGCCACAAATGAAAACAAAAAATCTATAATTGCACAGCATAAAAATGTACATTAGTATACAGACATTTTCATTGTTTGATACGTCAGCAGAAACTGTTTATTATACATTTAATTTACACAGAATTAAAAGAATAAAATTCAGGTGTTCATACTGAATAATTTTAAATGATTTCCTTGAACTACAAAGGCACTCTTGTTCAACTAATGTGCTACAAGTGTTATAAATGCAGTATACTCCATTCAGAAATAGTCTCTAAGAGTCCATAGATCAAGCTCCATCTTGTAAGTCCAATTGTGAGAGATAAGAATATGGCAGACTATCATCTTAATAAAACAGAGATTAGAGAGCATTGATCAAGAGGGGATTCAGATCATTTTCATTAGTTGGAAACATCTGTGATTTATTAGAAATCATAAATTATTGTCCGTAATAAAACTAACAATGGGAATAGAAATCCAACATTTACAAAACTAGGGATAAGCAAGAGATTTAAAAACAAATCAGTGAAACAATGAATGAATTTGCAAATACGTTTTACAACCTCAGGACATCCCAAAGCGCTTGACAGCCAAGTACTTTTGATGCGCAGTCACTGATGTAATGCAGGAAATGTGGCATAAACGGGTCATAGTGATTTTTTTTTCAAATGGTACTGAAAAGGGATAAATATTGGGCAGGACTTCAAGAAATTCCTCTTATTTGAATAGTGTCATAGGATCTCAAACATTTATCTCAAAGACCAGGCCTCAGTTAAATATGGCACCTGACAATACAGTAATGCCACAATACTGCATCAATCAGCAGCACAAAACCCTGGAATGGGACTTGGACATACAACCCTTTGATTCAGGCTGACATCCCTGTGCACCTTATTTTCAAAAGATAAAAACAAGAAGGCACACTCATGCATTGTCATTCTACACCAGGATTATAAATGGAATTTAGCTATTTCTCTGCTCTAGCAAATATCACATGAGTGAAAATTTTCTTTTGTATGTTTACTACATTAAGACACCTTATAATTTATTTAAACCAGTAAGGTATCGAAATTGTAAATACTGTATAAATTAAAAATGATCTTTTCACATAAATTTACAGAGTGAACATTCTGAGCAAAATCTTAAATTTTGGATCATTAACAATTACAGAGAAAACAAGTCTAAGTAATGAGAAATTTCTCTTATCTCCTTATTTTAGCCTTTTATAAAAAAAATATTTACCATATAAAATTATTGTTCTTAGTGCCAGGACCAAGTTCCTCACTGTGTTGCCATCTAGCAAATAAGGCGAATGTGCAACTTTCGTTTGATGTACTGAAACCACGTTGACAATCAGCTGTTCGATGTTTCTTTCAGTTTCTCAGCAGATGATTATCAGGGAGATTTTAAGTACAGGAAATCTTCACATAAGCACTTCCCTATAAAGTCAGCAATTTAAATAAATAGTTACAGCCAAGGAACCTCCAGCTCTCAGCACTTTAAAAATCTGAAGCACTGTACTTAAATACTACATCAACTATAAATTAAGTAACTCTGTGGGAATGTGCTCACTTCCATTTTCATTTTATACATGTAACCACAAAACAAAATCAGAACACCTCCTGAAAACCATCACGTCTCCTACTCATCTTACAACCAAACACCATCAATCCCATCTATAAAGCAGAATCTCTTCTTCCTTTCCAATTCTCTTCCTGTTTCTGAAGGCAATGGTTTACACTATCTTAACATTTCTGTAAGTACTGGAAACCAAATGAACACCAGCTCAAAAACCAGGAGAGTGACTAGCTGCTCACCTTATGTGACCTTGTTCAAAGAACTTTGGAATCTAGCACGAGGACTGTGATGTTTCAGTTGCTGACCTGATCTATCTATTTAAGAATAATTCTTCATCTGATTTTATAATATGGCTGCATAGGTACTATCTATGGAATTCAACTTACATTAGTTTTATATTCATGAATGTATTAATATATCAACACTTCTAATAAGGAAGAATGCTGCATACATCAGAATATAATGAATTTCTCCCAGAACTAAAACAATTTAGAATACAAAAATGTGAACAATTACTACTCAAGCCTATACACTTCAGTAAGAATTGCTGAACAACAAACAGGAGTAAGAACAGATAACCCTGAATTGTTGATGCTAATAGTTGTGGTCCCACTGCTAAACCTACTGAACTCAACTAACACAGCACAGACCAACAATTAATCAACCCCAAGATAATCGATGTAGATATACACTTGAACGCACATTATACTAACAACGCACAAAAACTCTATATAGGGCGCCATGGTAGCGTAGTAGTTAGCACGATGCTATTACAGCTCAGGGCATTCCAGAGTTCATTTCTGGTGCCATCTGTAATGAGTCTATCCGTCTGCTTCGTGGAATGCCTGGGTTTTCCCTTGTTGCTTTGGTTTCCAACCACAGTCCAAAGATGTAACAAATAGGTTAATGGGTCATTGTAAATTGTACTGTGATTAGGTTGTAGTTAATCAGGTTTGTTGGGGGTTGCTGGTGCAGCATTCCTTGAAAGGCCAGAAGGGCCTACTCCGTGTGGTATCGCTAAATAAATAAAATAAACACTATACAAAATCCTTAGGGGAAAAATAAAGTTTCCTGGTCACAATCAGAATACTTATATCCTACACATTTTAGGAACAACATTATCAGACCAAATCCAAATGATTTGAATAAAAGCCGCACTTAATTTTGTGTTGTATGTTGGTGTTAAGGTAAAGTGGTACAATGCTGTTCTCCAATTATCATATTAGGCCAGGCCACAATTCCAGGTTTGGGTCACTGTATATTGTAATTTCAGTGCAAGGCAAAACCACATCGCAGTCAGTCTAAATGTGAATGCATCTTGCATAAATCTAAATGCTGGTCACACACAGTTAGAAATAATACTTAAAGAGCAATAGCAATAAGGAAACGAGAGCAGCAAAAGAAAAGCAAAGAATAGTTCAACAAGATGTTGGCCCATATGTCAGGAATAATAATTATTGTAATAAAATTAGCAATGCATGAACCTTCTAAGTGAAGAAACCTTTATTACTGGTAAATACATTCAAAACATTACAACAGTGGCTATACTTTATTGGCTGCAAAACAATTTGGGATATCTGGTCATAAAAGACAAAAGAAATGCAGATCTGAATTCCTCTCCTGTTTTCAACAAAGTCTGTGCTAAAATGACAAATTAATACTAAAATTGTTTGAAACAAGTAGCACTGAATTAAGAGTAAACTGCATTCCTTCCAAAATAAAACAAGAAATAACAATAGGTGAGTCAATCCCACATTCCTGCTCTACCTTACAAGATCTTGACTGACCTTTCACCTGACTACCTCTTTCCGGACTAATGACTGTCTTTAAGACTGAGTAGACTCGGGGAGTGCACTGCACTACTCTCTTCAGTGAACAATTTACAGAGATTCACAAGTTGGGCAAAGAAAATTTCCCTTACCTCTCAAACCCAAATCCTTATTTTGAAGCTGTAATCCAGTCAGTCAGAGGAAATGTTTTCCACCACATTCATCCTGTCACATCCCGTTTATTGATGTTTCATTAAGATTACCTCTCATTCTCCTAAATTCAAGAAAATTTGGATGCAGTCTATTTAACCTCCTCTGAAGACTGCTCCCCCACTTTAGATCCAATCTGGTGACTTTTGTTGTAGTCTATCACAAGTATATTCATTCTGGGTGGGAGACCAGAACTGTATCTGACCATTCCCCTACTATAGTTCCACTCCATATACTCAAATCCTCTTGAATAAACACAATAAATGCCTTCCAAATCTTGCTGTACTTGCAAATTAACTTTCATTGATTTGTTTACAATGAAAGTTAGGTTTTTCTGACCTCTAACACATTTCAGTCTCTCACCATTAACAAACTACTGGCTTTTTTTCTCAACAATCATGACCGAAGTTTTCCACATCTTCACCCTTTTTCTTGGACATATCACAACTCAAGCCTCTGTGCAGTCTTCTTACAAGCTATACTGCCATCCAGAATTGCACATTCAATGAAGCTAAATATATTACACTTGATATCCTATACAAATCATTGACCATATTGGGAACAACTCACATCAGAGCACTAATCAGTGCAGCAACCACAAACTTCCAGTCAAAGCCGCCAGAAATAACCTATTTATTCCCATTGTTTTTGACTCTTAATCGATGCATGCCAGTACATTACCTCAAAATTTTGATTTATAACCTTACAGCACTTTGTGAATTACTAAGTGAAAGTAGAATAATAAATTACTCTGGTAGTTTACTTTCACTTAGTTTCTGGGTGCTGCTTTGATGAATTCTGAAATGTTTCCAACTACATTGCATCTGCTATCCCCTCCTTTTCTATCCCAGAAGTTACAATCTCAAATAAAAAAAAACTAACAGATTACCAACTACGATTTATCTTTAATTGATCTAGTTTGACGTTTAGTAATCCTATTAGTATTTTCTCAGGTGATCTGATACTGGTTTGTAGTTTTCCAATTTCTTTTTCCTGCCTGTTACATAGTGGGCTTACATTTACTACATTCCATTTTGTGAGAAGACAGACAACCTACGAAGCTAATAGAATACTGCAGTATGATCTGTGGAATTTAAAAAATGCATCCACCATCTCCAAGGCCAACTCTTTCAAAATTCTGCGATACACAAAATTAAGACTGTATGGTTACAGACTTTCAGCACTGGTGGAAAAATAGGATTTAGAGAAATTAATGGACTGAGTTCTTTTTACTCCTCATTCACTGTAAACTTGAACTTGGCAATTTCAAAGTTTCTCTTCTCCCATGTGGACAGAAGCAAAAAAGAAATTGTGTGATTTTTCCACCATTTCCTCCTCCTCCTAACATGCTTTCCCCATCTCAGTCTGTAAGGGATCTACATCAATTTTCACTGATATTTTTCTTTTCCTTCATGGCCCCTATCAGCCCTCTTAATTCCTTGTTTAAGTTCTTTCCTCTTCCCTTAACATTCCTTAAGGTCTTGTCTGATCTCAGCTTACATGTGTCTTCTTAAAGTGTCTCTTGTCATTCAAGGTTCCCAAACCTTGCCATCCTCGTCTTTCATCCTCACAGGAACATATTGGTCCTGAGCTCTAACCAGTTGGCCTTCAAAAGATTCCTGCGCCAGATAGTTCAACTTCAAGTTTATTGTCCTTCAACCGTACACATGTACACCGAGAAACAAGATAACATTCCTCCACACTAAGATGCGCAACACAGTACATATAACACACACACAAAGATGTATGTTAAAAAGTAAACAGTCTAATGCTGCTGCTACTTCATACATGATGAGACCTGGGTGATGGCAGGGAGTTCAGTAGTCTCAGTAGTCTTATGGCTTTGTGGGGGGGGCGGGGGTGAAGCTGATATCCATCTTGACAGTTCTTTTCCTAATGCTATGGTACCTACTGCCTGATGGTAGGGTGTCAAAGATATTATTACATCGATGGAAGGGATCACTGACAATGCTGGCACTGCTGACACTCCTGACAAATATCTCCAGTGGGGGAAAGAGAGACCATGATGATCCTCTCAACAATCCTTGCAACCCTTTGTAGGGTCTTGTGGTCAGATGCCTTGCAATTCCCATAAGATACGATGATGCAGCCGGTCAGGACACTCTCAATAGTGCTCCTGTAAAAACTGGTTAAAAATGGGGGGGGGGGGGGGGGTGTCTCAATCTCCTTAGGAAATGGAGATGCAGCTGTGCTTTTTTGAGAGGTGGTGTCAAGGGACTAGGTGAGATTGCCCATTATGTGCATTCCTGGAAACACGGTGCTCCTAACTCTCTCCACAGAGGACCCGTGTATACGCAGTGAGGAGTGGTCACCCTGCAACTTCTTAAGTTAATTGTGCATTACAGTCCACAATCATCTCTTTGGTCTGTCCACAGTGAGACTCAATTTGTTGTGCTTGCACCATTCCACCAGCTGCTCTAACTTCTCTATGTACATTGCCTCATCACCACTGAGTCATTCGTGGACTCGATGGTTCAGTTTGAACTGGAGCCAGCAATACAGTCATGTGTCAGCAGTGGGCTGAGTACATATCCCTGGGCAGTGCCGGTGCTCAGCATGACGGAGCAAGAGATGTTTCTGCCAACATGGACTGTCTATGGCCTTTCTGTGAAGTCTAGGATCGAGCTACAGAGACAGATCTTGAGACCCAATGAGGACAGTTTACCCACCAGCTTCTGAGGGATGATCATAGTAAACATTCAGCTTAAGTCAATAAACAGCATCCTTACATTTCATGGCACAATTTTCCAGGTGAGACAGAACAGAGTGGAGGGCACAGGCTATGGTGAACCAATCTGAGCGATAACCGATCTGGAAAGGATCCAAAGTAGCAGGAAGTATTAATGTGATCCATAACCAGATGCTCAAAGAACTTTATTATTGAGGTCAGTGCCACTGGATGGTACTCACTGAGCCAGGGCACTGTCACCCTCTTGGGCACAGGGATGATGTTGGCCTGAGGGGACAGTGGACTGTTCCAGACAGATGGTGAAGATGTTTGTTAGAACCTTGGTTAACTGGGCTGTATAGAACCTCAGCACCTGACCAGTCAAGTTATCAGGCCCTGCAGCTTTTCATGTGTTGACCCCGGCTAGGCTCCTCCTCACATCAGCTGTGGCCAGACAAGAGTGCCTGCTCCTTGGGGGGGAGGAGGTTGGGGGTCGGAGGGGAAGGTGAGCCTTCTCTGCCAGCACATCACTCTGTGCCTCAAACAGAGTGTAAAAGACATTGAGCCGATCAAGAGAGGTGTCACTGGCACTGACGTGCAGAGTGATTTGAATGCCCTGCCACATGTGCCTCATATCTCTAGTTTCACAGAAATGGTTGTATATTCTGGATGTTTCAACCTCTCACTGCTATGGGCAGAAGTTCCCACTTGCTTCAAAAAGGCAACAATTATACCAAGTGCCAAAGAACAATAATGCGGGCTGCCTTAATGACTATCACCTGGGAGCACTCACATCAACAGTGATGAAATGCTTTGAGAGGTTGGCTATGAGTAGACAGAACTCCTGCCTCAGCAAGGACCTAGAACCATTGCAATCTGCCTATCGCCACAATGGGTCAATGGCAGACACAATCTCAATGGCTCTCCACATGGCTTTAGACCACCTAGACAACCTCGACAACACAAACACCTATGTCAGGATGCTGTTCATTGAATATAGCTCAGCATTTAATACCATCATTCCCACAATCCTGATTAAGAAGTTGCAGAACCTGGGCCTCCCTCTGCAATTGGATCCTCGATTTCCTAACCAGAAGACCAAAGTCTGTGCAGATTGGTGATAACATACCCTCCTCGCTGACGATCAACACTGGTGCACCTCAGGGGTGTGTGCTCAGCCCACTGCTCTATTGTCTGTATACACATGACTGCGTGGCTAGGCATAGCTCAAATACCATCCACAAACTTGCTGACGATACAACCATCGTTAGTAGAATCTCAGATGGTGACGAAAGGCTGTACAGGAGTGAAATATGCCAACTTGTGGAATGGTGCCACAGCAACAACCTGGCACTCAACGTCAGTACAACGATAAAGAGCTGATTGTGGACTTCAGGACGGGTAAGACGAAGGAACACATACCAATGCTCACAGTGGGATCAGGAGTGGAGAGAGTGAGCAGCTTCAAGTTCCTGGATGTCAAGATCTTTGAGGATCTAACCTGGTCCCAATATACTGATGTAGTCATAAAGAAGGCAAGACAGCAGCTATACTTTATTAGGAGCTTGAAGAGATTTGGCATGTCAACAAATACACTGAAAACTTCTATAGTTGTACTGTGGAGAGCATTCTGACAGGTTGCATCACTGCCTGGTCTGGAGGGGCTACTGCACAGGATCGAAAGAAGCTGCAGAAGGTTGTAAATCCTGTCAGCTCCATCTTGGGCACTAGCCTACAAAGTACCCAGGACATCTTTAGGGAGCGGTGTCTCAGAAAGGCAGCATCCTTTATTAAGGACCTCCAGCACCCAAGGCATACCCTTTTCTCACTGTTACCATCAGGTAGGAGGTACAGAAGCCTGAAAGTGATTCAGGAACAGCTTCTTCCCCTCTCCCATCCGATTCCTGAATGGACATTGAAGCTTTGGACACTACCTCACCCTTTTTAATATACAATATTTCTGTTTTTGCACATTTAAAAAAATCTATTCAATATACATAATTGATTTACTTGTTTACTTATTATTATGTCTTATTTATTTTTTTTTCTCTCTGCTAGATTATGCATTGCATTGAACTGCTGCTGCTAAGTTAACAAATTTCACGTCGCATGCCAGTGATAATAAACCTGATTCTGATTAATCCCATTTTGCCTTCATGATGGCACGGGTCTTGCTGACCTGAGAGTTGTCTTATTCCCCAATCTGAAGGCAGCATCGATCTCTCAGCCGTGCTCAGACCTCTGCTGTCAACCATGGCTTTTGATTTGCCCTCAGTGATGTGCTTAATTAACAGTGATATCCTCAGTGCAGTTCTCTATGCAGCCAGTCACAGAGCTCACATATTTACTGATGTTAATACATAGCTCATACACAGCCACCTCCCTGAACATGTTTCAGGTTAAGACCCTACATCATGAAACAGCACTTACAATCCCTCTCAGGTAGCCACTTCCAAATACTCTTTCCATTTAATATATATTTTAATTCTTCCCACATTCTCACAATTCCTTTCTGATTTTATCACTTATAGGCAATGAGGGGAATTTACCGTGGCAAGTTAAACTTTATTACGATAAATCTGCTCTTTTATCCTCTTGGTTTCTATTTCCGGTGTGCAAACTGAATCATCTATGTTTCTGTTCCCAAAGATACTGTGTCTAGCCGGTTTAGTTTTTTTGCTGAATGATTTCTGGGGCTCCACAGGGGACTGTCCTGTCTCCCTTTCTCTTCACCATTTACACCTCGAGCTTCAACTACTGCACAGAGTCTTGTCATCTTCAGAAGTCTTCGGATGACTCTGCCATAGTTGGATGCATCAGCAAGGGAGATGAGGCTGAGTACAGGGCTACGGTAGGAAACTTTGTCACATGGTGTGAGCAGAATTATCTGCAGCTTAATGTGAAAAAGACTAAGGAGCTGGTGGTAGACCTGAGGAGAGCCAATCAGGGCAATATGGGATTCTGTAAGAAGTTGGAGCTCATATAAAGGGTTACCCAAGATTATGATACATAGCAGGGCAGGCTTGAAGGACAGAATAAACTACATTTGCTATTTGTTCTGAACTCGTCTTTCCATGCATGTTATTTCATTGAACCTCACATTACATTTTGTTAAATTACATGTGCCATAATCACAGCCTTTTTGGCTGCCTCTTTCCTTGTGCTTGCTTTAAATTCCTGGGGATCACCATCTCAGAGGACCTGTCCTGGACCCAACATACAAATGCAATTGCCAAGAAAACAGGACAGCACCTTTACTTCCTTAGAAGGCTGCGGAGATTCAGCACAGCATCAAAAACCTTGACAAACTTCTACAGATGTGTAGTGGAAAATGTACTGACTGGCTACATTACGGCCTGATATGGGAACACCAATGCCTTTGAACTGATCCTGTTTACAGTTGCTATTCTATAGATTTGTTGAGTACGCCCCCAGGAAAAAGAATATGTGATGGCATGTAGGTACAGGTGTGCGCCACTTAACGTCTGATCGCATATACATCCGTAGTCCCGATCGGAAAATGTGATGTAGCGGACATAACCAATCTCGTGCATCGCGCATCTCTTGAGTGTAGTAGCGTTATCTCTGTTTAATTTTCTTTTGAAAATATTACCGTAAAGTGCACTATGGCTTCCAAACGCAGGTTATTCGACCTGAAACTCTTCCAGTGGAACACTATGAGGAAGTTGAGAACAGTGATATGAATGGTCCTAATCATCTTTGATAAATTGTGACATAGGCTAAGAAAGTGTTTACATAGAAGTTTAAAAAGTGAAAAAAATTAAAAAGGTTAAAATGAAATAAAAAATTATAGTGTATGTTATTATAGTGTACAGTATACAGTTTTAGTGTACGTTCTTAGCTATTTAGTCAACACATAGTCATCCATATAGGTTTGCTAAGTATATAATATGGTGTTCGCACAACTTCCAAATCACATAACGTCCAATTTCACAGAACGTATCGTGGATGTTAAGCGATGCATACCTGTACTCTGACAATAAATTTTACTTTGAACTTTGCTTGATAGGTTTCCTCATTTGAGATATTCTGGCTCTGAAGGAACATGATTCAAATATAACGATTCTCTCTATATAATCGAAGTGACCTGACCTACTGAATGATTGCAAGTTTTTCCTGATTTCAGTTTTCCACTATCTTCAATATCTTCAGTATTTATTATTGTAACAGAAATTCCCCAAGTGCAATCCAAACTGTTGTTTCCAGGATTTACTTTGTAAGAATATATAGTAAGACACAACCTTCACTGCTACCTCCAAGAAATTAAATTAGACTTTAAAAGGGCTCATAAAAAAATTGTTCTCAACAACCACGGAATTATAATATACACAGAGAAATTTCTCTTCAACTCTGGGGAATACGATGATGAAGCTACTAATTTTTCTTTAAATAAGACTTTGAATGAATGAATATATTCAAAAATGTTTTGTGGTGCCCATTCATTTGGTTAGGATTGCCAATGTTTTCACCCAGCTCCTCTAACATCCCAGGGCTATTGTACCATGAAAGGAAAACTATTCATTCAAAGCTGAAGTATATTGTTTGTGCCATTTATTTATTACTTCAATTTTCACCCATCCTGTGACAACAAATACATATTAAATTTTTAACTAAAAGCTCCACGTCAGCCCATTCGTATCACAGATGCTGCACTGGCACTGGGCATGCCATGTGCATCCCAATCTTGGAATTTGATATTACACTGTCAGCAGCCGGGCTATTTCACTGTGTATATCAAGGCACCTTCACATATGCTCCACTCTTCCTCGATCACTCAAAATACAATCAGTTAATTATGGAGGGAATGATCCATGGTCAAATGCAAACTAAAATTCACCCGTGCACCCACCGTACATAAACACAAAATACAAATGATAGTGTAGCTTACTCCTCTCTGCATATATTTGCCTCATATTCATGAAAGCATGTACACCTAAAAGGATTAAACAGACTTAAAAGCCTTTTCATACATTATGACACTGACTTCTATTTTCAGTTACAAGGTTATGGCACTTAACTATGGTTCTCACCCAACTCCTGCCACTTGCGTCCTGATCACAAATGTGATAGCCTACATTCTGATGGTGCTGTTGAAGGGTCTGCCTATACTTTCCAGACTCGTGGCTAGCCAATTCCAACCCTCTGAACTGCTGCCCTTGCTTATCAATCCACGCTAATCGATCCACGCATGCATTCAACCTATGCATGCGTCTTACTTTACTGCTCTGCTCTGGGAGACAATGGAAGAGGTGGGGTCTTCATTATGATGCTCCCCACATACTTTTGCCAACTAATTTAAATAAAATAGCTGCCTTCTTGTCATAGCACTGCCCCAAGAAGAAATAAATATATTAAGTCAAAGGTGATAAATAGTGGAAAATCAGCAAGGAACTATGGGATAGCGAAGCTCCAGCAACCATCTTAACAAAAATTCTATATTATAGATCTAATGCATCAACAATGTAGAATGCCCAGCAAAGATAATGGCTCCAACATCAAAATTCCACTGTATTTTTCTTTAAAGAAAAGATGCATGGGATTGATTAAATCCCCCGGATTTCAAGTAATGGTTATAAACCACTGTTTCATTAGTATAGTTCTTTGTATTTTCTGAACTACCCCCCACCCCACCAACCACCATCAAAATCAGTTTACCTGGTAACTCCATTCAGTGTATCTTTAATAATTACAGCATGGACATCCCCCAGTGGTTTACTAAGTTTAAAAAGTCTCCACTTTGAAATGTTCTTGCTGAGTCACTGGATGCCACAAGCAATCCAGCAGATATACAATCTCAGGCCAGCTCAGTATTGTTTAACATCTCAGAAAAATATTGTTATCCTGGTAGAATCTCCTCAACTTCAAAAGTCAAGGAGGTTAATATTTAAGTAAAGGGAGGCGGGGCAAGCATTATAGTTACTTACCTTTTACAACTTTCTGACGTATCTTCAAGTTTAATTTTCTTTACTCTATGCATTAACAGGCTAAGAAGCCTTCACCAAATCAGTGTTCTACAAGAAAAAAACAAGTGTTTTAATATCTCAATATTGACTGGATCACAGCCATGCTATTCAATCATTCCAACATCATTACTTGTGGTATTAGGATTCTCCACTGCTGTTCATTTAGACAGAATTTAGACCATAAGATATAAGAGCAGAATTAGGCTCATCTAGTCTGCTTTGCCACTTCATCATGGCTGATGCATTCCATCTCAGCCCCAATCTCCCATCTTCTCCCCATAACCTTCATGCCCTGAATAATCAAGAATTTATCAACCTCTGCTTTAAACATACCAATGACATGGCCTCCATAGCCATCTGTGGCAATGAATTCCACAGATTCAGCATTCTCTGGCTAAAGAAGTTCCCCCTCATCTCCGTTCCATCACCATAGGAAACATCCTCTCTAAATGCAATTTATCGAAGCTTTTCAACATTTGATGAGTTTCAGTGAGATCCCCCTCCCATACTTTTGAATTCCAGTGAGTGTAGGCCTACAGCCATCAAACACTCCTCATATGACAAGTATTTCAATCCCTGAATCATTTTCCTAAACATTCTTTGAACCCTCTCCAATGTCAGCACATCCTTTCTTAGATAAGGGACGCAACACTGCTCACAATGCTCGAAGTAAGGCCTCACCAGTGCTTTATAAAGCCTCAACATGACATCCTTACTTTTAGATCCTAGTCCTTTCAAAATGAATGCTAACATTGCAGCTGTCTCCCTCACCACCAACTCAACCTGCAAATTAACCTTTAGGAAATCCTGGGTGAAAACTCCCAAGTCCCTTTGCACCTCAGTTTTTTTGAAATGTTTTCTCTCCATTTAGAAAATAGTCTACGATTTTATTTCTTCTCGTAAAGTGCATGACTATACACTTCCTGACACTATATTCCATCTGCCACTTTTTTGCCCATTCTGCTAATCTGACTTAGTCCTTCTGCAGCCTCCCTGCTTCCTCAAAACTACCTGCCCCTCCACCTATCTTTGTATCGTCTGCAAACTTGGCCACAAATCCATCAATTCCATCAGTATAACCAAGGAATTGATTGAACAGTCCACATTGTGGGATCAGATGAGCAGTATCAAGTTCCTGGGTGTCAACATTTCTGAGGAAGTATGGGCTCAACATATTGATGCAATTGCAAAGAAGGTATGACAGCGCAGTGACTATACTTCATCAGAAGTTTGAGGAGACTTGGTATGTCACCAAAGACATTCGCAAATTTCTACGGATATACCAAGGAGAGGATTCTAACTGGTTGCACCACCATCTAATATGGAGGGGCCACTGCCCAGGATCAGAAAAAGCTGCAAAGGGTTGTAAACTCAGCTACAACATGGGCACGAGCCTCCCCAGCATCCAGGGCACCTTTCAAAAGGCAATACCTTTTTAAAACAAAAGCATCAAGACTGCATCAGAATCTGGGCCGTACCCTCCAAATATCCAGACCTGCCTCTTGGTTTTTTTGTACTACCTTACTTTCCATTTTTCTATTTTCTATTTAGGATTTATAATTTAAATTTTTAATATTTACTAGTTTTTACTATTTTTTATATTTTTAATATTTAATATTTGTAATCCAGGGAGCAGGAAGCGCAGAATCAAATATTGCTGTGATGATTGTACGTTCTAGTATCAATTGTTTGGCGACAACGAAGTATAAAGTATAAAGACCCCCATCTTCTCAGTGCTACAATCAAGGTGGTGGTACAGGAGCCTGAAGACAGATATTCAACATTTCAGGAAAAGTTTCTTCCTTTCTGCCATCAGATTTCAGAACTCAATCAGTTTCTCAGCATTTTATCCTGTTTTTGCACATACACACACACACACACACACACACACACACACACACACACACACACACACACACACACACATATATATATAATTTATAGCTTTACAGTTTTTATTACCATGTATTGCAATGTACTGCTGCCACAAAGCAATAAATTTCATGACATAAGCTGGTGATAATAAACCTGATCACCTGATTCTGAACGTAACCAATCCTACAGCTGGCTATCTACTTTTCATGTACTCCTAAATTTGGGTTGTTGAATAAAATGGCATCACAGATCCCTCAAGCTCAGCATTCTCAGGTGCACATCATACTTTTTATCTCAGTGAAAGATTAAACAAGCCCAAGTCTATTTGTCCTGAAAGCTGCAGATAGATTTTGAGCAATTCTGAAGACATGTTGCAGCTTATGGAATGCTTGCTTTTATTTGTCAAGGCATTGAGTTCAAAAGTCAAGAGGTTATGTTGCAAGTTAAAAAACTCTGGTTAGACCACTTCTGTAGTATTGTATACAGCTCTGGTCATCCCATTATAGGAAGGATGTTTAAAAAATGCAAACAACAGGAATTCTGCAGATGCTGGAAATTCAAGCAACACACATCAAAGTTGCTGGTGAACACAGCAGGCCAGACAGCATCTCTAGGAAGAGGTACAGTCGACGTTTTGGGCCAAGACCCTTCGTCAGGACTAACTGAAGAAAGAGTTAGTTAGAGATTTGAAAGTGGGAGGGGGAGGGGGAGATCCAAAATGGAAGACAAGGGGGACAAGGGGGGGGGGGACCTAGAGGATAGCTTGCCCATCCTCTAGGTTCCCCCCCCCCCGTCTTTCTCCCTGGGCCTCCTGTCCCATGATCCTCTCATATCCCCTTAGCCAATCGCCTGTCCAGCTCTTGGCTCCATCCCTCCCCCTCCTGTCTTCTCCTATCATTTTGGATCTCCCCCTCCAACTTTCAAATCCTTTACTCACTCTTTCTTCAGTTAGTCCTGACGAAGGGTCTCGGCCTGAAACGTCAACTGTACCTCTTCCTAGAGATGCTGACTGGCCTGCTGCGTTCACCAGCAACTTTGACGTGTGTTGATAGGAAGGATGTTGAGGCTTTGGAGAGGGTGCAGAAAAGGTTTACCAGGATGCTGCCTGATTTAGAGGGCATATGCTGGACAAACTTGGGTTGTCTTCTCTGGAGTAGAGGAGGCTGAGGGGAAATATGTTCGAGATTTATATGATTATAAGAAGCATAAATAGAGTAGACAAGAAGTATCTTTTTCCTGGGATAGAATTGTCTAATACCAATGGGGTAGGGTCAAAGAAGACGTGAGGGTTAAGTTTGTTTTTTACTCAGAGTGGTGGATGCCCAGAAGGTGCTACCTGATATGGTGGTAGAGGCAAGCACATTACAGGCTCTTAGGAGACATTCAGATAGGCACACGAATATGGGGAAGATTGTGGATTATGAACATTGTGTAGGTAGGTGGTTTCTTTGAGAGCTTTTGAGTGTTTTTAAAAAAAATTACTTTTTAGCTAGTTCGGCACAACATTGTGGCCCCAAGGGCCCATTCTTGTGCTATACTGTTCTATGTTCTATGAATATTTCTCCCTCATTCACAATAACCCAAAGTTTAGCTGATTTTTCACAGTACTTGCTCCATTCTAGATAAAATAACATATCATGTTTACTCTTTATGATTAATTTATGTAGACCACTTAGGGTTGAGAGAGACAAATACAGTGGTATGCAAAAGTTTGGGCACCCCCGTTCAAAATTTCTGTCACTGTGAATAGTTAAGTGAGTAGAAGATGAACTCATCTCCAAAAATCATAAAGTTAAAGATGAAACATTCTTTTCAACATTTTAAGCAAGATTAGTGTATTATTTTTGTTTTGGACAATTTTAGAGTGGGAAAAAAAACAAAGGAGCACCATGCAAAAGATTGGGTACCCCAAGAGATTTGAGCTTTTGAACTTTTACCAAGGTCTCAGACCTTAATTAGCTTGTTAGCTTGTATGGCTTGTTCACAGTCATCATTAGGAAAGGCCAGGTGATGCAAATTTCAAAGCTTTATAAATACCCTGACTCCTCAAACCTTGTCCCAACAATCAGCAGCCATGGGCTCCTCTAAGCAGCTGCCTAGCGCTCTGAAAATTAAAATAAATGATGCCCACAAAGCAGGAGAAGGCTATAAGAAGATAGCAAAGCGTTTTCAGGTAGCCATTTTCTCAGTTCATAATGTAATTAAGAAATGGCAGTTAACAGGAATGGAGGAAGTCAAGTTGAGGTCTGGAAGACCAAGAAAACTTTCCGAGAGAACTGCTTGTAGGATTGTTAGAAAGGCAAATCAAAACTCCCGTTTTGACAACAAAAGACCTTCAGGAAGATTTAGCAGACTCTGGAGTGGTGGTGCGCTGTTCTACTGTGCAGCGACACCTGCACAAATATGACCTTCATGGAAGAGTCATCAGGAGAAAACCTTTCCTGCATCCTCACCACAAAATTCAGCGTCAGAAGTTTGCAAAGGAACATCTAAACAAGCCTGATGCATTTTGGAAAGAAGTCCTGTGGACTGCTGAAGTTAAAATAGAACTTTTTGGCCGTAATGAGCAAAGGTATGTTTGGAGAAAACAGGGTACAGAATTTCATGTAAAGAACACCACTCCAACTGTTAAGCACAGGAGTGGATCAATCATGCTTTGGGCTTGTGTTGCAGCCAGTGGCATGGGGAGCATTTACTGGTAGAGAGAAGAATGAATTCAATTAAATACCAGCAAATTCTGGAAGCAAACATCACACCATCCGTAAAAAAAAAAAGCTGAAGATGAAAAGAGGATGGCTTCTACAACAGGATAATGATCCTAAACACACCTCAAAATCCACAATGGACTACCTCCAGAGGTGCAAGCTGAAGGTTTTGCCATGGCCCTCACAATCCCCTGACCTAAACATCATCGAAAATCTGTATTCAGGGTATTAAGAGAGGGGACAAAATGTATAAGGTTTCGTTGTATGCAGATGACTTGTTAGTCTACATTTCAGATCCTAAGAAATCTATTCCTTCTATGTTATCCATATTCTCTGAACTTAGTAGTTTTTCTGGATATAAGTTAACTGTATACAAAAATGAGCTATTTCCCATTAATAATCATTTGGATCAGTATGAGCAGTTACCTTTTAGTATTTCTAAAAATAAATTTACTTATCTCGGTATTAAAGTTACTAAGAATTTTAAAGATCTATATAAATATAATTTTCTCCCATTAATTGATTATACCCAACAAATATTTTCTAAATGGTCTCCTATGACGCTATTAATTGGTCGAATTAATGCTATTAAAATGATAGTTCTAGATTGAATAAATGCAGAAATTAAAAAAGGACGATGGTATGGCTTTGCCAAATCTTAGACTGTACTACTGGGCAATTAATATTAGATATATTATCTGTTGGATTCATTATTCAGACATACATGACTGTCCTTTATGGGTGGATTTGGAGAAAAACTCAGTGAAGGTGTATTCTTTGGCCTCTTTACTGGGAGCTCCTCTTCCTTTCCTGCTCTCTAAGATTGGTAAACAAGACCTTAATCCTATTATTAAACATACATTAAGAATTTGGTTTCAGTTTTGGTCACAGATTTTTTTGAATTAAATAATATTGTCCTTTCTAGTAAAATATATTGAAATTATTTTTTTAAACCACCAATTTTAAATCAGGCTTTATAAATTTGGAAAACCAAAGGAATAATAACATTGTTGGATTTGTTTATAGGGGATTGTTTAATGTCTTTTACTCAGCTAGCGGATAAATTTGATTTATCCAATGTACACTTTTTTAGATATTTACAAATTAGGAATTTTTTTACGTACTTTGCTTCCAAATTATCCCTCCGCTTATCCTTCTAATATAATAGATACCCTCTTCCAGGTTAAACCACTCCAAAAAGGATTAATAGCTACAATTTATAAATGGTTATTGAATTTACAAATTATATCTAACGATAAAATTAAAGCTGCCTGGGAATTGGAATTTCAAGAGTTACTTCCGGATACTCAATGGAGTAAAATTTTTCATCTGGTAAATACTTCAGATATTTGTGCCCGTCATTCCTTCATACAGTTCAGGGTAGTGCATCGGGCACATATGTCAAAGGATAAATTAGCCCGTATTTTCCCCAGTATTAATCCTATTTGTGATAGATGTAATACTCAGGTGGCCACTTTAACTCACATGTTTTGGTCTTGCATAAAGTTGGAGAATTTTTGGAAAGATGTTTTTAAAACTTTATCAAAAGTGCTGGATCTGGATTTACAACCAAACTTACCTACAGCTATTTTTGGGATTATTCCATCGGAAGCAGGATTTACTCCTGCTTCCGCTCAGCAGATGGTAGCCTTTTCAACTCTATTGGCTAGGAAAGCCATTTTACTTAAATGGAAGGACCCTAACCCTCCTACTGCCTTTTATTGGCTTTCCTCTATCACGTCCTGTTTAAGTCTATAGAAAATAAGTCAGACATTGGATACATCCTTTAAATTTGAAGAAATCTGGCCACCTTTTATTCAATATTTTAATATGATCTGATTTTTGTACTGATTCTTTTCCTGCTATTTTTTCAGAACCTTGGATTTGATCAGACAGTCTCTCTTCTCTTGGTTTTTCTCTCAGGATGGACTGCCCAACCTTTTTTTTCTGTTTAGAATAGTGGGTTTTTTCCTCTCTTTTTTTTAATACATAAAAATTTTTAATAGTCCTTCCTTCCTTCATTAATTGATTAGAGGGGAATGAATTACATTTTTTTCTCTGCATTATACATTCTATATCAAATTTTTACTTTGTAGATCAACACTATGTGTGATTCTGATATTGTTTATTTTACCTTCTGTATGTACTGTTACTGACATATATACCAGAGATATTCACCTCTTGTTTGTATACACTTTTTAAAAAAATCAATAAAAAGATTGAAAAAAGAAAGAAAATAAAATCTGTGGATAGATCTCAAAAGAGCAGTGCATGCAAGACGGCCGAAGAATCTCACAGAACTAGAAGCCTTTTGCAAGGAAGAATGGACAAAAATCCCCCAAACAAGAATTGAAAGACTCTTAGCTGGCTACAGAAAGCATTTACAAGCTGTGATACTTGCCAAAGGGGATGTTACTGACCATGCAGGGTGCCCAAACTTTTGCTTCGGGCCCTTTTCCTTCTTTGTTATTTTGAAACTGTAAAAGATGGAAATAAAAAAAGTAATCTTGCTTAAGATATTAAAGAAACATGTCATCTTTAACTTTATGCCTTTTGGAAATCAGATCATCCTTTACTTGCTTAGCTATTCACAGTAACAAAAATTTTGACCCGGGTGCCCAGACTTTTGCATGCCACTGTATACTCATTTGTCCACGATGCAGTGCAAGGAAATCAGTTTTAATCTTTGTGGGCTATATGGATGCAAAAGAACGTTAATACTAGACACAAAAATTTAAATTTTCATCAACCAAATGTATCGAGGGATACTTTCATAACCGTAACACTGGTGACATTGCACATTCTTGGAGAACAAAAGAGGTTAGTACCTCAAGTAAAATATAGAAATAGTACATTCAACATTTCTAAAATAAAGAACACTTACCTATGACTACTATCAAGCACGAAATGGATTATCTGAAACAACGTCTTTTACGTCATAGTCAAAAACAACTGGATGTTGCAACCAATAGCATTCTCAGAATCTGCATCAAAACAAATGAGAAATGATAAGTACCTCATTATATTTTACTTGCTTACATAACAGATCATTGACTGCAGGAGCTTGTAGAGGGGCCCAGTTGTTTGGTGTCCCTTACTTGAGGTTGAAGGAAGCAACATAAAGCTACATTTTATTCACCAGTGCCATAGAACATGTACTCCACATAGCTGCACAGCCTGCACTTCGTTCAAATGTTATGAGTGCCAGCACCATAAAAGAAACATGCTTCCTTTAGCATGGCCATAAACACTTTTGTTTTTCCTTGAGACTATCAGACTAACTATCCTAGTACACTGCTCAGATCTCCTCAGCAATCAGAGCATTCAATTGAGACCCAAACTGGTGAATGGCTGGTATTTTTCCTGTAATGACCAATACAGATTTTAAAGAAAAAAATTGTCTGCTTCATACCCACCATAACAGGACATTTGCCGAACACTTATGAAAAATTTTGCTATTTTCTCCCTCCAGGAGTTTTGAATAAAATTGAAAGTAGGGATAAAAGACGTGCATAGGTTAAATGCCAGACTATTAATTCAGAGAACACAAACACAAATACAAACAAGAATTTGAATGCATTTTATACAAATTTCAGCTTTCTGAAAAAAATCTTCAATGAAGGTGACCTGAAAAGTTCAACTGGTTTAACAATGGGAAGTTTAGCTATCTGTATTGCCTATATGGTGCTTGCAAGTTCTCCCTGTGACCACGTGAACTTCCTTACTTCTTTCAAGGGGTCTGCTATTCTTCAAAAACATGTGGTTCTATAGGTTAATTAGCCACTGAAAATCACCTCTAGTGCTTACACAAGTGCTAGAATCTGGGGCAACTGATGAGAATGTGGAGAAAATAAAAATCACAATTAATGTAGGGTTGGTGTAAATGGTCAGCATGGACAACGAGCTGAAGTACTGTGTCTGTGTGTTTATGTCTGTCCTTTAACTTAATTTCTGTCCAATTTTAATAAGATTGATAGCTACCCTTTTTGATGAAACACTTGGCTCCTTCAAGACTCTTCAAGGGACAACGAGGAATAGGCAAACAAAAATGGTAGCTCTGCCAGTGAATTCCACATGCATAATCTGAGTTTCTCGAGCTAGTAGTATCCAGGGGATGGATTGATGGTTGGCAGGATGTTAGCGGGCAGTGAAATATCAGCTTAAGAAATTAGAGAGGATGCACAGGAAGTACTGAAACCTAGAGTGTGCTGCCAGCACTGTCTATTTTTATATGCTTTTATCAGCACTTGCATTTTGTTTCCAGTGTTAGTTCGCATGAGCAGCTACAACAGCTGCAACTTTAGAAGCTAAGGAATCTTATGGACAAGGACAACCTACTGCAGAGTATTTAAAAAAAAACAGATTTTTTTAATAACATAAACCAAGGACTATTTGGGGAAACTGGAGGGATAAATAGTTTTGAAGCAAATTATGAGGGGGCAAAAAAATGTTACTCTTTTAGTTATAGTTATAGGCATAGGGACTTATCAAAATATTCACTTAAAAATTAAAACTGCAGATTTTTTTTGCAAAAAATTAAAAAACATAAACAAAAGCTTGACTGATACAATGAACATTTGTTATTCAACTCAAAACTACTTTACAGACGACGGTGTACGGACAGCAGGGCCTTTGACAAGAAGATGTTCGACAGATAGGCAGTTCTCGAATATCATTACTGGAAGGCCATAATGAAAAAAAGATCAATAAATAAAACATCCTGCACAATTTTCCCTTTAAATCGATGAACAAAACAAATTCAGCTAACGCTTATTCTAATAGAATGATTTATTTCGAAAAACACCGATTTTGGCACAAATCCGAACAGTGTACAGCAAGTGGTACGTTTCTAATGTGATACAGCAAGTGACACTGTCTTTTCATTTAAATGCTTAAAGAATCCGACTTTTTAAATCAACATGCTACAAATGTTGAAAATAGGGAAAAGCATTGCCGAATCACAGATTCTGTTCCGAGAGAGAAAAATTTAACATTTCAGAACAACGACTTTTACCAGAATCCAGGACTTTTTTTTAAATGAAAAATCATGAAAAATTTGGGTTATAAAATGTATCAAAGCTAAGCTTCCCAACTATTGCCATGGAAGTCGGCAAATGATCCAACAGGAAGAATAAGAATTGATCAGCGCTCCTCTTCTTGGTTTCAAATTGAATACATTTGGAAAATTTTGCCACATATATTCCAGTTTAGTAGCAACTACTTACCAGGGGTTGCTGGAAATAATTTACCGTGTGTTGCAGCTGCAATGAAGAAAATGGAGGTGGAAGGGATCCCGCAATAAGTGATATGGAAATTCCAGATGTCATTCTCTTTACTCGTACTAATCTAAACGGATAATGGCCAATCACCTAGTTTCTGACTATTTGGAATTTGATCTTATTCTGGGACAGTTTTGGTCTCCTTACTCAGGAAAACATGGTGAAATGGAGGAATGCTACACTGAATTCAGGGATGGCAGGCTTGCTCTAAGAAGAGAATGGGAGGATCAGGACTGTATTCATTAGTTTCCCTTCAACCATTAGCCTACTGAACCAGCATGGATAACTTCACTCACCTCAACACGAACCTGATATCCTGAAATCTACTGATCTGCTTTGAATGAACATAATGGGTGTGTTTCCACAGCCAGCCAGGATTGAGTGTTGTGAAGGCAGGCTATATTCTGAGTGAAGAAATTTCTCTGTACTAAGTAGCTACTCCTTAGTCTTGATTGTCCCTCCTAGTTCTGGATTCCATATTCAAAGGAAACATCCTTCCTGCACCTGGCTGATAAAGTCCTTTAAGAATGTTGTAAGTTTCAATGTGATCTCCTCACATCTTCAAAACTCAAAAGTTCAAAGTAAATTTATTATACTCACAAGAAAATAAATCTCAGTGTCACTATATGCTTCCTATGCACTAAGCAAATTCCACAATCTGTGGACTCACTTTCAAGAACTCTACAACTCACGTATTTCATTAGTAAATCACTTACTTATTTGTTTATTTGTTGATATTCTAATTTTTTTCCATATTTGTTCAAGTTTGCCTTTTATACATTGGTCACTTATCAGTATTTGTGTATAGTTCCTCCATTGATGCTTTTGCATTTGTTTGTTTGCTTCCTACACACCCTAATACAGGCATTCACAGAATAGTGACCCTGAGATTTATTCATATTGATATGATATCAATAGATTTCAGGATATCAAAGGAATCAAGGGATATGCCAACGGGGCTAGGAAAATGCAATGAGGGCAAAGGTCAGGCATGATCTTGATGCACGCTGGAGCAGGCTCAGGGTCATATAACCTACTCTCGGTCCTCTTCCTTATGTTCCCAATTCTTATCCTTTGCTTATACTCAAAGGTGCTGCGATCCTGACCACCAGCCACATGGGGGAGGAGAGAAAAATAAACCTGCTATATACAAGTGCACAAGCCAAAGATCATAAGCAATAACAAGAATTCTGCTTTCCGCATTTTCAATCAATAACCATGAATTATAAGGAAAGATTACACTGACTGACTGTTTCCCTAGAGCATAGGAGGGACCTAAAGGTTTATAAAGTCATGATCAATGTACAAGATATGTTGTCACAGTCTCTGCCCCACCACTACCCCCCCTCCCCAAGTAGATGATACTAAAGCTAAAGTACGTGGATTTAATGTGAGAAAGGAAAGATTTAAAGGAGACCTGAGAGGCAAGTTTTTCAATAGTGGGTAAAGGAATCAAGACACCAGAGGAAGTAGCAGGTACAGATTTGGGACCAGCTTAAATGGGAATCTTGGGTCAACAAGGATGATCTGGGCAGAATTTGCATGCTTTATAACTCTGTAACATTCAACATGGTGTAGAACTATATCATTAACATTAATGTCTGTAAATTAACTCACTCCTGGCTAATTTAGTACCGCTTAAGTAGGAAGCAATGTCAGTTTATAATACAGATGACTGGAGTAGTCAGCAAAGCGCATGGACATGCATTAAAATCTGCACTAGCCAGACGGGGAAAAAAAAAATCGCAACAGGCAAGGACAGACACAGACCTCAGAGGCAGGCGATGAACTCAAGCAAAACAGTGAATCAACACTGCCTTATTATCTTAAGTACTAAGATGTGCTTATAAACTTTACAACCTCAAATTCTTGCTGAATCAAATATGCACAAAGTTCAGGAGTTTAAAAATCATTCAAGCTTTGAAAATGCAAGTAACACTTATTCGGTATTTTTTCCATCCTCATGGTGGCCTGGACAATTGGATTTTCATGCAGATTTCACAAAACAGACTAGGAAAGCCTCAACTTAACCTAGGATCTTTGACAAAACATCAGTGACAATAACTCCAACCAGCAACCCTGCCCAAAGTAGAAAGAAAGTCAAAGAAAAGGTGTCTGAATTCATAATACACTTACTTCCACTGACTTGTGCAGGCCAGAGGTCTTGTATTTGTAATGCCTGTGTGAGCACATAGTCACAGGGCACACGTCTGAGCAATATGCCCCACCCTCCATCCGCTGGTCCACAAGAACATTGTCAATATTAAACCGGTCCGCGGTGCAAAAAAGGTTGGGGACCCTGCTCAGAACGTCCTCTCTATTTAGTTTTTTTAATATTCAAGATTCTCTCCATTCCCCCCCGCTCAACCAATCTTCTAAACTCTAGCGAGTACAGGGGCCCAGAGCCATCAAAACACTCCTCACCCACTTTGGTGGAAGAAATAAATGGGCAGACTATTATTTCGATGGGGAGGGAATTCAAAATGCACATATACAAAGGGACTTGGGAGTCCTAGAGGTTGAGTCGGTTGTGAAGAAGGTGAATGCAATGTTGGCATTCATTTCTGGAGGTATAGAATAAAACAGCAGGGATATGATGGCGAGGCTCTATAAGGCACTCGTGAGACCACACTTGGGAGTATTGTGTGCAGTTTTGGACTCCTTATTTTAGAAAGGCTACATTAACATTGGAGAGGGTTCAGAGATTAATGAGAATCATTCCTGGAATGAAAGTGTTCCTCATACGGTAACCTCGGGCAGCTCTTGGGCTGTATTCCCTGGAATTCAGGAGAATGAGGGGGGATCTCATAGAAACATTCCGAATGTTAAAAACCTGAACAGATTAGATATGGCGAAGTTATTTCCCATGATAGGTGATTCTAGGACAACAGGGCGTGACTTCAGGATTGAAGGACATCCATTTAGAACTGAGATGTGGAGAAATTACTTTAGTCAGAGAGTGGTAAATCTGTGGAATTTGTTGCCACGAGCGGCTGTGGAGGCCAAGTCATTGGGTATATTTAAGGCAGAGAAAGATAGGTTCTCGATTAGCCATGGCATCAAGGGGTATGGGGTGAAGGCACAGGAGTGGGGATGACTGGAAGAATTGGAACAGCCCATGACTGAATGGCAGAGCAGACTCGATGGGCTGAATGGCCTACATCCTATATCTTATGGTCTTATACTTTAACACTTTCTTTCTCAGGATCCATTCTCATAAATCTCCTCTGGACCCTCTCCAATGCCGGCACATTCTTTCTTAAATATGGAGCCAAACCTGCTCACAAGCCTGACCACTGCCTTTTAATGCCTCAGCATTACACCCTTGCTTTTATATTCTAGTCGCCTTGAAAGGAATGCTAACAGTGTATTTGCTTTCCTTACTATCTATTCAACCTGCAAGATAACCTTTAGGTTAGCCTGCACTAGGACTCCCAAGTTCCTTTGCACATCTGATTTCAGAATTTTCTTCCAATTTAGAAATGAACTAAGCCTTTATTCCTTCTAGCAAATGCATGACCATACACTTCCCTACATCACCACTTCTTTGCCATTCTACTAATCTGTAAACGTCCCTTCGCAGACTCCGCTTCAACACTTTCTACCCCTCCACCCATCTGTGTATCATCTGCAAACTTCATCCCAAACTTGTTATCCAGATCATTAACATATAGCGTGAAAAGTAGTGGACACAACACTGACCAACCTAGCTAAGTTACCAGCAGTCAACCAGTAGAGGCCCCATTTATTCCCACTTTTCACCTCC
The DNA here is from genome assembly GCF_030028105.1 of Mobula birostris. NCBI lineage: Eukaryota > Metazoa > Chordata > Chondrichthyes > Myliobatiformes > Myliobatidae > Mobula > Mobula birostris. The sequence continues at coordinate 45,197,186 of NC_092395.1, read as the reverse complement.
TTCCTGTCGGCCAATCTTCTGGCCATGCTAGCATCTTTCCTGTAATACCATGGGCTCTTATCTTATATAGAAGCCTCATGTGTGGCACCCTGTCAAAGGCCTTCTGAAAATCTCCAAGAGGTGATGTTAGCCAGATTGTTACCTGCAGCAGTCCATGAACAGCATTCCTATGTAGACTAAAGCATAGGATTAGTTTAATTTCCTTCCCATTTGTTCTCTCACATAAATCAGAACCACACAAGTGACCCTCATTGAATAAGTAAATTATTAAGGATGAGATATTCCTGATAATTTCTGACTCCTGTTTTTGACCCTTCATCTTGATTTATTCTTACACATAGCACTAATCATAGGGTTTTGCATTGTTTCTATCTTCAACTCAGAGGTCAGAGGTTACCAGCACTTATCCCAGTTGCAGAGTGATCTTTACCACCACTTCCTGTTAAGTCAAAGTCATGAAGCTTCCAGACATGTAGCTCCTCAAACCTTTGCCTCCTGTAAAAGACAGATCTTGGTTATAGGCCTATCCAGACAGCTGGTCCTGATCTTGATGCACACCTACTGACCAAATTGTCGACCGTCTAGAAAGACTTAAATGACTCTTCCCATAGTCCATGAGTTTCAAGGTGCTGTGTCATCAGCTATAAGCACGAAGTCTCCTGGAAGGAAACTGTGCTTTAAACCTGACCATTTCTGACATTCCTGTAACTGTGGTAAGTACTCCTTGGTCCACCATGTACAAGTTTCACATGTATTGGACCTGCCTCCATCTACAAGCATAAATGTCTTCCTTTTGGAACTCTCCAGGTGGTGAGGATGGTGTGGTCTTCAGAAGCAACAGATGCTTGGGTATTAATACTTCCAAATCGATAAGCCCTGAGGTTACTTCAGTAATCCGGTGACCATTAATTGGCCTCTACCTCACAAAGGACTGTGTGGAAACACCCTTCGTCAAGATTCTGTACCTTCATGATGGAATTGAAGACCTTTTGTACAGACCTGATCAATCTCTCCCATATTTCTCCATGTGAGCCTCCTCTTGACTTCCGGATCATCCAGCATGAGTTGCCCAAACCAATCGGGATTCACAGGCCATTCCCTTTCAGGTCGAAGAAGATACTGAGGCCCTGACACCCATATTCCATTCTTCAGGAATGCTTTCACCTTCAGCGATCTAGGGGCCACACCTGCGGTGTTGCTTGAAATGCTTACATACCTCCTTTGAGGTGCCTGTGAGACCATAGGAATTTCTAAAACTATTTGCAACAAAGGTTCAGAACCTAGAAGTTTCATTCATGATATACTTCAGCACAGAACAACTATTATCGCTGCATGATTCCATACAACTTGCCATCAAAGCAATAGTGAGCTATGATGGCAAGCCAACAAGGGATGGAATCTGATTTCAACAGACCTACCCTAGATTTTCCCATGATAAAAGCACTGTACCTGAGAGTGCATATTGTGCAACAAATAGGTAGGTCACTGCTCCATAGCCATCTTCACTTGCATCTGAAAAGTGGTGTAACTGTGCAGCAGTAGTAACTTCTCCAAAATCCAGGGGCTTCAAACATCAAACAACCTTGAAGTTTTTCAACTGGCAGAGTTCTTCCAGCCAACTTGTCTGCTCATGAGCAACTGATGTTGGTATAGTGTCATCCCAGACAAGCTTTCTTCCATAGATATTATGGGAACTTCTTAGAAGATAGCACCACCGGACTCAACGTTCCTAAAGGGTCATAGATGAACTAACTTTGGAGAGGATCCCCCTTCTGGTGAGTGGTCTATCTTGGATCGTGATCTTAAACTTGAAAGCACCAGACTGAATGCACCATTGCACACCCAGTACTCTCTCCTCTAAAGGTATATCTTGATCGAAATTCAAATCTTTCATGTCTTTCAATCTTCGTTCTTCTGGTACCCCAGTTAGTGCATTGTATCTGTTGCCTATCCACTTTGTGGGTTGAAAGCCACCTTTAGCACAAATGGATACAAGGTCATGATGGACAGACACCACCTTGTACTCAGAGGAGAATGACACAAGGAAGGCAGTCATCAGGAAGAGGAAAGACGACTTTTGCAAAAATGTTAATATGTTTATCCTTAAAGATTTCACATCTCCTATCTCTGTAAGATGTAGTTGTAATGTAATAATTAGGGGCTGGGATGTAGGAGCTATGTATCTATTTCTGTCTGTATTGTCTTTTGTGTTGCATATTTATTGTTGCTTATAGTAATTTGTCACGTGGGTTGGAGCATGGTAGAAGCACATGCGTATAGTCATATAGTCACTCTATGTATCATTAGTTTTTAGTTAGAGACAGCCAGGGACATGGATTTTTTTTTTTTTTGTTGACTGCTATATCACTAATTTGATTACGTTAACTTTGCATACTTTACGACTCTAGTTTCATAATTTTTAAAAATTGCTGTATAAGATCGTTCATCTTTGTTGGCTTCGTAACAAAGGATCAAACGTACTTTACTAGACTTGAAGCTCAGTTATTTGGAAGTGCAACATACAATGTCAAATCCCTCACTGTCTCTCAGTAGTTTTGGTTTGTTTTCTAAGTAACCGCTACACTTCCTGTAACGTAGTGACCAGAAGTGTGCTCTAACCAGGGTTTTTTGAGAGATACAACATTACCTCAAGGCTCTTGAACTCAATCCCCTAATGAAGGCCAAAACACCATACACCTTCTTAACAACCCTTTAAACTTGTTCAACAACTTCAAGAGATCCAGAAGTGAATCACTTCATACTTTCCCAGGTTGAAATCGATCTGTCACATATCTGTCCAATTTGGCTTCCAATCAACGTCCCATTACAACATTCTACACCATCCACAGCACCACCAACCTTCGTGTCATCTGCATCTAACCCACCCTTCCACTTCCTCAACCAAGTTACTTATTAAAAATCACAAAGAGCAGGGGAAGCAGAATCAGTCGCTGGGCACTGAACTCCAGGCAGAATACACCCCATCCACAATGACCCTGTGCTTTCTATGGACAAGCCAATTTATGAATCCACACGGCCACATTTCCCTGGGGCCCATGTCTCTTGACTTTCTGAATGAGCCTAAGATGAGGAATATTATTAAAAACCTTATTAAAAACCTTACCAGAGTACATGATGCTCTTATGATAAATCCTAAAATGTAAAAATAGAGGAGTTAGTTCTTCTCAAATCATGACAACTAGCAAGTAATCTGCTCATGAAATTCAACCACTGATGCTCCCAATCCAGGAGATCCTCAAAAGTGCATAATTAGCCCCAGGTGACCAAAATTAATTTTGTCCTGAAAAAAACCCATAGCTGAAGTAATAGGATGACCATAATGAGCTAGTTATGGTCACAAGCAGAGTAAAGGTTTAAGGAATGTATATAGCTTGTCCTGGGCCCTGCATCCATTAAAAACATAAGAACCCTATGAATCTTTACAGGTTTGAACAAATCTTCTTCTCTAAGCACCTGGTAATCTCCTTCAATGACAGAATTTTTTTAAAAAAAAAGAGCCTCCATTTCAGGATTTTGGTGTTGGGCATGCAGGTAATTTGGCCAGCCAACATACCATGAGCACCATGGTAACGTAGTGGTTGGCACAATGCTATTACAGCTCTGGGTACTGGACTTCAAACCTGTGGAATGCATGGGGTTTCTCCAGGTGCTCCAATTTCCTCCCACAAATCAAAGATGTACTGTTAGTAGGTTACTTTGTCATTGTAAATTGTACCATGGTTAGGGTTAAAACAGGGGTTACTGGGGACCTGTATCTCTAAATTGGGGTTCCCAACCAGAGGTCCATGGAACCCTTGGTTAATGGCAGGAGTCCATGGCATAAAAAAGTTGAGAACCCCTGCTTGAAATAAATAGGCAATTGAGAGTAATTAGTCGACTTGGGGAACCTAGGAGACAACAATGTGAGTCAATTATTAATCTGCTGAATTTGGAATGATTTGTGAAGATCATTTCCCCAAAGCCTTGATATAGCTTCCGAAGGCAGTTCAGGTCTCTGAAGTATATATGTGGACAGACATTGCAGTCTGGTAGGCCATGTCTTAGTTCTTGCTTCCCATCAGTTCTGAAGATCAGATTAGTTTGTTTTTCTATGGGAAATCTGTTGGAGAAGAGATGCAACATTGCAAAAAAGATTGAGGAAAGTATTGGGGCAATGACACAGGCCTGTTTAACACCGGTCTTCACTGAAATTGGCTCTGTTGTAGACCCAGATAATATCATGGTTTGCTCACCCTTATGGAGCAAATTTCTTGTGGAGATGAATTTCTCCAGCTGGCCAAGTTTGAGGAAGGAGTTCCACAATCAAACCCCTAGAATTTTTTTTAAAACAAATGCTTTGATGAAGTTGAAAATGGCATGAATAGTGACTAGTGCTGATGCTCTCAATTTTTTTGGGAGTTATCGTGCAGTGTAAATTTTGTCCACTCCATTGGAACAGACAATGTGAATTCAGGAGCTATTTCAACAGTAAGTTAAAAGGTTTCCATAATGCTTTATGACTGGGAGCCTACTACTCATATCTTTATATGCACAGTGATAATTCATAACAATTAGTTCTATGTGGCTCTCACAACCCTAAATTCAAGGGGGAAATCTGTATATTTATTATCGCTCTAAAAAGAAACTTAATTCACAGCTGAAGCTCTCACCTCCACCAGTTGATACTACACATAGCAAGATTCAAACTCACCACTATCCAACTCTATGGCAAGAATGTCACCTCCATGACAAACACTTTTCTCTCTTTTCTGGTTACCAAACCTGTGGCCATGATGGTGTAGTGAAATATGGAAGCCTTGCTAAATTTTGTTTACTTTATATTTAAAAGCAACATGCCAAGATGCTTCATGAAGACATAATGAAACAGGAAAGAATGCTAATGTAAAATTGTAGAATGACCTGAAGTTCTGGTCAAAGAGTTATGTTTTTATTTTCAGAAGAATATTTGGCAATTGAGTGCAGGGACATAAACACTTCAAGATATCTCAAACCTACAGTCAATGAAGATAATTTTGAATTGTCACTGCCATAACATAGTAGCTGGCACAGTAAAGGTACCAGAAACTTTATTTTAATGTTAGTTAAGGAATACTGTCACAGCCTTTCTTTGAAATGGTTCTATGGGATCTTTTATGTTCATCCAAAAAGGCAGAGAGTTTATGTCAGAAAAACAGCATTACCAAAAGTGCAGCAATCCCTCATTGGGAACGATAGCTGGATGAGTGCTCATTTCTCTGAAGGGCTCAAGTCCACAATTTTGTGACTTATGTTGTGAGTGTTCCCACTGAGCCATTAAAGCACATACTTATCTCAAGCAAGTACAAGTTTGTGTTTCCCTGAATAGATTCTGCAGAACAGAATAAGAAAAAATCTGATGCTGGTAGCAGATCACTCGTACCTCCATCTGCACCACTACCTCCTTCCTACACTTTTAGATGCCATGAACATACATAGGTGTCTATTTGTCAATTCATGGTACAAGCATCATGAAGCTGTGTCGAATTAAAATTCTTCAGATGTGATTAATACAAAAAAATTGTTTGAAGATGCATCAAAAAGCAAAATTAGGCAAAAGGAATTGAAAAGACAATGAGTTTAGTTTTAACAAAAGTTTATACAAATTGTGTAACTGGACATATTTAAGAAATTTATTCCATTGTACAACAGACAGAATCTGAAAGAATAATACACTCAGATTGTGGAAAGAATAGAAGCAGAATTAGGATGGCAAAAAACAGATGCTGAAACCTGACACTAACAGGAAATTTTTGCAAATACTTAGGGCAGGCAATATTTATAGTAAGAGCTATTCCACAGAGGCTGCCTGGTCTGCTGAATATTCACTGTTTCATCTAGAAGTAGATAGGTTATTGAGCTGGTAGAAGCATAATGGGGTATACAACCGCCTCTGAACCTAAATGATTTACTAAGTTGTACTGAGCTGTCACTTGCCTATATACTCAACAAAATTAAAACAATGATATGCTAATGACTCCTACAACAAATGCCAACTTATACACATTACCTTAAAAATGCCACTGACAACGAGTAAAAAGAAATATTGCAAAGCAAACTTTCCATTATCCTTGAAAATCGGCTGTAAACTTACATTATTAAGTTTCAACAGAAAAAGTCACGAGCTCCATCTGACACAAGAAACCAAAATGTGCAGTAAATGCAACTATCATTCACGGCTGATTGGTCCAAACAAACAAGCTCAGTCTGTCCAGTCAATTGGTATTACCACACGACCATTGACCCATATTCCCTGCATAAGAATCTCTAGTCCAAGAACAGACTGAGCTAAAGCAAAAAAAAAATTCTCACTCTACTTCAAAGCATGCTTATTTATTGAACTTTTCAAATTCACAGTGATTGCACAAACAAAATTACAGCTAACAGTCAAGGTACAAATCCCAGAAGCAGATACCTACAAGTTATCAGAGGCAATTTATTTCACTTCTGGCACAGAAACCGCTGCATGTCAGCTGCTCATCATCTGAACATTTGCCAAATGGAACAATTTAATACAGCTGTCTTTCTTTACAATGACTGGAACATAATCAGTGGAGAATGACTACACATACATGACATTTGTACAACCCTCTTGATAATATAAGATCAAGGATGACCCAAACTATGTGAGTCACACGGAGACACAAGCATGTGTGCACTTAAGTACTAAATGGAAAGACCTTATATACTATTTCAGATCACCAATAAATGTAAAGTTTACACTTAATGCGTACTCTATTTACTCACCCAATTTCAATTGTCACTGAATAAAGTTTTCACAAAGAGCCAACTCAAGAGTAAAGTTCATTTCCATGATAGAGAAAAAAATGTGTAATTTCAAACAATGGGCATGGAGAATTATCAAGACCCCTGTAAAAAAAGTCCCTTCTAATGCGTTAGCAGGCCTGAATGGAATGCACCGCAGTCTTCTGAGGGAAATAAATTAAAAGGTACTGTTGACAATCTTATAATCATTCTTAGATACAGAGTTGGTGGCAAAGGAAAGGAGAATTGAAAAAGTTCTTTTTGTGAGTAAGTGCAAGTATAAACCCAGTAACTGCAAGTTAGTCTGTGTAATGGGAAATCTGTTAGAGGTACAACTCCAGAGCAAAATTTGCAGTAGAATGTGTGGCGTAATAAAGGCAAACCACAAAGGATCAATCAAAGGACACTGTGCAATGATCAAACATCCCTTTCCCTGACAATGAAGCATCTAAAGATGGTCAGCTTGCCGAAGCCCTGAGGAACTCCTACTAATGTGAATCATTTCCAATAAGATAAATGGCCCTGCACAGAGTATAAAGAGACAAACCAGTGGAGGAATGCAGGTCAGGCAGCATTTGTAGAAGGGAATGGACAGTCAATGTTTTGTATCAAGACTCTTTATCTAGACTGAGTTTGTATGAAGTATGACCAGCCAGACGATGGTTTTCCTTTTCCCCACTTTCTCAATTTTACTGGATTCCTTGATGATGCACTTGGTCAAAAGCTGCCTTGATGATAAAGATGACCTCTTTCACCCTGCCACTGGAATTCAGCTTGGTTGTTCATGCTTGGACAAAGGCTGTTATGAAGTTGGAGCTGAGTGAACCTGGCAAAAAAGCTTAGGAACATTGAACAGATTCCTGGTAACTGTCATAAGACATAGGAGAGAATTAGACCAATCAGCCCTTCGAGTCTGCTCCACTGATTTTTCTTATAACAATACCAACCATCATGTTGATTAAGGGTAAAATAAGGATAGCCATTAGTGGTATGGGCTGTAATCTGGTGAAACTGCCAAGTGCTTGCCTATCCATTAACATTATCAGGGTCCACTTACATTCTGTCAGTATTCTTGCCGACAGGGGGAAAGCCTAGAAACATAGAAACAGCAAGTTTTGAAAATGATATCCAACGCAATACTCTATGTCATTGCTTCAGGACTTTGTCAGGAAAAATTGTGAAACCAGCACCAAATTTCTAACTAGATTCTTAAAATATTTTCCCCACTGTTGCTTCACTGTTTATATCAGTTTTGAATCCCTGATTCTGCTGTCCCCTTTCTCTAGTTTACACAAGTTTCAATATTACTGTTTGTATTTAGCAGCACTTCAAATGTCAAGTATTTCTTAGCAGTGGTTTTTATTTCGGTTTTGTAGCATCCTCACTATTTTGATGTGCTGTTGATCAAATGCTTTCTGAATCTGCATATAGAAATACCAACGGCATTGCCCTCAGCGGTACTCTAAACTCATCTAAAAAATCTCAATTTCCTTCTACAGATGCTGCCTGACCTGCCGAATTCCTCCACTGGTTTGACCATCCCTACATAAAGCATAAAAAGACATCTTTGGAAATGATTCACATCAGCAGGAGTTCCTCAATGCAGGACTGCAAATTGAACATCTTTAGGTGCTTCACTGTTAGGTCAGAAAAAGGAATGCTTGATAATTGCACCCAGTACAGTTTTATTCATAATCGTTTATTAAATGGGACAATTCATGCCTGCATACAGCAAGACTCAGGTAGCATTCAAGTATGAACTGATAAATGCAGTAACCTCTGTGCCACACAGCTACTGGGAAACAGTATTACATCAAGCCACCTCACATTCAACAGTTCAGTAATGTCATCATTAACGTAACTGAATTTGCCACTTCCATGTTAATGACATCAAAAGGTCAGAAGCTGCGATGCAGCAGCTAGTGATTCACCTCCTGACACCCCAAAGCCCATCCACCATATCCAAACCACAGATCTCCATTTGCCTGGATTATTGCAGCTCCAGCAACTCTCAAGAAACCTTTTACTATCCAGCTCAATACAGCTGTTTTGCTGGCTATTGATCTACCAGTGGAAGCGTTTGCTTCCTCCATCACCACTCACAATGGCTGCAGAGTGCACCATCCATGGAACACATTGCAGTTACTCACCATAGCTTTTCCAACAGGTGTTTGCAAACATATAACTGCTGCAGGATGAGAATGGTACCAGATTCCCTGCCCAGTCACACACTACCTGAAACATACAGTGCCATAGGGTACAATTCCACCAGAGTATATGATTCAAGAAAGCATTTCAGCATCCAAAAAGGCCATTGTACGTGCTATCTTTGTTGGCACCACTCAAATCCTACAAACAAACGTAAAGTTTAATACTGAGAAGCAGAAATATTTTGATGAAAGTATCAAGAGGCAGTAAAAGGAACTCTGAAAGAGAGAAATATCACTTGTACTCTTTTTAAGTGGCAAGGTAGCTTGAGAAAGCAATCACAAAAGCACATATGATGAGCAGCTGGAGTCACCAATTTATGATGTGAATGTCTTAGAAAACATCCATAGATTTACCAGAAGGATCCCAAGTATACAGTGTGGGAGTGGAGAAGCAGAGATTATTTTCCTTAAACAGAAAGTTGAGTAGTGACGGATCTCTTCAAAATCATCAGGGTATAGACAAAGTAAATAAAGATAAACCATTTTCCACTGACAGAGGATCAAGAATTAGAGGGCTCAGTTGTGTGATTGATTACCAAGGGATCCAGTGATGAAGATGGAAAACAGTTATAGAATCACGTGTGGAAACAGGTCCTTCAGCCACAAAGTCAATGTTAACCACCAAGCACCCCATTTGACAAATCTTATATTATTCACTTTTTTCCTATGCTATTTTATTCCAACCCATTTTATTCCTCTATGTTCCACAAATCCCCACAGATTCAACCTTCTACCTGCACAATAGGGGCAACTTACAGCAGTCAAATAACCTCCTAACCATCAATGTCTTTGGGCTGTAGATGGAAACCAAGCAGGCATAGAGGGGACATACAAACGTCGCACAAGCAAAGATCCCAGAGGTCAGAACAAGACAGCAGCTCTGCTTGCTAAGCCATTGTGCCATCCCCGATCATTTTCACATGAGTAGTTATGATCCGGACACCTCGTGCTGCAAACTTGCTTCTTCCTCACAACGGAACAATCCAAATAAAAATATCATTCTTCTGACTTTCGTCCTATGTCTCGCACGGTGCCAAGCCATTTACACGTTATATCATCGAGGAAGGCTTAGAACAACATGAAAACGTGAAAATAAGCATGCATTACAATACAAGATTGATAAAGTCTGCATTATTAACGGGGTAAAGACTTCCAAACAACCGAGGCCAAGAAAATTGCTCTCTGAAAACTCCAGTCAACTGAGGTGCAGCCAGATAAATCTGGAGGGATAGTCCGCCACTGAGCATTCATGCTTTACAAGGGAGAAACTGCTTTAGCCAAGGTCTGATTTAAAACGCAGCGATCGCCTCTACGTGCAGATCCCTCAAGACCCACCAGACTCCTTTTAAAACCGCATTTCATAAACAAGCGCTGTTCTTTGGAGAAGAGTCCCACACCCTCCCCCTCACAGGGCACGGGTAACGGGGGCGGATGGGGGAAGATCGCGTTGGGCTGCGCCGGGCTTGCACCACCACAGACCCCTTGTGCTACAAGTTTCAATATCAGGGTGGCTGCCAAGGCCGGCATAGGCCGCCGGGGGCCCCCCGCTTAGCACACGAGCTGAGCCGCAGGGCAATTCTGATGCGCAGCTTCCGGCCCCGGGGACTGGGTGCCACGGGCTCGGCCCGACTCCTCGCCCTAGGAGCATCGGCGCGGAGGGTTCGCCGCTGCCCACTCACCTTCCACAGAGTTCTTACAATAACGCAGACTCCTTCATCAACTTCATTCAAACTCACGGCGGCAATCGCACTCAGCGCCGGGAACCCACACTGCCGCAACCTCGGCCTTTCATCCCGCGACAAGGCAGCCGCGGCCGCAGGATCATCCTGAACCCGCGGAGAGGCGGCGCCTCCCGCGGATCGGAGTACCTACAGCGCCCGCTGTCGCCCGGAGTCAACTGCAGCGCCTCCCGCGCATCGGAGTACCTACAGCGCCCGCTGTCGCCCGGAGTCAACTGCAGCGCCCCCGCGCATCGGAGTACCTACAGCGCCCGCTGTCGCCCGGAGTCAACTGCAGCGCCTCCCGCGCATCGGAGTACCTACAGCGCCCGCTGTCGCCCGGAGTCAACTGCAGCGCCCCCGCGCATCGGAGTACCTACAGCGCCCGCTGTCGCCCGGAGTCAACTACAGCGCCTCCCGCGCATCGGAGTACCTACAGCGCCCGCTGTCGCCCGGAGTCAACTGCAGCGCCCCCGCGCATCGGAGTACCTACAGCGCCCGCTGTCGCCCGGAGTCAACTGCAGCGCCTCCCGCGCATCGGAGTACCTACAGCGCCCGCTGTCGCCCGGAGTCAACTGCAGCGCCTCCCGCGCATCGGAGTACCTACAGCGCCCGCTGTCGCCCGGAGTCAACTGCAGCGCCTCCCGCCTCAACTGCAGGACCTACTGTTGTTCGGAACATGGACCATTTAATCTGCGATTGTAGTTTGCGGCAAATCACAAGCACAAGAGGTTCGGTAGGTGCTGAAGATCTTGAGCAACATACATACAAAATGCTGGAGGAACTCAAAGTCAGGGAATAAACAGTTAACGTTTCGGGCCGTCATCACCATCCAGGAACTGCCCTCATATCAAAACCAAGTGGCAGAAGGGAACAGCTTCTCCCCTCCGCCATGAAGTTCCAGAATGGTCTACGAAACAATGAACACTGCCTCACTATTTTGTTCTCGTGTTGCACTACTTGTTTATTTTATACACAGTGGATTCCCGTTAATTGGGACGCATCGGGACCAGTATATTTTGGCCCAATTAAGCGGCTGCCCCAATGAGGCAAAGTTTCATGGAAATAGTTTAAAAGATATTAAAAGACTAAATGCCGTTTAACTGAGTAATAAGTTGTTTATTTACATTAAATACAGAACAAGTTAAAATACTACCAATAGTACTGGTGTTTTTTGTTGTATCCGACAATGATCGGAGAACTCATAGTCATAGTCATACTTTATTGATCCCGGGGGAAATTGGTTTTCGTTGAGTGGGAGAACCTGCACTGGGGCAGTTCCATTCTCTCGACCTGGAAGTGCGGGTCTAGTGGTACGAGCAGTCCTCACGACTAGGGTCCTCCTTGGTTGCCGTGGATGACCGTGACTTTTTCTGTACCTTATCATCTGCCTCGCTCTCCAAATAAATATCTTTTTTGCCAAAAAATGTGCTGATGAAACTGGGCATCGCAGTTGGCATAGGCCAGCTGGGCTGACGGGCCTGTTTTCAGGCTGTATCAGTCTCTGACACTGTTTGAGCAAACTTGGAAATTCCACAAAGCTTTGCAGGCCTGCTTTCCTGGCCATTCTATCTCACTATTGATCTCATCCACCCAGTTAGCTGGAGCTGACTTCTCCAGCTAGGAGAGGCATGTTCCTATCTCGCCTGTGTGTGAGGCTCACTGGCTACCCACACGCGGCTTAGCCTGCCTGTTGAAGCTCTACACCAGGGTGGGACCGCTGTCTCGTGCAAAAGGCTACTTGGAGCCAGGTGAGCTGATTACCCAGTGGAGACAAATGGCGAGTAGATGGCGCAGAGTATACACAACGTCCCTTCCGCAGAGGTGCTATCCTGTACACCCCAAGTCACAGGTATGCTCAAATTATCTGGCATTCCTTAAGGCAGCAACCTCATCACATTACGAGAAATGCTACTAATGCAACGCATCCCCACACACATGCTCCACGCTTCTCACTACAGCACTAATTCACTCGCTCTCGACACTGTGTTAATCCACAATTCTGTTTTATTTGTTGCACTCGATGCTGCTATAGTAAATCGGTAAAACTGGTTTATCAACATCATTTTAAATGAGGTACATTCGAAAATTTGTCTTACATACACCTCATACAGATCAATTCATTACAACAGTGCACTGAGGTAGTACAAGATAAAACAATAACAGGATAGAGAATAGAGTGTTACAGTTACAGAGAAAGTGCCGTGCAGGCAGACAGTCAGGCACAAGGTCATATCATAAGAGGGAACTGTTTAATTGTCTTATAACAGTGGAATGCAAGCTGTCCTTGAGGTTGGTGCTACATAATTTCAGGCTTTTCTGTCTTTTGTCTGAGGCAGGAGGATGGAAAAGAAAAGGCAATGTCCCGGGTGGGTGGTATAGGTGACTTTCTCCTTCTCTTCTGACATGAAAAGTCACAAAATCATGTAGCTGAACTTGACTACTGTCCATATTTTTCTCCTCTTTCACTTTCTTCTGATCCCTGTCACCCCCCACAGTTTCACCTTTAGCTCTTCAATTCTTGGCAATTTCTGTCAGCTCCAACAACGTTCCAACATCAAACACATTTTTCTTCTCTCTCCTTTCAGAATATTGAAAGATCGTCCCCTGGTCTGTTCATCAGTGGCCACCAACCAATCTTCACCCTGAGACATTTTCCCATGCATTGACAGGAGATGGAGCACAGGTGCCCTTTCACCCCATCCCTTTTGAACAGGCAAAGGTAAAGATTCACTTGCACTTTTTTCCAATCTAGTGAACTGCATTTGGGTTTCACAATCCAGTCTTTGCAACAATGGACAAATGAAACACAGTTTGGGTGACAGTTTTGCAGAACACCTATGTTCAGACAGCAGGGGTAATCCTGAGCTTCCTGTTGCCTGTCACTTTAATTCTCTATCTCTTTCCCACTCTGACTGATTGGTCTGTGCCCTTCTGCACTCTTACAACAAGGCCCAAAGTAACCTTGAGGGCTAATGTCCCATCTTTTCGCTGGCTGTCAGAACTGATAATGGCTCAGATTTTTCTCCCCCTTCTCCACTGGAACACCCTAATCTACTACTTACAACGGGGTCCCCAACCTTTTTTGCACCGCGGACCGGTTTGATATCGACAATATTCTTGCGGACCGGCCGACCCGGGGTGGGGGGCGGGGGTAGGGTTGCCAACGGACAGGAGTAGCAATCAAATACGTTGTGTTTACCCAGAGAAAGACTACAATGACCATGAAGCCTTGTGCTGGCACCTGTGTGTGCATGTGTGACTTGCGTATGTGTGTACCTGCCGATTTTTTTCTACAAATCGTTTTTGGCGATTCTGTTCGGTGGGGGTGTTAATCACGACCGGAATATAGGTATTAAGTGGCTAATACACTCAATTTCTTTTCTAAAAGGGTTTATCTAACGAATTTAATATTAAACACACAGCGCATATTTTCCTCGCATGAATATAGCGATAAGTCAATTATCAGGGGAGGACAGGGGAGCTTGAAGTAAGTGTTGAACGAGCTTCCAGTAGAAGTGGTAGAGGCAGGTTCGATATTATCATCTAAAGAAAAATTGGATAGGTATATGGACAGGAAATGGGTCGGTGGGACTAGGTGAGAGTAGCGTTCGGCACGGACTAGAAGGGCAGAGATGGCCTGTTTCTGTGCTGTAATTGTTATATGGTTATATAAATCACTTATAAGTCAATAGCATCATAACATTTTAAGTAACATTTGGATATTAAACACACAGCACATATTTTCCCCGTATGAACATATAAAATCATTGCAACACATCAATATCGCTGAATCAGCGGGAGCCCTGGGCTTGTTTTCCTGCAACAACACGGTCCTATCGAGGGGTGATGGGAGACAGCGATACTCGAAGGGAGTTCCTTATGTCCAGACTATTCCACAATTTAGTTTTCGTTGCATTCATTGCAGAATTTTGTTGGAAATGGAAGCAACTTTTTCAGTGCTTTCGTGGCTATCTCAGGATATTCAGCCTTGACTTTGATCCAGAATACTAGCAGAGATGTTATGTCAAACATACTTTTCTGTCCGCCGTCATTTGCAAGCTCGAGGAGTTGATCTCCTTCCCGCACTCACATGGATGACGTGCGGGTAATGACCTCACGTGCGTTCAAGCTCAACAGTGGGCGTGACAGGGAATGAGAAAAGGTACAGCTGATATCGCCAAATCATATTGTTTCCTTGCGGCCCGGTGGCACATGCTTTGGGGCCCGGTGGTTGGGGACTGCTGACTTACAACATATCACACTTTTTTTTGTCACATTTAACAACACAGCACCCTGGCCTCAACCTGTCACAGATATTCCATCTGTCAACTTCTCTGCAACTTCAGTTTAACTTCCTTCTCCCTCTCGTCCCAGTTCCTATGAAGGCTCTTTGATCTGAAATGCTATCTATTTCCCTCTTTGCGTATGTGTTTTTAGCACTTCCAGTTTTAGAATCATAAGATTCCAAGTACATTAATTATCAATGTATGCAGTTTACAACCCCAAGATTTGTCTTCCCCACAGACAGTCACGAAACAAAGAAAACCATGCAAACGGTTCAAAGGATAAGCATCAACCCTCATTCCATGTGCAAAGAAAAAAAAAACAAATTGTGCAAATGGCAACAAAAAAAGAGCAAAAGACACAGAATATTAAATGCAAAATCAAGAGTCCAGGCACATTCAGTTCAGCTCAGTGTCCATTACCTGCAGGCCACCCCGATTCAAAATCACCCAAAATATCAACAAAAATTGGAGCGACCAGATAAGCTCTACGGCATGGAAACAGACCCTTCAGCCCATCGTGTCCATACTGACCAAGTTGCCTGCCTGAGCTAGTTCAATTTGCCTATGTTTGGCTCATATCCCCTTAAATTTTCCTATCTATGTAATTATTCAAATGCTTTTTAAACATTATTGTATCTGCCTCTACCACTTCCTTCGACATCTCCTTCCATTCGTTCACATTCCTATGGTTGAAACAATTGCCCCTCAATTCCCTTTTAAATCTTAACCCTCGCTTAAAATCTACGTCCATCTAGTTTTGAGCTCCCATACTCCAGGGTAAAGAATTGGGCTATTCACCCTATGATTTTATAAACATCTCTAAGGTCACCACTCAGCTGCCTACTCTCCAGGAAAAAAAAGCCCCATCCTATCTATCCTCTCCTTTTAACCCAAGTCCTCTAGTTCCAGTAACATTCTCCAAAACTTGGATCAACAGTGGTGCTTTATAAGTGGAGTGATCTTGACAGCTTTGAAAGAGGTAGGACAGTGGCTGAAGAAAGAGGGTCATCTTCAAACTTTTCTGGCAGAGAAAGGAAGGACAGTTTAGTGTGAGTAGAGTTTGTGAATGCAGTACCTGCGCATTCTGGGAGTGAAGAACTCCAAATTAACATGAAAGGAGCAAAATACAATTGCTTTTTATCAAGCTCATATCACATGAGTTGCTTCATCCAGCATTGTAAAATTCTACAATTTAGTAAACTCTTTGGCCAAGTTATAGTTTGCATAGAAAGCTTTCATTTTGTCTTTTGGAAACTGGCACAGATTTGTCATTCTATCTCCTCTCACAGGACAGCAAGAATAACAACATGAAATCACAACACAGAAGATACTGGAGGAACTCAGCGGGTCATGGAGCATCTATAGAGGGAAATAAAAAGCCAACGTTTCAGGCTGTACCCCTACATTAGGACCCTGCTCAAGATTTTCAGCATCTGCAGAACCTCTTGTGTCTGTGAGCATGAAATCCCAGCTAGACAACCAAATGGATGGGGGACTCTGAAACACCTGGAGCAGATTAGAACGGTGACCACGTTGAAATGGTAGACCTCATCAACATAGAAAGGTAGAAACAGGATGTGAAAGTATTATTAAAAGTACCGTGCTCAGTTTTAGAATAGATCAGGGGATGATCATTCAGTCCTGTACCTCGATCTGTACCTCACTCCACATCTCCCCCAACTTCTTCTTCTCCTTCGGTTGTCCATAAAAATCCGATGACGACATCCACTCCTTTAATGGTGAGATCTTTGATGACTATACAGTCCTATCCTGGACTCACAAGCTCTATTGCAGGTGGGACATGTATATGTAGTAGTGGTAGCAACCATGGCTGCATTTCTCCTGGCTCTCTTCTGCTGTCTTCTGGTTGTTCTTTCAATTCCATCTCCCCCAACAATGTTGGCATAAGTCACATAGCAAGGAAACCCCGAAACCTCATCCTTAAGAATAGACTCTAACATCTTGTCAACCACTGAAGTCAGACTAACTGGCTATAATTTCCTGTCATTTACCTCCTTTCCTCCTTTTACAGTCCTATTTGCAGTTTTCCAGTCTTCCAGAACCATTCCAGAATTCTTGAAAGATTACTATTAAAACTTCCACAATCTCTTCAGCAACCTTTTTCAGAACCCTGGGGTGTAGTCCATCAGGTTAGGTGACTCACCTGCCTTCAGAACTTTCAGTTTCCCAAGCAACCGTCCTTAGTAATAATGAATACACTCACATCTGTCCTCAGACACTCTCGAGTTTCTGGTATACTGTTGGTATCTTCCACAGTGAAGGCAGATGAAAAATACTTATTCAGTTTGACTGCTATTCCTTTGTCCCCCATTACTACCTCTCCAGGATGAGAATTGACTACAGCTTAGCGTTTAACACAATAATTCCTACAGTTCTGATTGAAAAGCTCCAGATCCTGGGCCACTGTAACTCCCTCTGCAAATGGGTCCTCAGCTTCCAAACTGGAAGACCACAATCTGTGCAGATCAGAAATAATGTCTCCACCACACTGCGCATTAACACTGGAGCACCTCAGGGTGTGTGCTTTGCCCAGAGCTCTACTCTCTCTACACCCATGACTATATGGCTAGGCACAGCTCAAATGCATTCTCTAAATTTGCTAACGATACAAATATCGTTGGCAGAATTTCAGGTAGTGACGGGAGTATGTTCTGGAGTGAGATATACCAGCTAGTTGAGTGGTGTCGCAGCAACAACCTTGCACCCATAATCAGTAAGACCAAAGAACTGATTATGGACTTCAGAAAGGGTAATATGTGGGAACACACACCAGTCCTATTAGAGTGATCAGAAGTGGAAAGGTTGAGCAATTTCAAGTTCCTGGGTGTCAATATCTCTGAGGATCTAACCTGGGCCCAATATATCAAAGGTATGACAGCGGCTATATTTTATTAGGAGCTTGAGGATATTTGGTTTGTCACTTAAAACACTTGCAAATTCCTATAGATGTACCATGGAGAGCATCCTAACTGGCTACATCACCGTCTGGTATTGGGGGTGCTACTGCTCTTTACTGTAAGCTGCAAAGAGTTGTAAACTTAGCCAGCCAGCTTCATAAGGGGCACCAGCTTCTGTAGTACACAGGACATCTTCAAGGAGTGATGCCTCAGAAAAGTAGCATCTGTCATTAAGGACACTCATCACCCAGGACATGTCCTCTTCTCATTAAATTCTTGTTTAACTATTTAGTGTGTTAGTTTTGTGCGTGTGTGTATACATACACACACACACACACACACACATATATATACACAAATAACACACTAAATAGTTACATAAGAATATTTATATATACACATATGCACACACATACACTAGTTACTAAATATATATGTATAAATTTCACGACATATTAAACCTGATTCTGATTCTGGAATTGATGTAACACATACAATAGGCTACCACCTCACATTAGAAAATATAATGTCACGGAGCAAGGTATGAAAATGTTGAGCTGTTCATTAGAGTGTGGAGATTCTGGACTGATTCAATAGAGGTGTTTAAAATTATGAAAGGAGGAGACAGAATAAAATTCAAATGATTTCCCATGGTTGAGGTGACACAGAAATAAAATTGGAGAAACATATTTGTTTCAGAAAGCAGGATTTTTTTCTTCCCGTGAGATTGAGTTTACTGACTGAAGAAGTACCTTTGGTTAAGATCCTGTCAGATATGTTCCCACTTTTGCCAGTATAACTTAGCAAGGAGATGCCTAAAATCCAGTTAAGCAATAGTAGCTATTCGGTCTGGCTTCCAATGATGTTCCAGCAGAGTGGTAGAACATTCCCTAAACACACCATGAGTTCAGAAGATAGTTGAAGCAAAGGCCCACGCAAAAGGCATAGTTATATGGGAACAGGGCAGTTTTATGTGAAGGGAATGTTACTGAAATGGAGGATGAGCAGCAGCGTGGAGCAGCTGGGTCGAGTGGCTTGTTCTGTGTTTCAATTACAGGCGAACAGACCCTCACGCTTAACTACAAAGAGGTCAACACCATCATCAAGTTTAATAAATAAAGTTAGAAGTAAGGGAACGTTTAAAAACCTATCAGTTAAATGGTTCCAGCATCCTTGAAATAAACACCTGTTTTCAGTGAAGAGTAAAGTTGACTGAACTAAAGCAAAGAGGCTGTTTCCTCTGGCTGGAGAGTCTGGAACTGATGAGAAAAGACTTGCTATTTTGGACTTAGATGAAGGGAAATTCTTCACTAGTGTGGGTTGAAAATATTTATAATTTTCTACCCCAAAAGAGCTGTGGGTGCTCAATTGATAGTGACAGATTTTAATAAGGGATATAGGGGTGAGAGAACAGAGCTGAGGCAACATTCATTTTATTCAGTGACAGGGCAGGTTTGGGAAATACATGGGCTATGCAGGCAGAGAACTAGTTGCAGTGGTTCTGTTCCTGAGACACACGTCGTAGTTGGGGTCTGGCTGACATATCAGGTATCATCAAACTTAGTCTAAAGCAAAGGCCATTTCAACTGGGCAAAAATGAGCAAAACCTGGGCACACAAGGCTTAGTCTCCTGCACTACTTGCTTTATACTTATGACTGTGAGGCTAAGTACAGCTCCAATCATATTTAAGTTTGCCACTGTTGTTGGCCGAATTAGAGGTGGTGATGAATCAGCATATAGAAGGGAGAATGAAAATCTGGTCGAATGGTGCCACAACAACAACAACTTGTTACTCAACATCGGCAAAAGAAAAGAGCTGATTATTGACTACAGGAGGAAGAAGCCTGAGGTCCACGAGCCCGACCTCATTAAGGGATCAGAGATGGAGAGGTTCAGTAACTTTAAATTCCTCAGCATCGTCAGTTGAGAGTTTCTGTCTTGGGACCAACACTTAAGTGCTGTTGCGAAGAAGGCATGGCTGCAGTTCTACTTCCTCAGAAGTTTGTCATCGAAAACTTTGACAATCTTCTACAGATGCACAGTGGAGAGTATCCTGACTGTTTCCATCATGGTCTGGTATGGAAACACCAATGCCCAAGAACAGAAAAAGCCTTAAAAGTGATGGATACAGCCCAGTCCACAGGAAAAGCCCTCCCCATCATTGAGCATGTATACAAAGAGTATTGCCATAGAAAACAATATTCATTATCAAGGACCCCTCCATCCAGGGTATGCTCTCTGCTCACTGCTGCCAGTGGGAAGGAGGTACGGGAGCTTTAGGTCCCACACTACCAGGTTCAGGAACAGTGATTACCCTTCAACCCTCAGGCTCTGGAACCAGCGTGGATAATTTCATTCCCCTCAACACTGAGCTGCTTTACAGCCCATGGATTCACCTTCAAGGACTCTACAACTCATGTTCTCTGTATGTATGTATGTATGTATTTATTTATTTATTTTAGTTTTCGCACGTTGGCTGTTTGTAAAAATCTGTGTGTAGTTTTTCATTAAGTCTTTTGTATTTCTTTGTTTCCTGTGAATGCCTACAAGAAAATGAATTTCAGGGTTGTATATGGTGACTTATACGTACTTTGATAATAAATTTACTTTGAACTTTGTGATGAAGCTGGTTGAAAGAACCTTTAAACTTAGCATTTGAGCCTTAACTACAATCATTACAAAGCCATAAAATAATTATGTCTTGTTGACTTTCTGCTTTGTCTGGCCTAATCGCAGTAAGTGAATTCCTTTACCTCTGAATTTGTTGCAATCTTTCACAGGAAGATTAAATCTGCCCAACAGTCATGATGGGAAACAACAGAGATAAAGTGGGCTGCAAAACTTGTGTCACTTTCTGGTCATTTTAAAGTGATACATGTACCCACGAGTTACATTCGCCCTTCATGTCCACCGCTGACCTGCAATTGAAGTGAGGGTCAGTATTGGGACAATAGTCCGGCAATCTGCACTGTCTTTCTCTGTGACTCAAACCATTGCCTTCAGAAGTTATAAACTCACCAATGCTCTGTGCAGAAGGACTTGGGAGTGCTTGTAACACACATCAAAGTTGCTGGTGAACGCAGCAGGCCAGGCAGCATCTCTAGGAAGAGGTACAGTCGACGTTTCAGGCCGAGACTCTTTGCCAGTCCTGACGAAGGGTCTCGGCCTGAAACATCAACTGTACCTCTTCCTAGAGATGCTGCCTGGCCTGCTGCGTTCACCAGCAACTTTGATGTGTGTTGCTTGAATTTCCAGCATCTGCAGAATTCCTGTTGTTTGGGAGTGCTTGTGCATGATTCGCAAAAGGTTGGTCTGAAGGTGCAGCAGGCTATCAAGAATGCAAATGGAATGTTGGCCTTTATTGCTAGAGAGATAGAATTTAAGAGCAGGAAGGTTATGCTGCAAGTGTATAAGGTACTGATGAGGTTGCACCTGGAGCACTGTGTGCTTTTCTGGTCTCCTTACTTGAGGAAGGATAGACTGACTTTGGAGGCGGTGCAGAGGAGGTTCACCAGGTTGAATCCAGAGATGAGAGGGTTAGACTATGAGGAGAGATTGAGTCACCTGGGAGCTCTTGCTTGAATTCAGAAGGGTGAGAGGAGATCTTATAGAAACATATAAAATTATGAAAGGGATAGATAAGATAGAGGCAGGAAAGTCGTTTCCACTGTTAGGTGAGACTAGTACTAGGGGCCATAGCCTCAGGATTCGGGGGAGTAAATTTAAGACAGAGATGAGGGAACTGCTTTTCCCAGAGAGTGGTGAATCTGTGGAATTCTCTGCCCAATGAAGCAGTGGAGGCTACCTCAGTAAATATATTTAAGACAAGATTGGATAGATTTTTGTATAGTAGGGGAATTAAGGGTCATGGGAAAAGAAAGGTAGGTGGAGATGAGTCCATGGTCAGATCAGCCACAACCTTATTGAACGGCAAAGCAGGTTTGATGGGCCAGATGGCCTACTCCTGCTCCTATTTCTTATGTTCTTATAATGAATTGCCATCTTTGGATTTGGACATGGTGTCATTGATATTGTCACACTAGAGGTGATTCAACCTTTGGTTTTGGCTTTCCTTCCTGCGAGAACCAGTTGAAGTTCAGCTTAGAAAAGGTTTCAAAAACCTAGTGTCACAAAGAAAGCCCTTTTAGTTCAACTCAAAGTTAACAAGTGGCCCTCGCTTCCATTATAATCATCCCTGTCAAGTGTTGTTGCAACCTCTCCTGAAAGAAGTGAATATGCTTTATTTGACTTCATGGACAAGCCAGTAGCATCTCAACCAAATGGTGACTTTCTCTCATGTCCTTAAAAATAAGGCTGAATTTTCTTCCTTGTGTTGGAGGAGAGTGATGGTGGAGCTTCAACTCATCAATCTGATTACACTGCAGTTGTGGACTGAGGTCAGCATTCATTTCTCAATCTGGGTCACTAGATAGAATCCCTGGTAGTGAACAGGAATCTTTGCTTCTACTGACTGGGGTGTGCAACAAGAACGAGGTGAGAAGGGAGGTGTAAAATGCCACCGACATTGTTGAGAAGATGTAGAACATTCTCAGGGCGTAGCGAGAGAGTTTCAAGGAGCTAGAAGCTGTGGTTCACATAACATTCAACAACAAGTTGAAGATAAAGGCAGAGGTCCTACAGTCAGAATGTCAGCAGATAGAGGGGAAGTCAAAATGGAGGGTTTCAAAGGATTACCCTTGTGGTGAAGTTCACTAATGTGGTTGGTGTGGGTTTAAACTATTCTTGCAAGGAGATGAGCACCACAATGCTATAGTAAAACTGAGGAATATGCTGCACAAAGGTATAGGAATATTGGTTGATGTTTGAGCAGAACGTGGCAGAGTTGGAGGTGAAGAGGTGCATGGCTAGTGATTGCATTAAAGTATCATGCATGCCACAACTGATGTGGTTTCTCCAACTCTGATCACCTTGTTTCACAGGGAAGATATAAAAATGTTAGAGAGCGTGCACAAAAGGTTTACCAAGTATATTTCCAGGGATGAGGGTAAAGATGGTTTCATACTGGAGAAGGTGAAGTTGTTCTCCTTGAAGCAGAGAAGAGTGAGGGAATTGTGTAAAATAACATGATTGATTTAGCAGCTAGTTCAAGAACTAGGGCCATAAACTAATATTTTGGAGGGAAACATTCAAGGTGGATGTGAGAGAAAATATGTTTTTAATGCAGAGAATAATTATGAGATTAGAACTCACTATTTGCAAAGTCAACCCGGATATCAGAAGGAAATTGGATGGGCAAATGATGGAAGTGGAAGGGGTAAGATGAAAGGACAGGTTAATGGGGCAGAAGGGATTACTCTGCTAAGAACCAGCAGTGACTTGATGAGCCAAACAGACCCTTTCTTTGTCATAATATCTCTGTGATGCTGGACTGGACTGCTGAAGCATAAAAATACAATGATTGTGAAATATGAGGAGAGAGTGGCCGGGGGATAATTAAACTTTTGTCCAGCATCTTCCAAGGCCGTCAACATCAATGTCGAAAGGAGAAAACAACTTTAATGATTTTTACACCTCCCATTTATATAAAGCAAACCAAGGTCCATCACAAGCATATTAGAAAACACATCGACTCATGGTGAATGTGAACAATAGCGTACCAAAGAAGAAGATTTATCAGAGGCCTGAGTTTCAGATATTACCAGTTGATGTGCAGTAACCAATAATGAAACAATTAAATGCAAGGTTGCTCAATAAAACTGAATTTGATAAGTTGTCAGTACCTCCACTTGAACTCTGTCTTTTTGTGTATTTCCCCCTCGCTGTCAGTCTGTGGTTTTGTATTGCCATGTGCTCCTGTCCCCGCTCCTGCTCTACTCTGGCCCCTGTATTACTGAGTACTCTGTCTCTCACCTGTTTTTCATTATTACCTGTATTGCTGCCCCCTGTGTCTCACTGTGCTCCACCTATCATCTGCCTCTCTGTTTATTGCTCAGTGTAGTTCAGTCCTGTGTTTTCACCTGATTGTGCCAGTGAATTTTCTTGAGCCTTTCCAGTATTTGTATTCAGTCTGGCTGAATTGTTTCCTGATTCTGTTTTTTGGATTTCTATGGATGTTCTGATCTCTGCCTGAAATTTGATGCCAACTTTGTTGCCCCCCCCCCCACCCCCCAGCTTTGCTGCTCAGTAAATCTCACAGTGCACACAGTACTTGGTCTGAAATTGGGTCCCTGCTTTAGTGCCCTGACAGGACCATCTGGTGGTCAGGATGGATCCAGCAGACCCCAGTTGTCTGAGAGCTGCCCTGGAACAACAGGGAGTGATGCTGGTGCGGCTCCAGAACCAGCTGCAGTCTGTCTTCAGGGCAGTAGAGTTGCTTTCTGCTGATGTAGCTAATCTTAGGGCCCAGACTCAGTCACTCCAGATGCCCCAGAGCATCCATCAACATTCTGTGACTGCATCTTCCACACTGCCCTCCACATCCTCGCCTGCTCCTCCTGTCCAAGAGTCCTGTCTGCCTCCTCCAGAAATGTACTCAGGTGAGCCCGATACCTGCTGCTTTTTTCCTTCCCAGTGCACCCTGATTTTTTTGAATTACAACTAACAACGTATCTGACTAATCGAGCCAAGGTGGTCTACGTCATCACCCAACTGTCTGGTTGGGTGAGAGAATGGGGGATCAGCTGTCTGGGAGGCAGGCTCCTCTTTCTGCAGTAGTTTTCAGTTATTTTGTGAGGAGATGAGAAAAGTGCTTGATTGCTCCAAACATGAGAGAGAGGCTGCCCATGAAATACTGCATATGCACTGGGGGGCAGATTTGTGTCAGATTATGCCTTAGAGTTCCAGACCCTAACCAGCTCCAGCAGCTGGAACTTGAAGGCACATTTTGACCCTTCCTGAATGGCCTCCTTTGAAGCCCTGGTGGATTTGGCCATCCATATTGATGTACACCTTCAGCAGTGCTGCAGAGGGAGGGGTTCCAGAGGGTCCCTGGGGGCACTGGCTGATTTCCAAGCTCCTCGTCAGTCTGCATTGCCCTGCCATTTGCCCCCATCTACAATTCCCGTTCTAGGGCCTGAGGCTATGCATGTTGACCATACCCACTTGATGCCGACTGAAAGACAAAGGAGAATCAGCACCCGCTCCTGTCTGTACTGTGGCCAGCCAGGATATTTCATCTCCACCTGCCCAGTAGAAGCCAAGTGCTCACCAGTAGGACGAGGAGTACTGGTGAGCGTGACCCCTGTCCGGCCCTCCTTGATGCCATGCACTCTCATACCAGCTTCTCTGGAGTGGGGCGTCCAACAGCGAGCAGTCTCCGTCTTTGTTGATTCTGGTGTGGAGGGGTGTTTTATTAATTCTGGCTTGGCTGCCCAGTGGGGATTACCCACGTCTGCTCTCCAGTCACCTCTGGTGGCCAGTGCCTTGAACAGTCAGAAACCGGCTATCATCACCTGGTGAGTCTCAGTTTCTCCAGCAACCACTGGGAACAGTTAACCTTTTATGTTATTGACTCTCCTCAAGCTTCCATTAACCAGGGATGGCACAGGACAGTCAGACACAACCCCACATCGACTAGCTCAGTTGCAAGATTGTAGGCTGGAGCCCATTCTGTTACTCCCACTGCCTCCGCCATGCTCAGATCCCCATTTCTCCAAGCCCAGATTCCCCCTGAGGAATTTCTGGACCTTAGTGCCATCCCTCCTGAATACATAGCCCTCAAGGCTGTGTTCAGCAAGTCCCGGGCCACTTCCCTGCTGCCTCATCGTCCATATGTTCATGTCGTTGACCTCTTGCCTGGCACATCTCCCCCAAGGGGCTGCTTGTATTCCCTGTCCGTACCTGAAACAGAAGCCATGTATAAGTACATTCAGGCGTCCCTGGCTGCAGGCATCATCTGGCCGTCTTCCTCCCCTGCTGGTGCTAGTTTTTTTTTCTTTGATGAAATGTTGGCTCCTTAAATCCATGCTTTGATTACCGGGGACCGAATGAAGTCACTGTTAGGAACCGTTACCCCCTTCCACTCATGACCTTGGCATTTGAACTACTGCAAGGAGCCTCAGTTTTCACCAACTTTAATCTCCGTAATGTCTACCATCTTGTCCGCATCCACGAAGGGGATGAGAGGAAGACAACCTTCAACACCACCTCAGGCCATTTTGAGTATCTGTTCATGCCATTTGGTCTCACCAATGCCCCTGCCATCTTCCATGCCCTGGTAAATGATGTTCTTAGGGACACGTTGAACCAATCTGTTTTTGCGTCTCTCAACGACATTTTGATTTTTTTTCTAAGTGCCTTGCTGAACACACAGGTCACGTCCGCAGATTCTCCGGCACCTTGTGGAGAACCAGCTCTTTGTGAAGGCTGAGAAATGTGAGTTTCATCGCAATACAGTCTCCTTCCTGGGGTATGTAATTTCAGGCGGTTCCGTTCAGATGGACCAACAGAAGGTCAAGGCAGTGGTCAAATGGCCCCAACCTTCGACTTGTCGGGAGTTGCAACGCTTCTTGGGCTTTGATAACTTCTATCGCCACTTCATCAGAAATGACAGTACACTGGCTGCACCACTCACTGCTCTTACCTCAGCTGCTGTCCAATTCTCCTGGTCCCCGGCCGCTGAAAAAGCATTCTCTGACCTGAAGGAATGTTTTGCCTCTGCTCCCATCCTGATTCAACCCGACACCGACCGGCAGTTCACTGTGGAGGTGGATGCGTCTGACTCTGGTGTAGGAGCTGTTCTCTCCCAGCGCTCAGCCAAGGATGAGAAGGTACCCCCCTGCGCCGCCTTCTCTCACCGCCTCACTCCCACCGAGTGGAATTACCATGTCAGAAACCAGGAGCTGCTGGCTCTGGAGGAGTGGAAGCATTGGCTGGAGGGAGCCAAGGTGCCAAGTCAAGTGTCTCAATTTCCGTCAAGCTCGTTGGTGCTTGCTTTTTTCAAGATTCAATTTTACTCTGTCCTTCCGCACTGGTTCCAGGAATGGAAAACCTGATGCCCTCTCGCGAAGATTTCCCCCCTCTGAGACCCCTGAGGTACCTGATGTCATCCTCCCTGCTCACTGTCTCGTGGGTGCAGCACAATGGGACACTGAATCCATTGTGCAAGCTGCTCAACAGAGCGAGGCAGCCCCTAGTCAAAGCCCCACTAACCGTGTTTATGTTCCCAGCTCTGTCCGCTCACAGGTATTGCAGTGGGGTCATTCTTCCTGGTTATCCTGTCACCCTGGAACCAAGTGTATTCAGGCCTTCAGTCGGCGGTTCTGGTGGCCCTCCATGGGAGATGACATCCACAACTTTGTCTCAGCCTTCTTGGTCTGTGCTCAAGGCAAGAACTCTAACCGGTCACCTGCTGGTCTGTTACAACCCCTGGTCCCACATTGCCCTGGATTTTTGTCACCGTTCTTTCTCCGTCAGATGGTAGTACCACCATTCTCATGGTAGTTGATCATTCCTCCAAGTCTGTACACTTCATTAATTTACCAAAACTCCTCTTGGCCAAAGAAACAGCCAGATTACTAGTACTGCATTATTTAAATTACATGGTTTACCTGTAGATGCTGTGTCAACCAGGGGCTCTCAATTCACATCCAACTTCTGGAGGGCATTCTGTAATCTTCTGGGTGCCTCTGTGAGCCTGTCTTCAGGATTCCACCCACAGACCAATGGCCAGACCGAGCGGGCCAGCCAACAGCTAGAGACTGTATTGTGGTGCCTGGTCTCCCAGAACCCTTCTGCGTGGAGTCAGCAGCTACCCTGGGCCAAATACACCATAAACTCTCATCCGTCCTCATCTACTGATCTGTCCCCCTTCGAGTGCTGTCTTGGCTACCAGCCTCCACTGTTTCCTGCCCTGGAGGAGGTTAGCGTTCCATCTGCCGAGGCATTCATCCGCCATTGTCAGCGGAGGTGGAGGTGCACTTGCTCTGCCCTTCTCCGTTCCTCTGCTAGGATCAGCGTCAAGCTGACCGCCATCGCTCCAAGACCCCGTGTTACCACCAGGGACAGAGTGTGTGGCTCTTAACCTGAGACCTGCCCCTCAAGGTGGATTCCCGCAAACTCGCCCCTCGCTTCATCAGCCCTGCTGCCGTCCGTCTCAAGCTCCCCTCCACTCTCCACCGCATTCATTCCACCTTCCATGTGTCCCGCATCAAGCCTTTCATGAGACACCCCCGCCCCGTCCTGTCCCCAAACCACCCCCCTCCCTCACAGCTCATCGATGGGTCAGAGGCCTTCACGGTGTGTCGACTGCTGGACGTTCGTCGCTGGAGCCGTGACTTCCGGTACATTGTGGACTGGGAGGGTTACGGTCCTGAGGAGAGGTGCTGGGTCCCAGCCCGTAACATCCTGGACCCCCTCT
This sequence comes from Mobula birostris, assembly GCF_030028105.1. NCBI lineage: Eukaryota > Metazoa > Chordata > Chondrichthyes > Myliobatiformes > Myliobatidae > Mobula > Mobula birostris. The sequence goes on along the minus strand of NC_092395.1, from coordinate 45,168,931 downwards.
CGCATCAGGGGCTTTCATCGCCAGCACCCAGCTCGACCTGCCGTGACGCCAGGAGGTGTCTGTGGGGGGCGGGGGGTGGGCGGGTGGAGTTACTATCAGTACCTCTAGTTGAACTCTGTCTTCTTGTGTGTTTCCCCCTAGCTGTCAGTCCGTGGTTTTGTTTTGCCATGTGCTCCTGTCCCCACTCCTGCTCTACGCCAGCCCCTGTATTACTGAGTACTCTGTCTCTCACCTGTTTCTAATTATTACCTGTATTGCTGCCCCCTGTGTCTCACTGTGCTCCACCTATCATCTGCCTCTCTGTTTATTGCTCAGTGTAGTTCAGTCCTGTGTCTTCACCTGTTTGTGCTAGTGAATTCAATGAATTTTCCTGAGCCTTTCCAGCTTTGGTATCTGTACTCTGTCTGAATATGGACCCTGCCTGTTTCCTGATTCTGGATATTTTGATCTCTGCCTGAACTTTGAAGCCAACTTTGTTGCCCCCCCCAGATTTGTTACTCAGTAAATATCAGAGTGCTCACATACTTGATCTGCAATTGGGTCCCTGATTTAGCGTTCTGACACAAACATAGATTCTATTCTGCTCTGACCAGACATCAACCATTTTGATTTCATAGAAACATAGAAACATAGAAAATAGGTGCAGGAGTAGGCCATTTGGCCCTTCGAGCCTGCACCGCCATTTATTATGATCATGGCTGATCATCCAACTCAGAACCCTCCCCCTGCCTTCCCTCTATACCCCCTGATCCCCGTAGCCACAAGGGCCATATCTAACTCTCTCTTAAATATAGCCAATGAACTGGCCTCAACTGTTTCCTGTGGCAGAGAATTCCACAGATTCACCACTCTCTGTGTGAAGAAGTTTTTCCTAATCTCGGTCGTAAAAGGCTTCCCCTTTATCCTCAAACTGTGACTCCTCGTTCTGGACTTCCCCGACATCGGGAACAATCTTCCTGCATCTAGCCTGTCCAATCCCTTTAGGATTTTATACGTTTCAATCAGATCCCCCCTCAATCTTCTAAATTCCAACGAGTACAAGCCCAGTTCATCCAGTCTTTCTTCATATGAAAGTCCTGCCATCCCAGGAATCAATCTGGTGAACCTTCTTTGTACTCCCTCTATGGCAAGGATGTCTTTCCTCAGATTAGGGGACCAAAACTGCACACAATACTCCAGGTGTGGTCTCACCAAGGCCTTGTACAACTGCAGTAGTACCTCCCTGCTCCTGTACTCAAATCCTCTTGCTATAAATGCCAGCATACCATTCGCCTTTTTCACCGCCTGCTGTACCTGCATGCCCACTTTCAATGACTGGTGTATAATGAGACCCAGGTCTCGTTGCACCTCCCCTTTTCCTAATTGGCCACCATTCAGATAATAATCTGTTTTCCTATTTTTGCCACCAAAGTGGATAACTTCACATTTATCCACATTAAATTGCATCTGCCATGAATTTGCCCACTCACCCAACCTATCCAAGTCACTCTGCATCCTCTTAGCATCCTCCTCACAGCTAACACTGCCACCCAGCTTCGTGTCATCCGCAAACTTGGAGATGCTGCATTTAATTCCCTCATCCAAGTCATTAATATATATTGTAAACAACTGGGGTCCCAGCACTGAGCCTTGCGGTACCCCACTAGTCACAGCCTGCCATTCTGAAAAGGTCCCGTTTATTCCCACTCTCTGCTTACGGTCTGCTAACCAATTCTCTATCCACATCAATACCTTACCCTTTTCATCATTTCATGACCTCTCTCCAATTTCAACCTCACCCCTTCCGACTCTGCTCTCCACACTCATCTTGACCTCACCGTCAAACCATCAAACCCTCAGCTAAAGGGGTGCTGTAGTAGTCTGGCGTACTGACATCTACCTTGCTGAGGACTGGCAACAACTGTCAGACACCTCCTCTTACCCCTCAATCAAGATTGCACTAAGGAGCACCAGGCCATCATCTCCCACACCATCACTCACCTTATTAGCTCTGGGAATCTCCCATCCACTGCCACCAACTTCATTGTTCCTGCACTCCGCACCTCCCATTTCTACCTTCTACCCAAGATCCGCAAAACTGCTTGTCCAGGTTGACCCATTGTTTCGGCTTGTTTCTGCCCCACTGAACTCATATCTGCATACCTTGACTCTGTTTTATTCTCCACTCCCCCCCCCCCCCCCGCCGCCTTGTTCACTCTCTTCCTACCTACATCTGTGAACTTCACATAGTCTGGATCTTTTCAATGATTTGAGGTCCCCTGGCCCCATCTTATTTTCACAATGGATGTCCAGCCCCTATACACCTCTATCCCCCACCGGAAAGATCTCAAAGCTCTCCTTTTTTTTCCCAGACATCAGACCCAACCACTTTCTCTCCACCACTCTCCTCCATTGAGCAGAACTTGTCGTCCTCACGCTTAATAATTTCTCATTTGGTTCCTCCCACTTCCTTCCTTGATAGCCATAGGCACTTGCATGGGACCCAGCTATGCCTGCCTTTTATCGGCTATGTGCACTAGTCTATGTTCCAAGCCTACACTGGTATCCGTCCCTCACTTTTCCTGTGCTACGTCAACGACTGCATTGGTGCTGCTTCTTGCACCCATGACGAGCTCATCAACTTTGCCTCCAACTTCCACCAGGCCCTCAAATTTACCTGGTCCATTTCTGACACCTCCCTCCCCTTTCTCGATCTCTCTGGAGATAGCTTATCTACTGATGTCTATTATAAACCCACGGACTCTCACAGCTACCTGGACTACACCTCTTTCCTCCCTGTTACTTGTAAAAACGCTACCCCCTTCTCTCAATTCATCTGTCTCAGGATGAAGTTTTTCATTCCAGAACAAAGGAGATGTCCTCCTCCTTCAAAGAAGGGGGCTTCCCTTCCTCCACCATCAACGCTGCCCTCGACTGCATCTCTTCCAATTAATGCACATCTGCTCTTAGCCCACCCTCACCCACCACCCCACCAGCCCCCACATCCAGCATATAATTCAACAGAACTTCCGTCATCTCCCCAATGGGATCCCGCCACAAGCACACCTTTCCCTTCCCATCACTTACTGGTTTCTGCAGGGATCGCTCCTACGTGACTCCCTTGTCCATTCGTCCCTCCCCACTGATCTCCCTCCTGGCACTTGCACTTGCAAGCAGAACAAGTGCTACATCTGTCCCTACACCTCCTCCCTCACTACCATTCAGGGCCCCAAACAGTCCTTCCAGGTGAGGTGACACTTCACCTGTGAGTCTGTTGGGGTCATATAAGTGTCTGCTGCTCCCAGTGTGACTTTCTGTGTATCAGGGAGACCCGATATATATTGGGAGACTGCTTCACCGAGCATCTATGCTCTGTCCGCAGGGGGGATAAAAGGGATCTCATAGTGGCCACCCATTTCCATTCCACTTCCCATTCCGATATATTAACCCATGGCCTCAAGACAACACTCAGGTTGAAGGAACAACACGTTGTATTCCATCTGGTTAGCCTCTGACCTGATGGCGTGAACATTGATTTCTCAAACTTCTGGTAATGCCCCTGCCCTTCACCATTCCCCATTACCTTTTCTCTCTCTAACCTTATCTCCTTGCCTTCCCATTTCCTCCCTCTGGTGCTCCTCCCCCCTATTTTCTTCCATAGCCTTCTATTAGATTCCCTCTTCTCCAGCCCTATATCTTTCACCAATCAACTTCTCAGCTCTTCACTTCATTCCTCCCCCTCCTCTCTCCCCTCCTCTCTCCACCCCTCTCTCCCCCCCTCTCTCCCCCCCCCTCCCCCCTCTTAAATCTACTCCTCACTTTTTATCTTTAGTCATGCCAAAGGGTCTCGGCTTGAAACATTGACTGTCCTTTTTTTCCATAGATGCTGCCTGGCCTGCTGAGTTCCTCCAGCATAGTGTGTGTCTGGAGGAGGGAGCTTGTGGAGAAACATGAAATGTATGAAGGTAATACAATAGTATAAAGAATAGGCCACTCATCCCATCAAACTTTTCTTGCCATTCAATATGATCATGGCAGATCTGCTATAGGCCTCATTGTCTGCACCAATCCCCCATACCCTTCAGTTCCTTGATCTTTCAAAATTCGTTTATTTCCTCTTTAAATGCCTCCTATGATCCAGCATCCATGACTCGAGACCATCTTCTGTGGGAAGAAGTTCCTGTGCAACTTGGTTATAAATGACTAACCCCTTGTCACTATCCTTCCTTGTTTGAGATTTCCCCATTATTAGAAACATTTTGACATCTCCTCTACCCTCTGGTCTTTTATGTTTCAATAAGATTACCCTCATTCTTCTAAATCCAAGGTATTGAATGTAGTTCTAATTACTCTAGCTGCTTTTAATAGGAAAGTTCTCTCATTCCCAAAATTATCCCTGTGGACAGCCTTGACTGCCAGTATATCCATTATTTTTAAAAAAGTGGACCAAACTGCATAGCACTGAGTACGGTGATGAAATTTTCATTGAGAGTTTAGTAAATTGGGACCTGACGAAGGTTAACAAGTTCGTGTGTCATGGGAACGTACAATGTGGGCTTAGTTTACAGAGGATAGAATCTAGTCAAGAGTGTTATCAGGAAATGTATTTAACTCCTGGCGTACCAACATTTATCATATTGTTATCCCAGCTTCTCATAAGGAACCAAGAGATGTTTTTAAGTTGAAAATTTTCTTGGGTTTCTCAGCAAATAAGGTTAACCCGTGGACGTGAGTTACATTAGCTGTTTTCTCCATAGTGCCTCTGCAGTATGACTGACTGTGGAATTTACCAAAATAGGAACTTGTCAAAGTGTTAATAAGCTCAGAATGTTTCATCAGAGCCAAAACCTAATTAAATCAGGCAAAGGATGGACTTGTATGGAATAAACTGGGTGCAGAAGGGACAATCCAAAAGAGGAAGGTCAGCAAAATCAACTGTCAGGGGCATAATTCTTTAATAGATTTGTATATCTATGAAAGAGGCATATGGGGATGAAACCATGCAAGCTGTAAGGAATTTGTGTCCTGTTCTGAACAATTTGTATAGATGGAGACATACTCTGTTAGATGCTGCCTGGCTTGAGTTGCATTCAGAACCAAGTTAGAATTACTAATAGCTAAAAACTGCATATGATTGTTTAAAATGCAAAGGCTGTATTAGTACATAGTATATTGTTGCTGTACTTAATAGCATGTAATCCTGTTATTATTTGTAATATCTTATGTTATGCTTTTGACAGTTTTATATTTATTGTAGTGTTACTTAATTTAAATAAGCCTTTAATAAGGGATCTGGGTTGTGTTCCTCTCAACGCTGACTAGTTGCAACCTAATCAGATAGGTTCAGGCTTAATATGAAGGGATAACTACTCACAGTTGGAATAATGAAACCGAGACAAATGTGTCAGGGTGTGTGCAGTAGGCAGATATCTCAGCCAGAATAATTATAAAAACCAAAGCTAAACTCGAGTAAAGTTCAACAGAAAAGTTGTGAAAGTCATTTTGGATTGGAGCTAAAGTCTAGGGAAGAAGGGTTTTTAACTGGGTCAATTGCTTTGGTCTTTACAATATTTATAATATTCAGCAGTAGAATTAATTAAAACTGCAGAGGCCAAAGAAAGAGTTGCTGAATAGGTGGAGCTGGCTGCTGTTCTTGTCAATGATATTGTGAAGTAATGACATTTTATGTAATAAAACTGAAAAAGATCCAAGGAGAGATCCTTGATGAATATTCAGAGATAATATTCCAGGTACAAAACAGAAGCCACTCGGTTACGTCCAGATAACAGAATAAAATCGGGCAAGTAACACACAGAAAATGCTGAAGGAACTCAGCATGCCAGGCAGCATCTAGAAAAGGGAACAGTTGACATTTCAGGCTGAAAGCCTTCGGCAGGACTGGAGGAAGAAAGCTGAATAGATTTAAAAGGTGGGGAGAGAGAAACACTAGGTGATGGGTGAAACCGGGAGGGGGAGGGATGAAGTAAAGAACTGAAGTTGATTAGTGAAAGAGACAGAAGGCCGTGGAAGAAAGAAAACAGTGGAGGCGTGCCAGAGGGAGGCTGTGGGCGGGCAAGGAGATGAGGTGAGAAAGGGAAAAGGGGATGGGAAATGGCAAAGGTGGGGTTGGTATCGGAAGTTCAAGAAATTGATGTTCATGCCATCAGGTTGGAGGCTACATAAAAGGAATATAAGGAATTGTTCCTCCAACCTAAATGTGGCCTCATCACAACAGTGGAGGAGGCCATGGATGGACATGTCAGTATGGGAAGTGAAATTAAAGTGGGTGGCCACTGGGAGATCCTGCTTTTTTTTTCTCTGGCGGACGGAGCATAGGTGCTCGGTGAAGCAATCTCTTGATCTACGTCGGCGTCTCACCGATATACAGGAGGCCACACCAGGAGCAGTGGACTCAAAGGTAAAGTGTTGCCTCACCTGGAAGGACTGTTTGGGGCCCTGTATGGTAGTGAGGGAGGAGGTGTAGGGGCAGGTGTAGCGTTTGTTCTGATAGGAAGGAGATCAGTGGGGAGGAATGAATGGAGAAGGAGTCGTGTAGGGATCAATTCTTGTAGAAAGCAGACAGTGCGGGGTGGGGAATGGCTGGGTGAAGGGAAAGATGTGCTTGCTGGCGGGAGATGGTGGAAGTTTTGGAGAATTGTATGCTGGACACAGAGGCTGGTGGGGTGGTAGATGAGGACGAGAGGAACCTTATCCCTGGTACGGTGGCTGGAGAACGGGGTAAGAGCAGATGTATGTGAAATGGAAGAGGTGTGGTTGAGAGCAGCATTGATAGTGGAGGAAGGGAAGCCCCTATCTTTGAAGGAGAAGGACATCTCCTTCTTTCTGGAATGAAAAGTCTCACTCTGAGACCAGATGAGGTGGAGTTGTGGGAATTGCAAGATAGGGATGGTGTTTTTCAAGTAATAGGGTGGGAAGAGGTATAGTCCAGTTAGCTGTGAGAGTCCGTGGGTTTGTAATAGACATAAAATGCAGGAATAAACACACAACATGTTCCCACAATGATGCTGTGATAGTGAGCAGATTATCTGTTTTTGTCATGTTGATTAGAGATAACTTTTGTTCTGAACACTATAGAACCAACCCTCCTGCAAGGCCCTCCCATTATTAATCCAATTTAATCTGTAGGGCTATTTATATCTATCTGAGAGAACAGATGGGGCCTTAGTTTTAGTTTGTCATCTAAAACACAGCACAGACAGCACACACTCTGTACTGCATCGAGGCATCAACCCAAATTTGATGCTCAGCTGTGGGAATTGGGCACAAATCCTCCACACTTTCAATTTAGAGGAGGAAAATGGCATGGATACAAGTCAATCTAAAACACTCCTGATGAAAGGGCACCCTTCAGAAATATTAACTTTATTTTTCTCTTTGTAGATACAGTTGAGCCCACTGAATAGTTCTATGTTCTCTCATTGTTGTTCACACAATTTGCACTAGTTTATAATTAGGATAGAAAGACATGGTTGACTGTCATTTTTAAAAGACATCTTGTTTAGCTATCTGAGCAGTTACAAGGCACTGAGTAATTTTCCTGGATTGCATCAGGTAGCCTAGTCAGTGTTGGTGGGCCACAATTTTTTTTATTGTAATATAGATGGACTTCCTACATTGCACAATTAGTCCCAATTGTAAAACTTGATGATGTGAATGCCAGAGCCAATTTGTTGCTAACAGTTCCAGTTGCTCAGACGATGGTCTGCTCTGTGCTGTATGGCAGACTATGACTTGTTGTTAAACTAACAGACAAGAAACAACAAAATCACTAGTCTTCCAAACAGAAGTGAGCCACAGATCTTGATCCAACAGGTTCAAATAATAAAATCACTTGCTGCAGTGAAGGTCATCTGCAAGACATAGAATTTTGAATCTGAATCAGAGTCAAGTTTAATGTCACTGACGTATGCTGTGAAACTTGTCAGCAACATGACAGTGCAATACATTTATATATTAAAAAAAAGCTGTGAATTACTGTACAAATAAATAAGGAGTGCAAAGCAGACAAAGTATTGTGTGATGGGTCAATAAATGAACGCAACATCTTCTGATTAAAGTATTTCTTCTAATATTCCACTTAGTTACCGTCTTCTAGGTTTGAAGGTGATGAGATGAGGTGCTGTGGACTGGGATTGAGACTTGTGTAACACCCTGTACAGTGAGTGTTTGTTCTTGCAGTGCACAGCTTTATCCCTGCACTTGCAATATGATTGCTGTCATTTATCCATTGCTCCTTCTACAGCATCTATAGCATTTTTTTCTATTACATTGATTAATACATCAGATTTCTTGAAACAGTTGTCATCCAATTCTATTGAGCAAAGTTATTATGAAATACCTCTTCTATTGAGATTTCTTCTTATTTTTTCTTCTAGATAAAGCAAATAGAAATGGGCAGATAGACAGGTTGCTGACAGCAAGGTAGCAGCTTGTTTGAGTATACCAGGCTTGGTTCTGCTGGTAGGCACTTGACTAGTTCGGACTGATCAATGTCTGTTTTCAAAAGTGACTGGACAGAGAGAGGACTATGGAGTACATAGGTAGAAAACTTGTTTGTAATTAAGAAGTTTTGAAAAGATCTATTTTATTTTCCTCTTTTGATCTTCCAATGTCAACCAATTAGATGAGAGATCACTGCCAACAAAGCGGTGCGTGTTTGCTCCCAAGACTGTGTGCCCGTTTCATGCATTCTTACAGGAGTATTCCTTGTCTATCTGCATGTACTTGCATCAGTGATTGCATGATCTTGTGTTCCTTTCCATATTTGTAGTTAACTTTATTTCCATATACACAGCTGCATTGATTTATTTATTCTATATTTGGCCTAAAATATGTACTCAAGGACATAGCTCTGTGTATGCGCTTCTATATTCTCAAACTGAGCTGTTCCTGCTTGTGTGTGCCTCTTGCTTGAGCATACATACAAAAGATGTCAAAAAATGCATAGAAAGTGAGCCAAATCTAGTGGTCAGAATGTCAATGGGGATCATTTGGGATGAGTTTGCCCTTCCTTGTAGTGGATGAAGTTAGTAATCTGTAATCCCTATTTTTCTTTCATAGAAGTTTGAAGGAAATGTTTGTGCTTTTTATCAGTACCCTGAGAGTAAATGACAATAATTTTTATAGAATGAAGCAATATAGCTAATGTGAAGCTGTGCTTGTGAAAATGCACAAAAGTGAAAGCAGCTAATGACTACAAACTGCTACGGTCACATATCACTGTGGAATTATTGACAAAAGAGCAAATTATCCTGCAGCTGAGAATCAGAAAATCTGTGATCCAAGTTATTTCTGTGTAGATCAGATGTCAAGAATTAGAATGCCACTCTATTGCTTGTGAAAGTACAATGAAAGCTTGCATTAACAACTCCAAACCTGTCTTTAAACTCAATTAAGCTTTTACCTGCAAAAAAAAAGTCAGTACATGGCAAATTAGCTGAGAGCTAATATGCTGGATACATACATAACTGTTCAAATATGCACGTGCACTGATGCATTAATGGTGTTCATTGATAACATCAAGCTGGGTGTGATGATTTCAAAGTTTAATAGCCTGCTTGACCACAATTTTAAGGCTGCATGTGAAGAAGGGTAATTTGGGATCAGTATCTACAGTACGTACCAAAGAAGGGTGAGAAAAGAAGCTTTTGACTTTGAGTTTATTTTGGGAATATCCCCCTTATAATCTAAGTAAGAGCCTGGACTATTTGCTTCATTATTCTGTTGAAAGATAAACACTTCAGAGCTATAAGAATTAATTCGTGCCTTTGTAGCTGTAATCAGCCACACAACCATTCTTGCAATTCTACTGTTGCTAAAGTCAAATTGCCTGAAGGGTAGTTGTGAAGACCTTGGTTTTGAATTGTCCATTCTGCCTACAGCAGCAGTGACTAAAGAAAGATATCTAGATCATTATGGAACCAAAAAAATGTTTCAGCAATTAGTGAGTTGGTAGGTGTCTAGTGGAATCACAGTTCTGAGTGTGACTGGAGGTGAGATTGGGAAGAAAGACTAAAGAGGAACTGGTGCTCCACATCACCATACCAATGTTCTCACACCAATGCTCTGTGGAAATGCTGTCACTCAGTCATTAAGGATCCTCAGAAAGACCAACAAACTGGACTAAGGAACACACAGTTCCAAAAGATATAATTTAATGATAATCACCTCTACTTGGCTTGTAACTGTCACATTCAAAATTGCTTCAGATTCTTACTGAAAACTGAAAATCCACATGTACTTTCCATTCCGGATGTCAAATTCATGAACAACAAAAGGAACAACCACTGCGGAAACAGGGCAGAGGGGGAGGGTGGTAAAATGCCCGTTCAATTTGAGACCACGGGGGGGGGGGGGGTGATAATTTTTAAACTAATATAGTGCATATTACCTTGGCAATCTATCTTTGTGGTCCTGTATCTTCAAAAATAGAACTACTGATTCAATTAGTGGAACTAGTAAGGAGTAGGCTTGTCTTTGTGTAGTGCATGAAAGGCGAAAGGAGACACAATGCAATTCCCATTAGTTGTGGGATATAATGTCTCTTTCAAAACTTTTCAGGATATGAGAGAGGATTCAAGATCCCACTTGACTTCTCGTGAAGACCTCCTGTCACTTTTGAGGTTCTCACTATTCTGTAACTCTATGTATGCTCCAATTTTGCAACAGTGATAACATAGCATGCTTATTGACATCTCTGAGCTCTGACTTCCATGCACTAGTGTCTCATTGACCAGTTGAGTTACAATGCAATTTACCAGAGCATGCTACACATACAGAGTTTCTTGTCACTTCTCATGATTAATTTTCAGTCAAAAGCAATTGCGTGTCACATAAAAATTATATGCTGTAAAATATAATTTCCAAATATCCCCCACTTCCAACCTTCATGTTAAGTAGATCTTATCCAAGTGATGTTTTGGGAAAATTTCAATATAAATTTGGTCACTGGTTATTTGGCAATAATCACTGCTGTTAAAAATAACTCACTGCATGAAGTGCTTCAAGGATAGGAAGTCGCCAGACAACCTTATTATTTAAGAGGCACATGAAAATGCAGATGTTGGCATCTGGAGCAACAAATAATTTACTGGAGGAACTCAAAGTTGAACAGCACTTGGTGGAGGTGTGGAAGAACCTGTTGGCATTGCAGGTCAAAACCTGATTTCCTGGTGCAGGGTTTTGATGAAAAACATTCACAATTACTTTTTCCCCACAGATGCTGCTCAAGCCTCTCTGTTCCTCTACCAGGTTAATTGTTGCAAGCTTAGTATTTAGCTCAGGAATATCATATCATGGTTTGAAATACAATGGAAGGGTCAAACATTGTTTAAGTAACAACTATTTGCCGCTGTACCCTGAGAAGGAACTTCAGTGTGGGTCACCATGCTGTGACTCTGAAGGACATCGTGCAAGGGCAGGTCTGTCAATGATACTCCCTTTCTGGTAGAATATCATTGTGACACCTGGAGATGGATCTATATGGAAAGGGTGAGCAACTTGTGATTAAGGTATGAACTGTATCTTTGGAAAAAAATAACGCTGATATTTATCAAAAGTTGTGAAAGGAGGAGGAACTCCCTTCAACAGAATGTGACATTGTTGACAAACTCGTATAAGACCATAATACACAGGAGCAAAATTAAGCCATTCAGACCATTGAGATGTTCTGCCATTCCATCATGACTGATTTATTATCCCTATCAATCCCGTTCTCATGCCTTCTCTCCACAATCTTCGATGCCTTGATTGATTATCAATCTTCACCTTCATTATACCCAATGACTTGGTCTGCACAGCCATCTGTGGCTATAAAGTCCATCGTTTCATCACTCTCTGGCTCAAGAAATGTTCCCTCATCACTGTCATAAATGGATGTCTCTATCGTGAAGCTCTGCCCTCCGGTCCTAGATTCGCCCACCATAGGAAGCATCCTCTCCATATCCACTCTAAGTAGACCTTTCAATATTCAATAGATTTATGAGATTCCACACCCCCCCCCCCCCCCCCACCACCATCTTCATTCTTCTAAACTCCAGTGAGTACAGGCTCAGAGCCATCAAATACTCCTATGTTAACCCTTCTATTCCTAGGATCATTCTTGTGAACCTTCTCTGAGCCTCTCCAATGCCAGCACACCTTTCTTAGATAAGGGGCCAAAATCTGCTCATAATACTTCAAGTGCAGTCTGACCAATGCCTTAAGGCCTCAGCATCACATTCCTGCTCTTATGTTCTAGTCTTCTCGAAATGAAGGTTAACATTGCCTTTGTCTTCCTTACCACCAACTCAAGCTGCAAAGTTAACATTTAGAGAATCCTGCACGAGGAATCCCAGGTCCCTTTGCACCTCTGGTTTTTGAGTTTTCACCTCAATAAGAGAGTAGTTCATGCCTTTCTTCCTTCTACCAAAGTGCATGACCATACACTTCCCTACATTATATTCCATCTGCCACTTCTTTGACCATTCTCCCAATCTGTCCATGTCCTTCTGCAGACACCTTGCTTCCTCAACACAACCTGTCCCTCCACCTATCTTCATATCATTCACAAACTTGGCGATAAAGCCATCAATTCCTTCAAATCATAACTGTATAACGTGAAAAGAAGCATTCCCAACACCAAGCCCCGTGGAACCGACAACTAACCAGAAAAGATCCGTTTATTCCCAGTCTTTGCCTCCTGCCAGTCAGCCAATCTTCTGTCCATGTTGGTGTCTTTCCTGTAATACTATGGGTTCTTACCTTGTTGAGTAGCCTACTGTGCAGCACCTTGTCAAGTGCCTTCTGAAAATCCAAATAAACAACATCCACTGACTTTCCTTAGTCTTTTCTGCCTGATATTTCCTCGAAGAATTCCAATAGATTTGTTAGGCAAGATTTCTCTTGAAAGAAACGATGCTGATTTTGGCTTATTTTGTAATGTGTCTCCAAATACCACAAAACCTAATCCTTAATAATAGACTCCAACATCTTTCCAACCACTGAAATCAGGATAACTGGCTTATAATTTCCTTTCTTCTGCCTCCCTACTTTCTTGAAGAGTAGAATGACATTTGCAATTTCCCTGTCCTCTAGAAACAATCCAGAATATAGTGATTCTTGAAAGATCATTACTAATGCCTCCACAATCTATCTGGCCACCTCTTTCAGAACCCTGGAGTGTTTTCCATCTGGTCCAGGTGACTTATCCACCTTCAGACTTTTCAGCTTCCCAAGAACCTTCTCCTTAGTAATATCAATAACACACACTTCTGCCTCTGACACTCTTGAATTTCTGGCATAATGGGAATGTCTTCCACAGTGAAGACTGACAAAATACTTATTAATTTCCTCTGCCATTTCTTTCTCCTCCATTACTACCTCTCTAGTGTCATTTTCCATGGTCTGATATCCACTATATAACCATATAACAATTACAGCGCGAAAACAGGCCATCTCGGCCCTTCTAGTCCGTGCCGAACTCTTACCCTATCCTATTCCCACCGACCTGCACTCAGCCCATAACCCTCCATTCCTTTGCTGTCCATATATCTATCCAATTTAACTTTAAACGACAACATAGAACCTGTCTCAGCCACTTCTGCTGGAAGCTCATTCCACACAGCTACCACTCTCTGAGTAAAGACGTTCTCCCTCATGTTACCCCTAAACTTTTGTCCCCTAATTCTCAACCCATGCCCTCTTGTTTGAATCTTCCCCACTCTCGATGGAAAAAGTCTAACCACGTCAACTCTGTCAATTCCCCTCATAATTTTACACACCTCTATCAAGTCTCCCCTCAACCTTCTATGCTCCAAAGAATAAAGACCTAACTTGTTCAACCTTTCTCTGTAACTTAGGAGATGAAACCCAGGCAACATTTTAGTAAACCTCCTCTGTACTCTCTCAATTTTATTGACATCCTTCCTATAATTTGGTGACCAGAACTGTACACAATACTCCAGATTTGGCCTTACCAATGCCTTATACAAATTCAACATTACATCTTGACTCCTATACTCAATGCTCTGATTAATAAAGGCCAGCAGACCAAAAGCTTTCTTCACCACCCTATCCACATGAGATTCCATCTTCAGAGAAATATGCACCATTATTCCTAGATCCCTCTGTTCTAAAGTATTCTTTAATGCCCTACCTTTTACCATGTATGTCCTATTTTGATTAGTTCTACCAAAATGTAGCACCTCAGATTTTTCAGCATTAAACTCCATCTGCCATCTTTCAGCCCACTCTTCCAACTGTCCTAAATCTCTCTGCAAGTTTGGAAAACCTACCTCATCATCCACAACACCACCTATCTCAGTATCATCTGCATACTTACTAATCCAATTTACCACCCCATCATCCAGATCATTAATATATATGACAAACAACACCGGACCCAGTACAGATCCCTGAGGCACACCGCTACACACCTTCCTCCAATCTGACACACAGTTATCCACCATTACTCTCTGGCGTCTCCCATCTAGCCACTGCTGAATCCATTTTACTACTTCCATATTAATGCCTAACGATTGAACTTTTCTAACTAACCTTCCATGTGGAACCTTGTCAAAGGCCTTACTGAAGTCCATATTGACAACATCCACCGTTTTACTCTCGTCAACTTTCTTACTAACTTCATCAAAAAATTCAATAAGATTTGTCAAACATGACCTTTCACTCTTGTCTCTCTTTTACTCTTTATATATCTGAAAAAATTACTGTATCCTTTGATATTATTGGCTAGCTTTTTTTCTCTTAATGGTTTTTTAATTGCCTTCTGTTGGATTTTAAAGCTTCCCAAATACTCTAACTTTCCACAAATTTTTGCTATATTATATACCCTTTCTTTTGTTTTTATGCTGTTGTCAGCAATGGTTGTGTTCTCCTTTTAGAATACTACTTCATTTTTGAGATGTGTCATTCCCATCCCTCCTGAATTACTCCTAGGAAGTCCAGCCATTGCTGTGCTCCTATCATTCCTGCTCGTGTCCCCTTCCAATCAGAATTTGGCTTGCTCCTCTCTCATGCCTCTAATTCCTTTTACTCTACCGTAATACTAATACATCCAAATTTTAGCTTCTCCTTCTCAAACTGCAGGGTAAATTTTAACATATTATGATCACTGTCTCCTAAGAGTTTTTTTCCCTTAAACTTCCTAATCCAGTTTGGTTCATTCCACGACACCCAGTCCGGCATTGCTTTTTTCCTAATGAGCTCAACCACAAGCTGCTCTAAAAAGACACCTCATGGGTATTCTACAAATTCCTTCTTGGGATCCAGCACTAACCTGCCTGCATATTGAAATCCCCCATAACTAGCACAACATTGTCCTTTTTACAAGCCTTTTCTATTCCCGTTTAGTTTGTAGCCAAACTACTGTAATTTGCATTGATCTTAAGGCTTGTCCACATTGTGATTCACTTTTACAGGAATAAAAAGAAATGGAGAAAACATTTTTCCATTTACCAATTTCTCACATTTATAGCTTATGGCTCCAATTTTGCTTCAAAACAGCAGATGATGGCAATGGAGGATGAATGGATTACACCGACTGGAAGTGGAGGGTGTGTGGCTGTTGCTTGGTGTGAGGATCATAGGTGAGATGGCCACACCTTAGCAATCAACTTGTCTCTTACCATTTTCCAAAGCCACACACACTTCTTTTGTCAGACTTCATCACACCCTTCTTTGCTCTTCCAGGTAACCAATTACATTTCATTTTGCACCCTCTTGTGCTTCATTTGTTTCTGTCTTTCTTTTTGCCTGGCATCATCATCTTGTTTGCCAGTGTGTATCTATGGAAACTGAAGGCAAAACAAATTTGATTATAGAAATCTGAAACAAAATTACAAAAGGTGCTGTTAAATCTACAGCTGAAAAAGGTTTACACATTGGATAGCTGGTTACAGATAAAGCACAGAGCCAGAAGTTTGTTGGACACAGTTGGGAATGTAGAATATAACCCCAAGAGATTTACCATGTATAATTGGGTATATACTCTATGTAACTTTTGTACCTTTGGCCTGAATGTGGTCCCCTGCTGGAGTGTAGGATTGGAGAAAACCTTATTCTTTAAAATGACTCATCTGATTCACCAACTCAGAAGTGGGTTGAGGTTGGATAATCCATAATGCGAAAAAGTCTGTTAATTCTCTTGTATGAGATTGTTCTGTGAACTAATTTAACAAAGTCTTTAATCCTTTTAAAATGCATGAATTTCTGCCTTCATTGCTGCATGGTCATACAATATTTTCACCCATTGCTGACTCAAACAAGTATTTCTTCAGGAGTTGCTAGATATTTGCTAGGCATGTCTTAAGGGGGGTGTAGTGTGGTGGGAGATGTGGAGGAGAACCAGGGAGAAAGTGAAGAGCAAGTGAGAGACATTTATGGAGGGTATTCCATCTGAAAGTGAAAGTGAAATTGTGACGTAAACTGGGAATGCTTGCAAGATTATAAATGGCCTGTGTCAGGGATTGTATGGCTCAAGGAATTGCAAGGAAAGGAGCAAACCTGAAACGAGGATTAAAATCTTGTGAAAACAAGTGAGTGAGCACAGGAGGGTGAATGAACAAAACATGATATCATTTTGCATTCCGGCAGCATTTTGAAATGTTCACCTTTACAAAGCATTCAAAATTGTCCAGAAGAGCATCAGAATATGGGATGGAACACCTTGTATTCCATCTGGGTAGACTCCAACCTGATGGCATGAACATTGACTTCTCTAACTTCTGTTAATGCCCCTCCTCCCCTTCTTATCCCAACCCTTTATTTATTATTTTTTCCTTTATTTCCTCTTCTTCTCTCTCGTTCCCTCTCACAATTACTCCTTGCCTACTCTCCATCTTCCTCTGGTGCTCCTCCACTTCTTTCTCCCTGGCTTCCTGTCCTATGATCCTCTCCCTTCTCCAGCCTTGTATCCATTTTGCCAATCAACTTTCCAGCTCTTAGCTCTATCCTTCCCTCTCTTGTCTTCTCCTATCATTTTGGATCTCCCCCTCCCCCTTTCAAATCTCTTACTATCTCTTCTTTCAGTTAGTCCTGACAAAGGGTCTCTGCCCGAAACATCGACTGTGCTTCTTCCTATGTATGCTGCGTTCCACTAGCATTCTGTGCGTTGTCAGAATGAGTGTTGTGAAGTAATAAAGCCATGCATGAACATTTCAACAGCAAGTGAGGCAGAGAAAGAACAGACCATATAATATCTCCAGACCTCTTGGATACAATATCCCCTTTCAGTCAGGTACTGCCATACTCAGGCTTGTAGACTTGTTTTTTGTCTACATGTGCTTGTGTGCATGTACCCCCACTATTTAGTGTGTAGATAGGCAAATTAATCTGATAACAATAATTTCTTGGTGCCTATTCTGCAAAATCCTACTTTTCAAATATTGACTGCTTTAATGTAGGGTTACTATGACATTGGTTACTTAGCAACAGAGAATGACAACATAGACAAGAGTTTGACCCTCCAGCTTGCAAGCTTTCATCTGTCTGTACTCCCTGGATGGAGAAGGAACACAACTTGGTGAAGTTCAAATCCTAAATCCATAAGCATATGGAAAGTGGATTTCATTTCCTGGTCTCTGGTGCTGTCTGACCCCCTGAGTTCCTCCAGCATTTGTGTGTGTTCCTTCGGATTTCCAGCAGCTGCAGATTTCCTCATGTTTAAGACTTAGATTCTTTGTTTGTTTCACTCATCCAGGCTTGCTCCAATGAACCCAAGTGAAATACTTTGCCAAGTGGCTGGTTTAGCATTTGAATCGTATAAATCAATATCTCAGCCACATTGTTGCAGTACCATTCCATGCTCTTCATAATCACCATGTCATGATCCTTAATTCATTTCTCCAGTTGTGCTTGACATCTCATCCCATTAGTCCCTTTGACTGACCTTTGTTTGTACTCTAGGTTATATATACTGTATCTAGGTGAGAGGTGGTTAGGCCCTGGTTTCACAAAACCACACCACATGCTCGGGGTGAAATGTGAACTATTCGAGCTTGAGTCCTTGAAGATCCCCCGCTGTGTGGTGATGGTATTCATTGATGCTGCCCTTCCCCAACCACACCTCCCACCCAATCCTATTCCATACCAACAGATCTAAACAGGGCAGCAAACCGTGGGAAGATGAACAGACACCCTATTGATCTCTGCTCATGAATTGCCTCCTACATCAGACAGATAATCAAACACTGCTACCTGCTGCTGTCATGTTCATCCAGCACATTTGCCATGACAACAGAGCTCTGATTCACACCCAGAATTACCTACTCTTTTAACCATATTAACTCTGTATTGGCAATGAAAAAGTATCAGAAGATCATTAAATTACAGAAATGAGACCAGATTTGCGTAGGTGAGAACTATTCTTGATGAAGTGATTGTTTCTGAAAAGCTTAAATTCATTATCCAAATGCATTAAAAAAGTATTTCACACGCAATTCTCTTTGCTCCCTCAAATATTGTTCCCACAGGTACTGAACTTTGCTAAAGTTTTGATTCATGGAAGCTTTTACCAATATAATTACTCATTCATGGAGCTGTGCTTACAGGGCAGAAGAAAATTTAGGCATAAAATAATTAGTTTTATTGTCTTAAATATTGCTCAATTCCTCTACTTTTCCCATTAAGAGTTTGCAACAGCTTTCTAGCTCAATAATGTGATCAGGCAGACAATTTCATGCTCTGAATATTGTCCCTCTTCAGTTGCATTTTTTAATTGGTGACATTTTTTCTGTTCATTGTCAATTCCTTTTTCATTTTCAAAGCCTCAAATAAATGTTTGGTTGCCTAATCCTTATATTACTGATCCTGTAATCTAGAAGGTGGGAGTTCAAATCAAATTCAATAAATCAGGGAATTATTTTTTGAAAATAAAGTTGTTTGTTTGCAGGGAGGGGAAACAGCTCTTAATAATTCTGTCTAACTTAAATAAAACATTAACATTCACACAAGGATAAATGGAAAATTTGCTTTGAATTGCTGTTGCGACATAAACAGTCTCCTGCTTTTCTACATCAAGATAAATAATCACAATATCCAAGTCATTCTTCATTGATAGTGACAACTGGGATGCACAGGGTGGTGAGAGTGTGCTTCTGATTTTAACTCTCAGCTCTTCATTTACTACAATCACAATTTTGTGTTTATAATCTATGTGACTGGGAATTAATCACTATGATTTAAAGAGGCAGCACAGTAGCTTAGTGGTTGACACAACATTTTATGGTACAGGTGTCCTGGGTTCAATTCCCGTCGTGGGGTTTGTACGTCCTCCCTGCAACCGTGTGGGTTTCCTCCGAGCGCTCTCGTTTCCTCCAAAGATGTACCAGCTGGCAGGTTAATTGGCTGTTGTGAGCTGTCCTGTAATTAGGCTAGGATTAAACTGGGGAAGCAGTGGGCAGCATTGCTCAAAGGGCTGGAAGGGACTACTTTGTACTGTAGCTCAATAAAATAAAAAATAAATAAATTATAACATTTCCTTAGCACTGGAGATTCATCCCAGGAGGTATGTTCAAGTGGAATGAAATTTGAACCCATATGCTTTAACCCAGAGGCAGGAGTGCTGCCAATGGTTCCATTCTTGCCGTATGGAATAACTTGAGAATTCTACACAATCTGTTGCTTGCCAAGGCTCTGTGTCTGTGCTTAATTCTTTATAGCACCATAGGACCCTGGGTACTGGTGTGTGGACTGGGAACATATCTTATGTTGTATATTTTACGAATGTCAGGACAGCTGGCATGCTTTCTGGCAGGTTTTCTGTATTCTTCATGTGATCTTTAACTAGCAGCAAAAGATCAGACACTTACAATATTGAAAGAAGACAGGAGACATTCAACAGGGGAACATTGGGTCAGTGACAGCCGACAGTATCCATCAATCAACTTCAAATGTTTCTTTCAAGAACTATTAGGACGACACCAGGTCTCAACAGTAAAAGCAAGTGTATTGAACAGTCACTTACGGAAAATGGCAACCTGTCTGCTGCCCACACCGAGAAATTAGCCAAAACAAAAGATTTCTTGCCCTTGTCAATCACTCAGCCACCCTCACAAGCTAATTGCCAACCTGTTCATCACCTGTAACACCAGGGATTGACTTACATTACAGTCCTGAGACACCACGCAATACATTTGAATAGGGCATTCATTAAATTGTGTCAGGTTTAGAAATCTTCAAAATGCCAACAAGATACTCCAGATTATGATTCATTAACTTAATGAGATCTTCCAAAATTTCTTTCTAGTTGTGTTTTTTTTATATAACTGTTGTAAGGTTCTTTACTAAAAACCTGAAGACTGGGAAGTTAGTACTCCCCAAGCTAATTTCAAAGCCCAGCATAAATAAAAACAGCAATCACGACCCTTTTTAGAGTGAAGCGCTCCCAGCCTGTTAACCACAACATCTCCGAACGATATTGATCACTACCTTATATCCAGATTGTTTCAGGGTGCTCTCACGTCTTCTGCCAACGAGCATGATGTGCCCAAAGTTCCCTCCGGTACTGTCAGTTGCTGTGGGAACCAGCATCCTATATAGAAATATCTCAGCGATTTTTCCTTCTCTGCAGAGAAAGGGAACACGAAAGAGAGTAACAGGGCGGAGAGAAAGGGGACGGAAGAGAGAGCAAAACGCGCAAAGTAAACAGGAGAGAGAAAGAAAAGGCAGGGAAACAAGAGGAACAATGGAGAAATTTGACAAAGGGGGACAGAGTTAGCGACAGTGAATGCCCGCGCCTTGTCACAGAGCACACTCAGCCACTTAGTGCCGAGGTTCGGTCAGCAGGTGCACTGCCTGCACTGACAGGGTTATGACCAAGCAATGATTCGAAAAGACATCTCAGCCAGTACAAAACGTGTCTATGAAACATCAGATAAATGTCATATGTGCTGCAACGAGACTGAGAGATTAGATTGATTTTTAACTCCTAAAGATCTGGGCTGCGCAAGTCTGCAATTCAACCGGGTTTGTGGCAGTTTTGAAGAACAGCGCAAAAGCGCCCAAGTTTAATTCCAAGTCCCGTGCTGCTCAGGAAAAACAGCGTTGAAATTCGGCGGAAGGAAGAGGCGAGGAAGTGGGAGAGTCAATATAACGTGACCCCGACCCCACACACACTTGATTTGAAATGCTGTGTCCTGATCCGTTTTGCCTCCCTTTCAGGGGAGTAGATTCTGAAAACTGTCAGAAGGGGGGTCTCTATACCGACACCAAATGAAAGTCGTGGTTCCCGTGAGAAATGAATTCTTATTTTGCCTTAATTGAGCTGTTGTTCACAGCTTTAGGAGATGTCCACAGTCCCACTGCAGCCGCACGGGCACCTTTTGAGTACAAACATTGCTGTGCTACAGGGATGATGGCTGTGGAGCTGTACACAGCAAGATGTCACAACTTCCACGTTGGTGTAGGCTCTATCCTCACTCGAGAGCCTCGAGTACACTCACTGTGTCCTGGGCGGTTATCAGAGGGCGGCGTGGGTCATTGTGGTGCTGTCAAGGTTCCTAAGAAATGAACAGCATTTCCTTCCGACATCCTTGGGCAGAAATCTCCATAGCAAACTGTGCACCCCGAAGAAAGTACAACACCGAATGCAACCTTAAGCCAGCTAGATCTACTGCACTACAGACCGACCCAGTGAACAGGCAAAAGCACAATACTGTGTATATTTATTCGATATATAATTGCCTCATATTCAATAAATTACCGGGTACAATGGCAAATACACAAGTTAATCAGGACTTATTTCTGGACAGTATTCAACAAAAATAACGAATCAATTCGGTCCAAAATAACACGGATGTTGTAAGAACAGCTGGCAAATAAACTAGGAGACATATAGTATTCTTTTTAACAGCCGGGTCTTTTAATTATTGGTGGAAAGGATGCAATTCCCTTGGGCTGGGATTTTATTTTGCAAGACGCCAATCCAAACCTTAAACATGAAGTGTTTGGAGAGGCTGATCATGGCACACATCGCCCGTCTCCCAGCCATTATGGACCTACATCAATTCACCTATTGTGTAATCAGGTTCACAGTTTCACAGTGGACACCATCTCTCTGGTCCTACTCTTATCACTGGAACATCCAGGAAACAAAGACATCTACATCAGACTCCTATTTATTAACTTTAGATCCACCTCCAATATCATGTTTCTATAAAAAACTCCCCTCCAACTACTTCTGCAACTGGATCTTTGACTTCCAGACCAACAGACCAGAATCAGTAAGAATAGGCAGCAACTCCTCTGTTATGCTTATCCTCAATACCAGTGTCCTGCAAAACCATGTCCTGAGCCTCTACCTTACTGCCTATACACTCACGACTGTGTGGCCAGATGCTACCCTAACTCCATTTGCAAGATGACACCATTGGACTGGGTTGGATCTCAGCTATGAGGCCAACTACAGGAAGGAGGAAGATTTGTGATCTAGTGGCAAGGTGTCAAGAAAATAGACTTTATCTCAATGGCAACAAAACAAAAGAACTGGTTATTGACTTCAGGAGGCAGCATAGAGTAAATGCCCCTACATGCATCAATAGTGCTGAGGTGGAGATTGTTGAGAGCTTCATTCATAGGTGTAAATATCACCAATTGCTTGTCCTGCTCCAACAATGCACATACTATGGCTAAGGAAGCATATCAGCACCTCTTCTTCCTCAGACGGCTAAGGAAATTCACATGTCCCCATTGAATCTCACCAATTTTTATAGATGCACCATAAAAAGCATCCTATCTGGATGTATCATAGCTTGGTATGGCAAACACTCTGCCTGCAACACAAGACATTGCAGACAGTTGTATACACTGTTCAGTCCATCAAAAAAACAAGCCTACCCTCCACTGACTCTGTTTACACTTTCTATCGCCTCAAGAAAATGGCCAAGATAATCAAAGACCAAGCTGGGACACTCACCGTTTTCCTCCCTTCCATCAGGCAGAAGATGAAAACATGCTCCAACAGGCTCAAAGACAGCTTCTATCCCATAGTTATAAGACTCTCAGATAGACTTCTTGTATGATAAAGATGAACTCTCCATCCCGTATTCTACCTCATTGTTTTACTTGTCTACTTGTACTGCATGTTCTCTGTAACAGTTATACTATATTCTGCATTAGGTTATTACCCCAATGTAATTATCATTTTTTTCACTGTATCTTAGTACATGTGACAATAACAAACCAATTACAATTACAAGATGCCAAGATTGTGGCAAGTTCGTGCCACACGGATCAGTGCTTGAGGCACAAGTGTTCTCAATCCCTATTGATGAAATAATGAATCCCAGTCTGCAGAAGAGAAGATGTGAGTA
Source organism: Mobula birostris (assembly GCF_030028105.1). NCBI lineage: Eukaryota > Metazoa > Chordata > Chondrichthyes > Myliobatiformes > Myliobatidae > Mobula > Mobula birostris. The sequence goes on along the minus strand of NC_092395.1, from coordinate 45,145,625 downwards.
GGGAGGAGGATGCAAAGGAGAATTCAAGGGACTTGGACCAGCTGGCAATGATAACGTGAGGTTATCCATTTTGTATAACAAAGAAAAATGCTGAATTTTATTTTAATTGGTGAGAGATTTGGAAGAGTTGATGTTCAAAGGAGGCTGGAATGTTTGTACACAAGATATTGAAGACAGAGGTGCAGGTCTGGCAGGTGAGAAAATGGTTTCTTGCCCTTTACTGCGAGTGGATTTGTGTTCAGGAGTAAGGCTGTCTTATTACAATTGTAAAGGAATGTGGCAAGAAAACTCCAGGAATAATTTGTATGATTTTGGTTTTCTTAACTGGAACATGATTCACTTGCGTGAGAAATGCTGCATAGATTTGCTGGGCCCATTTCCAGGTGATAGGTCTCTTATGAGGAGAGACTCAGTAGAAAGAGGCCTCTATTTTCCAGAGTTCCGAAGAATGAGAGGTGACTTTATTGAGATAAGGTTTGACTGGACGGATGCAAAGAGGATAGTTCCCCTTTCTCTGGACAAAGAGTCCAGAACCAAAGATCCCAATATCAAAGCAAGGGCAGGCCATTTAGGACTAAAATGAGGAGAAATTTCTTCACTTGAAGGATGGTGTATCTTTGGAAATCACTATCCCCAAAGGCCTTTGGATCACAGGTTGCATTAAAAACAGATGATAAGTTTCTGGATAGTTATAGAACCAAGTGAGATGGGGGTAGAATTCAAAAAGGCAGTTCTCGAGGTTGAAGATCAGCCATAATTTTGTTGAATAGTGGAGCAGGATTGAGGTCTGAATGGCTTGATCCTGCTCCTATTATGTTATTAGAGACACTGAGGAAAGCTGGAAAAAGGCATGTGACCCCAGCATGAGGGTGATATCCAAGGAACAACAACTAATCTCTGAAGTCATTCCCCTCATTCACTTTCCCATTACCTTCCAGGTGAATTTCCTCAGTTTCTCACTCCCCCACCATAGCACACTTGGAATGGGAGAAGCTCTGCAGGTTAGTTCCACTTGGGTTGACATTAGTGAATAGAAAAAAAAAATAACTAGTGCTCTTTTTAAGCTCTGTTTAAACATTTTTTTCCAATCAGAATTCCCTTAGGGAACAATGTGGGGAAAGAAATGGGAAAAAGGTTAGATTGGTTAACAACATGGTGGGCCAGATTTATCTTGCCATGCTGTAGCTCGTTGCTAATAGGGAGGGCTTAACAGGTTTCCATAAGCAAAGATGAACAGATGTAAGTTCACAATTAGAGCTTCTCTCCAGTTGCTGAGACAGTCTACTGAGGTGTTTGAACCTTTCAGCTCCTACCACAGTCATGCTCCCACTAAGTCTCTTTCCTCTCTGAAATACAAGATTAAACCATTTCTGCCTACTGCCCATAGTATTATTGCTTGCTATTCATTGAAGTATACAATAATGAATTCCCACTATAAGTGTCTGTTTCATCCATTAATGCAATATCCTTTAGAAAATTTAATCTCAGCATTAGCAACCAAATCTGGTCTGATTTCACAGTAGATGTGAAATTTCATTGTGCAGCCTTAATAACTAATATACCTCCCATGGCTTTACTAATAGTGATCTACAAGAGTATAAAGCGTAAACTATACTGACTAAATTGCAGTTAAAGCCTCCACCAAAATAGCAAAAAAATTGCATCTGCACTCTTTAATATTTCATTTTGGAATATTGTTCTTGGATGAGGCAATATCAACAGGTTAGTTTACTGCTCAATCTGGGTTGCACTGTTAGCATTAGGACCCCCACCCTGTGTGAATGAAGTTGCTGGATCTGGCCAGGTAATTGTCACTTTCTGTCAAATTACAATAGATCAGTATTTATAACAATCTGGACAATTATTTTTAATGTACAATCCACAAATTAAAGGTTTAGAAGTTAATTTGGAGTTCGGACTCTAACCGCAGAATTAGATGTGACATAGCCACTACATTATAATACTAATAACAGCCCAATTTTAACCCATGCCTCTCAAATTAGAAAGTTATAGTTATAAAAAAAAATAAAAAATCTGTGTAAATAATCTATCCACCCCATTAAGTGGAATGGTTTTTACATAGGCTAGATCTTTAAACAACATTTATGCCCATGTTCAAAGATGGTGTTTTTCTACCTCTGCTGAACTGAATTACATAGATTTACACCTTTGTTTCTTTCACTAATATTTGTGGTGCTCCTTAATGCATCCATTCTTCCTGTGAAACTCACTCAGTGCTGATCATTACCACGGTGTTGATGCTGTTAGCTGAAAAGGTGCTGAATTACCACTCAATATCTCAGTTTTTGATGATTAGTGTAGGTTATAAGGCTTTCTTCAATTTTGCCCGATTGTTTCCTGTCATATGAATTAGAGTAACCCTTTGAAGGCTGGGATTGGCATGTTGCCATTTTTACAATGCAGTTTGAATAGCAATAACCACATTGCAAGCCGCCGTTCATCTTGTCTGCTTCCTGCTCGCACTGAAATCTGATTCCAGTCCCTTCTCCCCACCCCCATCCTTCCAAGAAATAAACAAAGACTTTTCTACCTCACCTTTTGAATCTCTGAAACAAAAACATCCAGGATTTAAGGCAACAGCCCTTACGCTTCCGCACCGTCATTCATCCCAAATGAAATTGTTTTTTATTCCACCTGGCATTCAGCCAGTATAAAGAAAGCAAGCCACATTAACAAGAGTAGGGATGAGATTTGATAGTAAAGTACTGGAGATACTGAGCAAAATCAGCAGAAGAAGAGGAGAGAGGAAAGCAGATGAGCTTTCAAAGGAAGGCAGATGGTTTTTATCACTGTCATTATCCCACATTGTTAACTCTTTCTCACTCCACAGATGCTGTCTGAGCTGCAGAGTATTTATAGCAACTGCAGATTTTTTTTTAGCCTTGAGCAGGGACAAGTGGGTTGTGTAAAACTGTGAATAGTTTAATGATGACTGTGGAAAGAAAACATTGGTATTATCTTAAAATGCCTGACATATTAATGGGACCTTGAAGCACACAGTCTTATGGAGGTAAATGTGGCAGCCATCAGCAACATGGAAAATTTTCAGACAACAGCAAACCTATTGGTCAATTAGTCAGTCTGAGGACGTGCAGGACCAGACAACCCATCAATCTGCTTCGTGAGGCATATGATTTCTGACATTTACTGTACAGGAAGACAGGCTTTGGTTTCACAATTACACATACCTATCATTAAGATAAATAGTTAAATTGTACAGCCAGTGATCTCAGAATAGTTCTGTAAAAAAAAATCAGCCAGACTAATAAAGAGCGTAGAACAGTACAGAACAGGAATAGACCCTCCCATACCATGATACCTATGCAGAATATGATGCCAAATTAAATGAATCGCTCCTGCCTGCACATGATCCATATCCCTCCATTCCCGAATTATTCAGCCCCTTGAACGCCACTATGGTATCTGTTTCCACTGCCTCCCCGGCTGTGTATTCCAGGCACCCACCACTCTGTAAAAAAGCTTGTCCCACACATTTCCTTTAACCTTTCCCCCCTTATCTTAAAGCCATATTTTCTAGTGTAGACTCAACTAATGTCCATTAGCTGAGAGACTTGCACCCTTGCCTTATCTACATGTAATGCTCCTCCTGAGTATCACAGCCTCAGTTTAATTTACTACTTCTGAATGAAGTTTGTCATCCTTTAAACAATAAGGAGAGTGTATTCATCTATCAAGGATGATATATCAAAATTTAGAAATTCTGCTCAGTAGTTTCAGCCAACACAATGAAGAGTGTTAATCGAATGTAAATAATGGGGAAGGTGAGAGACAGAATGTTCAGCCTTGGTGTTTTATTTGATCCTGAGCTGAATCTCACATTGTCTGAGATCACCAAGGCCAGCTAATTCTTCCTGCAAAACAGTCATAACTTATCCCTGACCACATATCCGCTGCCATCCCACGCGTTTAATCCACTTCCATATTGTTGTGGTTTCCATATGTGACAATTGCAGTGCTTGTGTATCTGATTATTTTTCACCTCGTGTTAGGTCAAATGCAATGAAGTTCTTCTGTCCTTGGGTAAATCCAGTCTGCTCCGTTCACCCTGGATCCCTGTGCTTGCTGACCTACAATACCTACGGGTGGACCTTAAACTGCATTTTGGCCTCAGCCCCTTCGTTTCTGTAACCTCTTCCCAACCAAAAATATTGTCCTCTACTCTAGTTTCCATGGAACACTCATTCCTTTCATAACAACATTGCGAATCTCACTTTCAGCAGTCAAATTCAGAAGCTCTGGAATATCTTCCTTAATATCTCTACAACTTCCTTTACTCTTAACCTGCTCCTTAAAAGCTACTTCTAGCCAAACTCAGTCTTTGACTTGGTATCCAACACATTCAACAGATGTCAATCCCCACTGCCATAGAACTGATGGAACAAGTACAGTCTTTAGATAAAGTGGTATTAGAGAATGGAAGCAATTACGTCAGGACAAGCCGTTATAATTCAGTTACCAATTCAAACAACTGCATTCTGTCCTTAATTTCACATTTCATTATGAATTCTTGCCCGAATCCTCCTCTGAACTACACCTTCTCTTAGGGCTGATTTGGCTTGTGAACAGAATAAAATGCATTTGTAAAAGTAACCAGTCCAGATGAGGCATTAAGAAACATTTAAGTTACCAGCAGCGGACCACTTTGGCCTTTCAGCCTGCTCCACCAATCAATATCCTGATTGATAGTAATCTCAAATCTGCATACCTGCATATTACCTGCTTGTTTATCAAGTAATCCATTTACCTCTGCCCTAAAAATCACATTTTTCTTTGAAAAAAACAGTTCCCAAAAAGTCCAACAGAAGACCACACTACTACAAATGTTTGTATATTGAAATGGTTGCCAAAAGTGTTGGGCTAACTCTGTCATCGGCCCCATCCATTACAGTTCAAATCATACAGCAACAATAAGTAATGCTACAACTTACAGTTAAAGTGGAACTTGCTCCTTCATGATCTAAATTCCCTGCAAAGTGCTTTACCATTTATGAAGAATTTTTCTAACCGCTCTAATGTGAGAAACTCTTTTTCGAAGCAAGCTTGCACAATGTGATAACCAGAATGGTCTATATTTATTTTTTAAGATTTGCTGCAGAATAGGCACTTCTGGCCCTTTAAGCCGTGCCACCCAGCAACCCCCGATTTAGCCCTAGCCGATTCATGGGACAATTTACAATGACCAATTAACCCATTAACCAGTACATCTTAGGATCATTGGGAGGAAACCCATGCAGTCACGGGGGGAGCGTATAAACTCCTCACAGACAGAGGTGGAATTGAACCTCAGTCGCCTGTACTGTAAAGCATTGTGCTAGCCATGGTGCTACCACACCGCCCCTGAATCCTCGATACTGGAAACACTCAGTAGGCCAGGCAGCTTTAGTGGAAAGCACAAGAACTAATGGCTCTGGTTTGAGATTCTTTATCAGATTTCAGGCACAGAGAGCACAAGCTAGTTTTAAGTTGTGAAGAGTATGATGGAAGGGTGGATAGAACTAAAAGTGAGGTATCCATACATACTCACTGTATCCCATTCAACCCTTTTCCACTCTCTGCAACTTAAAGCTAGTTTTCAGTCTTTCCCACTTCTGACAGAGTCTTTGACCGAAGTGGTGACTGCCTCTCTTTGTGTAGATGCTGCCTGACCTGCTGAAAGTTACCGGCCTTTTCTATATTTATTGATTTCCAGCATTTGCATGGTTTTTTTCAAATTTAAATATAGTGGATTCTAGCCCATTAGTTAATTGGGGCCGCTGCTTTTTTGAGACAATTCTTAAAAAACCAACACTAATTGAGAAAATAATTGGGATTTCTTTTGTTTATTTGGGACACTATGCCACTTAATTGGGACAGAGACTGTTGCTGAACAGTTTCTAATACGATTCAGTCGTGTGCACTTGTAAGGCCATTACGCACTAAACTGTGCTTAGAGCAAACAGTACTTAAATACCGTCAGTTGCATGTGTTTGTGTTCAAAAAGCAGTGATTTTTGTTACCGATAGTTGGTGAGAAATAAGCAGTAAGACAATTCAGAATTGTTTTCCTCATTGCAATTTCAAGCATTCAGACCTAGAAATACCGGAGGCAATTGGGAGTGAAAATGAAATGATTTCACCACTTCATCAGGTTAGGAACTATGAATGATTTGAAGGTATTGACAATCACATTGAATGTTCCCCACCAGACAGTCAACTCTCACTTATGGCTCCAAGTAGCTGCTTACATGCGACGGTACTGGGCCACACCCCAGTACACTTCTTCGACAGATGGGCTAAATCAGGTGAGGGCAGCCCGTGGCTCTCAGACCCTGGTGAGACAGGGACATAAACACAAAATAATCTGCAGATGCTGGGATCAAAGCAACACTTTCAGTACGCTAGATGAACTCAGCAGGTCGGGCAGCATCAGCGGAAACGATGAGTCGATGTTTCGGGCCGGAACCCTTCGTCATGACTGAAGAAAGAATGAGGGGGAAGGATTTGAAGAATGCTTGTAGGTTCGGTTGAAAGACCAGTAATTTGAAAGACAAAGGGGTGGGGGAGGGGAAGCATCGACGTCATAGGCAGGAAAACAATGGGTAGTAGTTGTAGTAGTACTTATCCCTGTAAGCGTAAATGCTACACCTGTCCTGTCCCTACACCTCCTCTCTTGCCACCATTCAGGGCCCTAAACAGTCCTTCCAGGTGAGGCAACACTTCACTTGTGAGTCTGTTGGGGTCATCTATTGCATCCGGTGCTCCCGGTGTGGCCTCCTCTACATCGGTGAAACCCGACACAGGTTGGGGGACTGCTTCGTTGAGCACCTCCGCTCCGTCCGCCACAACAGACAGGATCTCCCGGTAGCCACCCACTTCAACTCTGCTTCCCACTCCCATTCACATATGTCCATACATGGCCTCCTCTACTGCCATGATGAGGCTAAAGTCAGGTTGGAGGAGCAACATCTCATATACCTTCTAGGTAGTCTCCAGCCCCTTGGTATGAACATAGAATTCTCCAACTTCCGGTAATTCCCTCCCTCTCCCATCCCCTATCCCTATGTCACTCTTCTTCCTCCCCCAGCTGCCTATCACCTCCCTCATGGTTCCGCCTCCTTTTTCTACCCATTGTTTTCCTCCCTATGACGTCAATGCTTCCCCTCCCCCACTCCTTTGTCTTTCAAATTACTGGTCTTTTAACTGAACCTACAAGCATTCTTCAAATCCTTCCCCCTCCTTCATTCCTCAGTCCTGACGAAAGGTTCCGGCCTGAAACGTCGACTCATTGTTTCCATTGATGCTGCCCGACCTACCGAGTTCCTCCAGCGTACTGTAGGTGAGACAGGGACACGCCAGTTCTGGCATGTGAAGTCAGCTCTGGTGGACTGCTCCAACAGCAAGGAAGGCAGTTGTGCAATGCTATGTGGAGAGCGAAGGGCATTTTAAGGCACAGGAGGAGACACAATCATTCACTGCAACCAATGAAGGCCCCAGTTGAGACGTCTACTCATACCATTGGACTTAGATTTCCCAGAGTAAGACAGCGGAGCTGCCCCAGTGCAACAGCATTTCCACTTTAAAAACTCTTGCACAGGTTTCCTGTCATCACCAGATACGACAGACAACCATAGTGTTAGTAGTGATCTAAGTCTGTATTTCATTTAAATACATTATTTGTTACTCAGCTAAATGGTAGTTTGTCTTTTTTTTAATCCCTTTTAACTATTTCTATGAAACTTTGGATAATTAGAGCCTCTGCTTAATTGGGTCCCGATGAGTCCCAATTAACTGGAATTCACTGTATTGTGTATTTGACCCTCAAACTGCACTGGAGAATTAATCTTGATAACATAATCAACTCTAGTCCTAAGACCATAAGACATGGGAGCAGAATTGGGCCATACAGACCATTGAGTCTAATCATTCATTCCATCATGGCTGATCCCAGATCCCACTCAACCTCACACACCCGTCTTCTTTGCCGTAACCTTTGAAGACCTGACCAATCAGGAAACTAATTTTTCATTTTAAATGTACCCATGAGCATTCCTCAGATTCACTGCTCCCTGGCTTGAAAAATTCCACCTTACCTCTGTTCCAAAGGGCCATCACTCAATTTTGAGGCCATGCCCTCTCGTTCTAGACACTCCCACCATAGGAAACACCTTCTCCAGATTCACCTTATCTAGTCCATTCAACATTCAGTAGGTTTCAATGAGATCCCTCCACATTCTTCTAAATTCCAGTGAGTATAGGCCCAAGGCTGCCAAATGCTCCTCCTATGTTAACCCCTTCATTTCTGGAATCATCTTCATGAACTTCCTCTGGACTCTCCAATGTGAATATGTCCTTTTTGAGATATGGAGCCCGAAACTGTTGACAATACTCCAAGTACAGCCTGACTAGTATCTTATAAAGCCTCAGCATTATTTCTTTGTTTTTATATTCTATTCCCCTTGAAATGAATGACAACATTGCATTTACCTTTTTTTAACCTCATACTCAACCTATAAATTAACCTTCTGGGATTCCTAAGTCCCTTTGCACCTCAGATGTTTGAATTTTCTCCCATTTAGTTAAAAGTCTGCACTTTCGTTCATTTTACTAAAATGTATTATCATACATTTCCCAATACCGTATCCCATCTGCTACTCTTTTGCCCTTTCTTCCAATTAATCTAAATCCTTCTGCAATCACATTGCTTCCTCAGCACTACCTACCCCTCCATCTATCTTTGTATAATCTGCAACTTTGCTACAAAGCCATCAATTCCATTAGTCAAATCATTGACAAGCAACATGAAAAGTAGTGGTCCCAATACTGACCTCTGAGGAACACCACTAGTCACAAGCAGCCAACCAGAAAAGGCCCCTTTTATTCCCACTCACTGCTTCCTGTCTGTCAGCCATTCCTCTATCCATTCCAGTATCTTTCCTGTAGGATTTTATCTTGTTAAGCAGTCTCATGTGCAGCAACTTATCAAATGCCTTCCGAAATTCCAAGTAAATTATATCCACTACCTCTCCTTTGTCCACTCTGCTTGTTACTTCCTCAAAGAACTCTAACAGATATGTCAGGCAAGATTTCTCTTTACAGTAACCATGCTTTGACTAATTTTATCATGAGTCTCCAAGTACCCCAAAACCTCATCCTTAATAATGGACTCCAGCACTTTCCCAGCACGGAGGTTAGGCTAACTGGCCTATAACTTTTTTTTTTGCCTTCCTCCTTTCCTGAGAGATCATAACTAGTTTATATGCTATCTCTTCAGCAACCTCTTTCAAAACTCTGGGATATAGTCTACCTGGTCCAGGTGATTTATCCACCTTAAGACCTTTCAGTTTGCCTAGCACTTTTTCCTTTGTAATATTACTGGCACTCACTCCTGCTCCCTGACATTCATGGACCTCTAGCACATTGCTGGTGTCTTCCACAGTGAAGACAGATACAAAGTCCTTAAATTAATCTACCAGTCTTTTTTGTAGAGGGAACAATAAAAATAGAACTGAGAATAAGCTATAGGGAGCTAAATGTCCAATGTTCCACAGAGTTCCTTACAGTAGGACTCCATTGGTCACAGTCTTTCAAAACTCACTTGATTCTGGCATGGTCCTGGAGGACTGGAAGATTACAAATGTCACTCCACTCTTTAAGAAGGGAGGAAGGCAAAAGAAAGAAAATTATAGGCCAGTTAGCCGAATCTCAGTGATTTGGAAAGTGTTGCAGTCTATTATTAAGGATGAGGTTTTGTGGTACCTGGAGGTTAATGATAAAATAAGTCAAATTCAGCATGGTTTCTGTAAAGTGAAATCTTGCCTGACAAATCTGTTATTCTTCAAGGAAGTAACAAGCAGCATGGATAAAGGAGAGGCAGTGGATGTCATTTACCTGGATTTCCAGAAGGCATTTGAGAAGTTGCCACACATGAGGCTGCTTAACAAGATAAAATCTTATGGCGCCACAGGAAAGATACTGGCATGGATAGAGGAATGGCTGACAGGCAGGAGACAGCGAGTGGGAATAAAGGAGGCCTTTTCTGGTTGGCTGCCAGTGATTTGTGGTGTTCCTCAGGGGTCAGTATTGGGACCACTACTTTTCACATTGTTTGTCAATGATTTAAATGGTGGAATTGATGGCTTTGTAGCAAAGTTTGCTGATGGTATGAAGATAGGTGGAGGGGTAGATTGGAAGTAGGTACAGAGGAGATGTCAGGGGTAAGTATTTTTACGCAGAGAGTGGTGAGTGTGTGGAATGGGCTGCTGGCAATGGTGGTGGAGGTGGATACGATAGGGTCTTTTAAAGGATTCCTGGACAAGTACATGGAGCTCAGAAAAATAGAGGGCTATGGGTAACCCTGGGTAATTTCTAAGGTAAGGACATGTTTGGCACAGCTTTGTGGGCCGAAGGGCTTGTATTGTGCTGTAGGTTTTCTATGTTCTATGTTTCTGTTTTGACAGATTGGAAGGGAAAAAATGTGGCAGATGTTATACAGTGTTGAGAAATGTATGATAATGCATTTTGGTAAAAGGAACAATAGTGTGTGCTATTATCTAAATGGGGAGAAGGTTAAAACATCAGAGGTGTAGGGGAACTTAGGAGTCCTCGTGCAAGACTCCCAGAAGGTTAATTTACAGGTTGAGTCTGTGGTAAAGGAAGAAAATGGAATGTTGACATTTACTTAAGCAAGGAGAGAGTGCTGATAGTGTTATAAGATGCTAGTCAGGCCGCACTTGGAGTATTGTCAACAGTTTTGAGACCACATCTCAGAAAGAATGTGTTGTCATTGGAGAGAGTCCAGTGAAGGTTACGAGGATGATTCTGGGAATGAAGCCGATAACATATGAGGAGCATTTGGCAGCTTTGGGCCTGTACTCACTGAAATTTAGGTTTAGATAGGGTGGATAGGTTTCCTTTGGCGGGCTTTCCAGAACTAAAGGGCACAACCTCAAAAATGATGGGCGACCTTTGAGAACAGAGGTAAGGAGAAATTTTTTTAGCCAGAGAGTAGTGAATATGTGGAATTCTCTGCCACCGACTGAGGTGGGGGCCAAGTCCATGGGTACATTTAAGGCAAAAGTTAATAGTTTCCTGATCGGTCAGGGCATAAAGAACATGATGTGAAGGCAGGTGTATGTGGTTGTGTGGGATCAGGGAACAGCCATGGTGGAATGGCGAAGCAGACTCGATGGGCTGAATGGCCTAATTCTGCTCCTATGTCTTATAGTCTTATGTAATGTTGACTTTAGTATTCACAGCCTAGAGAAAGGAAGATAAGCAAGATTGCCCTCACAATTTTATGAGACACGAGTTATGAATGGAAGTAGCTCATGCACTGCCTGGTGAGAAACATCAGTGTAGTCTGCATTTCTTTTCTCTGTGACATGTGCAAAATTGACGGCTCAATGTCATTGGTACTTCCAGTGTGGCAGCAAGCAATGCAAAATAAACTTTCTGCTCACATGGGCCTACACAATTAAGGCTTTTGGATACCTTGTGATGATATTCATTATTGTTTAATGTGAAGTTGGTGTTGTTGGAGATTCAAAAGCACGAAAGCAGGACGAAGGAGTTATAGAATGTGAATTACTCCTTATCTGATGGTTCGAGCGTGCGCTATTGAAGAAAGTCATGGAACCTTCTGCACTGAACGCTGCAGGTCAGGTCTGTGTGGACATTTGTTGGTGGAGGAGATCCATATGCAGTTCATCTCTGCTGCCCTTGAGCAGGTCTGTAGAAGTGCCTGCATCTGTGTGTGGTTATTCCAAGTGTTAGGCCATTCCAGTTCACAGCTCCCAGCTCCAAGAGGAATGGTTCTCCTGGAAGGATGCAGTTTTATGAACTCCTGCCAAGGCAAGAAATCTGAAAGCAACTCTTGAAACTGTATAGCTTACATGTGCACCTGTACTGAAGTTCTGTGACAAAGAGCCGGAAATACTCTGCAGATCAGGCAGCATTATAGGGAGAGAAACAGGATCAATGCTTGAGGTTGGAGAATCTTCATCAGGACCAGGAAAAGTTAGAAACCAAAGATGTTCTCAGGAAGTCTGGCATCACTTCATTCTTTATTGCAATGGTTTGATAAACTGATGGCTTGTTGACACATTTTACATGTCAGTGAACTGTCAACATAGTCTGCAGGTTTACAGTCATTAAGATAGAGTTGGTAAGCTCAGCAGATTTCCTTCCTTAGTGATCTAGGTACATCCTCTTATGAGCTCAGTCACCATGTAAACAGAAGACATTTAGAATCAACTAAATTTTAAGCTCACACCTGCTGTGATCCCATTTACACAAGTGTGCAGAGCAGCAGCCCAGGACTGTAGATAATCACAGTGACACTATCTCCTTCACATGGCAAAACTGGGAAATGGGGGCAAATAGATATCACTAAGATTTGTAAGTATAAATCAAAATAAATTCTTTCTAACAATTTTTCTATCTTAAACAAGTTACACAATGCTAGGTAATGTGCAAGATGCTGAGTTGCATTGTGACTACCTTTTGTTTCACCCATTTCCAAATGCACAGGACAGCTGCTCTCACAGCACAAAAGCCACAGACCCTTTCAGTGTCACAGCTGAAAGGTGAAAACAGCATAACAGCAGCAGGCAGAAGATAGAGAAAGATTAACACTTCAAATGCCATCTCATTTTAGTCCTGTGCGTGTAAGGAAACAGCCAAAATAGAGAGTATCAACTGATACCTAAACTTCTTTCCAAACAGGCACTAATCAGGTGACTATCCAGTGCCTCAGGTTGCCATTCTATTGTCTTATCTGATCAAATCCCATTTCTTCCAAAATATCAGTGCATTTAACCTTTAAAACGCATCTTGGAACATGTCTAATTGCACCGCTGCTTGCAGCTTTGATTCAGAAATAACCAGATTTCTACTTTCCTATAAAAGAGAATTGCACATTTCTTATGTCAGTGGTGTAGCAATAATTTTAATACTTGCATTTACATAATGCCTGAATTCTGTAAAACACCCAAGCTGCTCCACAGGTACATTGTAATATTTAAGGCAGACACATCAGGAGAGGAAGATCTTGAGATGGACTAAAGGAAGAACCTCAGAGGGATTGTCAGGGCAACTGCTGATACATCTTGCCGCGTGGGTGAGATCTAGAACTGGGGTCAGAATAGTGTGAGAAGAACAACCTGAGGCTCAACGTGGACAAAACAAAAGAGATGAATGTGGACTTCAGGAAGATGGAGGTTGACCACTCCCCATTGACTCTGCTGTGGAGAGAGGGAAGAGCATAGGGTTCCTTGGTGTGGACATAATGGACAACCTAACCTGGATCCACAACACCTTCTCATTAGTCAAGAAAGCACAGCAGTGTCTACACTTTCTGAGGAGACTGAGGTGTACAATGCTCCCCATGTCACTATGTTCGGATGTGGCCCAAGTATGGAGCGGATCACACTGAAGCCCACAGACTTTAACGCAAACAGCATTATAGGGAAAAGAAAACAATAAACTCTCAGCCAAACAGGGCCGATAATTGACACTCTCAAATGGAAAGTGAACCTACACTGTGGCTGAAAGGAATTACTAGATATAAAATGCTAGTCTTCAGAGTCAGTTGGCTCGACAGCCCAATTTCTCAGGCAAGGCCAAATGCAAGTAGGCAGCGAAACTTTGCTGTGTTTTGCTCAAGTCTTGACAAGCACTACGATGAAAAGAATGGAGTTAAATACTATCAGAATGAAATAATAATTAGCTGACACGTGCATATTCATGAGCACAATTGCTGTATCTGCTGTGTTGCCGAATCGGTGGTTGTGACACCCTGCTCCCATTCTAACAACTTTCTACAGGAGCACCATCGAGAGCGCCCTGTCCAGCTGCGTCACTGTGTGGTACGGAAGCTGCAAGGCATCTACAGAGGACAGTGAAAACCTCTGAGAAGATCATCGGCATCACCTTGCCCCCATCTGTGACATTTAATGGGAGCGATGTATACAAAGTGCCTGAAGCATGTTGAGGATCCCATCACCCATCCCACAATCTCCTTGACCCACCGTCATCAGGAAGGAGGCACAGGAGCATCATGACTAGGACTGCCAGACTGGGTAACAGCTTCTTCCCTCAGGCTGTGAGATTAATAAATACCTTGCCACCACCGAGGTCTCGTCACGAGGACAGCGAGCTGTTTGCTGTTTACTATGCCATTTACTGTTTACCTATGCTGTGCACTACATGCACCTTCAATTATATTTTATCAATTTATTTGTGGTAATATTTTGTTTTATGTGCTGTGCGTGATATGTGTTTTGTGGCTGCACTATGGTCTGGAGAAACATAGTTTCGTTTGGTGTATGTATGTATAGTCAGATGACAATAAACTTGTACCCCTGGAGCACTAGCTGCATCAAACTGCTTTACATGGTATTCCTAACTCCTACCTGAAATGTCATCTGAAGGCCTTTAGACAGACTGGAACAAAACACCAACTCAGCAGGGAACAACGTAACATAAACATCAATTTAGCCAGTACTTCATTTTGCCTAAATCACCTTTTAGCTTACTTTTGGGGACATAATGCAAAAATCATCAACCTTGTATTAATAATAAGATGACAAAATGAGAGCAGAGAGAAAAGCACATTGGTGGAAATCTAGAATTACTCAGAAACTACAAGAGAAAAACACCCAACTAAAAATGAAAAACATGCTTAAACATCTTCAGACTTTAAATTCTTTTCTAAGTAGAAGGAATTGTGGACAGCATGTAACATGCAATTTTGCGAAGGGAGATTTGAGTACAGCTAAGACAGATGTGATATCTTCCAATTCTAACTGCCTTACCTCATCTGGTAGCAGGCCTGGGAGAGGACAGAATGGATGACCAAGGTGCCCATCACAATATTTAACTATCCAATGGCATGTTACAGCTAATAAAGTACAATTGGAGAATACAATGTACAATACACGCTCAGCAAGGTGCTGATGAAATAAGTGTTTGAGATGCACAATTTTCCTGCTTCTTGAAAGAGTGGCAATTAATTCTTAGGACCACACGACATGGATTTAGCATTTAATCTGAAAGATGGCTTGCTTATATTATGCTGAACCCCCCTGGAGCCCAGCTTAACCAAAACATCAGTGGATATTAAAATCAGCCAAATGTCTTAAAGAAAAGATTAGCTTTACTTGTCACATGTAAGTTTAAACATAGTGAAAAACGTTATTTTTGTGTCAATGAGGATTGTGCTCGGTGATTGCTGACACCGTAAAGTGATTGTGCTAATCGCTGTGCTACAATGCCGTCCTACCTGCTAATAAATTGATGCAGAATCATACCAGAAGCTCTCAGCAATTCAACAAGTGTTTAGTATAATTGGAGGTTCTTTAAAATGGCAGACAAAATTGTTCCAGTTGGTATCTCAGTGGTAGTGTCACCATATTCAACAATGCCAAGTAATCAACGACACCAAAAGTGTCAAGGATTGGTGA
This sequence comes from Mobula birostris, assembly GCF_030028105.1. NCBI lineage: Eukaryota > Metazoa > Chordata > Chondrichthyes > Myliobatiformes > Myliobatidae > Mobula > Mobula birostris. Next base: position 45,130,144 of record NC_092395.1, on the reverse strand, counting down.
GGAGAATCCTCGAATCTATGGCCTCCCCTTCAGAATAGTGGAAGGGAATTTGGTGTAAGGAAACAGAACCACTGCACTCTGGCTTGTTTCATTGTTTCCGAACTGCTGGGGCAAAGCCCTCACATCCCCACCCTCAAACAATAGCTTTCAACATGACCAGTTAAACAAATAGAACCTTGAGGGGAAAATTGGGCACAAGCCTGGCTGGTAAATCTAAAAAGCAAAGAATGAATAAGGAACATTCAACTTTGTTGAAGAAAATAAAATCAGTGCAAACAATGTTTGGTGCCTAACATGTTGACATTTAACAGATTCATCCTGCTGAAAGACAGCATTTTTTTGAAGCAGCAATAATCAAAAACAATGTACTAGCCTTTGGACCAATATTAATGTTTGGCTGAAGAGCACAGACTGGCCATGTGCCATCCTCTGAGGCAGCTCTTTCAGGAAGCTGCAGTGCCAGTTGTTTTAGTGTAAAATAACCCTATCACAGCCATGAATTTGTCAACAGGTCAGAGGTTGTTAAATGTTGGGTGGTTTAACCCTTTTAGTGCTGAATATTTCAAGCTCAATAAATTAATAGCCTCATATCAAAGTTCAAAGCAAATTTATTATCAAAGTACATATATGTTACCATATACAAACATGAAGTAAGTTTTCTTGCAGGCATACAGTAAATCCAAGAAACACAATAGAATCATTGAAAGACCTCACCGAATAGGATGGACAAACAACCAACATGGAAACAACAAACTGCGCAAGTACAAAAGAAAAATAAATAAATAAGCAATGAATATCAAGAATATGAGATGAAGAGTCCTTGAAAGTGAGTCCATAGGTTGTGGGAATAGTTCAGTGCCGGGCAAGTGAAGTTATCCCCTCTGCTTCAAGAACCTGATGGTTGAGGGTAATAACTTCCTGAACCTGGTGGTGTGTGTCCTGAGGCTCCTGGATCTTATCCCAGATGGCAGGAATGAGAAGACAGCATGGCCTGTATGATGGGATCCTTGATGATGGATGCTGCTTTCCTGCGATAGTCTTCTATGCAGATATGTTCAATTGAGGGGAGAGCTTTACCCATGATGGACTGGGCTGTATTCACTACTTTTTGTAGGATTTTCTGTTCAAGGCCATTGGTGTTTCCACATCAGACCATGAAGCAACTATTCAATAAACTCTCCAACACACAGCTGTAGAAGTTTGTCAAAGTTTTAGATGACATGCTGAATCATTGCAAACTTCTAATAAAGGCCCTGTTCTGCTTTCTTCGTAATTGCACCTACTTGCTGGGCATGGCAGATCAAGAAGGTCAAGATGACACCAGCCAACAATACTATTTCGCGTGACATCTTCCAGATAGTGCACAAAATTGTTTCTTTCACAACTTCCTTTCATTTTTAGTGTGTTTCTAGGACTGTTAGAGCCTGTGTTCTATAGTTTGAGGATCAATTGAGTGATCTGGCGCTTTGCTGTCTCAGAGAAGATTCCAGAAGGTGAGCGGCCTCTAGGTGATGAAGCTTAGAGATGAGATGCGAGCCCATGATTGACTCCATTATGCAACGATCTTGCTGATTAAAGTGTTGAGGAAGACTGAGGTGAGTGTGCAAGGCGAGCAAGTGTTCAGCACTGTCTACCAGGCTCTCGCTCGCTGCTGCCAGAGAAGGTGTTTGTGTGTGACAGTCTCTCGCTCGCTGCTCCAGAGGGAAGGCCCCTGCTTTCAACTGGTCTTCCTTGCCCTCGATGCTGTTGGAGGATGATACTGAAGTTCAGGGTCTGTGATTTATGGATTGGACTGCAGTTCACTTGGACTCCCAGTTTTATGCTTTTATAATCTGTGTTTTTGTCCATTCTTTCTTGTTGCCTGTTGTACGATTTGTTTTGTGCGAAGGGGTATGATGTTGCTGTTGACGTTTGAATGATTTGTTTTTTGCGCGTGGGGGGGTTGTTGTTGTTTGTGTGATTTGTTTTCTTTTTGCCCAAGGGGGCGGTTGATGTTTTGAATAGCTTCCATGATTTTCTTTGTTTCATGGATGTCTGGAGAAGACGCATCTCCGAGTTGTATACTGCATACAGACTTAGATAATAACTGTACCTTGAATCTTGAAGTCCTCCTAAATGATAACACTGATGAATCTAAAGTTGTTGATCTTCTCCATCTCTGATCACCTGATCCGGTTTCCCACCTGAAGCAGTAGATTTAAGTGCTACTGTACGATAATCATTGAGGTAAGTTTACACGTTCTTCTTAGGCACTGGCATATTTGAAGCCTGCTGGAAGCAGGTGGGTACCCTCTGACTGCTGAAGGGAGAGGTTAAAGGTATCAGTGAACACTCCAGCCCAGGATCAGTACAGGTATTAAGTATCCCAACTGGGCTGAATGCTTTCCATGGATTCACACTCCTGAAGGATGCTCTCACATTAGCCTCAGAGACTGAAATCACCGGGTGATTGAGGACTGTGAAAGTTAGTGATAGTTCCTTCATGTTTTGACAGTCAACGTGAGCATAGAAAGCATTGAGCTCATTGGGGAGCGAAGCATAGTCACAGTCTTCCTAAACACCCAATAAATTTTCCTATTCCTCCTACCCTACACATTTCCGTAGGAAAGTGCTAAAATATTATTGTGAAAAAAATAAGTGGGAACTTGCTTGCAGTGGAATTTCTAGTTTAATATTTTTCAGCATGATCCTGAAGATTTCTTCAAATGTATCTGCTTTAATATCAGATCAGATTCAAAGTTAAATTTGCTTTCAAGTTTTATACTTTCTCCATTAGCATTTGCACATCTGACTATGTCTCCTTTTACCCCTGGATATAGATGCTCCCTCAGGACATGTTTGATTCATCCTTTGATATCTCACAGTGGCTACTCTTCATCAGTATCACAGACGCTAGGCATCAATGGCCTATTGAATCAGGAACAGCATTACACAATTGCTCCTGATCCAATCTATATCTAATGCATGAATGTACATTTTCTTGTGTGAGTCATTGGACAAGGCAAGAATGGGAACACTGAAGCAACATTCTTTTGCCCGCACCAAATGCGGAGACCGACTTTTCTGTGATCAGTTGACCCAACAGGCTGGAATCGTATCAAAAAATCCATCACATACTTAAATTAGAATCCCAGTGAGCCCCTGGGATCTGCCTGTGTAGTGAACCTATTGCTTCCCTAGCATGTAGAGAGTGAATACATTTAGAAATTACTTAAAGGGGCAACAGTCAGCATGGTTCTACAGCTTCGATGCATAATTATCCAGAATTCCGACATTCTGCAAGTGTTATTCATTATTGGGATACAGTTTCTATTGGTGATTTAGTATCTCTTTAGCTGACCTTGAGTAATTTCAGAAGTGACTGTTGTGCATATGAGCACTGCTTGTTAAACCCTTCAATTGAAGAGGATGGTTCAGTTGAGAATGTCAGCCCACACAATGTCTGCACACAACCTCCCAGTAGGAGCTACAGGAGATTGATCAGCACAAATTTAAGTTTTCATTTCCCTAATCTTGAAGCATTTAGACAGTTGCACCCCAATCGCATGGCCTAAAATCACTAAAATCATCTTTACTCTGCATTGAGTTGGGAGGATTCGTCATGTGTGCCAATGGGATATAAATAACTCGAGTTACATTAGTAACATTTATGATCCATCTCAAAAATCCATTAGTTCTCTCCTGCTAGGAAGTAATCCCACTTTTGTACTGAGATGCCTTTAAATGTCTGAGAGGTGTTCACTTTAAGCTTTTAAGATGATCTTAGACAGTTCTCTGGCCAGCAAATTGCACTGTAATGTACTCAAATTGGTATGTTTTAAAACCACTTTGCCACATGATTTTTACTGTGCTGGCCGATTTGGATGTGTGGCATGTTACCGGGTGGCCAGCTTTTGAACTACTAAAATTACACAAGAGCATGTTGAATCTAGAGACGCACATTTAAAGTGAGAGGTGGTTGTGTTTAAGATATGCACAAAATATGAAGGACATGTAAGGAAGCAAAAATTTGCCCTGAGAGAATTTAAACTCTATTTTGTGTTTGCTGCATCCTAGAGCATGAGATTTTGTGTATTTTTAAATCATCTTTATACTTGTTGGGCATGATATATAGTTAATTGGTTTTATTCACAGAACGAACTGTTGAGGCTAGCATTTACCACCTATCCCCAGTTATCCAGAAAGGTGGTTGTGAGCTACCTTGCTGTACCACTGCTGTTCATGTTGTACAAGTACCCCATACATTGCTACTGATTGGGACAGAACCCCAGAGCACCCAACAACAATAAAGGAATCAAAAATGCATTTCTAAGTCAAGTTCATGGGAGATCTGAGGAAAACCTAGAGATGATGATACTCCCTTGGCCTTCTAAGTTGTAGAAATCAGAGTTTGGGAAGAATATAGTGGAAGAAAAAGCATTTAAAACAGCCTCTTTCTGCACTTTGTACCCAACTTGATTTCTGCCTTTAAAGCGATTTCTTTGAGCAAAATATCTTGATATGTTTCTTCTGCTACAAGGTGCTGCAGGATATGTGGAGAAGTTCTATGACAGTGAGGGGGAATCACCCATCAAGTTAACATTTCACCTAAGCTTAAAAGGGTTGAGCTCAAGTGTTCCAGATTCATTGTGGTTACAATAGTACAGTGTTGCATTTTTACTAATCTCGTAACCTAGACTCTGAGATTAATGAAGTGAAATCAAAAGTTCATATCCCACCAATTTCAATGCAGATTAAGTTCAAAAGTTAATTTCGTACTTTTAATCAAGAAACTATTGGGTCCTTGTAGAAGCCCACAGCTTCATTAATAGCCATTCTTTGGAAGAAATCTTCAGTCTTTACCTTGTCTGGCTACACAACTTCAGATTCACATTAATGTTCTGGAAACTATCCATAGGAACTGATAGAAATAAAGAATACTGGATGGATTACACAACAGTTATCAAAGAACCATACTCAGTCAGAGCTCAATAAACACTGCACAGCCCCCGCGAACGACGATGTGTCAAAAATGAGAGGGCAACAACATGATGGAGTTATGTCTACAGAATCCTTCCTTTCTTGTAATGTTCCAAAGCCCAGTTTTTTTGGGTTCACATCCCACTGTTTGGACGCATTTGTTGTGGTCAGATAAAGTCAGAAAGCTATGGTTTTGGGACTTGACTGCAGGTCCATAAAGTTTCATAGCATCAGGTTAAGCAACCTGCAGATTATTTTCCACCATCAGCTGATGAATCACTACCTCTGGCATGGGGAAAAAAATCACTGAATGCAGTACAGAGTTCAGAATACCTTTTGGGTAGGTGCCTTCGTTGTCTGTTGCCAGGAGTTGCTTTGTTACAAAACCATTGACAGAGCCCTGAAGGACAAATCTATCAGACTAAATGTTATAGGTAATGAAAGAAACATTTATCCTAATCTCCTTGTTGCAATTGTATCTGATCATCTTGACACTGATGAATGGCAGCTGTACAGTCATTGTGGAGAAAAAGCCTTGTGATCACATTGAAAGGACACCCTTTAACGTGACGTGCAGTATTACCACCACAGTAAATAGAATTTTCAGAGAAAGCTGGAATCTGGAGGCGTTGAAGCCATCAGGAGCAAAAAAATTCAATTCAACTGTTCACAATGGCCTGATAGATCACGCTTCTCACCCCTACCGCTGCAATCAAACCAGGGAACCAATCCCTTTCCAATGAATATAGAAAAGCAAGTGAAGAGCAGCATTAGGGAAAATTCACTGAGATGCTAAACTTGTGAAGATAAAACATTGGACAACCCACATGCTGAAGAGCAGAATCGGGGTGGCAGGGGTGGGGGTGAGCAATCCCACAGATAACAGATTAGCTCATTTTTTGCCACATCTGGCAATTAGGATGGAACTCCATGAACATCTGGGTGATGTGCAAAAGTGTCTGCAACCATCTCTGACAAGAAATGCCAAAGGGTTGATTTGTTTTTCTTTTACATTTCTGTTTACTCTTTCTGGCTAGTTCAGCATGTGTCCAACTTCCTAATTAAATGGCTTTCTAGACTATTTCATTGATTAATTTTTCAGAATTCAGGCATCATTGCTAAGGCTAGCATTCATTGCCCATTCTGACTTGCTCTGACAGTGGCCATTTTGATGAAGGAAATGCTACAATGCTGCAGGACAGGGAGATCCTTGCTTTGTACCCAGTGACGGTGAAGGGATGTCAATATGTTTCCATGACAAGATGATAAGCACCTTTGATGGGAATTGGCACCCAGTCACCCGTGAGTTTGGGTTTTAAAGGTCCTGTCGGTGTAGTCTATGGGCATGTTCTACACTTGGTGGAAGGAATGTTTAGGGTAGATAGGAGGCCAATCAACAGGTTATTTTGCAGGAAGGCAAGTAAAAGTCACGTGCAGGAACCTTAAAGGTTTTCAAGACAATCTAGTTTTACAATCACCTTAATGATCAACTTTTTTTTTTGAGCATTTGAATCCATGGTGAGTTGTAAAGTAACTGGGTTTATAATCTGAGAATTATGTTATTGACAGTCACTTAACCACAAAGCTACCATACGATTTGCTATCCACTGCCTCCTCACATCACAAAAAAGCTGTCTTAAGCCAATTCAATTTACTTCATATGATATTATGGAGCAAATGAGCATAAAAGATATAACAAAGACTCTTGAATCTCAACAACAAACCAGCTAATGTTTTATGACCTTCTACTATGACATTTTCTCCTGATGGAGGAGAAAGATGCCCCTGTAGTTTTGTCCACAGAATGCAGGACAACTCCAATCAATATCAGACCATCTTCATCTATTAGTAAATAGCTGGTAAATCGGTGGAAAATACTGTCGAGCGACTCATTTAGTCATGGTGTCTGTCACACCAATTTCCTCCAGCAGTTTGTTAGTTACTTACTCAGCCATGACTTGTTCATCCTGGCCTAGATGTCCTTTTTCTGCAGATGGACAAAGGAGTTGAATTAGCAAGGAAAGTTGTGAGTGATTGTCTTGGATTCAAGACAGCATTTGATCAAGTGCAACATCAAAGAGCCCTGGTAAATTTAAAAGTCAATACAAATGGGGGGAAAATTTGGGACCAATATCTGACAGGATGTTTTTGTCTGCGGCAATACTTTTTTGAAAAGTGCCTAATGCAGATCCAGCCAATGGTCCTTGCTAGAGGAAGAGCAAAACCAAGATAAAAATAAAAAGTAGGGATAAATCAAATGTTTTAGAGTTCATTCACTGGGAACATGGATCTCAGTAAAAGATCCAAGTGGAAAGAGTTCCGCCTACAACCAGATTCAATGCTAGGAGCATAGCAGCAATCATCAGTGTTTTATGAGATGTCCATATCTCTGTACATGATAATCCAGCAGTTGGTTCAATGCCTGTCCTCTGTGAGCCTCAAGCCCAGGATCGCTACAGTGCTCTTCAGATTGAAAGAACATTTTGAGATTCAGTAGCAGCTGAGGATAAGGTGTTTTTGTTCAGTTGATGATCTTTTCAATCAGATTTACCAAACACAAGAAAGAAAATCAATTCAATAAAACTTCTATTCAATCCTTTTACTTTGATGGAAGCATATTTTTCTGCTTGTAACTTAATACAAAAGCAGTTGTATCTCTAATTTTGTACAGCCACCTTGAATGGCAAGTTGAACATTAAACTAAATTCAATTCTGATCTCTCCAGCTATTGAGTTTTTCTTCCAAATTAGGCCAGACAAATTAAACAAAAGATTCTTTGTCATGGTTACAGCAGCTTCAGGGGGATTTAGTAGGAAAGGACACCCATAACAGTCTGTATACCAGTGATGTGACAACTTCTTATCAGGTGTCTTGAAAAGAATCTCAAAGTGAGTAATATCCAATGAATTATTTGTAGTATGGTTACTGATTACAGGAGCTAGTGCATGGTCTGATTCTATGGACAAAGATAAATGAGCAATTGGCATTTTCACTGAAAGAATCAAACCTTTTTTTGATTTGATAGCTGGGAATACTATCCAGTTTAGTCAGAAATTAAATGTAAGGGGAGTTTCACAGTTTAATGGTAAGAACATTTATCTTTTGACCCTTCGTGCCTACTCTGAATTCTTTCTTCCTTAGAATGGAATAGAACATGTTTTCTTCCCCTGAATGGAATCAGAAGGAAATGGCAAAGTGGGTAGGAGAGACTGTTCTGCCTTTTGGGTGCATGCCACCTTGCAAGAGAGATCCCATTTGCCCCTTTTTCCTCTCTTTTGTATAACATCTCAACTTATGCACTTGCTGATCAGCTCCCTGTTTGGTTACTTTGACACATACCTGCAATGCGGGTTCTCCTAAATTTGCCAAGTAATGTACTACCGTGTCTTTGGAATGTGGGAGGAAACTGCGGCATTCAGGATAAATACTCGTGGTTCCCAGCAAAACGTGCAAACTCCACACAGACACCAGAGGAGTCAGGATTGTATCCCAGACCTTGGCACTGTGAGGCAACTGCTGCACCATAAAATTGCCCTCAAAGCCAAGCCTGATATTCACCTTGGCATTACTTCTCTGCCCTAATCCCTTCTCTCTTGATTCCCTTAATGTCGAATACCCTATTGCTCAATTTCAAACCTGCTCTGTAACTAATTGTACACAGCCCCTTGGTGGTGAACTTCAAAGGTTCACTTCCTCCTTAAATTCTGTCCTCACTGTAAACTCCGAGTCAAAACTCAGCCAGAGGTAACATCTCTGCATCTACCCTGCCAAGACCCAGTTACAAAGCATCAAAGAGAGAGCACAGGCCTAGGCTGACTAATTTCTTTTCATGACACACTTGTCATTTCAGGAATCGATTGCTGGATTATCTTTAATTGCTCACAAGCCCAGGTAAAATGATCATTGGTTGCTAAACTTAATGCTTATTTCCCAGTGACTTGAATCATTTTCATGTTTTTGCTGGAATAATATAAACTCACAAGGATTAGCACTACTATCTTGGAAAGTGAGTTGTGGTCAAAGAGAGAGCAGAAGAGAGATGGTTGCATACGCCAAACCACATTATGCTATGAGTGTCAGATCTCCAGTGCAGTAGCTTATTTGAAAATATTAACCTGAACTAATCTAAACAAAGCTTGGGGGAGGTGGAGATCCTCAGTATGATTATGTCTGGTTCTTATGAAATCAGCTACTAAGAGCTTGGGCTCAGCAGTCTTGTTTGTTTGATAAATGACAGAAATTCTACATGGGACATTAAAGCTTGTGGTTCTTGCAATCACCATTGAGACTTCTGAACTTTATCCCCAAACTATCAAATCAAAAGCTACCAACAGCCAAATACTCAAACAATTGATCAGCAAATGTGGAAAGAGAAATCAGTCAATATTTCAGATCAGGGACCCTTTCTAAGAACTTGTGAGAGTGGATGGTTTATAGCTTTCAAAGCAGAGTTGGGGAGGACTGAGATATAATTCAGAATAGGACATGGAGACAGGTTAAAACAGGTCAGATGATAAGGAGCATTTGGGGAAGCACTGATGTCACATTTTTGACAGGAGGGCAGAGGCCAGGCAGAACTATTGGAAGGAATGCAGGATCTGTCACTCACTTGATCAAGAACCTCCTGCCCAATCTGTTCTAGATCTACAGACTCTGCATGATCTTCAGCAAACTCAGAACACATAGAACCTTGACCCTTGAAGAGAAAAGAAGGACAAAACAGAGAGAAGAAAGGAAAAAGGAAAAAAAATGATCAATGAATGATGTCTGCAGTTAAAGGCTGATTCATACTTATGCGTACGGGCTACGCCGTAGTCTACGCAAATGGCTTACGCCATTGTGAGCATTTATATTTGTGCTTTGGTGTGTCTGCGTCTCTCTGCAATTCACCACCAAAATGCTAGTTGAGTTGTGTTGAGTTTATGCCACTGTGTTGAGTTTCTTCCTGCACTTCAATAGTCATAGTCATAGTCATACTTTATTAATCCCGGGGGAAATTGGTTTTCGTTACAGTTGCTCCATAAATAATAAATAGTAATAGAACCATAAATAGTTAAATAGTAATACGTAAATTATGCCTGTAAATTATGAAATAAATCCAGGACCAGCCTATTGGCTCAGGGTGTCTGACCCTCCAAGGGAGGAGTTGTAAAGTTTGATGGCCACAGCAGGAATGACTTCCTATGACACTCAGTGCTACATCCCAGTGGAATGAGTCCCTGGTTGAGTGTACTCCTGTGCCCACCCAGTACATTATGTAGTGGATGGGAGACATTGACCAAGATGGCATGCAACATAGACAGCATCCTCTTTTCAGACACCACCGTGAGAGAGTCCAGTTCCATCCCCACAACATCACTGGCCTTACGAATGAGTTTGTTGATTCTGTTGGTGTCTGCCACCCTCAGCCTACACAACAGCAAGCATGATAGCACTGGCCACCACAGACTCGTAGAACATCCTCAGCATCGTCCGGCAGATGTTAAAGGACCTCAGTCTCCTCAGGAAATAGAGACGGCTCTGACCCTTCTTGTAGACAGCCTTAGTGTTCTGTCTCTGTTTGAACTCTGTCAAACAATGGCAATTGAAACTGAACACTTCATTTTGGAGTTGGAGCTCATGTTGGGCTAAGAACACTCAACTCATGTTCTTCTTCTCTCTTCTCTCTCAATTCTGAAATGGCGGGGAAGAAGAAGCAACCGGAAATGCGTAGGAGGAAATGCGATGCTACCAAGTGGACCAATCACAGTTGTTGCGGTCTGCGCCGCTGCGACTCGTAGTTACATTTTGGGAGAGGTGCGCGTTAGGCTACAGCGTAGGGTTTGGCGTAGAGTACAGTGTAGGGTACGCAGCTACACCGTACCTACGGCATACATTTGACGCAGAAGTATAAAGTGGGCTTAAGAATTCAGTCGCCTCTGTGGCCAGGCATCACTGCAGAAAGCTACATTTAACTACATCAGCTGCTTCATCAATTATCATCCCTTCATATAAAGGTCAGAATGGACCTCCAATGATTGCTGATGATTACAACATCCAGTTCTATTTGCAACTCCTCACACACATACTAGCAGTTGGACCACATCCTGGTGTGGGCTAAATAGTGACACATAAAATTTGTGGCACAAGAGGCAGCAAATATCTAACAAGAGAATCTAGTCACCTACCCTAGACCTACAATGACATTTCCACTGCTAAATCCTCCCACCAGCAACATCCTGCAGGAAGGGTCCCTACTTCCTAGAAATGCAGCTCGTTTGGGCATATATGTATGGTTTTAAATGTAGATCATTCAAAATCTTTCCACTATCCAAAAAGCATGCAAAGGTAGTGAAATGTTTTCCATTTTCTTATGTGCATACCCAGTGCTTAAAATACGGGCAAAAGGTAGTGCAGTTGATCAACAGTCCTCCCAACACATTCAACATTAACTCAACTACTGCAACACAGTTGGAGCACAGCATTGAGACTTCTTTAACAACTATATTGAAGAATAATAATCAAGGGTGAAATATTTCAGAGTTAAATTGGGAACTCCTTTTCTAGATAGCACCATTGATATGTCATCACCACATGAACTTTTGCTGTTAAGGTTGCAGTTTAATCACCAAATCCTGTGAAACAATTAAAACTATTAGGTAAATGTGGACAATCCCACAAGACTAATTCAAGAAAAGAATTATCTTCTCTAGGGTCTGGCTTACTTTCTCCAATTAGTAACCAACAGGATTCATCTTTAATGTTTGTAGAACCTGTCACCTGTCCAGTCTGAGGAACAACACTCAGGCTGTTTGGAAAGTAGATGTGTATTACAGCTAAAGACAAGGCAAAAACTACTGCCAGATTATTACTTCTAGCTGTTTATTTTCAGACAGGTACAAATGACAGTAGTGGTTGGAATACTGAGCACTATCCCATTTCATAACATGGAGTTCCTCCACTCAAATCTAAACTAAACTTAAAATCCTCTGTAATAATAAGCCTAATTATTATTAGGCTGGAGGAGAAGATAGCAGTGCGCCTGCGTGTGCGCAGCCCTCAATGAATCCGTATCTGTTAAATAGGGGCCATGGACAATTCTGATTTGATGGAGAATGGGCGTGAAAACACAGAAGAACATCTGGAGAAATTTCTGAAACGCCCATTTGCTGCTGTCGTTACTGTGGGGTCGGGAATCTTTCGGACGGTAGGCCTCAAAATCCCCGGCCTTGCCTGCTTTTGCGACCGAGAAGGAGGTCGAATCGCTAGGACAGAGATTGCGCTCAGTACTCGGTGTCGGAGAGCTGATCAGAGCTCGAAGATTTCGGATGACTCAGAGTCGGATTGTGGTCGGCATGGCAGGGAGAGTTTTTCTTCCTTGTCCTGTCTGTGTGAGATGTGGAACATTTGAGAAACTTTGAACTTTACTGTGCTCACGGACTTCTTCATCAAGTTGTGGTATTGTTACACTGTTTGTAAGTATATGTTATAATTATGTGGTTTTGTCAGTTTTTTCAGTCTTGGTTTGTCCTGTGTTTTGTGATATCACAACGGAGGAAATAATGCATCATTTCTTAATGCATGCATTACTAAATGACAATAAAAAGAGGACTACGTGTCTTCATAATCGTAACAAACAGTACTGGATACAAATTCACTACAGTTAAATGGACTGGATAACAGTTATTCACATGTGTCATAAAATCATTGCAAATGAGCTTTTGGATTAAGCTCATTCATATATGTCTAATAACTAATTTAAAATGCAAATAGCTGACATCAATGGTCTCTTGAAGCACATCAATGAGTCAAAGTATTACTACTCAATTTCTGACAAATGCATTTATTTGCATTTCATTTAGTAATACATAAAAATGTGCTTCTAAGCACCAAATTTTGGCAGTCAGACATACAAGATGAGAAAAAGCAATGAAAAGCTGTGTCCATAAGTAATTTAAAAGTGATCTTAAAGGATGAGTGACAAAGGTTTAGAGAAAGATTTCAGATGGTGGTAAAATTTAATCAGAGTTTCAAGAGGTAGAGTTTCCAGAGGCTGGAAGTAGTTCTACAGATTGTCCCAAGGTGGTCTTGTCTGTCGTACAAAAAAAATTAAGGAGTTGCCAGACCTGGGACTACATTAACTTAGTAAGAACAAAGTGATGAATTAACACAGTTGGGAGTTGGAAAACAGGCAGTGTTAGAAATACTTGCAGGAGGGATGGCAAACGCACACGTGCAAGTCAGGTTGTGCTAATAGAGAAAGAAAGTCTGAATCAATACCATCGATGATTTACAGCTGTTTGCTTTTTCTGAGGCAGAGAAAGAAACTGAGTTATCATGAGTTGTAGACATTGATAGAAAGTCTGGGTGGCTGTAAAATATAGAAATGCAAGATCTAGTGACTGTATCCCACCCATTCTTGTACATCTACTCTGACCACGCCTGGACAGAGAATAAAATTCCCTGGTGCCCGCATTCTATCCCACCAGCCATTGGATTCAATTGTTCATCCTTCACAATTTCTGCCAGATCCAACAAGACTTCACTAACAGACACATATTCCCCCTTCCCTTTCAGCACTGTGAAGAGACTGGTATTTTTGTGACTCCCTGGTCTGCTCTCCTGTCCCCACTAAGCACTCCATTTCTTATTCCACTTCACCCATGCAACCACACCTCTTCACACCCACTCGGGGTGGAAAGAGACCTTCCAAGTAAAGCAGCAATTCACCTGCGTATTCATAAGGTAGAGCAGACTAAATTACGAACAGTAGGTAGATGCGGTAGATTAACTGGAAGAAACCAACCGCAGATCAGGGACCATTTTGCAGAATACCTACTGTTAGTTTGCAGGAATGACCCCGCCCTTTCCTGTTGTCTGCCACTTTAATTCCCCGTCCTACTCCTACTCTAACCTGTAACCTCCTGCATTGTTACAAGGCCTAATGTAATAGGTGCAGGAATTAAATGAGACACAGTCAAGGGCTCTGTCAAACATGGAAGAGGGTGAGGTACCTTATCAGTTGAAACTTCCAGACTCTGTCAGAACTGGCTATTTCTGCTGTAAATCGTCTATCTGTGGTTGGCTCAGTTTCTACTCTCTCCATTAGCAGAGTCTGACTTGTGGGGCATGACAGACAGCCTAGCATATTACAACATTTTATGCTGCTCTATCTGCATTCTCAAATTGCTGTCAATAACACATAAACCACTACTTGCCCCTCAGCAACCCTAGCCTTAACCTGGAACAGATATTCATTTCGTCTCTGCAACTTGCTTTTCCTTGATATGAAAAGTTTCTGAACAAGGCATTGTTTCAAGAAAGCAAGATCCCCACTATCAAGGCCATGACATCTTTTTGCAGCTACTCTTGGTCAGGAGATTCAGAAGCCTGAAGTCCCATACCACTAGGTTCCAGACAATATTCCCTAGAATTTTTTTTTCTTGCACAAATTATGAAAAAAGAAAATTCCAGCTGCACGGCAACAAAGGCTAGGTGCATGGAAGCATCTCAGTTACTGCGCGGCAGCGCACCTGTGCAGCTTAGAGGGAACAACTACTTCCCTTCGACCATTTGGTTCTTGAACCAAACTGAATAACCCTAATTACTACCCCAGGATAATAACACTATAAACACTTTGCACTACAATGGATGATGTTATTTTTATTCCAATTGTGTTTTATTGTATGATTTTGTATAATGTTTCATTTATATTTTCTTGTGAATGTGGTGACTCTAATACCATGTACTGTATCTGTGATGCTGCTGCAAGTTTTTCATTGTACCTGTGCATATATGTAAATAGATAGATATACTTTATTAATCCCGAGGGAAATTTGGTTTCATTACAGCCGCACCAACCAAGAATAGAGCGTAAATATAGCAATACAAAAACCACAAACAATCAAACAGCAAAATACAAACAATGCCAGATGGAAAATAAGTCCAGGACCAGTCTATTGGCCCAGGGTGTCTGACCCTCCACGGGAGGAGCTGCACATTCAATGGCCACAGGCAGGAATGACCTCCCATGCCGCCAAGTGTTGTATGTACTTGTGCATATGATAATAAACTCAACTTTGATGTTTTCTTCCTCAGTTTATACTGAGGGTCTTCAACCTGAAACATTAGCTGTCTCACTTTCCATAGATACTGCCTAACCCACTGAGTGTTATCAGATTTTCTGCTATTCTTTACTGAATGATTCATTTCCTAATGCCCCACAGGCTCTCCACCACCTACAAGCCACAAGGAGTGTGACGTAACACTCTCCATTTATTTAGGTGGGTAAAATCTATAGCTCAAGTTGCTTGATAAGCATCTAACAAATTTAAAGAAACCCACTTTATGGACATCCACCAGCCACCCTTAACTTTGATTCCTTCATCACCAGCACAGTGGCCATGATGTGTACCATTAAAAAAAATGCACGGTAGTTAGCTGTTCAGGTTACTCCAGCAGCATCTCCCAAACCAGCAATCTCTATGACCAAGGAGAACAAGGGTAACAATCACATTGGAACACCACCATCTATAGGATTCCCATTTCATAGACCTTCCCAGTTTGGAAATACATCACCTGTCCTTCCTTGTCACTGGCTCGAAACCCTAGTACTCCCCATCAACAGTGGAGTGCAATTACCATCACCAAAAGGACTGAGGTGGTCCAACAGCTGGGTTTATATCTATGAATGCTAACATGACAGTTCATCATCAGTGGCATTTTATTTATTGCCTATGATGGCAGCAGGCTTTACAAATGGGGTAAAACAAAGCAGACCATCGTGATGGATAGAACTCAGTTTCATCACATTTGCTACCAATTTCCACCTTCTGTCACTTTTCCTTAGTCTACTTCTATCTCTTGCTGTCCTCTTGCCCGTTTTTCACTATAATTCAAGTTTAAAAAATTATTTCCTACTCAGTTCTCATGAATGCCCATGGATCTGATAACCCTTACCACAGATACAGCCTGACATGTTGAGTTCTCAGCATTTCATTTTTTATTGTGTAGAGTAAACACTGAATGCTCAGGTACAATGCTTTCCCAAGGCTAAGCCACACCAGAAAGAAGATGACACTGACCAGCAAAATGAACAGGGAAAAAATCAAAAGGAATTGATCAGGAATGAATAGCACTAAGCAGATAAGTTGAGTCAGTACAGATCAAATAGTTTCATCTGCAATGTAAAATTCAAAATTATAAAAATAAGCAGCATTGCATAGAAAGCAGAAAAAATCTAATAAATCACCAACTTTCTATTCATTAAATTTCAATTCCCTTATGAAACATCCTTCCCAGAGCTTCATTCAGCTCATTTTTCAAAGTATGTAAATAAGATCCCAAAGAACAGAGTCAGGAAGGACAAAATGCTTCAGAATAAAACAGCAAAAACTAAGGGAATCATGTGTCCATCAGTCTAAAACTGCAGGAATTATTCCAAAACGTGTCAGATTTAAGCATCACGACCCAAACCTTTCTTCCACCCACCGCCTGACACATAGGTCGGACTCTTAAGGTTTCTGGAAAATTGTTAACGGGACCCCGGCTTTGAATATAATGCTGGAATTATAACTAGCAAACAGGGATTCTGCGTGGTCGGATTGTAAGCACGTCACCAGTTGTTCTTTGTGCTGTGCGAAAATCAACAATTTTCTATTTTTTGACGTTATAACTTCTGGAATAAACTGCGAACAGTTGTAAGAAAGCACAGCTAAGCAAGATGCAATTACCGCTCTGAACACTTGTTCCTGCAGCATTTCAGATTACAACAGCCTTTTTAAAATCACTTCACCGCCAAACCGACATTTAACTCTATTTTACGCCAATTGTTAAAACAATCGCGAAACGATAATAAAAACCAAACCATATGGGATAAGAAACAAATTAACACATTTAAAGTTTCGTTTAATATTCTCAGCTGTGATAATAAATCAAGGTATGCGAGACAATAATCTGACTTAGACACATATTTTCGTTTAATATTTATAATTTAGGTTGTATTACATTCTATTCAGTAAACGCCAATAAAAGATATTAAATGGGAATTAGCTTTTAGTGACCTTCTTTTCAGTTAGGGATGGTAGTGACTTCTCTCCCAAATCCGCCGTTTCAAGGTTGTTTAAAACTGCCTTAAATTGGGATTCACAGTATTTAAAGTCTATTCTCCCACAATTTTGGTACAATTATTACCTTATCGTGTGAAAGTTGCAAAGGTTAAAACAGTGAAAACAATTGTTTACGACATGTAAATCCGTGCAAGAAATAAAGCACGGGAAATGAATAGTCCCGGACACACAGCTGAAGGAGAGGGCCAACGGACCGGTTGGAAAATCAGCGCTGCATACGCTGAATTTTAAACTCGTTTTAAAAATAATTTGAATGTAATGCATAATGTATACACAATGTGTAATTTTTCGAACAAGTCATTTGCTGGTCAAGTACATCAACTTTCTATTTTGATACGTGATATGTTAAATATATTATTTCCATACAATTGAACGGATTGAAACTAACAGTAAACCCAAAATCTGAGACGGCCTCGGTCCGTCGACCTATGGCTGCTCCGCGTTAGTCTCACTAGCCATTGCCCTTCTTGCAGAAGCTTACCCAACTCCCTAAAACGCTGCATTGCATCTGTTGGTCCCATCGATCCACTGTGAGCCTCATAACTTTCTTTGCAAATAGTACGTCGCATCATGTCACTGTTGCCAGATCTATGTTCCAGAAGTTTGAACGCTCTGCCAATGGGAACAATATCTCTTTTTCGACTCAGTCTACTGTACATCCATCGTTAGCGTACGACCTCTCTGATCTTCTCGCAACTATACTCCCAATTCCACCCGTCTCTCGTCCCTGAGAACACTTCGGTAAATAATTATGTACCCTTCAAAGCCTTTCCATCTTCCCCAAGTACAGTACCAAGTAATGGACACGGTACCCCCATTGTAACCGCACCTGTGTTTAATAAATGTTCGTGACAGCCTCGCTAGAATAATCCGTTTATGAAGACTAGCTTTTTAAAAAAGTCTCAATTTGCCCTTCAGTCTCAACAAACTACGCACAGTTTGTTCTTGTCTCCTTTTCAGAATTGAGCGTTTTCTCTATTAGCATCGTATCCTTATCACCAAAGTGTATCAGTTTACATTTCTCTATATTAAATTTCCCTTACCCGCCCCCCCCCCATCTGTCTGTACATATCCTCTATGGTCACTGGACCTCAAGCTTTTTCTCTGATGTAGGGAGTGGGTCTGAGATACATTTTATTGTACTTACACTTGCACTTTTACGGACCGAAGACTTCTGCGGAGAGAACGAAACGAACCTATTGGAAGCCACGTTGTAGGGACCCACAGTTAGAGTCAAATAAGAATTTAAAACTTCAACGTGTAACTTTTTTTAACAAAATCTAGTTGTTTCGTTTATAAGGAAATTCATTCTATCAATCTAACGCATTGCAGTTTTAAATGCTTTAAACAAAAACTACGTACTAATTTTTCAAGTTAGCATTCTACCAATCCCCGGATTTCCGTTCGCCTCGAAGCTGTGTTCAGTAAAAACCGATTCACTGATCATGGCTCATGAGGCAGATTCTTGCACTTACCTGCCGGGATCTTTCAGAATGAAATAAACAAAATTATTTAGACAGGGTTACCTATTACACACATGCAATCCGTACCACTGAAGAACTGGAAGCTATCAGCGGAATACATTGTTAACGGATGGCTTAATGTTAAAAGCAAGCAACCAAAGGCATCGGGTTAACTAGTTACAGAAACCAAGTGGTTGTCCAGCAGAGCAGAGTAATACCCAACAATCGTTGTGACGCTGGTATAAGAATAGCCAAAGAAGTTGTCTCTTAAAAAGATTTTCTGGGACCTCAGAAAGAAAGAAATGTGTTAAATGAATGGAGAACAACAACTTATAGCCGAAAGTCAAAAATTCTATAACGAGATCAAAGATAATCTCGCTTGAGGCTTAATTGGTCGGCAGGGAACTCATGTGGCCTTTATAGTGGAAAATGTGCGATATTTCATGTCAGACTTGAGTAACTGTCTCAGATCGATCGAGTTGCCTCATTAAGGGTGGGATTCCTCCGTTGGTTTATTGGACACCCTCACTATCCCAAGAATCCAGTCGTGGAGCCAACACACGCACACAATCAACACCGCGGCTTCCTCCAGTGAGGAAGAAATCAGTTTTGAAGCATTCCTCAGTAGAGTAACTACATCAAGGTTTAATGGAAAGTTTAGAAATAGCGAATTTCAAATTTGACATGCTGTCGGAAGAAGTGCAATTCCGCAATTGAATATTTTGGGGATTTTATGACTTAACGCAAATCTTTTCAGATTAGAAACCGCGTCTCTCGAGAAATGAATTCGGAAACAAATCCTTGCGCCATTTGGCGAGGTAGTCCTTGATTTAATATCCTGCAAAATTTTAAACCGTCTTTAATGTGTTCCATCCTGGCCGCCGATTGTATTATTGAAGCCTGGGGTTAGGTTTGACATTTTGCCCCTTAGGTTCGCTTCTAAAACTAAGACTTGGTTTAGTGGACGTTTAGAGTTGCGATCTGCGGACACCGCATTTAAAACTCCGCCAACATTAACCCGCTTGATTTAGTTAGTACTTTGTCATATTCATACGTTGTATTTCGCAGTTTTTTTTTGTCGGTAGAATTTCCAATGACAGTTTGCATTCAGCAACAATTAAGGGTCTTCATGAGAAAAATACACAATCTATTTTCACTCCCAATAACATGTTTTTATAAAAATCAACAAATTATGTACGAATGTAGCTTCAACAAACATATATTAAGATTACTACAATGTAAACTAAGACTGCAGTCTTTCAAAGGGAATTATTTTGATAATTCTGTACATTTTATTCACGCAATAAAATGTTAAAAAAGGAAGTTAAGAAAAATCATGCAAACATACCGACCTGAAACATTAACTGGTTTCCTCTCCACGGAGGTTGTCTGTACTACGGAATCCTTCACCCGTTCTTATTTTATATCATTAGCTTTCCAGTTTACTGAAAATCTCTCTCATTTTAATTTTACAGAACATCCTGCAATTATCAGAATCAATTAAAAACATCAAATGATTTACTGAAAGAACTTGTGTCAATATCTGTAAAGGAAAAATTAAGTTTAAAGCAAGGCTTTCTAGATAGATTGTACATACACTTTTCGTAGCATTCAAATTTTGCCATGGAAAATACATGAGAAGGAATTATCTGAAGCAACCCTTTACTTAAAAAAAACTTAAATAACGAAGAGTACTGCTACGCTGACTGCACGTCAACCTAACTGTAAGGGCGGGAACAGGTCGGGGCGGACGAACATGCATTGCCATTAGGGTAGGATGCGTGATGGCTTTGTAAATTCAAACAAAAACCTATTCTAATTGCAACAAAAGATTGCTGGAAATACCTCGAGAGCACTGTTTCTTTTGTGAAGGGCTCTCTGCTGGAGGAGCTGGTTGTAGCTGCCGCCTCATTTCCTTCATGGTAATTTGACAGAGAGCAGTCTTTCTCTGGGCTTTTTATAGCTGTAGGTTGAACTGAAGGGAGGAGCAACTGGGAGCCAACATTAACGCTGTCACTTACCCATTTTAGTGTTACATCAGAAGCAACCGCATCTGTTTCAGAAATAAACATGATTAGAATCACCTTTCGCCTCACCCTCAATTTATTTTTGTAATGTATTTTGCAATTTTTTTTTGAGGGGGAACAACTTTACAATTCTCACTAAAGAACCAAAAAAGCCTTGCCATATAAATGTCTGTTCAATGGGGTCTCTTGGATAGAAAAGATCTGTCAGAAGCCTTCAGGGAGGGGCAAGGAGCCAGGCCGGGTGCAGGTAAATTGAAGAGGAGTCGAAGGGAGGAACAGATTCGAGTTCAATTCTGAGTTTTGACTGAGTCCGGGAGTTGTTTTAATTTTCCAGGCAAGGCTCAGGAATAGGGATAGGATGAGGACGAATTTATCTGATGCAGTGATTTTGTTTGGAGACAGACCAATTTTACATTTTTGGCTGTGAAGAGAGAGCAGTTTGTTAGAGAACTGAAGACTTATAGAACTTTCCTGTAGAAATGGACATGTTCTCTTTAATAAAAAAATTATATTCCAAAATCTTTCACTACTGATTTTACATTTATTCCTTCAGTACATTTTAAATGAATATCCTTTATAATTTATTATAATGATCATTGTAACATCCATTCCTTTGTCTTCATAGTCTAGGTGTAGCTGAAGACTTTCATATTGTTCAATTGTCCTGTAAATGTATTTAAGATGTTTTGCCTGTCTTAACTGGAAGTCTTTCTTTCTGGAGAAGACATGAATTAATTCAGGTCCCATTCCTAGGCTTTAGACCTTATCTTTTGATGGGACTCCGTTATAATACTAAGAAAGTATTGCACTGACATCAAAAACAACAATCTGGATTTATAGCACAGTGACATTTTCTATGGAGGGCTATCAAGCTAGGATAACATGAAATGAGCAAATGTTAAATGCTTGAATTCTGAAGTAAAAACAGAAAATGTTGAAGACACTGATCAGGTCTGACAGCAATCTGTGGAAAGAGAAGTAGTGTTGGCATCTCCAGTCAGAGACCTGTAAAAGGATCACGAAGTAACATAAGGTCAAATCAGGCCAAAGAATAAAAAGCATTGTCAAAGAGGCAGGTTTACGGAGTGGGGAGGGGGAGCTAGTGAAGTGGAGAAGTTCTGTAAATGAGTTCCAAAACCAGTAATGGGGTAAACAAGTAAAACTGGGTAGGGGGAAAGGTTAGAGTGAAGGAGCACTGGGATCCCAGAGGGTTGTAATGTTGGAGAAAGTTACTCACTAAGGGCCTGAACAATAGATGAGCATGTCTCTTCATCTGAATCTTCAGGATCACATCATGCTATTCTGAAAATAGGCAGGGCCTACTCCTCATGTGAATGGTCTTTGACCAAATAATGCTTCCACTTGCACAAGTACTATAGTGTTTCCAGCATTTTCTGTTTTCTTTTCAATGCTCCAAGTGTCCTGAACAAGGTTGCAACAGCACAGAAGATTACACACAGTGGTGTCCTTATTAGGTACATCTGCTCAGATATGCAAATATTTAATCAGCCAATCATGTGGCAGGAACTCAACCCATAACATTACCTAGACATGGTCAAGATGTTCAGTTGTTGTTTAGGCCAAATATCAGAATGGGCAAGAAATATGATCTAAGTGACTGACCATTAGTGACTGTTGGTGCCAGACAGGGCGGTTTGAGTATCTCAGAGAATGCTGATCCTATGGGATTTTCAGGCACAACAGTTTCTAGAGTTTACAGAGAATGGTGCAACAAACAAAAGATGCCTTGTTAATGAGAGAAGTCTGAGCAGAATGGCCAGACTGGTTCAAGTTGACGGGGAGGTGACAGTAGCTCAAATAACCATGCATTATAACTGTGTTGTGCAAAAGAGATCTCTGAATGCACAAGACATTGAACCTTGAAGTGGAAGAGCTACAGTGGCAGAAGACTATGAACATACACTCAGTGGCCACTTTATTAGGTACAATTGGTAGGAACCTTGCTGCACGGGAAAATGTGAAATAAAGTCAGGAAATGCTGTAACTATACTGAACATGTCAAGCATTGCACCAAGCTGCTAAAGTGTTTATTCTGATACTCTCTCCACTGTTGTAGCTTAAACCATTTTCGCTGTAGAGCGAATGGTTGCCCTTTTGCATTGGAAAGGAGTGTGAGGAATCTAAAGTAATTATTTCTTTGTCACATCCTCTGGGATGTTTTGTTGCATCATTACAAATGTGTGGCTTTTTTCAAGATATTTTGTAGGTGGCAGACACATTGTTCTCTGATAAGATGTTCAGGGTCTAGCCATATGATCAGCAATTTTTTTGTTTGAATCCTCAAAATATTTTAAGATGGACTGTCACTTTTTTAATGGAGGATAGAGCTGAATCTTTTTCTCCACTTCTTCCCTTGATATAATATGTTTTATAGATAGTAGTCATATTCTCTTCCTTATTCAGTTGGTGGCTATTTACCTTCAGTGACCACTTTATTAGGTACCTGCTGTACCTGAGAAAGTGGCCATTGAGTGTATGTTTGTGGTCTTTTGCTTTTGTAGCCCATCCACTTCAAGGTTTGGTGTGTTCAGAGATGCTCTTCTGCACACCGCTGTTCTAACGTGTGGTTATTTGAGTAACTGTTGCCTTCTGTCAGCTTGAAGCAGTCTGGCCATTCTTCTCTGACATCTCTCATCAACAAGGCTCATTGGATGTTTTTTGTTTTTTTTTGCACTATCCTCTAACAAACTCTAGAGACTGTTGTATGTGAAAATCCCAGGAGGTCAGCAGGTTCTGAGATACCCAAACCCTGCATCTGGTACCAACAATCATTCCACATTCAGTCACTTAAGTCACATTTCTTGCCCATTTTGAAGTTTGGTCTGAAGGACAACTGAACCTCTTGACCATGTCTGGTTGCTTTTTTATGCATTGAGTTGCTGCCACGTGTTTGGCTGATTAGATATTTGCATTATGGAGAAGGTGTACAGGTGTACCTAATAAAGTGGCCACTGAGTGTATGTGTGAACTTTGATATTTTATACTTGAGTGCAAGTTGACTGTAGGGGGCATCACAGCCAACCCTATTTGATCTCTGTTCTCACAAATACTTGCACATTCTGGTAATCAGAAAACTTCATTTTTATTCTACCAGTGACAATTTTAACCTCAAGTTAAATCTTTCAATATTTCATTGTTCACCCTCTTAGAGATTAATAATTTTAAAATCTGAATTACAGCTGTTTAATCAGTTCTGCTCCAATGAAAAAGATCAGAGTTTTTAAACTTTGTTCATGCATAGCTTATAATATCTCAGTGGCACCATCTTGGTAGGATCAAGATGGTGCCAGTGAATCACAGTGGCATTCTGAGAGCCGCGGACAATACTTCTAAATATCTTTTAAATATACCTCTTTCAAATTATTCGCACTGTAATCTGCAACATGTAATTTCCCTTGAAGCAATGTACTTTAAAATCAACTTAATAACCTATAGATTTCACAATCGTCTGGTGTCTTGGTAGATCAGTCAAGTACCAGACACTTAAGCAGATGAAAGTTCAGCATCATGGCCAGAAGCGAGGCAGGTGGGGAGGACTCCAAGCCAGGTTGAAACGCATAGGGATGAGGCACCCCCCCCCCCCCCACCCAGCATCTTCTTAGCAAATGTGCAGTCGTTGGAAAACAAAATTGAGGACCTGAGTCAAGATTGCTGTATTGGTGGGAAATGAAGAACTGTTGTATTCCACATCTGAGCAAAACTTGGTTGTCTCCAAGCATGCCAGATAGAGTAGTCAAACTGGAAGGCTTCTAATGGACCGAACTACAGATTCAGAAAAGGCAAAAGGTAAAAGTGTGTGTTTCATGATAAATTCTCTGTGGTGCTCCAATGCGGCTGTTTTGTTGAACTTGTGCTCCCCCTTACCTTGAACACCTAAAAGTCAAATGCCGTCCGTTCTATTTACCTTAGGGGCTTTCCATCCATAATCATGACCGCAGTTTACATACCAACAGTGGTCAACTGCAGTCAAGTGCTTGCAATGCCGCATGATCCCATCTCCAAACAAGAAACAGTCAATCCCAATGCATTTCAGAATCAGAATCAGGTTTAATATTACCGGCACATGTCGTGAAGTTTGTTAACTTAGCGGCAGCAGTACCTTGCAATACATGATAAAATAGAACACAAATGAATAAGTAAACCGATTACAGTAAGTATATAAATGTTTATTAAATAGTGCAAAAACAGAAACAATTAAAAAATGTGAGATAGTGTTCATGGGTTCAATGCCCATTTAGGAATTGGATGGCAGGGAGGAAGAAGCTGTTCCTGAAGTGCTGTGTGTCTACCTTCAGGCTTCTGTATCTCCTTGCTGGTGGTAGCAATGAGAAGAGGACATGTCCTGGGTGATTGGGGTCCTTAATAATGCACTGCGGCTTGAAGATATTTTGGATACAACAGTGGCTAGTACCCATGATGGAGTTGAGTAGTTTTCCAACTTTCTGTAGCTTCTTTCGATCCTGTGCAGTAGCCCCCCACCTTCCCCACCCTCCATACCAGTGATGCAGCCTGTCAGAATACTCTCCATGGTACATCTGTAGAAGTTTTCAAATGTTTTGGGTGACAAACCAAATCTCCTCAAATTTCTAATGAAATGTAGCACAGTCTTGCCTTCTTTATAGCTGCATCGATATGTTGGGACTAGGTTAGATCTTCAGACCTATTCCACGCTGCATCTCAATAAATAAATAAATCTCACGGGTGAAGTGGCAATTCTGGACTAAACTTGAATCAACTAAGGATACTCAACAGTTGTGGCAGGGCTGGAATACTATCCCCTCTTATAAAGTTAAATCAAGTGATATAGATGACAGGAGAGCTTCATTTCCAGGTGAGTTCAATGCATTCTATGCTTGGTTTGACACCGTTGAAACAAAGAGGAGCCATCATGAATGAACTTCCACCTCCCCTGATGATCCAATAATTTCAGTGTCTGAGGCCGATGGGCACGCAGCCTTCAGGTGGGTGAACACATGAAAAACATTCCCCCCCCCCCCAGGTGGGGTATCTGGCCAAGTACTAAAGAACCCTGTGCTGATTAACTGGCTGGTGTGTTCACTGAGATCTTTAACCTCTCGCTTCAGCAATGTGTTATCCACCTGCTTCAAGCAGGCTTCAATCACACCGGTGCCAAAGAAGGGTGTGGTGACTTGCCGCAATGACCTATGCAGTAGCACTTGCATCCACAGTAATGAACGGTTTTGAGAGGTTGGTGATGAAACGTATCAGCTCCTGTCTGAGAGGCAACTTGGATCCGCTCCAATTTGCCGACCGGAGCAACAGGTCCACAACAGGTGCCATCTCATTGGCTCTTACCTCGATCCTGGGACATCTGGACAGCAAAGCTGCAAAAATCAGCATGCTCTTTATCAACTACAGCTCAGCATCGTCCCCTCAAAATTAATCAATAACCTCCAAGTCCTTGGCCTCAATATCTCCTGGTGCAATTAGACCCTCAATTTCCTCACTTGCAGACCCAGTCATTTTGTATTGGCAACAACATCTCCTCCACGATCCCCATCAGCACAGGGGCACCACAAGGCTGTGTGCTTAGCCCCCTGCTCTACTGGCTTTACACTTATGACTGTGTGGCTAAACACAGCTCCAACACCATATTCAAGTTTGCTGAAAACATCACTATCATAGACCAAATCAAAAGTGGTGATGATTCAGCATATAGAAGGGAGATTGAAAATCTGGCTGAGTGGTGTCATAACAACAACCTCTCATACAGTGTTAGCAAGATCAAGGAGCTGATTATTGACTTCAGAAGAAGGAACCCAGAGATCCATGAGCCAGTTCTCAACAGAGGATCAGGGCTGGAGAGGGTCAGCAACTTTGAATTCCTCGGTGTTATTATTTCAGAGGACCTGTCCTGGGCCCAGTACATAAATGCAATTACAAAGAAAGCACGGCTGTACCCTAGGAGTTTGTGGAAATTCAGTAGGACATCAAAAACTTTGATAGTCTTCTATAGACATGAAGTGAAGAGTAATTTGACTGGCTGCATCATAGTCTGGCATAGAAACACCAATGACCTTGAATGGAAAATCCTACAAAGGTAGTGGATATGGCCCGGTCCAACCATTGAGCAGATCTACGTGAAACGCTGTCACAGGAAAGTAGCATCCATCATCAGGGACCACCACCCAGGTCATGCTCTCTTCTCATTGCTGCCATCAGGAAGAAAGTACAAGAGCCTCAGGACTCACACCACCAGCTTCTGGAACAGTTACTATCCCTCAACAATCAGGCTCTTGAACCAAAAGGGATAACTTTGCTCAACTTCACTTGCCCCATCATTGAAATGGTCCCACAACCAGCGGACTCACTTTAAGGACTCTTCATCTCTAGTTCTCAATATTTCTTACTTATTTATTATTATTATTTCTTTCTTTTTGTATTTGCACAGTTTGCTGTCTGGTTAATCAGCCTAGTTGTGTAGTCTTTCATTGATTCTGTTATATTTATTATTCTATAGATTTATTGAGTATGCCCACAAGAAAATGAATCTCAGAGTTGTATATGGTGATATATATGTACGTTGATAATAAATTTACTTTGAACTTTTCATTCCCAAAATGATATGAGTAAATCCATTTTGAAGCCTTTCTATACTTCTAATATTCTCCTTAACAGTACAGAATGTCAATAAGTCTTCCAGCCATGCCCTAAAAAATAATTTATATAAACGCAATTTCATATGCTGGTTACACACATAAAAGTTGCTGGTGAACGCAGCAGGCCAGGCAGCATCTCTAGGAAGAGGTGCAGTCGACGTTTCAGGCCGAGACCCTTCGTCAGGACTTTTATGTGTGTTGCTTGAATTTCCAGCATCTGCAGAATTCCTGTTGTTCATATGCAGGTTATTGCATTCAATACCATTACATAAATATTACAACCCCATTTACCTTTGAATAACAGTGAGTTCGTATGCTGCAGCTTTATATCCTGTGATCTCTGTTCCTTTAGTCTTAAAACACTTAAAACATGTACTTATGACAATTTGCTATCCATTTATGCTTTGTTTGTCTGATGGCCTCCAGCCTTCATTCAATCCAAGTACCTGTACTCATGGAAATGATTGAAAATGGTTGCCACTTGATTCTCATCTGAAAAAAAGTGAACGGTGCATTCGGTGGGTGTGGGAGACCCAAGAACAACTTGATTCAATTTCAGTGAACTTATTATTGGAGTAATTGGGCTCCTGTCCAAATTGAGAGTTCAGAGTTGTCTAAATGTGCAACTGATCAACATATACACTGTGGATCCCGGGACCAAAAACCCCAAAATCCTCAAAGAGGATTGCTGCAGGAAAACATAACTTTCTGCATTTTCTTTTAAGGGTGCTGTTGGGCCAAAAAAGTCATCCATTCCCCACTTTCCCATGGAAAGTTCCCCTGAATCATGTTATGTTTCCTGCACTGCAACACAGGTTTGAATTTCCAGCAGACTGATGTGAAAGCTAGTTGATATCTGGCCATCAACACTTGCAAACTGCTGTATGCTGGTGAATTAAAGCGAGTTTTGGACCTGCAGGTGGAAGCCAGCACGGGTACTTAACTGTAACCGCTTTTCAAGGGGCACCTTGCGCAGATCTATAATATACACAGGCACTTTGAGGACATCTGCAGTAATTATTGTGCGAGGTGGCAGGTTTCTCCCCCTACCTGCTGCACATGGCCCTGCTTGACTTTGGCAGAACCATAAATAACATGAGCTTGTTGCTGATGTTCACTGCTGAGCAATAATGTTTGAAAGAAGTCTCTGTGTGGCGTCTTCATAAAAACATCTATTTCACCCTCAGCAACTCCTTTATCCATATTTTAACATTTTCACAACCACCAGTTGCTTTCTTAGTGTCTACCAATTTCATTGTCATTCATGGTTTACCCCCAGTAAAATTAGTTGTAACCAATCTAAAACAACAGTCTGTTAGAAGAACTCAGCAGATCAAGCAGTATCTGTGAGAGGAAAGGAATTTGGGTCAAAACCCTGCATCAAGACCCTGACAAACAACAGATTATTCATGCTCCAGATTCCAGCACCTGCAGTCCCTTGAATAACCAATCTAAAACTTGCTGTTATCCACCTTTTGCTATGTTTTGAGCAAAGACTTTGAGGAAAACATACAATCTTTTCACTACCTCTCCTACAATCCCCTCCAAAATCGCAGGTAGTTGGGGTCATAAAGAGACCTTTTGGCACACTGACCCTCATAAATTGGGGCAATGAGTGCAGGAGTCGGGATGTTATGTTAAAGTTGTAGAAGTTGCTGGTAATGCCAAATTAGGAAAATATGGAGTTCTATTATCAATAAGCTTGAAAGAATACAGAAACCATTTATAAGGATGCTGCCAGGACTTGACGACCGGAGTAATTGTGAGAGGTGAGAGGTTGAATAGTTTCGGACTTCCTTCCTGGAGGGCCAGTGAATAAGCGGAGATCTTATAGAGGTATAAAAATCATGAGGGGCGTGGATAGGGTGAATGAACATAGGCTTCTCCCCTCTCCTCTGTTTGGTTGAGAGTAGAATTAGATGTCATAGGTTTAGCGTGAAAGGTGTAATATTTAAAGGAAATTTGAGGTGGAACTTCCTCACTCACAAGGTGGTGCGAGTGTGGAATGAGCTGCCAGTGGATGTGGTAGATGCTGGTTCAGTTGTTACATTTAACAGTTTGGAAAGGTACATGGATGAAAGTGATTTGGAAGGTTGTAGACCAGATGCAGGTAGACAGAACTAGGCACAAGACTAGGATGGCACATACATTATGGCCTGGTGTAGTATTAAGTACACATCATCTAATCCCATGGTTTAAAAATAATTGCCTTGTCAGAAATTGGACGACATAGCTCAGTGTTTTAAATGGTCTATGATAGGATTGCAATGTACAAATGAGTAACTTTTGTGATATAGGGTTAACTTGCGTGTATGGCATACTTTAACACCTTTGCCTGGCATTTAAATATGAGCCAACACATGTCAGATATTTTACATGTAGGACAAACACCAATTAACTCCATCCATTGTACAATAATTTAGGTTTCTGATAGCTGAAGCTGTGTGATTTACTTCCACTTTAGAAAGATCATTGGCCAGTGTGCCATTCACTGTGCCATTTGCAGAATAACTTATCGACATGATTCCTGCTTCTGCAGTCTGTTTGCAACAGGCTGAGGAAATTGGCTGGAGAATGAATTTGCACGGTGTCATAGTGAGGTGCCATTTCTCCACCATATCTCTTTCTTCAGCTGGTTGAATTGAGTCACAACAACAATGTCATATTCAACATCAGCAGGACCAAGAAACCGATCGAGGACTTCAGGAAAGGGAAGTCAGGGGAACACACACTAGCCATCATAGAGAGGTCAGCAGTCAAAAGGGTGAGCGGCTTCTTCAAGTTCCTAGTTGTTAAAATCTTGGATAATCTGTCCTGAGCCCAACACATAGATGGTATCACAAAAAAAGGATGCCATGGGTTTCTACATTATTAGGAATTTGAGCAGATTTGCTATGTCACTAAAGATATTTGAACTTATCTTGCTCCAAAAGAAAGGTCAGAACTTATATATGCTTGTCAACACACTCCTGATACAAGCACTGCAAGCTCTGTCACGCCCTGTCACGCCAAGAGGTTACCCAGAGAGAAGAGGAGGTGCTAATCTCTAAATTTAAATAAGAGCATTTAGAATGGTATAATGGGGGAGTTATCTTAGGTGGACTGAATGAACAAGCAAAAAGAGAAACACTGGCATGTACAGTATTTAAACAGTAGGACGCTAATGCAAGGATTTAATCCAATCAAAATGAGAGACACAGGCATAATCTGTAGTTAACCAAGGAAGTAAAGGAAAATATTAACAAACAAGAGAAAATCTGTAGATGCTGGAAATCCCAGCAACATACCAAATGCTGGAGGAACTTAGCAGACCAGGCAGCATCTATGGGAAACAGTCGACCATTTGGACTGGAAAAAGGATGAGAAGTCAAAGCAAGAAGAATTGAAAACTAGGATAAACAAAATGGCAAGGGTGACCAGAGGACCGGGAAGCTTTTTAGATCCAGCAACAAAAGACTAGACAGATCATAGGAAGAGAGAAAATGAATTTCTGAGAGAAAATTTACATGTAATAAAAAGACTGTAAACTTTTCTACAGATGCATAAATAGAAAGAGCAGCTAAAGTAAATATGGGGCCTACGGAGAACAAAGCTGGTAAATTAAAACGAGGAAACAAAGAAGTCGTAGATGTGCTGATTAAATTGTTTTGCATCAGTGTTCACAGTGGAATTATTTCTCATATCTCCAAACTGGCATGGGCTACTTTGAAATAACATAGTAGAGCTATAACAATTCCAATTATAAGAAATAAGGTATTGGAGAAACTCAGGGGGCTACAGGCAACAAATTGACAGGATCTGATGGACCAAATGTTAGGGTTTTAAGAGAAATGGATGCAGAGGTATTGGATCCATTGCTGAAATATTTCATAACTCCCTGAACTCTGGGAGGGTATCAAAAGATTGGAACATAACCAGTGTAACTCCCTTATTCAAAAAGGGAGAAAGGCACGGAATTACAGGATCATTAATTTAACAGCTGTTATTGAACATAGAACATAGAAGAGTACAGTACAGTACAGGCCAACCTCTTAACCCACTCTAAGATCAACCTAGCCCTTCCCTCCCTCACAGCTCTCCATTTTTCTTTCATCCATACATCGATCTATGAGTCTCTTAAATGTCTTTAATGTATCTCCTCTATCACCAACCCTTGCAATGTGTTCCACACACGTGTAAAAAATCCACTTCTGACAACTTCCCTATACTTTCCTCCATCACCTTAAAATTATGCCTCCTTTTATTAGTCATTTCTGTCCTGGTAAAATGTCCCTAGCTGTTCAGTCTGTCTATGTCTGTTATCATCTTGTACACCTCTATCAAGTTACCTCTCATTTTCCTTCACTCCAAAGAGAAAAACCCTAGTTCGTTCAACCTATCTTCATAAGATACGCCCACTAGTCCAGGCAGTATCCTGGTAAATCTCCTCTGCACCCTCTCTAAAGGTGACCAGATGAGACGACCAGACTGAACACAAAACACCAAGTTGGACTAACCAGAGTTTTATAGAGTCGTAACATTACCTTGTGGCTCTTAATGTGAATCCACTGACTACTGAAGGTCAACACTCTCTATGCCTTCTTAAGCATCCTATGAATTTGTGCGGCAACTTTGAAGGATCAATAATTATAAACCCCAAGATCCTCCTGTTTCTTCACACTGCTAAGAATCCTGCCATTAACCGTGTGCTCTGCCTTCAAGATCAACCTTTCAAAGTGTACCACTTCACATTATTCCAAATTGAATTCCATCTGTCACTTCTCAGCCGAGCTCTGCATCCTGTCTATGTCCCATTCTAACCTACTACAACTTTCTTCCCTGTCCACTACTACACCAATCTTAATGTCATCTGCAAAGTTACTAACCCACCCTTCCACTTTCTCACCTAAATCATTTGTAAAAGTCACAAAGGGTAGTGGTCCCAGAACAGTTCTCTGCAGAACACCACTTGTCACCAACCGCTAAGAAGAATATGTTTCATGTGCTACCACCCTCTGCCTCTGCGGGCAAGCCAATTCTGAATTCACCCAGCCAAATTTTCCTGGATCCCACACCTCCTGACTTTCTGAATGAGCCTACCATGGGGAAACTTGTCAAACACCTTACTAAGTTCAATATACACCATTCACAGCTCTGTCCTTATCAATTTGTTTTGACACTCCTTAGAGGATTTAATCAGGCTCGTGAGGCATGACTTGCCCATCACAAAGCCATGCTGACTATTCTCGATCAGACTATGCTTCTCCAAATGCTCGTAAATCCTGTCTCTAAGACTCCTCTCCTATAATTGCCCACCACTAACACAAGGCTCACTGGTCTGTAATGCACAAGATTATCCCTATTACCTTTATTGAAAAAAGGAATAACATTTCCCACCCTCCAATCATTTGGTACTACTCCTGTAGCCAATGAGGAGGCAACGATCATCACCAAAGATGCAACTCTTCCTTCGCTTGCTGTAGTAATCTGGGCTGTATCCTGACTAGTCCTGGAGTCTTATATATACTTTTTAAAAAAGTTCCAGCGCATCCTCTTTCTTAACATTGACATGTTCTAGCATATTAACCTGCTCTACACTATCTTCAATTTTGTTACATTCCCTCTCACTGGTGAATGCTGAAGCAAAATATTTATTTAAAACCTGGCCTACCTCATCTGACTCCAGGCACTTATCTTCCCTTTTATCCCTGATTAGTCCTAACCCTACTGCAAGTCATCCTCCTGTTCTTCACGTACATATAGAATGTTTTGGAATTTCCTTAATCCTGTTTACCAAATCCTTCTCACATTTGCATCTAGCTCTTCACAGTCCATTCTTATGTTCTTTCCTGGCTACTTTATAACTCAAGAGTCCTGTCTGATCTTTGCTTCTTGAAGTATACTTCTTTTTCCTTCTTGACTAAATTTTCTACTTCTCTTGTCAAGCAGGTGTCCTTCACCTTGCTATCTTTTTCCTGCCTGAATGAGACAAACTTATCCAGAACCCACTGCAAGAACTCACTGAGCAACCTCTATGTTTCCATTGTACATTTCCCTGAGTACATTAGTTCCCTATTTATGTTCCCAGGTTCCTGCCTAATAGCATCATAATTCATCCACCTTCAATTCCCCCACACCATCTGCTCCTATCCCTGTCCACGTCTGTGGTAAAAGTCAGGGAGTTGTGGTCAATGTCTTCAAAATGCTCACTCCACCAAGATATCTGTCACCCGACCAGGTTCATTGCCTCATACCAGACCCTGCATGGCCTCTCCTCTGATTGGCCTGTGTATATATTGTGTCGGAAATCCTCCAATTTATACCCCAATAACACCTTTTGCACCAAGGAGACGCCAATCAATATTAGACGTTGAAGTCACCCATGATAACCCTGTTATTTATGCACCTTCCCAAAATATGCCTCCTGATAGAGTGATTATTCCATTCCTGTTTCTGACTTCCACCTACACTGACTCAGTGGATAATCTCTCCACGATATCCTCCATTTCAGCAGCTGTGATACTATCCCTGAATAGCAATGCCACTCCCCCATCTTTTTTATCTCCCTCCTTGTCCCTTTTGAGACATCCAAACCCCAGAACATCCAGCAGACATTCCTGCCCTTGTAATGCCCACAACATTGTAGTTCCATGTACTGACTCATGGTGTAAATTCATCACTTTTGCTCCTGATACCTCTCACGTTAAAATAGATACAACTATCATGCCCTGCTCACTGTCTGTCCTTCTCATAGTCTCTCTAAATGTTGTATCTACCTTCACACTAACTGCATCATCCTCTGGCCTGTCACTCTGATTCCCATCCTCTATCAAAATTCAGACGCTCTCCAAACAGCTCTAACAAATCTGCCCATAAAGATATTGGCCCTCCTCAAGTTCAGGTGTAACCCATGTCTTTTGTACAGGTCATAACTTCCCCAGAACAGATTCCAATGATCCACAAATCTGAAACCCTGCTCCCTGAACCAATTCCTCAGCCATATCATCCTATTCCTACCTCAATGGTGCATGGCACACCAGCAATCCAGAGATTACTATCCCCGAGGCCCTGCTTTTCGGCTTCCTAACTCTCTTTCTTCTCTCTTCGGGACCTCATTCCTTTTCCTATTGCTGTTAATAATGCCAACCTCTACTGGTTGCTTAGCCTCCCCATTTAGAATGCCACGGACCTGATCCGAGATGTCACTGGCTCTGACCCGTGGCAGGCAACATACCTTCTGGGAGTCCCTTTTGCATCCGGATAAATCTCCTGTCCCCCTATTTAGGGGAAGGATAGTGAGGGTAAGAAAAGCTAAGCATAGGAGGATTTGACAAATGAATGCCTGGCTGAGGAATTAGTACGAGGGGCAGGGTTTCAGATGTTTGAATCATTGGGATCTCTTGAGGGGAAGTTATGACCTATAAAAAAGGATGGCTTACACCTGAATTTGAGGGGAACCTATATCTTTACAGGCATTTTCCCACAGCTGCTGGGGAGGGTTAAAACTATTTGGTAAGAGGATGGGAACCGGAGTGACAGGGCAGAGGATAGAGCAGTTGGTATGCAAGTAGAGGCAGTGTGTAGTGAGTCCGTGGAAGATAGGGAGATGATCAGGAAAAATTGCAGTCAGTGGGATAGATTGAAGTGTGTCTTTAAACTAAATAGTCGATTCGACAGTTTAAAAGTTTGGAAAAGTGAGGATAAAGTAAAAGGGAAGGAGAGTGCAGGAGAGACTACAAAAGTCTCCAGAACAGAAGGCAATGAAAAAAGCAATAAGGAGAGAGAAGAATGATATATGAAGGTAAGCTCTCCAATAGTATAAAAGAACATAAGAACATAAGAAATAGGAGCAGGAGTAGGCCATCTGGCCCATCGAGCCTGCTCTGCCATTCAATAAGATCATGGCTGATCTCTCCGTAAACTTAGCTCCATCTACCTTTTCCCCATAACCCTTAATTTCTTTACTATGTAAAAACCTAGCTAACTGTTTCTTAAATATATTTAGTGAAGAAGCCTGGGCAGAGAATTCCACAGATTCACTACTCTCTGGGAAAAACAGTTTCTTCTCATCTCCGTTCTAAATCATCTCCCCTGAATCTTGAGGCAATGTCCCCTAGTTCTAGTCTCACCTACCAATGGAAACAACTTTCCTACTTCTATCTTATCTATCCCTTTCAAAATTTTGTATATTTCTATAAGATCTCCTCTCATTCTTCTGATCTCCAGAGAGTATCGTCCCAGGCGACTCAATCTCTCCTCATAGCTTAACCCCTTCATCCCTGGAATCAACTTGGTGAACCTCCTCTGCACTGCCTCCAAAGCCAGTATATCCTTCCTCAAGACCAGAACTGCACACAGTACTTCAGGTGCAGCCTCACCAGTACCCTGCATAGTTGCAGAATGACCTCCCTACTCTTGAGTTCAATCCCTCTAGCAATGAAGGCCAACATTCCATTTACCTTCTTAATAACCTGTTGTACCTGCAAGCCAACTTTTTGTGATCCATGCACAAGCATTCCCAAGCCCCTCTGCACAACAGCATGCTGCAATCTTTCACCATTTAGATAATAATCTGCTCTTCTATTATTCCTTCCAAAGTGGATGATCTCGCATTTACCAATGTTGTATTCCATCTGCCAGACCTTGGCCCTCTCACTTAACCTATCTATATCCCTCTGCAGACTCTCCACATCCTCTGTACAATTTGCTTTTCCATTCAGTCTAGTGTCATCAGCAAATTTTGCTTTGCTACACTCAGTCCCCGCTTCCAAATCATCAATGTAAATGGTAAACAGCTGCGGGCCCAGCAACGACCCCTGCGGCACCCCACTCACCACTGACTGCCAACTGGAGAAACACCCATTTATACCAACTCTCTGCCATCTATTGGTTACGCAATCCACTATCTATGCCAATACACTTCCTCTGACTCCATGCATCCGTACCTCATTTATAAGTCTCTTCTATGGCATCTTATCAAATGTCTTCTGGAAATCCAATCACATCCACCTGTTCCCCTCAATCCACTGCACTCATTATGTCCTCAGAGAAATCCATTAAGTTTGTCAAACAGGACCTGCCCTTTCTGAATCCATACTGTGTCTGTCTAATGGAACCACTCATTTCTAAACGTTTTGCTATTTCTTCCTTAATGACAGATTCAAGCATTTGCCCGACTACAGATGTTAAGCTAATTGGCCTATAGTTGCCCATCTTTTGTCGACATCCTTTTTTAAAAAGTGGCATGACATTTGCTGTCTTCCAATCCGCCGGGACCTGCCCTGAGTCTAGAGAGTCTCGATAAATAATTATCAACGCATCCACTATAACCTCCGCCAATTCCTTCAGCACCCTGGGATGCATCCCATCAGGACCAGGGGACTTATCTACCTTCAGGACCTCTAGGTTGCTCTTCACTATCTCTTTAGTGACAGTGTTTTATCGAGGTCATCACCTCCCATTTCGTCTATAACATCCTTCTTTGGCATATTAGACGTGTCCTCCACCATGAAGACCGACACAAAATAGTCGTTCAATGCCTCAGCCATTTCCTTATCACCCAATATGAATTTTCCCTTCTCGTCTTCCAAGAAACCTACGTGACTTCAGCCACCCTCTTCCACTTTATATATTGAGAAAAACTTATCTGTTTTTATATCTTGTGCTAGTTTACTTTCATACTCTATCTTCCTTTTCCTTATTTCTTGTTTAGTTGTTCTCTGTTGCTTTTTAAAGTTTTCCCAATCCTCCAGTCTCCCACTATTCTTTGCAACTTTGTACACGAGCTTTTAATTTGATACTATCTTTTATTTCCTTAGTTATTCAAGGCTGACTCTCCTCATACTTACTGTCTTTACTTTTAACTGGAATATACTTTTGTTGAGCACCGTGAAAGTATTCCACTGTTCCTCAACTGTCCTACCAAATAGCCTGTGCTCCCAATCCACATTAGCCAACTCCTCCCTCATCCTGTTGTAGTCTCCCTTGTTCAAGCATAATACACTAGTTTTAGATCTGACTATTTCATCCTCAATCTGAATGTGAAATTCAATCATGCTATGATCACGCTTTCCAAGAGGATCCCCAACTACAAGATCGTTAATCTTAGCCGTCTCATTGCACACGACTAGATCTAAGATACTATTTTCCCTTGTAGGTTCACTAACAGGCTGCTCAAGAAAGCCATCACGGTGCATTCTATGAAGTCCTCCTCAAGACTTCCTTGACCAACCTGATTCACCCTATCTATGTGGAAGTTAAAATCCCCCATGACAACTGCCGTTCCGTTCTTACAAGCCTCAGTTATTTCTTGGTTAATCGCATCTGCCACTACAATATTTTTATTAGGTGGCCTATAGACAACACCCACCGGTGATTTTTTTCCCTTTACTATTCTGAATCTCTACACCAATGGACTCAACATTCTGCTCCGTTAATCTTATATCGTCTCTCACAATCGCCCTGATCTCATCCCTAATCAAGAGTGCCTCTCTACCTCCTCTGCCTTCCTGCCTATCTTTCCGTATTACCTGATACCCTTGGATATTTAATTCCCAGTCATCTCCACCTTGCAACTAGGTTTCTGTAATGGCCACTAAATCATATGCCTTGGTGCTGATCTGTGCCACAAGTTCACTAACCTTGTTTCTAATACTACGGGCATTTAGATAAAGTTCCCTTATACTCATTGTCCTTTTAGAATCTAGTGACCTCTGCGATTTTTGCTTTTTGCTTTTATGCACTCTTCTCTTACTTTTTTCTTGACTAACTCCAGCTTTGATCTCTGTATCACTTCCCTCTTCTTTTCTGTGTGGGTTCCCATCCCCCTGTCATATTAGTTTAAAGCCTCCCCAACAGCACTAGCAAACAATCTCCCTAGGATATTGATCCCAGCCCTGCCCAGATGTAGACCATCCAGACGGTACTGGTTCCACTTCCCCCAGAAGCAGTTCAAGTGCCCCAAGAATCTGAAACCCTCCCTCCTGCCCCACCGCTCAAGCTACATATTCATTCTAGCTATCCTGCTATTCCAACTCTGGTTAGCACTGAGATTATTACCTTTGAGGTCCTGCTCTTTAATTTATCTCCTAGCTCCCTAAATTCAGCTTGTAGGAACTCATCCCGCTTTCTTCCTGTATCGTTAGTTCCTACATGCACTATGACAGCTAGCTTATCAGCCTTCCCTTTCAGAATCCCCTGCAGCCTCTCCGAGACATCTTTGACCCTTGCACCCGGGAGGCAACACACCATATGGGAGTCCCGTTTGCGGCCACAGAAGCTCCTCTCTATTCCCTTACCATGGAATCCCCTACCACAACAGATCCACCACTCTCTTTCTTGCCCTCATGTGCAGCAGAGCCACCCATGGTGCCATGATCCTGGCTACTGCCGCCCTCACCTGATGAGCCATCTCCCCCAACAGAGTCCAAAGCGGTGTATCTGTTTTGGAGGGAGATGACCGCTGGAGATTCCTGTTCTACCTTCCTGCAACTACTCTTCCTGTTGGTCACCCATTCCCTATCTTTCCTCAGATCCTTAAACTGCGGTGAGACCAACTCACTAAATGTGCTATCCACAACATTCTCAGCATCTCGGATGCTCCAAAGTGAGTCCATGCACAGCCCCAGTGCCGTCATGCGGTCTATCAGGAGCTGCAGCTGGACACACTTCCTGCACCCGTAGTCTTCAGGGATACTGTCAGCCTCCCTGAGTTCCCACATGTCACAGGAGGAGCGTGGCACAGGTCTGAGCTCGCCTGCCATGACAGAGCAATGGATGTTATCGGAAGAGGACCACGGGAGAAAGGGAAGAGCCTGATGGGGAAGTCGAAGACTGTTATCTGTGAGCCTCTGCAAATCAGTTCTTCACCTTGACCCTTCTTCACTGAAGCCCCACTTGAGCCAAAGCCCTCTCACTCCACTGCCCACTGTATATACCAGGATACCAGTTTTTTTTTGGATGTATAAAGAGTAAAAGAGAGGTGAGAGTGGATACTGGCCCACTGAAAAATGACACTGAAGAGGTAATAGTGGGAGACAAAAAAATGGCAGATGAATTCAATAAGTATTTTGTTCCAGTCTTTACTGTGGAAGACACCAGCAGTATGACAGAAATTCATGAATTTCAGGGAGGGAGCAGAAGTGAGTGTGGCTGTTATTACTATGGCGAAGGTGCTTGGGAAGCTGGAAAGTCTGAATGTAGATAAATCACCTGGACCAGATGGACGACACCCCAGGCTTCTGAAAGGTGTAGCTGAAGAGATCGTGAAAGCATTATATGTGATCTTTCAAGAATCATTAGATTCTGGAATAGTTCTAGAGAACTGGAAAATTGCAAATGTCACTCCATTCTTTAAGAAGTTGGGTGGCATGGGTTTCCTTAAGAAGACATCTTGCGAGACTGATCTGTTGGAATTCTTTGAAGAAATAACAGACAGGATAGACAACGGAGAGTTCATGGATATTGTTTACTTGGATTTTCAGATGGCCTTTGACAAGGAACTGCGCACAAGGCTGCTGAGCAAGATAAGAGTCCATTTATTAAAGGAAAGATACTGGCATTGATAGAAGATTGGCTGACTGGCAGGAGGCAATGAACAGGAATAAGAAGACTTTTCTGGTTGGCTACTGGTGTCTAGTGGTATTCTACAGGGGTCAGTGTTGGAATTGCTTCCTTTCACATTATATGTCAATGATTTGAATGACAACGTTGATGGTTTTGTAGACATGTTTGTGAACTATACAAAGATAGGTGGAGGAATAGGTACTTTTGTGGAAGCATAGAGTCTGCAGAAGGACTTAGACAGATTAGGAGAATGGACAAGCAAGTGGCAGGTGTAATGTAGGGAAGTGTTGGTAGAAGGAATAAAGAGGAAGACTATTTTATAATAGGGAGAAACTTGAGAAATCAGGTGCAAAGGGATTACCTAAAGGTTAACTTGCAGGTTGAGTTGGTGGTAAGGAAGGCAGGTACAATGTTAGCATTCATTTCAAGAATATTAGAATATAAAAGCAAGGATGTAATTTTGGGGACTCATAAGACATGAGTCAAACTGCACTTGGAATACAATGAGCAACTTTGGGCTGCTTATCTGAGAAAGGATGTGTTGGAGAGCGTCCAGAAAAGATTAATGAGAATGATCTCAGGAATGAAAAAAGTAATGCATGAGAAGCGTTTGATAACTCTGATCTTCTATTTGCTGGTGTTTAGAAGAATGAGCAGGGTTCTCATTGAAACTTACTGAATATTGTAGAGTAGAAATGGAGAGGATGTTTCCCATAGCAGGGGAACCTAAGACAAGCCTCAGAATAGAAGGACATCCCTTTAGAACAGAGATGAGGAGGAATTTCTTTCACCAGAGGGTGGTGAATCTGTGGAATTAATTGCCACAAACGGCTGTTGAAGCCAAGTCATTGGGTATACTTAAAGCTGAGGTTGATGGGTTCTTGTTTATACAAAGGGCATCAAAGGTTTTGGGGAGAAGGCAGGAGGATGGGGTTGTAAGGGAAAACAAATCAGCCGTGATGGAATGATGGACCAGGCTCGATGGCCTAAATGTCTGACTCTGCTCCAGTGTTTTATGGTTTTCTGGTCTTATTGAATCCCCTTTCACCACTATTGTCCTCTTATCCACCTTTCCCTTTTGACCCACAGAGCTAGATTACGTGCCGGAGACCTGATCCCTGTGGCTTTTCCCCTGTATGTCCCCCCACCCTCCCCTCAACCCTATCCAAAGTGGTGTGTCTGTTATTGAGGGGAATGGCCACCGTGGCACTCTGCACTATCTGCCTTTTCCCTTTCCTTCTCTTAACAGTCACTCAGTTACCTGCCTCCAGCATTTCGGTGTGACTATCACCTCTGAAGGTCACCCAGTTCCACAACATGTTCTGTAAGGAGTTGCACCCAGATGCATGTCCAACAGATGTAACAATCAGGGAGGCTGGAGGGCTCCCAGATCTCACACATATTACATGAAGAGCACACCACTGACTTGGGATCCATTCTCACTACTCTATCTAATAGGCATCTGTTAGTTTCGTGAGACCATGGACTTGTGCCTTGAAAGGTTTCCAGGGCGCAGGCCTGGGCAAGGTTGTATGGAAGACTGGTAGTTGCCCATGCAGCAAGGGCAACTCCACGTCACCGATGTTGTCCAAGGAAAGGGCACTAAGGCCGATACAGCTTGGCACCGGTGTCCTCGCAGAGCAATGTGTGGTTAAGTGCCTTGCTCAAGGACACAGCACGCTGCCTCAGCTGATGCTCGAACCAGCGACCTTCATATCACCAGACTGACGTTTTAACCACTTGGCCATGCACCAACACTACTCTATCTAGCCACTACTAAAGAAAGAAAGAGAAACTTGACAAATTGGCAAGCTAGCCTCTGCTTCTCCTTGCCAAAGCCTCAGTTACACTCACACAATGTCCGCTCCCAAAATGGCAGTCTTGTTTGGACCTACCATCCTTTTATTGGCCTTTGCAAGGGCCTAATTACACAAATGATCTCAATCTCCACAGAACATCCCAACAGGCCCCACTCATTTTTCAAATCAGACCCTAAAACCCACAATAACCGTTACTGTGATTTCAATCTCGGCTGAAAGACCTGACAGGTTCCACTCACTTTTTAAATCTGGTGCTAAAATCCACATATAACTGGTAAGGTATTAGAGTTAATCATCAAAAAGTGAAACATTTAGGAAAGCTGAAAATAATGAAGTCTAGTCAACATGGTTTTCTGAAAGGTAAATTGTGTTTGACAAATTTGCTTAAAATTTTTGAGCATGTTACAGGGAGAGCTGAAAGAGGGAAACCTATAGATGTAATATACTTAGACTTACATAGTGCCATATGGTCAAATTAACAGTCAACGGTGTTGGAAGAACTGTTTTAGAATTAATTAGATTTAAAACTGGCTGTCTCAGGAAATAGAGAGTTGATAATAAACAGATCTTTTTTTGGACTGGAAGGAGATAACTGGTGAAACACCACAGGGATTTTGGCTACAGTTATTCTCTATTTAACATTAACGATTGGTGAAAGGAGCAGTATATGAAGTTTCCAAATTTAAAAGTAGGGGAAAGGGCATGTTGTGATAAGGATACCATGATTCTGCAACAGGATATAGATAGATTGAGTAAATGTGTAAAAGACTGGCAAATGTAATTTAACACTTTAGCTAATTTAACATTTAGTACTTCATTAAGATAACTTGAAAGGCAAATTATTATCTAAATAGAAAGAGACTACAAGTGAGTGGAGAACAGAGGGACCTATGTACTCTAATGTGTGAATCTCAAAACACCTGCAGGCAGGTCCATCAGATAGTTTGCAAGGCAACTGGCATTTTGGCTTCATTGCAAAGGAGCTTAAAAACAGATGCCTAACAGACAATATAGTAACACAGGAGGCAGTTCACCAGCTAATTCTTGTCATGAGAGGGTTTTCCTACCAAGAGAAATTAATTGTTTGGCCCTGTATTCCTTGGAGTTTAGAAAAATTAAGAGTGACCATATTCAAACTTCTAAGATTCAAAGGGGACTTTGAAGGGTCCTACCCTGAATGGTCAACTATTTATTC
This sequence comes from Mobula birostris, assembly GCF_030028105.1. NCBI lineage: Eukaryota > Metazoa > Chordata > Chondrichthyes > Myliobatiformes > Myliobatidae > Mobula > Mobula birostris. Next base: position 45,087,389 of record NC_092395.1, on the reverse strand, counting down.
ATTTCCATTGATGTTGCCTGACCTGCTGAGTTCTTCCAGCATTTTGTGTGTGTTGCTTTGAACTTCCAGCATCTGCAGACTTTCTTGTGTTTGTGATCACTGGGGCAGATGTTCAGGTGCTTTCATGAATGGGAGAGTCCTCAGACAAAAGGAATAACTACAAGATACGGAGCTTGAAGTATGTGGAACTTTCTCAGAGCGTAGAATTTCTAGAATGTGGGTGGTGGAAGTTGATAATCAGTTGCATTTTAAAATGGAGAGGGAAAAGTATTTGATAGATCAAGAAGAGTGGGGTATGGGGAAATGGCATAGAAGCGGAGCTGAGTCGGTGAGGCAGGTTTGAAGGGCCTGATAGTTTATTCCTGCACCTCTGGCAACACATCTCACTGCCCCAGTAAAGCAGCTAACATAATGAAAGAGAGGCCATTCCTTCTTCTCCCTGCTTCCATCGGCAGAAGACACAAAGCCTTGAAAGCACATATCATCAGGCTCAAGGACGGCTTCTATGCCACTGATATAAGACTATTGAATATCACTCTTGTACAATAAGTTAGACTCTTGATCTCACAGTCTACTTTATTTTGTCCCTGCACTTCATTGTCTATCTGCACCGCACTTTCTCTGTAACTATAACATTGTGTTATTGTTTTTCCCTCGCCCTACCTTGATTGATTGTGCTATTTATTTAGTGGTACAACATGGAGTAGGACCTTCGAGACACACTACCCCAGCAACCTCCAACAACTCCGATTTAATCCTAACCTAATCATGGGACAATTTACAACGATCAATTTACCTACCCATCTTTAACTGTAGGAGGAAACTGGAGCACCCAGAGAAAACCCACACATTCCACAGGGAGGACATACAGAGACTCCTTACAGGTGGCTCTGGAACTGAGCTCCAAACTCTGATGTCCCTAGCTGTAATTGCATCGCTAATCGCTACACTGCTGTGACATCCTGATGTGATGAAGTGATCTGCATGGATGACATGCAAAACAAAGATTTTTACTGTACCTTGGTAACCAACTTAGCAATTTCTTGAGTTCTTGTAAAAGTGCAACATTTACAATGACAACTCCTTTACTTGCATCTTCAGAAACAGCTCTAATTCCATCTTTAATATCTCTATTTTTCCCTTTCTGGGTTCTTTTGAAGACCCTGATCTGGAATTACACGCTGACTATGGTTCTTTGCGGGAATGGGACCCGCTCTTGGGGTTTCACAACCGACTGCTGTTGTTCAGCATGCCAAAGACTCGGCCTAAGATTGGATTTGGAAGCCTGGGATCTCAGGGCTCTAGAGATGGGCAGATCGAGGGTCGGTGTCACGACAGGAGACCCATGTATCATTGGGGAAGTCAGAATATCTGCAGTTGCGTGCCCAATTTCTCTCCACTCACTGGGAAAAATGGAGACACCTCTTTCTCCCTTATTAGGGAGAGAGAGAACCTGCAGTATGTCGAATACCGAGTGAAACGCAAAGTCTTTGGGGAAACTGCAAATCTGTGTCTTTGCTGTTGCTTTGCTCATGCTTGAGTGCTTGGTGGCGGTGCTGATGATTTTTTTTTGCCAGTGGAGGAAGGGGGGATTGTTGCTCGCTGCTGCTTATGCGCGGGAGGGAGGAGCTTGGGGTACTTTGGGGTTCTAATAGTTAACGGTCGTTCATTCTTTGGGGCAGTCTTTTTTGTGGATGATTGTGAAGAAAAAGCATTTCAGAATGTATATTGTATACGTTTCTCTGACATTAAATTGTACCTTTGAACCCTTGTGACCAACTTTGGAGAAATTATGAGCCCTGACTGCAGAAAATGAACACGGTCCATTCAGTATGCCACTTGAGAAGCAAAGATGTTTCATCTGGAACTTATAGAAGCCCAGCAAAAGCAGCTAATGAAGTACACCTCCTCATAATTGCCTGGTGCTATCCAACAATCCCAACACCACCAGTGGTGTTAGGTCTTTTGGTGGCACTTCAGTTCCATCAGCCACCTTAGAACCATCAGAACTGGAGTGAGAACCAGTCATCCTCGATCTCAAGGGACCACTTAAATTGAAGAGATTATAATGATCCCCAGTTATAACTTAACCCTCATCTCCCATCTTGACACGATTCACAAAAGTACTCCAGGTATATAATGTAAACATTCAGTAAGAATAATTTGAATAAACCCTATCCCAGTAATAGGCAGGAAGGTGCTCTAAACTGTATATAATATTGCAATTATTTCCATAACCTACAATTGATAATTTGTTTATGCCCTGTTTTCAGTAATGTGTTTCAGGAAACCTGAGAAATCCAGATTATAATACATTTTAATCTGACATATCGCTACAAAATGTCTCGACCAAATGCCATAATCTTAAGTTAATGTGGAAACAATTGCTCGGAGCCAGGTTACCAACAACCTTACTATGATGTCACATTTTCCTCCATACAAGCAAAAACTTTTGTAGGTGAAAATGTTCTTCATAGCAACTCCCAGCAATACAGCCAAAAACATAGAAGAATGGTTTTTTTCAAACAAACGATTCTGCTGGAAGCTCACAGTCAGAGAAGACACAGAGTCTTCAGATGGTTCAATTGGATATTCCTCTTTCTGGAAATTTCATCATATCATCATATTGGATTTCTTATGTGCCATACACTTCCAGTAGCTAAAACCTACAGGTGTCTCATTATTACATATTTAATTCATAATTCTAGACACATATAAAGTTCATGGAAATGTGTATAGAACAAGACGTCTCCACAGATTCTAATTGACCTGCATATTATCTCTGTTCAATGTTTCTAATTTTGAGAAAGGTTCAAAATTCTGTTGCATAATTCACCATTCTACAGATGGTTCATGATTCTATCTGTTTAAGCAACAAAAAATATTTAATATTTTAGTCAAGGTTGGTACTATGTTCCATCAAAAGTTTGTCCCCGGTGTACAAGGTCAGACCAGCAAGCACATTTGATTAAATTTGAATTGGAAGTCAAATAAGTTATCAAATTTCAGACTTCCACTGAACTAATTTAGACACTGCAGCTCTGGCACCTTGCCAATAAAAACTGTTGCATTCACTTGCTCCGGTTATGTTATTGGTATAAAGTCAGAATTTAGTGGCAAACTAGCTTCTTATTATTGAGTGTGGGGGAGGAGGAGAATACTGTTTTTTTCTTGTTTCAGCAGCGAACACAATCATTTTTGCTTCTCTTAGATTTCCATGGCTAATTTCCCTGTTTTAAACCAGGCAATGGTTGACTTTATCCAATGAAAATAAAGGAATGAGAAACCCTATGGATTGAATACAGAGTGAGGCACTGAGGATGAGAGAGATTGGAATAAAAATGTGCAGAGATGTGAAATACTATAAGGAAACAAACTATTGAAGTTGCAGTACATAAAGATTGAAGATGGAAAAGGGAGTGGACAGGAGAAAATGGAGAGAGAGAGAGAGAGAAAGGGAAAGAGAAAAGAGAGTTTGTAGATTAAGGAAAAAATAAAGTTTAAGAACGGAGACTGATACTGCTAACATTTGAAGAGAGACTGATGAACATGTTATTGGGTTGAAGATGAAGAGGGGTAGTCACAGATATAAGTTGATGGAGAAAGGTACATAATTAATGCCAAAGTCAAAGTCATATGCACAAATATATACATAGACAGGCACATATAAGCAGAGTTCACAAGAAAAGCATAATTTAAACTAAACATAAATCATACATACTTTTACGGGAAAAATCACAATTAGAAAAATAAACCCCTTTAAATGTAAAGTGATCAAAGTGGTCACAGTGTTGCCAAACTGTCGTGATTAGGGTTGTGCCATTTGGCTGAAGAACCGAATGGTGAAGAGAAGTAGCTGTCCCTGAACATGGTGGTGTGGAACCTCAGGCTTCTGTCCCTCCTGCCTGCTGGTAGCTACAAAAAAAAATGGCATGGCCCAGGCCATGGGATCTTCATGATGTTGCCTTCTTGAGGCAGCGCTTCCTGTAGACACTTATGATGCTGGGGTGGATGTGCCCATAACTTAATGTTTCTGTGTTGGAGATTCGTAGAGGTGTAAGTACCTTTTGGGATAACAGCCAAGATCATGGCACGGTGGATGGCTGAATTGTACAAAGAAACTTGTTGAATGGGAATGGATATTTTGCGGTAGTTGGTGTGAATCCAACACAGCACGTTGTCTCCTGGTGCCAGGGTCAAAGGGAGGTCACAGTACAGTTGTGGGGTATTCTAAAGGCGGGGGGGGGCGCGCGGGAGTGAGGATAAATGGCTAGAAACTGTGAACCCATTGGTACTAACGTCATAAGTAAAGAGAGGCATTGCCACATGATTTTAGGGAGCTGAGAGCAGATTAAAGAGCAGGACTTCTAACAGATTAATGTCCGATTACTTCTGGTGCCATTTGCTGTTGAGTATGTGAAGTAGAAGAATGGTCAGATGAATAAGTGTCTGATTGGATAGTAGAGGATGGAAGGCTTTAAGTTCCTTTATTGTTGAGACACCTTTTGGTGAAGATGGGAGCTGTACAAGCAGGGAGGATTGTATCTGAATAGCAGTGGATCCAAAATCCTCACAAGAAGGTTTACTGTGCTGATGGGGAGGGCTTCATGTGGCAAAGGAATGGGGCATAGTAGATTTACAGAAGGGGCGGAAAAACAGTCAAATGAAACAGGAAAACTTAATCAGTGCATTAGGTAAAGCAGATATGGACATGGTGTTGAATGCAAGGCAAAATTGCATCTACTTTAATGCGAGGAGTCTGCCTTGTAAGACATGAACTAGTGACATAACATTTTCGCTATAATGGAGACATGGTTGAATGAAAGGCAGGATTGGTTCAATGATTTAGTCTTCTATAGTTCACTCTCCTCTCCGATTAAATTCTTTCTTCTCTGGCCCTTTATCTGTCCAGCTCTTTATCTTTTTGTTAGCATTCATTTCAAGAGGTCTAGGATATGTATAGGGATGCGATGCTGAGGCTTTATAAGGCAGAGGTGAGGCCTCACCTTGAGTATTGTGAATAATTTTGGGCTCCTCATCTAAAAAAAGTTGTGCCGTCATTGGAGAGGGTTCAGAGGAGGCTCATAAGGATGATTCTGGGAATGAAAGGGTTATCATATGAGGAACATTTGATGGCTCTGGGTCTGTACTCGCTGGATTTTAGAAGGATGAAGGAGGATTTTATTGAAACATTTTGAATGTTGAAAGGTCTAGACAGAGTAGATGTGGAAAGGATGTTTCCCATGGTGGAGGAGTCTAGGACAAGAAGGTACAGCCTCAGGATAGAGGGGCGTCTATTTAAAACAGAGATATGGAGATATTTCTTTAGCCAGAGGGTGGCGAATTTGTGGAACTTATTACCACAGGCAGCCGTAGAGGCCAGGACATTGGGTACATTTAAGGCAGAACTTGATCGGTTCTTGATTGGACACAGCATCAAGGGTTACGGGGAGAAGGCTGGGGAGTGGGACTGAGGAGGGGAAAAAGGATCAGCCGTGATTGAATGGCAGAGCAGACTCGATGGGCCAAATGGCCTAATTATGCTCCTAAGTCTTATGGTCTTATGATCAGAGAAATTTTTCACCTAGATTGTGGTTGTAATCTGGAACATACTGACTGAAGATGTGTTGGAGGTGGGGACACTCATAGTGTTTAAATGTCCAGAAGATCACTTGAAATACCAAAACATAGAAGGTGCAAGATCAAGTGCTGAAAAATGGGATTATTATTGATGGGTACACATTGGTTGGTATGGACAGGATAGGTTAAAGGGCCTGTTTCTGTCTCGTATGACTAACTGTAACCATTTAACAATGCCACTAACATACCACTTAAATTTTGGAATGTAAGGGTTCTAAATATACAGAGAGACTAAAGGTAAAATAAAAAATCCCTTAGGGGAATGGTCAATGTGAACATCTGGATAATGATGAATAACAATGCTGAGTAACTATAGATGGATGACACTTTTTGCCCATGGTTACATGATATAAAGTAATCATTTTGTTTTTCAGGTATCTTGGAAAGTAATCCCAAGCCAGATGGTAGGTATAATTTTTCAGCCTGACTGAGATAACATTGTCCTCTCCAGCTACACTAAATCCAGGAGGTTCTCTTGAACTTTACTGAGGTACCTTGTGTATATCATTTACATTTAATGATTATAGATGGAGCTGTGAGCACAGCTTAATCTAACCTTGTGAGGAGAAGAATAGAGTACCACGACTGCTGTTATAGACTGCCTCAGCTGTGGCTAGGGATATTTAATGCTTGAGGCTGTGAACAAGTCTGGTACCTTGTATGGAGAAAACTATACAAATGATGTGCATATGGAAAGAAAAGATTCACTTGTGCAAGAAACTAAGTGAAATCTCAAGCCAATTACCAATCACTTTACATTAATATTTCTCATGTCCTAGTTTCACCTCTATTTTCAATAATTTATTAAAATATTGCCCTTCCGTTCTTTCCTTTAAACTGGCACCTTTGCAGTTAGCACCAGAGATTTATTATTCTCTTAATTAAAAGCAGAAAATACTGGAAATGTGTAACAGGTCAGACAACTTCTGTGGAGAGAGAAACAGAGTCAAGAGATTAATTTTCATCAGGATGGTTGAAAGCTCAACAATGTGAAATATTAGCTATTCCTCTCTCCACAGGTACAGCCTGACCTGCTGAGTATCTCTCATTTTCTGCTTTTAGCTGTTCTTTTTAGCCTCTCAGTTTACCTGGTAATTCTCCTTTTCATATTTTAAATGTGATTATGTTCTATCTTCAGTTTCTGAAAGCATGCCCATTTCTCATAAATGCACCTGTCACAAATAGTTATGGGCTATTTTTACCATTTCACCATTGCCAGCAGGAATTTTATTCTGACCATCACTGAGATCTTTTCCCATTCTGTCTTTCTCTTTGTATGTGTGGAATTTTGTTTTAATTTTGCAAATGCCGCTCCTGATTATATGTTTCTGGAATTGAACTTTTAGCCTCTCTTAAAATCCCTCATATTCTTCTTTGACCTACCATTGTCTGCTTTTTCACACTCAGAACAACAACATTTTTCTGATACTATAGTATTTCTTTGTTCAATTGTTGCATCTTATTAATATTTAGTTCATTCCCGTTCGCAGAATATATTTTACTTGGACTCTGCTGGGTTCTGTATTAAAGGTTTCCCACAATGTTCTACATTGTTACTTGCTAAAATTGTTGTTATTTTATTTTTCCAATTCCAGCTGCTGAACATTGGGTTTAGGTCAATCTATCTCCCAGTCTTGGCTGTATTTATATCCTTCTCCATGTTGCCTTATGGTCTCTGATAATCCCTCCCTTTTCATTTCCTATTTGCTCCTGTTAATTATCCATTATGAAATTATGTACCATAGTTTTCCTTGTTAGATTCTTTATATTTCAATTTAGAAGAGAATTCTGCACACAGTGTAGGAATCCAATTCCTTTAACCCCTTTATTTATCTCTTCTGACAAATTAATTTCAGAATAGAAATAATTTATTGAAGAGTTTGGTGGAACATCATTAGTTCATGGAAAATGTTGCATAAACACCCTCTTTTCCCCGTTATAGACTTCATGATTATAGTTTCCCTATAATAGTTTCCATCTATCTTTGCAACCCTTTCCCCTACTTAACAGATCTTTCCACCACCAACTTTCCTCTAGAACTTGTCTGTATTAGTATGATTAATCCTTTCTGAAATCATATATTACTTGAGAAATGGATTTGACATTAGATTGCAGTGTTAATTTCAATACATTTATTATGAATGTACTAAACACCCCTTTTGGATTCACAATGTAGATATGGGAAGTCTGTTTCAGAAATCCAGCTCAGAAAAAGGAATATCATTTGACATTCAGCCAATAAAATCATAGGACCATAGAGCTGATACAGTAGAGGAGGAGCTAATTCTGCCCATCAAGGGGCTCGGTAGCATAAAACAGCAGTTCTATTGTAAGGTTATATTTCCTCATAGTCTTACAAATTCTTAGTCTCCGTATACTATTCAATTGCCTTTTGAAAATTACACTTGAACCCATAGCTTGATACAACTCACTCCAAAAAAAAATCTCCTTATGGTATGCTGGGTGGATCTTTCACCAATCACTTTAAATTTGTAACCTTTGTTCTGTGACCCTTTGTCTGATTGGAAGAGTTTTTCCACAGCTTCACCTATGCAAACCCATTACAAGTTTATACACCTCTGAAAACTCTCCCTTCCAGGGAAAACCCCAGATCTGAAATCTATCATTGTAATGGAACTATCAGATCACTGTAACTTTCTTCACTCTCCACAGCCAAAATCAAAATCATAATCAGGTTTATTGTCACTGTTCATTCTTGACGAAGGGTGTCAGCCCGAAATATTAACTGTTTACTCATTTCCATAGATACTGCCTGACCTGCTGAGTTCAAATAGCAATTTTTGTGTGTGTTGCTCTGGATTTTCAGCATCTGCAGAATCTCTTATAGTTATTATCTCTGATATGGATTGTGAAATATGTTGTTTTGTGGCAGCAGTACCGTGCAATACATAAAATATACTGTTTATATTACTTAAAAATATATATAAATAAAGTTATTTCCTGAATTCCTGCTGGCGTTCTTCCCAGAGTTAGGTGGATACAATTCTCCAGTAGAGTGTTCTATTAAGATTCAATATTACCTTCAAGCTTTTGTACTCTATATCCATACTTATGAAGCTCATGGTGCCAGGCGTTTTACCAATAGCTTTCTCAAGTGTTCTTCCACCTTCAGAGCTTCAAGCACAGGTACCCCAGGCCACTCTGTGCACCACTAAGGAATCAGCCTAGGGCTAGTTATTTACACAGAGTGTGGGTGTTGGGGATGTGTTGCCAAGGGTGGTGGTGGAGGTTTAGATAATGGAGGCGTTCAAGAAGGTCTTAGATAGGTACAGGTATGTGCAGAAAATGGAAGGATATAAATATTGTTTAGGCAGAAGGGATTAGCTTAGTTGGGCATTATATTACTAATATGATTAGTTCAATGAAAGCCAATTCATCTTAGTTCTCTGGTGTAAACTTGATCTAAGGATACATTTTTAAAAATGGTGGGTGTGGGAAATTGGTGCAGTAAAGGAGTTAAAGTCTGGACCAAATACACCATGATCAAGAAAAAGGCCTATACTCACAGGAGTTTAGAAGAACGAGGGGTGATCTCTTTGAAAGCTAACGAATATTGAAAAGGCACAAATAGGAGAAAATCTGCAGATGCTGGAAATTCAAGCAACACACACAAAATGCTGGTGGAACACAGCAGGCCAGGCAGCATCTACAGGAAGAAGTACAGTCAACGTTTTGGGTCGAGACCCTTCGTCAGGACTAATGGAAAAAAGAGATAGTAAGAGATTTGAAAGTGGGAGGGGGAGGGGGAGACCCAAAATGATAGGAGAAGATAGGAGGGGGAGGGATGAAGTGAAGAGCTGGGAAGTTGATTGGCAAAAGGGATACAAGGCTGGAGAAGGGGGAGTATCATAGGATGGAAGGCCTTGGAAGAAAGAAAAGGAGGAGGGGAGCACCAGAGGAAGATGGAGAACAGGCAAGGAGTTATTGTGAGAGCGAAAGAGAGAGAAAAAAAAATTAGGGATGGGGTAAGAAGGGGAGGAGGGGCATTAACAGAATTTTGAGAAGTCAATGCTCATGCCATCAGGTTGGAGGTTACCCAGACGGAATATAAGGTGTTGTTCCTCCAACCTGAGTGTGGCTTCATCTGGACAGTAGAGGAAGGCATGGATTGACATATTGGAATGGGAATTGGACTTGGAATTAAAATGTGTGGCCACTGGGAGATCCTGCTTTCTCTGGCGGACAGAGCATAGGTGTTCAGCAAAATGATCTCCCAGCCTGCGTCGGGTCTCGCCAATATACAGAAGGCCACATCGGGAGCACCAGATGCAGTATATCACACCAGCAGACTCACAGGTGAAGTGTTGCCTCACCTGTAAGGACTGTCTGGGGCCCTGAATGGTGGTGAGAGAGGAAGTGTAAGGGCAGGTGTAGCACTTGTTCCGCTTACAAGGATAAGTGCCAGGAGGGAGATCAGTAGGAAGGGATGGGGCGGGATGAATGGACAAGGGAGCCACGTAGGGAGCGATCCCTGCGGAAAGCAGAAAGAGGGGGAAATAAGATGTGCTTGGTGGTGGTATCCCATTGGAGATGGTGGAAGTTATGGAGAATTATATGTTGGACCCGGAGGCTGGTGGTGTGGTAGGTGAGGACAAGAGGAACCCTATCCCTAGTGGGGTGGCAGGAGGGTGGGGTGAGAGCGGATGTGCATGAAATGGGAGAGATGCATTTGAGGGCAGAGTTGATGGTGGAGGAAGGGAAGCCCCTTTCTTTAAAGAAGGAGGACATCTCCTTTGTCCTGGAATGAGAAGCCCCATCCTGGGAGCAGATGCAGCGGAGACGGAGGAATTGAGAGAAGGGGATGGCAATTTTACAAGTAACAGGGTGGGAAGAGAAATAGTCCAGGTAGCTGTGAGAGTCCGTGGGCTTATAGTAGACATCAGTAGATAAGCTGCCTCCAGAGAGAGATATTGAAAAGCCTAGACAGAGTAGATGTGGAGAGGATGTTTCGTATAGTGAGAGAGTCAGAAGGTATAGCCTCAGATGTCTCTTTGGAATAGAGATGAGGAGGAATTGATTTTAGGCAGGGGTGGTGAATCTGTGGCGTTCGTTGCCTCATATGGCTGTGGAGGCCATGTAATTGGGTATATTTAAAGCACAGGTTGTTAGGTTAGAAACAGAGAAAACCTACAACACAATACAGGCCCTTTGGCCCACAAAGCTGTGCTGAACATGTCCTTACCTTAGAAATTACCTCGGGTTACCCACAGCCCTCCATTTTTCTGAGCTCCATGTATCTGTCCAGGAGTCTCTTAAAAGACCCTATTTTATTTACCTCCACCACCATTGTCAGCAGCCTATTCCATGCACTCACCACTTTCTGCATAAAAAACTTACCCCTGACATCTATCTCCTCTGTACCTACTTCCAAGCACCTTAAAACTGTGCCCTCTCGTGCTAGCCATTTCAGCCCTGGGAAAAAGCCTCTGACTATCCACACGATCAATGTCTCTCATCATTTTGTACACCTCTATCAGGTCACCTCCCATCCTCCGTCGCTCCAAGGAAAAAAGGCCAAGTTCATTCAACCTATTCTCATAAAGCATGCTCCCCAATCCAGGCAACATTCTTGATTAGTCAGGGTGTTGAAGGTTATGGGGAGAAGGCAGGAGAATGGGGTTGAGAAGGATAATAAATGAGCCATGATGGAATGTCAGAGCGGACTCAATGGGCCAAATAGCCTAATTTTACTGCTATAGCTTATCATGTTGTACAGAGTGGCAGGCTTAAGGATCAGACAGCTTTGTCCTCAACATTTCTAGCCCTATGCAGGCTTGGTTGATCTAAATTGGATCACTATAGCTGGTTTCATCAGTTCTGGATTAGGAGAACAAAAGTTAACTTCTTCACAAGACTGCGAACAGTATCCTAATTCTGAATTATTGATTCTTTCAGTGGAACTGTTTGCAAGTAGTAGCTGCTCTCCCAATAAATCTCAGATGGCTATTTGACAAGACAGGGCTATGCACAGGTGGCCTTGTTTGATCTCATGAGCAATCACTTGGAAACAGTCACAACCATTAATGCATACAAGGTGATTATTCATTAACTGTAATTAAGGCCTTGGGCCACAGAGATGGGAAATGGGAACAGAATATGGAGATGGATACAGTGTGAATATGAACACCTTTCAGCCTCAATGCTGGCAGCAAGTCACACTGGCAGGTGGCAACTTACACCCGATACAAGTCCTATTTAATTAAATTTAGGAGCGCTGTGCTTTCTGAGAAGAATTGATTGTTCCTAGCAGGTGGCTGCTTAATTAAGGCATCAGTAGATGCACAGATTGTTGTTGTTACTACAAATGCAGTTTCACTACCAGAGCTGATAACCAAGCTTATTGCCTTAATATTAAGAGTTTATACAAAATGGGAAATTTTGTTAGCACTAAGGTGATGAAGGTACTTGTTTATCAGTGTTCAGAAGGGAACATTGAGAGACAATTAATCAAACATACCTCTATGCTTGATTGCGAGAAATTTTCAGTGTTCAGAACTAATTGTATATTTTAAATTAGTGTGCTTTTTCAAAAGTAAAACTGGTTGAAAATGGCATTATTAAGTGCACATTTAATGTGATGCAGTTGGACAATAATTTTTGTCAAGGGTTTGAGACATTAGGAATGCTATTTATAACATTTTGCATGATTGCTCATACCAATCTATGCATAGCTTCAGGAACTGAGGCCAAATTGTGAATGGCTCCTTGCTGCTTGCATATGCTGAAAGAATTTTTAAAGCTGTGCCTTTCAGTTCATAGCAGAGGGACAGCAGGGGACGAGCTGTTGTAGAGATTCCTCTTCTGAGTAAAGCCCTGAGGTTGAGGGTGATTTGCTTCCACTCCAGTGCTGTGGATTCTGAGGTGGTTGATGAGGCGAGTGTGGGAACTACACACTACAGATGGGGCAGGAGGTGGCTGATGCATTGAATGATTGGGTAGTCTGGGAGATGGTGCACTTTCAACCATTTTTGCTGGAGTAGTTTTTATTACAAAACAGAGGGAAGCAATTGGGGCTTTTGGGTTCATGCTGGTTGTCAAGAGAGCAATCTCATCAGTACAATCCCTCCTCTTCTGATATCCCTGTTGCAGTGCATTTTCTTGCCACACGCCCAACAACTCATGTTTGGTTCTTTATGCTGCTTACGAAAGGGTAGTTTACTCTAACAACTTAATTACCCGCATGTCTTTGGGACGTAGCAGGAGATCTACCTGGCCAGAATGATAAATATGTAACCACTACATAGACAGCTCACCAGGTCATGAACCGAGGTCACTGCATCGCGAACGGCTGTGACACTCTGGTCCTACCACACTATCTTGATGTTCTCAATACCTCATTATGCTCCTTTTCGGCTTGAGAGGTCATGCACTAGAGACATTCCAGCAGTTAACGGGCATGTTGCATTGCTTTAAGGAAGGTTTGAAACCTTCTTGAATCTTTTTCTCTGTTTGCTTTGCATTCTCCTCCTGAGCCAGAGTGCTGGGTCCTACATGAGGGGGAGCATCTTGCTTTTCCGAGGCTGCACTGGACTCATTTTGGCACAGGTAGAGGTCTGGAGAGAGAGTGGGAAGATTTATAGCTTTTCCTGCCCCAAAAATTTTAGAAGATATCATCTGAATAATCTGTTGCTGCATTGGAGCTGAACCTGTTGCCTGGTGGATTAGATTTACCAAAAGATTTCTGGCAAATTCTACCTCTTTACATGGAACACGAGCAAACCTGTTTCTTGTGTTAAGGCCTGTTTTTCCTTTTGTGGTCTACAGTTACATTGTCACGTTTTCCCCATTCATCGCAGCAACAGCAGTGACACATACTATCCACTAAACAACGTCACTGCTGCATGCCAGCAACCTTTGTAGGTAGGCTTGCCACATGGGCACAACATAGGAAAACTCAAATCGATTTTGCTCTCATTTCGATTTCTTTATGGAGCTTATAAAGATCACGTGCTGCATAACTGCATTTCCTGGGTGCTGCATTATCCCAGTATCATCAAACCATGACCCTGATTTGTAGGGACCATTCCTTGGAAACTTGTCTCTGGAGTTGGTGCCGAACACACAACACAGTAGTGATGTAGACTGCTGCTACAGCGTGCTCTGCTTCTCACAATCACGCATGCTTTTGCTACAACAGATTGCCAACCAGTGAGGATATTCCAAGGTTACACCTTTTTAAAAGGGAATTGCTTTTCAAAACATAACTTAAATCTGTCGCTAGCAGGTAATATAATCAAATCATCAGAGCACCACAAAAAGCACGGCATTTGCAAAAGCAAAATACCACAGAGGCTGCAAATACGAAATAAAAAGGAAAAAACGCTGGAAATACCCAGCAAGTCGTGTGGCGTCTGGAAATTAGAACAGAATTAACAGTAAAGATGGATGATCTTTTCAGTTGTTATTCTGTATTTATAAAACTGTTTTCTCACGCATTGTTATCAGTTCCCCCGTGACTTCATGTGTCAATTTCTCCAGTGAGGTTGGCGCAGCACTGAAGTAGTGTGAAACTAAAACACTAATCAACTTGCTACAACAGTGATCCTCATGTCATCCTTAACCTTTTGACATGGCCAATCACAGCATTTAACTTGAATCTACCATTTAGTAGGCCTGTTAACTTGGTTGAATTCTTACTTATTCAATCAGATCCAAAGCATCCCAAGAAACTTCCGGTCCTTTACTACTTTTGATACTCGTCTGGCCCTTTAAATATATCTACTCACCTGGCCTCCATCATCTTTAGGAACAGAGATTTCCAGAAACTCACTCCCCTCTGAGAGAAGAAATTTGTACGCAACTCAATTTGAAGTGATTGTCGCCTTGTTCATGATGCCTCCACTAATGAAAGCAGTTCAACATCATCTTTACCTTTCTACTTCCTCTCTTGGCTGGTCTACTGTCTCTACTTGTCCAACATCAGATCCACACGAGTTTGTTTTTTAAAATAAACATTGGGAAGGCCAACGCCATTGACATAGCTCAATTTATCACAAGCTTCATACTTTTATCATCAATACCTATTCTTTTCCAAACCAATCAGCCTCAGTCAGAATGCTCTCTTTTTTTTTCGTATTCCGTACTGGGATGAGCTTCCTTGCCTATTTCCATCACAAATGGGCTGTATCTATAAATAAAATAAAATTTTAAAATGCTTCCTTCTTCCACTTCCATATTGTTATGTCTTTAATCATATTTCATTTTACAAGAATACAAGAAAATAGGAGCAGGATTAGGCCACTAAACCCCTCAATTCCTCAAACATTCAAATTATTTCCACTAATGATCCTTGGGTACAGAGTATTCCAGAGATTCACTGCCTCCTGAGGGAAGAAATTTCTATACACCTCAGTTTAAAAAGACAAATCCCTTCTTTACAGTCCCTGTATAAGTTCTGAAATCATGAACCAATCACTGTCTTTATCTTTGCAGACAGCTTCAGCCCTTCATTTCAACAGTCTACCCTACCTGCTTCAAAGAAGACTCCATCATGCCATTCTCCAAGAAAAGTAAAATGTACTGTCTCAATGACCACTGACCTGTAGCTCTAACATTCACCATAATGAAGTGCTTTGAAAGACTGATAATAACCTACATCAGCAGCTGCCTCCTGGACAATCTAGACTCCCCTCAATTTGCATCCACAAAAAATAAGTCTACAAAGATCAACGTTTCCCTTGCACTATATTCAACTAGTCACCTCAGTAAGAAAAGAGATGTCAATTCATTGATTACAATTCATCTTTCAAACTATAGTACTTATTAAGCTTATAGCTAAACTCTTGACATTGGCCTTGGGACCCCTATCTCAAACTACCTTCAACAACAACTTAGCCTTAACATCAGCAAGACAAAATAACAGGTTGTTGACTTAAAAAAAGTTGGGGGTGTGTCGTGGTGGACACAGCCGTGTCCTCATTAATAAAGTTATTGAAGAGATGGTTGACATTTTTGGCAGCCTTATCACCAGCAATCTCAGCTGTTCTCTCCACACTGATGCAGTAATCAAGACATTTTATCAGTGTACATACTTTCATAGGCATCTGAGAAGATTAGGCTTGTCCGTGAAGATTTTCTCAAATTTCTATGGAAATGCTACAGAAATTATCATTGACAGGCTGCCTCATAGCCTGACATAGCAACTGCGTGGCTCAGGACCAAGGGAATCTGCAGAGGGTGGCAAACACTCATCACTTCCTTCCACTCAAACCATCATGGTGTGTTGTTTCAAAAAGGCTACAGCATCGTCAAGGATCCCTGCTTTGTTGGTCATTCCCCTTTCTCTCTTCCACCTTCAGGAAGAGGATACAGGAAATTGAATGTCTGGATGACCAGACACAAGAACAGTGTCTTCCCCACTGCTGCCAGACGAGTCACCTCTTTCACATCCCTTCCCAGTTGTACGCCACATTCTCAAACTCTTAATTCTACCTCTCCTTGTAATTTTGTTACTGTCACTTCAACACTTCTTTTTGCATGACAAAACTTGGTGCTATTCTGTTGTTTTACACTCGTTGCTATATTTACTGCTGAATTTACTATCGTCATGTACACTGTTTATTCTGTGAGCTTTATGTGAACAAGTATTTTCATTGTAACCTGGTGTATATGACAATAAGCTAAATGAATTCAAAATAGTGACCCTATGTTCATGACATCCCCACTAGTAAAAACATCTCAAAATCTATCGTTTCAATCCTCATCAGGATCTTGTATGCTTATATAAAGTCACCCTTCTTCTAGACCCTGAGGAGCACAGCCCCAAACCGTCTAGCCTCTCTTGACAGTACAGTTCTATCATCCCATGGCTTAACCCGGTGAATCTCCTTTGGACTGCCTGCCAAGCTACTACACCTTTGGTCAGGTAGTGTGGACTAAAAATGTGCATAGTATGTACTTTGTTAGGCAAGTGAGATGATTAGGCTTCGCCATGAAGATACTTTTGAACTTCTACAGATGTGCTATAGAAAGTATCCTAACATGTGTCTCACCCTGGTATTGCAACTGCTCCTCAACAGCATCCTGTACAACAGTAACCAAACTTCCCTATTCTTAAAGACCAACCCCTTTGCTATTTGCATTCTTAACTGCTGTTCAAGGTGATGTTGATGCTCCCTCCATTGTCATGACCTTCTCCTGGAGGACCTTTCATACTCAATGAATCATAGAGTTACACAGCACAGAAGCAGACCCTTCAGCCCAACTTGTTCATGGCAATCAAGAAGTTGATCAGAGTTAGTTCCATTTGCCTGTATTTGGAACATACCCCTTGAGACCTTTGATAGCTATGTACTTGTCTAAATCCTTAAACGATGTAATTGTACTGACCTCTACAGCTTTCTCAAGCAGCTTATTCCATTTACCAAACTGTTGCCTCTCGGATCCTTTTTAAGTAAATTTACCCACTCTCCCCCCGTACCTTAAATCTGTGCTGGAGTCTTGAGTCTTAGGTGAGGATTGATCAGCATAGTTTGTGGATTGGACTCATTTTTAGAAGACTCTGCAGTTCATGTTATATATGTTTCTAATTTCTGTTTTTATTGCTATTGTGCGCAATTTTAATCGGGGTGGACTGACTCTGTGGCCTGCAGTCAGTGAACAACGCAGCACTAAATTGAACTGAACTGGACATTCCTAGACAGTTTCAAGGACTCTGCGATTTGATAATTAACGTTCTGTGTTATTTGCCGATCTTTCGCTATTTGCATGATTTGTTCTTTTTTTTTGGCACGTTGAGTGTTGATGTTTTCTTTGAGCAGGTTGCAAGGTGTTTCTTTGTTTCGTGGCTGTCTGCGGGAAGACGAATCTCAGGGTTGTATACTGCATAAATACTTTGATAATAAATGAACTTTGAACTTTACATTGATTTAGAGTATCCCACACTTCACTAGTTAAGTAAATTCAGTAAATTTGAATTTTTTTTTGGACTGGTACTAAAAATCAAGAAAATGGCCAGATTATCATAGAACAAGAAGGTTTCATTTATTTAAAGATACAGAGCAGAACAGGCCCTTCCGGCTAAACAAACTGCACCACCCAACAACGCACCTATTTAATACTAGGCTAATCTACCTTGGCACAAGTCACATGACACTACAGGGAAGTGATCAATGGGAAACCATATGGTTTTGTCTCTCACTGTGTCACACCACCTACGTGCCATCTCTTTCCGCAAACAGTGAGCTTCCTATTAGAATGCATATCTGAACATCAGGTAGGAAAAAGAAGAAAGAAAGAAATATACCGATCGTGTGCAGCACCTTTCATCAATCCAGGATGCACTCCCCAACCAGTGAAACTTAATTACTTCTGCAGTGTTGGAGGCAGACTACCCATCTGCATACGACAAGATCCCACAAACAAGATAATCTCCAGACTTTAGGTTGAAGGTCCTTTGGTATATCTTTAAGAACAATTTGTGACAACTTTCAAATGCATCTGAAAGAGAAGTATATCAATTTACTTGCTTATTCAAGAATTTCCCAAGAACTGCAGAGAGGTATTAGTCTAGGATTTGTAGCTAGTGAATCTAGAGTAGATTTGAACTGCAAATCAGGGTGGATATATTTTGGGTCCCAGCAGTTATACATTCAACAAGTTGGCAAAACAATGTGGTGGTGTCAAATCATCCCTGAGGAAAGGAAGAGTTACAGATCAATGAGGCTGCTCCATTGGTCAGCGTTGACCATGGATGTTCTGTCCTTGCTGTCTATCTGATATATAAGCCAGGGCAGTACATGCAGAGCAGGCTGTTGCCATGCAGCATGCTCTCCTTCTCCACACGGCTGATGAATTCAGAGGAATGGCAGATTCAGTTTGGCACCAGCCGCATTGCAGAAGTTACCAGTGATACTGAATTCAATGTAGCACTGCCTTAGGCTCCATTTTATTCCTCTGGATTTACTCCCAAAGTCTTCTGCAAGAGTGGGTACAGCCACAAGGCAATGGAGGCTTGAGAACCACACACAAGATGCTGGAGGAACTCAACAGGCCAGGCAGCATCTATGGAAAAAAGTACAGTCGACGTTTTGGGCTGAAACCCTTTGGCGGGATTGGAGGGAAAAAACTGAGGAGTAGATTTAAAAGGTGAGGGGAGGGGAGGTAGAACAACCAGGTGATAGGTGAAACCTGGAAGGGGAGGGATGAAGTGAAGAGCTGGGAAGTTGATTGGTGCGATGAGGTGACAGAGGGAAACGAGGATGGGTAATGGAGAAGGTGGGGGTGTGAGTTGGGGGGCATTACTAGAAGTTTGAGAAATTGATGTTCATGACATCAGGTTGGAGGCTACCCAAACGGAATATAAGGTATCATTTCTCCAACCTAAATGCGGCCTCATCAAAGACAGTAGAGCAGGCCATGGATGGGCATGTTGGAATGGGAATGGGAAGTGGAATTAAAATGGGTGGCCACTGGGAGATCCTGCTGTTCTGGCGGGCGGAGCGTAGATGCTCAGTGAGGCGGTCTACTAAACTATGTCGGGTCTCACCGGTGTGCAGGAGGCCACACCGGAACACCATACACAATAAATGACCCCAACAGACTCACAGGTGAAGTGTCGCCTCATCTGAAGGAGCGATCCCTGTGAAAAGCAGAAAGTGGGGGTGGGGGGAGTGAAGATGTGCTTGGAGGTGGCAGAAGTCCACCTTATCCTTGCAAGCACAATAAGTGCTACACCTGCCCATACACCTTCTCCCTCACTACTATCCAGGGCCCTAAACAGTCCTTTCAGGTGAGGTGACACTTCACCTGTGAGTCTGTTGTGGTTATATACTGTGTTCGGTGCTCCTGGTGTGGTCTCCTGTATATCAGTGAGACCCCACGTAGATTGGGAGACTGCTTCACTAAGCATCAACACTACATCTGCCAGAACAATCGGGATCCCCCAGTGGCCACCCAGTTTAATTCCACTTCCTCCCCCTTTCCTTCTCCATTTCTCATCCCCTTTTCCCTCTCTTACCTCATCTCACCAATCAACTTCCCAGCTCTTTACTTTATCCATTCTCCTCCTGGTTTCACCTATCACCTGGTGGTTCTCTCTTCCCTCCCCTCACCTTTTAAATCTACACCTCAGCTCTTTTTCTCCAATCCTGTCGAAGGGTTTCAGCCCAAAACGTAGACTATACTTTTTTCCATAGAAGATGCCTGGCCTGCTGAGTTCCTTCAGCATTTTGTGTGTGTTGCTTGGATTTCCGGCATCTGCAGATTTTCTGTTGTTTGGAGGTTTGAGATCAGAGTTTTCCTTCTCCTGGATGAATGAATGGTCAAAAATATGTTCAACATAATGTATAATTTTCATTATCGTGAGGAAGAGTAAATAGCACATCATTTCCTGAACAATTGATTTTGAAGCCCAAGCATTTTATTTCAACAACACATGGTTTTGTAGCACATATAGCACAGAAGCAGGGCTTTCAGCCCACAGTGACTGCACTGTCCCCCAACCAGACATTCACATAAATTCTGCACTGACCTGACTTTATTCTCCTCACATCCTCCTCAACTCCCCCTCCACTCTACCACTCATCCACGCTCTCGAAGCGATTTACAGTGACAAATTAACCAGCCAACCTCCATAACTTTGGAATGTAGGAAGAATCTAGAGCACCTGGAGGAAACCAGAGGTCACAGGGAGAATATACAAACACCAGGGAAAAAGCACTTGAAGTCAGGATGGAAAATGGGTCATTGTGAGGCTGTGGCACTGTCAGTTTCACCACTATGAAACCCCTGATTTCTTACGTAACATACTGATGTTCATTTCTAATCCTTCCTTTGACCTTGTTTCATATTTGTGTTGAAATAAGGACTTGTTTGTCATTATATCAGGGTATATGGACTTAAAACATTTATTGAAATCACCTTTCTGAATGAGGTGACAGATAGAAATAGGCATATAGGTATTAACAAAATGACTTTTGAACTCTTTTAACAGGGCTATTAAAGATAGCAGTGGGAATTGACAGAGAGAGTGATGAGGCAAAATCAATATTACCTGCTACCTCCACCTAAGGAAGAAGAAAATGAAACAGATATTTAGTTGTAAGCTTTTGCAAGCACTGTATATTCTGAGGTGCTTTGTAGCCAATTAAGTATATTAAGAGGGCAGACACTGTGTAGTGTTGGAAATGCGAACACTAAGTCATGCACAGCAAGAACTAAAAGGAAAAAAATCACAATGTTCAGAATATCATTTCCTGTCTTAGCCAGGATACAAGAGAGAGACCTCTGCTCTTTATATAATGCCATGTCATCCCATTTGCCCTGCTGAGATGGGTCATGGTTTAAAATCTCCTGTGAAAGACAGCACCTCTGACACTTTGTCACTCCCCTGTGTTGCACCAGAATGTCAGTCTAAATGGTGCACTCAAGCATCCAAGAGTAAGCCTCGAAAGTCACAAAAGCTGCAATTACATCATCAAAATGAAAACAGGAAAAGCTGCAAATACTTATCAGGTCAGGCAGCATCAACAGAAAGAGAAACAAAGTCAATCTTTCCTTTATGAAACTCTGTCAGTTGCTGACAAAGGATCTCAAACCTGAAACATAACCTCAACTGCCAAGTTTGTGACATTTTCTGTTTTTTTTTAGAGTAAAAGCTCTGTCTTCTGATTAAGAGTGCAATCAATCAGGACTTACCTTGGAGATGCATTTTAAATTGTACTCTTTCCTTAGAGACCAACCTTCCATTAAAAGATGTTGGACTTGTATAATTATGAACATAGAAGTACCTACAGACTAGTAAAATCAGGCAGCGTAATCTTTCTATAAGGTATTTCTTGAGGTACTTAGGAACAGTAACCTAGTCCAGTTTCATTTGTACAGCTGAAAATCCATTGCTAGTTTAAGCAAGCATCTTTAATCAAGGTTTCTGACCCAAATGTGAGTAGCCCGACTCTAAAATCAGTAGATGCAACTTCAGCAAAATATACTCAGCCATGTGCCAGCTTCGTTACATTCGGTCATCAAATTAAATATTTTATATAATAAGTTTTTAAAAGATTACAACTGATATGTCTGACCAGAGAAATGGGAGCAACATAACAGCCTGAACCAGCAGAATGATAAATCTTGTGATCTTCAACTGGGTTGCAGTGAATTTGCACAGAAGGGCTGATCAAGACAAAATGAATCCTGAACCAGTGAAAGAGATGGTGAAAATCATGTTTTTTGCTTCTGACTCACCTCAGATGTAAGGCTGCCCTACCTTCTTTTCTAGTCTCTGCCAAATCTGTGATATTACAAGTGGAAATGAGTATAGATTTATCCCCCAGATTGCAACCCATTGTCTCCTGGGTTGCAGGATTTGTGCAGGGTGATTGACTCCATGTGTTGTACTTAATGTGGCTTTTTACTCTGATATGTTTACTCTGATCTGTTGACGGTCGGCCCAGCTGCTGATTGTAGTGCTGTCGAGGTGACATTTCCCTGGGATGAGGAGCAGCTGTTTCTGCCCTAACTGATTACAGCAATGGAGTCTGCAGTGTCACAGTTCACTGCCATGGAAACCTCAACCTGCTTCAAAGATGAAGCTTCCTGCAGCTCTCGCAAAGGTTGGGAGTACGCTGTCAGAAGGACTATCTTAGACTGAAATAACAAAGGGAAGCAGAATTCTAAACCTTCAAGGCTTTTTTATTTTGTTAGATGTATAAAATAAAATATAGAAAAAAATACTTCTGTAACACTTTGTCAAAATGTCATGAAATGGCTGGCAACTTTGAGAACTGGATGAAGCTTTTTCCACGCTTGTTGCAACAGGAAATGAAGTCTTTGAGCTATTGCGATAGAGTAGCCAACAGTACTTTGAATAAAAGGTAAAGTTTTCAAGATGAAGGAAATGGTTGACCTTTTCCATGGAACCTTTCTTGTTGGAGGGCAGTGTGGTGCAGTGGCGGGGGGGGGCGCGGGGTGGAGGGTTAAGTTGATAAAGGACCTCGGTCTCGTAATGGCCATCCTTTCACATGCTTCAGAAACCACAAGAACAATGTAACTGCGACCACAAGCTCAAAGGCAAGCATTGTCCACACACTACAGTTTGCTAACTGAGGTTCAGGTGATAATGGTTCTGTACTGTAGGCGCCATAGACTGAAAAATCTCCCATTAGCTCTGAAATTTGCCTTACTCCTGTAGTAAGTTTGTTGGAGCTAAGGTGCAGCACTGTGGTGAAAAAGCTTCAGCTAAGTTTTAAGACTGCAAAGCAGTCTCTTTTGACACCATTCTTCACTGAGATTGGCTCTGTTGCAGGTTTCTTGGTTAGTATCATTATTTGTATGCCATCATGGAGCAGAATTGCTGTGGGCAGCTGAATTTCAGGACAATGTTCCACACTGCCTCAATAACTTCAATGAAGTTGACAAAGGTCATGTATAGTAGTTGAGGATATTTTTCTTGGAGCTGTTCCTCAGTCATGTGCTCTGTGCCTCTACATGGACAGAATCATCACTGTGATTCAGCTGTGGGAGCAGTTCTTTAGTATCTGTAAGGAAGAGGCTAAGGAGGCCCTGGTGATATTCTCTGTGGCAGCAGTGTCTCTTCATACTGCTCTTTCCTTCCTTCCTTTCTACCTCCTTCCTCCTTCTCTATTTCATATCTCTTCCTTCCCTCTTTTCCCTCATTTCCCCTTCTCTTTCTTCCTCCTCCCTCTTTTCTCCCTTTCTCCCTCTTCTCTCCCCCTTCTCTTTGATATCCCTTCTCCTTCTTACTGTCTTTCTACTTCCTACCTTCTTTCTACCTTATTACCTCCTTCTTTCCTCCTGTCCAGCTATCTAGTTCCTTTCTCTTTCTTTTCTCTCCTTCTGCTTCATTTACTTCTTCCACCTACCTTATCTTTCCTTCACTCCTTCTTTTCACTTCAAGCCAATTTAACAAGTTGTACAAACGTAGACATGTGACAGGTATTGTATAAACATAGACATCATGGGCCAAAACTGTTCTGTGCTAATTCAAATTAATTTCATCCACCTACACATGATCTATACCCTGACTGTTCATGTGCCTGACTAAAAACCTCTTAAATGCTCCTGTACTACTGGCTTTGTACTGCTATACCCCTGGCAACACATTGCTGAAACTTACCACTCTGTGTAAAAAAACTTAATGCATAAATATCTTTAAATTTTTCTCTCTCACTTCAAAACTATGCATTCTAATATCTGATAGACTCTGACTATCCACAAATCTCATAATTTTATATATTTTTCATAGACTCTTCTTGGGCTTCCAGCCAGGAGCAGGTGTTGATTTTAACCGAAGTTTCAATGACCAATTTCACCATCTTCATCAGGGATGATGCCTAAGCATGTCTTGTCTGGTAGTATATAAATTCAACTCCTGTCGTCCATCCCTCCTGATTGGTTAGTCCTCAACCTTGCTGACCCACCTTGTTTAAAATCGTATTCTATTTCTTACCTAGAGCAAGACCTTTGTCTTTGTTGAAATTCTTATCCTCTGGTCTTTATTTCAAGGCTTCCTTCACCAGGCAGTCCCAAGTGCCATCGGCGCAGCACAGTAATTCTGTGCCATCAAAGCCAATCCTATGGCCATTGTGAATGCAATGTTTTACTATCATTGATTTCTCCGGGTATCCCAGATGGAGACATCTCCCGTACTCCTGTTTTCCACCGTTGCGTCCCATCTGGTTGATATATGCTGCTCCGCATTCACAGGGAATGCTGTAAACGCTAGTCATCCTGAGTCCCAGGTCATCTTTGACCTGCATAAACTGGGATTTGAGCTTCCTTACGGGCTTGTGGATGGTACTTATCCAGTATTTCCTTGTGATCCTTTTGGAAACAATGGAAATATAGAAAAGACAGGTGGTAGCAACAGGTTCCTTCTTGTTGTTAGGTTTTCTGGTTATTCTGTTTGCCCTTTTAAGGGCCCGATTGATTTCCTTTGTCTCATAGCCATTCTGTAGTAATGTCATGTGTAATCATCTTATTTTCTTGTGGAGACACACCAGGTCTAAAATAGTTTTTGCATAGTTAATCAAAGTAGAAAGAACTGTTCTATGTTGGGCGGCTGCTGTTGCTGAGATACAAGTCCATGTGAGTGGGCTTCTGATAGACATCTTGCTCGAGGCTACCATCTGGTTTCCGTGGTACTAGAATGTCCAGGAACGGGAGGCAATCATTCTTCTCCATATCCATTGTAAATTGAGTGTTTGGATTTATGCTGTTCAGATGGTCGTGGAACTGTCGGAGTGCCTGGAGTCCATGAGACCACACTACAAAGGTGTCATCGACACATCTGAAGAAGCAATTGGGGTGTAAGGGTGATGAACTCAGAGCCCTTTCCTCATAGTCCTCCATGTAGAAATTAGCAACAGCCGGTGACAAGGGGGATCCCATGGCCACTCTGTCCGTTTGTTCATAGTAGCTCCCCTTATAGAGGAAGTACATTGAGGAATGGTGTGTTCCAAAAGGTGAATGAAACCCTTATCAAACTTTGACCTCAGGAGGACTAAGGTATCCTTAATGGGAACTCTCGTGAACAGGGACATGACATTGAAACCGACCATTATGTCCTCTGGGGTCAGCTAGATGTTGGTTATTGTTTTTGTGAAGTCGGCCGAATTTGTGATGTGATACTCACAAACACATAAGGAAGCTCAAATCCCAGCTTAAGCAGGTCAAAGATCACCTGGGATTCAGGATGGCTGGCATTTAGAGGTTTCCCTGTGAATGCGGAACAGTGTAGACCAGCCAGACAGGGCGCATGATGGAAACCTGTATCAAGGAACATAGGAGGTATAACTGGGTTACCCAGAGAAATCAGTGGTAGTAGAATATTGCATACACAATGACCACAGGATCAACCTTGATAGCACAGAACTACTGTGCCACGCCAATGGCTTTTGCGACTGTCTGTAAAGAAAGCCATTGAAATAAGTCTACAGAATAAGAATTTCTACAAAGACGAAGGTCTTGCTCTAAGTAAGAAATGGAAGGCATTTTTAAGCAAGGTGTGTCAATGAAAACCTGATTGGTTGAGGACTAACCAGTCAGGAGGGACGGACAACAGGGGTTGACTGTATATACCACTGGTCTAGACATGCCTAGGCATCATCCCTGATAAAGATGGCAGAGTTTGTCATCAAAACATCGGTTAAAATCGACACATGAACCTGGTTGGAAGCCTGAGAAGAGTTTATGTGTCATATACGCTGGGAAAGCACTAGATCATTTTTTTACATATATACTTATATAAGGTTGCCCCTTAGCCTCCACTGCAGGCAGAAGTAAATGCAAGTTTGTCTGACCGCTTCTTTTAGCTAATGCTCCAAATGTTATCTAACCAAAATTTTATGCAGCAACATGACTTCCTGACTTTTATATTTATCATTCCAACTAATGAAGGCAAGAATGCTGAATGCCTTCTTTACCACCTTATCTACAGTGTGGCTCTTCCATGGAGCTATGGACTTGAACTCCACAATCTTTCAGTATATCATTGCTCTTTTAAGATTCTATCAATTACTGTATACACTCCATTCACATGAGTAAATGTAAAGTAATCGGCATGTTAGGGGGAAAATGAAGGCAGCGTATTATTTGTATGAGTTTAGTTTTGGGACTTTTGAAGTATGAAGGGATCTGAATGTCTACAGGTGCACAAGCAGTTCACAAAACAAATGACATGTTGGTCAACATTAAAAAGGTTTTGATTTTAAGAGCAAGGATGTCCTACTGGAATTATATCAGGCTTGTTGTAATTGCTTCTGTCTTTAATCTTTTCCCGTCCTTTTCTCTCTCCTTTCCCTTCTGTTCTATTCATGCTTTCCATCTATTTACACCTTTTCTCAACTTCCTTCTCCATCCCTCCATCGCCTCGCCCTACCAGTTCTTCTCTTTTCCCTCCTTTTTCTCTCCTTCATACCCTCTCCCTCTTCTCCCTTGCCTTTCTCTTCGACCCTCATTCTCCTCTTCTCACTGTCCCCTCCTCCATTCCCCTTCCTTCTTCTCTGCTCTGCCCTTCATCTTGATCTTTTCTGCCCCCTCTTCCAGTTCTTCTTCATTGCACCCACATTCCTCAATTTGTTCCTTTCTCTCTCCCTCCCTCTCAATCTCTTCCTCCATTTCCTTCCTTGTCCCTCAATTTCTGCAATCCTTTTCCCCCCTCTTTCTTTCGCAAACAACAGGAATTCTGCGGATGCTGCAAGTTCAAGCAACACACATCAAAGGAGTTAGTCCTGACGAAGGGTCTCAGCCTGAAACGTCGACTGCACCTCTTCCTACATATGCTGCCTGGCCTTCTGCGTTCACCAGCAACTTTGATGTGTGTTCCCCCCTCTTTCTTCTTCATTATTGTCAACCTGTTCCCTCTCCCTCCATTCTTCCCACTTTGCTTTCCTCCTTCCCTTTTCTACCCCTCCCTTTTTTCTTCCCTCGTCTGCTTATGCCTTCCTCTCTATTTATCTTTTCTTCCTTCTTTTCCCTCCCTCCTTTCATTTACTCCCTGGCCCTCTTCCTTCTCTTCCCTCCGTTTTCACCCCTCCTTCTGCTTCTGCCTCCATCTCTCACTGATTCTCTCTCTGCCTGCATTTTCTCCCTCCCCTTTTCTCCCTTTTCCCTTTTTCTTCTTTCTTTCCCTCCCTCCCTTTCTTTTTCTCCTTCCCACTCCCCCCTGCCTTTTCCCTATCTCCTTCCTCCATCTTCTCATTCTATTCTTTCATCCCCTTCCTCCCGCCATCACCTTCCCTCTTTCATTACCTTCCTCCATCGCCCTCACCCATTTCCCTCCTTTTCCGTCCCTTTACTTCCTCTTCTTTAGTCCTCCTTCTTTCTCCCTCCTCCCTTTATATCTTCTTCTGTCCTTCGTGCTTCTCTCTCTCCTCTTTTCCCTCCCTTGTCTCTTGTTGGCTTTCATCTTTTTCCCCCTCCTTCTCCTTCCTTTTCTTCCCCTTTCTCCCTCCATATCACCCACCATCTACCTGTATTCCTTCATCTTGTCTGAGGAGGATGAGGGTCTAATTCAGGACTGCCCAAAGTCAGTAGATTAGAGCATTTTCAGGCTAGCTATTCAGCCTGAATGATCATACTTCAGTCGTTACTGGTTTCATAGAACATAGAACATTACAGCACAGTACAGGCCCTTTAGCCAACAACATTGCGCCACCCTTTTAGCTTAGCCTAAGATCAATTTAACTTATCCTTCCTACATAACCCTCCATTTTTCTGTCATTCATGTGCCTATCTAGGAGTTCTTTAAATGCCCCTAATGTATCTCATTTCTCAACAAGAAATGTGATGATAACTGCTTTTTGATGAAGGGTCTACCCGAACCAGAAACCTTGGAAGAACAGGGAGATCCACTCTCTGCTAAAGTCCAGATCCAGGGCTTTCAGAATCAGAACCTGAATTAGGTTTCAGGAGGGATGACAAGAAAACTATGTATGATCTTTGTAAAGCTCTCAGTGATGCCAAAGGAGCATATTAATGTAAACTACAGGCTGAATTCAATCAAGTAGATGCCAGACAACTGTGGCAGAGCCTGAATACCATCAAGGGCTAAAAGATGGAACTGGGAATGATTTCTGGCAATGTCACATATCTAATAGATGAGCTCAATTTCTTCTATGCCTGCTTTTGAGCAGGTGAATTAAGACGGTGTGCCACCCCCTCCTACATCTCCCACTGGCTCTGTCACTTACATCTCCGAAGCAGAAATTAGACCTCCTTTCATGAAGATAAACTCTCAGAGAATGACTTCCAGCACAGATAAGACCTTCAGACCATGAGCACATAAGACATTGGAGCAGATTTAGGCCATTTGGCCCATTGAGTTTGCTCTGTCATTTCATCATGGCTGATTTATTATCCTTCTCAACCCCATTCTCTTGCCTTCTCCTTGTAACCTTTGATCAAGAACTTAGCAACCTCTGCCTGTCAGGCCTACATTTGCAGGGTCCTCCCAGACTCCATTCAGTTAGCAGGAGTCACCTGCCACTTGTTTCCAACTTATCACTTGCAGCCTATTTAAAGCTAGCTTTCTTCCACTTTTTCAAACCAGCCAGCATCAACCAGTTGCTCCTAGCCTCCAGGTACCTTGTTGCCTAGTCGAGTTCAGTATTTGTTCTCTCTTGTTTTGTGGCCCCTCATGGCTTTATATTGTTCGGTTTATTATTAGACTTATTGCTCACCGCTAAATTATCCCCACTGCTCTGTTTTTGGGTCAAGGCTAGTCTACATTTCTCAACAGCATGATTGACCCAGCAGAGTATGCTCGCCTAAAGCAAGTTGCCCATCAACAAATGCACATGATCCAGAAGCAGCAGGAAACCATTGACCATCTGCTCACCTCTGTCTTCTTCATACAGCAACCCCACTACAATCAAACTTCTCCCTCTGAGCCCCAGATTCCAGTGCCCGAGTACCTTGATGGATCCCCAACCTGATGAAGCAATTTCCTGTCCGAGTGCGTCTCACACTTTGAGCACTAGCCATCTCTGTGGTCTACAGTCTGAGCTAAGATCACCTTCGTCATCTCTCTCTTGACAGGCACACTTTGATGGCCTCTGCTAACTAGGACAATGAAACTACCATTTTCAATAAATATGAGGAATTCACCACTGAGCTGCACCGTGTTTTTGACCATCCGGGAAGTGTAAGGTGAGCAGCAACTCAGATATTTCACCTGCGTCAAAGCTCACGCCCGCTGCAGGATGACACCGTTGATTCTGGACCCTTGTGGCGGAGGTGTGGCTGTGTGCAGAAGGGCTAATGGCCCATTACCTCCCAGCCTCTCAGAGCACATGAAAGACAGGCTGTGTCTACCCGGGAGATGCTCACTGACCTTGAAATCCTCATCACTCTGGCCACCTAATTGACAAGCTTCTTATGGAACAACGCTCCAGATCATCAGCCAGAACCCCAGTTCTGTTCCCAGAGCAAATTCATACTGCAGAACCCTCACCATCAATGCCTCCAGAACCCAGGCAGTTAGACAGAGCTCCCTTAACACCCCGCCACCCCCCGAAGTGTGGGCATTGGTGGAGAAACAATGTGCACTTACCAATCCCCCACATGTCAAATGCTCACTGTGTCCAGGAAAATGGCACCACCAGGTAAAGACAAGGCGTCTTCTATCTGGAAATCTCCCCCGGCTCCTCATTCTAGCACCATAGGGCGACTCACTGTCTCTGTTGTCCTCCACACCCTGACAGTTTTACACCCACAGGAGGCTCTGGTGAATTTCGGTAACTATCAGAACCGGACCCTGTGTGTGCAGCTTGGACTCCCGACTGAGCCTGTCTCTCACTCCTCTACATCACGGCCTTTGATGGGCGTCACTTGTGGTCTGGGATGGTAAGGGCATGAACATGGCTTCGAGTCCATCCAGTTCCTCCTGATCGACTCACACAACACTCCTTTCGACTTGGGTTACCCCTAGCTCTCCACTCATGACCCTCACTTTGCTTGGTCATCTGGTTCACCTGCTGGACCACCTGCTTGCAACCTCAGCAGACTTCACCCCAGAAATCTGTGGAGACAGAGGAAACCCTTAACCTCATACCATGACGTAGCCATCACTTTCAGTACCCTATGCTGCACAGACCACACGACTGCACGATTAACCTCCTCCCAGCCACTACCCCTCCCCAAGGTCATCTGTTCTCCCTCTCCCCTCCTGAGACCTAAGCCATAAACAACTACATCGCCAAGGCACTACAGCACAGCTTCATTCAGCTATCCCAGTCCCAAGTTAGTGTGGGATTCTTCATTGTCAAGAAAAAGATTCGGGGGGGGGGGGGTCTTTGTACTTGCATTTACCACTGAGGACTCAACAGAATCCCTAGTACAAATTACAACCCTCTCCACTTGATGGATTGTGCATTTGAAACACTCCGTGGTGCCCATATCATCACCTAACCAGATCTACAGAATGCGTACGACCTGATACACGTCTGCCAGGGGAATGAGTGGAAAACTGTGTTCGTAACACCCACTGGCCACTATGAACACTTGGTGATGCCAGACCACGCTCCCTCAAACAGCTTCATTGTTTCTTGTGCTTCTTCCATTTCTAACTCTGGTTCATCAGAACCTACAGTACTCCTCTCACCTCCCTCACCAGGTTACCAATCTATGCATAACCTGGTATGCTGACGCAGACCACACTTTTGAGAAGGTCTACAGGTATTTCGCGACCGTTCCCTTTCTCTGCCATTTGAACCCGTCTGCATCTTTTGTGGCGGAGGTGGATGCATCCGATATGGTCACCAGGGCCATCCTCTCACAGCGTGGACCAGGTGAGAAGATGTGCTTTTATTCTTTCTTCTCATGTACGTTCAATTCTACACAGCACCATCATGGAGTAGGAGGCAGGGAGCTACTCACTGTCTAATGGGCCTTGGAGGAATGACGATGTGGCTGATTGAGAACAATAAGCCCTTCCAGACCCGGACTGACCACCAGAACCTCATATCCATTCAACTGACCTGCCAACTCAAGCCACATCTCGTTTGCTGGGCTCTCTTCTTGGAACAACTCATCTTCACAATCTCCTATTGACCTGGCTCCAAGAACACTAAGGTGGGTTCTGTCATGACAGTTTGACCCAGATGAAATGGAGACTGACCTTCAGCCCATCATGCCATCCTCCAAGATCCTTACACTGACCATTTGGGACCTCGAAACCAGATCTGCCAGGCCCTACTGCATGAGCCTGCTTCGGCCAATATACCAGACAGCCCAAGTACAGGCTGGCAGCCGTGCTCTCCGAGGCACTCCAGGGTGCCCACTCCTCAACCCTCCCCAGCCGTCCAGGTACACGACAGACTCTGAATATTCTGCAATGCTGGCTCTGGAAATGTACATCAGCTCATTGTTTCCTGCTGTTAATGTGCTCAGTCCAATTTAAATTTCAGAAAGTTCAAAGTAAAATTTATTATCAGAATATATACATGTCACCACATGCAACCCTGACATACTTTTTCCTATGGGTACACTTAGTAACTGTAAACAGGATCTGTAAACTGTAAACAAACTGTGAAAAGGTGAATATAAATGAATAGCAATAAATAATGAACATGAAATAACAAGAGAAAAGTTTCTTTAAATGAGAGTAGTTCCTCCAACCAGCAGCCCTCTGGGTATCTTTGGTCTCTGCCAGTCAGTCAACGCCCATGGTCCCACATTGCAATGCATGTCATCACGGGTTTGCACCTTCTGATGCAGACATGTGGACCAGTTCTCCAAGGCGGTCCACTTCATTGCTCTCCCCAGACTCCTGTCAGCCGCTGAGACAGTGGATCTAGTTCTCCAACATGTAATTCGCCTCCACAGCTTCCCGTAGGACATTGTCCTGGACCAGAGTCCACAATTCATCTCCCTCTTCCAAAAAACCTTCTGCTTCTTCCTCCACACCTCATTGAGTTTGTCCTCTGGCTATCATTTGCAGACCAATGAACAGTCAGTGAGAGCTAATCAGCAAGCAGCAAGTTTCTGTGATGCTTCGCTGCCTCTAACCCTTCCACATGGAAAACCTGTCTGCTTTGGGCCAAACCATCCCACAATCTGCACACCTCCTCTGCCACAGAACCATAGAACCATAGAAACCATAGAAACTACAGCACAGAAACAGGCCTTTTGGCCCTTCTTGGCTGTGCCGAACCATTTTCTGCCTAGTCCCACTGACCTGCACACGGACCATATCCCTCCATACACCTCCCATCCATGTACCTGTCCAATTTATTCTTAAATGTTAAAAAAGAACCCGCATTTACCACCTCGTCTGGCAGCTCATTCCACACTCCCACCACTCTCTGTGTGAAGAAGCCCCCCCTAATGTTCCCTTTAAACTTTTCCCCCCTCACCCTTAACCCATGTCCTCTAGTTTTTTTCTCCCCTTGCCTCAGTGGAAAAAGCCTGCTTGCACTCACTCTGTCTATTCCCATCATAATTTTATATACCTCTATCAAATCTCCCTGCATTCTTCTACGCTCCAGGGAATAAAGTCCTAACCTATTCAACCTTTCTCTATAACTGAGTTTCTCAAGTCCCGGCAACATCCTTATAAACCTTCTCTGCACTCTTTCAACCTTATTTATATCCTTTCTGTAATTTGGTGACCAAAACTGAACACAATACTTCAGATTCGGCCTCACCAATGCCTTATACAACCTCATCATAACATTCCAGCTCTTTGGACAGGTAGAACAAGTCACCCTTTGAAGTGCTTCATGGCTACCAACTCCCATTGTTTTCCATGGAGGAGCCAAGGCTGGAGGTCCTGTCCACCAGGGCCCTGGTTCACTGATGACAGAATACTTGAAAGAGGGCACAGAGGATCATCCTAGCTGCCAACCACATGTTCTGGCACCAGGCTAACTGCCATTGGTGTCTAGCCGGGATACTCCCAGCCTGGGGACCATGTCTGGCTGTCCACCCGAGATCTGCCCTGGTGCACCACCTCCCACAGCTCTTGTTCATTGATCCTTTTAAGGTTAGCCATCGCATCTATCCGCTCACTTAGTGTCTCCAGCCATCACCGTCCCTCAAGACCACACCTACCTCAAGCCTGTTGCTATGGAGTGCTCAACGCACTTGAACCTGCACTATCAGATCCTAGGATGGTCAAAGGTGGTCCTGTGTAACCAGTTCACCGGTGATGGATTCTCGTCATGGTGGATAGGCTGTGCAGTACCTGATCTTGAGTGCGATCCAGTTTCATTTTGGATCCATCACTCATCCGGATTGTCCTGGGCTGGCCGGGGGCCAGCTGTGGGGGAATGGTGGGAGGAGGGAGTTCCCGTTGGGTCTGTGCATGCAGGCTCCACCCCGCTAAAAGGAGTCACCTGCTGCTCGTTTCAATCACATCACCTGCAGCCTATTTAAACCTAACGGTCTTCCACCGTCCTTGTTTTCGCTTTCAAACGTGGCCCCTCGTTACTTTGCAGTTTATTATTAAAGTTATCACTTGCTGCTAAATTATCTCCACTGCTCTGCTTTTGGGTCAAGCCTCCTCTACATTTCCTGACACTGCTTTAAATATACTCAATGATTTGGTCTCCATAGCCGTTCATGGCAATGAATTCCACAGATTCATCACTCTCTGGCTAAAGACATTTCTTCTCATCTCTGTTCTAAATGGATATCTCTCCATTGTGAGACCATGTTCTCTGGTTCCAGACTCACCCACAATAGGAAAGGCTCTCTCCACATCCATTTTACATAAACCTTTCAATATTGCATAGTTTTCAATGAGATCCCCCCTCATTTTTCTAAACTCCAATGAGAACAGGCCCAGAGCCATCAAACGCTTTAATTTCCTTTCATTCCCAGAATAATTCTCATCAACCTCCTCTGAACTCTCTCCAAGGCCAGCACATTTTTTCTTAGATAAGGGACGCAAAACTGCTCACAATACTCCAAGTGCTGTGTGACCAATGCCATATAAAGTTTCAGCGTGACATCCTTGGTTTTATATTCTAGTCCTCTCGAAATGAATACTAATATTTCATTTGCCTTCCTTACCACCTACTCAGCCTGCAAGTTAACCCTCAGGGAATCTGGCAGAAGGACTCCCAAGTCTTTTACACCTCTGATTTTTTGAACTTTCTCTTCATTTGGAAAATAGTCTCCAACTTTATTGCTTCTACCAAAGTTCATGACCATACACTTCCCTTCGCTATATTCCACCTACCTCTTCTTTACCCATTCTTCCAAATCCTACTGCAGATTCCCTGTCTAAATCCTACTGTGGGTTCCCTGCTTCCTAAACATTACTTGCTCCTCCCCTACCTTTGCATCGTCCACAAACTTGTCACAAAGCCACCAATTCCATTACCCAAATCATTGACGTATAACGTGAAAAAGAAGCAGTCTCCATACCGACTCTGTGGAACACACTAGTCACTGGCAGCCAACCAGAAAAGGTCTTTATTCCATCCTTTGCCTCTTGCTAGTCAGGCAACCTTCTATCTGTGCTAGTATCTTTCCTGTAATACCATGGGCTCTTACCTTGTTAAGCAGACTCATGTACAAAGGCCTTCTGAAAATGGGGTCCCTGGACTGGTTCTGAGATTGTATACCAATCAGCTTCTTGCTCCAATAGTCCACTGTCCCCATCTGCTTCAAGGAAAGCTCCATCATTCCAGTCCCCAAGAAAAGTAAAGTGTCCTATTTCAATAACTACCAACCAGAAGCTCAAATATCAGCCATAATGAAGTGCTTTGAGAGACTGTTAATGATCAACATCAGTGGCAGCCTTCCAGTCGAGCTGCAATTTGCATCCAGGAAAAATAGGTCTGGCGAGGATATCGCCTCACTTGCATTACATTCAGCTCTTGGTCACCTTGACAATAAGAATACACATACTAAAATATTACTCATTCGTTACAGCTCATCTTTTAACGCAATGGTACTTAATAAGCTCATTGCTTAACTCCTGAATCTTGAGGCCCCTATCTGTGCCTGGCTTCTGGACTTTCTGAGGGGCAGACATCAGTCAATTAGAAATGGTCATGGTGTTTCATCCACCCTGACCCTTAACACTGGTAAGCACGTGCACACTGTATGTGAGTATGTGTATAAGTGAGTATGCATCTGTGATCGCGTGTCAGAATGTACGTATGTCCATGTGTGAACATACGCACGTATGTTGTGTGCTTGCGCATGTGTGTATGCATGCACACACTTGATGGCTGACTGCCAATCTGAATAAAGTCAGACAACAGAAATGACTGAATTACATACAACACTGTGGCAAAACTGCCTCGTACTCACTGCTCTCCAAGCGACATCTGAACTTACACCCTGCAGTAATTAGGCAGGATTTAACTTGCTTCGATATGGTCTGACCCACAACTCAAAGTGGGTCTGAAAGCAGGAAGGCGTCAAACTGTGTGCAAAACAGGTAGAGACAGCAACACACTGGATGCCCAAGAGTTAAATTCTCACTGATACACGTGTTTACACGAAAAATCACTGATTTGATCGGCAGGCTATAAAAGCAGTAATCACAGACACACTACAATCTAATGCAAACATCGCCATGGTAACCATGTAACGTCCTTCTATGTGATCATCACACAAGTACTACCAGACAGATGGTGCCCGTGGCCCACCTGAACTGTGTTATTTATCTACTCCTTTGTAATACTGTTGGGGGCTGGGGTGGGGCGGGTGGTGAGGGGCAGTGTGGCAACAGCCACTCTCCCAACTGGAGCATATGGAAATCCAGACACAAGTCAGGGTGTGGATGTAGACCATGAAAGGTATCTTAGGTTTGACCTATACCGACACACCAAGATTCAGCCCCTCTCATCAAAGAAAAAAACTGCATACTATGAAAAAAATATTGCCTAGGATACTGTATCCTGAGCCTTCCCTGTTAGATAAGGCAACATTTAGAGTCATAGAAAACTACAGCACAGAAACAGGCCCTTCAGCCCATCTAGTCAGTGCTGAACGATTTAAACTGCCTAGTCACATCAACTTGCACCTAGACCATAGCTCCCCACAATCCTCCCATCCATGTACCTATCCAAACATTGTTTAAATGTTGAAATTGAACTGGTATCCACCTCCTACGCTTGTAGCTCATTTCACATTCTCATCATCCTCAGAGAGAAGAAGTTTTCCCTCATGTTTCAGCCATGATGAAATAGTGGAGTTGACCCAATCAACCAAATGTTCATGGGGATTTGTCGACCCTGACTTGCCTCAAGACGGTAAACACGTCCTCATCTGAAACCTGTATAAGGTCCATAACCTTGCTGTTGCTTTTCTCAATTCTGTAGATTTTGTTTCTGTCTCCCAAGTAAATACAAATGCAAGTGGAAAAGATCCATTTAAGATCTGAGGGCGACCCTCTCCGCCATGAGGAGGTACTCGGTGTCCCTATCCCAGGCCCTTCCACACCTTCGGGACACTTTCTTCGCCGTCTGTAATGGACCTGCTCGTTATTTCATCCTCTGTCGGATCCATGCCTGCAATCGCAGTTTTTTTGACTTTGTCATGTTAGGCAAGGATCGCAAGACCTTACACTTGCAGACGCCAGAGCCTGCTGGCCCTGATGCTAGCGGGCATGAACTTCAGATTGCAGCCTCTGCCATTGATCTCGCCGGCTCCAACACCCCGTGGCATCTTCAAAACCCGGACTCCAGCAACGACCATGGACACCTTCACAGCGATTGCGCAACCACCAACAGCGACTCCAGCCTTGAACTCCAGGCCGGGTCTTTATGTGCTGTTATTGTGATTCCCGTCTCCCCTTCCCCCTCCACCACTCTGCAACCCCGTCTCCCTCAGGTCCTACTGTCAGCTCCTGGGCCCGCAGAGGCTCCATCTTCCTCTCACCTCAAACCTTCCCTCTCCACTGACACCCCCAGCCTTCCCCCTACCCCCTCTGATCCCAATTCTCATCCATGCCGGGTCTTTACCATCCCCTCTGACCTTCGACTGTCTGAGGCAGAACGCTCTGTCCTCAGTAAGGGCCTCACCTTTGTCCCCCTTTGCCCACACCT
The DNA here is from genome assembly GCF_030028105.1 of Mobula birostris. Lineage (NCBI taxonomy): Eukaryota > Metazoa > Chordata > Chondrichthyes > Myliobatiformes > Myliobatidae > Mobula > Mobula birostris. The sequence goes on along the minus strand of NC_092395.1, from coordinate 45,050,262 downwards.
CAGCGAGTTCCACGTTCTCCATGACGCTGAACTCTTCTTCCGCCGTCTCCATCTCCGAGCCTACTTCTTCGGCAAGGACTTTCCCACCCCCACTGATGACCCCTTTTCCCATCTTCAACCCTCCTCCTCTTCATAGACACCCCGCTCTGGTCTCCTGCCTGCTCTGGATCTCTTTATTGCTAACTGCCGATGGGACATCAACTGTCTCGACTTCACCGCACCTTGTTCTCATTCCAACCTTACTCCTTCTGAACGCTCTGCTCTCCACTCCCTCCGCACTAATCCTAACCTTATTATTAAACCCGCCGATAAGCGAGGTGCTGTTGTAGTCTGGTGTACTGACCTCTACCTTACCGAGGCACAGCGACAACTCGCGGATACCTCCTCTTATTTACCCCTCGATCGTGACTCCACTAAGGAGCACCAGGCCATTGTCTCCCACACCATCACCGACTTTATCCACTCAGGGGATCTCCCATCCACTGCTACCAACCTTATAGTTCCCACACCCCGCACTTCCCGTTTCTACCTCCTACCCAAGATCCACAAACCCGCCTGTCCTGGTAGACCTATTGTCTCAGCTTGCTCCTGCCCACCTGAACTTATTTCGGCATACCTCGACACTGTCTTATCCCCTCTTGTTCAATCCCTTCCTACCTATGTTCGTGACACTTCTCACACTCTGAATCTTTTCGATGATTTTAAGTTCCCTGGCCCCCACCACTTTATTTTCACCATGGATGTCCAGTCCCTATATACTTCCATCCCCCATCAGGAAGGTCTCAAAGCTCTCCGCTTCTTTTTGGATTCCAGACCTAACCAGTTCCCCTCTACCACCACTCTGCTCCGTCTAGCGGAATTAGTCCTTATTCTTAATAATTTCTCATTTGGCTCCTCCCACTTCTTCCAAACTAAAGGTGTAGCCATAGGCACCCGTATGGGTCCTAGCTATGCCTGCCTTTTTGTTGGCTTTGTGGAACAATCTATGTTCCCTATGCGGCTCCCTTGTCCATTCGTCCCCCCCGTCCCTCCCCACTGATCTCCCTCCTGGCACTTATCCTTGTAAGCGGAACAAGTGCTACACCTGCCCTTACACTTCCTCATCCACCACTATTCAGGGCCCCAGACAGTCCTTCCAGGTGAGGCAACACTTCACCTGTGAGTCTGCTGATGTGATATACTGTGTCCGGTGCTCCCGTTGTGGCCTTCTATATATTGGCGAGACCCGCCCGACGCAGACTGGGAGATCATTTTGCTGAACACCTACGCGCTGTCGGCCAGAGAAAGCAGGATCTCCCAGTGGCCACACATTTTAATTCCACGTCCCATTGCCATTCCGATATGTTAATCCATGGCCTCCTCTACTGTCGAGATGAAGCCACACTCAGGTTGGATGAACAACACCTTATATTCCATTTGGGTAGCCTCCAACCTGATGGCATGAACATTGACTTTTCAAACTTCTGCTAATGCCCCACCTCCCCCTCATACCCCATCTGTTATTTATTTATATACACACATTCTTTTTCTCTCTCTCCTTTTTCTCCCTCTGTCCCTCTCACTATACCCCTTGTCCATCCTCTGGTTTTCCCTCCCTCCCCCCTTACTTTCTCCCTAGGTCTCCTGTCCCATGATCCTCTCATATCCCTTTTGCCAATCACCTGTCCAGCTCTTGGCTCCATCCCTCCCCCTCCTGTCTTCTCCTATCATTTTGGCTCTCCCCCTACCTCTCCCACTTTCAAATCTCTTACTAGCTCTTCTTTCAGTTAGTCCTGACGAAGAGTCTCGGCCCGAAACGTCAACTGTACCTCTTCCTAGAGATGCTGCCTGGCCTGCTGTGTTCACCAGCAACTTTTATGTGTCTTGCTTGAAATTCCAGCAGCTGCAGATTTCCTCGTGTTTAAGGTCTCTCCCATCTCTTTTGTCTCCACACATAGATTACCAATCTGACATTTTGCTCTTAACATATCTGTAGAATGGATGTTGTGATTCTCCTTCACCTTGTCTGCCTTCTTTTATTCCTCCTGATTTCTTTCTGAATTGTTCTCTTGCATTTCTTATACTCCTCAAGTACTTCATTTCTTCCTACCTGCCCACACCTGCTATGCACCTCCTTTATTTTTCTTAACCAGAGCTTTCCTATCTCTTGAAAACCAAGGTTCCCTAAATCTGTTACCTTGCTTTACCTTTTATTCTGTCCAGCACGTACAAGCTTTGTACTCTCAGAATCACACTTTTGAAGGCCAGAAAACAGCCTGTCCCAATCCACACTTGCTAGATTCTTTCTGATACCATCAAAATTGGCCTTTTTCCAAATTAGAATCTCAAACCGAGGACCAGACCTGTCCTTTTCCATAATTACCTTGAAACTAATGACATTGTGATCACTAGATGCAAAGTGTTCCCTCACACAAACTTCTGACACCTGCCCTTTCTCATTCCCTAATAGGAGATCAGGTATTGCACACTCTCTCAATGGGACTTCAATGTACCGATTAAGGAAACTTTCCTGAACACATTTGACAAACTCTATCCCATCTAGTCCTTCTACAGCATGGGAGTCCTATCAATATGTGGAAAGTTAAAATCATCCATTATCACAACCTCATGTTTCTTGCAGCAGTCTGTGATCTCTTACAGATTTTTTTCTTCTAAATCCCACGGATTGTTGGGTGGTCAATAAATATAGTCCATTAACATGGTCATACCTTTCTCATTCTTCAGTTCCACCCATAAAATCTCACTAGATGAGTTCTTCAATCTGTCCTGACTGAGCACTGCTGTGACATTTTCTGACTAGTAGTGCCACTCCTCCCCCTTTAATCCCCCCCACTCTGTCATGTCTAAAACAGAGGAACCCTGGAATATTAAGCTGCCAGTCTTGTCCTTCCTGCAACCAAGTCTCACTAAAGGCTATAATATCATAATTCAATATGTTAATCCATGCTCTAAACACATCCACCCTTCCTACAATACCTCTTGTTCTTGATTGCTGATTGGTCGCTGTTCAAAACTTGAGGTTTTACACACAATGACAATCATGGTGTAAATCGATATAAAATAGAGATGGGTACCAAATTCCCTCATAGCCTGCACCTTCAACCTGAAATCCACTAACTCACCATTCACTCACTACAATGAGACTTTGCCGGAATGATTCAGAGTGAGCATTCAGTTAAAAAGTCCTTATCCCAGAACCAGATCCATTCAATATTCTGGTGGCCCTGTGCAAATCAGGATGAAATGGGACTGAATGCCCAAGCTTAAGCACCAGCCCCCCAGTAATCAATTGGATGTTTAACTCACTTACAGTATGCAAACTGTCTACTGTGTTTCACCAGTGGATAGGTGCACATTTGGAAAGTGGAGGAACATCTTAAGCTCATGAAATATAAATACTGTCTTCAACCTATTATCTTTCTTTCTCCTTAATACCTCAGCTAATGCCTCGAAAGAATACTAAAGGAATGCTTTGTTGTTGGATGCTTTGAATAAGATTTGAAATGGAGACCTTGACTGCTTGCTCATATTGAATGTAAGAAGAGGAGTTGTTTTGATGAGAACCAAGGATTTTTATTTTAGTTGAAGTTCTCATATGTGATCTCTTCTAACACATTCCACATCCCCCCTCATATTGTAATTCTTCCTGAATTCACAAGGATTGGATGGTTTACACATTCCCTTTTCTGCTTCCATCTCGCACCTTAACCTTACCCTTTCTCCTCCCGCTACCACCATGACAGAAGTTAACTGGTGACACATCCGACTTGTTGATCCTATAATTATTTGATAAGATTTTGATAGAGCTGACAAAAAAGCTTTTCTGCCAAAATTTGCCCTCAGGAGGTGTGCATCCTGAGTGACAAAGATCCTGAATAAAAGTAAGCCAGGAGATTACAGTGACAGCATTTATAGAGTTAATGCCTCCCAGCTCCTCTAAACCTCAGTTCCCTCTTGATCTCCAGGGCTGTCTGTGTGGAGTTTGCTGATCTTTCTGTGGCTGTAATGTTATCCATAGGAGTATGGTTTCCTCTCACATCCGAAAACATATAGCTTGGTAGATTAATTGGTCACAGTAAATTGTTCCTTGTGTCAGAATCAGAATCAGAATCAGGTTTATTATCACCGGTGTCTGACGTGAAATTGATTAACTTAGCAGCAGCAGTTCAATGCAACACATAATCTAGCAGAGAGAAAGAATAGTGAATAAAATAAAAATAATAATAATAATAAATATACAAGTAAATCAATTATGTATATTGAATAGATTTTAAAAATGTGCAAAAACAGAAATACTATATATTAAAAAAGAAGTGAGGTAGTGTCCAAAGATTCAATGACCATTTAGAAACCGGATGGCAGAGGGGAAGAAGCTGTTCCTGAATCGCTGAGTGTGTGCCTTCAGGCTTCTGTACCTCCTACCTGATGGTAACAGTGAGAAAAGGGCATGCCCTGGGTGCTGGAGGTCCTTAATAATGGATGCTGCCTTACTGAGACACCGCTCCCTAAAGGTGTCCTGGGTACTTTGTAGGCTAGTACCCAAGATGGAGCTGACTAGATTTACAACCTTCAGCAGCTTCTTTTGGTCCTGTGCAGTAGCCCCTCCATACCAGACAGAGATGCAGCCTGTCAGAATGCTCTCCATGGTACAACTATAGAAGTTTTGAGTGTATTTGTTGACATGCCAAATCGCTTCAAACTCCTAATAGAGTATAGCCACTGTCTTGCCTTCTTTATAACTACATTGATATGTTGGGACCAGGTTAGATCCTCAGACCTTGACACCTAGGAACTTGAAGCTACTCACTCTCTCCGTCTGATCCCTCTATGAGAATTGGTATGGGTTCCTTCATCTTACCCTTCCTGAAGTCCACAATCGGCTCTTTCATCTTACTAACGGTGAGTGCCAGGTTGTTGCTGGGGCACCACTCCACTAATTGGCATATCTCACTCCTGTACACCCTCTCATCACCACTTGAGATTCTAGTAACAATGGCTGTATCATCAGAAAATTTAAATATGGTATTTGAGCTATGCCTAGCCACACAGTCATATGTATACAGAGAGTAGAGCAGTTGGCTAAGCACACACCCCTGCGGTGTGCCAGTGTTAATCGTCAGCAAGGGGGATATGTTATGAAGAATCCACACAGATTGCGGTCTTCCGGTTAGGAAGTCGAGGATCCAATTGCAGAGGGAGGTACAGCACCCCGGGTTCTGCAACTTCTCAATCAGGATTGTGGGGATGACAGGTATTAAATGCTGAGCTATAGTCGATGAACAGCATCCTGACGTAGGTGCTTGTGTTGTCCAGGTGGTCTAAAGCCATGTAGAAAGCCATTGAGATTGCCACTGCCATTGACCTATTGTGGTGATAGGCAAATTGCAATGGGTCCAGGTCCTTGCTGAGGCAGGAGTTCAGTCTCGTCATAACCAAACTCTCAAAGTATTCCATCACTGACGATGTGAGTGCTACTGGGCGATATTGATTAAGGCAACCCACGTTATTCTTCTTTGGCACTGGTATAATTGTTGCCTTTTTGAAGCAAGTGGGAACTTCTGCCCATAGCAGTGAGAAGTTGAAAATGTCCTTGAATACTCCTGCCTTAAATAATCACAGTAAGTGGAAAAACCTGTAGCAGTCAAAATAAACTTGACAAGATTAAACAGAAAGCACAAGGGCTTAATAATTCTAGATAAGACAACAATTAACAAATACAGATGTGAGGGCTCGAGACAGTGTATGAGTAACCTAGAGAGACTGAATGGCACAAATGGTGTTGGTGCTGGCTGTCTGAAGGTTTGAGAAAGGCACCGAGTTACAATTAATTAATCTAATACGTGCCTGAATCTCTAAAAGGGGATTTGAACACTGAATGTGCCTGCACCAGATGGAGTTCATTGTGAGGTGTACAGACATGGGGGTGAGCATCCTCTTCTTTCATCCAGATCCAAAGAGATGAATGTCGGAGGTGGACATTCTTCCCTTCACCCATTTCTCACTAGAATCAAACTCTCTCTCATTTCACTGGCCGAGAAAAAACACCTTCAGCCATTTCTTGATAAGTCTTTGCACCGTTGTCATTGCATTCAACAGTTCCTTCTGACAGCTCAGACCCCAACTCCTCAGATGAATAGTGGTGCACCTGGTCACCAGATACAAGGGTGTAGCAGACTGCCTAGGGAGAAAGCAGGGCTCTTGTTCCACGGTTCTAGAGGGCAAGATTGCAGAAAAGTACTATGGTGTGGGAAATAGATTTCCAGTTTGACAACAGAGCATTGAGCTCCACATATCCTCTCACTCTTGGCCACCAAACTTTAGAGAAAGCTAAGTGAACAGATATACTGAATTGTGCAATCTAATGAGGAGAAGCTACTGAATTTGCTTCTGTTTGAACAAAAGCTTCCATGATATGGTGAATGAATAGATGTTTTGCAAACTGGTATATGTGGAAGGTATTAATAGTTCCTGCTTGAAATGTTCAGGGTGACAATGACCTTCATCTCCACAGACAGTTCATTCCACACGTTAGTGTGTCACTGGAGCTGTGTCTGCACAAATAAGTGGCAGATTTCTGTCACTCCTGCTGTGGAGCATTTCCGGATACATTGCTCCTTAGAGAAGTGAAGGTAGATGTATTGCTTCCAGAACTCCCTTGGGTACAGTTCCTTCTGGCCAGAGCCTTTCCCTCCCAGCTCCAATAGCCTTATTTATGTAGAAGTCCTAAATTTTTGCCCCTCTCCTCCTTTCTCAGGACTTCCTTTATATCCAATATGACCATTGTTAAAACTCCCATATTTTACAAAGAAAACTTTCTCTTCAGCAAAGTCCGGGGGGAAAAAAACCTCAGTCACCGCAGCACCAAGAATGGCCCAACACTTTCTTCATTTATTTCCCCAACAAGGCTGCAAATTATCAATCATTCCTTTAAATACTACTGGAGCTAGCCTTCTTGTTGTACAAATCTGACTTCCTGAGCATGAACTTGTTGGTTGTAGATAAGTGAACCAGTTTGATAGAGGAAGTGTTGAGTGTGCTATGGGCAATGGCCAATCTCTGTCATGGTCCAGTCCGTGAAGTCCATATTCCGGTTCACGGTCCGGTCTATCGACCCTTGCTCCAGGTTTTCCTGTTTACCCTGTTTCTGTTCTTGTTGAGCTCTAATTGAGGCAGCTGATGCTCGTTGGGGCTGGCTGCATAAACACCTTCAGAGACCAGGGCGTGGTGGCTGGATTGTTCTTCTCCTTACTCCTTGTAATTCTTCCTCTGCCTTCTGTTTCCTCTCCTGAAGCCTTGCCAGTAACTCTCGCCTTGCCTGAAGTTCTCGTTTCGCCTTGCATTGCCTGAAGCATTTCTAGTAACTCTGGCCTCATCTCACCTGCAATCTTGTCCTGGAGCCACCCTGTACCTAGCTCCCTTCCTGTCCCTTGCCTCCGCCGGGTAAATCTGGCTGTCTTGCCTTTACCCTGTGGTTGATTATGTCCCTTCCTGTCCCTAGCCTCCATCAGGTAAACCAGGCCATATTGCCATTACCTACAGTTGATACTGTCCTTTCCTGTCCCTTGCCTCCGTCGGGTAAGCCAGGCTGTATTGCCGCTACCTATGGTTGGTACTGTCCCTTCCTAAACTTTGCCTCCGTCGGGTGGAGAACCGCACCATGCCCAGGAGAACCACGCCCTGCCCAGGAGGAGCCTCAAGTCTCTGAAGTCCAGCTTCCTGCCAAGCCTCGCCTCAAGTCCCTGGCCTCCAGCCTCCTGCCAAGACTCGCCTCAAGTCTCTGGCCTCCAGCCTCCTGCCAAGCTTCGCCTCAAGACTCTGGCCTCCAGCCTCCTGCCAAGACTCGCCTCAAGTCTCTGGCCTCCAGCCTCCTGCCAAGCTTCGCCTCAAGACTCTGGCCTCCAGCCTCCTGTCAAGCCTCGCCTCAAGTCTCTAGCCTCTAGCCTCAAGCCTGAAGACTCCAGCCTCCCGCCTCCTGCCAAGCCTTGCCTCAAGTCTCCAGCCCCCTGCCAAGCCTCGCCTCAAGTCTCTAGCCTCTAGCCTCAAGCCTGACGACTCCAGCCTCCTGCCAAGCCTCACCTCAAGTCTCTAGCCTCAAGTCTGACGACTCCATCCTCCTCCCTCTTGCCAAGGCTCGCCTCAAGTCTCTAGCCTCTAGCCTCCAGTCTGACGACTTCTTCCTCCTGCCTCCTGCCAAGCCTCGCATCAAGCATCGCCTCAAGCCTCACCACAAATCTCTAGCCTCAAGCCTGACGACTCCAGCCTCCTGCCTCCTGCCAAGCCTCACCTCTAGTCTAGCCTCTAGCCTCAAGCCTGAAGACTCCTGCCTCCTGCCCCCTGCCAAGCCTCGCCTCTAGTCTCTAGCCTCTAGCCTCAAGCCTGATGAATCCAGCCTCCTCCTTCCTGCCAAGCCTCGCCCAAAGTCTCTAGCCTCTAGACTCTAGTCTGATGACTCCTTCCTCCTGCCTCCTGCCAAGCCTTGCCTCAAGCCTCACCTCAAATCTCTAGCCTCAAGCCTGACGACTCCAGCCTCCTGCCTCCTGCCAAGCCTCGCCTCAAGTCTCTGGCCTCCTGCCTCCTGCCAAGCCTTGCCTTAAGTCTCTAGCCTCTAGCCTCAAGTCTGACGACTCCATCCTCCTGCCTCCTGCCAAGAATTGCATCAAGCCTCACCTCAAAGCTCTAGCCTCAAGACTGATGACTCCAGCCTCCTGCCTTCTGCCAAGCCTCGCCTCTAGTCTCTAGCCTCTAGCCTCAAGCCTGAAGTCTCCAGCCTCCTGCCTCCTGCCAAGCCTCGCCTCAAGTGTCTGCCTCAAGCCTGAAGACTCCAGCCTCCTGCCTCCTGCCATGCCTCGCCTCTAGTCTCTAGCCTCTAGCCTCAAGCCTGACGATTCCTGCCCGCTGCCTCCTGCCAAGCCTCGCCTCAAGTCTCTAGCCTCCAGCCTCCTGACACGCCTCGCCCCAAGTCCCTAGCCTCTAGCCTCAAGCCTGAAGACTCCAGCCTCCTGCCTCCTGCCAAGTCTCGCCTCAAGTGTCTAGCCTTAAGCTTGAAGACTCCAGCCTCCTGCCTCCTGCCAAGCTTCACCTCAAGTCTCTAGCCTCTAGCCCCAAGCCTGATGACTCCAGCCTCCTGCCTCCTGCCAAGCCTCGCCTCTAGTCTCTAGCCTCTAGCCTCAAGCCTGACGACTCCAGCCTCCTGCCTCCTTCCAAGCCTCACCTCAAGTCTCTAGCCTCCAGCCTCCTGCCAAGCCTCGCCTCAAGTCTCTGGCCTCCAGCCTCCTACCAAGCCTTGCCTTAAGTCTCTAGCCTCCTGCAAAGCCTCACCTCAACTCTCTAGCCTCCTGCCAAGCCTCGCTTCAAGTCTCTAGCCTCTAGCCTCTAGTCTGATGACTCCTTCCTCCTGCCTCCTGAGAAGCCTTGCATCAAGCCTCACCTCAAATCTCTAGCCTCAAGCCTGACGACTCTAGCCTCCTGCTCCTGCCAAGCCTCGACTCTAGTCTCTAGCCTCTGGCCTCAAGCCTGAAGTCTCCAGCCTCCTGCCTCCTGCCATGCCTTGCCTCAAGTCTCTAGCCTCCAGCCTCTGCCAAGCCTCGCCTCAAGTCTCTGGCCTCCAGCCGCCTGCCAAGCCTCGTCTCAAGTCTCTAGCCTCTAGCCTCAAGCCTGAAGACTCCAGCCTCCTGCCTCCTGTCATTCTTCGCCTCAAGTCTGCAGCCTCCTGCCAAGCATCGCCTCAAGTCTCCAGCCTCTTGCCAAACCTCACCTCAAGTCTCTAGCCTCTAGCTTCAAGCCTGAAGAATCCAGCCTCCTGCCAAGCCTCACCTCAAGTCTCTAGCCTCTAGCCTCAAGCCTGACGACTCAAGCCTCCTGCCTCCTGCCAAGCCTCGCCTCAAGTCTCCAGCCTCCTGCCAAGCCTCGCCTCAAGCTTCCAGCCTCCTGCCAAGCCTCTCCTCAAGTCTCTTGCCTCTAGCCTCAAGCCTGACGACTCCAGCCTCCTGCCAAGCCTTGCATCAAGCCTCACCTCAAATCTCAATCTCTAGCCTCAAGCCTGAAGAATCCAGCCTCCTGCCTCCTGCCAAGCCTCGCCTCAAGTGTCTGCCTCAAGCCTGAAGACTCCAGCCTCCTGCCTCCTGCCAAGCCTCGCCTCAAGTTTCTAGCCTCTAGCCTCAAGCCTGACGATTCCTGCCTCCTGCCTCCTGCCAAGCCTCGCCTCTAGTCTCTAGCCTCTAGCCTCAAGCCTGACGATTCCTGCCCGCTGCCTCCTGCCAAGCCTCGCCTCAAGTCTCTGGCCTCCAGCCTCCTGACACGCCTCGCCCCAAGTCTCTAGCCTCTAGCCTCAAGCCTGAAGACTCCAGCCTACTGCCTCCTGCCAAGCCTCGCCTCAAGTCTCCAGTCTTCTGCCAAGCCTCGCCTCAAGTCTCCAGCCTCCTGCCAAGCCTCACTTAAAGTCTCTAGCCTCTAGCCTGACGACTCCAGCCTCCTGCCTCCTGCCAAGCCTCGCCTCAAGTCTCTAGCGTCTACCCTCAAGCCTGATGACTCCAGACTCCTGCCTCCTGCCAAGCCTCACCTCAAGTCACTAACCTCTAGCCTCAAGCCTGACGACTCCATCCTCCTGCCTCCTGCCAAGCCTCGCATCAAGCCTCACCTCAAATCTCTAGCCTCAAGCCTGACGACTCCAGCCTCCTGCCTCCTCCCAAGTCTCGCCTCAAGTGTCTAGCCTCAAGCTTGAAGACTCCAGCCTCCTGCCTCCTGCCAAGCTTCACCTCAAGTCTCTAGCCTCTAGCCCCAAGCCTGATGACTCCAGCCTCCTGCCTCCTGCCAAGCCTCGCCTCTAGTCTCTAGCCTCTAGCCTCAAGCCTGACGACTCCAGCCTCCTGCCTCCTTCCAAGCCTCGCCTCAAGTCTCTAGCCTCCAGCCTCCTGCCAAGCCTCGCCTCAAGTCTCTGGCCTCCAGCCTCCTACCAAGCCTTGCCTTAAGTCTCTAGCCTCCTGCCAAGCCTCAGCTCAACTCTCTAGCCTCCTGCCAAGCCTCGCTTCAAGTCTCTAGCCTCTAGCCTCTAGTCTGACGACTCCTTCCTCCTGCCTCCTGCCAAGCCTCGCATCAAGCCTCACCTCAATCTCTAGCCTCAAGCCTGACGACGCTAGCCTCCTGCTCCTGCCAAGCCTCGACTCTAGTCTCTAGCCTCTAGCCTCAAGCCTGAAGTCTCCAGCCTCCTGCCTCCTGCCATGCCTTGCCTCAAGTCTCTAGCCTCAAGCCTGAAGTCTCCAGCCTCCTGCCTCCTGCCATGCCTTGCCTCAAGTCTCTAGCCTCAAGCCTGAAGTCTCTGGTCTCCAGCCTCCTGCCAAGCCTCATATCAAGTCTCTGGCCTCCAGCCTCCTGCCAAACCTAGCCTCAAGTCTCCAGCTTCCTGTCGAGGCTCGCCTCAAGTCTCCAGCCCCCTGCCAAGCCTCGCCTCAAGTCTCTAGCCTCTAGCCTCAAACCTGACGACTCCAGCCTCCTGCCTCCTGCCAAGCCTCGCCTCAAGTCTCTAGCCTCTAACCTCTATTCTGACGACTCCTTCCTCCTGCCTCCTGTCAAGCCTCGCATCAAGACTCACCTCAAATCTCTAGCCTCAAGCCTGATGACCCAAGCCTCCTGCCTCCTGCGGAGCCTCACCTCTAGTCTCTAGCCTCTAGCCTCAAGCCTGAAGTCTCCAGCCTCCTGCCTCCTGCCAAGCCTCGCCTCAAGTCTCTAGCCTCAAGCCTGAAGACTCCAGCCTCCTGTTCCATGCCAAGCCTTGCCTCAAGTCTCTAGACCCTAGCCTCAAGCCTGATGACTCCAGCCTCCAGCATCCTGCCAAGCCTCGCCTCAAGTCTCTGGCCTCCAGCCTCTGCCAAGCCTCGCCTCAAGTCTCTGGCCTCCAGCCGCCTGCCAAGCCTCGTCTCAAGTCTCTAGCCTCTAGCCTCAAGCCTGAAGACTCCTGCCTCCTGCCAAGCCTCGCCTCAAGTCTCCAGCCTCCTGCCAAGCATCGCCTCAAGTCTCCAGCCTCTTGCCAAACCTCACCTCAAGTCTCTAGCCTCTAGCTTCAAGCCTGAAGAATCCAGCCTCCTGCCAAGCCTCACCTCAAGTCTCTAGCCTCTAGCCTCAAGCCTGACGACTCAAGCCTCCTGCCTCCTGCCAAGCCTCGCCTCAAGTCTCCAGCCTCCTGCCAAGCTCGCCTCAAGCTTCCAGCCTCCTGTCAAGCCTCTCCTCAAGTCTCTTGCCTCTAGCCTCAAGCCTGACGACTCCAGCCTCCTGCCTCCTGCAAATCCTCGCCACAAGTCTCTAGCCTCTAGCCTCAAGCCTGTCGACTCCAGCCTCCTGCCAAGCCTTGCATCAAGCCTCACCTCAAATCTCAAGTCTCTAGCCTCAAGCCTGAAGAATCCAGCCTCCTGCCTCCTGCCAAGCCTCGCCTCAAGTCTCTAGCCTCAAGCCTGACGACTCCTGCCTCCTGCCTCCTGCCAAACCTCGCCTCTAGTCTCTAGCCTCTAGCCTCAAGCCTGACGACTCCAGCCCCCAGCCTCCTGCCAAGCCTCGCCTCAAGTCTGTAGCCCCTAGCCTGAAGACTCCAGCCTCCTGCCTCCTGCCAAGCCTCGCCGCTAGTCTCCAGCCTCCAGCCAAGCCTCGCCTCAAGTCTGTAGCCTCTAGCCTGAAGACTCCAGCCTCCTACCTCCTGCCAAATCTCGCTGCAAGTCTCCAGCCTCCTGCCAAGCCTCGCCTCAAGTCTGTATCCTCTAGCCTGACAACTCCAGCCTCCTGCCTCCTGCCAAGCCTCGCCTCAAGTCTCTGGCCTCCAGCCTCCTGCCAAGCCTCGCCTCAAGTCTCCAGCCTCTAGCCTCAAGCCTGAAGACTCCAGCCTCCTGCCTCCTGCCAAGCCTCGCCTCAAGTCTCCAGCCTCCTGCCAAGCCTCGCCTCAAGTCTCTATCCTCTAGCCTCAAGCCTGACAACTCCAGCCTCCTGCCTCCTGTCAAGCCTCGCATCAAGCCTCACCTCAAATCTCTAGCCTCAGGCCTGATGACTCCAGCCTCCTGCTTCCTGCCAAGCCTCGCCTCTAGTCGCTAGCCTCTAGCCTCAAGCCTCAAGTCTCCAGCCTCCTACTTCCTGCCAAGCCTTGCCTCAAGTCTCTAGCCTCAAGCCTGAAGACTCCAGCCTCCTGCCTCTTGCCTAGCCTCGCCTCAAGTCTCTAGCCTCTAGCCTCAAGCCTGATGACTCCAGCCTCCTGCCTCCTGCCAAGCCTCGCCTCAAGTCTCTGTCCTCCAGCTTCCTGCCAAGCCTCGCCTCAAGTCTCTGGCCTCCAGCCGCCTGCCAAGCCTCGTCTCAAGTCTCTAGCCTCTAGCCTCAAGCCTGAAGACTCCAGCCTCCTGCCTCCTGTCATTCTTCGCCTCAAGTCTGCAGCCTCCTGCCAAGCATCGCCTCAAGTCTCCAGCCTCTTGCCAAACCTCACCTCAAGTCTCTAGCCTCTAGCTTCAAGCCTGAAGAATCCAGCCTCCTGCCAATCCTCGCCACAAGTCTCTAGCCTCTAGCCTCAAGCCTGTCGACTCCAGCCTCCTGCCAAGCCTTGCATCAAGCCTCACCTCAAATCTCAATCTCTAGCCTCAAGCCTGAAGAATCCAGCCTCCTGCCTCCTGCCAAGCCTCGCCTCAAGTGTCTGCCTCAAGCCTGAAGACTCCAGCCTCCTGCCTCCTGCCAAGCCTCACCTCAAGTCTCTAGCCTCTAGCCTCAAGCCTGACGATTCCTGCCTCCTGCCTCCTGCCAAGCCTCGCCTCTAGTCTCTAGCCTCTAGCCTCAAGCCTGACGATTCCTGCCCGCTGCCTCCTGCCAAGCCTCGCCTCAAGTTTCTGGCCTCCAGCCTCCTGACACTCCTCGCCCCAAGTCTCTAGCCTCTAGCCTCAAGCCTGAAGACTCCAGCCTACTGCCTCCTGCCAAGCCTCGCCTCAAGTCTCCAGTCTTCTGCCAAGCCTCGCCTCAAGTCTCCAGCCTCCTGCCAAGCCTCACTTCAAGTCTCTAGCCTCTAGCCTGACGACTCCAGCCTCCTGCCTCCTGCCAAGCCTCGCCTCAAGTCTCTAGCGTCTACCCTCAAGCCTGATGACTCCAGACTCCTGCCTCCTGCCAAGCCTCACCTCAAGTCACTAACCTCTAGCCTCAAGCCTGACAACTCCATCCTCCTGCCTCCTGCCAAGCCTCGCATCAAGCCTCACCTCAAATCTCTAGCCTCAAGCCTGACGACTCCAGCCTCCTGCCTCCTCCCAAGTCTCGCCTCAAGTGTCTAGCCTCAAGCTTGAAGACTCCAGCCTCCTGCCTCCTGCCAAGCTTCGCCTCAAGTCTCTAGCCTCTAGCCCCAAGCCTGATGACTCCAGCCTCCTGCCTCCTGCCAAGCCTCGCCTCTAGTCTCTAGCCTCTAGCCTCAAGCCTGACGACTCCAGCCTCCTGCCTCCTTCCAAGCCTCGCCTCAAGTCTCTAGCCTCCAGCCTCCTGCCAAGCCTCGCCTCAAGTCTCTGGCCTCCAGCCTCCTACCAAGCCTTGCCTTAAGTCTCTAGCCTCCTGCCAAGCCTCACCTCAACTCTCTAGCCTCCTGCCAAGCCTCGCTTCAAGTCTCTAGCCTCTAGCCTCTAGTCTGACGACTCCTTCCTCCTGCCTCCTGCCAAGCCTCGCATCAAGCCTCACCTCAAATCTCTAGCCTCAAGCCTGACGACGCTAGCCTCCTGCCTCCTGCCATGCCTTGCCTCAAGTCTCTAGCCTCAAGCCTGAAGTCTCTGGTCTCCAGCCTCCTGCCAAGCCTCATATCAAGTCTCTGGCCTCCAGCCTCCTGCCAAACCTCGCCTCAAGTCTCCAGCTTCCTGTCGAGGCTCGCCTCAAGTCTCCAGCCCCCTGCCAAGCCTCGCCTCAAGTCTCTAGCCTCTAGCCTCAAACCTGACGACTCCAGCCTCCTGCCTCCTGCCAAGCCTCGCCTCAAGTCTCTAGCCTCTAACCTCTATTCTGACGACTCCTTCCTCCTGCCTCCTGTCAAGCCTCGCATCAAGACTCACCTCAAATCTCTAGCCTCAAGCGTGACGACTCCAGCCTCCTGCCTCCTGCGGAGCCTCACCTCTAGTCTCTAGCCTCTAGCCTCAAGCCTGAAGTCTCCAGCCTCCTGCCTCCTGCCAAGCCTCGCCTCAAGTCTCTAGCCTCAAGCCTGAAGACTCCAGCCTCCTGTTCCATGCCAAGCCTTGCCTCAAGTCTCTAGACACTAGCCTCAAGCCTGATGACTCCAGCCTCCAGCATCCTGCCAAGCCTCGCCTCAAGTCTCTGGCCTCCAGCCACTGCCAAGCCTCGCCTCAAGTCTCTGGCCTCCAGCCGCCTGCCAAGCCTCGTCTCAAGTCTCTAGCCTCTAGCCTCAAGCCTGAAGACTCCTGCCTCCTGCCAAGCCTCGCCTCAAGTCTCCAGCCTCCTGCCAAGCATCGCCTCAAGTCTCCAGCATCTTGCCAAACCTCACCTCAAGTCTCTAGCCTCTAGCTTCAAGCCTGAAGAATCCAGCCTCCTGCCAAGCCTCACCTCAAGTCTCTAGCCTCTAGCCTCAAGCCTGACGACTCAAGCCTCCTGCCTCCTGCCAAGCCTCGCCTCAAGTCTCCAGCCTCCTGCCAAGCCTCGCCTCAAGCTTCCAGCCTCCTGCCAAGCCTCTCCTCAAGTCTCTTGCCTCTAGCCTCAAGCCTGACGACTCCAGCCTCCTGCCTCCTGCCAATCCTCGCCACAAGTGTCTAGCCTCTAGCCTCAAGCCTGTCGACTCCAGCCTCCTGCCAAGCCTTGCATCAAGCCTCACCTCAAATCTCAATCTCTAGCCTCAAGCCTGAAGAATCCAGCCTCCTGCCTCCTGCCAAGCCTCGCCTCAAGTCTCTAGCCTCAAGCCTGACGACTCCTGCCTCCTGCCTCCTGCCAAACCTCGCCTCTAGTCTCTAGCCTCTAGCCTCAAGCCTGACGACTCCAGCCCCCTGCCTGCTGCCAAGCCTCGCCTCAAGTCTCTGCCCCCAGCCTCCTGCCAAGCCTCGCCTCAAGTCTGTAGCCCCTAGCCTGAAGACTCCAGCCTCCTGCCTCCTGCCAAGCCTCGCCGCAAGTCTCCAGCCTCCAGCCAAGCCTCGCCTCAAGTCTGTAGCCTCAAGCCTGACGACTCCAGCCTCCTGCCTCCTGCCAAGCCTCGCCTCAAGTCTCTAGCCTCTAGCCTCAAGCCTGACGACTCGAGCTTCCTGTGTCCTGCCAAGCCTCGCCTCAAGTCTCTAGCCTCTAGCCTCTAGTCTGATGACTCCTTCCTCCTGTCAAGCCTCGCATCAAGCCTCACCTCAAATCTCTAGCCTCAGGCCTGACGACTCCAGCCTCCTGTCTCCTGCCAAGCCTCGCCTCTACTCTCTAGCCTCTAGCCTCAAGCCTGAAGTCTCCAGCCTCCTGCCTCCTGCCAAGCCTCGCCTCAAGTCTCTGACCTCCAGACTCCTGCCAAGCCTCGCGTCAAGTCTCTGGCCTCCAGCCTCCTGCCAAGCCTCACCTCAAATCTCTGGCCTGCAGCCTCCTGCCAAGCCTCACCTCAAGTCTCTAGCCTCTAGCCTCAAGCCTGACGACTCCAGGCTCCTACATCCTGCCAAGCCTCACCTCAAATCTCTAGCCTCAAGCCTGACGACTCCAGCCTCCTGGTTCCTGCCAAGCCTCACCTCTATGCTCTAGCCTCTAGCCTCAAGCCTGAAGTCTCCAGCCTCCTACCTGCTGCCAAGACTCGCCTCAAGTCTCTAGCCTCAAGCCTGAAGACTCCAGCCTCCTGTTCCCTGCCAAGCCTCGCCTCAAGTCTCTAGCCTCTAGCTTCAAGCCTGATGACTCCAGCCTCCAGCATCCAGCCAAGCCTCGCCTCAGGTCTGGGGCCTCCAGCCCCCTGCCAAGCCTCGCCTCAAGTCTCTAGCCTGTAGCCTCAAGCCTGACGACTCCAGCCTCCTGCCTCCTGCCAAGCCTTGCCTCAAGTCTCTCGCCTCTAGCCTCTAGTCTGACGACAACTTCCTCCTGCCTCCTGTCAAGCATCGCATCAAGCCTCACCTCAAATCTCTAGCCTCAAGATGACGACTCCAGCCTCCTGCCAAGCCTTGCATCAAGCCTCACCTCAAATCTCTAGCCTCAAGCCTGAAGAATCCAGCCTCCTGCCTCCTGCCAAGCCTTGCATCAAGCCTCACCTCAAATCTCTAGCCTCAAGCCTGACGACTCCAGCCCCCTGCCTCCTGCCGAACCTCGCCTCAAGTCTGTGCCCCCAGCCTCCTGCCAAGCATCGCCTCAAGTCTGTAGCCGCTAGCCTGAAGACTCCAGCCTCCTACCTCCTGCCAAGCCTCGCCGCAGGTCTCCAGCCTCCAGCCAAGCCTCGCCTCAAGTCTGTAGCCTCTAGCCTGACGACTCCAGCCTCCTGCCTCCTGCCAAGCCTCGCCTCAAGTCTCTAGCCTCTAGCCTCAAGCCTGATGACTCCAGCCTCCTGCCTCCTGCCAAGACTTACCTCAAGTCTCTAGCCTCTAGCCTCTAGTCTGATGACTCCTTCCTCCTGTCAAGCCTCGCATCAAACCTCACCTCAAATCTCTAGCCTCAAGCCTGATGACTCCAGCCTCCTGCCTCCTGCCAAGCTTCGCCCCTACTCTCTAACCTCTAGCCTCAAGCCTGAAGTCTCCAGCCTCCTGCTTCCTGCCAAGCCACGCCTCAAGTGTCTAGCCTCTAGCCTCAAGCCTGACGACTCCAGCCTCCTGCCTCTGCCAAGCCTCGCCTGAAGTCTCTGGCCTCCAGCCTCCTGCCAAGCCTCGCCTCAAGTCTCCAGCCTCTAGCCTCAAGACTGAAGACTCCAGCCTCCTGCCTCCTGCCAAGTCTCGCCTCGTCTCCAGCCTCCTGCCAAGCCTCGCCTCAAGTCTCTATCCTCTAGCCTCAAGCCTGACAACTCCAGCCTCCTGCCTCCTGTCAAGCCTCGCATCAAGCCTCACCTCAAATCTCTAGCCTCAGGCCTGACGACTCCAGCCTCCTGCTTCCTGCCAAGTCTCGCCTCTAGTCGCTAGCCTCTAGCCTCAAGCCTCAAGTCTCCAGCCTCCTGCCTCTTGCCTAGCCTCGCCTCAAGTCTCTAGCCTCTAGCCTCAAGCCTGATGACTCCAGCCTCCTGCCTCCTGCCAAGCCTCGCCTCAAGTCTCTGGCCTCCAGCCTCCTGCCAAGCCTCGCCTCAAGTCTCTGTCCTCCAGCCTCCTGCCAAGCCTCGCCTCAAGTCTCTGACCTCCAGACTCCTGCCAAGCCTCGCATCAAGTCTCTGGCCTCCAGCCTCCTGCCAAGCCTCACCTCAAATCTCTGGCCTGCAGCCTCCTGCCAAGCCTCACCTCAAGTCTCTAGCCTCTAGCCTCAAGCCTGACGACTCCAGGCTCCTACCTCCTGCCAAGCCTCACCTCAAATCTCTAGCCTCAAGCCTGACGACTCCAGCCTCCTGGTTCCTGCCAAGCCTCACCTCTATGCTCTAGCCTCTAGCCTCAAGCCTGAAGTCTCCAGCCTCCTACCTCCTGCCAAGACTCGCCTCAAGTCTCTAGCCTCAAGCCTGAAGACTCCAGCCTCCTGTTCCCTGCCAAGCCTCGCCTCAAGTCTCTAGCCTCTAGCTTCAAGCCTGATGACTCCAGCCTCCAGCATCCAGCCAAGCCTCGCCTCAGGTCTGGGGCCTCCAGCCCCCTGCCAAGCCTCGCCTCAAGTCTCTAGCCTGTAGCCTCAAGCCTGACGACTCCAGCCTCCTGCCTCCTGCCAAGCCTTGCCTCAAGTCTCTCGCCTCTAGCCTCTAGTCTGACGACAACTTCCTCCTGCCTCCTGTCAAGCATCGCATCAAGCCTCACCTCAAATCTCTAGCCTCAAGATGACGACTCCAGCCTCCTGCCAAGCCTTGCATCAAGCCTCACCTCAAATCTCTAGCCTCAAGCCTGAAGAATCCAGCCTCCTGCCTCCTGCCAAGCCTTGCATCAAGCCTCACCTCAAATCTCTAGCCTCAAGCCTGACGACTCCAGCCCCCTGCCTCCTGCCGAACCTCGCCTCAAGTCTGTGCCCCCAGCCTCCTGCCAAGCATCGCCTCAAGTCTGTAGCCGCTAGCCTGAAGACTCCAGCCTCCTACCTCCTGCCAAGCCTCGCCGCAGGTCTCCAGCCTCCAGCCAAGCCTCGCCTCAAGTCTGTAGCCTCTAGCCTGACGACTCCAGCCTCCTGCCTCCTGCCAAGCCTCGCCTCAAGTCTCTAGCCTCTAGCCTCAAGCCTGATGACTCCAGCCTCCTGCCTCCTGCCAAGACTTACCTCAAGTCTCTAGCCTCTAGCCTCTAGTCTGATGACTCCTTCCTCCTGTCAAGCCTCGCATCAAACCTCACCTCAAATCTCTAGCCTCAAGCCTGATGACTCCAGCCTCCTGCCTCCTGCCAAGCTTCGCCCCTACTCTCTAAACTCTAGCCTCAAGCCTGAAGTCTCCAGCCTCCTGCTTCCTGCCAAGCCACGCCTCAAGTGTCTAGCCTCTAGCCTCAAGCCTGACGACTCCAGCCTCCTGCCTCTGCCAAGCCTCGCCTGAAGTCTCTGGCCTCCAGCCTCCTGCCAAGCCTCGCCTCAAGTCTCCAGCCTCTAGCCTCAAGACTGAAGACTCCAGCCTCCTGCCTCCTGCCAAGTCTCGCCTCGTCTCCAGCCTCCTGCCAAGCCTCGCCTCAAGTCTCTATCCTCTAGCCTCAAGCCTGATAACTCCAGCCTCCTGCCTCCTGTCAAGCCTCGCATCAAGCCTCACCTCAAATCTCTAGCCTCAGGCCTGACGACTCCAGCCTCCTGCTTCCTGCCAAGTCTCGCCTCTAGTCGCTAGCCTCTAGCCTCAAGCCTCAAGTCTCCAGCCTCCTACTTCCTGCCAAGCCTTGCCTCAAGTCTCTAGCCTCAAGCCTGAAGACTCCAGCCTCCTGCCTCTTGCCTAGCCTCGCCTCAAGTCTCTAGCCTCTAGCCTCAAGCCTGATGACTCCAGCCTCCTGCCTCCTGCCAAGCCTCGCCTCAAGTCTCTGGCCTCCAGCCTCCTGCCAAGCCTCGCCTCAAGTCTCTGTCCTCCAGCCTCCTGCCAAGCCTCGCCTCAAGGCTCTGGCCTCCAGCCGCCTGCCAAGCATCGTCTCAAGTCTCTAGCCTCTAGCCTCAAGCCTGAATACTCCAGCCTCCTGCCTCCTGTCATTCTTCGCCTCAAGTCTGCAGCCTCCTGCCAAGCCTCGCCTCAAGTCTCTGGCCTCCAGCCTCCTGCCAAGCCTCGCCTCAAGTCTCTGTCCTCCAGCCTCCTGCCAAGCCTCGCCTCAAGTCTCTGGCCTCCAGCCGCCTGCCAAGCCTCGACTCCAGTCTCTAGCCTCTAGCCTTAAGCCTGAAGTCTCCAGCCTCCTGCCTCCTGCCAAGCCTTGCCTCAAGTCTCTAGCCTCAAGCCTGACGACTCCAACCTCCTGCCAAGCCTTGCATCAAGCCTCACCTGAAATCTCTAGCCTCAAGCGTGATGACTCTAGCCTCCTGCTCCTGACAAGCCTCGACTCTAGTCTCTAGCCACCAGCCTGAAGTCCCCAGCCTCCTGCCTCCTGCCAGGCCTTGCCTCAAGTCTCTGGCCTCCAGCCTCCTGCCAAGCCTCGCCTCAAGTCTCTGGCCTCCAGCCTCCTGCCAAGACTCGCCTCAAGTCTCTGGCCTCCAGCCGCCTGCCAAGCCTCGTCTCAAATCTCTAGCCTCTAACCTCAAGCCTGAAGACTCCAGCCTCCTGCCTCCTGCCAAGCCTCGCCTCAAGTCTCCAGCCAACTGCCAAGCCTCGCCTCAAGTCTCCAGCCTCTTGCCAAACCTCGCCTCAAGTATCTAGCCTCTAGCCTCAAGCCTGATGACTCCAGCCTCCTGCCAAGCCTCGCCTCAAGTCTCTATCCTCTAGACTCAACCCTGACGACTCCAGCCTCCTGCCTCCTGCCAACCCTCGCCTCAAGTCTCTAGCCTCTAGCCTCAAGCCTGAAGACTCCAGCCTCCTGCCAAGCCTTGCATCAAGCCTCACCTCATATCTCTAGCCTCAAGCCTGAAGAATCCGGCCTCCTGCCTCCTGCCAAGCCTCGCCTCTAGTCTCTAGCCTCTATCCTCAAGCTTGACGACTCCAGCCCCCTGCCTCCTGCCAAGCCTCGCCTCAAGTCTCTGCCCCCAGCCTCCTGCCAAGACTCGCCTCAAGTCTGTAGCCTCTAGCCTGAAGACTCCAGCCTCCTGCCTCCTGCCAAACCTCGCTGCAAGTCTCCAGCCTCCTGCCAAGCCTCGCCTCAAGTCTGTATCCTCTAGCCTGACAACTCCAGCCTCCTGCCTCCTGCCAAGCCTCGCCTCAAGTCTCCAGCCTCTAGCCTCAAGCCTGAAGACTCCAGCCTCCTGCCTCCTGCCAAGTCTCGCCTCGTCTCCAGCCTCCTGCCAAGCCTCGCCTCAAGTCTCCAGCCTCCTGCCAAGCCTCGCCTCAAGTCTCTATCCTCTAGCCTCAAGCCTGACAACTCCAGCCTCCTGCCTCCTGTCAAGCCTCGCATCAAGCCTCACCTCAAATCTCTAGCCTCAGGCCTGACGACTCCAGCCTCCTGCTTCCTGCCAAGCCTCGCCTCTAGTCGCTAGCCTCTAGCCTCAAGCCTCAAGTCTCCAGCCTCCTACTTCCTGCCAAGCCTTGCCTCAAATCTCTAGCCTCAAGCCTGAAGACTCCAGCCTCCTGCCTCTTGCCTAGCCTCGCCTCAAGTCTCTAGCCTATAGCCTCAAGCCTGATGACTCCAGCCTCCTGCCTCCTGCCAAGCCTCGCCTCAAGTCTCTGGCCTCCAGCCTCCTGCCAAGCCTCGCCTCAAGTCTCTGTCCTCCAGCCTCCTGCCAAGCCTCGCCTCAAGTCTCTGGCCTCCAGCCGCCTGCCAAGCCTCGTCTCAAGTCTCTAGCCTCTAGCATCAAGCCTGAAGACCCCAGCCTCCTGCCTCCTGTCATTCTTCGCCTCAAGTCTGCAGCCTCCTGCCAAGCATCGCCTCAAGTCTCCAGCCTCTTGCCAAACCTCACCTCAAGTCTCTAGCCTCTAGCTTCAAGCCTGAAGAATCCAGCCTCCTGCCAAGCCTCACCTCAAGTCTCTAGCCTCTAGCCTCAAGCCTGACGACTCAAGCCTCCTGCCTCCTGCCAAGCCTCGCCTCAAGTCTCCAGCCTCCTGCCAAGCCTCGCCTCAAGCTTCCAGCCTCCTGCCAAGCCTCTCCTCAAGTCTCTTGCCTCTAGCCTCAAGCCTGACGACTCCAGCCTCCTGCCTCCTGCCAATCCTCGCCACAAGTCTCTAGCCTCTAGCCTCAAGCCTGTCGACTCCAGCCTCCTGCCAAGCCTTGCATCAAGCCTTACCTCAAATCTCAATCTCTAGCCTCAAGCCTGAAGAATCCAGCCTCCTGCCTCCTGCCAAGCCTCGCCTCAAGTGTCTGCCTCAAGCCTGAAGACTCCAGCCTCCTGCCTCCTGCCAAGCCTCGCCTCAAGTTTCTAGCCTCTAGCCTCAAGCCTGACGATTCCTGCCTCCTGCCTCCTGCCAAGCCTCGCCTCTAGTCTCTAGCCTCTAGCCTCAAGCCTGACGATTCCTGCCCGCTGCCTCCTGCCAAGCCTCGCCTCAAGTCTCTGGCCTCCAGCCTCCTGACACGCCTCGCCCCAAGTCTCTAGCCTCTAGCCTCAAGCCTGAAGACTCCAGCCTACTGCCTCCTGCCAAGCCTCGCCTCAAGTCTCCAGTCTTCTGCCAAGCCTCGCCTCAAGTCTCCAGCCTCCTGCCAAGCCTCACTTCAAGTCTCTAGCCTCTAGCCTGACGACTCCAGCCTCCTGCCTCCTGCCAAGCCTCGCCTCAAGTCTCTAGCGTCTACCCTCAAGCCTGATGACTCCAGACTCCTGCCTCCTGCTAAGCCTCACCTCAAGTCACTAACCTCTAGCCTCAAGCCTGACGACTCCATCCTCCTGCCTCCTGCCAAGCCTCGCATCAAGCCTCACCTCAAATCTCTAGCCTCAAGCCTGACGACTCCAGCCTCCTGCCTCCTCCCAAGTCTCGCCTCAAGTGTCTAGCCTCAAGCTTGAAGACTCCAGCCTCCTGCCTCCTGCCAAGCTTCGCCTCAAGTCTCTAGCCTCTAGCCCCAAGCCTGATGACTCCAGACTCCTGCCTCCTGCCAAGCCTCGCCTCTAGTCTCTAGCCTCTAGCCTCAAGCCTGACGACTCCAGCCTCCTGCCTCCTTCCAAGCCTCGCCTCAAGTCTCTAGCCTCCAGCCTCCTGCCAAGCCTAGCCTCAAGTCTCTGGCCTCCAGCCTCCTACCAAGCCTTGCCTTAAGTCTCTAGCCTCCTGCCAAGCCTCACCTCAACTCTCTAGCCTCCTGCCAAGCCTCGTTTCAAGTCTCTAGCCTCTAGCCTCTAGTCTGACGACTCCTTCCTCCTGCCTCCTGCCAAGCCTCGCATCAAGCCTCACCTCAAATCTCTAGCCTCAAGCCTGACGACGCTAGCCTCCTGCTCCTGCCAAGCCTCGACTCTAGTCTCTAGCCTCTAGCCTCAAGCCTGAAGTCTCCAGCCTCCTGCCTCCTGCCATGCCTTGCCTCAAGTCTCTAGCCTCAAGCCTGAAGTCTCCAGCCTCCTGCCTCCTGCCATGCCTTGCCTCAAGTCTCTAGCCTCAAGCCTGAAGTCTCTGGTCTCCAGCCTCCTGCCAAGCCTCATATCAAGTCTCTGGCCTCCAGCCTCCTGCCAAACCTAGCCTCAAGTCTCCAGCTTCCTGTCGAGGCTCGCCTCAAGTCTCCAGCCCCCTGCCAAGCCTCGCCTCAAGTCACTAGCCTCTAGCCTCAAACCTGACGACTCCAGCCTCCTGCCTCCTGCCAAGCCTCGCCTCAAGTCTCTAGCCTCTAACCTCTATTCTGACGACTCCTTCCTCCTGCCTCCTGCCAAGCCTCGCCTCAAGTCTCTAGCCTCTAACCTCTATTCTGACGACTCCTTCCTCCTGCCTCCTGTCAAGCCTCGCATCAAGACTCACCTCAAATCTCTAGCCTCAAGCCTGAAGTCTCCAGCCTCCTGCCTCCTGCCAAGCCTCGCCTCAAGTCTCTAGCCTCAAGCCTGAAGACTCCAGCCTCCTGTTCCATGCCAAGCCTTGCCTCAAGTCTCTAGACTCTAGCCTCAAGCCTGATGACTCCAGCCTCCAGCATCCTGCCAAGCCTCGCCTCAAGTCTCTGGCCTCCAGCCTCTGCCAAGCCTCGCCTCAAGTCTCTGGCCTCCAGCCGCCTGCCAAGCCTCGTCTCAAGTCTCTAGCCTCTAGCCTCAAGCCTGAAGACTCCTGCCTCCTGCCAAGCCTCGCCTCAAGTCTCCAGCCTCCTGCCAAGCATCGCCTCAAGTCTCCAGCCTCTTGCCAAACCTCACCTCAAGTCTCTAGCCTCTAGCTTCAAGCCTGAAGAATCCAGCCTCCTGCCAAGCCTCACCTCAAGTCTCTAGCCTCTAGCCTCAAGCCTGACGACTCAAGCCTCCTGCCTCCTGCCAAGCCTCGCCTCAAGTCTCCAGCCTCCTGCCAAGCCTCGCCTCAAGCTTCCAGCCTCCTGCCAAGCCTCTCCTCAAGTCTCTTGCCTCTAGCCTCAAGCCTGACGACTCCAGCCTCCTGCCTCCTGCCAATCCTCGCCACAAGTCTCTAGCCTCTAGCCTCAAGCCTGTCGACTCCAGCCTCCTGCCAAGCCTTGCATCAAGCCTCACCTCAAATCTCAATCTCTAGCCTCAAGCCTGAAGAATCCAGCCTCCTGCCTCCTGCCAAGCCTCGCCTCAAGTCTCTAGCCTCAAGCCTGACGACTCCTGCCTCCTGCCTCCTGCCAAACTCGCCTCTAGTCTCTAGCCTCTAGCCTCAAGCCTGACGACTCCAGCCCCCTGCCTGCTGCCAAGCCTCGCCTCAAGTCTCTGCCCCCAGCCTCCTGCCAAGCCTCGCCTCAAGTCTGTAGCCCCTAGCCTGAAGACTCCAGCCTCCTGCCTCCTGCCAAGCCTCGCCGCAAGTCTCCAGCCTCCAGCCAAGCCTCGCCTCAAGTCTCTAGCCTCTAGCCTCAAGCCCTGACGACTCCAGCCTCCTGCCTCCTGCCAAGCTTCGCCCCTACTCTCTAACCTCTAGCCTCTAGTCTGATGACTCCTTCCTCCTGCCTACTGCTAAGCCTCGCATCAAGGCTCACCTCAAATCTCTAGCCTCAATCATGACGACTCCAGCCTCCTGCCTCCTGCCAAGCCTCGACTCCAGTCTCTAGCCTCTAGCCTTAAGCCTGAAGTCTCCAGCCTCCTGCCTCCTGCCAAGCCTTGCCTCAAGTCTCTAGCCTCAAGCCTGACGACTCCAGCCTCCTGCCAAGCCTTGCATCAAGCCTCACCTGAAATCTCTAGCCTCAAGCCTGATAACTCTAGCCTCCTGCTCCTGACAAGCCTCGACTCTAGTCTCTAGCCACCAGCCTGAAGTCCCAGCCTCCTGCCTCCTGCCAGCCTTGCCTCAAGTCTCTGGCCTCCAGCCTCCTGCCAAGCCTCGCCTCAAGTCTCTGGCCTCCAGCCTCCTGCCAAGACTCGCCTCAAGTCTCTGGCCTCCAGCCGCCTGCCAAGCCTCGTCTCAAATCTCTAGCCTCTAACCTCAAGCCTGAAGACTCCAGCCTCCTGCCTCCTGCCAAGCCTCGCCTCAAGTCTCCAGCCAACTGCCAAGCCTCGCCTCAAGTCTCCAGCCTCTTGCCAAACCTCGCCTCAAGTATCTAGCCTCTAGCCTCAAGCCTGATGACTCCAGCCTCCTGCCAAGCCTCGCCTCAAGTCTCTATCCTCTAGCCTCAAGCCTGACGACTCCAGCCTCCTGCCAAGCCTTGCATCAAGCCTCACCTCATATCTCTAGCCTCAAGCCTGAAGAATCCGGCCTCCTGCCTCCTGCCAAGCCTCGCCTCTAGTCTCTAGCCTCTATCCTCAAGCCTGACGACTCCAGCCCCCTGCCTCCTGCCAAGCCTCGCCTCAAGTCTCTGCCCCCAGCCTCCTGCCAAGACTCGCCTCAAGTCTGTAGCCTCTAGCCTGAAGACTCCAGCCTCCTGCCTCCTGCCAAACTTCGCTGCAAGTCTCCAGCCTCCTGCCAAGCCTCGCC
Source organism: Mobula birostris (assembly GCF_030028105.1). NCBI lineage: Eukaryota > Metazoa > Chordata > Chondrichthyes > Myliobatiformes > Myliobatidae > Mobula > Mobula birostris. The sequence goes on along the minus strand of NC_092395.1, from coordinate 45,024,167 downwards.
TCAAGTCTGTATCCTCTAGCCTGACAACTCCAGCCTCCTGCCTCCTGCCAAGCCTCGCCTCAAGTCTTTAGCCTCTAGCCTCTTGTCTGATGACTCCTTCCTCCTGCCAAGCATCGCATCAAGCCTCACCTCAAATCTCTAGCCTCAAGCCTGATGACTCCAGCCTCCTGCCTCCTGCCAAGCCTCGCATAAAGCCTTATCTCAAATCTCTAGCCTCAAACCTGATGACTCTAGCCTCCTGCTCCTGACAAGATTCGACTCCAGTCTCTAGCCTCTAGCCTGAAGTCCCCAGCCTCCTGCCTCCTGCCAGGCCTTGCCTCAAGTCTTTGGCCTCCAGCCTCCTGCCAAGCCTCGCCTCAAGTCTCTGGCCTCCAGCCTCCTGCCAAGCCTCGCCTCACGTCTCTGGCCTCCAGCCGCCTGCCAAGCCTCGTCTGAAATCTCTAGCCTCTAGCCTCAATCCTGAAGACTCCAGCCTCCAGCCTCCTGCCAAGCCTCGCCTCAAGTCTCCAGACTCCTGCCAAGCCTCGCCTCAAGTCTCCAGCCTCTTGCCAAACCTCGCCTCAAGTCTCTAGCCTCTAGCCACAAGCCTGATGACTCCAGCCTCCTGCCAAGCCTCGCCTCAAGTCTCTATCCTCTAGCCTCAACCCTGACGACTCCAGCCTCCCTGCCTCCTGCCAACCCTCGCCTCAATTCTCTAGCCTCTAGCCTCAAGCCTGACGACCCCAGCCCCTGCCAAGCCTTGCATCAAGCCTCACCTCAAATCTCTAGCCTCAAGCCTGAAGAATCCAGACTCCTGCCTCCTGCCAAGCCTCGCCTCAAGTCTCTAGCCTCAAGCCTGACGACTCCAGCCTACTGCCTCCTGCCAAGCCTCGCCTCTAGTCTCTAGCCTCTAGCCTCAAGCCTGACGACTCAAGTCCCCTGCCTCCTACCAAGCCTCGCCTCAAGTCTCTGCCCCCAGTCTCCTGCCAAGCCTCGCCTCAAGTCTGTAGCCTCTAGCCTGAAGACTCCATCCTCCTGCCTCCTGCCAAGCCTCGCTGCAAGTCTCCAGCCTCCTGCAAGCCTCGCCTCAAGTCTGTAGCCTCTAGCCTAACAACTCCAGCCTCCTGCCTCCTGCCAAGCCTCACCTCTAGTCTCTAGCCACTAGCCTCAAGCCTGACGACTCCAGCCTCCTGCCTCCTGCGAAGCCTCGCCTCAGGTCACTAGCCTCTAGCCTCTAGTCTGCTGACTGCTTCCTCCTGTCAAGCCTCGCATCAAGCCTCACCTCAGATCTCTAGCCTCAAGCCTGACGACCCCAGCCTCCTGCCTCCTGCCAAGCCTCGCCTCTACTCTCTAGCCTCTAGCCTCAAGCCTGAAGTCTCCAGCCTCCTGCCTCCTGCCAAGCCTCGCCTCAAGTCTCAGGCCTCCAGCCTCCTGCCAAGCATCGCCTCAAGTCTCTGGCCTCCAGCCTCCTGCCAAGCCTCACCTCAAGTCTCTAGCCTCTAGCCTCAAGCCTGACGACTCCAGCCTCCTGCCTCCTGCCAGCCTCGCCTCAAGTCTCTAGCCTCTAGCCTCAAGCCTGACGACTCCAGCCCCTGACTCCTGCCAAGCCACGCCTCAAGTCTGTAGCCTCTAGCCTGAAGACTCCAGCCTGCCTCCTGCCAAGCCTCGCTGCAAGTCTCCAGCCTCCAGCCAAGCCTCGCCTCAAGTCTGTAGCCTCTAGCCTGAAGACTCCAGCCTCCTGCCTCCTGCCAAGCCTCGCTGCAAGTCTCCAGCCTCTAGCCAAGCCTCGCCTCAAGTCTCTAGCCTCTAGCCTCTAGTCTGATGACTCCTTCCTCCTGTCAAGCCTCGCATCAAGCCTCACCTCAAATCTCTAGCCTCAAGCCTGACGACTCCAGCCTCCTGCCTCCTGCCAAGCCTCGCCTCTACTCTCTAGCCTCTAGCCTCAAGCCTGTAGTCTCCAGCTTCCTGCCTCCTGCCAAGCCACGCCTCAAGTCTGTAGCCTCTAGCCTCAAGCATGACGACTCCAGCCTCCTGCCTCCTGCCAAGCCTACCCTCAAGTCTCTGTCCTCCAGCCTCCTGCCAAGCCTCGCCTCAAGTCTCTGGCCTCCAGCCTCCTGCCAAGCCTCGCCTCAAGTCTCTGGCCTCCAGCCTCCTGCCAAGCCTCACCTCAAATGTCTAGCCTCTAGCCTCAAGCCTGACGATTCCAGCCTCCTGCCTCCTTCCAAGCCTCGCCTCAAGTCTCCAGCCACCTGCCAAGCCTCGCCTCAAGTCTCTAGCCTCTATTCTGACGACTCCTTCCTCCTGCCTCCTGTCAAGCCTCGCATCAAGCCTCACCTCAAATCTCTAGCCTCAAGCCTGACGACTCCAGCCTCCTGCCTCCTGCCAAGCCTCGCCTCTAGTCTCTAGCCTCTAGCCTCAAGCCTGAAGTCTCCAGCCTCCTGCCTCCTGCCAAGCCTCACCTCAAATCTCTAGCCTCAAGCCTGAAGAATCCAGCCTCCTGCCTCCTGCCAAGCCTTGCATCAAGCCTCACCTCAAATCTCTAGCCTCAAGCCTGACGACTCCAGCCCCCTGCCTCCTGCCAACCTCGCCTCAAGTCTGTGCCCCCAGCCTCCTGCCAAGCCTCGCCTCAAGTCTGTAGCCTCTAGCCTGAAGACTCCAGCCTCCAACCTCCTGCCAAGCCTCGCCGCAGGTCTCCAGCCTCCAGCCAAGCCTCGCCTCAAGTCTGTAGCCTCTAGCCTGACGGCTCCAGCCTCCTGCCTCCTGCCAAGCCTCGCCTCAAGTCTCTAGCCTCTAGCCTCAAGCCTGACGACTCCAGCCTCCTGCCTCCTGCCAAGACTTACCTC